>NC_045559.1:114497387-115697387 GCF_009819795.1 Aythya fuligula | reverse complement strand
ATGCATCTTCATGATGATGCAGAAGAGGATAGAAAGGAGAAGCAGAAGGCCATTTTACAACCAATCAATCAACAATCCATCAGGGCAGAATAACCTATTAACAGGACAGTGTAATTTTTCATAAAAGCCACTAAACCATCTACAAGGTCTGTTTTATACAACTAGTACTTGTCAGGAACTCTATTAGGGGCTTTAGCAGCCCTGATTAATCTCACCTAGGACAGACACCCATGTGCCCTCTGCCACTGGTGCAGGGAGCTGCACAGAAGCTCAGGCACAGGCACAAACATCCTTGCCTGAGCTAGGCTGTAGGTGTACCTGCATCCAGCCCTGCTGTCCTGACTTACTGATTAGATTTCACAGACCTCTGACCTGACCTGTCTCATCTCTCTTCAACAATCACTGGACTGTCAATGGGACCTGTCTTGCCATCACCACCCCGTTCTTCTCACCTTATTCAGATATGCTATGGTTACCCTCAGCTCCCAGCCTGTCTTCCCTCACGGTGAAGCCCTGTTCTTACTGCTTACTGTAGAAGAAGTTCACTTAGGGAAGTAAGCTGCTTCCATGCACTGCAAATGGATCTAATGAAACTACTTCTTTGTAAAGCAGAGAACTCGTTTTTTGTTTGTTTGTTTGTTTGCTTGTTTTAAAAAAGTATATTTTAATGAAGCAGTTTGCAACTTACTTTTTCTGTGGCTTCCCAGGGCAATAAGGTAGTCGTTTCCTAGAGGTGCCTGCAGATCTGAGCTTGTGATCACCACAGTCTCTGGTCCCATGGCATGGAGCATATCCATTACCTTCCCATGTGCAAAAAGGAAGGAATCAGTGACCGCAGTGTGTGTTGATTAAACTTTGCATCATTCAGAGTACTTAAGGATTTTTCTCAATCACCTTATTTGGTATCTTTTGTAAAGAGAAAGAACAGTTTCTACTCAGAGAACTCACTTGAACTCACTTAGGGGGGGGTAGTTTGAAATAGAGGAATCAAAACAGTCATATTTAAATGCACACACTTGTTAAAATATCCAGGAATCTGTTTGTATTATCTTTGGATGCTCCTCTGAAAAGAACACGCTGTTTCAGACCTGACCAAAATTTTTGTCTGCATCACGTTTTCATGTATCAAAAGTAGCATCAAAAGAAGAGAACAAATATACAGATACATGCACTCAAGCTGGCATCTTTAAACGCTTACTAGAAAGACAATAAATCCAAGCCATGATTTATTTTTTTTAGCTAAGAATTTAACAGTTACTAAAAACAAAGAGTTAAAGAGCTAAACCAAAGGCACAAGTGTGTCTGTCTTCATCTTTGTTTCTTGTTGTTTCAAACCCAAAGTGTACACCATCATGTATCTTTGCAGATGTATTTCCTCCCCATGTGTTCATCACTTAAAGCCATCAATGTCTTACTTCTGACATCACAATTGGTTGCTACAAAAGTGAATTTTGATTTCACGGAAGAAAGAATGCCTTCAGTAATGAGTTTAGCATAAAACACTGATAAAATATTAATTCTCCCGGAAGAGTTTAACTAAAAATCCTCTCAGGCTTGCTATGACTCATGAACAGCTGAATGATAAGGACTTGTATCTGCTGTTTTTTAATTCTCTATTACTTTTTTTTCTTGTCTAAGCCTCTAAGTTTCTTCAGCTGTCAGATCTCTTTGCACAGACGTTGGTTGGGTCTTAAAGAAGCAGCAAGTCCACCAGCATATGCTGACATAATCATAATGTGAAGTAACATTAAACTCAGTTTCACTTCTCATCCACAGTTCACCAAGACCTACTCATGGTATTTCTAGTTGTAGGACTCAGCCCCTTCTACACCAAAAGTAGGTCATATTTAGCTAGATGTTAGAAGACTTTATTGTCATCACTAGTTTTGCAGAAGAAATCAATGAAAGCTTATCAACATGGAAATATATGGCAGAAGCCCTACCACCTCCAAAAGGGACAAATTCCAGCATGGATTATTACCTGGAAGGATAGACCTACATATGATATGCAGCTGAAGAGACAGACATATTAAGATAGAATATCCTGCAAGCAACTGTTTTAAAATGTTTCCATTCCTAAGTACAATTCCATCTCCTTACAGAGGATTTTTAAGAAAAAAAACATCATAAAGAAGAGCTAGCACACAAGAGTCGGAGAGACTGGCAGATAACTAACATGTAAAATTGTTTGTAACATCCAACTCAAGCAGCTGTAATTTGCAAACCTAAAACTAAGAGGTGCTCAGGTAACAGTGTTGTTTTCCAGACTGTGGTCCCACTGGCAAGGACAAGAATGGAAGAACCCAGTTACAGGTAGCAGTTGTTAGTATGAACTACAGTTTATCCCCCTCTCTCAGCACAGTGGAGTAATGTAAAACTGGGGTGGAAATGAGAAATTAAAAGAGCTCAGATCTTTGGAACTGTTTTCTGCTGTGAAGAGTTGGTAATCTACTGACATTGCATGATATTGCTGGAGGAAAAAAAAAACAATAAACACCAGGACTGACAGAGCCCAGCTACTCTCCAGGGTGCCACTGCAGCTGCTGTTTGTTTAAAGATTTTGTATTCTTTGAAGTTCAAAATCAAGCTGGAAGAAACAACATCAGTCCTTTATGAAAGCACTTGGCTAGTCAGCAAAACAAAGAGCTCGATTCTTTTTAAGAAACCAATAAAATCATATTTCTATTTTGTCCTTCATCACCAAGCCCTGCAGCTTTTTACAGTTCTTCAGTTTGCATAAAAGGGTGAATCCTTACACCTCCATGCAGTAAACTTGCAGACCATCTGTCATCCTGGTAGGATGATGACGGCAGCTGTCAGCACTCTGGATGTGTCCACCTTTCACCAGGAAGGACCTGAAGGCCATCACTCCCAATCCAGTTTCTCATCTATGCACTGCTTTCGCAACCCAGGTCTCATGGCCTTTGAGTCAGTTTAAGAAAAAGAAACGAAACACCAGCAAACACTGTCAGGAAGAGATTCAGAGTGTATTCAGCCAATCCATCTAAGTTTCCTAGTAAGCGCTATTCCTTGCAAACTGTCTCGATGGGAGTAAGAAATAGCTGAAACACTCAGCACTGCTGCTGCATGACTAGGATGTGGACAGCAGAGGGAGCGACTTTTGCAGGTTTCTAATGCCCTGGGTCACTTGGGGTTTTTCACCCCAACCACTGAATTTCCACACTGCTGACAGTGCAGTTATTCGTCAGGTGTGCTGCTGCTTGCCTTATCACTGCAGGAAAACAAACTCAGAGAGATCTGCTCGTTACCTCTGCAGTGCCTTTCTTTGTAGTTCTTTCAGGAAGTTTCTTGAGAAGTCTGACACAAGAACACAAAGTGCTTTGCACACTGAGAGCACAAGCTTTAATGACAGATGGATAGCAAGGACAGAGGCTAAAGCAATTTCAAGGTTAAAGACAAATGATAAACATTGCAGGTAGAATTACAGAATGAGATCTTACACAATCTATCCCTTACCTACTTACCTCTAAAGCGTCTTTTTCTGTGTGAATCTTCCTGCCAGTAAGTAACCTGAAAATGAAACACAAATCTTGAAAGAGCACATGTTCTCCTGGCTACAGCAGCTTTGTTTACTCTTTGAAAGGATGAAAGCTTGGACTGCACAATAGAGGCTTAAACAATCTGGTGGTTACAGATTCTGCTGTACCAGACCACTTTTAAAAGTTATGTGCACAGACACACAGTGCTTCTGAGGCAGGCTTGTATCAGTCCCAACCCATTTCCCATACCCTAAAAGTTGCCTCTCAAGTGTCTTCTCTCCATCTCCCATGTAGTTGCTCCCTCCCTTTAGGAGGAGAGTCTGTAACACATCATAACAGATTATCTCCTGACTAAAAAGAGTCACACCTATGTAGACAGGGTCAGCATGAGGCATGCAGATTTCAACTCCTAGGAGATAACGCCATGGTGGGATTTCTAAATATAATTTTGGGGCTTTTGAGTCAAATTATTTCAGATTTGACATTCTGACATACAACATGAACTTTTTCACGAATGGGTAAGAATGGGAGAAGGAAATGAGGTATTTTTTCAACCTGCCCTAGATACAGGTCTCTAGAGACAGTAAGAAATACTCCTGAAAATGAGAGACTAGAAAAAAACATGATAATTCTGTTCCTCAAGTAACTCCCCCTTTTTTTTTCTGCTTTCAGTATTGAACAACAGGAGGTTTGCTGAAGAGCACTACTTTAAAACAACAGCTAAAAACAAAACCCAACATATACATACATACAGCACTGTACTGAGACAAATGAACAGCTATCAGTCTGCCCTGTTTTTATCCCTGTGTTTATTTTGTTATAAAAGGAAATTAAGTACTTACTCAGCCTCGAACTGGTTAGGAGTAATTATATCAGCAACAGGTACAACTTTGTCCCTGTAGACTGGGAGGAGGTCCTTGGGCACATACTATGGAAGAAAAGATGGTATTAAATGTTATCAGCAGACATATCAGATGTGGGAGTAACACTCTCCAGTAAACATAAAGCTACCAGTGTACTGATATCAGCAGGAATTAAAGTGGCTGTGCATCCTCCAGCTGGTGACAGTACTGCCAACAGCTCTTTTGTCACTGACAGTGATGGGAAGCATCACTAAGCAGGCCTAAAGTGATATCATTTAAAGGAAGTGGTGTCTAGATGAAGAGCTTTTGGGTTCCCCCTTACCAAGATGACAGAGCAGCATGAGGAAATAAAGTGTCCAACCACAAGGAACTCTTTTTTGCGTCCTTACCCCCAAATTAAACTACTTTGTTGTTGTACCAATGGAAAAAAGGTCCTTTGCTGCACCACTGTGTACCCACAGTGATTGTGTCACACT
Organism: Aythya fuligula; assembly: GCF_009819795.1. Taxonomy (NCBI): domain Eukaryota; kingdom Metazoa; phylum Chordata; class Aves; order Anseriformes; family Anatidae; genus Aythya; species Aythya fuligula. The sequence continues at coordinate 115,692,548 of NC_045559.1, read as the reverse complement.
TGTGGGACTTGAGGAAAAAGTAACATTCATGTAATGTATTATTTGTCTCCTCCTTTTTAGTGCAATATTTCTGGGGTGTGTTGTACATTAATATTCCATAATGGGAATCAGATTTGTAACTTGGGTAACTTTGTAACAATTTATAAAGTAGTTATGACAAGTACATTTGCTTGCGTTGTACAAACCATCACATACTTTGCTGACTGCAGACCCTGCTCATCAAGTAATGAGGGCCAACACTCCCTATTCTGCTTTCCTGGTCCATTTCTATCCCATCTTCTTCAGCTAAATACAGCCCTTTAGCAAAGGGAGATTGGCTGTCTAAGCAGGTGACATACACCAAGATGTAGCAGGAGCCTACCAGTCTGTATGCTCTTCAGACTAGAAAGAAAGTTGAAAAGCATCAGCAGTTCTGGCATGTACTGGAGTTCAGATTGGAGTTTGAGTTAAATTGCAGGAGCCACCTCACCTTCTCATGTCCTGTTGTAACTCAATAAAACAAAACCTTTATTAAGGTTCATAGTTTAATAGGGGTTGATACTGATACTCTTCATCAGCACCCCATTTTCTAAACCAGGATTAATCCTTTTCATCAATGTTTTAATTTCTCTGTTAGGCTCATAAGCTGTGTCGGGCAGGGTGTATTTATCCATGTTCCCATGTGTTACTATCTCCCATTCCAGTCATATCAGTTGCAGATAAAACCTTATCATGGTGTTGACCATTAGGTTCTACTAGAAGACACATCATATTGCTACTCAGCTCATTCATGTTTTTATGGTGATGTGATGATGTTACGGGGACTCTGCCTTCAGACAGAAGTTCAAGACTAGATCACATCTAAATCAAACCATCTTAAATAATAATTTTATTACTTTTTATGGCAGGAATGAGCTGGTGGGTTGCATGTTAAATTTTCTCCTCTTCTTCCACCTATCTTGTCTTCCACCCAAAAGACACAGGAAGCTCCATACTTATGACTTCTCCCCAGAGCCAAGGCTTTGCAAGGTGACTCTACAGCCACTAGATCTCTGCCTTGTTAGAAAAAGCTAAGGATAATAAATATTGCAATAATCATAAAATGAAAGAATAAGACCACATAAGCAATGGCAAATTTATTACTAAGTGCTCTGCCACGTGATTTTTTCTATGAGCAGGTAAACTGTAAAAAGGTACAAGGACAAAGAGGAATTCATAGTGCATGACTAGCTTAGGCAGAAGAAAATATAAAATATCATTACTGCTGATCTCTTCCCACATTGCACTTTCACTGCAACTATCTGCTAGTGTTGATTAAAAATGAATGTCTCTTTGTCAGTATACAGTCTGGAACTGGCACACGCGACCTTTCTGTCACTACCACAGCCCAATGCCTAACAGCTGCTGGATCTCACATGAAATAAGTCATCTTCATTTAGGTTCAAGCAGCAGGTCAATTTCTGTGATCGCTGACAATGTGAGCAAGGCTACCTGCCAAAACTGCTATCTTGACAGAAAATGAGAGAACTCCAGTGAGAAATGAAGGGGAAGAGGGAAGTATTTTCCTGTGGACAGGGTCCATACTCTACCTGTTCTCTCAGCAGAGAGTTAAAAATAAATCCTCCCGGTATACAACCATTATGCTCCCCAGATGATAAACTAATGATAAACAGGAACAAATTTAGTTGATGCTGGGATCCAAAGCCACACTGAGGTAAAGCAGCTTAGTCTTTGTGTTTAAAAATTAATAAATATTTATACTTACACATTTATATAACGAAAAAAATCACTATACAAAGAATCTAAACAAATAAGTACTAACCATGGAGCCTTCTCCATTCCACTTGTCACCCATCACTGGATCACATACTGTAACAGAGAACAAATCTAGCTTTAGAGATGGGGGGCAGTCAAACAGACATTGGTGGGGGTAAAAGCTTTAAGTAACAGTAGCAGCTATGTTACAGCATTGTCCCTTGATAGCTCATACACTCGCACAGTTCTTGCAGCATACTTAACCAAAACTTTTTAATTGGTGGCTGAAAGAGTAAGGCAGGTGTAAAAGAAATCTTAAACAGGTATCAGAGGGTTGTAGTCACCCTCTGCTACCTGCTTCCATGTTGTTACATCTGTAAGCAATGACAATGAGAGGGTCTGATCACTGGGACAGAAGAGGCTTCTGTTATGGAAAATGCACAGAGCCCTCACCTTCACTCCCCAGCCCAAAACTCTGGTGTAGTAATATTACTATGGTGGGAAAGAAACATGGAAGAAGCTAATATTTGTGAAAATAGTCCTATTTTTACTTTAGTGTAAAAATATACATGCAAAATGTTGTGTTGTACACATAAAAAGTACGTGTATTAAAATGAAACAAGACGAAAATCCAGGCCAAAGTACATAAACTTATCCTTGATGTAGTATTAACAGGTTCTGAATCATCTGCAATATTAACAATGTATTCTAAGTGCCCTCAGTTTCAAAGCAAGAACAGAAACAACCTTGGCTTCTACTTCAAAAAGAATACTGTTCACTGTGTTACAAGAGCTTTCAGCAAGATAAAAAAGAAATACAAATCCCAACATATCAAATCAATGTCCAATTGATACTTAAGGAAGTTTCTATGAGCAACAAGAGACATTTGTTTTACATTTTAAAAGTATTTTCTTTACAGTATGATCTGTTTATTAAACATACTGGATCTTAGAAGCTTAGTTGTGTTCCCATTATCTGACCACTTCCTTCCCGTTCTATACAGTTAGATATTTCTTTCTGTTCATACTCCAATACAGTTTTTAGTTTTCACTTGCTAGTACAGGACTGTGGAGAACCTGCCAATGTAACAGCTTTACTATGGGCTAAAAAGCTATAAAAATCAAGCTCATGGTGATATCTCTGCTATATTTTTCAAGATGAGAACTGTGCTTTATTAATTCTAAGTCCACTATCACACTATGCAGCATTGCACCTTGTAAATCCTGTGAACCATTCTAGATTCCTGACCACAGGGTTTATTGAACTGAAGATGCCAAGCGCCAACTCTGATTCACAGCTCTTTATCCCAGTAAATCCCCACTGACTTTGCTACGTTACTCTAAACTCTTGCTCAGTTCAAGCCTACGCCGATTGTACTCAAAAGTCCTGAAACACTCAGAGAGTCTGAAATGAAAAGAGGGGAATCTTTGCTCTTCGAGCTTTCCTGGGTAATCTTAGCACGAGTAACCAGAATTAAAAACGCCTTTGACTTATTAAACTTACACATTGCGACTGTTCTTCTGGGATGAAAAAGAAAACATGGCAAGGCTGGATGGGAGTCTATCCCACCTTTGACTGACTTGGAAATCAAGAATAGGCTTCAGCTATCAGCACTTCCAGCCTATGCCTCGAAATTAAAATCCCAGCTGGCTGCTGCTGTTTGTACAAGACTTCCTTTGATACGATCACTTCTTAACACACACTCTCCTTTGGATGGCATAATGCAAGACAAATACTGAAAGGCGTAATACCAGAAAGATAAAATCCAACTCCCTCAACACTTAAGCAATGTTGAAATGAAACTTCACTCGAATCTCAGCCGGTCCCAAGCAGATCTGAGCACAAAATGATTGTGAAATGCTGGGTAGCATCAGAATGCTTTCATCCTAAAGCATGAAAATGATGGGCATATACAACAATGAAGCAGAAAGAATTACAATTCACATCCTTACCATACACTAGGTTTGAATTCTGTTGCTTCAACTCCTGGACAATATCCACCACCATTGCAAGAAATGATGTGTCCCTTGTATAACCTTTGTGAAAAAAGACACTTTTAAAGTTAATTTTCAATAATGTTTTACTGGTGTATTTCTTTGTTGACTTATTTAGCATAGAAATGTTGCATACTTCTCATTTGCATTCTCATATGCATTTGGATCAATGCATATGAAAAGAAAGGCATTTTAGTATTTTATTCAGGAATAATAAGTGGAAGAAAAGTCAAGACAGTCTCCACTATAAACACAACTTTAGAAATCCATTTGCTAAGTACATTATACATGAAGTGCTTATACAACTTCAAAATGTTTGAACATACATACAAAACAGTGAGGCTGTCTTTCCAACACATTAATGCAAGAAAAATTAGTCTTGAACGTTTCAGAGCAATGGCCAATATACTAATAAAATCCCTAATCTTAGGCTTAGTTGTGAGATAAGATAGACATTTGTTTAATTATTTATTTATTTACATCTCAAGGCCCTAAATACAATGTTAGCTCTACAACATTCTCATTTAATTATCAATTTCTTTAACATTTATCTGTGTTTTTTTTTTTTTTTCATTTATATATTTACTTATTGTATTTATTTTACATGTTAATTTCATTTATAACACATTAATTAACAAACTCATTTTCATTTACTCTAGTTCATTTAATCTAGCAAGGTAGCTTCTTCAAACCTTCAGCAGTGCCCATTCTACTAATATATTTAAAAATACATTTTGGAGACTTCTTTTTAGTCTTAAAATTGTTCAATTCTTACATGTTGAGGACAAATGGAAAAAGATTCCAAGATTCTGGGGCAAAATGCTTTGTCTTATTTCCATTAAATGCTGATTATCATTGAAAAAAGACAAGCAAAGATTTTTGCTTTCAATGACCTGTCACAGTAGACTGGCTTAAAAACCTATAAAGCCATAGTATGAGTAACATTATTGATGGAGGTATTTCAAAAGCATTAAAGAACTGGAGTTTATCTGGCACCCTGAATGCTCTACTCTAAGTGAAACAAATACTTAAAGACCTACAAGTAACTGACAGTCACAAAAGTTAATGAAGTGACATTTTATATAATCACCCTAAAGGTAACCATTTTCATTTCAGCCAAGATACCTACAGTAATTAGACATGCAATTACAGTCAAATCCTAACTGCTGACAAATTAATTTAAGTGTTTGATTAATCATATCCAGGTCACTGGAGGTAGCAAAGTATGGCTGTGCAACATGGTGAAGAGAAAAATATGTCTTTCGGTTTGAAGAGAAAAATACGTCTTTTAGCCCTGAATGAAGAATGATGATTTTCAACTTCAGCCATAACTCAACACAAAAATAGAGAGGGTGTTATTAAATCATAAGAACTGAATGTCATTTCCACCCATTCCTTCTCTTTGTCTACACTTCTCTGTGTCTATACTTTGTCTATACTGGCTACACTGAACAAGCTTTTTAAACAAACTGGAACAAAACACTGACCCATCTATACATCTATACCCGAAAGTCCTATTTTATAAGGCATTTAAATATTTTTTTGTCTTCAACATTTTCAAAATATATGAATTTCTGTTGTTTTTAATCTCTTACATCTGTTTTGGCAGTTTAAGACACTAACAGGAAAGGAGCTGGGGGCCCTCCTAAGAGTTGAAAGTAAAATAAAGAAGGAACATTTCAGCAAAAAGAATATTCAAACATTATTTACCAATGCTGTATAGTAACATCTCCTGAAAACTCCTACAATACAATGAGCTTTTCCTGGAAATGTCCTCTGAGTGACATCTTTCAAGGAAACAAAGGATGTTCTTTTAGTTTGCAATTACAAAGAACACATTTATGCTGAAATTAATTTCTTAACCTTAGCTCTTTTCTTATTTAGTCTCCTTTACTTTGGAAAGATTCCCTGAAACAGAAGGGAAAATAACCTTTCAGTCATGCCATACCCTTCAGGCCAGAATGACTGCTTTGGCGTTATAATCCATACAGTTAAACTCTCCAGGTTTCCTTTTGTATAAAGAGATTGCTTTCCTACATGTGGAAACTGTGAAACTAATTAAATCTGGCAATTTATTTCTGTTTACCTTTAAGAAGTGACAGTTCACTGCCATTAAAAAAAAAGATCCTGTAATCTAAACCGGACGCATAGCTCTCACTGAGGTGAAACCCCATAATTGATCTACACCAAAGAGGCAGAAATTGGATGAGAAGCAGTCTGTAACAGAAACTGCTGATATAATCTCCCCATTCTATATAACATTCTACAAGAAGCTTTCTTTGCCTATATTTACAATGCTTTTCCCTTAGTAGTGCATAAAGTCATTGTGTCCTCCAGAGCTGTATTCACTTGGAGAAGGTAAAAGGAGCTACGTAGCAACAAGAGCAAATCAAAAATATGTATGTGATAGAGAGAAAAACAAAATCCACCTCTCCTTATGCTTTGCTCTGTATGCAAAGCACAATCCCGTGAAGACCAAGTAGAAAAAACAAGGGCAGACAACTGCATACAAGTCATTCTGTTATACCAGAGTGCTACTAATGCAAATTTAGGAGAAAGGATTAAACCCATGTCTTCAGAGTGATTTTAAATACTCTGACATTCCTCACCCTTTTTTTCCTGTAGTCACTCCCAAAACATTAACTAAGCCTGTACAAGACTGGCCTGTACAAGTCTGTAAACTATACCAGAGGATCGATTTACTCACCCAATTACAACCTTCTGGCTGGAGAACACTTTCAAACTAAATAACATGAGCAGTTAGGTCTATAATATACAATTGAAATCACAGGAGGAATCTAAGGAGGAAACATGTAATTGCGTGGTTTGGGATAAGGAGGGATATGGTTTATATATCTCTACACTCATTTTACTTTTCACATGAACTCCAAAGAAAGAAACTCTTCATACCTGTGAGTACATAATCATACTGGTTGACCTTGTTCAGCTTAAGTCCTTCATACAGTTCATGAAGTTCATCTGAATTTAACACCTGACCCTTCCAGTGTGCATAACCTGCAAAACAAAAGCCAGATCATTTTTCAAGGGCTAGGTTTTCTAATTAGGATCAAAGAGATCAAAAATGTGGAGGAACATCATAGGCATCAGAAGGCATTTCTAACTTTCTAGTAAAAGAGTAAAATCTGTTTTTGTTATTTTGTATTATTACAGGGAAAAAAATGACAGCAGGATGCCACATTTAATTATTGGCCATAAACTGCACTATGCAGAGCCCAGGTTTCACTCAGAAGAAAACAGGCTTGTAGGTGCGGGCTTGTGGGGTCTATCTGAACACAGGTATGCAGCACTTTCATACCCGACATGGCTTTCACTGGCACCTGCCTATACCTAATAGAGCAACCACAGCAGAATATCATCATGAGAAGTTCTCTAAATGTACAATTTCATCTGACAGAGTGCCTTCCAAAAATAGGATGATTTTAATGCTGAGACTGCTGGAAGAGGCAAACAAATATCAGAAAGGCACTAAAAAACGGACAAATAATATCCATACATTCTTGTCCTTGAGGGATCTGTAGGAATTATAAGCAAGTATTTTTGGCTGAGAAGTGGATGGAAGGCAAAGTTGTAGGGAGAAACTGAAATGCCTTCAGCAAACAATTGACCAAGCTCCAAGGCAGCCAAATTGTCAATAAATAAATAAATACATTTCACTGTCAGATGCTAAACATTTATTGAAAAATGTAAATGCACCTTTCACCTTGTCATCAAAGCCTGCCCATCTAGATGGCAGCCACCACTCCCTTTTATATATAAATGTGCATATAAATATATATATAAAGCAATGGCATTTCCTCCAAGACGTTAGATGAGGCACCCAAAATTTAACTCTTCCAACCTTCATAAATTCACTTGTGTTTTTTTGTTTGTTTGTTTTGTTTTGTTTTGTTTTAAATCCCATCTATTAAGTTGGATTACAAAAAGTGAAACATTACTTTAGTATCTTCTTCCACACCACCATGTGAGTAGACAATGGTATTTCGTTTTAATTCCTGTTCTTGGAGTTAGAAAATTCTGTGATAAAAACTCTTGGCTTGATTATCACTCTAAACTGTGTCATTAGAGGAACTGCCAAAAGGTGCCTAGAGCCTAGGATAAACACATTTTTCAGTTTTGCTTCTTACAAATGCAAACACACCCACAGCAGGGTGAGCAGATGGATCATTTTGCTCTCCTCGTCTCACAAAGCCCTAGTCCCTAAAACACGACGCTCTGCCAGCTGGTGAAGGGACTGACTCACATCAGCCACGTGGATTCTCTCCTTAGCAAATGTTTTTTAAAAAAGTCTTTGTGAAGAAAGGGAGAGAGCTCCAAGTACACGAGGAACCCTTGGCTGCAGATGACTTGGCTTATTTAGGCAACCGTATGTACTGCCACATCATGGCTTTAGGGAGAAATTTTCTGCCCTCTCCTCTTTGCTGAATCTAAATTTCTCTTAGCGCTCAAAATCCAGTCCACGCAGGGACATGACATGGTCCTGTGTGCTCCACTGTGACCGTAATTCATCAGCAAAGCTGAGCTTGTTTCCACAGATGTGGAAACTCAGTGGGCATATGAGCAGTTTGCACCCAGAATCAAGGTCAGCCAACTCGAGCAAGGGCTTCCAGGCGTACCTGAAGGTCCTTTTTCACTATCTGGTAACAAGTGCAGTACAACCTAAAATGCAATCACACAACAGCTAGAGGAAAAAGAGCCCTACAGGAGAACTCGGGGAAGCCCCAGCTCCTCAGACAGAAGAAAAAAGGCAATGCCTTCACTGGATCTGCAGGGAATTGGGATTTCGCTGGGAGCTGAGTTATGTTTGAGAAGAGAGAAACAAAAATCGACACTGACAGTGATGTGGAAACCACTCTAAGCCCTTTCCCCGGGGGAATCTTCATATAACACGATGAATAAGGGCAAAACCCCATGACCCTGGTCGTACTCTCCTGGTAGAATTTAGAGCCAAAAAGCAGCTTCTGCAGAGGGGCAGAAGAAAATGCCAGCTGCTCGTGTTTAAAAATGCTTTCAGTGATGGAAGAATGGACACCTTGGGGTCCCAGAAAGAGGGAGAGGGACTGCTCTGAAAGGGGAAAGGCCTGGGTAAGATCCAGCAAAAACCCAGACAGATACTGTGAGGTCAAAAATACACTGCATTGCCCTGAACCCAAAGAGACTTAGCAGGGAATGCCAGCAGCAAGCTTCAACATCTTAAAGCCCAATGGCTTTAGGGAAAACCATCAGATTGGTTGGAAGTAAGGATGATAATGAGGAATCACTGTCCTTCCTGGCTGGACATGAGGGCTTGGCTAGTGATGAGCACATCTGAAGGCCCAGAATTGCAAAGACATTAAGGAAAATCTGCTTCCTAGAAAAGTTATCCCTATGCCAGCACCCCTAAATATGCATATTTGGCAAACAGCAAGAGAAAATTGTAATTCTGTTTATCTGTCCACGTGCTGTAACCCCTGTCTGTAGTAGGAGCAGAGTGGCACTTAATACAAAAGTTCAAGGTCTCACAGTATCTGGCTACCTGAGCACAAAAACCACAGCCAAGAAAACTTTAGGATGAGTTTCAAGTTTGTACTTGGTAAAACAACTGCATCCCATTTGGAAACTACGCAGGTGGTTAGGTTGAGCAGCTGGATCAATCTATTAATCTTTTATCTGGGATGTTAAGGTCAGATTTTGGCTTGATTTTTACCTTCCACGAAGGATGAACGATGGGTCCTACTTTCTTCAGTTACAAAACCACTAAGTAATTCTACTCAGTGCCAGGATAAGAGAGCAGAGAGAAGGCTGCCAGTCACGACACAGCTCTCCAAAACTGCACTTGGCAACACTGCATCTGGCTTGAGGTGACTGCATTAGTTTTCTGGATTAATAAAAATTTTAAACAGATAGTTGAACATAAACCATTAAACATCTGTATACCCCTTCTACTTACCTGTATTATAGCCTTTTATTGCAGGTAAATTTTATATACTTGTTTTTAAGCAACTGAGGGAATGAAAAACATGTAAGACATGATGCTTCCTGCCCCTCATCCCTCTAAAATGATAAACTTATTCATTAGTCTCCAAGCAAATGTCTTACTTCACCTGTATCTAAAAGAATAAATAAGAGAAACAGCTCACACTACACTCAAGATACATTTACATACTTTTCTTTCTAACCTTCCTCCAATGCTTTTTTTTTTTTTTTTTCCTTTGGAATGTATTTATAAGCTTCTTAATTACTTTCAAAAACAATGAGAAAAAGAACAGACTAAAACTCCCAGGCATACCAGAAGAAAAACCAAACCAAACCAAATAAAACCAGTTAAGCACAGCAAGGCGTGTACGACGTCTTTGTTCTCCAACGCGAAGCATTCTGCTCTGAGGTTTGAGCTCTCCTGTGGTGCTCCCTGCAGATCTGTTCCCAGGGGCTTCAATAACCAAGTATTTCACGTGGGGAAAAGGAAGGAAGATGTAGCGTTTAAGGCACGTGGCGGGCAAGCAATCTGCTTTCACCTGTGCCAAGAAATTCACATGCAAACTCTGCAGATAACCTGGTCTAAAAACATTACTTAAATCTTCAGCTACCAAGAGGGCTTCAACAGAACCAGAAATAGAGAAACCTAATTCCCCCCTGGGCAGAACTAGAGCATTATTTACAGCTGGCCAGTGTGGGAGTAAAATATTACCGCTGTTAGGCAAAAGTGGGGATGTTTTTCTTTTTGTCCCACACATCGCAGGCGTGAGTGAGTGCATATGGGTGGCAGACTGTGAGGAATCACATCAACAAGATGTAATTTCTCATGTATCAGACCTACCAATCAATCCGACCACGCACTCCACTCCCATTAAGTGGAAGACAAAAGTATTTTGCTTTAAAAAAAAGGGAGGTGGGAACAGGCTATTTGTTCTGGAACAACTTCAAAGGTAAGATTTAGATGGCTAAGTAAGCATGTTACATGCTTATCATTAGCAAAAATACAAATCGCATAAGAATTAAAAGATGCACCTCCCAAAATAAACAATGATGCAGTCAAGAAAAAGACAACCTAGATTCTTATTTTTGCATATTAGGCAACGAGATGCTTTTGCAAACAAAACAGTAAGAGAATAAAAAGCCCAAACTCTCTGTAGGTTGCATGACAGCTTTTTTTTTTTTTTATTTGTACAAGAAGCACAATGCCATTCAAGGGTGAGTCACTCTAATCATAGCGTAAAAGTTCCTCGCCAAGCAATATGACAAACTGTTCTCCCAGGGGAGCTGATTTAAAACACATTTTCCGAATTTCAGGATTATCAGAGACTAAAGAAGGCTGAATTTTCTGAGCAGAAGTCAGCAGAAATAGCCCTGAGGTATCTTAATCATTTAAAAACAGGGCCAAAAAAAAGAGCTAGAATGATTCACTGAAGAAGGCCTGTTAGTCAAGAATTCTCCCTGTGTTTTATCTTTCACTGACAGGACCAAGTTTAAAGATGGACACGAGGAGAGAAAGAAGGCCATGTCCAAACACCACATCACACACTTTGCTACCTTTGCCCCTCCTGGCATGTTGCACTCTTTTGGAAACTATGTTCCCAGCTAGACTTTGAAGCACAAGTTTACTCTTCAGCTTGAATCATGACCACAGCAAAGTTTCTCATAAGATGCTGTTCTCCTAAGTAAATCACCAGTTTTCTCCCCAGTTCATCCAGCACATGATCCCTGTGTGTTGTGGCACTGCTCCAGACACAAGTCACATCCTGTTCACTAGTCCCAGCAGCAGCACAGGCTGCACGTACATCGACTTGTGTGCAGGCATGCATAAATAAATGTTCAGGCTGGACAAAAGTCTCTGTGAGGACACCACTGGATGTTCCTCTATCAGGGGGAAGGTGCAAAGCCCTCTGGATTTGCAAAACTGGGCTCAGAATCTACAACTTCAGAAAGGGTGGAAGAGATTTCATGGAGAAACAAGCATTAGAAAACTATACCTGTCATAAAAGGGAATACGTCCCCTTCCTTTCTTTTCCATTCCTTCTTTATTCATCCAAACAACCAAAACTTCTAAATAGAACCTCCTTTTATTTACTCTTGACAAGTGCCAAGGAATTACTGTATTCTGATATTCTTCTGAAAACTTTGCTGCCCAAAGTCAACAGATTGTGCACTAGTCTTTGTGTTTTTTTTTAACCACATTTACTAAGACAATCAAGACTAAAGAAAAAAAAAAAAAAAACTGATAACATGACTCCTAAATACCAGAAGACAAATTAAAAGTTCCAAATATTTGAAAGGCTTGTGATCTCAGAGATATTTTTGGTTTTGGGATGTTCATTTGTGCCTTCTTAAAAATAAATAAGTAAATTGCTAATTTCTTGTTCCTTCATTGTCTGGTCATCCTATTGGTAATGTAACTTCAGGCACATTCAGGTTTTGGTCCAATATAAACTCTATTAAGCTCTTTTAATGCCCTATGAAATTGTTTTGTTCTTAAAACTGAGGGCCAACAAATGACAGGTGCTAATCCATTTTCAGTTTTTAGTTATTACTTCAGGTGAAAAAATTGCTCAATTCCTGGATGATTACAACAGCTTTACCCAGCTATGGAAAATGAAACAAAAGAAACCAAAATATCAAAATCTCAAACTCCAGAACTAAATACATTAACGAAATAGGTCGATCAAAACATCTCTTAAAGCATGAGCAAACCTTTGTACTGTGCCAAAGGTTGCAAGCAGAATAAATAGCTTTTTGCCTGAGCCAGGAAAGAACCCCCAAGTCTTTGTTTAATTATTACTTCTTTCATGACTTTCCTCAACAAGAAGAGATGGCTTTCTACCTACCTTTGAAGTATTTGCTTTCTCTTTCCAGGGTGAAACCCTGCTGATATGAAATTCCTTCCATGATAGGAACATCTTATAAGCTTTTGAAAGCTGCCTGGAGGTGAACGTGCTAAGAGACAGCAGAGGCTTCCTATCTGCTCTCTGTTCCAAAATTTAGCAGCTGATTAATAGTTGTACCTCTGAGAGACTAGGATATTATCTAAGTATTTGTTTTTTGTTTTTTTTTTGTCAGAAACCCCTTTGCTCTTTTCTAAGTCACTGAAGTCAAGATTTGTCCCTTGACTTTACCTAGAGTACATTTCCCCTCAGTCTGTCACCACCGTTACAGTAGATGTGTCTCCATTGATTCAAAAACAGCAAGGCACTTGGAGCTCCTTTATGGGTGAAAGGTTTTTTAAAATAAAGAAATTTCACCTTTCTTTTGAAAAAATAAAGTCTTCTACCATTGTGCATATTAAAAAGTCTAAAAGTATGATGCGAGTACATCATATTTTGTTCACGTTCAGGCTTAGGACTCAAGCAAAAATACACCCAAATGTATTAACACCTCATCCCTCCCTCCAAAATGTGATTTTAGGATAATTGCTCACCTTCTGGATGGATACAAAGAGTGGGAATGTTTTGTTTAGCTTGGTATTACTCTGATGTTTGTGGTTGGTAATGTGATTATGAGCATCATAGGGCCATAAGGTACAGAATGCAGTACTGAAGACTAATTCCCTGTCCACAGAACTGGCTGCTCTGCTGGCCGTAGTTGTGTTATCTCATTCTCTGAGCTAATTATGTTACTGCCTAATAAAAGAAACTCACACTCTGAAGTAGCAGAACAGGCCATTTTCATGTCATATCATGCTCTAATCCCAAATCCACAGACTTCTGAGAGACCCGAAAATTACATTTATGTCTGATATCCTGAAAATTGGAGTGAAAGAGAACTCTTTTCTACTGTCATGTGATAAGCTGAGCCACACGTTGAGTACAGCTGACGTGGAGTCTTTAAGGTACATGTAAATATTTTACCTGTGTGGTTTGAAAACTGGACTGAGTTCACAGTGTCAACTTCAAATCCCAAAACCTGTAACAAAACACAGCAATATTTCTTTTACTAATACAGCTTTGTCAATATGTTACTGGAATCACAAAACGTAAGACAGCATTCTTATTTCTCAGAGCACTTTTAAAAATTTTTAGTGCTGTTTCGCGGTGAAAGCTGAGTCAACATACATGCAACATAAACAAACGATGCAGTACTTTAGCACAGAATGGAAAAAGTGACATTGGCAACAACATCAGAAAAACAGAGCCCTGAATCCTCAGGCAAGAGTTCATCTGGGGACAAGGATGGAGAGGTTGTCCCAGCAGCAATGACAGAAGCCACGAAGAAAGCCTTGGCAAGAAAAGCAGTCTGAATTTCAAGGTAATAAATGAATGCAAATTATGGAGGCAGGATGCTGTTCGTATTTCAGAAAGCCGATCTTTCTAAAAAAAGGACAGAAGAATCCTAAAAGGGATCAATGCGATGAGCAATACTTGGATTTCACAAGTAGGTTCTTTACAGCTTGGTGCTAAGAGAATAGAAAGAAATCAGAGAGAATTAATTGGGGGAAAATTAGGCAATCAAACAGAAAGACCTTCTAAAAGGACAAACTTAAAAAAAAAAAGCCTAAAGCATGCTCCGAACCCATCTGCTACCTTGCATTACCAGCAAACCAAATACTGAAAGAAACAATTTGCTAGTGCAATCAACAAACACATTCCTGTTGCCCAAAAAGAGATAAATATTTTGAAAATAAGAACACCAAGTCAGGAGAAAACTAACGAGGATTATTTGCTTGATAATACCTGTTCAATAGAATTAGGGATTACTGTTCAAGCCATTTTTAGACATTTTTATCTACAACCAGAGAAATTCTAATGCAGCAGTGACATAACAGTCTGACATTTAATATTTGCTTTCACATCCTACTTGCTCTGAGTAAGAATTCTCCTCAAAAGAAGAGCTGCTATATATGGCTCAGTGAGTCATACCAGGAGATAACAGTAATGATGCATCACTGTTTATGATCCATTTTCAGGCAATTTGCTGAGGAGGGGGGAATGAATAAATGAGGCTTTTACCAGTCACGTTTTTTCACTGAGAAGCACATCTCTCTCTCTTTTCATCACGAAGGCAACCCCTTCACATGCATTAAAAATCTCTGGGTGTATTGTAACAGACATGAGATTTCCTCAGTGCTTGTACTTGCTCCCTCACATAAAGCCATTAGGTAACAAGCCCCTTATTTCAAACCCTGGGTCATTACAAGATGGATGTATGTGCTGCAATGGATAGCTCCTTCTGCCTGCAGGCACTGCACTTCTGTCGTGCTACAGCTCAGTGTCTGAACGGGTCTTACTAAGTCTCTTACTGCAATATTTAATAAAGCTTTCTGTTCATTGTTAACTAGGCAGCTAAGTAATCTTACATTAATGACAGACAGAATGGTGGGTTGTCTCAGCCTGATCAAGTTAAAATTAAATTCAGCTTCTACTCTTGCTCCAGTTTCTTGTTTCCTCTTGGTAGATTTTATTTTAAAGACCAAGGAATGAACAAGGTGAGAACATGGCAATAGTGCTACGACCTTACCCTTGATGTCTGCACATGCTCTGCAAAGAAAGGAGAGCACTGCCTCTAAAAGATTGTCACCCCGGATTCAGTTCCCCTCCTGGCAAAGAACAGAACTAAGAAATTGTAATTTCCTTCCAACATCTTGGCAATAACTGGGAATTAACCCATCCCTGTGCAACACTTAGCTCACATCTCTTCAACTGCTTATCACCTGGTATGTCAGAACAGGCTTTCTGTGACTCCTAACTCACCAGGTTTACACATGGTGCTTTGGGGAAGGCGAGCACATGCAGATCTTGCAGTGAGGGCTGTTCTGCAGCATGGATAGCCACTCGAACAGCTGCCTGCCACCACCAAGAGCCGCCCTCTTTGCTCTCTCCATCAGCACTAGGTACCACTTCATTTCTCAACAAACTTCTCTCTAGGATTAGGGATTGTTTGGTTTGGGTTGCCAGTTTATGTGCTTCAGCCAGCAGAAGCGATAATATAAAGGAGGCCATCTCTCTCGGAGACAGCTAGATGTCAGGTTAGCTTAACTGCACATGTGGTAAAATACTTCTCAACAGCACAAAACAGACTAAAAAAGCTAAAAAGCCTTTAAGGTCCCTGTAACAATCACATGATGGTGTTAGTCTACGCTGTCACACTGTCTAATTTGTACTGAAATTCTGGTTTGAGTAAATTCAAAACAGGACTAAATTTATTTTTATCATTTTTTTTTTTTGCTTCTTAACATGAAACAGATTTAAATTACTTATTTCAATTCACTTATTGAAAATCAATCCACTTTGGTTACTGTCTTCTCTACACACTGAAACAAATCTACGTTTGTGTTTCTGAAGTAAATACGTACATAAATGCCAGTTAAATTGTCACCTCAGCACCTCCCCTAATTTTACAGGCAATCAAAATGCAGTAACTCAGCAAAACCTGCAGGTGACATGGCACGTAACTACAAAGCTAGATCCATACAGCAGTTTTGTGGTGTTCAGTCACCAGAGCACAACCTCAAGCTGGTAATGGTTTATCATGGCTCACTGAAGTGTGCAGCTGTCCCTGTGCTTGGCTTGATAAATACGGCAGAAGCCACACGTGCCACTTTGCCCGCTCCACCAGTGTGACAAATGCCTGTACTGACATAGCGACAGTTTCACCTCATACCCACTGATACACCACGTTTCTACTGTTCCCTGAATTTCTTGGCATATCAGTCTGTTACGTACACAAAATGTCCCAACTCTGGATCCTAAAACACCCACTTTTCTGTGTGTGTGTATATGCACGCGTGTGTTCCTCTCACCTCTGCGTAAATAAACCGAAGGAAATCACTCTGCTTGGATTTTGCCTACATCAGAACTAACTCCTTCAGAAACTAGGCCCTGGAAGGTGTCCAGAGAAGGGCGACAAAGCTGGTGAAGGGCCTGGAGCACAAGTCCTGTGAGGAGCGGCTGAGGGAGCTGGAGGAGGCTCAGGGGAGACCTCATTGCTCTCTACAAATGCCTGAGAGGAAGGCGTGGGGAGCTGGGGGTCGGCCTCTTCTCACAGGTAACTGGTGATAGGACTAGAGGGAATGGCCTCAAGTTGCACCAGGGGTGGTTTAGGTTAGAAATGAGGAGACATTTCCTCTCAGAAAGAGCAGTCAGGTGTTGGAACTGGGTGCCCAGGGTGGTGGTGGAGTCACCGTCCCTGGGGGTGTTGAAGGAAAGGTTGGACATGGTGCTTAGGGACATGGTTTAGTGGGTGACATTGGTGGTAAGGGGATGGCTGGATTAGGTGATATTGGAGGTCTCTTCCTACCCTAATGGTTCTGTGATTCTATCTGGTTAGTGTGGGGACTGAACCTACTCTGGAATGTACAATAACGCTTCATTTACTGCTTCTCCATACCTGCTTGTAAATAGTGCGTACCTGGTGTTGCTTCCCCTGTCCCGCTCTCA
The DNA here is from genome assembly GCF_009819795.1 of Aythya fuligula. NCBI lineage: Eukaryota > Metazoa > Chordata > Aves > Anseriformes > Anatidae > Aythya > Aythya fuligula. The sequence continues at coordinate 115,675,456 of NC_045559.1, read as the reverse complement.
GAAGGGTCCGGTCCTATGGTGACAGTCCTGCCTCAGGTTTTGGAAATGTGGGTTTTGGCAGGTACTTTGCAAGCGTCCAGGCTCCAACTACCAGGGACATACATCTCCCACATTATCCTTATCCGCTTTTTCAGATGACCTGGTCTCTCATCACAGATCACTTCCTGCTTTCCATCCCCTCCTTCTGCTGTCACTCTGTATAAGTATCATTTGCCCACAGAACTGCAAATCCTGGGCGGATCTATACCCACAGCCCGTTTGGGTAAGGATGATAAGCACACTTCAAAGGAAAGAGATGGCTGAGTTCATCCCAAATCTCTCAGCCTCCAGTCTAAACACGTCAGAAAAGTTAAGAAACTCAGGTTGCCTCTATCATGTCATATAGTGATGTTTACTTTGACACAAGTCTCAGAGGGAAATGGGCAATTCCAACTTTTTTTAAAGTATCTTCACCAAAGGAGGCAGAACTGTTATGTTTCTGAAGTTACATTGTGAAACATCAAGAATAGAGGAGTCTCGTGTTTGGAAGGCATGGCTGGCAGAGCTGAATGACAGATTTCAGGAAAATATTTGGAAGATTAAATAAAATACACACACTGGAGCAGAATGCATTTCAAGAAAGCGCTGGCACGAAAAACATACTCCAACATTATGCATGAGATCCAATGAGGCTGAGCTCTTCCTCACAAATAACTGAAGGAAAGGGCCAAATGTCATCCAGCCCTGCCAGCCCCCAGTGCACAAAGTGCCCTTCCAGCCTCAGGAACAGGAGCTGTGTCACCTGTGCAGCACCAGGTCTGCAAGAAGACACATCTTCCAGCTAGTGAAGGGGTTCAAGAGAAAAAGAACGCAATAATAAGGAAGATACTTTAAAATACATGAACAACACTTTAAAATGTTGACTCTTTTTGGAAAAAAGAACCAAAAACCTCGCTTTCCTAAAGCACAGAAGTAATTTAAACTTACATCCAAGGAAATAAGAAGCCCCCCCCCCAAAAAAAAAAAAAGAAAAAAAAAAAGATTTCCCTGAAGTCCCAAATACATAGAAAAGATCTTGCTGTATAAATATATACACAGTTAGTTCCCAGTTCTGGTTCACCTCCAAAAATGCAACCTTTTGGATTTGCCAATGTTAATGTATTTCTTGGTAAGATAAGAGCTTTGTTTAAAATTTACTGTCTTCCTTTCCATTCTAACAAACTTTTCAATCATCCATACGCTGAAAGATGCCATCCCCTCACTGCAAAGAGCTCGTAACAAAGACTGTTAGAAATGACAGATTAGAAACATACGTTTCCTTCAAGAGGTAAAAGTTGTGCCTGTTGTGTAAGGGAGGATTGTCAAAGCAAGAAAACTGTTCTATGTTACAGAAAACGTGACTGTAGCAACAGAGATATTAAAGATTTTGAATGTAACATCTCAAATTCAGCTTTAAAAATTGCTAAGCTTTATTTTTATATTTGTATAAACCACATTATGTACCAATGGTCTGAAGACAAATAAAATAAACCATTTAAAACTCATAATCCTATTTGCTGTATGATTGGTAATATCACTTGAGACACAAAACGGCTAACTTGCAAGATTAGCTGTGCTGCAGAGTAAATACTAATATGAATTCTCATTTAATAGTTTTATTTACTCTGAGGAATGCTTTTGAGAAATGATAAAAGCTGTTACTGTAGCTGTGTCTGCATAAAATCTGTACCGCAATTTTACCATGCTTCTCTGGAGAAAAAAAAAAAAATAAAAAAAGTTTTAAAAGTTTTCAAAAGTGTCATACTTCAAAGTATTCCAAACTTATGCTTTTCTCTTTTTGCATTCAGTTTGGAAAAAAAAAAAGGAAGACAAATCTGTGTGTATCCACATGTAAATGACACCAAATGTATCATCACCTGCTTCCCATCCTAAAATTTTGGTTAGAAGGATAAAATCCAGCACCATGGTATGTTTACATTATTAACTACGCTGGCTTTGTCAGTAAAGACATTGTGTTCTTCGCTGTTAATCGAGCAATGGACCAATTTAACTAGAATGCTTTAGTTTGTACTTAATTCAGACAATCTTAGAGAACAATGACCTAGTTCTGCTGGAATGAAACTCAATTAAAAATACCTCTCTACTTTGCAGCATAGTCTGTACGTGCCTCCAACGGTGTTTCATTTTACAGTACAAAACTAAGAACACCAAGCAGTATTGCAACTCAAGCTGGAGGAAAAATCTGCAACAATGAGTGAAAGGCAGAAAGAAAAGCAATGTGAGGGAGAAAGAAAAGCAGCGTGAGGGAAAAATTTTATTATTTATATAATTTATATAGATTTATATAGATTATATAAGGCTATGTAAACTGCATACACGTTTCTTCCATATTACTCATGTCCCCTAATAAATGTTCACAGGTTGCTACCTGTATTTCATGAAGCAAGGCAGACACCTCCATCCAAAGTCTCCACTTTCTTCAAAGTTCTTGATTTTGGAAAATGTTGTTTTTACCATACCAGACAAACACAGCAAAACCAATTTTTCCAAGTGATCCCATAACCCTGAAAGTTTGTAAACCACAAATCCAGAGAAAATATCAGAAGTCAGAACTGTAAACCAAGCTCAGTCTATCATTCATGAAAATTCACTTATTGTGAACACAAGGAACCTCATTTCTTGCATGTAAAATTAGAGCTTCACATCCAGATCTGAGTTACAAATGTGTCACTGGTGAAAATCTTGCTATACAAATTGTTTGTTCACAACTCTAAAAGGTGATTTTATTTCCAAGGGAAATGCAATTTGGCAAGAAAATGGCACTGGCTAAGGAGAAAGAAAGGACAAGATTCTGCTAAATAAATTCTGCTACCTAGACGCTCAAGCTAAGCAAGACTTTTGGACTCCACTTTTGAAAGGAGGATTTGACTTCAATGCAGCTAGTTCTCCCAGAAATAAATTCAGCATTACCTCCCTTGCATATCAACTCTTCTAGTTTTAACTAGATATGAATATTATACAGAAAGCTTATGGAAAGACGACGAGACTTTCAATGAGCATTTAAATGATGAACCATCAAAGGTAGATAAAGTCCTTTATGCCAATGGGTGGAAACGGACTGGTGAGTTTGAGTAAAGCAGCAGTAAATATTAATAATAGTGAGAAGGTTAACATAGATTAGACAAGCGAATCAAACCCATCCAGATAGAGCCTAAAAAGGTAGCTGGTGAATTATGTGCAGAATTCCTAAGCACGGATTGAGATAAGTAAACTCCACTGTACTACTAATTTATTTTCCTGTATTGGGCAAGATCTACATGCAGGTATATTTTCAGAAACAGTCACTAACTTCAGCTGCTTGGGAATGGGATGCCTGGGAATGATTCACAAAGTCACGAAATCCACCCAGATCTCACTGCTTTCACTTCGTGATGGTGAGGCAACTCTCTCGCAAGTTAGCAAATGGTCTGACCTACCATGCTCCACAAAAATCTCTTGCTTGAATGTAGAGTGATCGGCTCTGCAGAGAAAACGCATCCTTGTGGAGACTCTGAGTAGCAAGGAAGCATCACAGATGGTAGGATGTGGTTTTAAACCAGTCCTAAAAGAGTATACTGTGTTCAAACATCTCAGTGTATGCACTCCTCCTCCTGGTCAAAACAAACTGTTAGCGCTACTAGAAGGTTTCTCAGCTGTTTGGGCTCTTGATCAAGATACACAAGTTGTAAAGCACAACTAGATCATCACAATCTAACCTCTAGATATTGTATTTCCAAATCCTTTCTAACCACGGTGCTGCCTTTTTGAGAAGTAGAAGGAAGACATCTGGAGGACGTGGTCTATCATCCTGCTATCTTAAACACAGCACTACTACAGATTTCCGTAATGGGGGTTGTGAAAAATAAATCCTGTTCCAAATACTTTAAAGCATTAAAAATGCATGACTTCTTACAGCCCTGAGATCTGGTCAAGTGTTAAGCTCCTCTGAAACAATATTATCAGCAGACAGTGACAAGAAATGGCACCATCACTCTGCAAAGCCTCGTGTTTAAGCTAGCATCACTTGACCTCCGATGCAATATGCCCGTGCCCCGTTCCTTCCACACTTGTAAGCAAGCATACAGCTGGGAAAAAGACCCTGCTCCCTGTAAAGAACAGCTTGTGGGATTTATGATGTGCAGAATCAACTATCCTGCACTATTCCTACTCCATCTGCGTGCTGTACTGATCTGCACGGTACCATACAACGCGTATGGTATCGCACTTCCATTTTTCAGAACAGAGACCGTGCCACCTGCTGCTGCAACAACTACATCCGACTCGAAACCCCTCTATTTTTCCCCACAAATTCACGGCTTTTTATGAAAGCCTGCCAATATACTCAAAACAAAATGTAATGTTGAATTTTCAGAAGCTAATGGAAGCACACGACATAGACACACACACACTTTTTATTAAGCGTCAGAACGTGAAGTTCATGCCAACACAAGCATCTTAACGGTGACTGCGAATTTTAATTAACAAACACTTAATAATTACCTAATTACAGTCTTCCCTGCCTCCACAAATACAGCTGTCATAAGGAAAGTCAACAGTAAGGTGAATTGGCATAAAGCACTCAAATAAATGGTCCTGAGCCAAAAAAGAAGCTAAAGGCAGAGGGGTGCATTAGCAGAGTGTGTGTGGTGCCCCATGTGAGGGGCCAGCACCTGAAAACCATTAAGCACGAGCCCATCAGCAGCAGGATGTAGGTGCTGAGAGCAAAAGCTGCCCTGCTAAGGACTGCACAAGGCACGTCTCATTAATCTCTGAGGGCCTTTCTCTCACACAGCAACATAAAACGCAAGTCTGAAGAGCCCTGCTATATGATCATGCCTTCTTCCCGAGGCTCTCCCTCCTCCTCACCCACATTTAGATCCCAGATGGCTTTACTGCCATGAACAGGATACATATAGGGTTGTTCTATAGTTTTATAAGATTTCTGTGCAAGCTTTATAGCATAAAGACATACTTACACAAGTGGGGTTAGAGAGTTTTAAGGAGACAGAATTTACGAAGAATTTTCAAGAAATCTTGTGGTGTGTCCTTAAACCTGTGTTCGTTTACAGAATCACTCTACCACATCAACCAAAACCACGCCATCCCATTTTTTTAGATATATTAATACTGAGCTTAATTGAAAGTCATTAAAGTCACTTACAACATTAATATTAATGCCACAGTTAAATTTACCCAGTCAAACTGGTTAATTGAGTTGGGTTTGTGTATTTTTTCCCCTGCTAAGCAATGGCAGCACTACTTCCCAGTAAAAAAGTCTCTGTATCAAGCCACGAAACATTCTTAAGTATCCAGTGTATTACAAGAGGTTTGCATAGACGTGCTACAGTTTGGGACTTTATCTCATACAGCCATTGCTGTCATTCCAGTGAACATCATTTCTCCACTGTATTTCTTTAGCAGAAATACAATTTTGGAGCAGAAACACAGTTTAGCTTTTTAAACTTGTCATCACGTTAATTTGGAGCAGGGGAAAGAGAAAGGCTTTTCCAGTTGCTGCTTGCACCTCTCACCGTCTGTGTGCCAGCTCTTTCACTGAATTGCAGCTCCTTCCATTTGATACAGGATCACAAAACATACATCGTACTGGATATAGAAAATCAGAACACAAATTCAGCTCGGATAAAGGAACCTGGGGAAAAGAAAAGGCATGTCCTGGCAACTAGGGAAGCAGGCATAATGGCTGGCGTGGGTTGAGAAACTGAACTGAAATTGCTATTGACTAACCCAATCTTTTTTTCTCCTTCTGAGCTTTTAATAATCCATACCAAGCAGATAATGAGAACTCTGTAGGTATAATAGAGCCGTATTTTAGTACAACACTTGACAAGGCACTGCAAAGAAAAATCATTAAGACATTGGAGATACTGTTCCAAGATAAAAATACAAGAGCATATAAACTGGCTCAGAAACAGCGATGCTGGAGGTAATTGTTGATGATTCTATGATTTGGAGGCAGGTACCAACGAGGCCACTTAAAATCCTGGGGTTAGAAACAGACCATCACAAAACAGACAATAAAAACAAACAAAATGTACAGCAGATGACCTTGAGAAAAAGTAATTTCATAAAGGCAGGTAGCAGGAATACACGAAAGGCTAAAACAGATATGAAAAACAGTATTGGGATAGTCTCTGATACTTGTTAAAAAAGAGACTACTTTTATTCACTTTAAAATAAAATACACTATACAAAGACTAACACAATTCAAAAACCAAGTATATACAAATAAACTACCTGGTTAGAACTGTTCACCCTTCAGTAAGAAAAAAATCCCTAAAAAACCCCAAACCACCACGCCTTTCTCTACCTGAACCTCAACTTCTTGCATTCTCAGGTCAAACCTGATGCATCTTTTACGCTGTTTTCTTTCCTTCCCGAGTTAGGTTTCCAGTTACAAAAGACTGCAGGTGAGAGGAAGCTAGGCATGAAGCAGCCTGGGATATTTCATGCATGTGGCCACCCATTTATTTGATAGTTCATTGTTGCTCTCTGTCCCCACGTTCAACACCTAAGCACATACCAGCCAAAAAGATGATCACTTCAGGTAGCCTTATTATTACTTCTGCTTCTGGAGTGCCATCCCCTTTTCCCCTCTGACCAGCTGCAAACCAACCTGCAGGATGTACAAGCTGACTTCAGCACTGCTCGTGACAGAGGACGTAGTGAAGACTGGAGCAGCAAATGAATGCCCCTCTCTTCTTCCAGAGCAGACTGCAATTTTTGTCAAAGTGCTCCAGCAAAATCGGTACATGCGAATTGAGAATTTGTAGATGGACAGAGCTAGCTGTAAGATCAAGACCATCTGACCAAAAAAGACTGGAACAGCGTGAAACTGTAGTGAATTTGTTGTCAGATAGTGTATTCCTTGATTTTTCTAAACAGGCTCACGACACCAGCATGTACCTGAAACATAATCAGGCCAAATTCAGGAGAAGGACAATGCTGCCTTAACAATGCTCCTTCAAATGAGCCTCAAAACCACAATAATGCTTCGGAGCAAATTCAGCAGATCACTTAGTTTTACTTTCCACCCTGACAGATTGGTTTGCATTGTTATCTACTCAATATAAGGCACTAAGAAGACAGTATGATATGTCTCCAACAAAATTCCCTCTAAGCCATTTTGTTCAGCACTAATAAATTCCTTGTTCTACATCACCAGCATTTTTTCAATGGTTTAAATGAAACACATCCGTTTAAGGAAGGAGATTGATCTGTAGTTTGTAGTAATTCTATCTATAGCCATTTGGTTTGCAAGCAGTGCTTTACAGGAGTGTCCTCAGTCTGTAGCACTGGTTCTTCAAAGCCCGTATCAACTGCTGTGCCTTCTACATCCATGACCTTTTTGGTACAGTTGGATCACTTCAATCTATTGCAGTGGTAAACAGTGAATGAGTCTGGAAATCTGGATCCTGGTTCAGGGAAAAGTTATTGCAGAAAGGGACTCGCTAATATCATGCCCAGTCCTTCTGGGCCTAATTTGATCTTTGCGAGGTTTACATATTCAGGACCTGAAACAAGGTCCAGACACTTCATTAAGTCTTCTAGTAGAGTGTCAGGTATAAAGCCATTATTCTCAGGCTTGTACATTTGGAAAACCCTTCTGGCTTGTTCTGAAGGACCTTTAGGAGCATCAAGGGCCACATCCTTGGGAAAAAACACTGTGAGGTTTGCTTCACTGCCAAGCATCCAGACAGGGAACTTTGGAGATTTCAAACAGGAGCCAACCTCTCAGAAATTTCATCAACGTTAAAAAAACTACTGTTGCCTATTCATGTATTCTAGAAAGTTTCATTCAAGGTTACTCAAATACCCTCCTGTGTCTGCAGATGCACAAGCCCTTCAACATTACTCCATGCATTACACCAGTTCAGTTCAGGAACAGCCCAACTGCAGTCAAAGGATGTGTAGTACAGCTCTCTGTTAACCTTCCTGCACGCAGGAGGTGGGGTCAAGTGATGATATAAATCAGCAAGACACTTACTTATAAGGGCTAAGGTAATGGAAGGCAAGGAAATATCAGTATTTACCCCCTTATTATTCCAGTAAAGAACAAGCAAACAAAAAAAAGGAGAATGTGGTGGTGCTTTGGGTATCTGACTGCCTTCCCCCTAAGAAATACATTCTTCCCCTCCTTTCCTAGCCCCTCTTTACTATGAGGTGGCAGTGACTTTTGATACTGACATCAGATAGAGCAGTTGCAGTTCATCTGTGAGTCACAGGACAAAGGGTAACAGTGTCAAGTTGAAAGAGGGTAGGTTTAGATTAGATATTAGAAAGAAATTCTTCTCTGTGAGGGTGGTGAGGCACTGGCACAGGCTGCCCAGAGAAGCTGTGGGTGCCCCATCCCTGGAGGTGCTCAAGGCCAGGCTGGATGGGGCTTTGGGCAGCCTGGGCTGGGGGGAGGTGTCTCTGCCTATGGTGGTCCTTAAGGCCCCTTCCACGCCAACCCATTCCCTGATTCTATGATCCATGCTTCAGAAGAATAATAAAATCTGCAGGTTCACTGCAAATTTCACATTCGTTACGTTCATGCTACTTCCTTCTACACTCGGATGCAACCTGACAACAACATCCTACTTGTCACTGCAAACTCCTGCCAACTGGCATCAGGCACAACGTGCTACACGAGTAACTCTACAAACACTGATGAGGAGAGGCAGACCCACACAGCAGCAATAGCTCCAAGTGCTGAGGCATGGGCTTAAGCTCTTGCTTATTTTAGTGACTGAGGTGTGTGCGGGTGTGATGCAACAGCACAATACTTTCCTCTGAATTTTATTTAATGTTTAATCCTGCTGCTCGCATTTGGTACAGATAATTCTCCAACTGCCAGTCTGTTAACAACGCTTGGCAGGCACGTTGTGTGCACTCAAGGTGGAGGGTTGGAGCTATACTGCAAGACAGGGATTTGTTTTACCCAGCACGTACACCCTACTTGGCCTTCTTAGGTAGAGTATGAATGGATCCCACTCTCCTACCACAGTATCAGATGTTAAAGTGAAAGATAACAAATATTTGCAAAAACAAAACAGAACGCAACTTCCCAAAAAAGGCATCATTTTTTCTGAAGATCACACCAAGGTCACAGGGACAGCATGAAGCTTCTAGAGAACAGCTGAAGGTCTCACCGGCTCCTTCGCAGCAAGCAGATGTCTGAAATGAGCGTCCTTTGAGGAAGTTTCTTTTGGGGCCGATGTCAGGTGCAGGAGCCCGAGGCTTGTTCCTCCTCTGACGCCTCCGTTACGCCAAAAGAACTGTCCGTGGGGCTGTGCAGTGAACTGGATCAGGAAACTAGATCAATTTATAACCGGGATGGCTCCTCAGAGCAGTTTAACCCCATGGCCTCACAAAATGACCTTCCTTGAAGAACTGAAGTGGATGGAGAAATTGTGCAGGTGGAAGGAGCAGCTGGTGTTGGTAAGCGAGGAGCAAGTTGCTAAAGCTTTGCTACTCGCTCCAGCAGGTCATGAAACTAAACCCTAGAGGCCAGGTAACCTAACACTACTGAGTTGCCTTGTATTTATTTTGTCGTCACATGAACGAGAAGCACAATGTTACTTCCAGTAACTACAGTAAGAACATAAACAAGAACCCCTGATTTAAAGCTCCTGGCAGTATTTGACTACAAAAGGAATGAGCTGTGGCACAGGTTGTAGCTTGTGCTGGTCCACAAACAGCGTCAGTGAATAATTTCCGCGCTACAAGAAATACCATCCCTGCTGGCCTCAGTTCTGTTCATTTTCTAAACTTTTTTTTTTTTGTTTCTTTCAGCTTTTGAGAGTGTCTGATGGTTTCCACAGGTAACACGGTGCCTGGTACCTATGAGAAAGGTGCAGAGAAGTAAGAGTAACCACAGTGATGAGTAGGCTGGACAGGAAAAAACTTCCCTCAGCCTGAAATTCTTCAGTAGTACTCATCACCCACAGCAAATGCTGTAAAATACATGAAGTTACACAGATTTGGAATATATATAAATTGACTAGATTTAGGCTAAACTGCTAAATGCATCACCATAAATTCTGGCATATAATTCTGCAAAAATAGTATCAAATTTTGAGAATTTAGCCAACATTTGTTTCTGTTACAGCTTTTTTTTTTTCTTCCCACTTTACAGAAGATGGGGAACAGAAATACCACGCGCAGGAGCTACAGACAAGCACCGTAAGATTCGGGAAGAAAACTAAATCATTTAATGTTAACGCTAAATAAACTAACAAACAAAAGTAGAGCCCCTTTGAGGTGAGCACCAAGGCAAAGGAAATAGCTCTGTCTTCTTTGCTTGAGATTTCCATATATCCTCTTCTGAGGAGTAAAATATTACTGGGCCCTAGAGTGGGGAAAAGGGGAGCAACCGTGATCAGACTGGAAAGCTTCCACTGGTCAGGAATATCATTTACTTTTGCTTTCAGGAACCACTGCACCTACAGATCAGAAGCTGCATCCCCAGCTTTTGTTCTGCCACAAGGCAGACTCTACCATTTGCAGCACACGCTCTAGCACTAGCTTAAGCCACCACATTCCTCTGGCACGAAGTGCTTTGCATTCCTAAGAAAGTGAAGTAAAACCACTATGGAAGGATTTCTGCTGCCAGTAATGGCAGCCCAATCCAGGGGACATGATTAAAATTTGCATAGGATGTCAGAAGGTGAAGGGAGTTGTTTTTTAAATGAACCACATAAGAGCTCTTGGCACCACAGGTCTCTCTTCTGCTCTATTCACAGTTGTTCCAGATGTTCGGAGAACTGCAGCTCAGAGATGTCACAGATGAATTAGCATCAACACATACGAGTCCAGGACAAAGGCTTGAAAAATATCACATAGTTCAGCACAGCCAAATTTCAGCTCTGTAATACTTTTGCTATGACAAGTTACCCCAGTGCTGCCAAGCCACAGGATGATGAACTAGTCTGGCTTCTGTTGGGATGCGTATTATCCATCAACATGGGTCTTCTTGGCGTGTTTCAAGCGTTATGCTCATCGACAGTTTTCTTTGGTTGCTTCATTTTTCTCTCCTCTGTAGAGTATTACATGGGGGCACATGCTCCCACAGACAGTAGTTTCAGAAGAACTGGCATGTTCTGTACCAGGGCTGCTGTCAGACTCCTCGCATTAACCTTGCTTCACCAACTCGAGCCAGCGCTTCACACAACGCAAGCAACTGAAGTGGAACTTTCACTTGCATTTTTTCTGTCTGAGGAGTCTAAAAATACCTGCCTGGTTTGTGTTCAGTTGGCCATGGGTGATGCTGTGTCCTTCACCTGAAATGACTAAAGAGGCTCCTCAAGGAAAGGTGACCAGTGTTTTGGGATGCAAACAGAAAAGATGAAAAGAAACAACATTTTACTGAAAGGCAGATTTTAGAAAAGTATCAGTAGCTTTGCATGTCTCCTGTTTTTCTCACGTATATCTTTTTACCATCTTCATATGTACAATTCAAGATTCGTTTTATACTTCAAATTATACTTTTATGTTTAATACACCTTAGTACATTTCAACTACTACAAATATAAAGTAAATGTGTGTTTGTTTATAAAATAGTATCAATGAAATCAACTTCAACTTGAAACTCAATTTTTGCAGAAATGTGACCAATATTGACAGTTATCTGTCCTTGTTTACACATGAAAAGATCTCTCAACTGTGTCATTTGGAGCAGAAAAAAGACATAACTGCAAATCTTCAAACAATCATAAAACCCAATCCCTAAGGATAGAATGCAATGCCATTTCCTAATGAGAAATGCCTTAACCAAGTAAACACTTGCTACTGATTCTCTGTGTGAGTACATGATATTCTCCACACAAGCCATGCAGATCCACCTCTAGGCAAGGTTTTCCAGTCCTTTTGTAAGATTTGCAGTTTCTTGAAGGCTCCATTTATTTTCCAAAGAAAGCGGGAAGACCAGGGGGAGGCAGTTTTGCTTGACATGAAGTCAAATATTTGCATCTTCCTTTAGACACCAAATGGTCATCATCTTTCCATGCCTTCACCTATTCCTCTTTGCTATGTTGTGTTTGAACAAAAGATTACATTTATGTCAAAAATATCTACTAGCTCTTAACTACAGCACATGTCACAGTGTAAATATTATGTCAAATATCAGCACGTGCACCTCTATAGTTGCAATTTTCACAATGTACCATGAAAACATTAGTCAGTGACAAATATTTACCACAATTGATTATCACCTCCTTTTAAAAAGGTAAACTGGCCCCAAACACACACTGCAAAATAAATTTTAATGCATCTTAAAATGTTTTTTTTTTCATTTTTTCACCTGTAATATATAACTAACCAGTGTGAACATCCCTCAGCATTTCTGGATTGCCATGACAGACAACATGAACTACCACATCCTCTACATAAACTCTCCAGCAGAACAAATGGTAAAAGATTAATGACTTCTATTACACAACCTATAATGCTTTTTTTTTTGTGTGTGTGTGTTACACACTGTATAGGTTGAGTAATTAATGACACACATAAACATTTTATTTCCCATTAACTGAAACTAAAATTAGCACCATCAGCTGAAGATGACGAACTGTTAACATTAAGATCACTTGATCATTTCATTTGATTACTCATTTGAACTCAGTGTACTCTTTTGTTTCTTTTTGCTTGTTTTAAACACTGTTCTTAACACACTTTTAAGGCCAGAAAGTAAATTAATTTCACTTTCAGCTGTGGAACACTAAACAAGAAGTATTTTGCTATATCCCTGATGTGAGACATTAGAAGAAGAAGGGAACAATCCTTTATCAACCAAGTCAAATGATTTTGTCAGTAGAGAAGTTCAAATACTGCTGACAATACACAAAGATTTTTTGTTTTTAAAACATGTAATTTCAGTTTCTAGAGATTCTCGGGGACAAAAAGCTTACTTCAGTGATTTGTAGGAGCAGTTATGGATACTACCTCAGTCTTCAAGCAGTGTTGTGAGCTGAAAGAGTGCTCCCCCCTTTTTTTAATCTCAATGAGTTTTCCACTTACTTGTCTTTTCTTCTGTCCTTCTGTCTTCCCCTGCCAGCTTGCCATGCTGGTCTAATGTCTATCTGCTACAAACTTCTCAGTTCATCAAAGCTCTCACAGGACAAGGAAGGAGCTCCTTCCTATGGGGTGAGAGCCATCCTCTGTTCTTTGTCTCAAAAGCAATGGCAAATCTTTTTCCTAGAAATTCAGGCTTCCAGGTGGAACCACCTCATTAGGATCTTTTGGATTACAAGTCCTTTTCAGGGTCTCACCCTGACCATGGCCTTCACTGCATTTTTGCAACTAAATGAACTGACGTTGACATACGAAGAAAATGCTGTTTACACAGATATGAATAAGACTTCCTAAGGGAAGTGTCCTTTTTTTTTAAGCAAACAAACGAATAAAAAAACCTCATATGACCCTTGATTACCTTACAGGAACATTGAGGCAAGGAAGCTTAATTTGAAGTATGAATCTAAAGCCGCAATTCTTGTTTCAGATGTGTAATTTAGGACAATTTTTGGACATTACAAACACAAAGTATATTCTTTTATCTTTGGATTTACTTTTTGTTTAAGGGTTATTTTTTTCAGCCTTTGATCTGTAACAAAAAAAAAGCATGAGCCAGTAGGTACATTTCCCAGAATTATTCTGTAAAGATCTTTGATTCATCCTTCTTCTGACTCACAGAATTAATGCAAAAGTAGTTTTTGAAAAACAGAACAAGCAGTCACCTCTTCATCTCTCTCTCTCTCCCTCCTTCTGCAGATACTTTTGACTACATTGTTTCAAAAAAAAAAAAAAAAGCCTGATTTTTATTTTTTTTTTGCTAAGGCACCAGCTAATCATTAGAGATAGGTTTATAACGGTTTTGGTCTCAGCACGTGAAAGCACATCATTATACCCATGGCTGAACAATGCAATTCAAGACTGCCCTTAAGTATCAAGGAAATTACCATCTGTGCTGGTCAAAGTTGTTCTCCCATCCTTTTTTACAATTTAAGGAACTAAAAATGCAGCCCTACTGTCTGTGGAAGAGAACCACTGAGAACTAGCCTGAGAAGAATGAGATTTGCCTGTCCTTATTAATACCTGCACAGACAATTATTCCCATTCTGCAGGGAAAAAAAAAAAAAAAAAAAAAAAAAGGAAGGAAGGAAGAAAAACACTGAAGAAATTTCAAAAGGCCTTCTTATTCTGTATTGGAGAAGCTGTTATGGTGGTGTCCTACAGTTCGGAGAAGCCAATTTTGTCTTCCAGAGCTCAATAATGTATGGCATTTCTCCATGCTTTTTGCTCCATCTCCAAGGTACAAGAAGGAAGCCAAGAACTAACTACTCAAAATAGAGACAAACCCTCCTTCTCAAATTCTCTGAGTTAGAGCAGACAAAAACAAAACAAAACAAAGAAAATTGCTAATTCCATTAGCACAAACACAAGGTAAGAAAAGAAAGCACAAACCCCCTTGGCTGTCGTTGTTACTCATGCACAAGCTAAACCCAACAGTCTCTGGCTTGCAGACAGGAGCACAACCTCGCCCAGAGGCCACCAAATGCTAATGCCCAGCGCCCAGGTGAAATCAATCGGCTGGGACTTTCTCTGGAGCCTTCCTTGTCCTTCCAAACCTCCTTCTGGAATTTCAGGGAGGCCCAACGGGCTGAATGCATGGATTGAAATACTCACAGTTCACCTCCTAGTATTTAACTACCTGGAAAATCCAAGCATGCATTTCCTCTAAGACCTAATAGTTAATCTAGAACCTCCAACGACATAAACAAATGATTGTATTCCATCCTAAAATGGTGTAAAGGGTTCTAGTATTTCTCACTCAGCTGTGTTATTTCCATTAATACAACTCTCTGTTTTGCTGTGTTTGCTGTACAGAAAGCATTTATTACACACTGGACAGAGCAAGCCCTTCCACGCCCTTACTTTTTAAATACTTTAGCTTTTAGTGTACTGGAAGCCTGATAAAGTATAAACTAGTTAGGAAAGGACACTAAAGAGTTCTCTGCTCTGCACATTGCTACACTGGATTTTTTTCAATAAATAACTTCAGACTTCCACCCAAGATCAAGACATTCAAACACAAATGATCTTTTTGCAGAAGTCTGCAAACGGAGGGGGAACCCAACCTGTTTTCTATTTGGATGCTGCTGTCCAAATGCAGATTCCTGAACTGCTCTTGTCTGGATTTCAGCCTGTCAGACAGCGCACACACACATCTACGTATGTTTTGCCTGGCAAGCTCAGTGCTGATGAGCTCCAAAGAAAGCCTCATTTAACCATCACTGATTCAAAAGACCAAGGAAAACGAGCACAAGAAATAATATAACCATGAAGAAGATTTGCACCCATCCTCAGAACTGGCATTAGGTCTCCTTGTCATATAAAAAGTTTAAGAGACTTAGGCTTATAATTCCTTTCCTTGGTTCAAAAAATAAAAAATAAAACCCATCACCATGAAAAACAAGAAAGCTTCATTTGGTGGCAGCTTGCAATTTCTCTCCAATACTGTTCCACCAATACCAGGGTTTAAGTAACTTTCTAGCAAGCACAACTTCATCAAGGGCTGCCTACATACAAATTTCCAACTTCACTCATTTCCCAGCTATCTTCCTCCTCCATTCCAGCAATTTCTTGTTAGGCTATGCACTGAGGAACAATACACAGCCTAAGTCTGATAGCCTCCTAAGCAAAACCCAGCTACAACACCAAAGGGCACTCTGTAGTGTCATACCGCTGTAGTATTTTATCGTGTCACAGTCCAGGAGCTAAAGACACTTCACAAGACCCAACTTGCCAAGTCATACAGAGGCTCACATGCCAGAGAAAGTCTGGGTATCAGACCAGTAAAGAGACCCAGAAGGAAAACAAGGACAACAGTTTAAGAGACTGGAGATTTCTGGAATAAGGACTATTGCATGTTTTTGTCATCATAAAAATAGGCTGCAGAGCAGGGAGCATAATTTAGAGATCATTCCATTAGGAAAGGAGGGATAGCTGGCCTGCAGATCACGGCAGCCCTTCAGGCAGGGGTCTCCACACACACAGATTTCTCTACAACACGTGGACTTCACGTGTACATCACCCTTGACCGTATACTAATTTTCAGGAGACAACTGGGTGCTGATGATAAGGGGTTGCGACGCGTAACGTGTTACAGGCCTGGTCTCAAGCACACCATTTATCAGGGTATACCATCTCCTGTGTCTAGCCAAGTGAGATTACACCACTGTTGGTTAAGTACGTACGAGGATAACCAGTGTCACAACACACTCTGTTCTGGCAGTGAGATTCTTCGACAGCAAGCTTTGCGCACCCACGTTCGTGTCAAGGAACAAGGATCTCTTTATGATAAGGCTCCAGATTAGTTCCATATGATAAAGGCATTTCACAACAGACAACAGCGAGACACACAAAGGCTTGTCTCAAAGCACACCAACATTTCCCCACTGTCAGCTAGGCTTCAGCAAACAAGTCTATGATTTCTATGATGCTCTTGTATACGTGGTTTGATTTTTGGGTGGTCCTGTGTGAAGCCAGGAGTTGGGCTCAATGTCCCTCGTGGGTCCCATCCAACTCAGGATACTCTGTGGTTCTGCAGCTCTGATGCCAGCACATGACAGCCACAGAGGGCAGGGTCTCCTTACACACCCTGGCCATGAAAGGAGGACTACAGAGGGGCTTTCCTTTCTCCTCCTCGCATATATCACCGGCCACCAAGCCCACCTCCCCATCCCCAGCGTGGGACACCCTAAGGGGAGCTCTGTAAGCCACAAGCCCACAGCACAGAGCAGGTGGCGGGGCCACAGGCAATTCTATGCTCCTGTCAATGACAGAATCACAGCACCACAGACTGGTTTGGGGTGGAAGGGACCTTAAAGGATACCTGGATCCACCCCCCCGCCATGGGCAGGGACACCTCCCACCAGACCAGGCTGCCCAAAGCCCCATCCAGCCTGGCCTTGAGCACCTCCAGGGATGGGGCACCCACAGCTTCTCTGGGCAGCCTGTGCCAGCGCCCCAACACCCTCACAGCCCCGAATGTCCTCCGGACACCTATCCCCAATCTGCCCCCTTCCAGTTTCAAGCCCTTAGGGGCCGCCAGGGCTCCCGCAGCTGCCTCCCGTTAGCGGCCAGCGAAGGAAGGACGATGGGGGGGGGGGGGACGACACAGGAGCCCGGTCGCCCCGCGACCTCCCTGTCCTCCCCCTGCACCTGCCCGCCCCGTAGAGGAGGAGGAGGAGGAGGAGGAGGAAGAGGAAGGGGAGGAAGAGGAGGAGCGGCGGGGCTCGCTCACCTGCAGGGGGAAGGTGGCCGCCTTGTTGCCCACGTAGCCGCGGACGACGTGGCTCTGGATGGAGAGCACCCGGCACTCGCGCTCCGGCTCCATTGCTGCTGCTGCTGCTCCCACTGCTGTCACTGCTAACACTGCTACCACTGCTCTCACTGCTCTCACTGCTACCACTGCTCTCACTGCTGCGCCTCCCGCCCGCACCGGGCCGGGGGGGCAGCGGCAGGAGCCGGGGCAGGAGCCGGAGCAGGAGGCGGAGCGCGCCCGTCACGCGCTCGCCTTCCCTCCCTCCCCGTCCCCCTCCTCTTCTCCCTCGGCGGCCGCGCTATGGCGGAGGCGCGGCCGTCAGGCGATCGGCGCGGCCACCTAAGGGCCGCCTCCTGCAGCAGCGCTGGCAGCCGCCCGCCCCCTTTTCCCGTCACGCATGGTCGCCCGCTGTCGCCTCACGCTCGCCACACGCCGCCCGGGGTCGCCTCGACGCCCCCGGCGTGTTGTCCTTTCCCCCCCCCGGGTCCGCCATTCCGCGCACCTGCCCCACGCTGGCCGCCATTTGGTGGCGACGCCCCGGCAGCGAGCTGTGAAGGCGAGGGCAGCCCACGCGTCCCACCTGCCCTACAGCTCCTCAGGCATCCCAAAAGTGCTGTGAAACTACCGACACCACAGGCTGACCCCATACTCAACGCACCCTCGTAGTGCACCAGCCCAAGCTGTAGGCGCGCTGATAGACCACAGCGCTTGCAGTCAGTGTTTGAAGTGAAGGCGATTGTGTGTTATTGACGCGAACCGACAAAAAAATCTTTCAGAGTGCTGCCAAAGAGTAAAAGAAGATGTGTTGGCTGGCAAGTGCCACAATACATCAAAGCTCTGCGGAGATGGGGCTTGATAACATGTTTGGGAACTTCATCTTCCTCTGGCCATTTGTCATTACTGGCTGACACGCGTTCAGTCAAAGATCACAACAAGAAATCATGCCTGATGTCGCTTGTTCTTCTTAGCCGTAAAATTACTCTGGAAATGGCATGATTATTTGTCAGCAATATGAAATAATATTCTCCTCATCACAGGCAATTTGGTGGAAAATGAGGGAACATGGTGTTCTCTTTCATCACTCCAGTTGCTGAACTTAGAGCTTGTTCTAAGCTGGCCTCATGAATTAACAGTTTCTACTCTAGTTTGCAGTACCTTATTCAGTGTTTGGTGACAGGATATGAAAGCTCTGCCAAAAAAAAAAAAAAAAAAACTACTTTTTTCCTCTTTGCACTGGCCACTCACACTTGGAGGAATAAACTGTCAGATGAATATTTGAGATATTAATCTTAAAGGGGTTGAATTTAGCACAAAGAAAGAGGAAGTGCATTTTTTCTAAAGCTTTAGTTAGTGTTACAGTGGAATTTAGATTCCAGCAGAGTTCAGGCTGAGACTTACATTGCCATCATCTATAAATTTAGTATTTTCTAATTTCAGAAATTAGCGCATCTCCTTGGAGTATAAGCTCAGAACACTGATTCAAGTTGGGAGTGATCTGTGCCATGTATGCTCAAGATACAGCAGTCTGGGAAGATGTAACAAAACAGGATTTCACATGAGGAGGTTGTCTCAGGAGGATGCAGATCTATGTGGCTGGTTAAGGGCATGTGATCTTCCTGAGTTTCTGTTCACCCATCTCCAGGGGTGAACAGGTTTTCCACCTCCAGGCTCCTTGCCTGCCTTCCTCCACTCAGTCACACCCCATATCCCTCGTTCTGCAGTGTCCCAAGCCTTGATTATTCTCTTCTCATCATCTTAGTATTCCTAGAGCCAACACTGCTTTCCAGGTCTGTTAACCTCTTTCACATTTTCTTCTCTTTTTTTTTGGGTGGATAGTCTTTCTTCTATTTTTTCATTGACTTATTTTGGCCTCCCCAGTAACTCCGCCATCTCTCACCAGCAGCTTTACCATGCCTTCTTTCTTTCTGTTTCCCAAGTCCATGTCCTTGGCTATCTAGTCTCTGATTTCCACTTTTAACCTACCATTATTTTTTTTTGTCTTCCCTCCTGCATCAAACTCTTTGTCCCATTCCCACTCGTACTCTCACCACCCACACTTTCTCCTTACGCATGCCTCTCTTCGTGATGCACGTTCGGAGTACACAGCCTGCTTTGCAATACATGCCTGAACCTTTACACACTGCCATCAGTTAACATGAAACCTACTTGTTCATTCAGCAACTTGTTCATTCAGCCTGAAGTGTAAACACTGTTTTTTCATTTCGTAGCAATTGCTGCCTGTGTCCTACGCTTTTCAAATGAGTGGCTATTGCTCCATATATTTGGAACAGGCAGCATATGTGCCTTTGTTTTGCTGTTGTTAAAGCCTCCACAAGCACAACACAACAAATGCTGAAATGTGCTTATCCTGTGTTTTTCCATAGCTCTTGGAACACTGAAGAGTAACCTATCCTCTGCCTTCCTCTAGCTTGGAGGGCAATTGTTGGAATATAGATATTGTCCATTTTTTTCGGCTTTTCCTCCTTTCCCCAGCAATAGGGCATAATACTCTGCTCTGACTGCAAGCATACGATATATACAGACTGGCACACATTCCTTTGGGGCATGACTGAAATCATCTATCTTGTGGGTTCCGCTGTATTGTCAGGGGAAACTGGGCCTCTGTAAAAACAGTTGTGCACTGACACTACTGGTTTGGCTCTGTACTTTTTGTGCCTGCCACGGCTCTATCTTTCCCTTCGTGACAGTGATATACCGCTCAAAGATGCCAGAAGTGTTCTGGCACTTACAGCTGTTGGTTCTAAAAACTGCCCAAGCACGTCTGACATTCTCACTGGAGCACGTTCCTCCCCCAAGAAGGAAAGCACGCCCCGTGTGTTTAGCAAGTCTTTAGGTTTTGTACAGCAGCTACTCCTGCAGCTACTCAGCCACGTAGTCAAAGCAAGGAATATGCTCGGGGAAGTCTCACGTAGCAGAGAACAGCTGATACTAGATGCTTGTGTACGTGAGTGAAGCAATGCTGAAGCCCTTGGTAGGAAGGCAGTGAGCTTGCAAAGGCAGAGCTTTCTGCCTTCCTCTGCAGCTGCTGGCAGTGAAAGGGTATTTGTTAGAGGGGAGCACACGCTGTTTCTACAAGCAAATGGAGAAACCCGTTCTGTGCAGGATTACTGCATTCTTAATATTCTGAAAGACTCCTAACAGTCTTTATGCTTACCCCAGAGGAATATCTGAAGCCTCCCCTTATACTCTAAGCTGCACGTGTATATGTAATGAATTAAGCAGTGGAACTTACGTGCACCACCGTGCAAGTTAGCAAGGGAGAGACTCAAGAGTGAGTATCAAGCACCCAGTTTTTCAAAATATGGAGGAACCTCTCTGCCTATTCGCTAAAATAAATTATCACAAGCAAGACACAAATTTGTTCTGGTCCAGAAAACAGTTCATTCACCTGTGAGCACACAATTTCTGAGCAGTAGTTTTTCTGCAGATTTTGCCCTACCTAGCCTAAGGAGGAGGCCCCTTCCTCAGGAAAATGAGTACGTGTCACAGGAGACAGTAAAGCTAGGCTTCAGATCCATAGTCAATGTGCATGCTGCCATGCTATCCTCAAACCTGTTCTGTTTGGGAAAAAAAAAAAAAAAAAAAAAAAAAAAAAAAAAAAAAAAAAAAAACTCCTAGGTACTCCTCCAAATCTGGGGGTGAATAGGACTATTCAAAGAACAAATAACCATTCAATATGTGACAAGAGGCTTCACTAGAAGAAAAAGAAAAAAGTCTATGTTAGATCACATCTAGGCAAATAGAGAAGCGATCCTAGGCTACTATAGTTGCTGCTGTGGTACTGCTGGGATGGCACCTTCTCCAGCTCCTGACCTTGTCACTGGATTTTGCATGGCATTTTATGCATGGAGGTTTATTTTTTTCTTATTGTCGTTTGTTTGTTTGTGTTTCTTTATTTGCTTTCGGGTAACTCAACCACTCAAACCAGTTCTCCTTGGTCAGAGCAGAATAATGTCCAGAAACAATGAATTTTGAGTTAGATGATGATCATCATTTGATCAAGAGAGGATAGTCCAGAAGACAACAGCTTTTCAGCAAATGGCAATTTTCCACAAATGTTCCTTGTTCTTTCCATAGTCTCATTCTACAACTCTCTCTTTCTCACATCTCCCCGCTTGTCTGCTTTGCCTGTCAATGCACGAAAAGCAAAACACCCTGTGGCAGACCTAGGGCAATACACATGAAAATTGGCCAGCCAACAGTGAAAGAAGATACAGATCTTTACCTACCCTTGTGGGCAGGCAGGACAAACACCTGTGTGGGCCATTTGTTGCACAGACTGCTGCCCTCTGATGTTTGTCTTGCTGTCCTCTGGAATTTCAGCTGTCAGTGCATGAAGAAATTGGGAGACTACAGTGAATAACCAGTTTAACGTGAGTCAGCAGTATCAGCATTGCAGTGAAGGTAATCACCTTTTGGACTGCGCAAACAAAAATATAGTCCACAAAACACATGAAGTAATCCTTGCAGCGTATTCAGCATGGGTAGGGTCTGCTGTCAATTTTTATGTCCACAGAGGAGGTCATACCTCCACTATGCAAAGGATTATAGGATATAAGGATTACAGAGTATAATTGTGAGCTCCCTCATCAGAAGACCACCTGTATTTGATACTAATTTTTGCTACTCAGTTGAACACTTGCTAAGTCCGATTGCAAAGTACCAGTTTATGACTGGAACAGTAATAATAAAGTATTAGCAGCTTTTGCCTTAGGAGGGTACTGCCATTCTTGTTTCAGACCAAATTTGCACTTGGCCTGTATTAAAGTTATTAACTTTGTCAGGAATTGTCAATAATGGCAGAAAAGGAGCCATTTTTGCAGCAAAGGAAAGCAGATGATTAAAAATTGATCTTGCCATCAAGCTTGTTCTGCAGGGGAGAATTAGAAAGGCCACGCCAAAGCATTTCACAGGCAAGTGGGGCTGCTGCCTCTAGGACAAAAAGAGCACCTGTGCCGCTTTGCAGAAACCTCACATGAACTTGAACTGCAAACTTGGAGGGCTGACATGCTTTCAGCTTTGGTGAAAAAACAGCCTGCGGTTTAAATATTGGACTTGAATCCATATCGACTGCACCAATGATTAGCACACAGAGAATAGCACTCACAGTGCTCATTTCACCAGAATTGAGGGAAACGGTCCTGAGAGTGGGCAGTTAATGATGAAAGGAGTACCTGCAATTCTGTCCTCCAGATCCAGTCATGGAAACTACTCTCTTACTGCCTTTGCAGTTTTGCAGAATGAGGACCTAAATAATCCCTCCCACACCCCAGAATAGTCTTGCCTTGTAGCAATTGAAAAAAAAAAAAAAAAAGTGATTTTTTATATTAGGAGAGGACAGTATCAGAAGAGCAAGAATGGACTATTGATCCTCGTACACCTCTGATTCAACTCTGCTTTTTCTCACAGGCTTGCAGGAACTCCCTATATCCTGAGCATTTTCCCCAAAATATCTTCCCAACAGGGCCTGAGGGAGGAGATCATGAAATGTACCAGCCTCCAGCTGTCAGGCCCAGTCTGTCAATCCTCACGTGAGCTGTTTTGTGGATGGGAATGGGATAACACACCAGGGGCTGGGTGTCAAGATGAGAGATGGGCCAGCAGTAACAACATTCTCCTTAAGATGCTTAAACACAAGGTGAACACTGTTCAGCACCGCGTAGTATGGGACTCCTGATCCTCAACACGAGGATAATATTCCTGTTATAAACTAAGCAAGCCCACTTGGCTGTAATATTTCCTGCAGCAAACCTGAGCCCTGCTCTGGCAAGCAGCAAGGTGGGAGACACAAGCAGCTATGGTGCAATACAGCGGCGATAATAGCACTAGAGAAATGCAGACGCTGTTTTCACTTTGCTTTTCTTTCTTTTTTAAGGCACATGGGGGAAAAAAGGGGGAGGAAAAGGTGCTACTTCATTACATTGAATGGTTTGATTTCATGGAGGTTCCGGTATCTGGTTTTTAACATTTGACCTTGAAGATTGCTCGGTGCAGATTTTGGATCAGAGCTGCCACGTTACATGTGTTTTGTAACGCCTGCTAACAGCTGGAGCAGAACAAGGCCTTTCCTGCGTGCAGGAAGAAACCTCGCAGTCACGAACTGCCTCTCTCAGCAGCTTGTCCCGAGTGCGTGTGTGTGTGTGTCCTGCGTCAGATGCTGTCGTCGTGCAGCCGTGAGTCACTTGTTCAGACCCCACTGCTCCGGGAGAGCAGCTTGGCATCGCCCTGCTGCTTATTCCCCTTCCCCGGGGGAATGTGCACAGGGAGCAGTGGGAAGCCAGGCCACCGCTGCGCTCCCAGCAGAACAGATTTGCATTCGAGTTCAAGCTGCGGGGAGTACATGGTGTGTTGACTAATGCTGCCTCTGTTTCTAGTCCTGTTACCTGGGTAATGGCAATTTCACTTTGTTCTTTTCCTTCCAGCGGTTACAAAGAGACTTTCTACTTTAAATTAACCTTTAAAAGCCTGAAGGGAATTCAGTAAGCTTGCAACCAAACTGCCTAGGTTTTCCATCTAGCATCAGCTCACTAGCAAGACAGTGATAACAGTAAATAGCAAAAAATAGTCAAATGAATACAAAGTACCTAAATAAGAAGGAATAAGACCAGAACCTAAGACTACAGACCATTGTACGAGCCATGCAGTTGTGTGCAAGCCACAGAACGTGGATTTAAGTTTCTGCCAAGGGAGAGCCAGAAAACACAACGCCGTTTTCGACTCATTTCAGACTCTTGCCTAAGTGAAAACAGGATGCTTCATACAAAGATTATTTATTCTGAGGGCCTTTCATCTTCCTAAATTTGGTACTTTAGGATGGGAGGAGAAAAGACAGAACCTTTTATGTAAAAATTACCACCACCACATATTGAAAAACATCCAGCAAGATACTAGCAGGTTTCATAGCAAAGTTTTTTTTTTCCCCTGACAGCCTGCATTAAATACACTAAACTAATACAGAAAAGATGGAAGATGAATAGGCAAAAACTGTAAGTTTTCATCTGGTCCTGAGAGATTCACGAGCTGCCTATTATCAGCAGCAAAGCTCCTTGGCAAACTGTCCATAGCTGGTTAGAAATAATCAGCAAAAATTAAATGCAAGCCCTAAACATGGCAGGAGTCAACTGCAAATTGCTGTGCCTGGCATTTGTATTGTTTTCCCTAGAACTGTGCTCTATTCACTTAAAAACTCGCCTGTTCCACCCAAGGAGCTCTTTCACTGTGCTCTGGAGTATGTGCATGTGGGGAGCAATAGGGTACTTTCTACTCTTGGCAGGCAGCAGTGGTGGAGTTCAAGCCCTCAGTGGCCAATTCTGCAGCCTGTCAACATCAAACAGCATTTTCTTCCCTTTTCCCTAAAGAAAAAAGAGTGTTTTTTCTAAGGAAGAAACACTGGGCGCTCTCTCTTTTCTGTCAGTCCACTTGGAGACAGCGCAGACCTCGTGAATGATTCCTGTTCTTCCTTTCAAAGGGATTAATGACAGGGTGAGACTTGGGGGCTTTCTTTCCAGAAACAAAATCACGCCGTGGCAATACTCCGCAGAGACGAGTACGCAGATTGGATTATACAGGCGTTTACAGTTTCAGCCTTCATTTTACTGCAAATATCTCCCAGATGTTTAGCATGGT
This sequence comes from Aythya fuligula, assembly GCF_009819795.1. Taxonomy (NCBI): domain Eukaryota; kingdom Metazoa; phylum Chordata; class Aves; order Anseriformes; family Anatidae; genus Aythya; species Aythya fuligula. The sequence goes on along the minus strand of NC_045559.1, from coordinate 115,650,468 downwards.
GTTAAAGCCAATGAAAACATGGCTCCAGCCTGGAATGAAATCTGCTCCCTACGTTAAGAGGCTGTGGGATTCATTTCCCTGTGGAGCTGAAGTCTTGGCACTTCCACACTTCTCAACAGATCTGGATCAAAGAGGTAGGATTTAATCAGGGATTCTCTCCACATACACAACGGGTTGTGAAGAGCAGAATGATCTCCGTGAGAGCTATTTGGGCATCATGTCCTTCTCTGAGCAGGATCACAGAGAACAGTCAAGACTGGAGTCCAACTAAACCTTGATCAAGCTAATGCTTCAGCTACAGAAAGAAAAGCTAAAGAATTGAGTGCCTGGGAATCTTAGCAGGCTTAACAAAAAAAAAAGGAAGACTTCTCCCTTAAGATCTTGAACTCTAGTTTCAGTCTTTTTCCCTTCTAATGTATTTTTTTTTTTCCTGAGTTTGTGTGCATGCTTTTACATTGAGCATTGCTTTCACCATCTGGTTAGCCCTGTGAGCCTCCCTGGAAGGTCAACCAGCAGAAGAAACAGTGACTAACTTCAACAACAAACATTGCAGGAATGCTAACAGGAGAGAGTTTCCAAGAGTGAAGAACTTACACATAGTGTAAAAAAAAAAAAAAAAAAAAAAAATTATAGTGAGCAGAATCCAAAACCTCCCAGGGCTTTATTTTTATTCTGCAAGACAAACATCTGAAGGAGAAATGTAAACAAGGCACAGCTTAGCCTAGGGACTATTACAGCGCGTTACGTGTTGTGTGTGGAACACTGTAAAATGCCCACAGCGAAGGCACTGGAGGGTTTTTGTTGTTGTTAAAAGCAGCTCTGACATTGGCTACTATCTGCTGGTGTTGAATCCAAAACGCTGTGTGGTAATTCAGAAAACCAGCGTACAATCCCAAAGGAATGATGTCACCATTAAATGTTCTTCTCGGTTTAACTCTCCACGAGGAATCCACGCACAATTGACTTGTAGGAAGGATTTTAAGCCTGTTCTCATCTCCAGGAATAAACATTCAAGACTTCTTACGTAGGAAGGGCTCACAAATCACACCATTAAAATACAAAAATGCTAATGGAGCCAAGCCAGTATCAGAAAGGCAATATGGAGGTGCTAGAGACTGAAGTCTACTTCTCAGAAATAATATAAGCAGCACTACACAGCAGAGTCTGCTCTATGCTTTTCGAAGTCAATTTTTGTAAAATAATTTGATTTCCAAGATGAAATTAACTTAAACAGAGCTCTAAAACATGTTTTTAAAATTTCTTAACTTTTTTTTTTAAAACAAGTTTTCCCACAGGAAGGGTTGTTCCTATTGTTCTAGTTCTGTTGCAGACTATATTAATCTTCAAAGAGTCACTGTATTTCTCCTCGACTTGCACAGTGAGAATCAAATGTAAGATATACCTGTGTTACCTTGCAGAATATTGTGAGGACAGACGTTTTCTACCTTCCTGGAAACATCAGCCAGTCACTGGATCACTGAGATGCCAACCCAGGTCCAACCTGCTTGCACAGATTGCATAAATAAAGAACTATGAGGACACAGCATCCTACAATGATCCCTTGAAGTGTATTTACATTAGGCAGTACAAGCTCCACTGTACTGCACTCCACCAAAGCGACTAAGATCCTACACAACATGAATCACAGAATCATCTAGGTTGGAAGAGACCTGAAGATCATCGAGTCCAACCTCTGACCTAACGCTAGCAGTCCCCACTAAACCATATCCCTAAGCTCTACATCTAAACGTCTTTTGAAGACTTCCAAGGATGGTGACTCCACCACTTCCCTGGGCAGCCTGTTCCAATGCCTAACAACCCTTTCAGTGAAGAAGTTCTTCCTAACATCTAACCTAAAACTCCCCTGGCTCAACTTAAGCCCATTCCCCCTCGTCCTGTCACCAGGCACGTGGGAGAACAGACCAACCCCCACCTCGCTACAGCCTCCTTTATGGAAACAGTTTTTAGGGTGCCCATCTCTTACCTACTTTGGTACCTGCACTGTTGTACCTTTGAAGTACACATTGCACCATATTATTGCTTCAGCTACCGATCTTAATTGCCAAGGACTGATAGTGTTGGAGCTACTTTGCTTCTTTTCAGCAATTGCTTAGCTGCTGCTGTCTTCTCTATGGTGCAATCCCAAAAGCCAGTAGCTCCAGGTGTATCCTATCACAGCCCTACACTACTTCGGACAGAGTCTTCATGGCTTTTGGTTACCTCATACAGCATACAACAAGAGAGAAAGCAGCGTGAACACAAGAAGTTCCTGCTTTCAAACAGGCCCCATATCTTACCCCCCACATTAACAAATTTACCCAAAACACAACATCCACAAGAAAAAAAAATGATTTATTGAATGAGACTAAATGGTCTAATGCTTAGACACCAAACTTGCATTAACAATGCTGTTGCAGAGGTACATAAATGATGCACGGAACGTTTTAATGCATGTAATGAGTCTAAGCACAGGAAATACAAAAAGGGCATTTGATGCCTTCCAAGTCACAAAGCTTTGATAGACTACAAAAGATCTTACATGCCCAACAACCCAAATATAGTTTCAACTTTTTACGTTACTGAATTTTGTGCTTTTGAGTTCTCTTGAAGCTATAAAGAATTATAAACTATTTGAGCTTAAGAAATGCAAAAGCTGATCAGGTTTGTAACATAAATGTAGATAACCATTATAAAATACTGTCTTTTAAAAGGTATGCCAGAAATGTATTTTAACTCATAGAGTGAATGGCAGCTGTAGAATTGGAATAACTCTGAAAAAACTATGAAGAGACATCAAACAGGTTAGATCAGTTTTTCTTTTACTTTTTTCCCCCCTATAAATGCACCTCACCTTACAGTGCCATTGTGTCTGTGCAGTGGGTATCCCAGGTGTTACATTTATCCATTTTTCTTTTCCTTTATTATTATTATTATTTTTTGACTTCAATGTTCATTATAATTTTCACTATGCAAATATTTTGGGTAAATTACTCAATTTAACCCAACAATACCAATGAAACTGAATCAACAGCGTTGGATTTTTGTTTGTGAAGTTGTCCTGAATGAAATTCTAGACACTGCTGAAGACAATACACACTCCACATGCATATGTACAAAACGTTGTATCAGCGTCATGGCACACCATTATGCATAAATCCCAACACACAACCACATCACTAAAATTTTAGCTAAAAAATTGACTGCTATTTCTGCCTGCTCCATTTAGTACCGTGGGCAACAGGGCATTTGGACAAGCAACAGGTTCCAAAGATTCAGAGCCAATTGAAAGAGATTTAGACAATCAGTTAAATACATTTCCATAATAGGTTATAAATAACAAACCAAATCCCAATGCAGCCTGATCCTTGATTTATCTATGCAAACCAGATCCACCTACTGATTGCCTGTGTCTCTATCCTAGGAGGAATATTGCATCTTCAACATACTGCATTTACAGCCATGCACATACAAATTCTTTTATGCGTATTCCACAGACGACTTCTCACCCACAGGACAAGATAAAGGTACAAACATACTTATTGTCTTGTCAGAAAATTTCATTATGCTAATAAACAATGACATTTTAAAGTATGATCAACAATACTTGCTCGAACAGCAGATATCATCAATTTTATCAGATGTATTCTCCAGAGTTCTTTACTGATCAGTTAAACCAATAGAAACTTAAAAAAAAAATCAGTCCTTTATTTATATGAGAAAAGACAAGAGCAAAATGACTTTCTAACACTGATGGCAGTACCACAAATTTAGTGCAAGAAGCAGCATGGATCAGAATTGAGTAACCAGACCAACTAGCAATCTACAAGTACACAAGTATTTTGAAAGAATTCTAGGGGAACTATGAAAGAGTGGTTTCAACCCAGTTGCTTGTGGGGAGTAATCTGTCAGAGGACAATCAGTATCAAAGACTGTTAAAAAGTAGTTTAAAAAGTAGTATTTAAGTAAGCAAATACATTATGCCACAATGTTTAATTTTGCTGGCTGAAGCAGCCAGATGTTTATCAGTTTTAAGACAAAGTAATGATGCAGGCCTACTCCCTCTCTTAAAGGATCCTGGAAGCAGCTGGTGGGAAGTTTGATGAACAGCTAGCTTTGTTCTGGCACCAGGTCGTGCTTTGAAACTGAACTCTAATGTAGAGATCTGCTGCAAAGCCTTTTCTTTATTTGCATAAGCAAAACTTTCAATGAAAGATTTCAAATCTTTCAACCGTATCAGCAGTTCACTTCTGTTTGCTCTCCCCTTTCTCACAGTTCCCCCTCAAAATACATTCATAGACTCTCAGAGAAGTACACCTCATTCTGTACCAAAGAAGCAAAGAAAAAAAAAAAAAAATCAAAGTGTGCACAGCAGTAGTAAGAAATTCCAAATAAAAACTTAATACAAGGAAATGCTGCAGAAAGAACTCCCTTCCGCTTCTACATCAAAGCCAAAACCAAACTGTTCGGGCTGTAGAGTTTCACCCTGTGTTGAGAGGCACCAAAAGTTTGAGAGATGCGTACCCTATAGCCAAGGATGCACTACGCTGATCTAGCTTTACTACAATCAGAAGTTCATTCACTGAATGAGATCTGAGCTCTGGTAAAATGTGGTGATGCCAGCTGCTAGAGAGGGAAATTAGGATCCTTGTGAGACCTTCAGGAAAGTCAGCACTGGGGACAGAGGGGTGGGAGGGAGACCACCTGGAGTCGTATCAAGGATTTCTTTCATGTGAGAGCATTATTTTGGTTACAGTAGAGAGAAGAAGCCAGCTTACAATAAGACAAGTGTAAGTCAGCTTTGGCACTTGTGTTACTGAAAATAATATGGTGAGTGTTCTCAGCTCTACAGGCAGCCCACTGTGATTTGTATCAGTGATCACTCGAGCAGCCAGGCATTTATCATTCCAGAAGAAGCTTGCTCACTTGGGCAAAACTAAGCAAGTCCAGCTGGTGTTAAGCAGAGACGTGAGGTAATCATTATTTCTAGAAGAATCAACAGATGAGAAGGTTGACACGGGAAAAATGATAGGGTAAAACTTGAAGTTACATGAAAAACTAATAGGGTTAAAAATCTGTGTCTTTTTCCTCTTTAAGCCCTATCCAGTGAGAGACAGTTTAACAGTATGAAGTGCAAGTTTTCTTTAACTGGCTCAAAAGTTTCCCAGAACAATCTAACCCTCAACTTTCCTTTACTAAATTCATGGGTCTCTTGGGAATTACATGGACAGAGACCAGACTTTTTCTAGACCACACCTGAGCAGAGATTGGATTTTGTTTCTTTTCCGTTAATAGAAAAAAACAAATATTTCAAGATACAGCTGAAGTGGTGTCAAAATAGCAATGTCCCAGGTCACAACCAGAATCTTGTATATACAATTTATATTAACTTAAAAAAATAAACAAGTTCAAAATACCTCCAGAGAACGTTCTAGTTTAGCAAAATGTTCTGTACAAAAGTAGGCCACATCTGTTGGTTTAAAAGAAGTCCACAGCAGTTGATTTCTTCTTAGCTGGAACAGTAAAGGGTTTCTTCAGCTTCGGCTCTCCTGTTGGGGTACCTGCAGGTGACTTCAGCACTCCGTGACGGGGTTTCTGCTCGGGATTGAAAGCTACACGGGACAGTCCTTCTGGGCTCACCAAGATACTTTTGTCTGTCTTTTTAAATTCTGTCGAAAACCAAGCAAGCGGGTTAAAAGCAATGCAATTCCCAGGTCCAATCGATCAATTATGGAACTGTCCAACCCTGGAAGTTCCTGGTTATCCCCTCCGCTTGTAGATGTGCATTTCTGTTCTTTGTGCAGCTGTGTTATATTAACATAAATACATATACCAAACCCCTCTATTCTGCATTTGAACTTTGTCTATAGCACACGTTGGAGTAAAAAGAGTAGCTAAATGAATACATGGAATAAGTAAATGTCTTGCTACATAGCACAAAAGTTTAACAGGGAAAACTGTCTGCTTACATGTGGGATCCAGAGCAGGGCTGATATTTATCTACTCATTACTATAATAAATCAGCAGCAAACAAAATAAAGTGAAGCTTTGCTATAATACAGCCTGAGCTCATCACATCAACTCCTTTGTTCTAATAAACAGCACTGAGCAATGAAGAACATGAAGTGCATCTGCTTCCTGAGAGGCACCCGGCGTAACGGGAGGCTCAGGAAGGAGAGCTCGTCACTGCTGCGCTGTTTTCAGTCTGCAAGGCTCCATCTGCCAGTCAGTCAAGTAGCACCCTAGATTCACCCAAGTCTAGCATTTTGGGCACAACATCCTGAATTTCAGCGCCTCCTCTGGACAGGAACTTGAGGATGGTTTATAAACCAGTTCATGAACTGTCCACAAGTATGTAGACAAAAAGGGATGAGACCGTGAGAGAGAGGGAGGGAGGGTATGTGAATGTGGACAGCTTCCTCCTTCCTTGGCAACACAAGACACTGTGGAGACACAAAGATGTATTACTCACCAGCAGTCATGTTTTTATTCAAGCCAAAGGTGACTTTTTTGGAGCCGGACGATTGCAGTTTATTCAGCTGGGAAGCAAAATAAAAAGACAGAAAATAAAGTAAGACTTCTGAGGCAACAGTATGAATTCTTCTACCTCCATCCCCTCCAATTCTCTACCACTGAGATACCGCCCTCTGCTACGACAGCACCATTCTTCCAGCTAAAAGCAAACATTGAATGTGCAGAGAAGTGACATTACCCCTAAGGTCCTTACATAATTCAGTAACAAACAACATTTTGTGTATTAAACACACTGGCTTCAATACTCCCATGCCTCAAAGTTCAAAGAGGACTTGAAAAGATGAATGTTAAAAAGGTTTAGAAAAGGAGGCAGTCTTACTGCCTCCAGCTTCTACCAGCTTACTGCTACCAGCTTCTGCAAGTGGGAAGAAACGGAGGCTCAGAGTCCCTTAGCATGACTGAAAGTCAGTTAATGCTTGTGTTTTCTTGTGAAACGAGCAGGTTCAGAATGAGATCCTTTTAACAGAAAGGTATTTTTGAGGTTTGTGTGGAAGGAAGAAGAGACTTTCAAGATGCCTACAACTCATTTTCTGAAACTCTGGAGCCACGTGTGGCTCTGTCTGCAAGGAAATGCAACGGTATTTCTAGGTTTATCTGCTTGTGTCAGGAGATTAACACAGACTGGAAGAGACAGCATGAGTAAGGACGTACACGCACTTAGTTTGGGCGTGTGTTTTAGGAAGAAACCTGTGGCAAGACCTCGCTGCCGTTTGTGAGATCACATTACCTGCATGGAGGCCCTGGTGGCAGAGATGGCGCTTTTGGCTTTCCTGAAGAATACCGGCTTTGGTGAAGTTGATTTTTCAAATTTTACAAAATCGCTTCCTGGTTTTGCCTTCTTTTTCTTCAATGGTGCTAGGGCGGTGCTGCTTTCCTGGGAAGAGGGAAGGGAAAAAATCCTCTCAGCACAAAAGCACTGTAGCTAACTATACCCAGTTAAGTGCTGATGGTGTCTTTTGTTTTTCTTGGCTTTAAGCAAGATCTCTTCCACGGTACCTCTAAATGGAAGAGAGATTCAGCTAATGAACAAATTCATCTTTAGGCTGGGATGGAGACAAAAAAAAAAAAAAGACGACTATGACATCTGTGTACACTCAAGAAATCCAGCAAGTGTATGTTGTTACTGGTTTGATGCCCTCCCCTCAGATTCATAGTGAGTATTGCCATTTAAAGCAACCCTTCTCTCCAGCACAAGGCAATTCTCAGGACCTGCAATGGCAGTGCCACTAACAAAACAAAACGTACTGCTCCAGAGCCTTCCAGCCTGTTGTCTGTGAACTACTGTGAAAGTTTGTTTCCTCCTCCTCCCTCTCAATATTTGAAGTTTTTTTTTTTTTTGTTATAAATATGTTACTCAATTTCTGGGTAAGAGACCAATATTACCTTACTAAAACTAGGAAATAAAACACCATTTCTCAAGCAATTAAAAAAAAAAAAATTGGCAAAGCCTGATTTCTTCCATATTTATTTATCTTATTTAAGCTTCACTCTGCTCACTTAAAACCAGTACTCTCCTTCTCCTGACTCAACTTCCAAAATTACTTTCATGACCCCTCCCCACCCAAAACACACACACACGGCTTCATGGATTGAGCAAGAAACAGCAAGTTCTGTTGTTTCTTTGGAATTACACATGGAAAAACTGGCCCACTGGTTTGTGTACTGACTGACCAGTCAGCCAACAGACTAGTGCTGCCACCCTTTTTGCATTCCCACCTTTTTGCCAAAATGTGCCTTTCGTAAGCATGCTGTAAGCTCAACCACAGACCAGTGCAAATGAATAAATAACCAGGAGAGGCAAAAAAAAACAAACACAACCAAAGACCCACACTGAAAATACTACAAACCTCAGCTACATGAGGTTTTCAGGTGAGTACCTAGCACAGGCTTTAATGCCATTGCATAAGAAGGCGTAAAAATGTGGCAAGGGTGGGGATTTCTGGGAACCTGGTCCTTTTGGTAACAGTACATAATGACATCAGCACGCAAACTGCTCATCAAGTCCCACACTCAGAAAGCTGAAGCCAGGCTTGAAAAGTAGCCTGGCAGTTTGCGAGGAAGGCTGGGGAGTGGGGTGGGGAGAGAGAGAGAGATCTACGTACCTCCTGTCTGCTTTTCTTGCACACAGTCTCCAGAACTCCATTGGCTTCAACAGAGTTTAGCACCTCTTTCACTTTTCTCTTCTTTTTCAGGGTTGCTGCTTTCTGGCTGGAGACCTTCATCCCTTCCAAACTAACCAGCTTTGCCTTTTTCTTCAATTTGACCTTCTTGGAGGGTACGGATTCAGAGTCTGCATCTCTTGACGGCATCCCAGGCAAGCTCTCCTTGTTGGACTTCAGGCCAGTCTGCTGCAAACAGGCATCCCCATTGACCAGGACAGACTCTGCTTTTTGTTTCTTTTTCACAACCTTAGAAATTAGCGGCGTGACAGACGGGCTGACATCCTCTGCCCCGTTGGCATTAGCAGGTCCATTCTGACACGCAGGCTTTGCAGGAACGTTCTGCACTTTTGGATTCGTTTTCTTTGACTGAGTCTTTTTACTCTGTTCCGTGTCAGTCTGACTGCTCTGCACAGAGGTGCTGTGCTTATCTCTGGTGTCAGTTACAACATTTTTGGTCTCGTTCACCTCATTTACTAGCAATTTCTTTTTCTTCCTTTCCTTGTTATTTTCTGACACGTCTCCCTGGTTACACACAATAGATCCAGATGTTTCAGCTGTTCCCTCCTCACAGCTTCCATCAGCTTTTCCAGAATCAGCGCTTAGGCTGTCCCGCTTCTTCCTTTTTTTCCTCCTCTTCTGATGAACCGAGGTCTCCTGCGCACTTGAAGCTTCTTCTTCATCCTTCCCTGAGTCTGCTCCAAGAGGAATACCACACAACACAGACGTGAAACACAAAGGAACTTAGAGCAACTTTAGTTATTCCCCCTGCCCACCCCCAACAGGCACAGCATTTTCCTGCTACCAACCATCACTGAAGTTTTACTATTACAGCTAATCAAGGTTCAGTAATTTGGTGAAATATTTTTGGGTACAATTCAGCATTTGTCCTGTCAGTATACACCATGATGCTAGAGACATTTGCATGTACTTCTTAGAAGTTCTTCACCTTTCCAGAACCTTCCCAAATTCCTGTATTTTAAGTCATTCAATTTCAAGATGACTGTCATATTTGTTTTCCTGCATTAAACAGAAGAGCTCCACGGACTAATGCAAACAACTGCTTCCATTTCTGCCTCCGATCAAAACCAACGTGATCTTTGCCTCAGAATTTGTAATAAAATGTCCACCCCTTTCAAAGAGACCTTAATTTCACATTTAACCTTCTCTGCAATACAATACAGATCAGTGCACTCTGAAGAACAGGTTATGCCATCTTCAGAACAGCTCTGATACTTTGCCTAATCACACAAGTGATTACAGATAGTCTCTCTTCCAAAGGCTGATCTTGCCTTACCTTTTACTTTTTCCAAATTGTTTTTCTCCAAAGGTCTGACAGTTTTTTTCTTTCGCCGTCCCCTGCTGAATGTATCATCATCTTCATCTGTAGAAACTTCTTCAGGAAGATCGTCGGGGAAGATTCCTGTTGAGGATGAAGGATAAGGTACCTGAAAACTACCGGTATTCTTATGTTGCTGTGCATATACAGCATAACTCCCACAGAAGGAAAATCAACTCCCTGTTCCCCATTCAGGCCAAAAGAAAATCATACCAATGGTTCTTATTTAAGTAAAAAATAAATATTTATGGACAAAGCACAGGGCTGGCCAAACTGTGATGAGGATTTGGCCATTTCACCAAAAACATACAGTGTGTCTTAATGAGGTCAAAGGAAAAAAAAAAAACACAAACAAAACATAACACTACAGTATCATAGAATGGAGTCTCTTAGGTTGGAAGACCTCCAATGTCATCAAGTGCACTGCCAAGTCTACCACTAACCCATGTCCCTAAGCACCACATGTACACGTTTTCTGAATACCTCCAGGGATGGTGACTCAACCACTTCCCTGGGCAGCCTGTTCCAATCCCTCACAACTCCTTCAGTTAAAAAGTTTCTCCTAGTATCCACCCTAAACCTCCCCTAGTGCAACCTGAGCCTATTTCCTCCCGTCCTTTCACTTGCTGCCTGGGAAAAGAGACAGACCCCTACACTGCTACAGCCTCCTTTGAGATGGTTGCTGAGACCAATAAGGCCTCCCCTGAGTCCCCTTTTCTCTAGGCTAAATAACCCCATTTCCCTCAACTGCTTCTCCTACGACTTGATCTCCAGATGCTTCACCAGCTTCACTGCCCTTCTTTGGGCACGAAATCCTTGACATACACACTACAAAAAGATTTACAATACATATTGTATGGGGAACATTACATATCATTTAATGAAAAGAAACCATCTCTGTACGCTGCTCAGTCCTTACCTTCTGACAAGTCCTGGAACCTGGAGGTGAGGAGGGAGGGAGAGAAGGAAAACAAGAGTATTACTGATTTAGTACTAATGATAGCAATAGCAGCATAGTGTCACCATACTTTATTATACTTTTCTCAAAATAAGAACAACGTATTTTACACAGGAAAATACAAGTGCTCATTCCAGAAGAGATGTGCCTCGGAAACCCAAAACCTGGAAGTTTTTAGACAAGAGGAATTTAACACTTCTCCTGTACCATGTAACTTGTGTCATATACCATCTAATGTCATCTTGCAACACAATCCAATGTCATCTTGCAGTACAAAGCCACCCAGTGTAGATAAACAGCTGCAGCAGATGTGATATTTCAATAGAACTCACTTTTTGACCAGCCTGTACAGACGCTTTCTGTTACGTGCAGGTATATTTTTCTTGCTCGCCAATTCAAAGAGTTTGTCAGCAACAGCCTTATAATCAAACTGTTGGAGGAAAGTAAGAGACATTTTTTCTTAGTTGGCCTATCATGCAATGAAACTCACATTACTCAATAAAAACTAAAATTACCAACATTTCAAGTAGCAAACACATCCTTTAAACCCAAAGTAATTTTCTCTGTTGAAATTTACACCCCTTCTCACATGTACACTGCCTTTTACAGATGGTTGCTTCTTTAACAGAGCAGTTGAACTTTGTATCACTTCCCAAAACATTTCTAACCTTAATTCCTATTGATGAGAGAAGCCAACCAATTTCAAAACTCCCCAAAATATTTATATACCAGATTTAAAGTATGACACGTCCCAATCCTTGCTTCAAAGCCACAGCTCCGTGAAGAGGATCCAAACGCATTCATGCAGATATTTCAAAAACACTACACTGCACCGGAAGGTCTTGAAAACACAGACTGCAACATGTTACTGTTCTTCCTATGCATCCCATCACCCATTACTTTTGCTCTTACTGTCAATAAAACTTTCGCTGACTGCTTGACTATTCATAGTGATTTGGCTTTTGCCAGACATTCCTGAACTCTTCAAACAGGAAAGGAAGAGCAGAAGGAATGGTAGAGGGGAAGAAGGAATCCATTAAACATGGATTTATTTTCTTATGAAGTACCCAGAGTACATTACATAAATACCAACGTACATTAAGGTAGGAGGGGATAAACATTTTTTAATATGTTTATCCAATTAACACCCTTTATTTCAGTACTTCTTGAAAAGGATCAAAAAAAATGAAAACAGGGAAAGTATTATTAACAAAGAAAGCAAGCAACAAACCTGAAGAACAGGCCCAATAGCATCATCAGCATTTTCATTAACATCCTCTGTTTTTTCAGAGCTCTGCGCTGATTTTTTTGAAAAGCATTTATCTGCTGCAATAAAAAAAGAATGAATATTAATGTTTAGTTTGTAAAAACAGACATGCCAAGCACAGCTCTCATATAGGTGCGTTTTTCTTCACAGTATCTTGGAAATCTGTACCGATTTAACTACTTTATGTCACCATTAATGCATTGCTTGTGTATTGCTTATCTGAGTGCTTCTGAATCATCTCTGTACCAAAGCATATCTTTATTCAAAACATTCCTGCTTGGCCTTTTCTTCCCTTTTCTAAACTTTAAGCCCTCACAGGAAGCCAAAACCACATCTTCAAAAAAAAAAAAAGGTTCTGAATATCCAAGAGCCAAAAGCAAGACCAGATTATCTCCCACTGTTGTGGAAAGCTGATTCTTGTTTGGTTTAACAGAGACCGCTCACATTTGTGATGTGTTCTAGAGGAACCACTCTGTTTAAGCTTATCTGAGGGGATCAAATCACAATTACCCATCCATCACCCTCTCAACGTGGGCTTGAGTGGTTCAGAACAGAAATGTATTCCTAAGAAGCAGAATTTTTGTGATCCTAGTATTACCAAGGCCACTTAGAATTTTCTCCTCACCTTTGGTTTTAAGCACCTCATCATTTCCGTGTTCATCGTCGTCAGACACGCCTTCCCCATCGCTGTCACTGCCCAGTTCTTTCATTAGGTCCTCAATGGCGTAAGGGGACTGATCCACAATGACTTCAAGGATACCACCGGCTACAGCATGCATCACGCTATGACTGTATTAAAAGAGAGTAGAAATGAGAATGGGAAGGCAGAAGCATACAAACCCTACCTTCTCATGTTCAAAAAAAATGGAAATTTGGGGGACATAGGGAAAATGTGTAAGAAGGAAGAATGTAGAAGGGCATCTAGCTCTCCAGATAAGGAAAGTGAAGCTGGTACTTCCTAAACAGCAGGTCTTTAAATTGAAATAATCATAGGTGAGTAGGTGTCCTGCCAATGTTCCCCTCTTAAATTTCACTGTTTTTATATACTGCTTTACACTACATTGCAGCAACAGAGAAATCTAACCAGATCAGCTGCACTATGCATTTTAAAAACAAAACTAACCAACAGATATATATTTTTTTAATAAATCCATAATGGTTATTTGTAACTTTGATAAACATCAGTTATCTTCAAACGACTGTATACACAGTAAAATATCTTTCTTTCTCTACATTCTGAAGTTACACTATGTAGTCTTCTTTAACCTGTTTATTTGGACGCAGAGCATTGTTGCAGAATTTCTTAATTCTTAAGAAATACTTATCCTCGCATTAAACTTACTCCTTTGATTTGGCAACAAACTTGCAGAAAGGTTCAATGAACTTGAGATTCTGGTCTGCTGTGAGCTGTATGATTAGAAAAAAATAATTAGCACAGGAAATATTATACATGCACACTCAAATTCCTTCAACGTTTGGTGTGGCAGGAAATTATTTTTTTAAGAAATTATGTCAGTCTTTCAGCACGCTAATTCCAACCAAGGGGAACATCCAGTGACTTTTTCTTACCACTGCTACCACTAACTTCCAGATGCTCCCTGGAAGCATTGTAAAAATGCTAACTGCTTTGCAAACTTTAACTTTCTGAGTAGAGGAAGTATGATGAGGCTTCTTATTTCAGAAATGGAAAAGTGAGGCCAAGAAACCTTGAATTGTTTGATGCTCTTTCACAAAGAAAGCCCACAGTGTAAACATGAGTAAGATCTGTGTTTCTCTTAACCTGACAGCCTAGACCAAAACACTGTCATTTAAAATACTACTAAAGACCCCTCCCTCAACTCAATTTATAAACGCTGCCTGTGATTTCAAGTAGTCTACAAGTCTAAGTCCCCACGGTCACTTGAAGTGGCTTAGCCATGGACTGAGAGCTCTATTACTAGGGAGCTGCAGACATTATTTATGCTCCAAGACCAGATGCTTTTCTTGTGGAGCCCTCTCTCTCACTCCACAATCTAGAGCAACAGAAGTCGCAGGCAGGATACCTTGTGATACTGACTGCAAAAGGATACTAGTGGAAAACTACTGACACTTTCAGCCACTTGGTATGATAAGTATCAGATGCCATAAACAAGGAGAAAAATGAGCCTGAAACTAAGCATGAGGCAGCAAACAGCTCAGCCTTGTAGACTAACAGGAGAAACACTCGTAAGAGAAGTCAGTAACAACAGCTGCAGCAACAGGCTTTCAGCTGCTGCAAAACTCTACAGCATCTACCAAAATTAAGGGCACCTGAAACAAAAGCAGGCAGCAATCTACAGCAGAGAAAGACAGTTGTGATCAGCAAAACAACTCGATTTAGAGGGTAACTTGCTTACTGCACAGGTCTGACAGCAACAACAACAAAAAAAAAAAAAACAACAGACCTTTGAAAGCTTATTTTCCTCCTCTATTTTGGTGTATTAGAGAATCAGCCAAGAGCAGGCTTTGTGTCAGTCTTTGCGAAAGCAAGGACTAGCAAACATGTTTGTGCAAGGGAAAAGAATTTAAGTCCATTCTGTGAAACAAACAAATGAGAATGGTAAAACTCTTTGACTGCTATTTCCAACCTCAATTTGGAGAGGATATCAGTAGTCAGGAACCTGAAACTACTATATTACTACACTTTGTACTCTAATACTACTCGCTTTGTACACTAATACACAAAAACTGTGTTTCTTCTGAAGTGCTGAATGCCACAGTTGACATTAATCAGGAAGAAAATTAAGACATGTTCTAACCTCCTTTGCACCAACTTTAGCCAATTCTTGAAGATAGATGTCAATGAGATGGAACTTTATTCCGTTGGGAGTATTGCTGTCCGGGTCCATAACTTCTTTCATTAATAGCTGCAGTAATAGTTCTCTTAGACTACAAAAAAAAAAAAAAAAAAAAAGGGAAAAAAAAGAAAGAGCAAGATATTCATATTCAATTGCTCAGATTCTGTTTGCTTTGAAAACAAACTCTAGCCATTCCCAGTTTTATCAGTTCTTAAGATGGCTGTTCAACAGCCGCAAGAAATAAATCCAGTGATGAATTTTCACATCTTGAAAACCAATTAAATAATTCATCCATAAATAGAACACCTTACATTCTAGAGTATTTTGTAGCATTACAATCCAGCACAGTTTGCTGCAGTGGAAATGATGTTTTTAAAATTCACACTTTAACACGGACTGAACTTTACTGTCCCACATGGTTGATGGATAGGATGAGGGCTTCTGCCATTTGAGCAGGGCATTTCTAAAGCCCCAGCTCACACATTTCATCCTTGATAGGCAACACCTACCACCCACTGTTTTACAAGACCATTTTCATTTTGGTGTGCACCCGACAGTTAAATTTTAACACTGATCCTTCTCAAACTCATTTCAGCTGTGCAGACTTTGCCTGCATTGAAGCATACTATCCACTGTCCCTTAGAGCAAAACATTTACACCAAAGAACAGATTGCAGGCTGTCAGGTGTGAAATGTCATCATCCCAAGAGCTCACGCCAGAAGTGATTGAGCTGTAAGGGCTGTGGCTCTGTTCAGTAAGTAACTTCTGGACTACCAACAAATACTTCCCACTGCTGGAATCACATGGCTCAAAAAGACATGCTATCACACCAAGCTGGGGGAAGTGTCGATCTGCAGGAATGTAGGAAGGCCCTGCAGAGGGACCTGGACAGGATGGGTCGATGGGCAGAGGCCAAGGGGATGAGGTTCCACATGGTTAAGTGCCAGGTCCTGCACTTTGGCCACAACAACCCCACTCAGTGCTACAGGCTTGGGGCAGAGTGGCTCAAAAGCTGTGCAGAGGAAGGCCAAAGGGGAAATGTGGATCTTGAGCCCCCTCACTCTGCAGCGAGAGGAATTTGTGATCTTCTCTTCCCACACTGCCTCCCCTCATGAAGAGGGACCTCCAGGCCATACCTCCAGTGAAGCTGGAAGAAGGCAGGCTAAGTAATGACACTTTGTCAGAGATCACTCTGTGTGACCACGTCTCGGCCATGGAAATGTGTGTGGGAAAGAGTACTGGCTTTGTCAAGCCTCCTCCAGTTCCTTCCTCCCACACTTTCTGTTGCTTTTTAAGGAGCACTTTTAGCTCTCCAACCTGTGGTCATTTACCCAATACCAAATTAAGGTAAAACAGAGGGGATGACAGGTACTTCAGCGTTGCATTCCCTTCTGTTTCCATGACATCACACATACATGCATCTGCATTCCAGAAAGAATGAGAGATAAAGGATAAACTTAAAGTGCTTGATGATAAAGGATAAACTTAAAGTGCTACAATTAAGAGACTTAAAAGCTCTTCATCAGTTTAAATGCATCTTAGAGATTCTCTAAACAGAGCAAGATGCCTGCAATTACTTGCCATTTGATAGGATACGGAAGAAATACAAACAAACTCACTGATGTAAACTGGCTCCCTGTTGTATACAATTCAGTAGTAACTTCCAGTTCAGCCTCATGAAAAGGCAAATCACCATGATCAAACAGAGTGAAATAAAAAAAAAAAAAAAAGAGAAGAGACAGAGCTAGTGAGAAACATACTACAACCAAGAATAAATTCCTTTTCTGTGCTTTCTGGGACGCTGACTCAGTCTAATCTCTCCAGAGATGATGTTCCACTGCTAACTCTTTTGGCTAAGTAAAAAAAGATTTGGCAAACCCCATCATATATTTGTAGGTCTCGTATTTCAAGACTCCCTTATTTCTAAGCTATGTATCGTAAGAGATCCAGAGAACCACTGTGCCTTAGTGCTAAGACTTCCTGACAGCGCCATCTGCAGAGAAAAAGGATCTATTAAATGTAGATAAGAAATAAATTGGGTAACTTCACCATGAAGAAATTACATTCAGAAGTCTGCCTACCTTTCATCCCAGCCATTTCTTTTCAGCACTTCGAAAGATTGCCTCAAAATCAGACGGATTAGCTGCAAAGTACAAAATCTGTTACACGCGTTCATAAAGAGTTGGTGTGCTGTAATAGGAATAGATTTCTTTGTAAAGCTCTTCATAGTAGAAGATGAAAAGCTTCCTCCCCCAAACATTGACAGACTTGTCTATTATGTCAAGCTACAGATGGATGCAGCGAGGCTCCAAAGACAATAAACTATTCTCATATCGTGAGCCCAGCAAAATCAATGACTGTCTCTACCATACAGCTTTCTCCTGCTCCATCACCCTGATTTCTTCATTAAGTGCTGCCAAGTCTAAAAACCCACAACTTCAGCTGGAGGCAACAATAAAGACAGATTATAACAATAATCATTTAATTGACTGGAACCTTTCGCTAAGAGACAGCCACATGTAAACCAGCTACATTAAACTGGCTCAGAACACTTACTGAGTTACCTGCTTTCTGCTAACACTGAGCAAAAAAAAAATACAGCAGCAACTGTGCCTGCAATTAGCTTCTTTCAAATAAAAAGATTACCTTGATTTCATTCTCTACAAAGGCAGGTCTTTTAAGAGTGTTCTTTCACTGATTTTACTGTCTTTTAATACAGTGTTTCCTGTAGAAAGAACTGATAGCTGAACTTACTACAGTGGGTGCATTACTGATGGAAAGTCGGTGTTCTAGTGACAACTGCTTTTTTATATAGGGTCATAAAAGTCTTTGAATAGTGTGATCTAAATTATTGATGCCGATGCAGTGTCCACCTAGACAGTATTAATACGTAGTGAGGGCACTTATGCAAGGAAATAGCTTCCTCCCTAAGAAGCTTTTCCCAATGAAAATCCATGAGAAGTATTACTGTTATAAAGGAAGGCAAGCAAAAAAGCACTAATGGCATGACAAATAATTACTTTAAGATCTTGGACAGTGACTGAAAGCTTTTAGAACAAGTGTCTCGCAATGCATCACGAAGATAGTCACTTATCTTCTCTTACAATATACATAAATGCACGTACAAAGCTGTCTTCCAACACACCACCACCATTTCCACCAGAAAAGATCTACAAGTGAGCTAATTAGTATTACCATATAATACTTATCAAGACGCAGATTGTCTATCCCATTCCATTCACGGCTCATAGTTTGCCAAAAAGTCTGAATGAACAAGTGTCCTGTAAGAAAATAAGAAAAAAAATTCATCAGCACATCTGGCACAAGAGTTTCTTTCACTAACCTAAAAATCTCAAGGAGTCACTTCAACATGAGGAAGAGATGATTTTTTTTTTTTCCTGGGGATTTGCCCAAGGATTGGGATAGAGCTAAGGGAAGACCTGTTTGAGATGAGTACAAGGACAAGTTGATTAAACTTCAGAAAAACACCAGAAAAGGCACACAGCTGCTTTTAAAGGTGAGTGCAGCTATGGGGAGAATTATAATAAAAGAAAATTCCTGAGCTTTGTATATGTACGTTTTATGTTATATATGCAAAAGTTAGAGCAAAACACCCATTCTGCACTCATGTCTACCCGTGCTAGTTTTGGCATTGACCAAGCACTGTATTTCACGTGCAGTTTGTACACTTCACAGCTCATGAAACAAGGTTGGTTTTGAGTACGATATACCCAGAACAAGTAGCTGCAGAATGGCAAAGTAAGGGGACAAGTTTGCTTCGCCTGTGAAATCTCTCCTTTATTGCACTGGAGGTACAATGCTTCCCCTGGAACAACCAGAAACAAACTGTATCTGATTCAGGGCATAGATGCTTCCCTTAATGCAATCACACATTCCAGATGGACAACAAACAAAGGAAAAAACAAGGAACCACCCGTATCTTGCCGTCTCTATTCTGGGACTGTGATAGTGGGCTTAAAATGAGTCAGATAATGAAATAGTACTTACGAGCCTCTGTATTCTGAATCACGTGGATAAGCTGTGCGATGTTATTTGCAAGTTCTTCCTAAAAGTACGTAAATACAGTTAGTAGAGCATGTTTCAGAGCTTGGTCTCCTCACTACACATTCAACCAGAAAACAGCAAGTATGAATAGAAAAAAACATCCCTCAAAATTAAGAAATATTCTCTTAGCAGCTGCTTTAGCACCATTGCTGTCCTTCCACTGGATTTAGGTCCATTTTAAGAAAAGAGTCAAGGCTATCAAGCCCTGTTCGTTTATCAGGTCTCTGCACAAGTCATCCTTTTGGTAGCAGACAAAACTAAATTGGGAGGTGAATAATCCAGTGGATTTGAATTAGCAAATGCTATGAAATCCCAGGGGTACTGTTTTAATGTAGGTTACTTGTAGGTGGAGAACTCTGTACTACTTATGAGATAAACCTTGTTCAGGGAAAGAGACAACTGATTTGAAAACTGGTTAAGTGAGGTTACCAAGACTCGGTAGTTCGAAACTGTTATCTTTTGAAAGCAGGCAGACGAAGTGGAGGAGGAAGCAAAAACTGTAGTGTAGGAAGTGCCCGTGCCACCAAACTCTTCATAATAACAAAAGAAAAGGAAGTTTGAAAGTTTTGAACTAGACTTACTGAAGGTTACATGTACATTGAAGTTACAGTTAAGGGCAACCTGCTGCTACTGCTGTAGTCCCACCAAATCCATGCACTTCATAACTACGTGTATTTCATTTGGAAGGAAAACAGCTACACCTGCCTTGGAAAGGGTGATTGCAAGCACCACACCATTTAGGCTTCTGTTCGTGTGACAAGGATCACAGAATTGGTCACCTCTCCTGCACACACCACATATGAGCAGTAGGGGAAGAAAGAAAAGTGTGCAAGATGCACCACGGCCATTTTCACTATTGTAAATTAGTATGTTTTAGGAGACCCACTCAGGCAAACATAAAAGCAGTTACTATACCTGCAGCAGAGGTTTATCCTGCATCCACATGCAATAGAACAGCCCCTTCCATATTTTTAGCAGTTCATCCTGGCTGAAGCCACCTGTGGAATACAAGAAGATTGAATGAAAATGAAAAATCCACCAAATTTCCACCCACGTGCTTTCAAGCAGTAGTCTCTCTTCCCTGCTCTCCTTCACTTTTGCTATATTTTCTTAGCCAAATGTTGATTCCCACCGTAAGCAGACTAACTGGAAGGCCACTCGGCATAGTTTAGTCATTCCATGACTTTAGGCTTCTATCTTGTGCCAAAGTAACAAAGATTTCAAAGAAATCATAGATGAGATGTGGCTTCATTAGATAGTGTATGCTTCTGACAGTCAACAAATTTCCCTCTACACTAAGATGCATAATCAAAGAGCCTGAGCAACTGTAATGAAAATCTTTCCATTGCATTTAGTCCTGATGGTACAGTATCACCTGAATTTTAACAGCAAAGATTATTTTCACTACAAACAGTGTAAGAATTCACATTGCAGCCAAAAGCACACATTACAGACAGAAAGTACTACCTGAAAAGAATGCTTTAAAAACCAATTAGAGATCTCAAGTACATTTGCGAGAATTTTAACAGCATACAAAGTAGCTGCAAAAACCTACCAGAGCTATTTTCAAGCTACAGCCTGTTGTTAGATCCAAACTGAGCATGTTCTCCTGGAAACAAGTCATCTGAAAGCAATCATCACTACTGCACCACTCTTTACTCAGACAAAAAACTGTAAACATCTTAGTTAAATCATCTACAGTCACGCTTAGTTAAAAAGAAAGGAAGTAGAGGTGGGGGAAGGTATATGTAAAATACATGCGGAGGAAGCAGTACGCCTACTAGTATTAATTAAAAGTTTAACTTGGATTTGTCAGTGATGTTAAGATTAAACATGATGCCATTTGATTCACTGATTTAATATTCACTTTTTTTTTTTTAACAGATCCATATGCTACATATGTAGCAGTAAGAAGCATTAACTCTATAGAGGCATTAGATATTAGGCTTATTGGGACATCGGCTTATTAGGCAGGGACATCAGCTTCTATCTATAAAGATGGCCCAAGAGACTTTGTCTCAGGAACATGGGCTTCCCACAGGGTTGCTTTTCAGACACTGCGGGCTTTTAAAAGTGTCCTAGGCGGCCCTTTGTCATCTTGACAAAGCACCCTGACCAAATTGGTCCAGAGCATGTTCCTTTTCCCAGCCACTCAAAAAGTACTTTTTAAGACTGTTTTGTTTTTTTTTTTTTTAAATTTTATTTTTCCATTTTGCGAGCCCTGCCGTCACCATCCACTGCTGGCAAAAAATCATTCTGACAAGGTTATTTTAAAATCTCAGCCTAAATGCAATGCACAAAACTGAAGGCCTTCTTTACCTAAAAGGTACCTTGAGAAAGTTTGGCCTTCATGTCTGGACTGTAACTCTGTCCCTATGTACAGCGTGGGAGCTTGTAATCACTCATAAGTGACCACTGAAAACATGCTACCTTAATGAAAGTCTTGTTAGCATTTCTGTTTGGGAGTTATTCTGGTTTGACAATGCTAGTTAAAATTGTTGATTTATCGTAGATAATCTCCAAGGACCCACACAAGCTTATTTCAGTGGGAATGGTACACTTACAAATCCTTTACAGAACTGGGCTCAAGTAAACACAGCTAGCACTTAAACACACCTCACAATCTTTCCTCTTTTAACACATTTACTCTTACTGTTCTTTCACCAACTCATTTACTAATTTCTCTATACAAGATATTAGACGATACCAGCAAACGTGGCCCTCCAATCCAGCACACCTTTCCTCTTTCAAGGCATGGACTTGGAGAATGAATTAACATGAAAAAAAAAATTAAAATGAACATTTCTGAGGAATAACATGCTCATCCAAGCTCAACTGCACACAAATAAGGACTTCAGCTGTTCTGTACCTTCTCCAGAAGGTAACTTCTTTAAAATCAAGTAAGGAAGGCTCTGTCTCTTCAAACCTTCCCCAGCATGGCCTAGCATGGGCCATACTGAACAGTCCTTGGCTTGTGTTCTGTCTACCTGTGAAGGATCTGACTGGAGCGAACACAGCAGGAACTCTACCCCCTCTTTGAAAAGACAGCAAATTCTCGATTGTTTGAGTTCAAGTGTCTTGCTGGGTTACCTGACATGACCCTTGTCTCTGGCAGAACCCTGCCTGGATATAAACCCGCTCATTAATAACTTAAATCTCTCTGCAACATAATACTTTCTCTGCAAGTCTGAAAAAGTTAACTTAAATTTTGATATTACCGGCCTACACAGCACCTCAGAGCAAGTCAATCTAAAAGCACTGGAAATTAAGTCACCCTGGTTCCCCAGTTGTTTGCCTTTCACGGCAGGTTAACCTTAACATGCAAAAGGCTGACACTCCAACTCACGGTTTCCCCGTGTTAGTTTCCTAATATTTTAAGGCATTAGCTGAATATGCAACCTCTTCCCTCAGTTAGGGTGCTCCTCTCCACCTAGCCAAACACACACTCAAGAGGAATTTGTGCTTTGTGGTAAGATGTGCAGAGAAGTATGGAATACAGAGATGTCATATCCAGCATAAGACGTCTCCAGAGCTAAAAACAGATGGAAACTTTGGAAATATGTAGGGGGGAATACCCATGTACACGGGCTTGCTCATACTAATCCCTAGGCATCCCCTAGTTCTATGGTGACTGCCAGAAATGGGATGAGCTGCTGGCCTAGCCCAGTAAGGCTGCTCTTACGTGCTCCTCTCTCTGTTAAATACGGCTAATAGCTCAAATATTTATGGGAGAGGGAAGAAATAGCACGTTCCTCAGCGTCTCTGCAAGGATTTAGGTTGAAACAAGCCTTCCAGCTGAGCTCTTGGTGTCTAGACAGGTCTGGGCAGCCACGCGGGGCTCCACGTGGGCCAGCAGACCCCTAAATTAACAAATATATAAATTAAAAAAGAATAAAAAGGGAGAAAAAAAAAATAAAACACAACCCCAAGCCCGCACAAGCGACCCGAGCTCCCCCTTCCTCCCCCCCAGTACCGTCGGGGCGCTGCGTGCGGCCGCTGATGTAGCCCCGCAGCTTCTTGACGGCGCGGTCGCGGATGCGCTTCTCGTTGGCGGCCAGGCGCTGCGCGAACTGCACCTCGGGCGCCGGCACGGCGGCGGGAGCCATGGCTCAGCCCGGCCCTGCACAGCCCGGCTCGGCTCTGCCCGCACGCTGCCAGCCGCGCGGTGCCGGCCCGGCCCTGCACAGCACGGCCCTGCCCGTCCCGGCGCTTCCCTCTGGCGTCATCGCGCTGCTGCTTCCTCCAGCCAACCTCCCCCCTTCCTCCCTTCCTTCCCTCCCCCTGTCCGCGCCCTGCCCAAATAAGGTTTTATTCGTCGCCGGTGACGTCACGGGGACCCGGGGGATCCGGGCGTGACGTCACGCGCCCCGCCATGCGGCGCCGCGCGGGCCTCGAGGGGGACGCGCAGGTAGCGCGGAGGGCGGCGGGGAACGAGGGGAGCCGCCGCCATTTTGTGCTGGTCGCTGGGTGGTGTGGGGCGGGGGGTGCTGTGGTGGGCTGCACTGCCAATATTGGAAATAAAAGCTGTCTGAACGCTGTATTTACAATGAGAGCGACGCACGCGGGGTGGTTTCGCTGTGGTGTGTGTTTCATACCGCACTCCTGCTGCTTCAGCTGTGTGTTTTGTTCTGGTTCTGGTAGCAAATGATGCTATTTTCCTGCTTCTGCCACGTTTTGGACACTACCGGCTTTTCTGGGCTTCGTATCAGTACAGGCGTTCACATGCCACTCCATCACAAAGTCCTGCTGCCATATATGCCCTCCATACGTTCTTGAGACCGAAATCAGTTGTTTTTCAGTGACTTGTGTGATGTGGTGGTACTTGGCCGTGCTTTGCCATAAGCACTTCCTAAACATGACTTTAGTTGAAAACCTTCCTTCCATGCCTTCGTTCTGGGTCTGACGTCTCTGAAGAAAAATTAAAAGAGCATAGTAGTATTCAGAAAGAGCAGTCAGGTGTTGGAACAGGTTGCCCAGGGAGGTGGTGGAGTCACCGTCCCTGGGGGTGTTCAAGGAAAGGTTGGACGTGGTGCTTAGGGACAGGGTTTAGTGGGTGACATTGGTGGTAGGGGGATGGTTGGACCAGATGATCCTGGAGGTCTTTTCCAACCCTAATGGTTCTATGATTCTATGAAGTGGGAAGGCTGGAACTGGCCTGCTTTGTCCATGCAAGTGTCTAGGATTGAGGGAGATAGGAAAGAAAGTGGGCAGGAAGCAAATGTATAAGAAAGTGGTTAACCTGAGGGAGTAGGGAAGGAGAACTGTAGAAGGTGGCTGGAAAGGATAGAAATGGTAGTCCCATTTTCTGTGGGACTGGGAGAGGTACCCAGTAATAACAACCTCCATCAGTCCCAGGCAGCTTGACTTGAGATGGCTGTGGGGATGGCATGCTTTGTACCTCTAGGAGATGGCTTCTTACATTGTTCTCTGATACCCTCTTCCTTCTTGAAAAAGATGTTATAATCTACATAAAGGATCTCAACTACTGAGATTTGGGGCATTCTCAGAAAGCAAAGTGGTGCTTGGAGATGTATTTTTTGCTTTGTGAAAGCATACTAGGTGCTTAATGTGTTAGGCAAGGGAAGTTAAACCTTTGTTGGTGTGTGTATGGTAACCTTTTTAAGATACAGCAGCGGGCATATATACATACATTGGAAACTGGAGTTTAGGAGTTCTTATACAGAAATTTCTGTATCATCTTAAAATTAATGCATGTTCTCTTGGACTTCGAAATTTAAGTTATTTCAGAGGAGTAGCTTGGCACAAGGGGAAATTAGTAAACGTTTTTCTTGTATTTACTTGAGATTGAGTCACTCCTATATGGGATTAGATTGCAAATTGTTTTTGCTCCTTGCAAAAGGTGAATTATTTTGAAAAATATAATTTCTTCTGAAAGAGCTGCGGTAATGTAGCAAAGGTGACTGAGGATCTTGCACATACTTGAGTTAATTAAAAACATTTATAGCGTATGCTTTACAACAAAAACAATTGTCTCAAAACAATAGCTCAGCATATGTACATCTGTTAACAGTTTCAAACATGTGAATGTTAATTTTTGCAATGTTCTGAGGGACCTTGCACACATTTTAGGTGAAGAAACATGAAAAGAAGTAATAGGGTTTGCTTCAGGCCAGAGTGGCAAAAATTAGATTACAGTCGTAGAGTTTCTATTCCAGAGTCTTGTTTTAAATTATTACTGGCTAGTTCCTTTTTAAAATCAGGTTACGAATTTCTGAAATGCTGTAATACAGAACAATCTTTTTGTCTGAGAGAGAAGGAGTACTGCAGAGCAGTAGCGGTGTCTTTGTTGTTGGTTGGAGGGTTTTTGTGGTGTTCTGTGGGTATGGTTTTTGTGTGTGTGTTGTCTTTGTTGTTTGTTTGTTTGTTTGTTTGTTTCCCAATTTCAGAAGGCTGAGACCAAAGAGGACTTCGTTAAGGTTAGAAGGAGTGATTTGGAAAGGCTGACAACTGAGGTTATGCAATTGCGGGATTTCTTGCCCAAAATATTAAATGGGGATATCTTGTGGACATTCCAGAAACTGGATGCTGTTGAGTCAAGTGAGTGGTACCATGTTGCAGTTTCTGTCAAAACTACTTAGAATAAACTGGTTTTTGAATGGTTACAGAGTTTGTTGAGGTAATACAGATTAAACTATAATGTTCAATGACTGCCTCATTAAATCAATGTGATTGTAATGAGGAAAATTAGAAACTACGTTAGAAATAATTAGACTTACGCCAAATTAATCTTTAAAAATATTTTGCTGTGGACAAAAACATACTTAATTCAGCCAGTAAAGGAAGTTGTATCCAAAAAAAAAAAAAAAAGTAATTCTTCTTTGAGAGAAGGCGTAAGTACTCTGTTTTTCAAAATGTCTTCTGAGATGAAAAACAAAAACCAAAATAATAAAAATGATGAATTGCAGCAGATAAGAAGTTAAATCTGACTGAAGAGGTAATATTTTTATATCTAGTTTGTCTTGGTTTTAGCTTGTATATTTTTTATGGCCATAAGTATAATAATAATAAAAACGCTGGAGACACTATTGCAAAAGTCTTTTTATTGCTGTCCCCAGAGTCCATTTGTTCTGTGTTAATTCTCTTTGCATTATTTTTCCAACAACTAAATCACTTCCAACATGACATCAGGACCAAATCTGAGCCAGATCCGTGCCTAGCATGTAGTTTACGTGCTGCAATACAATCCACTTGTTCTCCTAGGAATCGCTTTTGTCTGAAAAGACACGGGACAAATATTCAAACAGATTAGAAAGAGTGTATCTTCTGGAATATTAAGTGATTAATCAAAGGTTAATTTGCAAAGTCTGGCTAAGAACTCTGCCTTGATGCTGAGTCTGTGCTTGACTCCTGCTGTGTGGGGCTCCCTCAAACACCCAAGCAGCCAGGCCAAGGAGGATCTGTCTAGCACGTCCCTACCTCCTGGTGTGGGTGTCCACATTCAGAAGGCCTTCTGGAATGACGTCTTGGTGTCAGACAAATGTGGAACCACTTTTTGTAGGATCCTTTGGCTTCGGGTTGCTTTTCTACAATTAACTAATTGCTTACCGAGCTTTCTCAGTGAGAACTACAGTGGAATACCTAGAAAACATTGTGGCTCAAATGCTCGTGTTCTCCAGCGGTTCCTCCTCTTCAGAACTGCATGCTAAGCATTATAACTTGCTGCAGTCGCTGGCAGAACCTTAGCGCCAATGCTTTTCGTCCTTTTCTCCTCCAAAGAAAGACTAAGATACTGCCTGAAGGCCCATCTCTGATACCAAGTGGTATATTGAGGCCAAGTTTCCAGCTGTCTCCATGATCCACTCTTTGGAAGGATTTTTCCATGCCATCAAATACCAATAGACTGTGCCACCTGTCCCTCTTGCTGCCACTCAGGACATCATCTGTGTCATAAGAAGTGATGTAGGTTCTGGAAATGATCTGTGTTGTACGACATCAAGGACTGTTTCCAGTTGGGTTAAGGATTCAAGAACCTCAGCTAGTCAGACCCTTGATTTACCCTTTTATTTTTAGTGCTCAGTCTGGAGATTTCTCTCACTGATCATTCTTACACTTCTTGTGCCAGGCATCAGGGTGAAGTGTCAGGGTCTTCAAGCTGCAGATTTGTGATGTCAACACAGGGATTTTAAGGCTTTCTTCCAAATGTTCTGCTGGCTAGCCAGTACTCTGTAGGCTCTTCGGCCTTGTAGGCCCGAAGCTGAGTCAGCTTCAGATTATCTCACGTATATCCCCGCAACAGAGACTTCCCTTCCAATTAATGATGTGGTTTGAATATTTATTCAGTCTTTTGCCACTCTTTTGCACTACAGTTGGACAAGTCAAGTGATTTTTGCTACTCCACTCTACCCCACCTCTGTAGTGGCAGAAGCATGCTGAGGGGAAGATTTGGTTCACGGAAGATGGGATGTCACAGGGACACCAGCACAGCTGCTGGCAGTCTTGGAATTACATCGCTCGGTGGCGTTCATTGTGATTGTACTCAGTTCTCCACTTGCCAGAGCTTTGTGAGCAGATCTCTGTTCCAGAAAATACCCTGGTGTGACCTATAGCATGGATGAGAATGAGCCCACCTGGGCTGCAATGTGCCACTTATTTTGTCCTGCCCAAAGCCTGCTTGTGAGTCTGCTGTTACTCATAGAGAAAAATGTCACTTCTTCCCAAAATGAGGTTTACTATTGCAGTGGTAATATTAGGTATTTCCTGTGTATATAAAGATGTCATTCATATTTTTTTGCTCATCCAAGTAGCTAGTGAAAGCTTCCTCTTCACTTGCATGAAGTAGACAGTGTCAGCTTCAAGATTTTAGTCTCCAGAGGGAAGGAACTTTTTTACTAGAGGGCTGGGACTTGCAGGCAGTGGGAGAACTGGTGAGACTTCCCTGTTGTGCTGGCAAGACCACGGTGTGCCGGGGGTGAGCAGCACAGCTGTGGTGATGTTTGGTGCCAGCAAAATGCCTGGTGTTTATTCTGGCGTTCATTAAACTGCTGTGTGGTAAGGGGCTGTCAAATGTTGGGACTGGTGCATTCAACTTTGAATTCACTTCAGAGCAGAGGAGTACACAGCTGGGAGAGTTGATTGGACATAACAGAGGGAATTTCCAGGAACAAGGCATAGCTAGAAGTAGGTCTCTTTTTATCAACTTAAAACACTACCTTTTTTTTTTTTTTTTCATATAGGGTGGACCTAAGCCTCATTTCCCTTGACGTAAAACATCAGGATACTCTATAGAGTATAATACTTCCCGTTTTATCTGGAGGACGTTAAAAGATAAGGTGTAGTGCTGTATTGACACACAGTAGTTAATGGCATTCCCTTTCTCCTGGCTCAGTTTTGGTTCCAGGACCTTTGAAGTCCAGCAGTGAAGGATGCAGTGTCTGTGTGCCTGCTGGCTGTGCTGCTGCTGAATTCAGGGTGGATCCAGCCTCCCAAAGGCAGGAGGTGATTCTTTCCATTCCTTTCCTTCCAGAGCCAGAGGGTTTCCCTGGGGGTTGGTTCCACTGGATGTACTTGGCAAGGATGAAGAGGTTCTTGCATTGATAAGCACAGCATGCTTATCAATGCTCTGACTCAAGATGCCTTTCCCTCAAGCACTTAAGACCCACATTCACATGGTAATAGGTGTGTGGGACTGGACTTTCTTCACTTGAGGGAAGAGAAAGAAAGTTTCCTACCACTAACTTGAGTAGTTCCTCAAAAATTCAATCAATTCCTTTCATTTTAATGATTTTCCTTTGAGTTGCAGGTTGAAAAGAATTGAATGCTTGGAGAACATGCCCTGGCACATATCTATTTCTTAGGAGTGGACCCTTTCCTTGCCTCTGTGGTTTCTGTTAAAAAATCTTAGTGAGGTGGCTTAGAATCACACAAGGGCTGAGGGAAATATGTTCCACCTTTTTAGAAAAGCTGTATGTAGCTAAATTATCTTTGTTTATAGCTGCTACTCAAAGCAACGTGTGTGTATTTGAGATTATAATATTTTGTCCCTTAGGACAAAAATAAAGGAATTTATTTCCAAAAAATGTAGAATTACTAAACAAAATGCCAGAATCCAACCTCTTTGGATAGTAAGGGCTGTATTTTTCACGTTATCTTTTTATGGTTTAATATGATATGCTGATTGGTAAACACATTCAAAAATATTGACCACGTATAAGGCGAAGTACATAAAGTGTGCTAAGCTATAAACTGAACATTCATAGTCAAGGGTGTGGCGCTTGAAGTGGCCTGTAACTTGTTTTTAAGCTAATAAAAAATACAGTAGATACAGTTACTGCTTGGAATTACTTAAATGTGTTTCCTTTTTTTTTTTTTTCAGTATAAACACCAACCCCTCAGAACCATGTTTTTTAAAATAAAATACTATATCTCTGTATAAACCTCAGTAATTGTTAAAAATAACCTTCAGGCTGATTTTTTTAAGATATTGGTATTTCAAAATATAGTGCTTTGAACTTGATTTCCATTCACTAAAATAAAGCACCTAAATTGTCATGTGAAATACATGTCTTACGTGACGTGATGACATCAGAGACATATTTTTTAAAGGGAGTCAGTGATAAAATTTGTCACTGACAATGTTAAAATGGTTTATCATTTTTTTTAAATGCTTTATAACTATTATTTTTTAAATACTTGAAATAGCTGCACAACATTCTTACTATTCACATAATTTGTATGTTGCATATTGAACCAATCACTTTTGAATGACCTCGGTACTCTTTTTTTTTAGATTTTCTCTGTATTCACTGAATTCATTGAAGATACCAGACAGATTGTGAGACCAAAAAAGTAGAAAATTGACTACATTTTAAAAAATCCCTGGGGGTCTGGAGCTCGGTTCCAGAATGGTGTTTTATCAGCACACAGTATTTAGTAGATAGATGTGTTGCTTTCAGTCTTTCCCTGTTTTAAATCAGAAACATCTTGTCCATTTAGATTTTGTAGGAGCTATGTGGCAGATTGCTGTATGTCACTTTAGCCACTAGGAGGTGGCCTAACACAAGCAAATATGTAACGCATCTGCATTTAGTGGATTCGTTTTTTTTTTTTTTAGTGCAAGCCAGTTGGTCGTAACTTATTGTTTCCTTTAATTAATTTATTCTATCACAGGCATGGAGAAAAAGGAGGAGGAACTAGAGCAGTTAAAAATGGATTGTGAACACTTCAGAGCCCGCCTGGAAGCAGCCCAGGCAGATTGCATGAGAGAGAAGAAGGTATATTTGTTGGTGGTATATTGATACCTGTGTTCTTGAGCTTTGAGAACAAGAGCAGTAGCGATCAATTTTCCATTTTCATGCCACATCATCAGCCTGGAAAACAGTCTGGGATTTCTATTCATGTAGTTAGATGATGAGTCAACTACTTACCTAGAAGTTCATTACCATTTGATGCATTTTTCCCCAGTCGAAAGGGAAAAAGGTCAATATTATAACAAGATAAGATATGACAAGATACCAAAACAGTATTCAACATGTACGGATACAAGTACAGTGAGCAGGCGGTCTGCCACTTACATACATAACTCTTGCATAGCTGCATAGATCTCTCTAGCCTGTATATCCTGCGAGGTGCAGCTGTGTGGGGTTGTGTTCTGGGCTTCTTGGTAGGGTTCTTCCTGGTGTTAGGAGTGTTAAAAATCAATCATTATCATTTTGCCTCTATTAACATGCTGAAGTAAAACAATGGGTATTTGGGAAGATTGTGGTGCAGTTGGCACTGAAATGGTACTTTACAAAATCTTTTTTTTTTTTTTCAATTCAATGTAACTATGACGTATTTTCAAAGAGAAAAATAGAAGATAATGTAAGCCACGCGATATAGAAAATGAAACTAGTTTCTTGTTTGGCTTGCTTGAAGCTGTGTACCTTTGTTTAGTTTTAATAGCCTTTCTCAGTGCACTTATTGATCCAACTGCCATGTACAGCTGCGAGTCAAAACAGAATTACAGTGCTCCTTTTGCTATGTCAATATTGTGCTTAGCGATTATAAGAGGAAAGTTGTTCACAATGAAGGAATAACCCAGACCATGACCTCTCAGACTGCAGATCTTCCGTGAAGCCTTTTGGATTCAAACAGGATCACACAGACCGGTGGCTTAATCTTTGAGAGGGATGTGTGAATCAGTGGTGATTATTTGCCTGTGCAAGTTCACTTCCTCGGAACTGTGAGCTGTCTCCTGTAGTCAGCAGAATCTCATCTTGCTGGGGTTCTAGAGATAGCATCTGCCAGGTAGGGGGTTGCACAAAGGCAGATGAGTCTACAGAAATGACTTCATTTTTGAAAAATAAATAAGTGAAAAGATAAGACTTGCCGTTTTATGGCATGTCTGTATGGAGAAGTCATTCTGGAATGAAGTTTGGTAGCCAGTGTGATGGAATAGTTGTCTATTTGTGTATTCCTTACTTCAAAAGAAGTATCTTCGGGAACAGCTATTTTGCAATAGCTACTTAATTGTGCTGTGGTTAGTTGTACAAGCATCCAGGATGAAATCTCTCTAGTATTTCATGCTGCTTAGATATTAATGTTTAATGCTGTTGTAGCTACTCAGTAAGTGGGCCCCAACTTTTATGCATGTTAATCTTACAGAACGAATGGGAGGTGGTGTAGGTCTGTGATTTCTTTTGGATGAAACTCCTAGTTCAAGCACGGATAGTTTACTTAGAGTAGCAGTTCTTGTGTTCCAGATCAAAGCACTTCTCTTCTTGTCTTTGCTGTAGAGCAGTATACATCAGTTGTCTAAATAGCTCCTGTCGCATGCCACAAAAGTCTATTTGAGTGGATTGAGCTTATATACATTATGACATCCTTTAGCTCTTTGGGATAAATGATGATGTTGTGTGTGTGATTTTTTGTTCCTGTTAATCACTTTGCACAGTCTGTTTCATTTGCTTGCTGTTCTGCTGTAGGCATCCTTGCATATAGTTCCTGAATTATTTTCTACGTATTTATCTCCTGAAGGAAAAGGAAGTGATACACTGAAACGATCATAAAGTAAATGCCTTTTCTGGTTGAGCAGTGCCCTTTTCTTAGGGGATCAGCAATCAACATTCCGTTTTCCAAAATTTCTTTGCAGCGTTGTGTCGCTGGTTAGGGAATTGCGCTGCTTTCTGAACCTGAGCAAAACTGGAAGTGCACATGTTATTCTTGGCTAATGCCTTCCTTGCCTTTTTGTAGTTAGGTACTGAAGTGCTGCTGTATTTATGTGCCTTGACCATTTCCTGAAGATGGTGGTGTTGCACAGCACAGTGATAGCTTCATGATGTGAACTCTCGGGAGTGCTGCTTCCAGCTAGGTTGTTTGCTTTTGCAGGCTCTATTTGTTTTCTTGGCTCTTGAACGGACTACTTTGTTTTCCTTGCTTTGTACCTTTGTTCTAGTGTTGCTTTCGATGTATTCAAAATTCTGGCATTTCTTGTGGTGGCTTTGCATCATTGCTGGGGGAATCTAGCTCTATGGTATGGCAGAGTTTTGTGTCTCAGCATTGTTATAGAGGAATTAAGAGTTAAGAGACTTTTCCTGGCACTTCATGCCTACAAAATCAACAGCAAGTGTCAGCCTTTTGCATGTATTGAATTATAAGGTGAGAGAGAGTCCAGAGAGAAAATACACGCAGCAACCTGCTTCATAAATTTCATTTGAATTTTACAGACTACACTCTGTGTGTTCCATTAGCGGCATGATAAAGCAACTCAAATATGTCTGTCAGATGTGATATAGGAGTCTAGGTAGGTAATTGATAACAAACAGAAGACAAGCAGCTTTGTACTGGTAAATACCATGCTACATGCATTTGTAGATGAGTTTACCTTTCTGTTCTTTCCAAACCATTGAGGTGAACCCCTAAAATGACAAGATACTTATTTTAAAATCTCATTGGGAATACATGCTTGAAAGTTTTGTTGTGTTTACTTACTTTCCAAAATGACATAGAAAAGATCCCTTCTCATTCCCCAGACTTCATCGTGATAACCAGAGGTATGGGGAAGGTTGGGTTGAGGAAGGTGTTTTCTGAGCTGAATCTGAAAATCACATACCCCCAGAATGGACAGAATGAGATGCGGCAGCTTCACTACCCCGTGGCATTTTCTAGCAAGCCAGTGAGACATAGAATCATACCAAATCTCATGATATCTTCTGGCCAGCTTCCCATTGTATTGGAAGGAAGTACTGGCAAACTGAAACCGTGTCCTGGTTGTATTGAATTGCTCTGTGCTTTCTGCAAGCTCACTCAGGTGATGGATGCATGGTAGAGCATGGGCTTTTCTGGTCCTAAGCGTGAAAGGCACTCTAAACTTCAAACCTTAGGCTTGTTTTTGTAGGGACTCTGTCTCATTTTGCCACTGCTGTTCAGGAATGTGCCAGCTGAAAGAAGTTGGAAGAGACAACAGGATTTATCCCAGATAGCCAGCAACTCTGCCACATTGGCTAAGGCGGTCCATTTTGAAAAACAATCCAACTCTCTCTTCCTGTAAGATGTGCCCATTATCTTTCGTAAGGTGGCTGGAAAGGCTGACCTCTGAAATCCTTCCCTTTCTCGGAGACATGCAGCTATTTGCTCAGGAGTCGACTTTCCTATCAGGCTTCTCTAGGTGCCGCTCAGTCTGAGTGGGTCACTTGGGCTGACCTTGTGGACAGGCTTCTGGTTACTGTCAGCCTACATGATAGACACACGACTCGGATAGAGCTCAGGAGAGAAGGTCTGCATCTGCAACTGCTGTGAATTTCCCCCCCTTCTTTCATATATGGCCCTGATGATGTTTCTTGTTCTGTCCTGTAGCCTAAAACACCTGGGCTGACAGAAAATGCAACCAAAATTTCCTTGTCCTGTTTCAGGAGAAACTAGACC
Source organism: Aythya fuligula (assembly GCF_009819795.1). Taxonomy (NCBI): domain Eukaryota; kingdom Metazoa; phylum Chordata; class Aves; order Anseriformes; family Anatidae; genus Aythya; species Aythya fuligula. Next base: position 115,616,471 of record NC_045559.1, on the reverse strand, counting down.
TCCGGCAGCACCTGCATGAGGCTAAGCAGCAGCTCCTGCAGCAAGCAGAGTATTGCACAGAGATGGGTGCAGCGGTGTGCACCTTGCTGTGGGGTGTCTCCAGCAACGAGGAAGCTGTTAAAACCATCCTAGGAGGAGTAAGTATGGCAGGGGAACGCTTAGCAGTGGCGATGCTGTTGGGTATTTACAAGAAGTACCTTGCTCTGTAACACGCTTTAATGTAGGGATATATCTCAGAAACTAATTGGACAGTAAAAATGTTTTCTGATTTGTATGTTTTGGGGGGAAAATCCATTTTTATTTAAGAAGCGCTGGATCTATTTAGCAATATGTAGCAGGCTGGGAATAAGTGCAGTAATTAAATTGCACGTTATCAAAGAAGGATTAACTGTTTTCTACCACACACAGTTAAATTGGAAGCAAGGCTACAGCTAGCACAACGTAAATGTCTTTGCAAGCTAACAATACTTGCACAAAAGACTTGCACTGTGCACAAGCAGCGGTTCCCATGCCAGCAGAAAGCTTGGAGGAGCCAATTCCATGGAAGAGAAGATACATCCATCAATTCTCAACTCCTTTCAATCTTCATCCTAATACAGTCTTTGTGCTAACTTAATTTCCAAGATTCATGTAAATATTTAGAATGCCTAGCTCTTTCAAGTCTACTGAAGGCCTGGAGGGGAAGACGTACGAGGAACGGCTGAGGTCACTGGGCCTGTTCAGCCTGGAGAAGAGGAGGCTGAGGGGAGACCTCATCACAGTCTACAACTTCCTCGTAAGGGGGTGTCGAGAGGCAGGAGACCTTTTCTCCATTAACACTAGTGACAGGACCCGCGGGAACGGGGTTAAGCTGAGGCAGGGGAAATTTAGGCTTGACATCAGGAGGGGGTTCTTCACAGAGATGGTGGTTGCACACTGGAACAGGCTCCCCAGGGAAGTGGTCACTGCACCGAGCCTGTCTGAATTTAAGAAGAGATTGGACTGTGCACTTAGGCACATGGTCTGAACTTTTGGGTAGACCTGTGCGGTGTCAAGAGTTGGACTTGATGATCCTTAAGGGTCCCTTCCAACTCAGGATATTCTATGATTCTATGAATCTCATGGACAGGTATTTTATTAAATGCAAATAAACACAAAGCAACCCAACAGTTAAAGACAATGGTAATATTACAGCCAACACAAGTTCACTGCCACGTGCAGCTGATGGAATTAGGAGGGATCAGAAGAACAAGGCTGACAAAAATACAATTTTCAGTCTTGTCATAGCCAGCACGAGAGGAACTTCTACTGAAGCTGAGTGAACTGATGCCACAGTTTCTTCTGTCTTGATTTTTCAGCAACATGGTGAACATCTGAGTGAATAGTGTTATTTATTATAATTAGTGGTGAACTAGTGTGCTTGTAAAAGCTTTTTCAGATCAGGCGCACCAAAATGCAAGTATATCTTTGTATTGGGTATTAAAAAGCTGTACAGGGATACCTTTTATTGATAGCTTTTGGTGATTCAAGATACAAAATACAAAAAAACTGACAGGCAAGCAGGTGCTACAAAGCCTCCACATAGCAACAAAAACAGTATAAAACCACATCGCATATTTCGGGACAGTTTATAGCTGTAAGAGCAGACAATCGTCTGGTGACTCTCCATCATTACTTGACTTGAGAAACGGTACTGAAAGGTCACGCTTCCATCAAACGAAACACTAGTGCTGTAAATTACCACTTCTGTACAAGATGAGAGTAAAATTAGTGGAAGCCTTTTTAGAAGCAGTCTTAAATATCAAAATTAAATGGAATTGAGTAAAACCAAAATCGATACAGAGATGATTCGTGTAAGGCCTTACTATGAAGATGCCATACTTTTGTTCAGAAGTTTATTTGAAAGGCAAAATGCTTCTGCTGTAGTCATTCCTAGCAATCATTAGAGCCCACTGAACTTCTGCTCTTCCGGTGAAGGTCATAGCAAAATTTGTGGGCATCATTTTCTTGTGTTGGTGCGCATAACATGATAAGAAAAGTGGCTGGGTTTGCACCAAGACTACTAGGAAATACATAAAAGGATTGCATGGCATTGCATCGACGACAGATTACAGCTGACAGTGAGTCAGGTTATTAAGAGACGATGGAGATTTGTCATAAAAAGTTTTTGGTTTGAGTTATTTTTGGACAAGCTGTGATGCCTGTAGCATCTTCCCCCTTCCCCTGAGAAGGTGCTATGAACTACAAAAATGTATAAGAACATCAGGAATGCTTTCAAGCTATTGCTCATATTTAACTGTGTGGGGAAGGGTGGCATCAATTCAAGATAATTTCATGCCTTAGGGACCAATGTTCAGCTTTTTCAGTCATTGCACAGATACAGAAGTAGGTCTTTTGTACAGTTCTGTAACGCAGATTGACTGAAATGGTGTTTGTGACTAATAGAGCGTTCATGTACATATGGGTTAGGCAAAAACTTGAGCAGCAAATTTGAACTGTAGCACAAGTAGTTTGCAAGGCATTGGGTGAGAAATGCCAGGTGTTCCTACCCAGGCTCAACATTTCTAGAGCTTGGAGAAGCATCCAGAGAAGCAGCATGAGAGTTTTCAAGTATGCCTACCTGCATGTGCCAAAGATGAATTAATTCCCATGAGATTGTTCTAGATGTCTTTCCCAAAAAAAACCTGCAGCTGAATATTCACTTCTCAGGGCTCTGATTTTGAAACAGAAACCGAAGGTTTGATTTCAGAATGGCAGCAGGGTTTACTTCAGCATGAGAAATTTTGGATCCTACGAAGTGGTCGGCTATTTCAGTTACCTGCTATGGTGAAAACTGGCTTTGCGTTTTATGGCATGGTACCTGATGTTTTCATTCAGGGTTTCCTTGGCATGCCAAGGGCTCCTTACACCATCTGAGCTCAAGCACATTAATGGCTGCTCTCAGAGCTGCCCTTATCTCCATGTCTGTGAGTGAGAGATTCTTCAGCTCCATGAAAGCACTGTCAAGCTGATTAGGCTGTGCAGAGTATGTAACATGTGCTGTTTATAAACCTGACTGGTTTCTGCCTCAGCTTCTCAGACCTCCCCGCTAGTTAAGGAATGGTTGTTTGGAAAGAAGAAGGCTCAGCAGAGGGGACACCAGTGGCACCTCAAGAGACTGACAAAAGATTTTGTTTGGGGTCTGTGCAACATACCGATTACTTGGTTTGCTTGGTACTCTTTTGTGTTTTCATGTGAATTCACTTTTTTATAATAGCTGATGCTAGTCTGCAGTAGTAGTCTCTCTTCCTTCACTTTATTTCATGTCTTTTGCTGCTTGAACTGTCATCACTGCTTATGTTAAAATGACCTTCTTTGAGGGACATTGCCCATATAAGTAGTTAAAGTACATCCAGACGAAGCAGAAGTGCATTCTTCTGCTCTCTTCCCCATGATCCCTTTATTCCTGTTCTTCGGGGACCACAATTTAATTTGTGAAGAAATGGAGTATTGGCTGACCTTGCCTTTTACTCCCCGTTGCTGGAATCACCCTGCAGGAACTGTATTCCTTTCCTCCCAAAAGACGTCTTTGATGTGGTCAATGTGGAGCAATGGAGGAATAAATGAACGGTATCAGTAGATTTGTACATATTGTGACGACAGTGGTTTTGATAAAATACTGAATTTCTCAGTCACTTTGAAAAATGAATAGATGTTCCGGAATTTCACAAAATGATCGTAATTTCTAGGCACTTTCTTGAACTGCCTGTCTGTTTTACTGGGTTGCTGCAGGAAATTACTAGAAGTTTCAGCTCTCTCCTGAAACAACTAGCAAAATTATTAAATGCACTGGGAAATCTGGGCTTCCTGTTAGGCTATTTTTTTTTTTTTTACAAAAAACAGAATTCTCTGTGGGAAATAGTGTTTCAGCAATGTTTTACAGGTCAGAATTACTAACAAACAGGAACGATTCTTTCAGTTCTTCTCTGTGGGTTCTGCCTGCCCCTCTGACAAGGCTCTTTGATCTGCTCTGAGCTTTGTGCTGGCCGGTCGGTTCTTCAGCTGAGACACCCCAAAACAGAGCAGTATTCCTGCTGAGGTCTTGTGCTGCCTGGGGAAGATTGCATCACATAATTATGGGCTGTACTTCTGACACTGCTGACCAAAATCCAACCTGTGACCCAGAAGAGACCTCAATTTCCTTTTCCAAGGAACTTCTGCGTAGTCACTTGTTCTCCAATCTGTATTGAGCAATTCATGAATCCTTTTAGGATCCAATCAAATGCTTATTTGCTGGGCATTTAATCTGTTTTCATAGGAAATTCATGTCAAACCACTAACTTAGGCAGCTGTCCAGTCTTCAGCTGGATAGGATGTTGACCCAAATGTCTGTTTTGAAATGTGAATATGAAACACTTCATGTGACTACTGCAAAGCAAAAAGCTACTGTCCTCAGTGTTGAGACTAAGCATTAATTCTATTGTTTGATACGTATTCCTGTGGGTTTAGAAGGTCAATACACAATAGTATAGTCTTACAAATAAATGTAGCATTGAGTAGTTTCCCATAGTCTCCTGAGGTAATGGTTTCTAATATTAGAGGATTAAACACATCACTTTGTGTGTACCTGCTGTTTTCCGCTGTCTTGTGAGGTGACTGGATGTCTTAGGAATATTGCAGAATGTCCAGTTGACTGTAGCATCTAATAATCATTGTTGCTGTAGTGTGCATAATCCTTTTTTTTCTCCTCCACACTTGCAGAGCAAAGCAGCAAAGTTTTTTACAATCACTGCACAGACTATGGAGAGCTTTGTGAAGTCATTAAGTGAAGACATGAAACAGCAGGATTTGGATTCTGATGAAAATCAGTTTGTGTTAGCTTTAGCAGGGATTGTAACAAGTGAGTTCATGTTCTCTCTCAAAATAGCATTCCGTAGGCACTGGGATTTTCCACATGCCATATAGGTACTGCAATAATTACAGCTTTTTGAAGTCGGTTATGTAGGATTTTGGTGACTTCCTATTCTTGTAAGGTTCTAAGAGATTTTGTCATTTGGCAGCTCTGTGAGGAGTTGCACTTTCTGTAGCATAGTTCAGGATTAGATGTATAAAAGCCATTCAGTTTTGAAATTCCTTAAACTTCTGTTCAATCTCAGGTAAAACAAGGGCCATTTTACCCGTCATGTATACTCACATTACTTTGTAAATGTCAAGCAGTACACTTTCTGAATCACTGGTAATTCTAACATTTTAGAGATGTACTAATCTCAAATTAATTGCAGATGGTGCAGCCACCTCAAGGTATGTGTTCAGCATTTTGAAACTGTGAGAATTTTGTTGATGCCAGGTGGACTCTACCTTCACTGTCTTCTAGATCTCCCAATTCCATGGTGCTAAGAGAAGTAAAAGTTAACAAACCTAACTTCCTTAACTTCCATACTAAATATTTATTTTTAGAAGCCACACATCTGTCTTAGTTTGGCTGCCCTTGACTTGGAAGGCTATTAGAAATGGGGACGATATCTCAGCTGCGTTTTTGTGAAACAGTGCAGCTCTCAAAATGGCATCAGTTAATGTCATGATGTAAGGCAGATGAAACAATGGGTATTTATACAAGTAAGGGAATCGTGCATTAACAGCTTTCTTGAATGTGTGATTTTAGGTGCCGTGGTTCCATTGAAGATTATAATAAAGCACAGGATGTGGCACATTGTGCCACTGTACCAAGGAAAGGTGTGATGCAGTTCTCTCCTATAGCTTCATTGGAAGAAAAAGAAAAAAAAAATCATAGCAAAAGTAATGTCTGAACAAAGAAAAGGTTTAAAGGCTTGGATGGGGAAGGATGGTGGTGTTCTGCCTGAGCAGGAATCACTGTGGTGGAACGAAATCTTGCCTCACTGAAGCTTATACAAATTTTTTCCAGTGAATTTGATAATGCCAAGATTTTTCTCTTTGTAATTTAGGAAAGGGGTTGCTGAAACTTCAGCATGATAAAGGTTGCTGGAAGATAACCTCTTGCATAGGAGGATGCCCTGAATTATGGGGCAAGCGTAAGGAAAAGCATTTCAGGAAAATATGTTTTGGAACAGTAGTTGCCGGAAATGTTTTTGCCTTTTGGTTTGTGCATGAATATTGCAGAGAAATAGAAAAAGAACTTTTGAGTAGACTTTCACAAGCGTTTCAGTTGTGTACTGTGCCAGGCACATTGGACTGACTGATTGTAAAACAATCTGCAATCTCATTTTTGTAAAACGGAACCTATGATGATCAGCTCTGCTTCATTCCCACATTACTTGCAGATGTCAGCTCAGAACTGCTTAAATCCAACATTTTGTTTCATGATTCACTGTGTTACTATTAGGATACTGGCCACCCTGAATAAATATTTGAATTATCAAAGCAGGATTATGAAGGAGTTTAATCAGTATCATTTGCTGCTTCAGTATTTGCTGTGTAGATGGTTATAATTTGAAGTTTATATAGATGCCATAGTTCATTCTTCACAGCTGACATTTTTTTTAGTTGTCCTCATAATTAGCATAAACCTTTGTTCGAAACATGAATTTTTAGAGTAATGTTTTGTGTTCTCTCACAGATGTGGCTGCGCTGGCGTGTGGCCGTGAGTTCCTGGTTACTTCAAGTCGTGAATTGTTGGACACAATGGTGCACCTCCTGGGAGACATGAAGCCTGGACTCTGTACCAAATTCAAAGTGTATGGTGACTTTTTTTTTTTCTTTCAAATGAAATCCATTACCTTACAGTGCAGATCACAGTGATTACAGGAGTCTTCCCACTCTTCCATTATTTCCTTTCATGGAGATCACAGAATCACAGACTGGTTTGGGTTGGAAGGGACCTTAAAGACCACCTGGATCCCCCCCCCTGCCATGGGCAGGGACACCTCCCCCCAGCCCAGGCTGCCCACAGCCCCATCCAGCCTGGCCTTGAGCACCTCCAGGGATGGGGCACCCACAGCTTCTCTGGGCAGCCTGTGCCAGCGCCTCACCACCCTCTGAGTAAAGAATTTCTTCCTAATACTTAAATCTGGTGGTGACATGAGAAATAATTGTTGGAAAACTGTTTTCACAGCAGCATTCCTTGCATATGCACTAGGCTTGGCTGCAACGCTGGCTTCAACCAGGGTGTGTGTCTCTTTGAAAGTCTCTTGAGCACTGTAATATTGTAGGGATGAGCAGGGATACGCTCCTCTGGCTTACAAGGGGCTCATGTTTTGATAAGGAAGGTGTGAGGTCAAGCTTTAAATAATAACGGTGGGAAATGTGGACTCATACTTGTTCCTTTCCAATGTGAAGAAGACTGTAAAATTCGACATCTGCTTAGTGAAAAAATGTGGTTTGCTAAAAGCAAAAATTAGATTACTTTATCCTACTTTAATAGCCAGAAGCACCATGCACTTACATTTCTAAAAGGTTCTGCCTGTAAAGAGACCTTGTGATGCCAAGTTGTAAAGAAAAGACCTTAAGGCCATGTTACACTATTCAGACACTGGAAAAGTTGTACTTACCGGGTGGTGGAGGAATGAAATAAACTGTTGGCTTTTCCTTTTTTCTCAGAGCTATTAAAAGCTGAGGATAAGTGGCTTCAAATTTTAAGCATATGTTGCATTAGCTTGAATTCAGTGCTATGATAATGTTATCCAGTGTTTTACAAAGATAGAAATGTGTTTTTTTTTTTCCCCTCTTACTCTGAACTTGTCATTTGATTAAAAAACAAGCAATCCAAAAACAATGCTGTATTGTGACATTACAGCAAATGCCAGAAATGAGATTTCTTCATGGCCTTGTCATGGAATGAAGGATCCGAGTTTGCTCAAATGTTTTAGCACAAAATGTTTCCCTGTGTTTGTCTTTACATCTGTGCTCAGGTTTCCTTTTTGTCTACAAGCTCCCTGTGTCTTGTTGGTGTTCAGTTCCTAAAACTCATTACTAACACTTACCTCTTCGTTAGCCTTTCTGGAGATTTTCCACTCTCCCAGCCCAGCAAAGAAGGTTATTTTTTGGGAGGTTGTTTGTTTGTTTTTAAGTTGTTCACTGCACGTGAGATTTTTGGCTGCATGTTGATTCTAAATAACATTTTCCTAAGCAGACATGTCAGAAGAACTCTCTGCCATAAGGAACATAAGATATTCAAAAGGAAAGACAATCACAGGATAGATATGATAATTAACAGAAATTATAGTGAAATTTAAGAGTTATATATAGACAGACTCAGAGTCATCATGAATTACATTTATATACACCCATACACACTCATATATACATACAGACAGACAGATTTTCTCAGCTATATCTCATAGATGGAAATGTCCATTATTGTGGAAAGGCAATGTGTTTCTCTTAAAACATCACCGTGGTGTTACATGGAAGGAAAACATCAACTTAAAATGTAAGCAATAAAAGAGAAAAATTGGCTTCATATTTTCAAGGGTGTGTTTGTTCTTTGCTCAGTTTTCTTGTTTTAAAATTCTTTGTTAGCTTATATTTTAAAAATATTTTTCTTTTCTGTGTGACAAATCAGGGGAAACTGAGTTAATTCTACACAGCAGTATCAAACACAAAGTAAACTGAAAAAGAATTCTCTTTTAGTTCTAGCCATCATGTTTTACCTGTAACAGCATATAAATAAAACATTTAGAGAGAATAACTCATTTATTCCAGTACTGCTACGATATCCATTCTAGTCTATGAGCATGTAATAGGTATAACCAAGACATCTATGTGAGTGCTAGGGCTGAAATCTCATGGGTTTCTTTGCCTTTCTGAAACAGTGGTGTTGAAAGATTATAGATTTTCTTTTCATTAGTATATGCTTTGTTCAACGTTTTTAATAATTAGGCAGTCAATAACATTTACACAATTGTTTATATTGAATTGTTAAGAATCTTCAATTTTGCTTATGTGGTAATTGAAAGCAGACAGTGAAAAGATTTGGTTGTATGTACTAATCCCATGGATTATCAGTGAAAGAGAAAAGAGAAGGGACTTTAGCTGTGCTTTTAGTTCTAGATTTTAAAGAAAGCATTGACAGATACAGTAGTACATGACGTTAATTAAGTTTAGCCTTGCCTAAGTGTGAAGACTACAAAGTACATAACTAAAAAAAACCTTTCAAGTTAACAAAAACCAGAAAGTATTGTTTATAAAGTAATTCTGTGCATCAGGTTTCCTTCAATAAGAATACGGATTTCGAAAAACACTTGTTGGAATGTGCAAGAGGTGAGGCTGGTTTGAAGTATCTGCAAAAGTTTCTACGTTGTGCCCACGTGAGCATGTTTAATTAGTAATAATATGCTGCTACTTCTGGGCTAGCCATTTAACATTGGCTTCTGGTGTGGGTTAAGTCTTCCGCCACTCCAAACAGCAGCACTTTCCTGGATCACCACCACTACTCTGTCTCTTTCGTCTGCACAAAGCAAACAAGTAAGAGAAAAATACAAGCATAGCAGCATCTTTTTATGTCACGTTATTTCTAACTGCAAATGTCAAACAGGTTAATGATGAAAGACATTGCCAAGAGATGTTACCACTTTCCATTATAAGGGATTGTCTTTTTGATCACTTTCATTCTGGCTGATTATAGGTAATTACGACTGCTGTCCTTTGTCAGGGCTTGGATTCTCGAACCCAGCAGGAGCTGCAGGGGCCGTATGAAAAGCAACATGTGGGCTTTACAAGCTGCAAATTCAGCTCCACAGCACCCTACACTGCTTGTTGGTGGCCCCTGATGGAGCAGATTTAATTATCTACTATTCCTTCTAACTACTTAATAGCCTAGGTGATCAAACTGGTAATAGTGCAGCACATAATATAACTCACACCTCTTCCATTGCTGCCTGAACTGACTCGTGTTGCTTTCCACTCCTGCTGTCTGACGGTACTGTCAGAAATGGTGGTGGTGGCATAGTAACTTCAGGCATGGCCGCTTGTTTAACTACAGACATGAGGTGTGAAGTCCATGAGGAACAACATTATTTCCCTCTTGCTTGGAAATGGTGACAGTACAGTGGCAGGCAGGTTTATCGCAGCCAGGAGAGATAACAACAGCCAAGCTGGCCCCAGAACAGAGCAGCAAGTTCCAACCCATTCCTGTTTCTCCGCTATTGTTTTGTCTGCAACCCAGCAGCACGCTGTGGGTGGGTATGATGACATGTTCCGTAAATGTTGGAGGAGCTGGGCTCATTCCTCTTCCCTTTCCATTGTCCAGAAAACTGACTTGCGTGCTGTCATCTTTGGAAAATAAATAGAAATTCACAGCAACATCAACCGTAGCAAATCATAAAATGCACTAATATCCTGTCTTCCCAGCTACTGCACAGCTGCACAGATGTTCTGCGTAAAGGGCAGGGCAGGAGAATATTGCTGGAAGGATGGATGAAAGCAGAAGCTGCAGGAGAAGGCTTAATACCAGCAAAATCCTCTGCATTAACAGTTGTTCTCGGTAGCACTGGAAAGCTGAGGCTGAGGCTGAGGTGGCACCTACAGTCAACCCCACTTTTCTTAATGGTTTTCAGATTCTTCAAGTTAGTGACCGTGCTGAAGCTTTTCTTGCTTGTGATAACTGCAGTGGAAGCCTCCTCGGGAGAAGCTGGTGGGGTTGGCAGGCTGGAGCCATCCTTTTCACACGCGGCGCCTTCTCCAACAAATCTGGTTTCGCCTCTGTAGGAAAACTGGGACTTTGGCTTAATTTATAACCTGTTTGGTATGCAGCCCTAAAAATGACTAATGAACTTCCTTATTTAGGGGGCTGGTAAATTAGGAAATGCAGTTTCTGGAAGCTTTTCAGAATGTGGTTAAAATTACTGTAGACTTGCTATGTGTATTTTTATTGTGTGGTTTGCACACTGATGTGCAGCACAACTGTCAAGAACGGCGGTCTTGGTTTCTGTTTGTCAGAGGTGTCATCTTAGATCTTTTTCAGTTCCCAAGTAAGTAAATGCTTTCTAGCTGCCAAACTGACGACTTCCCGTGTTACCTGGAAGGCAGGATATTGGTTCTGTCCTTCTTTGACGTCAGTGACCATAATAAAAGACCAGAGGAAAAAAAAACAAAAAAAAAGCTTAGAGTTTGCCCAAATGTCATTTGGCAACAAGGGTGTTGAAGAGGAGTGCCTTTTGGCCTGTGCTAAGAGAAGAGCACAGTTTACGGCCAAATTGAATTCTGGTGTTGTTGACTTAAACGAGAAAAAAAAAAAAAAGCCAGATCTCTTTCCACTTGTAAATTGAACGTAATCAATCTGGATTCCTGAAATCCTGAAATCCTGAATCTGGATTCCTTTCTGGCTTCATGGAGTTTGATGGGACTTTCTTACTGTCACGTGGGATATTTTTCCACTTGGTATATGACTTACCAGTAGAAACAAGGCTCCGCACAACATTGCTTATATAGCATTTGAGACTTGTTTCTGTTATCACAGGGTAAGTTATTAGAATGATGCTTCTGCATCAATATGCGATGGGTGTAAATAGCAAAAGATGCAAAGAAATCAAAGAACGTCACTTCTTTTCCCTTTCCATTTCAGGCTAATGCTGATGTCACTTTACAACGTGAGCATCAACTTGAAAGGCTTGAAGTACATCAGTGAAAGTCCAGGTTTCATTCCCTTGCTGTGGTGGCTGTTGAACGGTAAGTTGTTCTGAGAACCTTGCAGATTGTGACTTTGGGAACTGTGGTTTGGGAATAGGTATTGCAAATACCAAAATAGAAACTTTTATGTGTAACCTGATATATGTAAAGCTTTTTTCGGATTAAAAGTAAACAAAAAGGTCAAATAGCAGGAGATGTTCATTTCCCACCACATTTTTGGTGCTGTGTGTAATAACTCCATTAATACAAAATTTATGGGTGGTAGTATTACAAACAGGAAACGGTGAAATTTTGTGAAGTGCTTTCAAAAAAGCCACCTGTGTTTTCATGTGCCAACTTGAGAATAAAACCTGAGTGAAACTATTTATCACTAATATTTAACAAAAGAAAATGTGACTGTGTTCTGAGACATTTGGGGGAAATAAGCCACTCTCTGGAGCTACGCTCAGCCTGTGACAAAAGTGACCCCTTCCTCAGCTGAAGGCTGGCATTTTGCTCTAATAGGATTTGAGCTTGCCCGGCTTGAGTACTATTCCCAGCTTTGCCTTTGGTCAGTGCAGGACTTCAAGGACTTCTGTTGCCACTGTCAGCTACAAGACTGACATCAAGGCTCTGCTCTTTCAGAGGCTCCAAATCCCTGCGTAGGAGCCAGCAGAGATTGACGTGGGTAGCATGCGTTGGAATTTGGCTGGCAGCTGCGTGCACAGCTTGTCAGGGACAGTAAGGACAGCAGTAAGGACAGAGTCGTGACACTGCCCTGCCTGTGAACTGCTCCTGGAGTTTGCCCCGTCTTGGGTTTCTGCAGTTTCTGTGGCTTGCCCATTGTAAGATTTCGGTGTGCAGTTCATAGGATCGGGGAGGTTAGTCCTCTCTACTGCTGTGCAATACAAGAAGTAAATACAAAAGGTAGCTGAAGTGGCAGAGGTGGCACCTGCTTTTTTGAGGAACTAATTTAATATCAAAGTTTTTGAAAAGCTTAGACTTGGGCAGGTAATCTGGAAGCTGCTCACAGTTCTCACAATTCCCTCAACTATTTTAAAGAAAATGTAGGTGCTCACGTTTTTCACTAAACAACTTACTGCTTTGAACTGCCATAGGCTCACTCTTCTGTGACCTCAGAAGTTTTAGTAATCCTTGTAACACTGTTGAAAAGCACCTGTCTGTTTTATAGTTTTTAATGTAGTTTGAGAAGAATCATGTTCTCAGAGAGAACTGAGTCTATCATCCTTTATCCTGCCGTACGTAGAAATTTAACATATGTTAGCTCAGATTTCCTTTCACTGTATGTTTGGCTAGTATATACGTAAGCTGTTGCTCTAGTAAAACAAACAACCAAACCAAAACCAGAAAAACCTTGTCTAAATGTGAGTTCCCAAATGTACCCTTCCAAATGTTGTGATAAGAGAAGGAAGCTAATCTTGTTTGATGCAGTCTATTGTTTGAAGAAGGCTCCCAGGTCATATAACAGGATGAAACAGGGCACAGTTATAAATAATTTGCAGCTGTTAGTGGCAATAAGAAATTGAAAAGCTACTCTATGTTTTGAAAGCCTTAATCACGTATGGCAGGGTGGTGGAAGGAAAAGATGGGCATGGCTAATTCCTTTACTTTTTGATAATAATTTTCTCCAGCTACAGCAAAGGAGTAAGATTCTCAGATATACTCCATCTGCTGGTTCAGATTTTTGCCTTCAGAGGAAGTCTGCTTACTGTCAGGGGAGATGGCTGACTAGTTTGTATATCAGATGAGAGGTCAGATCCAAGACCCAGTCTTGTTCCCGCCACTCTTTGTGAGATCTCAGTCCTTTTCTCTGCATTTAATCCATTTCTAAACTTTTCCAGCAGCTCCCTCCCACACGTGCTCCTCGGCTGTTTCCGTGGCCAGCATCTTCAGCTTCTGCTAGCCATGATTCAGCTTAGATACATCTGGAGTTGCTACAGCAGAAGGCCTCACAGTTTTTTCCATACAAAAGAGCAGAGCAATGCACTCTGCTGTCAGGGTATCCTGTATATGCTGCCTTCCTACAGGAAGCTTTCTCAGAGAGTGTTTTGGTTAAGGCTTATGAGATGATTCAGCTTTCCACGGTTCTCTAAGCTTTTATCACCGTTCCCACTAAGAGAGGCCCCAGAAATCATCCTCTGACTTTTTTATTTTCAGGGAATCATCCTGTTTGCTTTGCTGTCACCAGGCTACAAGTGCCTGTGACCTCATACTATACATCAAGGCCATTTTTCTCCCAGTTGCTTGTACACAGCTATTAAATCCCTCGATTCTTTCTCAGAATTTTCAGTCCCTTCCCAATACTCTCGTCCCCTGAGGAAGAATGCACTTAATTCCCATTAAGTGAAGAAGAGAGCAAATAATAAATAACTCGACTCTCTTTATTCCAAATTGCTGTAACTAAAGCGAGGAGGGGTTTGATTGAGGTTGGCTTTTTGAAATATGCCTTGATATTGAAGACACGGTTGGTAAGACAAAGGAGGTGAACCCGATGAAGATTCCTGCTGGAGTGAGAATGTTAACAACAAACTGGGTTTGTCTGTCCTGCCGCCTTCAGAAAATTTGGATGAGCCAGTCTGTCTTCACATTCACGAGGAAGAATTCTTAATAGCTCCTTCTGCTGGAGGCTATACTGAAAACAGGAGAAAAACAAATGTTTGACACACTTTTTGAAGGTAATGCAGCTCTCTCTAGCCTTAGCACTTTGCAACTATTCTCCTCCTCCCCCCTTTATGAACTGTCTAAAAGGTGAGCATCCTTTAATACACAACAGAGGTCACTGAAGAAAACAGTCCGATAGCTATCAAGCTGTTGTGTAGGTACTGGTGTTGCACAGGTATCACCTGTACCTGCCTGTACCTTCCCAGCCTGGCACCAGCATGAAACATGTGCAGGATGACTCAGATTGCTGTCTGCGGAGCAGCTTGTGGGATCAGTGCAGTTCTCTTCTTGCGGAGCACCATTTGTGTGTGGAGCAGCTGTTACTGTCATGGAGAAAATAGGCAGCTTTAGTTTTCTCCATCTCCATCTGCCATCCCTGTGTTGGTGTCTTGGCTAAAGGTTTTATGTAACTTTCAGATTTAAGGAAGCCCCGTCCCCAGCAGTAGAAAAAGGTATGATATAATTTTGTGTAGAAATCTACTTGAGATTTTTTCAGTATTATTTTTTTCCAGTGCTTTACTTCTGTGGATGCAATAAGACTTTCAATCTGTAGTTCCCCAAGAGGTAGACTGGGACTTTTCTCTTCCAAGGATCTTTTGAAGAGTCAGAAAATGCATTCAGCTCAGGTATTAATAGTAAATACTGTTTTGCTTTTTCTTTTGTTTTGTTTTGTTTTTTTTTTTTTTCATTTTTGATCATACAGAACATCTACAAACAAATGTTTTATTTTTCCCCTTTTTTTCTCTTATTGCAGTTTTAAAAAAAAAAGCGTTCTCGTTGGATACATGAGAAAGGTGGAATTCAGAGGCAGTATGTCAGTGACATTTCCCATCCATAGCTGGGAAATTGCTGCAGGTACTTCATTAAACAGAAGACAAGAGACGAGGACTAATTTTAGACCTCTCCCTTCAGTTTCCTCCACAGCAGTTCCATACGGAAACCTAACCTTGTTTATCCAAATTCTTTGCAAATGATGGGCTCCTTTATAAATGTCTATAGGAAGCGCATTCTCGTTTTGCTAATGCTGCCTGCAACCTTCAATATTTGCTTTTCATGACTAACCCTGAAGGTTTCTAATGCCTTTCTTTTCTGTTTGAATTGCATGTGGCTGTCAGAGTTTTCGAAAGTCGGGTTATTTGCATGGCAGCATGTTATTTAAAAGACATCTGGACAAACAGAGCCCTGCTGTTTATAAATCAGTGTCTGTATTAAAACAAATTTTGGTTCGTGAATCAAAACCTCAGTTACCGGGCTGTCAGGCTCTCAACAGTTTCATAGTCTCAGGGCTGTGAAACTGGGCTGGAGAAGAAGATTGCCCTTCTTGCCCTTACAGACCACATCCATTTTCTTGCATGCAAATACATCAGCTCTGACGCAGAAAGTCCTTGAACCACTGTTGGACGAGGGGCTGGAAGAGTGGCTAGAGGAGGTCTCGCTGAATGTTGCCCTTTTTCCACGCTCTTCTCTGAGCAGTTGCTGCAAGTGATGTTTGTCTGGATGGAGCTCCAGCTGAGCCCCAGGTGGCTGTCCGTACTGTCTGAGCAGGAGTTTCTTGACCAGGTCCTCGTCCTACTTAACAGCAGGCTCGTGCAAGCTGATGTTCTCCTGAGGAGCATGAGGCTTCTCCTCTTGTGAACTCTGGGAATCTCTCTCAAGGATTTCCTTGATAAAAGCATGACAGGCAGGTATCTGTAGGGGAGTGGGGCATTCTGCTTAGCTGAACTCCGTGGCTGATAGTGAGAGCAGTTTCTTTGCCAGGGAGCGGACCGAAGCAAGCCCAGCTGCTCTACAGGAGCTGGGGAAAGCATGTTGGAAAGAGAAAGTACATTTGTATCCGTAAGAATTGCAACAGCAAGCAAAACTCATTCTTTTTTCTGCCACAGTGTTCTCCCTGCTTCCTCCCCACAAAGGGCCTTTATTGCAACACCTCTTGGCTCCTCAGACCTCTCAGCATTATGAAAGTGTCCTGAAAACCCTGCATTGCTGCAGATACCAGCTCAGCTCAGCAATGTAAGATCTTCCACAGGATCCTACAAGCTGTGGCCCTGTTAGACCCGCTGTGAACACGGGCAGTCTGACAGGTTCATAAAAAGGGAAGGGAGAGGTTGTCCCTTTGTGCTGGAATCAGACAGTGATTGAGCTGAATTACACCAGCAGCAGCGGTGGGGAGCTGTTGAAATACTGCTGTCATACACAGGCGTAGCTGTAAACTGCTGGCTGGTAATAAATACATCTTTTGTTCAGGTGGCCAGGGAATGGTACGGGGCACGTGTGAATGGAGTTCACACAGCTCAGAGCCAATTGCAGATCAGCTGTTTAGCATTGATGTAATGCAATTACTGCAATCCCGCTGTAGGGAACAGTTCATCTGCGAGCAGGGTGCTAATGACAGATGTGACTAAAACCTGGCCACGTTATCAGCTGCTTTTGTCAGTGACCGAACGCCAGTGACATCAAACGGCGCTGCTGGCAGCTCACAGAGCGTCAGCCAACTCCAGCAGCTTCAGTGCCTTGTTAAAATGACATCAGCGTTTTATGAGGGTGGCTGGCTTACGCTCCACGTGTCGTCCCCGACTGAGGCAAGCAGCTTGATTCCCTACCCTCTTCCCCAGAAATAATGGCCGCAGTTCTGAAGTTTCGGGGCAGGAGACGTGTGCGCTAGTTGTTGGTGCAATGATTTGATTGCAGCTGAAGCTTTTTAGGTTTTTTTTTTTTTTTCATCTTGTACAAACAAAATGTTACTCAGCTAGTGTAGAAATGACTAAATCTGGAAGCTATTGAAATACAGATAATGCTGAATAATGAAGATTCCTTGCATTTCTTGCGAGCATTCTCTAGATGGGTCTTTTAGAAAAAATCCCTAATGATATAGGAGAGGGAAGAGAAAGACTTCCAGGGTTATTTTTAAAAATCCTCCTAGGAAATGTGGTTCTCTGTAGTAAGTACTCCTCTCAAAACCATATGTAATTTTAAGGGAGCATATTTCAAGGCATATGTATTTATTTAATTCAGAGCATCTCGGAACACATACTCAGCACTGGAAATGAGAGGTTAAATGCATGTTATGTCATCCTCTGGTGTAGGACCATTTCCTTCCTTTGCTGTGTGCCTGAGTGCCTAATCTCTGCTTCACTTGAGTGACTCAAGCTGTTGGGCTTCCCTGGCTGCTGTTGGAGATTCTTCCTAGAATCTCTTTGCTCTTACTGGAAAACATTCTTGCTAGTCAAACTGGAAGTCATTTCCTGATCTCCTACAGATACTAATCTCATTACCTCCCCTGCTTAACACATCTTCCTTGATCAATTCTTTACTTTCTGCAGCCTTTAGACGCTTGCAGATAATGCTAATGTAGATGCTTTGTAACAGCATTAATAATGGAGCACTTTTCATCCAGAGATTTACAACATCTTACATGCATGAAGCTTCCCAGCAGCACTGCAAGTCACTAAAAGTATTAATGTCTTTATTTCATGGAGGGAAATCTCACACGGAGGAAGATTGTAATGAGCTACATAGATTTCACTTTGAAAAGCTTCTTTCTTCTTGACTGTTTGGGCTGTGTCTTATTACTGCTATTTCCAGGGAGGAATACTAAGTACAGAGAAAGGGCGCAGATGAAAAGTGCAGACTTTGAACATTGTACACAGAAAAAATATAAGAATTTTTAAAAAAGACTAGCAGGCATGAAGACAAAAATGGAAGAAATGGAAGGAAGAATTCGAGGCTTTTAGTGAGGTCAGCATAAATCGGAAAACCAAAACCTTGGACCCACATTTTTTTCAAAAGGGTTTACTGAAGTGTTGCTGCCCAAGAAACCGGGCTTAAAGCCTTGCTGTCTGTGAGGCTGAGTTGCAGCACTCCTCCATGAGGAGTTTTGACTCCTTATCACTTCACAAAGCTCCCCTTCTCCTCCAGCTCCTGTTGGAGCTGATGATGGAAAGGAATTCAGCCCAGGAGCCAGCAGGAGCAGCAGCTGTGCTATGGGCACGGTCACTTCTGTGGGGCGTGCAGCACCAATCGTTGCTGTTGTTGTTTTTAAATACTGACTTGGATGACTAAAGTTGTCCAGTATGTCCAGTGACTAAGATTCTCGTTGCACAAGAGCTCAGAAAACGCATGTTATTGAGTGGTTTGGGGCAGTTCCTGTGTCCTCCAGTTATACCACTCTCTGCATCTCTCAGGAGAACGACTTCTTAGGAGGTTTACACTTCAAATAGGGAAGAAGATATGGTAGAAAAGGCCTCCATCTCTCATTTACTGATGGAAAATGGAGGCAGAGAGCTAATGGCTGGCTTGTGGGAGTAGATCAGATGTCGCTTTCTTTAATGTTGTACCTCAGCTTTGCGCCAATGGGAATTGCTTAAAAATTCCCATCTGAACAGATAGTTTCTTGCTCAAAGCCATAGTCATTTTCGCTGTCCATCTTACTCCATTTTCTCCCCTGGGTGCTTTCAGCATTTCCCCTCATGCTTTAATGAATAATTCTCCTTACTCCTTTTTCAGGCCATTGGTGTAGTTATTAAATCAGTCAGCAAATAAAAGAACTTGCCTCAGCCCAAGCTTAGCTTCAGTACCCATTTCAATTTTGTGTAGACCGAATTAAACACTTGAAAGGTTGATATATCATTACCAAGAAAGTTTTGTAAAGATTAATATTTTATTGAGCTTTGAAGGAACCTGAAGGCTTATGTAGAAAGAAATTAAAGGAAAGCGATTTACTGCTGATTTGATTAGCTGGCCTGTTTGTTTCTTAAGTCTGAGTAGCAATGGGATATAGCTCGTTGTGCGTTCAAATTGGACTGCATCCAGTACATCTTGGTTCCTGACTGAATAAATTCAAGTTGATAAATGCCCTCACTTACAACCTTTTCAAAATCTGAAAGGCAAGAGAAAGGTTTCTGGTTGTCCGTCCCTCCGAAAACTGCTGAGGAGGACTTAGGTGTTTTCTTTTCAGGTTCCTTCTGGAGCCCACCGGCAGCTGCGAGTTACGGCCCTTCAGCTCTTCCCCGCTTGCGTGGTGGGTCATGAGGAATGGCAGCGTCGAACTTTAACGCTACTTTTTTGGGACTCGCTTCTAATAAGCTCTGGATTTTTTTTTTTCCTCCCCCATGTTTAGACCCGGATACAGAAGTCTGCCTGCATGTTCTGCGGCTCCTCCAGTCCGTGATTCTGGAGCCAGAAGTGTTAGCCAAGTCAGCCTCTGAGATGCGTGATACTTTGCCATTTCAGCGCATCATCGCGCTGACAAAGAGCCGCAATGCGGATCTGCAAGCACTTGCAAAAGAACTACTTGAAGATCTTAAAATACTTGAGTATGAAGCATAGAAAAGCTCTGTGACACCAACTGCTGATGTCTTTCCTGTGTTTCTGTGCTGCAAGAGTTATTGGAAATGAGTCTTGACTGAAAAAACCTCAGCCTAAGTTCCTCTGACAAAATCCTTTTCTGAAATTAGCTAACCCAAGTAAAATCATACCGAGGAAAATGGGTTGGATTTTACCTGTCCAAATATAACCTTAGCTGATCTGGTAGAGACGGGAAAGACCTAATCTTCTTGAGCAGAATTGTGTTGATAATGGGTTTCCAAAGTGATACAGGTTATGTTGTCTGTTTATCACGTATACGGAATAGCATAGTCATCTCATACATGGATAATCCCTTGTTTATTGCAGTGGTAAATAATCCTTTCAGTCCACCCTTAAGAAATTATTGTACTGGAGGAAAGCTTTGTTGCTTGTCCTAACCCTTGTGTCAGTATGCATCCCAAGTTCTGGTGTTATTGTTGTTATTTCTCCCTCTCTTTCCATTTTAATAAAAGAAAACTCTCATTCTATGGTGTGTAATGGATTCTGTTTTCAAAATTCACATCAATCCACTGGACCTGCAAATCAATGCATTTTGTGGCTGCCAAGCATTCCAGAAATTGAGCCATTGTTTCTTTCAAAAGGCCTGGAAAAAAAAGGGGAATGAATTACTGTTGTTTGTGGTACCTCGTTGTGCACTGAAGAGGCCAAATAAACTGCCTCTGTCAGGAACAGCATTGCGTTGCCTCAAAGCTGTGTCGCTTGTTGGAGCTTCTTTGTATAACTTGGTTACCTCATTGGTTGATGCAAACATCTGCTTTGTGTTGGTGGGATTTACACATTTATTTTGGGGAAAAAAATAGAGTCCATTGCTGTGATGACAGCCAGATAGGTGATGCTGTCCGAGGGAATAGCAAATGAGAAATGCAGCGCTGTTGTAGCAACTTTTTTCATACTAAATTTGTGGTGCCTCAGCTGTGGATCCAACATACTAACAAAACTCAGCGTGAACTTCTTTTAATTGAGCTGTACAGAAAATACATAGGATTTAAATGCTGTGATTGACACATAGCTTTACAGGAAGACCATTGTAAAAAAGTGTAGGTTAAGGTATAGGCACAAGAGCATTTCCTGTAAGGCTTTTTGCAGAATGATGAATTTTTGCACTTAGAAATGCTGTATATCAGCTTCAAATCACTTGGAATAATCGTCTCAAATACTACAGATGGTAGCAGTCTGATTTGGGACTATTTCACGTGAAGGACAAGATACAGATCTCACACGCACGAAAGGGTTGCATGGGGTTCCACCGCGTCTGATTCAAGACCACATTGAACTCAGCAGGTGCCAATTTTTGGAAGGCTTTAAATCTTCTTTAAAGCATGCTTTCTTTGGATTTGTTTTCTTATCGTGCCATCCTAGCTGTACCTCATAGAGTTTAATCCTAAAGGGATCAGAGCGATAACCTATAATTTCCTGGAATATCAACTCATGAAAGTGTTCAATTCTAAGAAACACTAAAGGGCATCCACTTTTCATTTAATGGCTATCTGCTCATGGAAGTCTTTCATCAAACTTCTGGAAGCCAGTAAATACCAGAAAACGAGAAAAGTAGTTCTGTGAGCAGCAGAACTGGTGAAACCTGACTGACACATGCAAATGTTATGAAGAGGGACAAGCAATGCAATGGCACCTAATTTCCATGTGAAACCAGGAAGCAAGACACTCAGGGCTGTTTATTTTAATTGTGTGTCCACCGAAAACCTCGGGTGTGCTCAGCACTTAGCAGCCACCTTAAAACAGGTGAGTCCGGCCGGACACTGCAGTTCTGCCCAGCAGGCTGCTCAGATCTGACGATAAGTGTCTGACTGTCTCCCAGATGCCTTGCTCTTCAGGCACAGCTCGCCGGGACTGCTTCTTCAGAACCACACCATCAGTGAGCCGCCTACCTTGAGAAAGTCCTTTTTCTGGTCTGAGGGTTTGATTATGCGAGATTGATAAATGAGAAGGAGTCACCCCGTCAGTGAAACACTCCCGAGTTGAACACGGGTGGTATATAGAACACAATACGACACTACATTGTCCTGCTGTAGTTAAAGACCATTTAAAATATGTATTATAAATCTTTGGTTTTAATTTTCTGTGAAATTTGAGCCTGAAGCTGTGGCCACTGGGAAGCTTTACTGGTTTAAAACCAGAGTTCAATGTAGGCTTTGGAAATGCTGGCTTTAAAGTGGTTTTGTTGTTGTTTCTTTCTTCGTTTTCATCTGTTGGGTGCTTTTTCTGGATCCCGCTGAAAAGTTTGGGGTTATTCTGTATGGTAACTCATCAGCCACCTTACCAGCTTGCAGGAGACAAGGCAGTTCAGGCAGTGAAAGCTTCAGCAGCCCTGCTCAAAGTCCGGAGGTACTCCATTAATGTCACTTCCTCCGTTGCACAATCTCACAGTTTCAGCTGAAGAAGAAAATGTATGTTTGGTGCTGGATTGAGAAGATAATCAGCGTTGCTCCAGATTCACAGCGATATGGCTGGAAGAAGAATTTGACTCTTACGCTAAACCATCTCAGAAGATGAATAATCTCTGTTAAAAATCTGTAGGAGATAACCCCTGTTTACTTCACAGTATCAGCTGCACAATTAAAACTGAACTTTACTCCTCCAAGTTTTATGTACTGCGCACAAAGCTGCTGAAATTACGTCAGTTCACTGGCACTCCTGGGAAATGCTCCCTTTTCACATTTGATGCTGATGATTGATTAAATGCAAAGGAAAAATGAACGAGGGGCCTCTAAACATATTGTCTGTAAATTAAGGAATTGGTCTGTGCAATGCACTGCCCCACCGGTTGTTTGTGGAGGTCCTT
This sequence comes from Aythya fuligula, assembly GCF_009819795.1. NCBI lineage: Eukaryota > Metazoa > Chordata > Aves > Anseriformes > Anatidae > Aythya > Aythya fuligula. The sequence goes on along the minus strand of NC_045559.1, from coordinate 115,594,084 downwards.
AGGTAGGTTTTGAGCAGGAGCTGGCTGGAAAACCTCAGCAGAAGACGGTAAGAACCAGCCCGAAGGCAGACCTCTGGATTTCCCCAGAGGCTCCAAGTGGCAGGTATGGCAGCACGAGTGTCCTCTGGAAGGGCCTGTGGGATTTTGGGTCAGAAGGGCAGCCAGCTATCCCGTTCCTAAGGGAAAATGGTGTGTGGTTGCCTGCTGGCCCTTGGGAAGAGAGGGAAGGAGGAGGAGGAATGGCAGCGGGTGGTCATTCGGCCGTACGGCCACAAGTGAACTTTGGGATGATTGCGTTTCATCTGGTTGTGCCAGCTCCTTCGGGTTAACGTTTGCACTTGCGATACCCTGTGATTAGCAGGATGGGACGTCAGACTCGATACGATTTTACAAGTCGTGCAAATGCTGTGTGATTCATCTCTCCTACTGCTTCCAGTCCGGAGGGATGCTGGCGGTGAGGAGAAGGGAGTTTTATCGGGGAACAAAGGACCTGTTTCCTCCGTTAACATTGCCCAGTGCCTTTGCACACCACAAGGCAAGGGCTATGCAAGGAACTGCTGCCCCTTCCCTTCCAGCCACAGCATCCCCAGGGCAGCTGCATCTGGACATGTCCATGTTATTCGGGACGTAATTTCCCTGCAAGAACTTCTGCCACTGCCAATTCCTTCTCCAATATATGAGTTCCAAGCTGCAGCTGGTAAAAGTCACCAGCAAACTCCTGAGGTCATACAGATTTTAACGTCTCCAATGCTTTATGGTGACCTTTACAACCTATAACTTGCTGGGCCAGAAACCTTAAAAAGACCTTGACCAAATTATAGTCCCACGTGTAATTTATAGGACTATAATTTTTACTGTGGGCGCGACTGCAGTTAAAGCACTTCTGATGCCAGGTGCTCAATCTTTTTGAAGGCGTGCTTTTCATTTTCCGTGCTGTTTGGCTGCAGGCAGGAGAGGGCAGGGTTGGTGAGGGCCTGGACACGGGCTGGGGGAGGGCAGGATAGCACACAACCTGCCTGCTTCCCGGCTGAATGGGGAAAGTCAGGCCCGACTGAGCTACTCGAGTGGCTTTCATGCCACTTGGGTGTCGCTTTGAACTGCGGCAGAGGAATGTGGCGGGTGTTAGAAAGGCAGGTGAGTTTTCTGAAGCTCTCTGCAGAGATATAAATGCCTTTTTTTCTTCTGTTGCTGCATTGCCACCGCTGTCAAGTAAAGTGTAAGAGTCATCCTGCATTAGCACAAAACAGAACATTGAAAAAGCAGGAAAAAAAGGCCCAGGACTTAACTCTGCACCCTTTTGTCCTGAGCAGTCTGGGGTGTCCAGAGTCAACTTCAGAGCATCACAGCAGTGTTGAGGCTGGCAGGGAGCTCTGGAGGCCACCTGCTCCAACCCCTCTCGAGCAGGGCCACCCCCTTGGTACAGCGCAAGGATGGGTCTTCAGGAGAGCTTTTTCCTTTTGCTCAGCCTTTGGGTTTCCAGGAACTGAAAGACCAAGAACAGGCAGCTCCAGGTCATTGTGGTGGGAGCCTGGATCTGTGCATTCACTATAGGGTCAGGCCAGGAATACTCTTAGCATGTACCAGGACAAATATAAGGTGAAATATCTACGAGGTGACACCACGGTGATGGAAAGGAAACAGAAACAGGGGGAAGGGTCTTGAGGCTGGTCCGTGTGGGAAGCAAAGCACCAGGGTGTTAAGGGGACAGCCGATGGGTGCGGGTCCCCACAGGGGCTGCAAGGCAGTGCCCGTCCTGCTGACGATGCTCCCAGCAGGGCTTAATTGGTCTGGCACAAGGGATGCAGCGAATGCAAAAGAGACTTTTTTTTTTGGAGGGGGGCGGGGGGTGCCAGGCAGCTTCTGAGCTGAGCCAAGCTGCTGCCACAGCAGGGTGGGAGCTTTTAGACCTGGAAAGCTGCTCCTGGGGCCGGGGCTCGGTGGGTGTAAGTTGGCTTTGCCGCACCTCTGGCTGCTGCTGCTGCTCCCCCGTGCCTCGGAGGGAACCTCAGGGCAGCTCTCTGACGAAAGGACAGCTCAACACGCGGCTGAGCTGCCTGCAGCCTTTCAAGCCCAGCGCCCCTTTCCTCTGCAGCGTAAACAACCACGAAAGTTCGTAAGAGGAGACTTTAATCGGCCCAGGAGAGCTTAGGGAGGCTTGCAGCACGAGGCGAGGGACTCCTGCCGTGCTACAAATGCGTGGCTGTGACCTGCTGCTTGGAAGCGGGCCCAGTGTGAGCGATAAAGGCAGCAAGGCCTCTGACGGCAGCAGCCGCAAGCAGAGCACGGAGGGGAGGGCATGCGAGCAGATGCTCCTTGCTCCTGTCCCCGCAGCTGGGCTGGCTTTGCTCTGCCTGGGGGCACTGGCACATGCCTGCCTGTGGCCATCCTTGCAGCTCACACCACGTTTCCTTTGGCTTATGAGGAGCTAGGTAAAAACAGTCCAGTTTCAGACTTGCTTAAGAGCATCCCCAAAAGAGTTTGCTCCTTTTAAAATGGTATCAGATATAACATGAATTAGGGGCTGTGTGGAGGAGTTCTCGTTGCCTACAAACCTGCATTTTGTGGACACTACCTCCGATTTGCATGTGTAGGCGTGCCGCAGTGCTTGCAAGATCCCCAGCACACACATACAGAATTATGTGCCCTCCTGTGACCATTTTTTTGCATTTTGCAGCCTGAAGGAGTGCAGCTGCATTTGGGGAGCTGCAGCTTCACACCGTGCCTGACACAAAGAAGAGCAGAGCCCTCCATGCGCTTGGAAATCGTTCAGTAACGAGAAGCTACCGACAGCGATCGCTTCTCTTCCCAGACGTATAGCTTCTCTTCTTTTTGTTCCGGTAACGGTTCATTCCCGCAGAGCAATTTTCATTTTCATTACCACCCTGTTGCAGCAGAAACTTAATCTCCCTGAAAGGAGAGGCGCTGAGTAGCAATGAGTCACCCCGGTTCCCGTAAGGAAGCCCCTTCAGGAAGCCTCTCTAGCAACGATGTCCTGCGCAGCCCTGAGCAGCCGCTGAGCTATTCAGCCTTAACACTGCTGACAGCGTGTAATACTGCCCCGGAAACCTTCGGAGATTGCTTGTCAGACACAGCCAGGGCCTGCCGGTGCCCAGGCAGCTAATTGAGCTGCAGACAGGTCTTGGGCGAGGAAGCTGAGGGAAAGGAGGTTCCCTCTTGGCTATAAATGGCAAGGGACCAAAAGGTACGGGAGTCATTTTGTGAGCGAGCACCAGTGGCAACCTGGGACGCAGTCAGAAAAAATAAGAGACTGTCTCTGGGGATCGTGAAGCCAGCTGAGAAGCTGAGTTGCTAAAAGTAATGGTGTAAGTGGCCTGGGGAGAGGGGCGGCTTTGAGGACAGGTTGTGAGCATGGGGGCACAGTGAAACTGGTGTGCAAGTTGCCAAAGAGAAGGCACTGAGCACTGCACTTAGCCTGTAACAATCTGGCTCAGTATCCCAGAAACCTTTGGTCCCTGGGTAACAGACATTTTTCAGGTGGAAATAGGGAGACAATACATTTGCCATTAATTTTTAATTGTAATAGAGTATTCTGTAGTGATAGGTGGTTTCTGCTGTGCAGGCGGCCTGCAGCATGCAGCGGCCTGCTGGAAACCTGCTCGCTTGTAAGGCTGCTACAGGAAGAACACAGAGGGACTGGAAAACAGTTCTAAGACACTGCTGGAATGCTGAAAAAAATATCATTATTACACAAATCAAGCTTTTCTGTTGAAGTGCTGCGATTAAATCATGGTTTTAGGTCTTCATTTTAGTTTCCTTAGGCACAAGAGGGTGGTATAGGTCTTGTGCTCCACTGGTGCTGAGGAAATGCTGGGGCCTGAGACACAGCCCTCCGGGATGAGGTGGGGTGTAGCTGCTGGGGTGCTCATTTGGGGCTCAGAAGAGCGGGATTTGGTACCCTGTGCAGCCACGGGCCTCCTGTGGGCCAAATTAGCTGAGGAGCTGAGCTTCTGGAGGAGCACTCTTAATTTCAGAGGGGGCATGCTGTAGGATTCGGTCCTCCAAATTGCATTTCTGCTTTGTTCTCTTTTCACGTGACTCCCCTCCTTTGTGAATTAATCTGAACGCTGTTATGTGGGTTGCAGAAGTCCCTGGGATAAGTATCCGAAGGGGCTGGTGGGCACCACGGGGCTATCATCTCACTTGGCGGCCACAAGTGAGTCACGGTGACTGAGGGCTGTGAAGGCTGCTAACAGGACTCGTTGCAAAGTCCTGTGAGACCTTTCCAGCCCAGGAGATGTTGCTCCTGCCATGTAGTAGAGGAATCGATGGAGAAACAAGGCCCTGGTGCTCTGCTCCTGCCTGGCTCGGGGAGCAGCGGTCTGAATTTGGGCAGTGTGAGCTCTGGGGCCTTGTGCTGTGAAAGCAGGATGGGGCCACTGAGAGGGGCAGGCCTTGCATTTCAGGGAAGGCGAAAGTTGGTGTTGCTGCTCTCGCCACCATGAATTACGTGAGGGAGAAATACTCCGGCCCTGTGCTCCTCGCCCCTCCAGATGGGAGAGCACTAAGAGCCTACATGAGGAGAGAGGAGGAAACAAAGAATTAAGCACGGCTTTCTGCATGCTTCCAAGGAAGACATAAGGGCGAAGGTCGTCCTGGCACTGAGGGGAAGATTAAAAAGAAACTCGTTTCCAAGGATTCAACCCTTAAGCACAGTGACGTAGAAAGAAGGAGATACTGTTTGTGGAGCAAGTGAAGAAGGAAATTAAAGCCCGGGGAACGACGAAGCAGATCACCGGTGCTTTGAGGCAGGGCTAGGTGGTGGGCCTGCCCCTGGGGGAGCTGTCTACCAGAAGCAGAAGCCACCACCTGCAGCTGCTTCACCCGTGGTGCTGGCACGTGGTGCTGGTCCCCGGGCCGGGCCGTGAGGACATCCATGTGTGTGCTCCTTCATCCTCCAGGCCTGGCTCCCTTCCCTCCCCTAGGGGCTGCGGGGCCGGATGCTTTTTGACTGTTAAATCCATTCATTCTCGAAGGGCTCTGCTTCCTTGGAAAGTAAAATCAATTCTCGAGAAGCGGGTGACCTAAGCTTTGGGCTATGTCTTGGAAACTGGGAAATGTCCCACGTGCTTTGTTCCTGCTGCTAAGTGGAAGCCCACTGAGGCTGGTTGGGCCTGTGGCATCATGCTGGCTGCAGGTCGTGGCACCTCCACACCTTCAGCCAAGCCCAGGATTACCCTTCCAGCCCCCTTCAACTTGTGGGGTCTCAAAAAATGTCCTTCCTTCATTTCACGAGGCAACTTCCCCACACCACAGAGCCTGCTGGTGGCTCGGATGGTGTATCTAGCGAGCTGACAGCAGGTTAGCTGCAGAGAGGCTGTCCCCAAAGGGCTGCGAATCCTGTCTTAACCAAGCAGGCTGGTGCTTTTGCTTCCCTGCATCAGCAATGAGCAGTTGCTGCAGGGGATAGAGCAGAGCTGAGAAAGGAAAACAGCAGCGGCGGGGACCAGAGTGCTGCATGAAGCCTCCTGGTCTGCCTTGAACTATTGAGCTGGGCACCAGGAGCTGCCCAGGATGGGCTGATGGCCTCAGTCAGCTCCGCGGATAATCCTGCAGAGAGGACGGGAGGCAGGCAGGTAGGTGCCATTTACCCTCACCCTCCCCAAGGGCTCGCTGTGATTCCCGTCCTTCCTCTACCAAGCAGGGTGTGGGTTGTTTTTTCACTCTGGAAATCTCACTGTCCTTGAGTTCAGAGTAGCAGCCAAGGCCAAAGCTGCAAAAGAACGGGGCAGAAGGTCTCCTAGGTGCCCGTGACTGAAGGTGAGAGTCTTTTCCCACGTCTTGCCCTTTTTGCTCCTTTCCACAAAGACAGGCCCCTTCTCCTATCCCTCCCTCTTTCCCCTTACAGGGATTAAGCACTAAAAATGCAGAGAGGCCTTTGTATTGAAAAAAGGCTGAAAACTGCTGTGGCTACGGGAATATGTCTGTTGTCAGCAGCACTAGACCTAATGCTCGTCTGATTTGGACTTCTGCGAAAAGGCAAGCAGAAAGTACCTTCAGTATCATGCAGATGATGCTATTGATTGCAGGGCTTCGGGTGCCTGAGCCACGCTGGGAGGGGGTGAGGACGAGATCAGTGCCAATAAAACGTTACCAAATTAGCACCATTTATGCATTGTTTAACAGATTTTATGCACAAGGCCAGAACTAATTTGTAATTGAGCAGCGGAGGAGCTGTCTGCAGGCAGCTGGCTGGATTCGGGGGTGACTCAGCTCGCTACGCATGTGTTCCCTCAGATCCAGTCATTTCCCTCCTCCTGCTCTGCTTTTCTATCTTAAAATACATTGGAAGAAGTAACTGAAAGTACACGCCTAGCACTATTATATGGGGTACAGGTTTCCATGAAGGTCCCAGGTTTTCTTTTGGGAAAAGCAATGTGCAAAATTTGTAAAAAAAAAAAAATAAAAATAAATAAATTGGAGTAGGGTTTTTTTATTTCTCTGTTTGCATTTGTGGGGTAAGACTCACAATATGGAGCAAAAGCAAGAGCACAAAAGGACAGACATGCAGACATGGGAGTTTGCTGGTATAGAACTGTAGCAAAACGTAACCTCAGTGTCGATTTCAGATGAGCAGCATGGAAAGGCACTCCCAAGCCATTGCGAATGCTCTACCCCTTATCTATCATGTATGCAGAGTCAACCCCACACGTGAGCATTGCTAAGCAGATCTCCACCTGCATTCCTGCAGCACCAATGTTTCTGCATTTGCCTGTGTTTGCCTGGAGCACATCTGGTGGCTCTTTGCGCTGAGATGCTCTAGAGCTCTTTCCCTGGCAGTTAAAATGAAACTTATCTGTCTCTCTAGGAAAAGATCAGGGAGAGAAGTGGGAGACTTTGAACACCCGATTGATTTCTTTCCACTCCTTCTCTGTGAAGGCAGGGAGCTTGGGAGACCTTTGCCTTTGGCCACACCATCTAGAAGAAGCTTCCCAGGCAGAGTCCCTCCGTGTGGAAAGCTGGTGGGGTAAGAACAAAACTTGTGTAGCTGCAGAGAAGACAGATCTCAAAGACACCTTTTGATGGCCTTTGTGATTTGTCACAAGAACTGGCTCCGTAGAATTTTTTATTGTTTTTTAATATACATCCCTGCTAATGGGTGGAAGTGGGCTTCTTGCACCTGCATAAAGAAAAAGACTCTTCCTGCAGGTTAGGAAGAATTTGAAAGCTTGCGTAGTGTACACCAGCATTTCAGCAGGGACGTTCCCCTGATCTTTGCTCCAGCAGAACTAATATTTGCTTCATCTGTTTTGAAATGAATAAGAAATTCCAGCAGCTGCCATCTCAGAGGAGTAGCGCAGAAGGGTACGGTTAACATCTAGCATTGTATTGAGCTCCTGGGATTGCCAGGCGAGGAATCTCTCCACTAATGATGACATTTTTAAAAACACTCTGAAGGTTTGATCTTGGTCCCATTGGGCGTTTTGCCATAGATCTTAATGGCTCTGTGGCTGATCTCTTAATCTCTAATGCACCTGTGCAAACTTGACAGTTTATTGCAATTTCATGCTTTTTGGAAATCGCCTAACACTAATGCCATAAGAGAGATCAATTTTTAAGGTCATTAGCTCAGGACACAGCAAATAAATAGTGAGAGAAAACAATCCGTAAATGTCATATTTGTTTAACACACAAAGTAGCTCTTGAAGAGCAGTTATCCTTATGTCTAGAGGCAGCACAAAAATTACATGCTGTGCCTAGGAAATGTGAATCTGAAGTGAAGAGTATAGCATGGTTTGTAGTCATCTCTATTCCATTCCCTTTCTCCTCGTTGCTTCCCATGCATACATTTGACTTATTCACCAATATATTTAAATGGCAGGACAAGGTACAAGGCAAAAGACTTGAGGTTCTCCTGCAGCTGAGCTTTAGTAACAGTGTGCTTTGCTTTGAGGATAAACACTGCTTTTTAGCTGCTATTCCCAACAGAAGGAATTGTGTGAAGTGGGAAGACTTGTCCCTTCTCCACATCACTAGGAAAGACACAGGATGCCTAAGTGTAACCTGAGGCAGAAACAGATGAACCCTTTATCATTGAATCATGCCTGTTCCAGCAATATTTACACTTAAAGCTGAGTCCCAAACCTGCCAGTGGTTCGCTTGCGCAGGCAAGCCTCAACCCATCGCCAGAAATGCCATTAGGGTGGGAAAATTACTAGAAAGACACACCAACATTAATTCTGCTAGGGATTAGATAAGGGAACAAGACAAGTGAGGGTGAGGGAACTGTAAGCCTCCTTCCCTCCTTTATCCCCATAAGCTCTGCCTGACGGAGCGCGTTTGCCATATGGTGTGATGAGGAGAGGCCACCCATGCCCGCCACTGCTGGAAGATCAGCATCTGCCTGGCTCTTTGCCCCAGGTATTTCGGGGTCACTGATACATTTTAATTTGGTCTAGCAAAAGGCTTCTCCTTAGGTGGTCTTATGGATGCCCTGAAGAGGACCTCTGAAGATCAGATCAGTGGTGTCACCATATCTTCAGTACACAGGATAGTTTTGCCAGTAAAACCTTACCCTGTGGCCCATATCACTCCAAGACAGGGTGTCCCCGCCAGAGAAGCAGCTAGGGGCCCTGGCACACTCCTGACAGACCATGAAGGTGCTCTTAGAAAAGACTTCTTCTGCCCTTCCCTGTGTCCATAAAATCAGGGCATGGTATTGTGTTATGATTCCCCGAATGAGAGGCTTTGTCCTTCTCTGTCACCACCTCCCCTTCCTTGCCTTAATTTTCATCACAGGACACACTCTCCAGCAGTCCTGGAGAGCTTGTGGGGAAGCACAGATTCGCAGATTCAAAAGAAACCCCAACTTATTTCCAAGCCATCTTTTGGAAGATTTGAGAAGTCATTTACAGTGCCTTTCCCTTTGGTGAAACCATGCTGAGAACCAAACCCTCAGCTCCTGAGATGGATATTTTGTAAAAAAGTTATCCTTCCCTACTTCAGGCATCTAAATGAGTTGGTAGATTTGTCAGCTCTCCAAAGACTGAATGGAGCCCCAAGTGAGTCATTCAAAGCACCCAAGTGTTTCTTGGTTTATGCTGAGCATACAGGGCGTTGAACCTCCGAAAGCAGTGGGTGGAATAAATAAGTGTGGTGCACAAGTTAGATGGGATGAAATGCACATTCCTTTACGTGCTACAGGAATGCCGCGCTATCAGCAAGCCCAGATAAACTTCCATAATGGATAACTGCTACAAGATGTTGTGTCACACTTGGGTTAAGCATGACAAGAATTTCCCCAGTGTAAGAAGATGACGTTTGCTGAAAGTATGTACTTTTTTTTTTCTTGCTTAAAATATTTGTTTATTCATTCCAGAGAAAGTTAACACTGTGAATTTACATTTTATAATGTAAATGTTAGTCTGCTAGCTAGTTTGTCTTTTTGGCAACATTTCTCCGAGCATTAGCAAAATGTTTAATGGTTGTTTCATTCATTACAATTTTATGCGTTTCCTTAACCTTGCAACTCAGCAGGGTGACGGGGCTCCAAGCGGGGCTTTGCTCTCTTTACGATGACGTCTGTTTGCTTCTCCCAGGCCCAGTGACTCAATTTCAATTGATTTGTACACCACGGGTTTCAGCCACTCTATGGTGTGTATGCAATTTAAAATAAAGAGAGACAAAGCAAAGTGATTATAAAAAAAGCTGTCACTTTTGTCACGTGAGAGGATTTGGTGTCTTTGGTAGGGTGGGGACGTGAAGTGCCAGGATTTGCTTCCGAGTGGCATGTGCGAGACGTCAGGAGACTTCTAGGAGCTTACATCCCGACACACTGCCGTAACTCATATCAGCAATAATCCAGACATTCCTGCCCCAAACGTGCAAGCAATCAGCTCCAAAGAAACAGCGAGAATGGTGTTTCCTGCAGACAGGTCCTTTTCATTCTGCAGCAGCTGTACCAGCCAAAATGACAACCCCTAAGCCAAAATGCCCTCTCCAGCTGTGAACACCACCAGACACGCTCAGGAAAGATGCCAAAGATCTGGGGAATGGGTATATTTGGGAGGGTTTGGGACACTTTCATCCTGAGCCCTCCTGTTTGCTGTCACCTGTGCTCTGAAGCACGAGTACTTCCCTTGGCCTTTGCCACATGTTCCTTGGCCACCACCCCATTCTTTGGCAGGAGAGGACACTGCAGTGTCTCTCCTGCCCCGTAACACCCCCTACCATTGCTCTGGACCCCCGTTCTGTGCCATATTGCCCCAAGAAGGGCCTCGGTGAGGCTTACCAGGAGGCACTCGCTCCCGGCCTGTGGGCCTCCCCCATCCCATGGCTGCACGGCCCCATCCCATGGTCTGGTGGTGGAGCAGCTCTTTCCCCTTTTTGGGCTTGTAGATGTTAATGAAGCTCAAAAGATCCAGCTCACTTGTGGCATTGCAGGTGATAAGGGAGCTTATACAGATCCAGGAGGAGGCTGGACAAGTCTGTGGAGAAAAATCCACTAGAGCATCACCAGACAGGTTGTAGGCCTCACAGCTGGCTCAGGAAATCCCTGAAACACAAGAAGCTGTCGGCTGGACGTGCAGGCAGCAGAAGCATCAAATAGAGTTGCCCTGTGCCTGGAGGGCCCGGGTTGTTCAGCCTGGCTGTGTCTTTGCCCTGCCATGTCTTCATCAGCCCTGTGGGCTTCAGCTGTTGGTGCCCTCAGCTCTCCACCTCTGCCTCACGCTGCCTTTGTCCACTGCTGTCAGACAGCTGGGGCACCCGAGCTGGGTCAAAACCCAAGGATGTTGTGTTTTCATGTTTTAATTCCTTCTCTGCTGAACCCATTGCCTAAGCCGGTCCAAAACTTGGCCCCACAGGCAGTGGTGCTACGTAGGGTGAGGGAATGACACCAGACAAGAAGGGAGGATTATGTTGATTGCCCGAGCCAGCATAGCTGCCAGTGGCTTTGTATTGTGAAACCAGAGCCTGTTAGTCCTGGTGTTACTACACCCACAGGAGCCTTTGCAGCTCCAGCCTCAGCTGACGGCAACAGCTCCCCGTTAAAGTGAGGAGCGTGCTAATTTGCAGCAGCAAGGAGTAATTGTAGAGAATACCCCGTGGCTCCAAATACTGCACATCAATCTGACCCGGCCTGTGAACACATCGCTCTGCTGTGGCCGTGAGAGCTGCGGGCTGCTGGCATGGTCGTGCCTTTGTAGTCAGACAGGTACAGATCCAAAACACGTTTTCTTCTTTTCACCGGTATCGTCGTCAGTAAGGCTCCAAATCTCTCCCCACCAAAAACTCCAGTGCTGGAGTTTTTCCAGGTTTGAATCCATGGCTTTTAAAATCCCTGGGATGTTTTCGTATTTCTCTGTTAGGAAAAAAAAAAAAAAAAAAGGAATTATATAACTATATAGGTGTCTATATATACCTATGTATGTATCTACATAGTTATATAACTGCTGAGAAGGGTAAGTCCTGCTATCTTAATGATATTAATGAAAATAAAAATAAAAAAGGTTCTATGCAGAGCAGTGAGCATACCAGCCAGAAAAATGCTGTTATAAAGTAATAGTGGCCAGATTCCCCTGTGGGCTCTGATTGCCGTGCAGCTTTCCGGGAATTCACTGTAGCCCCAAACCCAGCTTAACGAGCTGCTCCCTGCCACTGCGGCTGCTCCGAGCGTGTAGCTGGACCTGTCGCTTTGTCCCTGTACAGAGCAGAGAGTTCCCAAATGCATCTCCTGCTGCTTGTGAAGCCTCCTGCTGTGGCTTGTATAACCCCAGCAATCAATGCACGACACGCGGCAGCAATCCATACATCACTGTCTATTTCCCCACTGTACACCCACCCCTTTCCAGCCTGGCATCTGGCAAGTCATCGACCCTCCGGGGCAAAATTTCCCTTTGGAAGTAGAGTGGCCTTCTGTGTCACCAGCCACTCTGCAAACCTTAGAAATAGGTCTCTGGGGAAAAAGCTGGGGTGTTCTTGAAGTATTTCGTCCTATACCTGAAAATCCCAAACCGAGCCGCCCGTGCTGGCTTGCTTTCGCAGCCACGGTCCCGGCGTAGGGGGGACAGGGTGGGGACTGGCTTCCTGGCCATGCTTTCCTAGCGGAATTATGGGCCTACAGCAGAGACCTCATTTTCTCCAGATGACTCAGGAAATACCCTCCCCATCAGCTATTATTGCTTAAATAATAGGGAGGGAAGTGCAGCCGGCTTGAGCAATATCTGAGGTACTCCATCGGGCACATCCCAAATCTTGTGTAGGGCAAGGCTGCTAAGACAGCTGATTGTAATGTCACTCGGTGGGTGTATACGCTTCTCTTTGTGCCCCAGAGTGATGAGGTCATGTGGAAAAACACAGATACGTATTTAGAAGTCGGCAAGTTGGTGAACAGAAGCGTTACAGAACCGCTTCCTAAGCATGGGCCCGTGCTGCCAACGTTTGTGCATACATTCAGCTCAAATAATGGGGCCTCTAGGTAGGAAAACATGCGTACAAATGTTCGCAGGATTAAAACCTTAAACGTTAAGTTTCCAGAAAGTCTAGTCCAGGAAGGGAAAAGCCTGTCGAGGGAGAGGTCTGCTGGGATTTGATTTATGAACAGGACATCCTGCTTAGGTCTGAGATCTTGCAGATACGATTCTAGTTGGACTGCTGGGTTATTGTGATGGCAAAGAAAAGGAGCTCACCCTCTCCCCGGCCTGCTAGAGGCCACCCCAGCCTATCTGGGCATTGCATCAGTGCTACACATTTGGCATTCTTTATGGCGTTTCATCACCGCTGTTTACTAAGTGATGTTAAAAATGCACGGCATGTGGCCAGCTCCGTGCAAGCAGACTGGTGTTCCTGTCGTTAATTAGCAAGCTGCATGCTGTCATCGGTGTCGTGAAGCTCAGTGCTGGTTCCACAACCCAGCCACAGGAGAAGACTGTCCAGAAAGCTGGGGCAAAAGGCAGAGGGCTCTTAAGAGGATGCTTCCAGGCTCCTCTGCAGCTGCATCTACACTGGGTGCCGTGGGGAAGAGAGAAAGGCTCCACATCACTCTCTAGTAGGAGAAAGGAGACGTGCTCTGGGGTGGTGATGCTGACACATCTTCTGTAGCCTGAGAGGCTTGGTCACAACAAAGAGGCTTTAGAAAGCTGCTGTGCCCTCGGTGCCGTGGGTGCTGGTGCTCAGCTCCGACAGCGGAAGGGCTGGCTGCCACGGGCTGCCACGGGCTGCCAGACTGTCCCCTGGCTTTAGATGGAGTTGCAGTGCTCCAGCACCTCGAGCTACTTCTCTGCTGCACGATTACGTGGTGCCAGGGCACATTCCCAGACGTTATGGCTGAGTCATCTGTGCTCTGAAATTGTTAGGATGTCTGAAGCACGCCTGTGGTCCTTCAGATGTTCCCCAGGCATGGCTCGGAAGCCAGCAGGGCCTGGATCCCATTCCCGATAGGCATTTGAGATGAAACTGCCTTGGTTTGACAGAGAAGAAAGTTCAATAGCCTGGACGTGGAACATCCCATCCCGGCCAGCCTCAGTGCCAGAGGACAGACCTGGGCATGTCTGATGCACTGCTACAGACACAGCCTTGGTGTCTCCAGCTGCCTGTCGTTAGGATAGAGGGCTCTTGTATTAAACAGGAGGGTTACAGAGGATCGTATAGTGCTTTAAAGGTCAGTGCCGCTGTTGACTGTTCAACTAAATATAATACAGTGTGGCTTGATGGTAAGGAAGGAGGTGGGCAAACTCACTCCTCTGGCTGCTTCCTCATGTGTGAAGGAAGGAAGTGTCTGAATTAGAAATGGGCAAGCTGTGTTTACCTGTATTTCCCTCTAGCTACCACACTGACTAAGCCAACTTTTTACCTTGTTCCATTCCCGGCATGTCCCTTATTTATATCTTTCCCTTATCCATCCCCGTGTCCCCCCAAGCTCACGATGGATCTCGTACTTGGTTGGGCACTGCAGAAAAACTCCAGCCCGCCGCGCTGCCAGCGGACAAGCTGAGCACGCTGTCAGGAGCGATTCATCCAGCCGCAGATTAACAGGGGAGTCCTGCAGGCACAGTTTCCTCCCTACCTCATTACTTTGTCTCCGAGTGAATTCCTGCAGTTGATCTTCGTGCTTTGCCGTTTTCCTAGAAGTCATGGCTCTCCATCTTTACCTCCAGGGACAGCGACACCAAACCAGAAGCCCCGTGCGGGTGACACGCAGCCGCCTCGCAGAGCCTTAATTTATCTTCCAGCTGCTGATGTCCAGGTAGCTGTGCCATCTCCAGAGCGAAGGGCTTCTGCCAGGCTGGCTGCCCGCAGCTTCCCCTTGGAAATCCCCCGTTTCTAACCTTGTAAGTAGCCCAGGAGGTATGTGAGGCTGCTAAAATTAAAATGGGAACAGGGCGCATGGTACGACAGCTGCGTGGCCTCTGAATCAGTCATTAATCTAAGGGAAAAGCCCCGTGCCCCTGCCCCACAGCTGTTCCAGCATGGGCATGGCCCTCAAACACAGGGCCGTGGGTCTGGGAGGCAGCTGGTCCATCTGTAGAGTGCTTTGTCCTGGTCTTTGCCCTGCCCCTTCCCCACAGTTTTGCTTGGTTGTTCTGTCTCCTTTCCCCTCGCAGTTCTGCAGGGCCATGGCCCCAGGAGTGACCCCCTCTTTTAAGCAATTCTGTGCTGATCAAGGCTTTCCTTTGCTCCCAGCTCGTGCAATTCTCTGCTGCCAGCTCTCATGCCAGCCTCCTCCACAGCCAGCTGGGCCTGGTGGCACCAAGCAGAGTCCCAGCACCTAACTTGCCCTCCTGCTGCTCGGGATTGTTGTGCCCAAGCCCGTAACAAATTTTGGGATGAATTTTTTGGTGGGGCTGGATCCAGCCCCAAGCAGGGCATCCCGGAGGAGCAGCGGGCACTGGGATGGACACGTGGCAGCGGAGGAGCTGCCCCCTTTTTGCTCACACGCTTTCAAGGTGACTTTGAGAGGGTCTGCAGTATTTTGAGCACTTTTTCCACATCTGTCAGTGGAGGCTCCAGAAATGAAGTGCCATGCCTGATAGCCAGCCTCGTGAGACAGAGCCTCCGCTGCTGTAAATCAGCAGCCGTCCCCTGCTCCCACTTATTCCTTGCGCTCACTTATGGCCCGTGCTCCCGGCTGTCCTGCCAGGATGGCAAGAAGCAGTGGAACAAATCCAGGTGTAATTGCTTCTTGCAGAAAAAAAAAAAAAAAACAAAAAAAAAAAAAAAAACAAACAAAAAAAAAAACAAACAAAAAAAAAAACAAAAAAAAAAAAAAAAAAAAAAACAAAAAAACTGCAAGGAAAGCAAGCTCACTTAGCGAGCGTAAATCTAGGTCTGATCGTTTTCTTTTCCTTGAAGGAAAGCAGAGTTATGATGCAAAGGCAGAAAGACAGGAATGCCATAAAACAGGCGAACAAGGGTGGATGGGTTTGCCATCTCACGGCCTTTTTTTCCTACATGCACTTGCCACACCACAGCTAGCATAATGGACTTGGAGAAAACCTGAGGGAATGGCTACATGAACTGCCTTCTAAAGAGCCTGGGCTAATTCTCATCATTACTTTGTGGTGTTTTTCACCAGTGGGTCACTCCATTGATTTTCACTGCAGTGACACAGCTGTAAAACAGGCTTAATGTGGTGCAGAATCAGACCTTATGTATCTAAATTTGTTTTTCAGAACTGCTTTTCCTACAAGGAAGAAGCATCCCCCCCGAGTTTAAAGGTAAGCTCCGGATGTTCACTGCAGCGTGGAGATCTGTGGGCATAAATCCTGTTCAGATGACTTTATAAAGCACCGAAGTACTCCGCAGCACCAGGACTTAACCTTGGGATGTTCATTTTCTGTAATGTGATTAAGGAGCCCTTCCCCCTGCACAGCAGATATCTAAGCAGGTTTTTGTGTACGGAAGAGGAGCAATTGTCCAGCTTTACGCAAACGAGGCGCTACTTCAGTGCTTGCCCTGTGAAGACACTTCAGTTTCAATGGGCTTCAAGATTGCACTTTTGTGTTAAGTGGAGCTGTGATCTTTTTCCAATGAGTGTTGCTATGCAGGGCCAATTTGTGACGTCCATTATTCTAAAATAAGTAACTTCTGCACAGCAGAAATATGCTCCACTTGCACTGCTAATCTGTCTCTCACACAAAGGCGTGTTTGGAAGAAAAGTTATTTACTGCAAGTAATAAATGCAGGTTCTCAAAAGCATTTATAACTTAGTTTCCAGAGTCAAAGCACTCTGGTTTGAAATAATTTCCTTTCAATTTTCTGTATTTTCAATCTCTTTCCTGGCTGTTTAAGACCATATATCGCATAGTTAATTATTCTCCAGAGGAGGATCTCAGGCATTGAAAATAGAATATATTTAACCAAAATTGCTCATACCAGAGTCTGTCCTTCAGGTATCAACTATTGCATGCTGTAAGACAGCAAACCTGGCTCCGTGTTAAATAAGCATGTCACGCTGAAGTCCCTAGCCTCACATGTGAAGGCTTTAGATCTTGTCTGTGTGGTTTCTGAAGTCTCCTCACCCATTGGTATGACAGTCCTCTGAATGTCCTCTGGTGGAGGATGGAAACTGCAGTTAACACTTACCCACTTTGTCTGGAATCACAGATTTGGGAGCGGAAACCAGTTTGTCTGTATTGGTGTACAGTATCTTTCCCTCTAGATAAGCCGCATCACAGTAAGAGCAGAGCTGGTGAAATTCTTCCCCAAAGAACCCAGAAACTTTCACTTCTTCAGAAACCACGAGTTACTCGCTGTTGAGGGCTCCACTTTCTTGAGGCTAGAGGACTTCATGTGATTTTTATATGACTGTTTTCAGGAAGGGGAAATGAAAACATACCAGTATTTGGAACAGTTCATCAGGTTAGTTTGGGGTTTCTTTGTGGCTTTGGCTACGAGGTACCATGGGACTGGGAAGTGCAACTGAATAACTCCATGTCAGCAAAAAAACGAGTGGTTTGCCCTCCTGTTGTGCTCCTGTGTGAGGCTCGTAAGAGAGGCTGGCCCTTTCCCTGCAGCAGCAGCTGGCTGTGGATGTGCAGCTGCACAGCTCTGTGCTGTGGGACAGGGGCTGACTGCAGCCTCGTGGTCTGAAGGGTTTGCATGGGGCTGGAGCACAGCTGCATCCCTCTCTTCTGCAATAATCGCAAACACATTTACAGCCGCCCAAGCGGGTATGGGAACAATTAGCAAAGTGGAAAAGAATGTTTGCAGCAAATAATTCATCGGCTTAAAATCCCTACCTGTCTGGTGTGCTAGGAGGGGGTGAAACCGCAGGCATTCCTGTCGTCTCTGCCTTGGGAGGGCTGGCAGAGGTTACGGTTCAAAGAGGGGCCAAACCACTGCACCTAGGTCACACAAAATCACCGTGGCAGTGCTGGGAATACCCGCATGTCATTCTCAAACTCCTTCCAGTATTTCATCCTTTCTGGCAGATGGTGTGAGTCAAAAGAGGTTTCTCCTGTTCTCCGAGAGACCTTCTGCTTGACAGCTCTGTCCTCTGAGGAAACATTCATTCGTAACAAGTTTGGCTTGAATCAGTTTGGCTCGATTTTCATGTTTTCTTATAGCCCACAGCAAAACTTGTACCCCAGTGTCACTTGTTTCCACAAACATCCCTACGAAATGCAGGGCAAGCCGTGTTGGCTGCTCTCCACGGGGCTGGAGAACAGAAGACCCAGCCATACCAGGCAGCTCCTTAGCAAGGTGCAAAGCGTGTGTGAGAGCCCAGCTCAGCGACGGCATTCACCAGGTATAAGCCACCCACACATCCATCAGGCAGGGGGCTACAAGCAGCTGGTAGTACGACGTGAGCTTGCACGTCCAGCCATTTACACAGCATTGGTGCATTGCTGCTGCAGCCTGTTTTAACTGTGTGATCAGTTGCATGGCTGGCATTTGTTACTGCAGCACAGCTGTGCTTACATTGCTTATGGAGGCGGCTGAGTTCCTCCGGATGGCAGGGCTTTCTTGGGATCTTTCCTTCCCTATCAGCCAGGCTGCTGTAAGCAGTGTGTAAAGGGAGACTGCTGAAAGCCATGAGCTCGTCTGAAAAGGCATGGCTTGCTTCTCTTTCACTTCCCTCCTCTGGACATGGATCCAACACAAAGCTGATATTTATGTGTATGTAAGGTATACTCACAGGGGTGGCTGGAAAACACTTCAGGCACCACAATCTGGTCAGTGCTTGTCCCAGGAGTGGTTTGAATCGAGCCTCACGCTCTCCCATGAATATCTGGGGAGCCATTGGATTCTCTCGTGCTTAATGAGGCTTGTAGATAACTCACCATAACTTTTTTTTTTGGCTTGTTCTGGAGGCTGGCAATTGAGCTTTGCTTCCAGAAGGCTTGAGCTCTTACTCCTGGGTTTAGCTAGCAAATATAAACGAGGGTTCAAGTTAGTTTACTTATCCATAAAAGATACGCTTTATTTTTTACAGCTATATATACACGTGTGTGTGTGTTTGCGCACATACATAAAAAAGAAATACGGGCTGTTCCCTTGGCCTCATCCCACTTTCCATGAAAAGAGTGTTCCCCTGGAAGCTGTAGCCGTTCACGTCTCGCAATCTGCCACCTGTCAAAGCAATCTAAGATTTACTAGTGACAACTGAGTGCTAATGCCTGCCATCCTTGCCCTGCAAATAGCCCGTGCATTCCCAGTCCCATGGCTCTTACGTCAGCTCTCCTCCCCAAGATTAGTTCAATCCCAGCCAGTCACCCAGTGGCCGTTTGGAGTGATTCACTCTTAGAAGTGCATATCTTCGACACTCACTAAAACTTCAGGGGGAAAATGAGTCATTTCATGTTATAGAAAGTCATATCTTGCCCTCGGTATTTCTATGTATACACGAGCGATAATCGTTTATTTTTAGATAAATTTTCTCCCCTGTAAATGCTGCTTCCTTCGATAAAGGTCGTCTTGAGAGCCACATGCTAATATTCGGCTTATTGCACGAAGGCCGCGATAGATTATTTATTTCTTCATTCATTCACTCACTCATCCGCAGCAGTGCGGTGGGCTGACAGGGAGCTGCAGCAGGAGCTCCTTGCTGGGAGCCAGCCTGGAGACAGGGCCCCTGTTGCTAGGCTTATCTGCCGAAATGTGCTTTCAGCAGTGCAGTGAAATCATCTCCTCTCTGGCATTTTCCTGCTGGTTTAATCACTCGGGTCTGCCTCCTCGAGTGTCCGGTGATGAGTGTTTTCAGGACTCAAAGTCGGGAAATGCCGGCTTTTCAGGGAGGACCGTCAGACCGTGCCTTGGTCATGGTGTCCTGGAGAAGCCATGGGCCTTGTTCGGTCCTGTCACCATCACAACAAGCCAACGCTGCGCTTGTGGGTGGGCCTCGGTGTTGGGCCAGGTGTTGTGTCATGCCTGTGCCCCCCGCAGCAGCTTTGTGCTGGGACCTGTGGCACTTTGGTGTCCTGCCACTCCTGACATGGCACCAATGGGTGGCAGGCCTCCCTCTTCACACAACTCCCTGAGATGGCAGAGCTCCTGCCATGGGGTCAGCATGGACACACCTCGTCCAGTGTCCCCTGTGGAGGTTCATCCCTTGCCCCAGCAGATCCTAAGGGACTGGAGCAAGCACAAAACCTCCACTGTCTCTTGAAGACATCGGTGGAGAAAGGAAGGACAGGAGAGCCATGTCAGGGCCATCATCTGGACATGAGAGCCATGTCGGGGCCCTGCCGGCAGGGAAGCGCTTCCCAACCATATTTAAACATTTTAGGCTTCCCAACCATATTTAAACATCTTCAAGAAAAGGCCTCTCGAGTTTTATGTGCATACATGTGTTTATATTATAAATAATGTAAAAAAAAATGGTGTTTAAAAATCCAGATGCATAGCTACATGTCCCAGGGGGAGGATTACTGAATTGCTGAGGTTTGTTCGCTCCCAGGGAGGGGCAGTCGCTTGAGCTGCTTCATGTGCCAAGCTTGGCCCATGCCTTTCTCATTTGAGCCTCCTGCCCTATGGCACACATCTGGGGGGAAATCCCAAGGCTTCTGCCCTCCCCCATGGATGTGTTCCTCTCCTCTCCTCTCCTCTCCTCTCCTCTCCTCTCCTCTCCTCTCCTCTCCTCTCCTCTCCTCTCCTCTCCTCTCCTCTCCTCTCCTCTCCTCTCCTCTCCTCTCCTCTCCTCTCCTCTCCTCTCCTCTCCTCTCCTCTCCTCTCCTCTCCTCTCCTCTCCTCTCCTCTCCTCTCCTCTCCAAGCACAGCATAAAACACAGTCCAAAATGTAACTCTCCCTCCTCCCCATCCTTCAGCAGTTAAATATGATTTTGGATATAAACTACGCAGATTAAAGAGATATCTGGGATATTTTACTATCATGCTGGCTCCCCAGTTCAGTAAACACTATAAATCACGGGGCCAGATACAGCTCTGACTGAACTTTCACATCAAACTTTAGCTGGATGTTGAAATAAGGTGACATACCGATTTCAAGAGTTCTGACTTATCCCCTATTGGTGTTTATGTAAAAAGAGTTCAGCGCATGGCCTTATCCCTGCATCCCAGAGATACTGCCAAATGTCTCTCAAAGCGGTGTTTTCCTGCTCTGTCTTGTGCTGGTCAGCAAGCCTCCAGGAGGAGAAGGGGTCTCAGACAGCGTCTGTGTAGGAGCTGTTTGAGCACCGATGTTATCATTTTGGCTCAGGGTGACAGAACAAAATTATCAGAAAACTAAGTGACAGGCTCGCTGCCTGCTCTATTTGAAATCATTTCTGGCAAATAACCGTATCACAGGCAGAAGACCAGACGTCTTTGTGTGGCAGAACAGAGCTGTGTTAACGAATACGCACAGTAAGGATGTAGGACCCGAGTGAGAACCGAGTCTGCGAGACGTCTGTCTACTTACAGTGAGGCTTTCTTGCTCCCTGCAGAGAACAGATGGAAATCCAAGGGAAAAGACAGACAGTGTAAGATAGGAGAGGTACGCCCCAGATCTGACAGTCAGTAGTTTGACCATTTTTACTGCAGCAGCACAACACATTCTGAGCTGGCGTAGCAGAGGAAGTAAGGCGAGTACTTTGCATACCTCCGCTAGGACATATTTATGTTTTATGTGACTGGATGACATTAAACAGTGGTTCTCATCTCCTTCTGTAGCTGTGAAAGCTGGCAGGGCTCGTGCCTCACTAGACCTGCTGGAGTCAACACACCAGCGAGGATGTCTTTGTTGTTTGGCAGCCATGGCCGAAGAAATTACCAAACCAGATGGAGCTGTGCAGTGCCTCTTGGTATTTTCCCTGCCTGCTGCAAGACATGCTCTCCCATCCCGCTTCTCCTACATTTTTGACAGAGATGAAAAGTTCTTGAGACATTTCAATGACTCCATTCATAGTCTTCAATGTTTTAAAATCCTTTGTGCTCACCTTGCTTGACCTTTGTAGAGTGGAAGGCTTTTAATCTTTTTTATCTTCTAGGTCCTAAAATCAAGCACAACACCTTTTGGTTGAATAGTGTCCCGTTAGGACAGTTTTGCCAGTCTATCAATGTAAAGACATCAAGAAATGGGGATTGCACAGTGTCCCTTGGTAATGAGCTCCTTGATTGATTGCTGTCGCTATTAGATGTCTGCTAGCACAATGTTTTTTCTGAATTCAGTTTCCATCTGCTTGTCTTACACCTCCCTCGCCTGCTTTGTTAAAAAACATCTCCTCTTTATCCGGCTTCCTTGGTGAGGCACCTGGGCACTTGCATTTGATGGGCAGAGTAGAAATCCTGACCGAGCTCTTAATCAATGTCCACCTTCAACGGGCATTAGATGGGGACTTCTAAAATAAACTTTAATTTCTTCCAAATCCTTGGTGGTGGAGGATGTTCAGCATCTCTCAGGTGACCTGGGCACTTTAGATGATCCCTTCATGTAGATGGTGACAGGTGGGCATTCCTGTCCCTGCCAACCGAAGGGCTGTAGCGTTATATCAGCCACACTAGGGATTGCCTCTTGGCCAGGCAGAAGCCTGTTTGGAGGTAATTTGGGAATCCTGGGCATAGTGCAGAGGATTTGTTGGGGATATTTTAATGGAGTCATATGAGGGAAATGAAAGGAGGGAAAGAGGATAGTACATGCCTAGAAATTATTCATGTTATTTATTTGTTTGTGGTGTTGCCTTTTTTTTCTCTCTCTCTCTCTCTTTCTTTTTTTTTTTCTTTTTTTTTTTTGTTTATTTGTTTTTTTTTTTTTTTTTTTAATTAAAGCAACCCCTGACAGCCTTTTATTTACAAAGAAACATCATGTACTTATCAACAGCGGGAACACAGAACTGTTTGTTGAGCCGTGGCATTTTTAGCTCCTGCTCCCCTGCGCAGCTGATGAGACATTGAGAAATAGTTGTTTAGTGGCCTTAGAGTTGTGTAAATCATTTTAGTCAACAAACTTGGCTGCTCTTTCGAGTTAATGTGCCCTTAAAATGTAACAACATTAGACTGTTTGTTTTTGCGACGTTAATCTAAGTACTTTTACTTATAAACAAGAAGCATCTACAGAAAGGAGTCTGCGAAGCAACGGCAAGGCCAGAGCGTGCAACAGTGTGCCCTGCACAGTGCCAGCCCTTCCCAGGGAGATCGCCGTCCTGCTGAAGTCTGGGGAAGTGTTTCTACTTGCTTCAGCACTTAATTTTATAATTAAAAAATAGATGTTTTATTCATGTAAATCACAAATGGCTCCTGGAGTCCACAGAGAGAAAACAAAGATGCGGATCCCCGCAGCTCTCCCATCGGGTCAGAGCCTCCTTTCTCCCACCAGTGAGCTACCTATGCCATGGAAGCACGTCAGCAGCTTCCTGCTGTACAGAGTCTATCTTGTATTTTGCAGCTTGAACCTCGCTCTTTTTTTCCCTATTAAAGCCCTGCTGGGAGTATTCAGTCATGCAAAGTCGTTAAGGGCAGCGGCAAGGCTCCTTATTGACTTCAGTGGGGTTTGGATCAAGGCCATTTAATTAAGCCACAGAAAAACTGTTTTGCTGTCGTATCTTTTCCTGGTTTAACAATGTAACCCGGATAGGGTCGTATAACCTCCATCCTATGTGGCTAATAAAAATGGCAGCAAAAGTGACCGGCTGAATGGCCGGTGCCGGGATAGTTGCTGAAAGGTTGTTGCTGTTATTGGCCGAATTGTTTGTTGCCACTTCAACACATTTTTCCTTTTTTTTTTTTTTATTTTTTTTTTCTATAACTCTCCCTTTTACTTGGGTGCCATCTGACATCGTGGCGACACAGGCTGTGCTGAGACACCTCTGAAAGAAGGGTCTTTGGATGAGCCGTACCCTGCTCCCCACCCGTCTTTTACCTCCGCTCTGCGCTCTGACAAGAACCACGAAGAGGCTGGTATGGACCCATGGAGGAGCTCCTGACCCTGATGCAAAAACTCACGCAGCCTCCTGCTTTGTAGCTATCAGCCCCTTTGGGGCTGCCTCCTCTCCGGGAGGATGTCTCGGGACTTTGGCTCCTGGAGCAGAGCAGGGAAACAAAAGCAGAAACCACAGAGGGAAATATATTTCCCGTGGAAAGCCATCAGAAGGAGAGGTTGCCAAGCCCATCCCTACTGTCCCTCAGTGACTGTAAGGATGAGGATAAAGCAGCGACTTTCGTGTGAGGGAAAATAAAGGCCAGAAGCTTGGGAGGACATCTGAGGGATGCCCTCAGACAAACAGCAGGTAGGGGAAAGGGGCAGGCACCGCCTTAAATAATGCAGACTCCAGAGGAAGGAGAGAGAAAATTCGGAGAGGCGGGTAAGAGGGGCGACTGAGGGTGAAGATGCTGAAGGCACGGACCGCTGGGGTGGATGTGGGGAGGAGGAGTGAGCAACCCTTGTGAAGGGAACGGCATGAGGTGGATTAGCAATGGGCTGGATGCAGAGGGATGACTCAGTAGCGATGCCTCCACGTGGAGAGTGGCGAGGGGGAGTCTCGAGGTGCTAGTGCAGGGAGGAAGAGGCCGGGCATAGGTGCAAGAAGGAAGGAGGAGAGAAAGAATGCAATAAGACCTTCTGGTGGAAAAAAAAAGTAAAAAAATAAAAAAATCTCCCTACCCAAAACTGTAAGCAAATGAATTCAGAGCTATTCGTGGCAATGACATCAATTCTTTGCTCCTGAAACAGTAATGGGAATAAGGGGAGAAAGTGGGAGGAAAAAGAGGAAATGAAGGAAATTAATTTTTTTTGGCAGCAAAAATCATCATGAGCCCTTAGGTATTTCTGGAAACGTTACTCCAAATTTCCCAGGCAGTGCAGGCCCTGGTTCAACGAGACGGTAAATCAGCTTTCGGGGCACTTAGCAGCCCTGCCACCAGATCAGACAAAGCCGCATGCTGCTGTTCTCAGTCCCCCCCGTGCTGCCTCGTGGCGATTCGTGGGTTTTGGAAACAGGCAGTACGCTTTTTGGAGTGTTGTGCAAGCAGCAAACAGCATCAAGGGCACCTTAGGGTAGAAGCATAGCTCCAAGGATGGCGTGGAGGACAGAGAAGGCACCTTCATTTGAAGAATTTCCTATCACGAAGCTGGGAGGTTTCACACTTCCACAAGCTGATGGCCATTAAAGACGAACGTCAAGGCAGGAAGAGAAAGCCCCCCTAAATTGCTCTGGGAGGTGAGCCAAGGTCTGTAAGAGCCATCGCTGGAGCTACATCAACATGACAGCAGTGTAGGGTCGGGTGAGAGCAGCCCCGATGGCATCCAACCGGGAGGACACCAGGGGAGCTGGTGTGCAAGCAGCACTCCGAGTTACTCCTGCCTTCATCGGGGTCGGCCACCGACAGCCAGACACTGCTTCAAAGAGCTTCCCGACCCTGAGCGGTCCTATAAATACATGTATTTTTTAAAAAACAGTGAGGAGATGAATGGCCATGCTGAGGATGAAGTGCTCCTCGCGCCTGACCATGCTGGCTTCGCCCCAGCTGGTGCTGGCTGCCACCGAGGGCTCCTCTCCTGCCTTCTCCACGTGCTCCCCTCGCCCTTTCCCCTGCTCCCTTCTCCTCCCTCCTCTCCCCATGACGGAGCCATCCAAAATTCAGTTCCTGCCCTGGCATGGAGCAGGGAACAAGTGTCGAAATCCCGCTCCTTGCCTCTTTTCTGCGAAATGCCATTCTTGCTCGCTGCTCGCCTTATTCCTGGTATATCCCTGCTGGAGCCCTCACCCCTTTACCCATTCCCAGCTGCATGGAGACATCCTTAAGGGCCATGGCAGAAGGCATCAGTGCCAGAACAGCCTCCTGAGGGCTGGGGAAGGCCCTGAAGGCTCCTCCTTGGTGCCAGCTCCTCCTGGAGCAGCTGGAGCTGGCTGGCACGAGGCTGGACACATCCCCTTTGTCCGCACCCACCACCACGGGCTGCGGCTGATCCACGCGTGTGCACCCCATAAACCTGCCCAGGGCTTCTGGGGAAACCCTTCAGCTGATGAAATGCTGTTCCTCACGTATTTTGTCTATTCCAGCTCAGGATTTAAACACTGAAACAGATATCTCAACAGATTTCAGCAGGATCTGTTATCCCGGGTCTCTCAGCTTCTTCACATTCCCAGTTGCTGTGTCCTCCAGAGCCGGGCCGTTTCTGAGGAGGACATGTCCTTCGGGACCACATTTTCTCCTTTTTTTGACGTCTTTCTTTTGGACTCAGCCTGTGACAGGCTTTTAGCATGATTCTTCCTCTGATAAGCTGTTTAACCTTTTTTTTCCTTTGGGTTTTGCCCATGACAAAAGTGATTTACAATTGAGAATCCTTTCCTTGCCTGTTTTTTTATCCCACTTTCCTGCCTCTTGTCGCCTTTATATTTCATTTCTGCTAGGCTGCCCTCCTTTATGTGCGCTTGCTGCTGCATCGGCCTCTCCAGTCAAGCTGACGTTCAGAAGTTTTGCTGGGAAAAAGCGATTATTTCCCCAACCAGGTTAGGTAGGCCAGGAAAAGCCACGCAGTAAGCAGAATTCGGACCAGCGGAAGAATACAGCTTATTTCATTCAGGGAGGACGTTAAAATAAATCTTCCGAATCACCCCCTTCCACATAAAAGCTCAGCCTCCCTTAGGAGCCGTCGCTGACATAAATCAGGGAGCTCAGCTGCTGGTAGGGGCTCTGCAGAGCAGGCACCGTGTGCCTGCCGGTCCCTGTGAAGGAGCTCTTGCTGTCGGTGAAGGAGATTCCCCCCTCCCCTATCACTATTCCTCCAAGAAAATGCTAATCCGAGCATGTTTTTAGGGGTGTGCCGTCTTTGCAAAGCCTAACATTTGGGCAGACCTCGTCCTCTCAGGCAGGAGGTGACATTTTACTCACGAAACACTTCAGGCAACCCTGTCTTTGCCTTAATGGCTTGCCATAAAGCATGTTAACCACTTGCAGAGCTGCGTTTCTGTCACAGCTCCAGCTGGGATGAACACGGCCCCGTGTCACGCTAAAATAACGTTGTAACTGTCCCTAAAACCAGACCTCAGGGTAAAAAAAAATGTGTGAAAACATCTAAGGAGCTGAGCAGGGGGCAGTCGGAGAGATGGGGCCTGCAGGAGCTCACCTGCTCGGATGGGGCCTCGCGAGGGTGCAAAGCAGAAGCCTCTCCTTCAGCTGGGCGGAGGTGTGTGCTCGCCTGCCCTTTGTAAGCGAGGGGACGCCCGCTGCATGCAGACTGTTGTGATTCGCAGAGCAAAAACACAGAGCTTAGTCATCAAAAACCGGGGTTAGTCATCACGAGCAATCGACCTTCCTCCGAAAAATCTAAGGGGGGAACAAAAGTTTAGTGAGGTTTACAGGGCATTAAAAAACAAAAACAAAAACACACCACGGCTACCACAATTGCCGGGGTTAATTCTCATCAGGTAGCCTTCCTTCCCCGCTTGATGCAGGGCCCTGCAGCTCTGTGCCGGTCGCCAAACGCTGTGGCTCTGGTGCCCATAAAAGGTTTCTGCTGTAACTGTCTCGTTATCGGGCCATCAATGTCCTGACACTTCCTAGTGATTAATCCTGCGTCGAAATGAAATCGAGTTTCCATATATTTGGCAGAATGACCCCAGGACTTCCTATTTGGGGAATACAAAGAATAAGGCATCTGCAGCCTGCAGGAAGCCAGAGTCCCTGATTTCCTGCAGAGGCAGAACAAGAACAAACAGGGAACACATATTTCACAGCGGCAGCCGAAAGCGCACGTAAGAGCCCAGGCGGCCCCCGTGATGAAAACAATTGGAAGGGGGAACATCCCTGGTCCCGAAATTATTTGTGGGCGTTTTGTTACCTACACAATATGCCATTAGAAAATGGATGTAGTTCGAGTTAATGCTTTTTCCAGGTGGCCGTTCAGCTTTCCCTCGGCATGTGTCTTACAGTCTGCATCAGCAAGATTGTGCTTGTAAAGCAAGAGGGTTTTACACTGCTACTTGCCACGCGAGGCTCTCCAGATCCCTTTGTGCTTAGGAAAACACGGTGACATTTTCTTTGACAGCTCTGTTTAAATGAGCCCGGCTGGATTCGGGCTGATGCAAACCCCAGCGAAAGGGGCAGGAGGAGGTGATAACGCAGCAAATGCTATCTGTTGCCTGATGCTGGCGTGGAGGGGAAGGCACAGGGCGAAGTGGAGGCACCATCCTGCCTTCTGGGGCCGTGCTGCACAGCCCCCCAGTGAGAGAGGCACTGCTGCCTCTACAGAGCCACTTGGCGGCTCTACACCCACAAAAGGAAACGCTTCGAAATGCTTCCAAATTGCTGGTTACGTCTTGCTCTAATGGGCATCATCGGCTTAAAATTAGACTTCTGTCTGAATAATACTTCTACCTGAATATACGCGCTTGTGTGCCTGCGTGTGCGTTTATAAATGTGTACGCGGACAGAGAAAACCTTGTGCTGGCCACCCGCTATATCTCACACTTCTGCACCTGCAGGGAGCTGGGCTGCACCGTCCCCCTTCGCTTTCTTCTCTGCTCCGAGTTTTACAAGGCACCACGTGTCCCTGCGTCTGGCAGCGGGCTAGCCGAGTCTCTCCCAGTTGTTCTGGATTCGGAAAAGCGCGGACACATGGGTGCAGTGCTGCCGGGCCCTGTGATTCTGTACGCCTTGCAACATCTGATTTTTGCGCCCTCAGCCTTTGCTCCCAGATGAATGCCATGGGATTCTTGTTTATATTAGCAAACAAAAGGGAAAGAAGAAAAAAAAAACAAAACACAACACACCCCAGGAGTCTGGTCTACCTGGCAGAAAGGAGAGTGGGGACCCGTGACACAGACCCGTGCCCCAGCTGTTAGTGCTGAGCTGGGACACGTCACCCCCCGAAAGCTGTGGTTCCATCCCTGCACTACGGATATTGTCGTAAATCACCCCAGCTCGATAAATCAGACTATAAAATGACTGCTGTTCCCTCTCGCTGCAGTCCACCCCCGTCCGTGCATTATCTCATCCTCCTTTTCTCTTACAATGACTGCACTTCCCTGCTGACAGCTGCTGGTGGTTTTCCACTCTTCCAGGGGAAAGCCTTCAGGGAGAGGGCTCCGCGATCTTCCCTGAAGGGAACTCGGTGGAGACACCAGGGATGCCCTGCAGGATCTGTCCCCAGCACACGATGGGTGCTGGACAGGCCCCCAAGGTGCATGGGTGCCGTGTGTGGGAGCCGCAGCTGCATGCCCAGTACTGTGCAGGATCTAACCCCAAACATGGCACTCTGTTTTCCACAGCCCTGGGATCATCCTTACCACAGCAACACTTCATTTTTGGTGCTAGCCCTCATGGGGGCACCTTGAAGACAGTGATTCTTCGAGGGAAAGGTTGCTGGCTTGCCACTATATCCAAACTCAGATTATCTCCTTCATTGAGTTTCTACTTTTATCTTCCTATTTCCTCTCAAAACCCACCGTTGTGAGTGAATCAGAGGCACGAGGCAGATCTGGAGATGAAGAAGCCATTCTGCTGCTGCCTCTCTTGGTCAAACACCATGCCTGCTGTGAGCACGCCAGCTGCTAGCATCCCCCTCCCTGTCTGTCTTGCTGGCACCAGGCTCTCCTGCTGGGGCTCCCAGGCTCCATGCGACGAGAGGCAGCATCCACCTGTGGCCGGAGGGCAGTAAAGCATCTCAAGATGCTGCTTCCGTGTGAGCAACTGGAAGTGGCTGTAAAGCTGCCTGCTGCTTTGATGAAATCCAGGCGTCCGAGCTCCACTGCTTCACTTCTGGAAAGAGGTCACTCTGTGGGAGTTACTGTCATATGCTCACTGCGGATGGGAAACGCCGTTTTTGTGTGTGTGTGTGTTTTTTCAGTATTTTTTTCATCTACTGATGTAACCATTAACAAAGAGTTTCATCAAAATCACCTCTTGTGTTACAAAGGTGTGAGCGATCAGAGAATCCGCCTGATATGGCAGACATGATAAAGTTTTCCTGATGCAGCCAAGAGCCAAGCGAGTATTGTCTTTCTTTACACCTCTCTTATCCCAACACAACTCCACTATTTTGACAATTACAGGAGGGGTGTGGATCTCCCGGGAGTAATTTCACCTTGATGGCTCTTGAAATTGATGACAGGTGTGCGTTTCCAGCAGCTCAGCTGTGACTGTTCAGCAAAAATTGGTTCCACGCAGAGCTGATGAAACTGCACGTACAAGGGTCATCAGCAGGCAGCGAGCAGCCACTTCTTGTCTGCATAGTCTCAGAGACTGTTTAGAGCTGGAAACCCAGAAATGAGTGATAAGATCCTTTGAGGAAAGAGATTGTTCAGCTCTCTCTCCTTGGCCAGTCTCAAGCCCGAGTGAGGACTGTGGTGGCAAGAGGTTTCTGCAGGGTGTCTCTGGCCGGTCCCCTGCCTGGTGGTGGCGAGGAGATCAGCGCAGAGGAAGGCCTGATCTTGTCACAAGAGATATTTTTACCTTCCTCCTCGTTCCTCTCGGCCTGTCCCTCTTGCTCAGGCTGCGTGGCATTATCTGTTGTATTGATCTTCTGCCCCCAGGGTCTGAAAAGGAGTTGGGATTTTCTGCTTACAGTTAGGAAGAGATGGCTCGCTTCAAAGCTTTTATCCTAGAAAAATGCACTCCAGGAGCAAAAGACATTGCTGGATCTCGTGTGCGGTTTCATCTAGTTTATACGATGCCTGATATGAATAAAAAACGTTTGAGTGCGGAAACTTCTGGTCTGCACTGTAGGTTTGGCTGATAGGGAGCCCTTCTGTGCTTCAAAGCTTTTAAGATGTCAAACATTTAGAGTTAATTAGGGTTAGGAGCTGTCTCGCTGTTTGAATTTCTGACAGCAGAGAGTTAAATAAAGCTTTGCTTACAAAGTCTCTCACTTAGAAATACACACAAAGCT
Organism: Aythya fuligula; assembly: GCF_009819795.1. Lineage (NCBI taxonomy): Eukaryota > Metazoa > Chordata > Aves > Anseriformes > Anatidae > Aythya > Aythya fuligula. Next base: position 115,563,861 of record NC_045559.1, on the reverse strand, counting down.
GTTCAGTGCTAATTCCCAAGTTTGCTTTAAGGCTTGCGGGAAGGCATTTTCTCCCTTCTCAGTCTTTATGAAAGAGCCCCTCCAGGTCTTTGTTTGCCTTTCTTTCACAGCAGAGTTTGTCTAGGCTTGGTGGGGACTGTGCTAACTTTGCCATCAAGTCTGTAGGAAGACAAATAAAACACTTTCTAGGTGTGTGCCAGCTCCTCGGGGTGATGGCTAACAGAGGGGTGGAGATTAAAATTTACTAGCGGTACGGGTATGATTTATGGGTGTGCAGCTGTCTTCTGGCAGAGCATTCAGAGAGAGTATTAAGAAAGATGCAACGCTTTCAAATTGAAAAAAAAAAGATCCAGGACTGCGATTTGAGTTAAAGGACGGTGCCTTTGCCAGGCTTATTCCTGAAATTTTCACTAGTGCTGTAAGAATTTTATGGGAAAGATCTACAGCCCTTCTTTATTATTAGGGAGAAGACACTACAACTCAAAAAGGAAAATGCCTCCTGGGGAGATGTGAGCAAGCTCACTCCTCTACGCCATCTAAGGGGTCAATCAGGATATCCTGGGCCTCTAAAAGAGTTACACTTTGTCCTCCCAAGGCCTGCCACTTGGGACTGCAGAAAGGCAGGTCCCATTCTCACTCTATGGGAGGAAACCACTCGGCCAGCCCCAGCTGGTGTCCCTCGCCCCACCAGCAGGCTATGGGACCGCAGCCCAACACCTTGCGGGAAGCCTCCTCCAGGTAGTCCCCAGCGGCTCCGGCAGCTCCTCCTCTCCCCCGTGACCACATGCCGGCACGTGGCCTTTTGCACAAGCGGCTGCTGCTCACCCATGCCTGCAGAAGGAGCTGCCCCATCCCTGCACCCTGCTGTGATTGCCACAGCGCAGTGTTTCCGCCAGGCAGGCTGCTGGAGGCTGTGGCTGAGAGCTCAGCCTCCTACAGCAGCCCCCAGACCTCAGCAAGCCACGGCCTCGGTCCCACGTATGGCTTACGAACCAGTTGCGACTGCTGAGGAGGTGCGAGGGGATTTGCACGTCTCCTCTGAGATGTCTTTACCCCAAGGCGCTGCCTTGGTTGGGCTGGAGACCCAGGCTGTGACCTGGCTTCTCCCACTGGCTGACCGGAGACGTCTGTCCCCACCCCACCACATGAGAGGGCATTTTCCATCACGTTTTGATCAGGCATCCCAGAGGCACTGCGGGGAAAAAGAAGATGAGACGGGACGGGGGACCACATCAGCCGGTGAGTCACACAGGGGATATTTGAAGCGGTTCGGCCCCCCTCACTTACACATCCTGTCCGAGGGGCATGTTCCGCCCTGCACACAGTGCCTGTCCCATGGCGAGGCAGGAGAACAAACTACGGGCGCCCTGCTTTATCAGCTGCAGCCTTTTCAATCACGATGATCTAGCTAAATGAGGTTTGCCAAGAAGCAGCTGATTTCCGCCGAAAAAAAAAAATAATAAATAAAATAAATTACTGGAAGCCTGGCTCAGAAATGAGAAGTCACTCAGAGATGCGGCAGGGTGAATGCGTTGCCTGCAAATAAAGACTGTTTTCAGCTGGAATGTCCAGAACTAGTTCTTAAAATAATTAAATGGCATTTCAAGGCTAAAGCTGCGGATTTCACTAGGATGTAGAACATTCCTCCTCTGTTTGCCTTTTTATTTAAATAATCACTGAATGAGATACTAAGGTCTTGCCTCAACTGGAAAAAAAAATGCAGTAAAATGTTTTATATCAGAGTAGCAAAGCAGGCAGCAGACACTACTATGTGACTTTGGAGCCTTATATTGATCTTACTTATGCCTCTTGGGAATAGCTCACATTTAAAATGAAATCTAAAAGGTCATATTTTATACTGGAATAGGGGCACTTAACACCGGGAAAAGATCATGGTGTAACTGCACTGCGTACCTGGCTGCTAATGCTATACCTACCTGCAGAACTTAGATATGTAACTGTTAGTACTTCCCTATGCAGACAAGGACTTTGACATTGCATGAAGGAGTAAATCCAGATTAAAATTTTGCCACAACTGCAGACTTGAGTCTTCTTCATATGCATAAGGGTTCGGGCCCTCATCTAGGGTAAGCAGATGCCACTCTATTGATTTCAGAAAAGCTAAACCAATTTACAGCAGATGAGAATCTGCTCCAGATTTCCCAGCTGCCCTATCAAAAGTCTTCTCAGATCATTGACTGAGGGAAAAAAAAAAAAGGTCTCGCCTGATTTCAAAGAACATAATAGACCTTTAATTTAATTGGCTTAATTTTATTGGCAGCTATTGTATGATGAAATGAAAACAGATGATCTGAATGAACAAGGAAAGGTTAGATGGGAGTAACCCATTAGCAAATATCAGGGCATCATCCTATTGTCCTCATTTAATAAAGGAACGGGTCAGTAAGTACAATCATAAACATTTTTACATTTTAGTGAAGATTTATTTGACATCATTACTAGCAGAGATGGATTCTTGGAAGAGCAGATGATAAAACAGTCTAGCAGACGAGAAGCTAGCTCCTTTATCTGGCATGAAATGGCACATCTTTACAGATTGTCCTGTTTAATTTCACCTTTTATAGCAGCTGAGCCATTACTTCAGATTGCTGTGGGATATTTGATATTTTTTAACATTCCTTTGATCATTTTTCTTTACCTGCAGCTTCTACTGTCTGTTCTGAGTGACCTCTGCATAGATGTAACTTGATGTAAATCATGCTTGAGAGAGAAAGACTAAGAAGGAATTGAGTTTCTTCTCGAGGGCTTGATCCTGTATAAAGCTATGGGTCCAAAGTTTATAATCATTTAACATCCAACTGCATCAGTGCTCAGGACAACACAGGATACAGCTCAGGACCTCCATGGGCATGTTATTGAACCATATTGTTGTGGTCACCATCCTGCTTTACTCACAGGTCTCCCACCTTTCTCCCAGCCCTCAGCATTGCCTCTGGGTGCTGCTGAGCTCTGCCAGTTGTTCTTGCCAGCTCCTGAATCAACAGGACCAGGCTGAACGTGATGTGGGGCAGGTGGTGTCCGTGAGGAACTCCTGGAAGGGCTGTCAAGGTGAGCAGTGGACATGGGACACCATGGAGCGAGCCAACAAAGCAGTGTACATGCAGTCCTCCAGGTCTGAAAGTGATGCATTGCTTTGGAAACCTGACCACCACATGTGAGGGCTTTTTTCAAGAAGCAGCTTCTCCCAGTGCCTTCTCATCGTGACATGTACTAAATGGTCCTACCTCACACGCTGCAAAACCAGGCTTTCAGCTGTCTGTGGCTCGCTGGAAGTCTGTCCAAACAGGATTTAAGAGCATCACTGAAATCTCATCCAAGGACAAGAGTACCCTGAGGGAGAGAACAAATATCACATGCTGTGGAAGAAAGAAAATTCAGATCAGATGCAGGGAACAAAAGTGATTCCCCACTTAATTCTTTGCCTGCATAACTCGCCAGTGGTGGATGCCATTTGTGCGGGAACAGAGGAAGTTTAAACAAAAGGCTGCCCAGACCTACCTTGAAAAAAAACCTTTTGTGGATCTCTACCGGCAAATAAATACTTTTAAAATGAGGCTAATGCACTAAAGTTGTTGAGTTTTCTTTACTTTACTTTAGCAGGACTTGGTGAGAGCTACGTAATGCACGGATGCAGCTACTTTTTGTGTTCGTGCCTGCTGGGGGTAGGTCAGGCCGGGCAAAGACAAAAATGGCCGCCCCGACCTGGAGCTCGTGGCTGGGGCAAACCAGTGTCACAGCACCTCAGCACCGGGTGCCACCGAGCCCCAGAGGGGCTCCCCAAGGAGGACTGACCATTAAGGGCCACCCTCGTTTAAGGGGGGGTCCTCTTTCCTGTCACAGCACCCCTGTGGGTCTGCCATGGGGTAGTGTGGAGGCTGTTGGGGTTTCTGCTCTGAGTCCTTCTCCCCGCTCTCCCCAGCTCCGCTGAATTGCTCAAAGCTGGCAAAAGGCACGGTCCCCAGCTGAGCCTGAGGGCCAAAAAGACACGTCTGCTAGTGATAACACAGAGTATTAGCGACATGGCAGCCCAGTGACACCGCCTGAGCTGGGCTTGACCACCAGAGAGCTGCTGAGGCAGCAGCAGCTTGTTTTCCTCCTGCTCCTGCCCTTTCTCCCAGTGTGCTCCCCTTGGGCTCCAATGAAAAACAGCTGAATAAATGAAGATTATCCCGGGAACCCTTTCCTTGGTGAAATTTCTCATTTTTGACCCTCTGGCAGGTTTGCATGAGGGCAGCGCAGGATCAGGCCTGCTTGCTGAGGAGGGTGTCCTGGGCGCAGGGTGGGCTCCACAGAGGAGGGCTGGTCCCCACACTGCACCGTGGGACGGAGGAAAAGCAGCTTGTATCTTAACATGTTTGGCCTGGCAGGCATTTCAAAGGCTTCTCCTCTGAATCAGGGCTGCAGGCACTGCCTACATTTCCTCTTCGCAGAAATTGGCAGGTTGAGCTATGCTAAATTCCCTAATCCTGTTTATCTGCTGCCTCCTTCCCAAGAGGCACAAGGCTCCAGTGGCCTCTTTGAGCTTTCCTCTATGCAGTTACCAGAGTTATATTTGCCTGCTTGAAGGCCAAACACAGTCAGGGCAAGTAATGGCTATCTGGGGCCCTCGACACTCCAGATTTTGGGATATCAGTGGGCAGTAATGAAGGCAAAAATGATGGCACTGTGCTCTTTTTTTTTTTTTTTCTTTCCTGGAAAAATAAATTCCACAGCAAATTACTCGTGTCCAGGGCAGATGTTAGGCATGTAAAAATAACCCACTGCCCAGGCCTACGAGCAGCAAAATGATGACTTAAGGGAGGAGCTGGTCGTGCTGTCCTTGCCTTTCCCCTACTGCCCTGCTGGTGCCATGCTGTCCTGATGGGACAGCAGGAGGGCTGGCTGGGCTGGGCTGAGGATGCAGGCAGTGGAGCCTAGGGAACCTCTTTTTTGGGCTATAACCTTGGTCTCGGTACTGTTTGGTGTGGGGATGCAGCTCTGTGCTGTCCCAGCCGCTGAACTTTGTATCCCCAAGGGGAAGGAGAAAATAAATTACATCTGTCCTTAACCTTTGCACAGGGAAGTTCACTTCTGTGCTTGCCAGGGGAGAGTGCTGAGCTGGTCCTCAGGGTTTCTGCTCAAGGCCAGGCACCCTCCGGGGCAAAAGGGGGCACTGGTGGGTGATGGGGTCTGGGTGGGCTGGTGGGAGTGGGCCAGGTCACACAAACACCAAGTCAGGTACTGTGGAGGAAGAGCTTGGGCAAGGACAGCGTGGAGGATGAGGAGCCAGGAAAGATCTCCCCTGTGGGGCACTACACAAGCCCAGTGCCACGAGGAGTGATGCCCACCTCCAGGATCACCAACCCTGCTTGCAGCAGGTGGCTGTTGGCCAAGGCACGTGGAAGCTCCTGGGGCACTGGTGTCTCACCCCTCTTCCCTCCTGGCCCACAGGCACTCTGTGCACGCATCCCTTACTCCATGAGCTCCTCAGCCAGGGTCCAAGTGAGGGAGCACAGGTGCCAAAAACTTAGCAAAGTTTGCGTGTGGGTATTGACTGGGCAGGGATCCCGGCTGGGTGTGATTCACCTTCCTTCCCCCTCAAGGGAGGTGCATTTGGGAGCCTATCACCAGACTGGTAGCAGCTCTGCAAAACACTGACTGTCTTCTTGTGGGGCTAAATGAAGAGGCTACCTCAAGCACGTTTCTAAAATCAGCCTCTTTCTCTTATTTACGACATTATTTTGCGTAATGAGCGTTGCTCGTGAGCCTGTTCTCAGGGATGGCATACTGAAGGACCATATGTCACGGTTTGGACTGCCAGCACATCAACATTGCAATCATTTGCAGACTGTTTTATATTTCTTTGAGTTGGGAATCTGTGTAATTAGCTCCCCAGAACAGCCGGGGAGAGGAAATGCAGTCTGTTATTTAGGCAGAATTAACATCCTTGTTCTCCGTATTGTGATCCTTAGTTTCCTAGCGCTGCTGCCAGAGCGGTGAAGAGATCAGCATTGAGATACTCGTTCCTTGATCCTGCCTTCCTTGCAAAATGATTTCTGCTGCTATGCTAGGCTCTCCTGAGGTTCCTCGGGCTGGTACAAGGCGTGCTGGTGCTGTAACTAATAAATGCACACTGCAAGTTGCACTGAAAGATTTGTAGCCACCAGCAGAGCTTTGAGCAAAAGGAAAAACCCCAAAACACTTACGCTCACCACAAGCACATCGTTTTGCTGCTGTTTACCACATTTTTCTGCAGCCTCCCAGCAGGGTCCTGCTAGAATATCCTACCCTTTGTGCTTCAGACCTGATAAATAAATCTTTACTGACCTGCTGTGGCAGAAGCCATCTTTGAGTATGACAGTGGGGAAAAGTTACATGATTTTAGTAGGTTAACAAGCCTGCTTGGGCTTCTTCCCTGTCAGCATCTGGCCTGCTGCCAGGCATGTGATTGTCGTGTTATGCTTTCCATTCCTATTCTGCTGCTTTGTGCAGGCTGATTGTTAGCTCTGCTTATAAACAGCCAGCAAGCAGGAGGAGAGCACTCTTGTGAAATAGCTCCCACTCTGCCCTGGGTGGAAAGGGGAGGCAGGTGTGTGCAGATCCGCTGGGAGGGCGGATGGTTAGGGCTCGGGGCAGGGCCTCAGCACAAGCACTGACCCAAACTGAGGGCATCATTCGATGTGCATGCATACAAAAGGAGACTTTGTTTTGTGTCATTAAGAAGAGACTGTCTCCCAAAGACATTACTAGCAAGAAAGCGTGTCCAGTGCTCAATTGGCCTTGATGTCTAAGACCTAAGTTTGGCCAGAGCTTTTCCTGGTGCTGGGACACCTCCCTCTGTCTCTGTCTTCCTCACCCCTGCACTGGCTTGAGCAGCTTTGATATTCTGCTCAGTAAATTCAATCAAAATTGGCCAGAAGGTTCAAAAGCTATTAAAGTCAGGGAGGAAGGGGATCAGAAGGGGTGTTCTGTTTCCATAAGAAAACAGGCAAGAAGGTGTGTGAGTTACAGAGAAGGAATGGAAATGATGAATTGCAATATTAGCATGTTATAGCTTATCCTCCCTTCAATTTTCAGACAGCCTGTCTGGGTTTCGGTAGCTGGCCTGCAGCTGACCCTCCGACATTTAGCATTTTGCTATATTGACAGTGCTTCTGCAGATTTAATATCATTTTGGCCCTGCTCCTGCTGACACTGTGGCAGCAGCACTGGGCCCTGCGTGTCAGCAGGCCTCACCTCTCCTTTTGCCTGTCTTTCTGCTGCGTTTTGCCTCACCGACCTCAGTGCTGGGTGGATTGCTTTGCATGCATCCAGCTCCCTTTCTCTGCCTTATGCTGCCTGCTGTGCATGGTTCACAATCCTGAGGTGTTTCACACAGCCTTTGAGATACTCTTCTGTCCTCGCTGGTTGCCCGATTCAGTCCAGAGGTGGTTTGGGGAGCTTGAAGCAGTCATTTCTACTGCTCCTACCATTCCCTCCATCAGCCACTATCCTGGTTTCAGTTCATCTCTTTTCCATTTTGCTGCCACTTGACCACAAAAAAAGTCGTGGGTGGCTATAAAACCAGCTAGCAATTTGACTCCTACCAAGGCCCAGGAAAGAATTTGACCCCAGGTTAGTCAGGAAGGTGACTGATCAGTGTAACAGAAACAGGAATTGTTTGCCCTAACCCAGAAGACAGCATTGCGTTTGGAGGCTGGGTGGGAGGCAGGAAGGCCTTGTGATGTGTTAGTTTGCTCCATCAGAACCTGCTTGGATGGTGGCAAGGCTTTGATAAGATTTTGTGAACTGGGATGCCATCAATACCTACTTGTAGGTCCTCATGCCTCTAAAGGGTTCTGCTAAGATATTTGTGAAGTTGCTGTAATTCTGTGACTATACGTAAGAAATAAATTGATATTTTACCAAGGATATAAGATGAGCTCCAGCATGCTGCAGAATATGTGCAAATTAGTATAGAAAATAGATATTTGGGGTCCTAGAAGGGTGTGCTTGTTTCTGGGCTTTCCCCCGGATGATGCCCTTTACAGCCTGTTGGTAGCAAAGGAGGCAGTGAGCACAGACTAGATAACAACTCATTAATGCATTTGTTTTGTAGAAAAGACCCTTTTGACTTAGCAGCCAAAGTGCTCTCTCTTCCTTTGACTTCTGCTGGGGGTAAGCCTGTGACATTCTGCAATCATTTTTATCTGTCTGTCAGACACTGAGCCTAGAAAGCATTACTGGAGTGCATTAATTAGGCTTTATCTAATCTCCTGCTAATGGTCAACAAACAAACAGGGCTTTCTCTTTACGGGTGTTCCTTGAGTTTACAAGCTCCACAGCACGGCTTCTCCTCCTGAGCAGAAAGGTGTTCCCCGGTGATTTCGTGGTGCATGTTTTGGGAGAAATCCATCCCCTCCTGATCGTGTATTTGTGTCAACTGTAACATCTCTCTAAGCCTGTTTTCTCAGGAAATGGGGGTGCCAGAAGAGGTCTGTTCAGACAGCACAACATCCTCCAAGCACCCACAGCACCTGACACCTGAAGTGAAGTGCTTGTTTCATAAGATCTCGTCTTGTTCTGGATTTTTAGATTTCCCTCCTTTCTGCATCCACTTGCCCAACGCGGTGCCTCTTTGAGGAGGGTTTGAATTTCCATTCCCACCATACCCAGGCTGGAAAATGCTACTAAACCCACGTCTTCCACGGTGTTGTTTAAACAGAGTTGTGGGTCTCTAGGACTGGTCAAGACTGGAATTAGTTTGCTATGTTGCAGGCAATGTCGGCCAGATGGACATTTTGAAGTGGAATTGAATGAAAGACAAGAAATGACGTAGTGACAAAACATACAGATAGGGTATGTACAGTGGCTGCCATGCGTGTTTTCAGTGGTTATTGAGCCGCTATGAAAATCATTTTCATTAAAATGAAACCCACCAGGACATTATGTTCTCACAAAAAGATTCTTACTTTTAATTTCTGAGGCGATCTCACCTGTTGGTCCTACCTGAACACGAATATCCCATTCCAGCCCGATTGTAGGTCAAAGGCAGGGTGTTGAAGGATCTGATGAACCCACGCCTTCTCATCACTTCTGAGTTTCCGTGAAACCAAGGCACCTAGACTTCTCCTTGGTCTAGAACTAGAAGTTAGCAGCCCTGGTTCAGGAATAGGGACAGGGAGGAAATAAAAGGAAATAAAATGTGCAATAGAAGGGTGCTGAGAGAGCTGTGGGATACTGAAACCTCCAGGCTCAGCAGGAGGCACACCGCCTCCTTTCAAGGTGTTTTCGCCCTTGAAATCTTCCATGGGAAGAAATGCATAGGGAAAATCCTTTTCAAATATACATGACAAGATGCCAGCAAGTGGCAGCAGCTCTCTGTGTGACATAGAGGCTGTCCACATCTCACATCAGCTGCTTGCTCAGCTGTTTGCCTGAAAACCGAGCAACAAAACACATCCAAACCTTCTGGCACTGCTGGAATAACAGCCCAGCACTGACCTGAGGAGCAGCAAGAGGTGAGCTGGAAGCTGCTGGAGGACTTCTGCTCTGATCCCCTTGTGGAGAGGACCAAGAGGACTGAGCAGAGGAAGGGAGAAATGTGGGGTTTCGGAAACATGGAATTGCTTTCTTTTTGCACGAGGAGCCTCCATTGCTATTCTGGTTTCTCTGTGTCTTCAATCATCAAATGAAGCTTTTGTCTTTTGATAGGGCAAGGAGGAAAGTAATGTACAATAGCTGTTCTGACAGCCCGGCACACCCCACTTCAGTGGTTTAAAGCTTTCTTTGTACTGGATTTGTTCTTCTAGTGCTAATGACCAGGTTGCCATAAATAGGCACTAAATAGGTCTGGACACAGCAAAGGGAAGCGTAGGTCAACGTTAGCTCTTATGTTGTCCTTCAGATCTCGGTATCAAAGACGTTCACAAAGGAAGGGAAGGTGCGTTTTCAAATTCAGCCCCTTTTAGATATCGAGGGGGAAACTGAGGCATGAAAAAGTGGCGTGACTGCGAGTCACACAGCACGCTTCTTGTCAGAGCAGGATGGGGATGAGGAGAGAGGTGGGCTCCAAACAGCAAGGCATCACCCTATGGGGCAAAATTAAGCCCCCGTTGACACCGTAGGTTACTGGATGGGTGAGGGACACGAAGTCACCTCGTGGAGGTTGGCGCCTGCTCTCCCAGAGGGGAGGGGAGAGCGGGAGAAGTTGTCCTGCAAGGGATTTCAGCTAGGATTCTCCACCCTCAGGGGGTCGAGCTCGGTTCACACGGGTCTGGTGTTTGTGAAACACCCTGCGCTGGCTGCCCAGCCCCGGAGCACCCTGTTCCTCCCCTCTTTCTAAGAAACGAGCCCTCCCTCTGTGTGCTCCCAGCTCAGCGCCTCCCTGCTGGGAATGCCACTGCTGCCGGGGACCTGGGTGACATCTGCCCCGCGTGGCGAGCAGCTGAGCCTGATCAAAGTTCTCCGGAGCAAGGCAGACGCGGTGCCACGTCCAAAAAAGCCTGCTTTCCAACTAGGGCAGGCTGGTGTGGAGCCCAGGGTGCGACCTTTCCTGCATGGCGTGCTCCCATGCAATGTGACCCGCTGTCAGCGTTGCGACAGGGCCTGCTGCCCTTTGGGCTGTGATGTTGCATTCCTCCCCCGGACCAAGAGACCGCTGGTAAACCACACAGGATGCCAACCAAAGCGGGCTGTTCTTCGTGTCACGTTGCTTCAGATGCAAGTATTTGACCTTAACTCACTTTTCTTTTTTGTCCGGAGCAGGGACACTTCTGGGACGCAGGCTGTGTACCCCGTGTAAGTCAGTTCACCACACAGCTCCGTTCTTTAGCACGTCAGCTCAAGGGGGAGACAATCCGGTGCGGGGCACTGGCATTAAGATGAAATCACTTCTTTTCCAGTGTCTCGCTTCAGCCTAATCCTAATTATCCTGGCTTGAGCCTGTGCTAGCCTGTAGAGAGGGGGAGACGTCAAGAGGTGGAAAATCAGCTCTGAATCTGTTTATGCTGCAAGAAGCAGGTCCCTGGCCTGTCATCCTCAGCAGAGTTCTTGACAGTGGCACAAAACAGCAACGTTTCTTCCTCCTAATTGCCCTGCCTGCACTTTGGACTGTAACAAAAACAGGTCTGCTTTGGGTGTTTGGGTGGAAATGACACTGTCTGTGCTAGAAATTTAACGGCAGGAATAGCCAGAAAACAGAGAGAGCAAGTCAACACTTACTTCGAAGCTGCCTTCCAGAGAATTGAAACCAAGAATTTAGGATTTGTGATTGCTTAAGTTGAATATAAGTTCAATACAAAAAAAAAAAGGGGGGGGGGGGGGGGGGGGGGGGGGTAGGGGCCAGCTGAATAAAATAGCATGGCTTTTGGAATCTAGATGGCCAAACAAAAGGATTCAGTGTTATCATTCTGGTCTAAAAGCAATCAATGAATGCAATGCTCATTTTACTTAGGTGGCCAATTTCTACTATTTACGTGTCTTACTTTCCAAAGTCAGCACAGCTCTTGGGAAAGGAACTGTGCTTCTTGTTTTTGCTTCACATCGTTATCTAAATTGTATCTGCAGCTTTTTAGCTATTGGTGATGGCGATGGGTCTGTAAGAAGCCCGGCTCGACTCTGGGATTGCAGGCAGGGTTTGCAATGGTAGCACTTTGGAAAAACCTTCCTTTTGACCTCCAGATGCAATTATCTGTGGTATCAATGAGAGATGCACTCGGAACAAGCATCCTTTCCGAGAACAGCTGCAATGAACAAGCAGAAATTTCCGAGGCAGCACGAGCTTGTAAACCCTTCCACAAGACTGTTGAATGACAGCAGGTTGAAAGTATGTAATGAGAAGCACGGGTTCACTGACTAAGCATCCCTACAGGGACCGGGGCTTAATCCTTCCCCAGGCTGTGCCCTCTCACCCCGCTCAGGAGCAGGAGGGATGGCATGCCCTGCAGGAACGACATAATTAAGAGTAAGGTTGATGTGCTGCGAAACGTGAGCGATGTGGAGCTTGCCTTCTCGCTGACCTGCCGAGAGCAGGCCAGTCCATCAGCCAGGCGGCTGTGCAGGATCCTTGATTCGTCCCCAACCCCTTTTTCCTCTCGTCTGCGAGGCCAGCGAGGGCTGCCACGCAGCACAGAGGCAGGCGGAGCCCACCTGGCCAAGTGCTCCCCTGTTCGTGTGCATGCTGCGATGACCCTGCGCGTTCAGCAGGCGCTTGCTTTCAGCCTGGTCCCATCTGCGCTGCTTTTATTATTATTATTATTTTTTTTTTTTTCCTCCCTCTGCTCGGCTCAGCCTGCTTCGGGAGAAGTGGCACGTAGGCACAGACGTCCTTGCGCACACTACACTTGTATAAACTCCGTCAGGAAGTCATCTGGCCAAACTTTCCAGGCGCTGCTTTTAACCCTTCCCTGGGCGGGCTCCGACTGGCAGCCGGGGGATTTCCAGGGAGCACGGGGCCACGTGTCTTCATCCTCTTGCTCTGTTTATTGATTCCCACCGCCGTCCTTCCTACAAGCCCTGAGCACGTGGCAGACTGTTCACATAGGGTAGAGGCTGCTATTCCTCCCCGTGATGTGTGGACGAGGAGATTTTCTAAGGTTACATGCAAGATTACGGTCATCCCGTTCTGTTGGTGCCTATTAACTGACCATTGCCAGATTTCAGTGGCTCTGACAAGCTTTTGGAGCCTCCAGGAACTGCGGGAAATTTTATCCCGTGCAGGTGGATGTGGGATGGGGATGTCTGAGCTTGCTTTGGTGGGTATTCATCCATCTTTTTCTGGTGTTACAAAACTGTAAAATATTCTGTGATGGTAAAATAGATTCAGTGTGAAGCTCTTGATTATTCTCCCGGCTTCAAGGGAGCAATTCAGAAAAATTAACTTCGTTAAAGTCAATTCAGGTAGCCTGATGTTAACTTTGCCTTTTTTTTTTTTTTTAAATCAGATTTCCAGGCTTCTGCATGAGACAGAGGGGCGTGCACTCAGCCTTGCTGGGACAGCTGCAGTATAGAAGGGAGTCAATTCCCAGAAATTCCCGAAAATCTAGCAATGACTTTTAGGGCAGACTCATCCTCTGCAGAGCTGCTTCCCTCCTCGAACAGCTGCTCAGTGCACCACAGACAGCAAAGGAGCCCTCTGTTTCAGGCTCCTCCTGAAATTCATCAGATTCAGACCGCGGCGGCTCGCTGCTTGGAGTTGGAGGTATTAATAGTGCTGCTCCCTGCTCGGCTCCTCTCCTGCAGTCGGAGGAATCAATCAAGCTCTCACAACCCCTCAAGGAGGTGGGGAAGCTCTGCAAGCTGAGTAACATCCATCCAGGCTTTTGACCATGCACGGTGTTCCCTGTTTTCTCCTCATTTTTTGTCTTCAGATCTTTAGTTGACCCGTGTTATTGCTCTGTCTCCTCAGCTGGAGATTCGCTAAGTGTAACTTTTGCCCCAAAATCTAGACTCGGTTCCCTCACCCTGGCAACTCATTGTACCCTGAGTCTTTGTGTGGTGAAGGAGAGAGGGAGGGGTGTTCAGAGGTGTCCTCACAGAAGGTGTTCTCCGTGCATTTGTGTATCTCTTCTGAGACAGGCGAAGCAAATCAGGCCCTGCAGTGACCTGGGTGGTGGTCTCGGCTCATTCCTGGGACTGATTTGCTTTGCCTGTCTCAGGTCAGTGCAGGGATAAATCCCTCTAGCCGAGCTTCAGATGTAAGCCTAAAGCAGGAAGAAGCGGGCTCATTTCTGTCTGCAATCATACATAAACTCGTTCTTGCACTGCAGACCTTGGGGCAGGCTTCCAGAAAAGGCTTCCAGCGTGGCCAGCTTTGTGTGCAGAAGGTAACCTTACAGGCAGCCAGGAGAGAAGGTATCCTCATGGGTACGTTTCCCCTTCTGAGACAGAGCCTTTAGGACTGAACGTCCGCTATTTAGGAGGCGAAGGGATGAACAGTGCTGAGTCCTGACCTTGCTGTAACCTGTGGGGAAGCAACAAAGATTCCCTTTAACCATGTAGGGCGTAAACAGCAAGGAACACGCACGCAACAAAATTGGAAAGGAATCTGATAGATAGCCCCAAAGATAAATGCCACTTTAGGCAATGTTACTTCAAGCTGTTGACCGAAGCACCATTCAGGGAGGAACTGTGAGATCTGAGCGCCTCTCTGCTTCTGGGTAGGATAAGGTGTCATGTCAAATGTGTTTTGTGTTCTTGTTTTATCTCCCTCTCTCCACCCTCTGCCGCTGAGAACGTGCACGCTGAAAGCATTAAAAGCAGACCGCAGTGAGTTTGCTTCACCAGCACATCTCCACATCAAAGGCATCGCTGGAGCCTATTGATTCTGGCAGAAACTGGCGATGTCGTTAGTGAGAAATCATGCACTCTTCTGTCGATTTCGGGCAAGGAAAAAAAAAAAAAAAAAAAAAAAAAAAAAGCTCGGCCACGTGCAAATATTCATGCTGCAAAGAGGCTGATAAATTGCAAAACGTCTCAGTTGTCTCCCTCAGTGCCAGTAAATAGACAAGGGTGCTTTTATTGACAAACGGCAGAGCTTTAGCTTAGGTGGTGTTACGAAAAGCTGCCCTATTTAACTTCTGAGTTTTGTTTTCGCTGTTGGTGAATAACATGTGACAGCTCTTATCTGACCTATTGTTTACTTCCTATTTCTGAAGCGAATGCACCCCATGCCAGTGAACTGTGCTGACACACAGCATGCATTCACTCAAAAATTGGGGAGTTTATCAATGATGCTGGGGCAGAACCCCAGGTCGGGTCAGTGGCACCCTCTGGGAGCAGTCCCGGCAGACTCACCTCCAGTGCTGACGTACCTTACTTGAAGTCTCCTTGGAAAATCAACTTCTGATCGAAAGATCCACCAACCACTTTGAACAAAAGCACATTTCCCTTTTAATTTTGCCCCATAAGTATGAAACCATTGCATTTGTATACTGCCTCACCACAGGGAGCAAGAGTTTCTGCTGAAATATAGCTCTGCGATATAAGACCTGCATTAACCTTGTGACTCAGAGCAAAACCTGGGGAAGGCATACATGTAGATCAAACCTCGCACTAGGAGGAACTGTTTCACACTCCTCTGCTTTTGGTATTTGTAGGCCTCTTTGACTCTTCCTTGTTGGCATCCTGCAAGCGAAGGGCTTCCAAAATATCACAGTTAAAGTAAGATATATCACAGTTAAGGTAAGATATTTTTCCAGGGGATGAGTATCTGCCCGGGTGTCTAATTATAGAGGGATGGAAAAATGGCCACGAAAGGTTGAGGATAAGTTTTCCGATACGTAGCACAAGAGTAATCAATACTTGCATCAATACTTAATTAATCTATGTGAAGTGGAACAGCTTCAGCAGGAGGGAATGAGATCGTCTCTTCCAACCCCAGCGTGCTCTGCTGTGCCATGTGGGATGAGGAATGTGGGTTTAAACCCTTTTACTCGGACGTTTCAATTCTTGAACCCTTGGATACGAGGATGCTGCCGCCAGGAAGGCTTTGAGAGGACCGACCAACCTTATGGTTATGAGAAGTAACTTAGGAGAAGTAAGTTTATGAGAGGCAACACCTTAGTGTTACACCTCTGGAAACCTAGCCCAAAGTCCTTAACCCCTCAGTAGAAATCCACCGGGATCAGCGTGAGTCTTCTTTGACCTCAGGGAGCTTTTGGGCTGGCCTCTGGTGACGGCATTTACCTCACGGCCTCTAAGTCAGGCCCCCGTACTCCCTGCTGTCCCACCAGCTGTTCAGCCAAGGTATTTGCAATGTTCCCTGTGAGATATTCATTTTCGGGCACCTCCCCACAGGGACATCAGTGGTATGACTCAGTGACATGGAAAGCTTGCTGGGAAGTGGGGGAGAGTTGTCCGCCACACACAAGCTGTGACTTCAGTGGTGGGCAAGGAAAAAACAACTCCTCCTCTGTTGCAAGAGAGGTGAAGGTTTCAGCTCTTGGTTCCCCTAACAGTGACTAAGCTGTTCCCTCTGCCCAGCCCCGAGCTACCAGTGAATGGAGACACCGAGCTGCCCTGTGTATTCCTGTAAACCAGCCGGCTTTCGGTAATCCCGCTTGGAGGCTTCTCAGAAGGCGTCTGTCAGTGTGGTGCTTTCATGAGATACACGGAGCGCAGATTGAGTTGCATTTCAGCCACCCTTTCTTCTCTTATTAAGCACTTCCCATAGGCAATCCCTTTGCTTAGCTGATGGGAAGGGGAGCGTGTCTCGCTCGTAGCTTCTGCTTGTACCTACGTTTAAAGTTTGCGCCTTGCTCCTGACCTGTGGTATGGCTTAATACACCTTTGCCTGAAACGGGACACTGCCAATCCAGATTTTCACTTATGTAGGTAATTGATCTTTTTAGGGCACTCTCTTTTTTTTACATAAAATCTCTCTGGTGTTAAATTTTAAAGCACGCCATCTCCTCCTGTGTGCCTCAGTCAAAATGGCTGCCCCGAGTCACATGCGCGCCATGGGCCTTCCAGAAGGGCTCCAGGAACCCTTGCAACCCTGTTAAAAATCTTTGATTTTAAAAATCAAAGAGCCTAAATCTTTGATTTTAAAAATCAAAGAGCCTAAATCGGCTCTGGTGGTCTGTGTGGCTTCGATGGGTGACCCAGATGGAAGAGATGCCTACCGCAGTGGCAACCCTTCGGAGATGATTTGTGTTCCTCAGCTCTTAATGGACCACGAGTGGTTCATGACTACCCTAGGTTCCTCTTCATCATGTTTCTCTAAACACGACAAAGGTTCAACAGATGGCTGAAATGCATTACAGGAAGGGGCTCAGACGTCGCCGTGATAAGCAAACATGAGACCCAGCTCGGAACACAACAGAGGCTTCAGTTTGTTCCTAAATTATTCATCTTCCCCCAGGAGTGGTTTTACATGGGTGGCCTCAGCAGGCTGCCGGGGGAACAGGAGGTGCTGGGGGGCTCTCGTGTGTTTGAGCCTTTCGCTAAGCAGGGGGTTAGAGAAGCCCCGTGGAAGCGATGAGTTGAGATAAAGGATGTGGGGTGATCTGCAGGAGGAGGCACTATGGGAGAAGTGAACTTACAGCCAAAAGAAAAAGGGCAGCAGCATTCACAGCTCTTAGATAAATATATACCCGTGCGTTGCATGTATGTGTTTGTGCTTGTGTTACATCCCTAATAGTATAATAGTCCTTGCAGAATAAGAACCCCCCAACATCTCCTCTCCACCAAGGTAGTCAGAGAACCTTCAGCCAACAGAGCAGGAGGCAGAAAAGCTGGGCTGGTTTGCTAGCATAGAGCTGTAAGAGAGGAAAAGGGTTGAGAAATGAAGAACTGCAATTACACTGGGGCGTTTTTGTCAGAGATACTCATACCCATGACTGCTGTCTGTCACTGAACTGAACTGTATTTCCCCTTTGCTCACTGGGTCATGCCCGGTCTGTGTCACCCCCTTGACAGACAGCATTGGAGATGTTTTGGAGCACATGGGGTGCCCGAGAGGCTGCAGGTGGTTGGAGCCCCACTGTGTGGGGATGCCCTGTGACGGGTCCTGGTGCTCAGCTAGGCCATGAAGGGGTCCTGGCTGCAAAGAAGGGTGTTACCAGACAAAGTACTGTGGGGAACCACCACAACACCCAACAGGGAATAAATGGTGTCTCATGACATAGGTCGCCCATCATGAGACACTGTGACAGCAGCAGGCTGGTAAGAGGGAGAAATAAATGCATCCCCAACAACAGGACCCAGAATGAGCTGAGGAGAACAGGGCGGGAGGCAAGACAGAGAGGAGGCAATGGGGGTGACCTTCATGCTGCTCCACTTCTCCTTCTTCCGTCATGTGGCAATGCCGTTAATTAGGAAACGTGAATCTACGGTGCTTTCCTGCTGCCCCCTCCTCATTGTGGTCCCTGCAAGACCTCGTCTTTCTCAACAGATTTCCCTCCAGCCCCACATTCACGAATGCTGAGGGCAGTGGCAATCGAGTGATCGAGCACTCTCCCTGCCGGTGTTTTCTCCCCCATCCCTGCGCTGACCCCTGGGGTTATCTGACAAGACTTCTGCCAGACGTCAGCCGGAGCAGGGCTTGGCATGGAGACAGCGCCGCAACGCAGGCAGGCGTTGCGCTTGTGCTGCCGAAGGTGGGGAGCGCAGCCCTGGCTCCGACGGTGCTTCAAACCACCCGTGGCACAAAGAGCTGCGGCTGCAAAACCGCCGGCAGCAGCCGGGTGCCCGCTTCACCTCGCCTCATCTACAAGGTGCGGGGTGCTCTCTGGAGGAGCAGCTTCCCTCTGGGTTAACAGCCTCGAAGGATGGGCTGATTCACCCCGCTCTGGTTATCGGGTCAGGAGAGCCCTGCTGCGGGCCGGTGGCCCAGCGAGGTGCTGAGTCACCGGCGTGGGCTCTGAACTCTGCCCCTGGATGTGGCGGGCAATGGCCAAATGTCACGCAGGAGCTTCGTGGAGCAGAGAGAGGGGTCATCCTCCTCAGATGCTTACCCTGCGGGAGTGCAGGGCTGGCTAGCTGCCTGGCACAGGGGATGCTTGACCGCGAGGTCCCAGCCCTGCACCCGAGAGGTGCGTGCAGACTACCCCAGGCGGATGGGGTGCTAGCTGGGGAGGTGAGGGACAATCCCAGTAAGAGAAGACATATCCAGGAGTACTGGCTTCCACAGCAAGCTGCACAAAGCGAGCGCTCCCATCCCTGTGGATCCCACTGCTCCACGGGCAGGTAGAGCTGTCACCTTGCTTGACACCACCTCCAGGACCCCCTGGAGCAGCGGCTGCAGCCCCCAGCCCCATGGGCCTGCACGACCCTCCTGGCCTGGCTGCTGGAAAATGAAATTTCAGTTCTGCTGGAAGCCTTCCAATTTCAACATTTATTTTTCTTCCTTGAAAGAAGAAGGCAAAGGGGGAAGCACGCAGGGGCAGGGGGGGCGGGGGGCTAGTTGCAGCGGCATGCAGCCGTCTCACCAATGAATCCTGACACTTTGTTTTTGTTCAGGCTTCTCAGAAATGCTTATTTGGGAACGGGGCATTTTCAAATGTCATATTGGGATGGAAAATGCCTTATCTAGTAAGAATAGCTAACCTTCCTCCGGCTTGAGACGCCTGAAAAAAATCTCACTTGGCTCAGCTCCACACAGCTGACGGCCGGCCCCCTTCCAGCCCCATGGCCACAGGGGGCACAGGCTGGCCCCTCTGCGCCCGGAGTCCCTGCAGGTTGCCAAGAGGTTGCATTTGGAAAGGGGGCTTGCCCCCGCTGCTGGGAGGGCTAAGGGACATGCTGCAACTATCCCACATGCTTTGGAAGCCCGGGTTTGAAAGCAGCCGTCGAGCTCTGCTTGATTAAACATTCGCTGTGTTCCCAGGACTGGGCTGCTGCTCCTCAGATAACTGGGAGTAAATCACAGACAATTAGCAATTTGTCTGAGGTGCTCCTTGACTCAGAGCCCTGTAGCGAAGTCCTACCATTACTCATTAGCCCACACATCCTCCTTCCTCTCCGGGTGGCATCCGAGCAGCCTCGTCAGGGTGCAGGGAGCACGGCGATGTCACTTCACGTTTATCTAGGAAAAAAGTTTCCCACACTCCTTCGTGGCTCTTTTTGTTTTGATTCAGAGATTTTGTTTTTCTGGAGAGTTAAAATAAATCTCGAACTGCAGCAGCAGCACTTTTCTGAACGCAGTGTTTGTTGCTAGATAATCCTTTGAGGGAAACATGCTAAAAAGCAGTGCAGCAGACTTGTCACCAGTCCAGAGCTGGCTGAACGAGGCTGATCCAGCAGTTAAAATGTGGTGTGACATTTATGCGTGGCGTAAGGCACTTGCGGTCACTCGGAGCTTGTGACCACTGCTTCTCTTCTTTCTGGACACAGACTGCTCCTCACGGCCTTTCTCTCCGACCCTTCAAGTTGTCATGGCAGTGGTAAAACCTGACTTTTGTTCTGCTCGCTCCGTGCTGCTCCAAAAGTGTGGGCTGACAGGGGACACCTCCTGCCCCACGCTCCCTGCTGCTACCTGGCCATCTCCGCTGGCCACATCAGCACAGCCTGACCAGCCCTGAATCATGTCCTGGTCAGTGCCCAGCCCAGAATTTGGGAATCTGGGAAGAAAGGTTTATCCTTTCATTCTTTCTTTTCCTTTTAAAACCACTTTAAAGCAAATGCGCCTGTCTTTAAAAATGTGGTGTTTTTGCAAAGCTTTTAAGATGATTTTTATCTTTTTTTTTTTTTTTTTTTTTTCCTTTTCTATTCAGTACCATCAAAAGTGACTGGAGTAACATTAATGGAAGTTAAACAGGGTGTTGACCTTCTCCTGAAGGTCTGAACCAGCACTTAGAGCCTCCACCTCACTGCACATTCATGTGGTTTGAGAATGCCTCCTGTGCGATGGTCGGGGTGGTCCCATCTGGAGGGCTGTTTCCCAGAAAATAGCACTCTCTTTGCAGGAGGTTGGATATTTGTAGGTAAGTGCATCCCTTTCCCCCATACCAGCTGTTTTTAAAGTGATCTAGTAAGCACCCAGAGAATTTCTTCTGCCTCACACAAGCCATGGGCTCTTAAACATTGACCCTTGCTTTTACTTGGTGCCTGTTTATTTGAGAATATTTCAAACTGCTCTTCCAGCAGCATGGGGTGGGAGCATGAAATGATTTAATTAAGCCTGCAGTGGGCTCAATGTATACTGGGCTAGCACTTTGTTTTGGGGGGCTACAGATGTTTCAGACTGGGAAAGCCATACTGGTGAGTTCCACTTGGAGATGTGGCCTTTAAATCTCCACTGTGTTTCCGTGCAGAGTGGTCTTAGAGCCAAATGGTGTCCCAAAAGCTGATAGAGCGACTTCCTTGGCCCCTGAACACATTTTTTGGATATCTCAGTGCTAGGATTTCATTCCTTGAAGTCAGCAGAAAATCCTCCAGTGACTTACAAGGGATAGGAATTCTTAAGAAAATAATCCTTGCTGGAAAACCAACACTTCCCCTCCACTATCACTGCTTGCTGACAGCAGGGGTGAGAGCAGTCTGGCAGACAAGGCTGCAGGAGGACTTCTCCTACCCCCTCCAGGACTGGTTACATTGCAGTCCTGTCCCCCCCACCACTGCTGTCCAGGACGGACACAAAAAGCAGCAGTCACTGGGGGTGTTGGAGAACAAATCTGGACCAGAGCTCTAAGAAAGCCCAGGTGTGACAGTTCTTCAAATCTGGCTTCCCTGGGTCATGTAGCACTGCTTACTGCACCTTACCTAGCTCTGTGCATGGGCACTAGGAGGCTGGGTCACAGATACCACTCAGTGGAGATGTGTTAGGCCTGGGGACAGGCCTTTGCTGCCCCATCTGTTGATGCTTTCATGGTGGTTCTTTGTTTTGAGTTTTCCTGGACCATCTTTGCAGAGCTACTGCTTCTGTTCAGCCAGCTCTTCCACCCAAAGATGGGATGGGATGGGATGGGATGGGATGGGATGGGATGGGATGGGATGGGATGGGATGGGATGGGATGGGACGGGACGGGACAGAACAGAGCTGAGCATACAGAGGAAGCCCAAGGTGTAGTGGCATTGCCAGCAGCCACCACCCTCCTGCAAGGCACTGTATTTGGGTGGCAGCTCCCTAAGGAGCCCACCATGGGGAAACCTCCTCTGGTGGATGGGGTGTGTGAGGCTTATTTCAAAACACCAACAGAGCTGGTCCCAACTCTTTGTTGGGCTTGGCCATGGCCCATCCATGCCCACCACAGCTCTGGCACTCAGGGCTTCCCTCTCTCAGGGTAGGAGCTGCCCATGTGCACAGCATCATGAAGTCCTCTCCTTCCCCTGTCCCTACAGCGCTGCTTTCTTCGTACCCTGAGTCTGTGCCACCTTCTCTGTGCTCCCTGATGGATGGCCAAGCACTGCATCGCTTTGTAAGCTCATCCTACCCAACTCTCTCTGTCTTATCCAAGGCAGGGCAGCTGCAGTCATCTTTTTCTCTGCTCCAGCCAAGCCAGCCCACTTTCTCCATCCCTCCAATACCATCCAGCTCTCTTTCCTTCCACATTTGGTCACCTCCTCACCCTGACATTTAAAGCTCTGGGCTGCGCAGCCTCTGCCCGCAACTCGGCTCAGCTTTCCTCCCACTCTTCCCCTCTATTTGGGAGCACCAGGGGCTCATCTCTCCGGCTCCCACACACAATTCCCATTTCCCATCCTCCGGGGCTGATCCCTGTGGCCACAGGGGTCTCTGGCTTTCGCCCACACAGCAACTCACCCGTCTTCCCCAGGCTGCCCCGAGGCTTGTCTCGCACAGCTTGCCTCTCACCTATGCTCTCTGCTCAATATTGTTTCTTCCTCTTTGGGGCCTTAGGACAAAAATATCTCCCCACCCAGGCAGCGTGCGCTGCCGGTCAGATTTCCTTGCGGGCTGTGTGAGCGGTGCTGTTTATGTGCTGGGCGAAGACACCGACCCAACGGGAGAGAGCAGCCAGTTCCTGTGAAAGTGCTTGTGCTCAGTTCTCATATCATTATTTTTCTACTTCTTAAAAACTAAAAACTAAAAAAATCCCATCAGTTTTATTCACAATTTCTGTCACAAACACGCGCTCCTGCTGTGGTTGAGCACGAGGGGTTGTTGTGGTGTTGCAACTCATTCAGAGAAAACTACCTGCCGCAGAGAGTAAAACGAGCTTCAGGCTTCAAGGGTGACAGCCATAAATCCTGTGAACATCCCTCCCTGCCTCCATCGTGTTTACTTTCTGGCTGGGACGGGCCAGGCATCGCCGTGCCCCTGCTCTGCTCCTGCTCCCAGGGCACCGCTGCTGCCTGGAGCTGGGGTCAGCTGGGCTGGAGGGGCCTTGTAGTTCTGGCAGCCAAAAAATAAAAAATAAAAATGTGGAAATGAGCTTTGCACGGGATGAAGCACTTCATGTGATCCTTGGCAAACACCCTGAGCTGTCCATTTCCCTTCAGCTTCAGGTGCTCCTCACAAAATGGCGGCGGCGGTGGTGCCACCTCCTGCTGGCCTGGGCCAAGCATCTGAGGAACCTGCTTTGGCAGGGGGGGGTGGACTCGATGATCTTCTGAGGTCCCTTCCAACCCCTTCAGTTCTGTGATTCCGTGATTTCTCATGAATGAGAGAATAAAATAAACTAAATAAAACTCTCCTGCCTTAATGGACTTAGAGACATGCCATGGTGGACACAATCTCGTGGGTTCCTGATGCAGAGCAGCTCCTCGCAGTCCCCGGGGTGAGCAAGGCGACTCTTGCACCTTCTCATTTAACGGTGATAGAGCAGAGAAGAATTTAGCTCAGTCTCCCTCCTCAGGCTGTCTCTGTGAATCACTGGGACTTGTCCTGCTTGGTCATAAAACCAGTGAGTTGTGCAGGTCAGGAGGGACCTCAGGTGACTTGTGGTCCCAGCCCCTGCTCCAAGCATGGCCAACACAGATCAAGGACTGTGCTGGGGACTCGTCCAGCTGAGCTCTGAATACCCCCAAGGGTGCAGATCGCACAGCATCTCTGGTCATCCTTGACCTCCCACACGGGGACTTTTATTTTTCTAGTGTCTGATCAGAATTTCCCATTTCTGTTGCCTCCCGCCCTGTCCCTGTGCATCTGCAGCACCTCCCCCTTGCCCCCAGAGAGGTCCCATTCCTCAGCGTGTCCTTTTGAAGCGCTGGCCCCTGCACATGCCAGCTGTTAATGTGGTATTTACGAAGAGCCAACAGCGTGCTTAGCGCTTTGCCTGTGAGACACAGCCCCTGGCACAGGACGTTCCCATCTGACAGACTAACTGCACGAGGCTTGGTGCCCAGCCCATCTGTCTGACACGTCCATCCCATTAGCACAGCTCACACACCACAGAAAGCCGGGCATTCCAGGTGCTGACCCACCAGGGAGGGCCCTGCTCTCCTCCAGGAGTATCCCACTATGCCTCCTTCATTTTATTGCTCAGCAAAGTTTAGATGCCATCAGCACATATGTATCAGAATATTTTCAGCATCTCCATCTGCAGCTGGGTCACTGGACTCTTGATGAGCTATTGAAAAGCTTTTAGTGCTGCTCAGTGAAGTGGCAAAGGGACTTGGCCCTGCAAAACGGTGTCAGAAAGAGAGTCTGGGCTCTTGCCACAGAGAAAATGGGAGCAGAAGGACCAAAGTCTGTGATGAATGATGCCAAACCACGCATCTAAAGGGTGCTTCTCCCCCTGCAAACACAGGCAGTGAAATACACCTGGGCAGGGGTTCAGAGTAGGAACAATTTAGCAGAAAAAAAGGAAAATGTAGGATGACAGAATCAAAATTACCACCCTACTGGGACCTGCCTGCTCATCACAGCCCAGACCCCAGCTAACAGCACAATTATCGCGGAATTACCTCTCCTCTGACTCATGATGTTTCTGTGGGATGCAGACTACAATGTGACTTCTCCTGAGAGCAATTATTAGGGAAGCATTCATTTTCACTGTTTGACACAACGTCGGCATTAACAGCGCCACGTGTGCAGGGAAGGGTTGTCAGCCTTGTCTGCACAGGGCCCACGGTATCAGCATCTTCCCTCTGGGTTGTGGATTGGACTTTGGGGCCACATCCGGAAAGCTGTGTAACTGCACACACAGGGGTCTGATGCAAAGGCTTCCTTTTTTTTTTCCTCCCCTATTTTTTCCCTTGTGCATGAATTAGAGCCAAAACGTAACCCTGGTCACTGAGCAGAAAATCTGAGCCGCTGGGTGGGCAGCCAGCCCTGCCAGCCCCACCGCATCCACTCCGCGGGGATACCCGGAATGCTACCGGGACTTGTCCAAATCTTTTCTACGCACTCGTCCAAACTTTGCAGACGCCTCATATATTTCACAGGGTTAATGATGAGGATGTGCTGATCTGTTGACTGCTTGGGGCTGCTTACGCAGAAAGGCACTGCAGCTTTTGAAAACAGCAGTCCACACACCACCACACTTTGTTTTTCGGGGGCTGCCTGCCCCTACTCCCACTGCCTCTGCTCTCCAGGTGATGCCCTGTGGTGGTTTTGGCCTGTTGTGGTTTCGGCTCAGTTAGCACTGGCTGGGGGCATTTTCGGCCACGTCAGGACAGGCAGGCACGCTGTGCCTTTCCGAGGCAGCTCTGACAACTCAACACGCTACACAGGTCCCTTCATCTCCCAAATACAGCTGTTGAGCAGCTGTTTGGGGCCATCCGCAAGAACCTGCGGTGGGACTGCCAGGTGGACAGGATGCAGTTGTCTTAAACTATTTTCAGCCTGGAGCACCCCGATTCTCCCGGCTCCAGAGCTAATGAAGGACTGGACAGCTGCGAGGGCTTTCACAGACAACAAACCCCATGGGCCAGGGAGCTGCTGGGAGCTGAAGCTGAGCCCTTGGGAACCCCAGGGGCAGCCCTTCTCCGCCAGCCCTGAGGCCAGGAAGGATGGGCAGAGCCATTATGTGCTTTACAGTTCTGGAAATGAAGGCAGAAAGGCGATGAAGGGTAAAAGCTTGCAATGAGGCGCGATTTGTGTTTGTGATGGAGGCAGAAATGCGAGTTTCCATAAGGCACTAAAGCACATATGCAGAAATGCATTGAAATTTCTTTTTCATTTTTTTTTTTTCCTACTTTTCATTTTTAATTTTTCATTCCAGTCTAGCTATTGCTATCCTCTCTCCAAGGTCTTCAGCCAGCCTCATGTGCCACTGTCCCCTGAGTGAACAGGAAGCCCAAGAGCAAAACCTGTGTCTGCCTCCATTAACAACATTTTCAGGAAAAACTGTCTATTTCTGAAGCTCGAGAGTTTTTGAGAGTTCATTATCACTGGTAACTCCTTAGTGAACAGCTTCAGTGACCAGCACAGGATCACTGCTGAACTGTTTGTGCCTTTAATACTCATTGCTCATTCCGTCCATTTGGTCTTGGCATTTTTTTTCTAACCCCCAATTCCCAAACCAATATTTCCCTTTTATAAATGTTGTTGCAGGAGTACAACCTCTCTAAACACTCGTGCAGCTGCTGTGTTATTTAACAAGCCTCCTGTTTATGAAAAACAGCAAAAATTGTGAGATTCTGGAAACAGAGGAGCCTGCTGTAGGCTGCTCCATAGTACCTTCCAGTCCTGTGAAGATGCAGGGTAGATGTTTCCACCACAGCCCCATCCTGCTTGTGGAGATGAGCTGCTGTGCCCCATACTTTGTTCGTACCACACTGAGAGCTTGTGCTCATCTGCTTTGATGTATGTTCTGTGAGGCAGCTTGTTCTGCTTCCCAAAAAGCATCAGGAGGAGGACCTTCCAGCATTAACAGAGAAGGCACATATCCCTTTGATTTCAAATGTGAGAAATTTACTTTTTGACTGAGAAAAATATTTGCCGATATCGCTGTAAGCGAAAGCCTTCGATCCCAGGTTAAGCTGTGCTTGATATTTCAAGCAATGAAAATGTTTCCATCCCATCAAAGGAATGAACTAGAAAATAGATAGGCTTTCCTATCTGTAATCTCTTATTGTCATTAACGAATGAGACTCTGGAAAGGTTTGTCCATCAGATTGTGTTTTATCGACAAGCAGTGAAGCAAGGAGATGTCTCTGGAGGCCTTCCAGACCATATACTCTCTGTTACGGCCAGTCCTGTCGGTCCCAAATCTTCACCTCTGATGGGTTGTGCCATCTGCAGCCATGGGGTAATGCAGACGCACACCCACGCACAGCCCCACCAGAAGGGGTTTTGCCCTGGGACCCGGTGCAAATCAGTCAACACCCATCACCGCTGATCCTCTGAGAGGTGATGGCTATCAGCAGAAAGAGAGATGGAGCCCACCCCAAACTGGTCGAGAACGTGAGGAGCTTCTGAAGACTGCACGCCCTGCTGGGTACGAAGACAAAGCTGTGTGCCCTCTGGCTGTATCAGCTGTGTGACAGGAGGGGTATTTCTCACTGAAGTACAAACTCCTGGCTTCCCATTCGAGGAGTCACGAGCAACCTTCTCCAGTAACACAAGCTGCTTATTCCACCCCAGAGTCAGAGCTCTTTTGAAACAACCACTGGGGGACCATCTGGATTTGAGTTGTCTTGTCAGTATCCATCTTGCAAAAGATATTTTCAGGATGTTAACAAACAGCTCCGTCCAAAAAGTTCTTCCATGTTTCTTGTCATCCATGATCGCATATATTTAGATGCCATATGCCCTGTGTTCTCCCTCCTTGGAAGCTCAGAGTTGGCTTGTGCCAAGCCTTGCACGTAAGAAATTTGCCTTTTGTGTGTTATTGTTCACAGGCTCTTGCTCAGCTCCCGGGACTGCAGCGTAACAGACACGTACGTACCTGAAAATAGATTGTCTTGGTGTCCCACTCACAAACCATGAGCCAACCCCCCTCCCTCACTCCTTCATGGGAGTCACTCCACCATTCGGGGCTTATGAAGCAAGATTTTTGCTAACCCTTTTCTCTGGAGTGCTATTTATCGTCTTACCCTTCATCCCAGCCTACACACCGAACCAGTATGTAGGGATATATGATGCATGATTCAATGTCATGCAGAAATTCTGCTGAGCTCCTCATGTTCTGCAGCAATAGCAAGCTTTGTCTGGTCTGCGACTGGAGAAAGCCAGCTGAGTGTGTAAAACGCGTTTGACCTTACTTTCAAACACCCACATGCACACTCAAAACCCCGGAGAACTCATTACGTTCATGGTCTAGAAACTGGGGTTTTGTTCTCCATCCCCGCTCTGCCTGGCTTAGGGTGAGTGCAATTGAAAATGTCAGAGATGCAGCTCCTGTGTAACGTAAGAGGAGGATTACAGCTTTCCTGCCATCGGAGGGAGGGGGGTTTACAACAATGCAGCTGACGTAGGAGGGGACGGATTACAGTGCATCTGACATAGGAGCAATTATAGGAAATGTATTTACGGGGATGGATGGAAAACGAATTTAATATGCTGTTCCAGAGGACGACAGTAAAGGTGTGTGGCAACAGTCCTTTCCCCCCCCCTCTGGAAAGCCATATTTCTCACTTGTCCATCAGCACAAACAATCTGTGCTGCATGGCAGGAAACATCAGACGCAAATATCGCATTAATCTCTAAGGAAGGATACCTGTTTTCGTAGCTGGGTCATTCACGAAGGGCCCTCAGTAGTGGCTCAGACAATAGGTGGATATATCAGGTTTTCCCCGTGGAATAACTGTACCACAGGCACGGTGCTGCGAATGCGGCTCCTATTTTGTTTCTGTTTTCTTTCAGAGAGGGGGAAGGGGGAGGGGAGAAGCTCCTGGTTTTTCAGCATGCCGTGGTGGAGAAATGCTGTTAGTGCCCTCTTCCAAAGAGGCAGGGCTCTTTGACAGCTCGGGGCCCGCGCAGGGCAGCCTCTGCAGCTCCTTCCTGCCCCAGCAAGGCTCAATTAGAGAGGGAAGGGTGGCCTTGCACTTTGGGCACCTTGCCTGGGCTCAGGACAGCCGAACACAGACGTACCCAGCCCCAGGGGCTCTTGCTGCAGTCCTCCCTGGCCCAAGCCTCTGGCAGAATACGTGCCTTGCCTCGCAGGAGACACGGATGCGTTTGCAGAGATGCTGAGCAGCGGCAGCTTCCATGAAAAGGCAGAACCTGTGGGTGCTCTCCATCCCTGAAAATCAGCCCACACGCCATAAAATGAGTTCCTGCTAATTGAATCTGGTTAGATCACGAGGTGCGCTTCCAGGACTGTGACCACCTCTGGTCATTAAGCTTCAACAACTGAGGGGAAGAAAAACAACTTCAATTCATAAGCAACTCTTCAGCGTTGATTGTTTAGTTTCTGCATTTCATTTATCCCGGGCAATGGAAATAACCTGGCCCACTTCTCTTTTTTTTTTTTTTTTCATAATTATTTCATGTGTTTGTAGCCAGTCGCCAGTCAGGTTCACGTGCCCCAACACAGTGTAGCATTATCAGAGTGACAACCAGGGAAGGGAAATGATGACAATAAAAGAAAGACACTCTCAAGGGCATAAACTGTCTTGATTGTTCTGTGTTTGTACTTCCCCTAATACAAACAAAAGCAGCCAAAGCCTTGGTATTAACAGTGGATTTGGTAGCACTTTATATTTAAGAAAGGAGAGAACCCTGCATACCTGGCGCTGACCCTTTAAAAAGCTGTTTTATAGCCCCAGATAAGGACGAGGCTGAAGAGGAGCACTACGTACCTTGCTTCTGCAAGGCAAGCTCAATGTGTTAGGTCAGAGAAATGCCATCGCCTCGTTAATTATGAAATGTCATAAGCATTAACAACAAAAGCTCATTGTTGTGATGATAATTGTGTTACTGTGATGCAATACTGTGACCAAAGACATTCCAGTGGTCTGAAATGTATTTCTGGATACTACTGTGGTGCCTCAGTCAGGATATGCTAGCTTTGAGAGGCAGGAGTGTTTTTGCCAAAATTGCACTCGCAGACAGATATTTTTTCAAATTCAAGGACACCGCGAAATCATATTAGAAATTTTTAGGCACTCCCCCTTCCCTGAGATAATGCTTTTGGCTTAAAACTTTTGGCTTTAAATTAAGCCTACAAATGTTTTAGTTGATTTTCTCAACTCCTTTCCTGCAAATGTGCCTACACTTTTCGGAATGTGACACCTTCCATTTTACGTTTTCCTAGGCCAGATTCAGACTTGGTGTTACCTGGGACAACTCTATTGACTTCAGCAAGGTTTCACTCAGTTACACTGTGTAAATGATGGGACGCAGAAAATGGCCCAACAAATATGATTTTCAAAATAATCAACGGTCCTTTCTGAAAAATAAAAAAGATAAGAAAGAGAAAACCACAGCTATACTGCCAGCAGTGCCCCAGCAATCCTACGACAGCAGACCAGGCTGGCTGTAACTACGGAAGGTGGAAGGGGCAGAAAGGAATGCCTCCGTTTCTCAGTTTTGCTTTTTTTCCCCAAGTGAAGAAAGTTGCTATTGTTGTTAGTTTGTTTTGAAACTGATAGAAAATGCTGAGTGAAATGACTGAAGACTGAATTGCTGGAAATATCTGTGAGATGAGTTTTGGAAGGCAGCGGCCATCGTACACATTCCCATCCGTAGACCATGCCACCCTTAGCGAGGGGGCACAGGACTACTGCAATGGAAAAAATGAGCAGTTGTGGCCTCCCAGCCTCTCCCTCCTCGTAGAGAACTCAGAGGAGAG
Organism: Aythya fuligula; assembly: GCF_009819795.1. NCBI lineage: Eukaryota > Metazoa > Chordata > Aves > Anseriformes > Anatidae > Aythya > Aythya fuligula. Next base: position 115,533,799 of record NC_045559.1, on the reverse strand, counting down.
GAACATCCCGGTGGAGACACTTTGGAAAGTGCCGCGCCACTTTCCTTGCCTTCCTACCCTCGTTACGTACAAGCCGGCTCCGTAATTATCCCTCTGCTGACCATGGATATTTCCCAGAAGTGACTCCTCACTCAAGATAACCAAAACACCAGAGGGCAGCAGAAGTGCTAGAGCAGGAATTGCAAAAGCATCGACCTTCCCAGAAAAGCACCCCTAGGACAGAGAAATGGGACCGTGTGAGAGGTTCATGATGCCTAGACGTTACTGATTCATAGTGAAAGTGGAAGAAAAGCAATGTAATCATGACACTACCAAAGCCGTGCAACGGTTACTTCTGAGCAGCACTGATGGAAGCTGTCGTGACCCACATGTGTGAAAAATAGAAGAGAAATACTGGAAGGCTGCTAAGAGTGATAGATACAGGAGGTCTTTAATTCTCAGTGAATCATACAATAGTGTGATGGCTCCTAAAAACTGTGCGCTCCCTCCTCTACTGAAGAAGCCATATGTATCCCACCCTCCGGAGTAGAGAGTGCGGATCTGCATAAGCACCTTCTCCAGACAGCAACACTTGCCAGTTCTTCTTGCCTCTTCCATCTGATGCGGGTAATTAAAACCAGGATCGTGGATCGTAACCCTCTGGGGCCGTCTTACAATCTCCAGGCAGTCCCATGGCACAGGTGTCTGCCACTCCTTAGGGTGGAAAAATCATGAGATGTTAGACAGAGCACCAAATCCAGCTCACTTCTTCCCATTTAGGAAGAAAAAAAAAAAAAAAGAAAAAGAAAAAAAAAAGAGTCCTTTAAAAATAAAAATGTTACCTTCCTAGCTGGGGCTGTCCGCCTTGCGTGTTCTTTCTAAAAAGCCTGGTTCTGTTTGCCATCCTAAAACACTTAATCAATTTGAAATGAAAACAGCAACTATAATTAAAGGGAGGAAAATCCCACCACAGCAGAGGAACCATTATTAAGGTAATTTTTTTCTTTATAACTCCTGGGGCACTGTTCACATGCAGTTGCTACTGTATATGCTGTTTGTGCGTCACCTCCTCTTCGTGGGCTCCACGGAGAATACATTGTTAGCTTAAAAATAACAATAATAATAATAATAAGCCAGCTTTTCATGCGAGTTATTCAAAGCACTGTGTAAGCGCTAATTGAACGTTGCGATAGCCAGGGAGGGCTGTATGCTATTACCCCCTTACACCAAATGGCACGAGTCCCATGACCGGGGCCATATCGGTGCCTCTGTGCAAGCAGCGCCCATGCTCAGGCTCCTATTTATGACACCCAGCTTGTATATCACGTAATTTGATTTATATAGACCGCATTTTTTCTCATCAGGTCCTCAGAGTGTAAATCTTAAATAACAGTAATACAAAAAAAAGCTAACAATGTTGGTTCTCCTCCCATAGGGGGGTCCACCTTGAGCCCTTCAGAAATCGCTCAAGGACCTTAAGGAGACCATCAGCTACCGGTGAGAACAACCACATACATCAGTTGCTTTGCAAAGTTTGGCATGAAGCAGAGCCATATCCCTCCTGTGAAATTTGTATTTTTATTGCGAGGGGTGTGGCACGCCCAGTTGTAGTGGTGGTGGCTGCTGGATGGAAGGTCAGTGGCTGGTGTGTTAGTGATGGTGACAGTCCGGAAAGGACTTCAGGCTAAGGCAAACAGCCTTCTGGCCGGGATCCTTATCACCAAGTAGAGTATTACTAGGCTGAAAAAAACAGTCTAGGCTGACTTTAGCAGAGGGTAAGCTGGATAACAGACGCGCCAGGCATCGTTCAAGCTGTATTTTCAAGGCTTAGCTGGAACTTGAGACCGAGTGTGCAAGCTGTGTGAAGAGTGAACTTGGTGTGAAGACTGAATTTGGTGTGAAAACTGAAGTTTGTGTGAAGAGTGTATTTTGTGCGAAGAGTGTATTTTGTGTGAAGGCTGCGCTTCATGGAAGCTCTGCCACTTGACTTCGGGCAACGAGCCTCGTGAGGAGCCCCCCGGGCACATTCGGGACCCCCAATCAACCTGAGGGTGCCAAAGAGGGCGAGATCCCCCCCCCCTCAGCCAGCGCAGCCACCTCGGCAGCTGCCAGCAGAAGGCAGGACCGGGGGGGCTCGCCCCGCTCCCTGCGGCCGTTAACGGGCGCTTAACGGCCACCAACGGCCGCGCGCCGGCAGGGGGCGACCCCGCCGCGAGATGGCGGGCGTCACGTGACAGCGGCGGGGCGGGGCGGCCCGGAGACCCCCCCTCCCCTCCCCTCCCCTCCCTGACGTCACCGCCCCCCCCGTCTCCATGGCGACGGCTCCATCAGCGCGCGCGTCAGCGCCGCCCGTTGCCTGGCAACGCCGCGCCGGCCCGCTCCCCTCCAGCCCCGCGCCGGGCCGCGCGTGGCGCTGGCGTCAAACGTGACGTCAATGGGGCCCGGCGCGGCTCCACGGCCGGTGGGCGGGGGAGGTGGGGGGGGGGGGGGGGAGGAGGAGCGGGACAGGGAGGGGAGGGGAGGGGCGGGGGGAGGAGGGAGCAGGCGGGATGCCCCCCGCTCCCCTCCCTCCCCTCCCTCCCCTCCCTGCGCCGCCGCGCATGCGCGCTGCCTGCCCTGCCTCACACCCCAGGCGCGCGGCGGCAGAGCCGCGGGGAGCGCGCGCCAGGTACGGGCGCGGCAACGGCCGCCCGCCAACGGCCGCGCACCAACGGTCGCTGCGCACCCAACGGTCGCGGCTGTGAGGAGAACCCCGCCGCCGCCGCCGCTGCCTCTGTCAGCCGTGTGAAGGGCGCGGCGCGGCGCCCATGCTGCTGCCGTCCTGACCGTCGGCGGTGCCTTCGGCCGCCGGCCGCCTGAGCCATGGTGATCATGTCGGAGTACGCCGCCCTGCCCGCCGCCAAGCCAGCCCAGCAGCGGCCGCTGCGAGTCGGCTTCTACGACATCGAGAGGACGCTGGGGAAAGGCAACTTCGCCGTGGTGAAGCTGGCCCGGCACAGGGTGACCAAGACGCAGGTGAGTGCGGCTCGTGGGGAGCCCGGACGGGGCTTTCTTGACAAAAAAAAAAAAAAACACACAAAATCAGGTGGAAAGCCCGGCTGCACACTCCGTGCTTGCCTGCCTCGGTACCAACAGCCTTACACGGAGTTGGTGTAAAACTAAAGCAAGAACGCCTCCAAAATAACATCGCCAACTACAGCCATCACCTTCTCCACATCCCTCCTGCTGCTCCCAGAGCCCAACAGGCTGAGGAGCGCCAGAACTCTGCAGGCAGGTTTGATTCTTTCATTCAACGCGAACATTTGGAGAGCAAAAAACTTGGAGTGTTGGCGGAGAGCGTTTCCTAATGGGCATGCAGCTGTAGTTCCATGTGTGCTGCATGTCAAAGGCACACCGCTCGCTCGAGTAGGAAACAGCCTGTTACAGAAAGCAGTTTTTCGCTAGCATGGGGTGGATTAAAAGATTTACCGAATCCTGCCCGGTGCTAGTTTCTGCAGTTCTGCTCACTACCTTACATGTAATCCTTTGATGTAGAAAAGAAAAAAAGAAAACACTCTGTCATGAATTCAGTGCGGTTCAGAAAAATCAGCTTTGTCAGGACCGTACTTTAGAGGCAACTTTACATGGATTTTGTGAGTTTGTGTGTGGTTTTGCGTGTGGTGCTCTGTTGTGTTGTGTTGTTGTTTTTTTTTGTTTGTTTGTTTCTAGGAATACCTATTTTTTAATGCCTGGAGTTGTTTTATTTTCTTAATTCTTTAATCTGCAGGTTGCAATAAAAATAATAGACAAAACAAGGTTAGACCCAAGCAATCTGGAGAAGATTTATAGAGAAGTTCAGATAATGAAGCTTTTGAACCATCCCCACATTATCAAGCTATACCAGGTAAGAGGTCGGCTTTGAAGCGCGGCATGCGAATGACATATGCGTGTCTCCCACATGATTTCATGTCAAATATTTGCAGAGAAAATGCAAATTGAAATAGTTTATTTAAAGCGCGTTCTTCAAAAACTGTTGGTTGTTTTTTTTTTCTAAAAAGTCATTCATCATCCTTTGAACAAGATTCCAGTACATTAGACAGCCTTTTGGCAAATTGATTAAAACAAAACAATTAAAACAGACTGGAATCCTTTTCTTGATCTGAAACAAACTATCTGATCTTCTACAGTTAACTTGCCGTCCTAACTCCTCCGCTTTTCCAGTGCAGAAGGTCAGAACTTCTTAACGTGCTTTTGATAAGAGGACGACTTAAACTCTTTTAGGACAGCGGAGTTGCAGGCGCAAAAGTTGGGCTTGCCGTAAGTGGAAGGGCTTTAAAATCACCAGCAAAAAAAGAAAAAAAAAGCCTAGAAATGTTGACATCTTAAAATATGTCTGAAAATGACCTTTTTGGTTATTCCACTCCAGTTTGCATAGCTTTAAAAATTAATTTAAAATATCCTTCCACTTGTAGAATTTCACAATATGAATTTTGATTTAATTTCGTTCAGTTTCTGCACTGTTTGTTTTTTTTAACAGTCGGAACAAATTAATGTGTTGTGCAGAAAACAGGATCACAGCTGTCTAGTGAGCAAGGACTGCTTTGCAAATTCTAAATGTTTGATCTAATTAGCATTTGGTGTGAGTTCCTCTTAATCATCTGAAATAGTGCTATGTGGATGCGAGAAGAAGATGAGGTAGCCCAGTCCGTCTGGACCTGTCCAGAAGGGCAGGGGGGAGGAATAGCAAAAGAAGGGAAGCAGCAGGTCTGAAATGCCATGTGCAGTAGCACACACTATGAGCAGTTGCGATCTTACCGTTGGGTTTGTTAGCTTAAAAAAAAAAAAGTTAATTAATGTGTAAGGCTGAAAAGCCAGTAAGGCAGGTGCTTAGGCAAGGCATTACTTTTAAAGACCTTGACACACACGAAGTGCCTGATATTTATAGTATTAAACATCATAACAAAAATGATCCTGCGTTAACATCTGACGTCATTGTTGCCCATAGGGCAGTGTAGGATATACCGAAACATTCTAACAGTCCTGTTGATTTCATTTTAGTGGAATGATGTGGGTGAAAATACTAAATACTATTTTGAAGCTTTTAGAAAAGCAGGTTAAATTCCATCTAGTTGAACCACTTCACTTGATTGAGCATGTGACGTTGGTAGCGCGCCGTAATTTCTTTTCAGCAGTTTTCTTTTCTTTGTTGTTGGAATCGATGCTTTACCTGTTTGGTGAAGACTGAGAAGCAGGGATGGAATTAGATGACATGCCGACGTAGGGTGTGTGTTCTTGTATTATTTCATCATTGTTTTAGTTTCAGCACGGCGTCTTAATTTCATCCAGCTGGCAACTTTCCCAGAACACTTTCCTTCATTTTTTTTAAACTGGGAACCTCTCTTCCTTTGCTCCCTGTTTGTTTATTTTCGTTTTGTGTCTGTGTGTACTTGTAGTGCGGGGAGGACGAGAGACTTCGAAAAAAGTTACTTTTAGGAGGCTGGAAACGGCAGCCTTTGAAGTCGTATCGGCACTTGTTTGATTGTTAACCTGTTGCGAGCCTCCTGCTTCCAAAACAAAATACCTGTTCCTTTTGTGTCCAATTCTAGGGAAATTTTTTGTTTTGTCTTGTTTCTTTTTTTTTGTTTGTTTGTTTTGTTTTTAAACCTGAAAGGCAACATTTAAAGGATGTGGCATAGTAATTGAATATGGATTTGAAAACACTCAGCATTGTTTGTTTGTTTTTTCCCTCTGAAGACGTGTAAAATAACAAGTGTCAGAGGAAGTTGACACAAGATTGATAGGTGAGCGTTGAGCAATATATTGACAGCTGTTGATGTGCCTCAGGCAGTGCAGTTACACAAGCAGCTACCTATCTCCTCTTGCATGGGAGGCTTGCCACGTCCCCAGCCAACGCTCACTGGGAGTGGGGTGTCTGATATGAATGACTTCCTGATTTTCCAAGTTCTGGGTATCTCTTCTGATCTGAGTACCTGCTAGCCATGAAACAAAGATGACTTTAAGTAAATTTAAGTGTCTTTGAATGCTCAAAATACGTCCGGTGAATTATAAAACTTTGCATGCGTATTTTAACCAAACAAAGGAATTCAGGGAAGTGTACAAAAGTATGGAAATGCTCACCAGTTATCCTATGGAGATGAAGTGACACAGTAATGGTGAGAAGAACAATGGCACGGGAAACTGTTGTATATTGTAGGCATGAACAACGAATTGTTATCTTTTTCATTACCAGTTTGCTAGGAGAGATCGTTGTGGTGCAAAATTAGATGTCTTTACTGCCAGCTGCTGCAGCAAATAAATAATTGAACCGATACGTCTGAGAATACATTTAGAGAAATGAAAGAAACTACAGAGGTCTGCATTTCTTTAAGCGTGTCCTTTCTTGTGTCTCGACAGGTTATGGAGACAAAGGATATGCTTTACATTGTAACCGAGTTTGCAAAGAATGGAGAAATGTTTGGTAAGTCTTTAGATTTAGAAGTTGTGGCTTTGTTGCTGTCAGTCCTGTGTAATATATGTTCTGGCTACAAATCCAGGCTCGGTGTTGTCAGCTGTCAAAAAGCAAGTACAGCACATGGAATATTACAAAAAGCTTCCTCCAGGTGCTTCTAAATTTTGTGCGTTTTTTTTTGTCTTGCAGATCATCTGACCTCCAACGGGCACTTGAGTGAAAGTGAAGCACGGAAGAAGTTCTGGCAGATTCTTTCGGCGGTGGAATATTGTCACAGCCACCACATCGTGCACAGAGATCTCAAAACAGAGAACCTTCTGCTAGATGCTAACATGAATATCAAGTTAGCAGGTAATATGAAATGCACGCTTACTCTATAAACAGCGTTAAGCATGTAGTCAAACTCAGTCTCCCTAGCATGATCCAATAAATGTACTTATGGTAACTGAAAATATACCGATGTTTCTTTGTACGTACCTTTTGGACAAAAAAAAGAGTATCTCAGTTTGATACACGGAGAACAAAGCAATACATCTGCTTCTTTCCCTCCTTTTCCAGCTACTTCTGAAATGTTCATATGTGGTTGAGCAATGTCTTACCCCAGACTTTCACCTTCCTTCCAGACTTCGGCTTCGGAAACTTCTACAAGTCAGGAGAACCCCTCTCCACTTGGTGTGGAAGCCCGCCCTACGCAGCTCCAGAAGTGTTTGAAGGCAAGGAATATGAAGGCCCTCACCTTGATATATGGGTGAGCTTGAAATTTCTTAGAATTTGCATTTCACAGTTTCGTAGGGGCTGTGGGCTTTCAAAACCATTGCTTCTGCTGGAATCGCTCACGTGCTGTGCTGTTTTCTGTTGACAGAGCCTTGGGGTGGTGCTGTACGTCCTTGTCTGTGGTTCTCTGCCTTTTGATGGACCCAACTTACCAACTCTGAGGCAAAGAGTGCTGGAGGGGCGGTTCCGCATCCCCTACTTCATGTCCGAAGGTGCTTTTTATTCAGATCCCTAATGTTAGAAAAGGGGCTGTGAGTAAAGGAATAGTTGTCCTGTTCCTTCCTGGGACAGTGACGGATGGGACTGGTTTTGCAGCTGGAAATCCCCTTGTCTTTATGTATCCAGTAATTTCTGTAGGGTAGGACTTCAGTTCAGGGTCTGGTTGCACATGCTTTCTTTTCTGATATCTACTCCATGATGCATCTAAAACGCTGTCGTTTCCTTTCTCCGAGTATCTCTGTGGATTGCAAAAATAATTGAAACCCTAGCTGAAGAAATAATTGCTTAGAAAAGAGAGAAAACAGACTTTTAATGAGCCTGCAATGTTGACATGGGTGTAGTTTTAAGATACTCAAACCATGCAGAAGGGGAACTTTTCAGTGTGGCTTTGCTGCCAAGGGGAGCAGAAATAGTGAGGCTTAGCGCTGTTTCTTGAACGCTTGCACTCCAACAGGCTGGTGAGAAAAAGGAACTGAGGCGTATTATCACCTGTCCCTGATTTGGATGCAGAAACAAGTGAATGTGCCTCTCTCTTCAAGTGAATAATATCTTTTGAAGTGTGACCTTTATCAGTTTTAGCCATGAATGGCTTTGATTCTCTGGTTATAAACAAATTAGCAGTAGGCAAGGACCAGGAAGTTGTATCTGAGTACATACAGTAGTCCTGTACTGAATTCTGACCTGCTTCAAGTAGATTTAAACCTGCGTCCACTCACAATTATCCCTCCTGCAAGGTGGAAAGCCACCTGAAAGCTGCTGCTAGGCAGTACAGCTTCATTTCCTGTAGTGACACGTTGCTTCTATGAAATGTATGTTGGCCTTTCCTGTGCTGGTCTGAATATTTAGTAGTCACACCATGCATCAGCTGCTCAAAAATCTCTTAAATCCCATTTTCACAGATGACAAACACTGGTGGTGGGAAAGTTTCTTAGTGATGACCTGGGGCTGGACTGTCATTTCTACCCCTTGCTCATGAGTTTATCTTTGTCATCCAGACTGTGAAACGCTAATCCGACGGATGTTGGTTGTGGACCCAACAAAACGAATAACTATTTCCCAAATAAAGCAGCACAAGTGGATGCAAGCTGACCCGTCTCTTCAGCAGCAGCAGTCTCTGTCCTTCTCCATGCAAAACTACAACTCCAACCTGGGTGACTACAATGAACAGGTCCTTGGGATCATGCAGACACTTGGAATCGACAGGCAGAGAACTGTGGAGGTGAGAAGTGCTTGTCCCTTCAACATCTTTTCAGTGGCTACCAGCATGCCAGTGGTGCAGTCGTGTGTGTTGCTCAGTGACCGGCCTTGATCCAGTGTCACACTGTATTGTAATTCACACTGCCCTTCTGAATTTTAACTATTTTTATGAATAGTGTTTCGAAGCCTTAATGATGAGTTGTGGCTGCTTGTATCTCGAGTTACCTGTTACTCAAAGGATGCTTTGATGTCTTCTAGTCTCTACAAAACAGCAGCTACAACCACTTTGCTGCAATTTATTACCTGCTCTTGGAGCGCCTCAAGGAGTATCGAAGCAGCCAGCTGTCGAGTCGTTCAGCAACTGGCCGTCAGCAAAGGCCGAGGAGCTCCGAGATCAGCAATGGCGAGGTGAGGAAGGGCGTTACCTACCTGGGAAGCCATATGTGTGGGCTCTCTTTTCCTTCCCCTTTCTATGGGAAAAACAAGACTGAAATTCTGAGGCTTCTGAGAAGCGATTCCGCTATCTGTGCCCTCTGATAGGGTGCAGCCTACTGTTCGTCAGCAGGATGCTGATGGAATCCTAACGGCCTGTGGGTCGTGATCCGGAGAGCAGTTTGCCTCTGGTGCAGCTCAGTAATGAGCCAGAAGATTAGGCTGCCCTCTCAGGCACGGATCGCTTACGTTTTCTTTGTTACACACCCTCTAGGATCCTCAGAAGTACTCTGTGATTCAGTCTGTGTTTTTTCTGACGTTCTTTTTCTTCTCCTCACCCCCACCCCCCTTTAAAGCGTACTCCTGGTGCCTTTTCAAACCATACTTCCAGTTTAATTGCCTGAGTTAGGAGAAGGAACTTTATGTTTGTGTTGGCATTGAAAGAGCAGCTTTGTTAATTTTGATAGAAAGTGCGTGGAGAAGGCTCGCACAGAAGGTGTCTGAAATTCCTTGAGCCTTGAGTGTTTGAAGAATCACATGGAACTGCGGTGTGTGATGGCTTCTCTGCATCTCTCTCTGCCTTCAGATGCCTCAGGACAGTCTCACTAGTGAAACCCTGCGATCATCTCTGCTTTACCAGCAACCTCAGAGCCTGATTCAGCCATCCTTGCAGGCAGAAATGGACTGTGACATGAACAATCCATTACAGGTTGGTGTTCTCAGCTGCCGTGTGCGCAACTCGTTGTTTTTTTAATTGTTCTGTTGCTCCAAAACAACAGTTTGTGCCTGCTGTTCTCTGCCTTGAATCTTTTGTTTTGCACTTGGGCATGGTGTTGTAGTAGCTTCTCAAACAGTACACCTATGGGAGGCATGCCCCAGAGCTGTGAAAAGTATTAAGATGCAGTGCAGAAGTAATTGAAACGCCCTTCAGTCTGTGACCTGTTGTGTTTTGCAGCCTGTGTTCTTTCCTGTGGATCCCAACTTCAATGGGCTTTTTCGGAACCGCTCCATCTCCCCCAACAGCCTGCTGGAGACCACCATTAGCGAGGAAGTAAGGCAAGAGAAGGAGCTGGAAGACGAAATTAAGGCGTATGACCACCCCATCCGCATCCCCAGCAACACCAGCCGGAGGCACACGCTGGCCGAAGTCACCACTCATTTCTATCAGCATGCCCCTCCATGTAAGTAAGTCTGGGAGAGGTGAAGGTTGTCCTTAGCTAGAGGAGAAAGACAGAAGGAGCAGCCCAGCAGCCAGATGTTTGGGGAGCATGTGCTGATTTTACCTTGACTGGGGTAGGAAAGCCCAGAAAAGAGGTGGTCGGCTCTCCTCAGGTCTGTCTTTTCCTTAAATAAGTGTGGTCCTCCAGGAAGGGGCTCTGCACTGTTAAATTTTACCTGGATCATTTTAGAGGAAGCGTTCTCACAAGCAGGACATAACCCTTCTCTGCTTGCTTCATTGTTTGGGTGGGTGAGCGTGGTCGCATGTGCGACTGGATTTGAAAACAAACAACCAAAAACCAAGAAACACAAGGTCATCACTAACTGTATTGGCTACGTGTCCAAACCCCGTGAGCTGAACGAGCAGAAATGCTCACAAAGCACAAATCTCGTGTCGGAGTGTTGTGCTAGGAAGCCCCACAGGCCCGGAGGTGCTGGCAGAGCCCTGCTGGCTGGGCAGGAGCCAGGCAGCTTTTACGTCTCCGGCCCCGTGCTGGAATCAGGCGCTGTGACAGCACAAGCTGCTGGACACCTCGCTGGCTCGCAGCTGCTAATTAGCGCCAGGGTAGGTGGGCAGAACGCTCTGATGTCACGCTCGTTCCTTCCTCCACTCATCTTGGGAATGCTTTTTTGTCCTTCCTTCCCCTCTGCAGGTATAGTCATTTCCTCCTCAGCGAGCCCCACGGAGGGAACGAGTTCAGACAGCTGCCTTACTTCATCTTCAAATGACAGCTCCGTGGCCCTGAGCAGCTGCTTGGCAGGTCAAGTAATGACGGGGAGCCCGGCCGCAGCCAGGATGACATCACCCTTCCTTGCTTCCCAGTCTGACGCCCCGGTGCTACAGGCCCAGGGCTGCATGGGAGGTGCTTCCCTCCTGCCCGTCAGCTTCCAAGAAGGAAGGCGAGCATCTGATACCTCATTAACTCAAGGTAACTCCTCCCTTGCTTTGCTGCTGGGGTGTCTGCCCTGCCACCGGGAGAGGGAAGCACGCAGGGGGTTGCCCCTCTGTGTTGGGGTTATGTTGAGGCATTCTGCTTCTCGTGTTCACGGTCCTTGAGGAGGGTCAGTTCCCCCTGAGGAAGGCTCTCAGGTGGGAGGCTCTCGCATGCTGCTTCAGCATGCCCATGAAGATACTTCTGCTGCTGGGAGTGGGACGGCAAGCTCCTCCCTCTTCCTAAAATACGGACTGCACTTCGTGTTTGCTAGCAGCTTTGTCCCTTGCTGTGCATGTGTCCGTCTGCATGAGGGTGCAGCTGTCCCAGGCCCTGTTCCGTCACAGCAGTCCTGCTCTGGCCATCAGGCAGAGCTGTGACCGTGAGCCCAAGAGTCACGGTTTCTTGTAGTGCAGTGCTCACGCAAACGAAGGCAGCTGCCTAGAAGGGCTGATCTGTGAAGCAGGCTCCTAGGCAAATGCTAAGGAGGATTAAAGTGCGTTTCTTTTCCTCGTGTCCCACAGGCTTGAAGGCTTTTAGGCAGCAGCTGCGGAAGAACGCTCGAGCCAAAGGGTTTCTCGGCTTGAATAAAATCAAAGGCTTTGCTCGGCAGGTGTGTCAGTCCTCCTCATCTCGGGCAGCAAGGAGTGCCATGAGCCCTTTCCAACACACGCAGCCGAGCACCTGCCTGTACAGCAGCAGCGGGAGCAGCAGAGAGGGAAGAAGCCTCCTGGAAGAGGTGCTACAGCAGCAGAGGTGAGAAGCCGGCCTGGAGGAGGTTTACTATTTTCCTGGGACTTGCTTTGGTTAGGGGCAGAAGAGGCCGGGGAGTTGAGTCACTGGGGATTCCTTTCCTCTCAGCCGTGCTGTGTGGCAGCAGATAAACTGCTTAGCTTCCTTTGTGGCTTCCTGCGCTGGCACGCGTAACGCAGGACGTGCAGTTCCAGGCTGAAATCTCGATGGCCCAGCGTTCGGAGGTTGCTGGATTGAGAGGCAGTTGGGTACCGTGGGGGAAAACATTACTTCTCCCCACTGCAAGCTGTATTTTTCTTTGTTAGTTTTGGGAATGATTTCTTTCCTCCTCTGCCTCCTCCTGTAATTTTCCCATGGCGAGGAAGTGAGACCTTGTAATTTGGAAAAGTTACAGCCCACAAAGGAGGCACGGTTCCAGTGGCCTCAAATGTCATGTGCGGTGGCACCTCTTCATTCCCAGAGAAGCGAGATGGAAAACTGTGCTTCCGGTTGATCTGCACACGTTGTCTCTAGGACATCTATTATTAGCTGGCCACGCTGCGACTAGATAGCTTTCTGGTGCTGGTCTCCCTCTCTGACATGAGGAAAAGCCAAGTGAAAACGCGGCGGCCTGGCGCGTTTTGCTTTAGTTTTACTGGCTGGGTAGGGAGAGGTTTGGTGGAGAAGGACAAAAAAGGGGCGAGTTGGTGTCGGGGGTTGGGGCAGGAAGGGAGGAAGGAAAACGTGAGCCCGTCCTAGCAATGCAAGCTAACCTCTTCCCCCCTCGGCCTCTGTTCAGAATGCTCCAGCTCCAGCATCACCAGCTACTCCAGCCAGCTTGTCCTCAGACGCCTGCGACCAGCGGCCTCCCCTCCTCAGATAGCGCAGGTACCTGCAAAACATCCAATTCTCTTCTCTTGTCCGAGCTACAAAGAGAGAACTCCTTTGAGCTGGCCTTCGGTGGCAACAGCCAGCTGCTCCAACCTCACTTCTTCGGTGTCAGCGTGTCGCCGGTGTCCTCAGCAGCTCACCTCCTAGACACTCACCTGTACATCAGCAGCAGCGCCTCTCCCGCTGGCGCCACCTTCTCCCAGCAGCAGAGTTTCTCCGCGCAGTCTCCGAGCTACGAGGCCGTCACTTTGCAGCACGGGGACTGTGAGATGGAGGACCTGACTTCCAACCAGCTAGGGAAGTTCGTCCTGGTCAAATGAGAGCTCCGGCTGCTGCAGCTGGCGCTGCTGTGGTGGTTTTTTTTCTCGCGAAGAACTTGCACCGCTGCTCCGTGGCACGTGTAGGGCCGTGGCTGGCTGGCGTCGTGCGGACGAGTGACTCAGAAGCAATAAATTTTGAAGTATGTGAAGAGGCTGGCTGGCTCAGAAAGCTAGCAACTTTCTAGAACTGAACCAAGCAATATGTATGTCTTTTTGCTTCTACTATTCTTGCACTGAACAAATACGAATAGAAATTGAATTTTTTTTTTTTTTTTTAAAGGAAAAATAATGATGGGGAAGATGGGTGGGGCATTTGTGGGGACAGGGAGGGATGTGGTCGGGGAAGAACTCTTCGGTACTGTACTCAAGTCAGACCAATACAGCTCCGCTGTTATGCAAGATTAGCAGCTGTCGGTAGTGGTGACACAGCAGGGAGAGGCTTTTCAGAGAAGGGACCAGAGCCTCCCTTTTTCACAATATTCACTTATGGGTTTGTGAAGATGATTACCTCTTTTAAAGAAAATAAACAGAAAACCAGTGGCATGCAGCATTTATGCATTCGTAGAAGACAAAAATGGAAGCATTGCCATTTGTTTTTTTTCCCCTCCTCCTGTTAACGCTTTTAATTCTAAAGGAACCAAGCTCCCCATTCCGCACCTCCCAGATATGTATACTTTAAATGAAAACTGTGAACTTTCTGCTTGATGTATCAGCTGGAAAACCTTTAAAAACCAACCACACCAACAACCAAACAACCTTATAATTAGCACAGAAGCGAGTAATCTCTTGACAAATGTATCCCTTGATATCAGGATCCAAATTACGTACTGTCTGGTCTTCTGCAGGGATGTCTTTTTGGGGTGCTGTGTGTATGCGTATGTATACACGCATGCACACGCCTGTATTTTGTTGGTCTAAATGATCACTAGGAATCCTTTTATAAACACTAAGTTTTTTTTTCATATTCCTGCAGAGGCACCGAGGAGGGAACCGCTATCGCTGGCGGGGTGGCGGAAGGGTTTTCCTTCTAACAAGCCCTCCTAGAGATTGCCTCCAAGTTGCCTGAGGGGTATTCCTTAGCGCTGCACATCGTTATTTCCGCTGCTAATTATGTTTTTATGCATTTCATTATCAGGGTCCAAATAGAACTGACTCTTGGGGAAATGTGCAATATTGAGGTTCTAATTCTATACTGACAAAGACAAAAGGAATAGGCGAGAACAGAATTCTACTCTCACAGAGTACAGCTATTTCTGAACAAAACTGTATTAAAAGCAAGTAAAACAGCACAATCTTTGGGTGTTCGTTTTGGGTTGGTTTGTTTTTGGCATACTAGCAAAATGAGGTTTTGGATTAGGTAGGTGTTTTTTCGTATGGTTTTTAATGCTGTATATGTATATAAATAGGAAGCAGAAAACTATATAACACTAGTTATTTTTTATATTTTGTAAGATGCTTATATTGTGTTTCTGGTAGAAACCCCACTCCTCCTCCCGAGGCGGAGCGTGACTTCTGTTGGCATCAACAGGAGATGTGCTGAGGTGTAAGGGGGAGAGCAGGCCGTGCCCCCATGCCAGGGCAGGGCAGGGCGTTCGAGCTTTGGGAGCAGGGAGCAAACAGCTGGAAGGTCGGGAAACAGTCGCGTTTTGGTCAGAATGCTCCGAGGACCCATCTCCCGAGCGTGACACAGGGTGCCTTCAAGTTACCTTGGCTTCGTGCAACCTGCAGTATTACGCATTTGCAAATAATATAGATACCTTTTTTTTTTTTTTTGTCTTGTTTTTGGTTTGTTTTTTAAAAAAAAAAAAGAAAAAACAAAGAAAAAAGCCAAAGATTGACTAGGTTACTTGGTGGGAGTAGGAATGGCTAAAGATGTCCTGTGGCTCTGTCTGTGGCTCTCCATAAACGACCTCTTTGTCTGTGTGTAGTACCTGTGTGTCTACATTGCTGCACCTCCAGCTTGCCACTGCTGCTACGTGGTCTGGAAGCTTCACAGGGAGGGAAAACTGCTTGAGCTCGATTTCTGACTGCGTGGTGCCTTGCAGCAGAGGAAACACCAAAGTCTCACGCTAAATTACAGCGGTTTAAAAACAAAAACAAAGCAAACAACAACAAAATGTTATCTGGAGGTGGCTGGAGAGAGGGGGGTGAGAAGAAGCCAGCTCGTCACAAAGCAGCAACTGGCCTTCAGTTTTGTAAGGGGTAGCACACACACTTAAAACGCAGAATTTCCCCTTCAATATTTGTTCTGTTTAAATGCCATGGATCCAAAGGCCACAGATTCTTTTGTTTCCTGTCCTAAGCAATGACAAGCACTTTACTTTCATAGTGTTGTTTTTTGTTTTTTGTTTTTTTTTTTTCTTTTCCAATTGCTGTAGAGCCTCTTTGGAATTCTTGCTGGAGCAGAAAGAGGTCATTTTAAAAAGTTTTTTTTTTTTTTTTTTTTTTTTGTAGATATCTTGACAGTGCTGTTCTGCAGTCTGCAATGCAATAGGGTATTTAAAGACACTACGTGATTGGTTTAATTAAGATGTATAGTTTATTTTTTATCATGACTGAACAATCATTTTATTTCTTATGTTAAAATGAGAGATGTACACCAAAATGATTAGTCGATGTGTTTTATTTAATATTTAAATAAAAAATGTTTTAAAATCGTTGTCCTGCACCTGATTCCGTGGAGTTTTTTTCTCTGCAGCGTCACCCGAGCTCCAGCTGCGCACGTCCGCCTTGCGTAGTTAAGGCTCATTGTGAAGCCTGAGCCCACAGGACATCGCTGACACTTTCTATTACATACTAAATGAAGAGGAATGGCCAGCTCACAAATCTGATAATGGGATATTGAGCCTTTCACTGCCCGGCAATCTGTCTGAATCGAACCCAAGTCTGTAGTAATCGGGTTATAAAACCTGACAGGGAGAGAGGTCTATGGAGTGAAAATGGTCAAGTGTGGTTTAGTCGTTACCGGACGAGCAATCCGTCCGTGTCACCTTGAGCTGAAAGAGCTCTCTGCATTTGCTCTGACTCCTGCCCTGGTAGCAAGGGCTCGTACATATTTTTTTTTCTAGGGTCGTGTTTTCAACGCGGCTGCACGGTGATTTCTGTAGCGTGGCAGGGAAAATCAGGACAAAGAGACCACGGCACTCCGGGCTCAGCTTCCATGTGTCCGCTGTTCCACTCCTGGTGCTTTAGTCACTGTCTTCCTGCCTTTCTTCTGAAATCTGCCTCTGCTCCTGTTTACCATGTTTGGTTTTGTTTTCAATATCTCCTGAGGTGCTGTTTTTCTTGGCTTCGTTTCTCACACCACGGCGCAGCACCTACTGCCTTTTCCTTTCTTTTCCTTCCTGGGATCGGGGTGTTTTTTCCCTTCCAGGCGGGACAGATGCTGGCAACTTTAACGTAGCCCCAAAAGTGGATGATCAAATCCTGCGTGTCTTTTGTTTGGTTTAAAGGAAGTGCTTGGAGCTGGCAGGAGGTGCCGGGCTAGTAGCAATGAAAAACACAAATTGTTTTTGCATGGAGCAAGTTGGATGTAAAACAGCAGGCTGAACGCTTCGCTACCAGCATGACCCAGCCATGGGAGCGAGGGACTATCCCTTGCTGGGTGAAGCATAGCTTGTCCCAAACCTTTCTGGCTGTGTCCCCACCTCGGTGAGGAGGGGACTTAGAGGCATCCTGGTGTCATCCTGGCCTGTGCTGGCTGAGGAGCAGCAGAAAGGAGAGCAGCTGCTCGTACAAAATTGCGGTGTGAGAGAGAGAAAGTGGGCAGGACTTTGGTTTTCCTCACCCCGCAAAGTGAGAAGGAGGCACGCTTCATGCAGCGAAGGAGAATTAATTTAAGGACCAATAAAAGGAAAATACGCGCCTCGGGAGAACGTTGCTTCAAGTGCGGTTGCTGGCTTATTTCACGGCTGCTAACTACTTTTAGTGGTGACAGCTAAATCAATGATAAAGGTAATCCAGTGTCATGGTTTATGGATTTCGCAGCGCATCTGCGAGAGATCAAGAAGAGAGCTGCTCTTTGGTAGGGGCTGCCAGGGGGCACGATGGATAGATTCGGAGGACAGAAGTGCCTTTCTCCCAAGACATCAGATATCAGCGCCTGCCGAAGGCGAGACATTCATGTAAGGTAAACAGACTTCATCGTCTCTTGTAATACATTCTCGCTTCTTAATGCACGTTTTATGTCGTGCAGAACATATTATCAGTGTCAGTGGCCCCGGCCAAAGGCACAGCTAATCAGGCAGCTCGCTTGAGGAGCAGACACAAAGGGAAAGGGCAAGCATAGCGCGATCCCTGCGTGGCCTTACCAGCCCGGCCGTGAGCAAGCTGCGGTTCAGGGAATTTTTGACTGGCATCTGGGTCATTGTGTTCAACAGCTGCAGATGGGTTAAGCCTGCAAGAATTTGGCTAACCCCTTTTTGGAATCCTTTTATATTTCTGGCCTCCAAAGCATCCCGTGACAGTGAGTGTCATAACTCAACTTTGCATTGTGTGAAAGAAGGGCTTCCTTTCCTTCGTGTCAGACCCACGGCCCAACAGACTGGTGGGTGCCCCCTTTCTCTGCTTACGGGACACACAAAGAGCAACGCTTGCCTGTTCACACTGCTCACGAGCTGATGGGACCTCTCATATCCCTTCACTGCAGAGGTGACGAAGCAGAGCACTGCTGCGGTCAGCCTCCTGCCTCTGGAAACCACTGCACATTTCTGTGCCGTCTTTTCCATATTCTGATTTTTCCGTATCCTCCTCTGCCCACGCAGAGCTGCCCCTGTGTCTGAGGTACAGCACAAGTGGTCCCTGAAGCTCTGTTTTTGCCTTGTTGTCAACTGTTGAGCAGTGAGCTGGACTTTTCAGCCTGGTGGCCCTGCTGTTTCCTTCCTGACGTGGTAATTTAGAGCCCCTGATGGACGTCGTACGGCTAGGGCTGGTGTTCCTCATATCCCTCGCTTTGTATTTACTGCGTATGTCACTTTATCAACCTGTCCTTCAGTTTTCTGAGCACGCTCTGCGTCTCCTTGCAGTTGGATCATTCATAAGCGTGCCAAGCTGCCCAAGCCTTGACACTAACGGGTTGGCAGTACCGGACTTCTCGCTCTACCGACTGCGCTCGTTCCTCTTGTACCACATGCATCTGCATATCGAGCTGTTCTGCTCTTCGTTACAGTTGATTTCCATCTATCTTGTATGCCCGGCTTTCCAGCCCACAGGTCTCTGGATGGCCTCTGAAAGCCCTTTTTAAAAATGAATGTAACATTTGCCACCTTCCATTCCCGCGGTGCCACGCCATTTCAACAACTGTTGTGGTATTGTGCTGAATAGGTCAGCAGTTTCAAGCCTGAGTTCCCTCAGAGCTCTTGAGTGAAACCGTCTGCTCTGAGTGATCTGCTGCTGTTATTTTTATTGTTTTGTCCTCAAATCTCTTCTACTGACGCTTCAGTTTTGGAGACTTTCTGAGGCTCGTTCCCCATAGAGCCAGCCAACCACTGGTGTGGGGATGGAGCAGGGCACGAAATGGAGCAGACCTACAGGTCTGCACGGCCAGCGGCCAGACCACGCTGTTCCTTTTGCTCCTTGCAGGGGGGTGGCAAAGCAGTGACATCGGGGTGGGCAAGAGGGAGTGCCCAGATCGGCGCCGTGGGCCCTTTGGACCATCCTCACAGGATGGCAGAGCCTTTCTCCCCTCACTGTGTTTACAGAGAGGCAGACTTCAATTTCTGGATCACTTCCTCAGCTGATGCAACCTGGTGTTGCTAAATCAAAACCGGTGCAGCGGTGCTGCTTTATGGTATAGGTGCTTTTAACAGCACATTAAAGCTCTGACCTCCAGAGACAATCTCATCCTTAGTTTCTTCAGCCACTGAGGCAGTGGATTTAGACACACTGCTTTTGACAGAGCTTTTCTTAAACCAGACTGGGGCTTGTTTTTATATTTCCTATGCCTTATGCCCCTTTCCTCTCACTTTGGTCTGCTGCTTTTTGGCCAGTCCTTGGCTAATTCTGTGACAACAGATACATCTTTGTCAAGAACTGGAAGGGATTATAGAAATTCTAGCTAAGTGCTTTCTGCCTATCCTTGCTGACCATTTCTTTCACATTTCCTGGTGAAGGAGCATCACTGTAACGCGGTGAGCTCTTCTACACCCTCGGTAGGTAGGTGGTACTCAGGGTCTGTCACACACCCATTGCCCCCAAGTCCTGCTTTTACAAATATATCTTCTCCTGCAAGCAGCATCTTGCAAAAAAAGCGAGCTTTGAACACTTCTCTTCATGCCAGATGAAAAATAATGTAACAAACCATCTGAATTTTGCTTTGTCCTGCTGGCTTAACACCTGAGAACAACCCTTACGTTCACTGGGATACAGCCGCACTTTCTGTTCTTTGCACTGGGTGAAAAGAGCTGTGCAGCTAAGTGTCTTACTGCTCTTTCCTGCTCAGCCCTTGTATGCAGCAGATGCTTTTACTGAAAAAGTAAAATTAGATTTCCAGGAACACTTATGCACATGCCTTTGAAATCCATTTTCCATGAACATTTTTGCTTTCTGTTCATGGAAAGTGAGCACAGCGGGAACAAGAACTCAAAGCCACCAAATTAACTGCAAAGCCAGACAGGTCGGGCAATCATATGACCCACGCTGCTTTCCCTTTATTGGTATGTCTGAAAAAAAAAATGGTGCATCGGTCTTGATTTTGGAGTAGGGGGGTTAATAGCTCCCTGCAGAAAGAGCCTAAACACTTTGTATTCAATTAAATATGTGAGTGAATGGGTGGATCTTTATCCTGGAGCAGGAAAAAGCTTCTCCGTGAATTAGTTGGAATAAGATCACTTCAAAAGGCTACAGCAGTGTCTTGATAATAGCTCTGACACAGAAATGCAGCTTTAATTCTTAATTACTCTGCTCTTTATTTTAAATTACTGAACAACAGACCTGATGACTCCTAGGCATCCAAAGTATGCGGCCCGGTGGGTTGCGTTCCCACGAGAGCAGTGAGAAGCAGAGAGGAACAGGAGGTCTGATGGGACAGGGAAACGTCAGGGCAGTCTGCTCATTTCTGCGCACTGACTTTTGCCTGGAAGAAAGTCCCATTTGGCAGGAGACTGACGTGTGGAAGTACTGGTGGTGGGAGACGCTGGGGCTGTCGCAGGCAGCGGGTGCATTCGTCCCTCCAGCGAGCAGGATTTACCAGTTCCTTGGGGCAGGATGTGGCCTTAAGCATCGCCTCTCTGAGCAGCAGGGCAAGCAAGAGGGATTTATTTTCTCCCCTGGCGTGTGTTGTTATTCAGCCTTTTCCTGGTGCTTAGCACATGCGGCCAGCTCACCAGCTGCCTTGCAGCTCACCACAGCCTGATGTGCCAGCACGTGGCCTCCAACCCCACCGCCAAGCCTGCCTCCCTGTTGGCTGAGGTGACTTCACCTGGGTTTGTGGTCTGAGATCATACTTTCAGGTGCGTGTTGTTTGCTGGAGGAATAAAATCCCAATAAAAGAATAAAAGCTTCCAGCATTACCAGTTGTTTTTTTTTTTGTTTTTTTTTTTTTTTTCCCTTGCCACGTGAGCATTTCACAAAGTTTATGAGGAAATCACAGCAGCTCCTAATTGCTCTCGGCAGCAGACCTTGCGTGTCGAGACCGTCCTAGTCACTCCCCTGCGTGCTCAAGCCTAGTTGCATCACTGAAACAGGACACTGAAATGCTCAAGCGTTGAAGGGCAGACTCCCCTCTCTTCTGAGAGATGAGATGCCTTCCTCCTCCAGCTATCATGGGGCTGTGCTGGAGCAGGAGTTTGGGAGAGGTCCCTGCCCTGCTCCTTCTGCACTTTGTCCCTGGAGCCAAGCTGGAAGCTAGTGTTTGTGTCCTGCTGGCAGAAGCCGTCTGTGGCACAGGGAAATGGGAGCTGTCACTGCAGGATGCTGCTCAGCACCAGCAGTTTGACCTGCCCAGTCCAACTGGAGCAGCACAGACCAACTCACATCCCTTCTGCTGCCTGATAGGCATCAGGAGAGGGAAGAGACGTGCACACTTGTGCCTCTGTGCGTGAATGCACACGTACACGGTGTGCTTTGAACGGCGGGCGGTGCATTCAGAGCCTGAATCAGCATGATTTCTCGGTACTGCTCAAAATCATATTCCCAGAATTAATAATGGCCCACTCTGGAGCTCTTTCTTTGCTTAAATGGCTTTGTTGATTATTACCTTTTGTCAGCGCTGAGCGGTAATGAGGGGCTAATAATTCCCTCAGGACTCACTGACAGCACAGGAAACTTCTGCTGCTGGACACCAAAACTGAGCTATTCCCCCTCTGCAGAGGCTGTGTGAAGAGAGGGGAAGCTACACACAGGCTGGCTGCATTTTGCTGAGGTGTGATGGGTGGTAGTCAGCACCCAGTGGTTTTTGATGCTTTCAGAATGATGGAGGGCAGGAGAGGTGCTGAGTTTTGGTGGTGCAGAGCAGAAAAAGACCTGAAGAAGGACACTGGTGGCTTTTTCTTGGAGAGTTGAAGGAGAGCAGGGTTGGGAGCTCAGAGAACCTACTGGGGGGTTTGAAACCCTCATTTCTGTTTAGAGGACTGACTTTTGACTGAGCCATCAGAAATGTTGTATAGGCATGTACAAACATGGGTATGAAAGAGAGATTTACTTTTAAGGAGATAAGAAAGAGAACACCTAATGCTAACTCCCTCTTTCCCGTGTGTTGGGGATCAAAGAGGTCCCTGATTCCTGGCAGTATTATACACACACTGAGGTCCACTGTACTCAGCATTGGTGTGGCCTCACCTGTGTGGGTGCCACAATACAAGGAGGCTATAAAACTATTAGAGTGTCCAAAGGAGGGCTACAAAGATGGTGAAGTGTTTAGAGGGTAAGACATAGGAGCAGCAGCTGAGGTCCCTGGGTTTGCTCAGCCCCAAGCAGAGCAGGCTGAGGGGAGGCCTCATGGCGGCCTGCAGCTCCCTCACGAGGGGAGCAGAGGGGCAGGCGCTGAGCTCTGCTCTCTGGGGACAGCGACAGGACCCGAGGGGACGGCATGGAGCTGGGACAGGGGAGGGTCAGGCTGGGGGTTAGGGAGAGGGTCTGCACCCAGAGGGGGGTCGGGCACTGGGACAGGCTCCCCAGGGACGTGGTCATGGCACCGAGCCTGACAGAGTTCAAGAAGTGTTTTTAGACAGTGCTCTCAGCCATAGGGTCTGGTTTGTGGGTGGTCCTTTGTGGAGCCAGGAGCTGGACTCAATGATCCTTGTGGGTCCCTTCCAACCCGGGATATTCTGTGATTCTATGAAAACTAAATTGTTCCCTGGTGCCTCTAATGAGCGTGAAGGTTGAACAGAGCAGGGCTGTACTGGGAGGGGAAGAGAGAATGGTTTCTTCAAGAAATGAAGTGCTTGAAGCGATGATGTTGGTACTAAGGGTATTAAAAATCTAGGAGGTGAGTCATGAACATTACTATAAACAAATATGTTCACTGTTTTTAAAATCATTTAATCTGTGTTGTTTGTTTATTTGCTTTCTTTCTATATTTTTTTCTTTCTGGTGCAGGGAGAAAGGCTTGCTGTTTGTCATTCCCAGATTGAAATCAATAGACTTGTGGGCACTTCCTTCCCACAGAAATTCCCAGGTGGAGTTCCCCAAAAAGTCAATCACAGAAAGAAAAAGAAAAAAAAAAAAAAAAAAAAAAAGAAAGAAAAAAGAAAAGCTGGAAGGTCCCAAACCTAGTGTTCTCAGAGCAGACTGAGTATTTTAACTCTGAAGAACAACTAAGAGGTACAAATGTCCCAGCCCTCTTCCTTCACCCTGTAAATATGACGTGAACTGGGTGGTGGGATGCTCGCCTAAGTCAGATCCAGAATCTATGGGCGATGGAAAATAACTAAGGTACTAAAATATTCCAAAAATATCAGTTGTCATTCACGTAACACATAGGTCACCGTGGTTACTCTGAGGTCCAATGTACATAATATGGGTGTATCCATTTCTGATGTTGCCGCAGCCCTCTTCTGGCGAAGGTCTTGTCACAGAATCACAGATTTATGGATGGAAACAGCCCATGAGGTCATCTGAGACGTTCCTCTGCTAATGCGGATTTATTCCCTCCTGTGTGTTTTCCAGTGCTTGGTCCTGCCTGTTGTTCAAATGACTCAGGTGTCCACTGCATCCCTTGAGGGACTATTTCAGAGCCTAGCAGACCTTGCTGTCAGGATTTTGTTTCCTGTCATACTCCTTCTAAAGTTTCCTCTTCTTTCTTTAGTTACTTACACTTTCTGCCGAACACTGATGAGGAAGAGGACCATAGGAATACTACATCTATTTCTCACTTATTCAGCTAATTCCTGTTATACCATTTTTGATGACTCCAAACAACCCTGTCCTCCTTAGTACTTATCACCTCACACTCCTCTCCAGGGACTGCAGCCCAGCTTCCAACCGAGACAGGCTGATAGGTGCCTATGGACGTTGGAGGAGGCCAGAATGGAAGAATTAGATGCACAGATACATTTTTCCACCTCATTTTCATTCTGAACAAATCCCTTAAGCTTTGGTATGAATGTAATGCATCTGCAATGGTACTTGAGAGTGAGACTGCTAAAGCTGTGTGGAAACCTGGAAAATAACAACTATTCATAAGGAATTCTGATGCTCTATTTAAAGTTTCTTTAACATTTACCTCCTCCACCTTTCATTAGCTATAATTAAGAGATGAGAAAAAGAGAAAAGAATGCAAAGTTCGGGTTGGAAGACAAGCCATCAGGAAGTCAGGAAATTAAAAAGGAGTGTAATAATAATGGGGTTTCCCAAACAGCACGAACTTGGCGTTATTCCACCACCCAAGTACTTCATGTCATAACGAGCACTACTATCAGATTCATGTTTGTGCAGAGCTAGAGCCCTTAGCAACCCAGGCATTAGTTTTAAAGCAGACAGGAACGTCACTTGTCCCTTCAAGGACATTTTACATTGTCACAGTGGTGGAAAAGGCCTCCCTGTAGAGGAGAGTCACATCCCTGATGTGTAGAGGTATAACTTTACTAAGTGATGGATGAGTAGGGACTTACATTCTCACATCTTTGCTGTTACTGCCATCCCTTAGGATCCCTACCCTCTTTCCCTCAGATGCTCACCACTGCTCCTGGTCCCAAACCTAGTTCCTGCAGCCCCCTGGTGCACCAGCCTGATGCTTTTGGTGGGCGTGCTTGAAACAAGAGCTCTGAATTGACTCAGATTGCAAAAATCCACACCCCAAATACAGATTTATTTAAAAATATTTTTAAACTAGGTCATTTTGCAAAATTAGCCTAGAGTGGAGCTATCCACCTAGATGGTCACAGCTGCGGTGGGGTAGCCATATCTACAGCAGAGTAGAGGAGGGCAGGAAGGGATCTGCTTCCCCAGGAATTGTAATTTTTAAAAAAAGAAAAACAGCCTAAGTTAAGTTTGCCAAGTCGGTTTTAGCTTTGGGGATTTGTGTGGCTTGTAGGTATTTGCTATAACGTGGGCATATCAACATTATTCATTTTGGCATACATCACATCCAGATATATTTCAGTATCCATCCTTCATTCATTCTTTTGGCTTCAGGGTCGGAGACTGAAGGATGCTATTGCAAAGGCTTCAGGGATCTTGGCAAGAAGTAGGGATGTGCTGGGTCTGTCATGGCTGACTGAACACTCACAGCAATACGTTCGTGATTACGCCAGCAGTGCTAAAGGCACTAATTAAGGAAGAAGCTTGTGTGAAGAGCTTTAGTTACTAGCTTAATACATCACTGGTCTTTTTTTGTTTTCTTTTGTTTCTTTTATTTGAATGCACTGCAAGCTTGCTGTGTTTTTGTGAACAGCAGCTCTCAACCTGTGCTCCATAGGTCTCTGCCATCTTGTAACTAAAGGGTCTGAGAAAGGTGAAGGTAAAGCAAGGGGGCACGTGGGACAGGTGGAGTTCTCACAACAGATTTGGACCACGTCAGACCTGCAGTACAGCAGT
The DNA here is from genome assembly GCF_009819795.1 of Aythya fuligula. Lineage (NCBI taxonomy): Eukaryota > Metazoa > Chordata > Aves > Anseriformes > Anatidae > Aythya > Aythya fuligula. The sequence goes on along the minus strand of NC_045559.1, from coordinate 115,508,684 downwards.
CTGTGTCCAGCTGGTCCTGCATCGTGGCACTGCATGATCTAGTGATATCTCTTCCAGCCTCCCTTTTATGTGATTCTGCAGTCCTGGGTTTGTATGCTTTCATTCCTACAAATCCTAGCAAAATTTTGTCATCTCCTTTTTGTCTTATTCTCTCACCTTGTCTTTATTCCTTTTTTCTTTTCATCTTTGGAGAAATAAAGGGCAAGCAATAAGGAAAAAACAAAGTCTGAAAAATGTTCCTTTGGGGCTTTCCCCTATAGATATCCTGGCATAGATTTCCCATAGTTCCCATAGAAGTTCAGCAAGAAACTCCTTTTTTTTTTTTTTTTTTTTTTTTTTTTTATGTGCAGGTGCACATGCACACAAAGAACCTAATCCTTTCTAACGCACCACACCAAAGTCATCAGCTAAGCCATTCCAGTGGCACAGCCTGGTAAACAGAGCTTGTAAGCACCAGCCTCCAGCGCATAGTTGAGTTAAAAGCAAAAGATTATGAATGACCTGTCTCGGATCGGGCTGTGAAGAACGAAGCGGATCTGATTGATGCAACTTCCATGTGTGCACTGGTGAATATGTATTAGTTCAGCGCATTGCCCCGTTCATAGTTTTGAGCTTCCCTTTGTCATTACTGAATGCTTGAAGGCAGAAGATTGCAGCTTTCGTTAAACTCCTTGAAGATATTTAGTACAGTGCACACGCAAATAGCCTTCTCTCCAACTTTTCAAGATCACCTGCCTTCACCCCACCTTCCCTCGCTCGAGGCATTCAGCTCAGAGTGGCAGCACGTGGGGCAACGGGGAGGTGTGCTCCTACCTGGCTGGATCCACACGTGTGGATCACCTCTGAACGCCCTGGTGCTGCTGTTCTCCTCCTGTCTGGCACGTGGCTGTGATGGAGGGGAGCACCCATGACCCCTGCCCACTGGCTCGGGGTGCAGGAGGCTGCGGGAGGCTTGGAGGACATCCATGGAGTGTCTTCCACCTGGAGGACACAAGCTCTGCCGTTCATCTCTAGGCCTCTCACAGCAGACACGAGAAATGAGGTGTTGCTGGTGATGCCTAAAAGTCTGTCTTCAGTACAGTTATGTAGAGGACTCTTTGATCAGCTCTGGGCAAAAGCTCATAAGGCTTTTTTGTTTATTCGCTCAGTATTCACCGTGGGTGCACTGGGCATTTATTATCTATCTCCTTTTTTTTTTTCGGGCTGCTTTTATTACCCCAGGAACTTGCACAAATGCTCCGTGGTGCATTACAGCCAGACAAGGGGTCCTTTGGGAGGAACATCTACTGGCTCACACAAACTGATTTAGGCGGACGGGTCAGCCAAGCAAGGTGAGCAGGCCCTGGATGAGCACGTTCCTCTTGCTTTGGCTCAGCGAGGAGGCCAAAACAGGGTGACTCAGAGAAAAGGAGGAAACAACCCAAACCTTGCAACCCGCCAGTCGCTCAGCTTGGCGGCTGCCTGGAGATCAGCCGAGGGCTAGCAGGGCTCTTTGTTTCATCTAAGCCCATTTGTTCCACCGTAACAAAAACAGCATCAGAGCGTTTCTTGCAGGGTTTTAATTTTTTTTTCCTTCCCTCCCTGCTTATTTCCTTCCCGAGGCTCTAATCCTCGGGGCCATCACAGCCAGTTGCTATGGCAGTGACTGAGGGCACAAAGAGAGGATTACGGCTGCAGGTGAGGGAACAGCAATGGGCCCAGGCCAGCTCCTAAAATCCACTTGGGCTCCAAGGAACCGTGCTGCAGAGAGCCATTAAGAGGGCTCCCTGTTTGGTTTGCATTATTTACGTGTTGGCTCCTTCTCCACAGCAGCAATGTTGCAGATTAGGGCTGAAGAAGTCACACGGAAACAAGCAGGGAGAGGGCTGTGGTGTTGCACCCTGCAAAGCACCCTGGAAATCTGGGATCTTCTGTCCCAAATTCGGGTCTCGCCAGAATGGGGCTGGTTGGATGCTCCTTTGATCTGGGAGCTGAAGCTAGTGATGCAATGACCGAAGACAAGAGACATGTCCTTTTGTCCTCCCTCCTCCCTGTGGCTTTGGTCAGCGTCTGTAATGCTACACTCATGTGTAGGTGGAGAACAGAGCGTGGTTTGGCACATTGGGGTCTGAAAGGAAAAAGAAAAAGTTTGGGGAAACTGTGCTAGAAATAACTGTGCTCATACATGGCTGTAAAAAATGGTGGTCATGCTTGAACAGGAGGGCAGCCAGGACCTCTCTGCCTGGTGGGGAGAATGAGACATGTCAGGGATTTGCCCTGATTTTCCATGGAGGGGTTTTGGGAGGAATTTCCCCAAAATCGGAGAAAATTTGGGTGTTGGGTGGGTCGCGATCCCCCCAGCTCTACCATCAGCCACTTGCACGGCCAAGGTTGGAGAAGACCACGAAGCCCCACCACGATTACCCACAGCAGGAGCCGTAACCCCAGAGGAGCTCTGTTAGGGGCACTTGGCCGCAACCCCCTACGTGGATTTTTCCACTTAGACAAACAGCTCTTAATTGGACTGGACAATCTCCTGGAGGTTTTCTCCAGCCATGAGAGGTAGAGCCATGTCGTGAAGTACCCGGTCAGAAGAAGTAGCTGCAGTGTCATACATAGTGAGTTGAAGGGAAAAGAAAAAAAAAAAAAAAAAAAAAAAAAAAAAAAAAACCAAAGCTGTCTTGTAGGTGTTTGAGTCATTACACGGTTAATTACACCGACCCAATACAATAGTTAATTAACACTACAGTTGTGAAATACCTAATAAAATAAATAAGACTGTATGACATCAGTGTAATTGCAGGAAAGTGAAGGCTGGTAGATGATAGCCTTTCACATGTAGAGTTTCAGGCTAAAAGAGAGATTTTTTTTGTCTTGTGAGCCTCATAAAAAAATGTGTTGTGTCCCCAGAGAGAGCAAAGATGGCTGCTGTTGAATCCCGGGCTGTTCCTTCTTTCCCAGCGCTGACACACAGTCGTGACAAGGAATTATATATTGCATTCATCACGCCTGCTCTCCAGGCATGATCCCCAAATAATTAATCCTTTTAGCTTGCAGGAGCTGCCATCTGGCCAGTTTCCAGTCAACCTGGCTGGTTTTACTACGGAGTTGCCAGCAGCCCGCACCCCTGTGGGCATGGACAGCAGCTGCTTGCCTGGGATTTTGGGGGGGATTTTTGGCCATTTATTAAAAATGGCAAGCTTCAGACGTGCCACATGCTGCCTAAATGCAGAGACCATAGCAGCCCTTGCCTCTAAGAGCTTGTGATCTAGAAGGAGGATGACTGGGAGCCATATATAATACCCAGAGCAAGATTCAGGAGCTCAGCTGACTTTTTTTTTTTTTTTTTTTGATGAACTTACCCTGAAGAAAAGGCCCAGAATAAAACCCAGCTGATTTTTTAATTCCTGCAGGACAAACATGGAAACGAAATTTAAGAAGGGGAGCCAATTGTCACTGCAAGTCAGGAGAAGGTCCGTGAAACCACGTCCAGTTTAGATGAAGGAAAGGTGCCTTGGCCTGGCCTGTCTTTTGTGTGGCAGGCAGCCCTGCAGCTGAGATCTGATGTCCTCGAGCACCTCTCCCAAAATGGGGACATCCGAAACTTCTTGGAAGGTGACCTCTGGGATCACCCTCACACCCCACAGGGGAAGGGATCCTCTCAGGGCTTTGCAGCGACCTGCAACGAAGCCAGTGTGCCCATGAAGAACTGAATGCTTCTGAAAATAACCTGGTTTATGGAAAGTACTGGGGAAAAGCCTTCCTGGTTTCCCTCAGATCCACACCCTCCCTCTTTGCCATGCCACTGGTCCTAGGCTGGGCAGAGGGTGGACCTGACCTCGGATCTTGTGCTGTCCCTGCTGTGGTCAGTGTGGAGCCACATCTGCTCGGCTTGTTTGGAGAACCCCTGCCAGATCAGATGGACAAACACTTACTGGGTGAATCTTTCCAGGTCTGAGTCGACAAAATGCGTGGACCCAGGTGAACTTGCTGTGCATGACTAGCTGCCCAAATGATGGCACCTGTGGTTCTGTGGAGACTGAGCGACAAATGGTAACGAGGCGACCTTCTGAGATGAAAGAGGTGCTCAGGGGAGCTCAGGCAGGGCTGCTGTGTGGGGTTTTAGCAGGCAGCTCTGTTGTGCAAGCTGAAGGAGAAACCTTGGCCCACTGTTTCTGGGGGACTTTCCTTCCGCAGAGCAAACAAAAACTCCTATCCCAGACTTTGTTCTCCAATTCATTTTTATGAGTGCAGTCACCGGTTGGCATTAGTTCCCCTGGGGAGGGGCTCAGCAAGCATCAATGCAGACTTGCACTCTCCAAAGGGTGCGTTATCAAAACTCAGGTTAGCAAATGCACTGCCAAGGTAAGCCCCTATCTGAAGTTTGCCTATAATTTGAATAATTGGGGCAGCTTGCTAAATGCTCCAGGTGCTGGATTTTTTATTTTTTTATTTTTTTTTTTCACAGAAGTTTTGTATTTCCACCAAAAAGCCAAAATCTTTCGACATTTCTAGCTTCTCCAGTGGCCAGTACTTGCTCTCTGCACCCGCACCAAAGTTGTTCGACCTAAACTGCCCCAGAAGCCGACGTCTGCTGCTCACAGGCTTCATTTGAAAAGAAACAATGCAAAACTCCTAACTGGTGGCATGTGGAATTCCTTTTTGCTAAACCCCAGGCACGTAACAGCACTTTATTGGTATCAAATGAATTGTTATAGGGCTGAACAACAACATTTCTTCGCTCACGAACTCTGTTGGAGTTGGGTGGATGCTAGATACACTTGGTATGACTTGGCTGCAGCGCTCTGCCATGAAAGAGATCCTTTATTTGAGAGGCTATAAAGAAATAGGAACCGAAAACTAACTGCAAGCATGTGGACACCCGAAGAACAACATTTTATTCCAAAAACAGATGTGACCTGGTCAGATCAGCACCGCCTCGAACCCTGCTCTCCTTATAGCTTTTGGGTCCATGCTTAGCAAGCCCAGGTGAGCCATCAAATCCTTTGGCAAGCTCATATGAGGAGGAAAGATTAGAGATCTACAGAAGCGAAGGTAAATGATACCCATGTAAAGGGCCTCACAAAAATCTGCGTGTTAACCAGCCCAATGAACTTGCTGCCCAGGGCTGTTTAATTTGCTTTTTTAGATTTGTTGGAAGAAAATTTGTTTTCTTGAAGCTTTAACAAGCACCTTAAAATTTCTGCATGGCTTATCAGTCTGCTTAGGTGCAACAGATTTCGTGAAAAATACGGATTTTTTTCTAGTAGAAAGCAGCATGGTGATATCCAAACTGGGGGCAGCTATAGGAAGAGGACCTGGGGAAAATGCATCCTTCAATGCAGCTTCCAAACACCCAGACAAGCTGGCGAGGGCTGCAATTGCAAAAACAGGAGTCTCTGGACAAAACCACAGTACGTGAGGAGATCTCCCGTTGTGCCCCAAGGCAAACAGGTCACTGCTGGGTGAGGGTGAGGAGTTTTGCTGCGTTTTCCCACTGCCCTGGCAGTGGCACAAGCATGACGTGCCATCCTCCCTGGTCTTCCCAGCCCTGATTTTTTGGTAGGAAATGCATATTGGGGTGGGGCTCTCATTTTTCTTAAGCACTGAGCTGCCTCCTTTCAGGCCCAAGAGAGTGCACCTTTACCATCCCTAATTTACCGCTTTCCCCGTGTAACCACGGGGTATTTTCACCCTCCCGTCCTGTAGGGTGGAGGAAAAACTGAATCAGCACCTTCCACGTCTCGAAGGTGGTTCCTCTCGTTTATGTGAGTGCCGGGAGGCCATGGGAAGTTTTTCCTTAAAAAAAAAAAAAAATGAAGGAGCTGTTGCTACAACAAACTGTGCCTGCTTGCTCAGGTCCTTGGAGCCACTTTAAATATAACAGCGCGCGGTGCTCGTGATGCAAGAGGTCACTGCTTGTGCTCATACCCATTAATTATAGACGTATAAATAATGGACAAGTATACATCCTTAGTCTGGGAGCTGAGCTGCAATAAAGGAAAGGCAAGAGCAAAATCCCGGCGTGCAATGTTTGGGGTCTGTTTGTTCCCCTCTCCGCACTCCCCATTCCATTCTAAGTCAGCAAAGGACTTTCAGGCTCAGACCAAGGAGTGTGTTTCATCTTCAGGGCAAGGTTTTTCTTCTTACGCCTTTCCTATTTTACACGTATGCAGTTTGAAACAAAAGCTCAATTTTAGCATAAACAGATTGCCTAATTTTTAACACGTCAGTGCCTTTCCTGAGATTTATCACCGATTCCTTTTTTTTTTTTTTTTTTTTTGCTTTTGGTTTGTTAAACAGACTAAAATATGTAAGCAGCTATTCAAATATGTAAATGGCACTTAGCTCTCCCCTTTCCACTTTTATTATTTACGATGTCCAACACCAGCATTTTGCTCAGCTCTGGCCGCCAGCCGCTCATGCCTCCCTAAGTGACTGGGACCAGTGCCGTGGTGGTCTGCTCCCAGTGCTGCGCCCCTCGCTAGGAGACAAAATAGGAGGCTTGACCTCACCTCAACTCACCTGCAGCAAATAATGTCACTCTGGAAGGTTTGCTGTATTGTTGGGATGTGGCACTGTGTGGAATTAATCTGAGGCAAAGGTAAATTTATATATATATATATATTTTTTTTTTAACAAATATTTTTTGATGCTTAGGGAGTATTAAATTAAAGGCCAAAAACCATCCCCTGAACATTGACCTTAGAGCAGTGATGAGGGCGAGCACCTTCTGTACAGCTGTGACAATTTGGGCCAAAAAAAAGGCTTTTTTTTTTTTTTTTTCCAATTGGAAAAAAATTGGAAAAAAAAAAAACGTGGAGGACTGCTGACCAGTTATAATTATCCTTCCTCTGTTTAGGCAACAGCAACCAGCCCAACTTGTTGCAGGCAACAAAGCCCATCCCTGCTCCCAGCCTCTGGCCTCTGTGCGAGTGGCAGCCCCAGGGGAAGGGCAGCAGGCTGGGGGAGCAACCGAGCATGGGGTGAGCCCTCGCCAGGCACTGGGGACAGGATTTTGGTTGCTGTGACTTGAATGGAGGGGTTTTGGGGAAAGATGGGGAAGCCTCTGAGGCTGGGATGATGCAGAAGGCCAGTGCTTCAGCTCTGGAAACGTGAGGGCAATGCTGCCCCTTCTACACGGCTGAATTTGGTTGGGGGATCAAGGCAGGTGGTGGTGAGAAGTGGGTGGTGCTGTGTGGACCCCCTGCACACACATTTCGGGTGGGCTCAGGGCCCGGCTCAGCACGGAGGGAGGGCAGGAGCCCTGCTTGAGGAGCAGGAGCTCAGAGCCAGCTCCTGATTCAGGCTTCGAGTGGGCTCGTTTCACAGCTCTCCCAGTGAATCTTTGAAATTGGATAAGAGCAAAGCCACAGTCGGAGAAGCTTCTTGCATTTCTCAGCGCGGAGCCACTGCTGTTTCATTATGATCTAGTGTTTCATCGACCAAACCTCGGCTTGGGAACGAGCACAGAGACGTGGTAAAATACGATCTGTGAAAAGCTGATACGTTGAAGAACAAAAAGCTAGAGCCACGAATTAAAAGAGTTGGGTGGTCTTATAATTTAAAAAAAAAAAAAAAAAAAAAAAAAAAAAAAAGAAGAAAAAAAGCGGTGGAGTCTGAAGCAATGTGTACAGGAATTCTGTTGTTGTTTCTTGCTCCTACGCACATGCCATTCGCGTGAGGTGCTGTGTGTGCTCCGCTCGTGTGGCTGCCAACGTCACCGTCTGGCACCACGCAGGTAAAGGGATTCGGGGCAGCTTGCAGCACAAGGCTGCGCTTGTTTTCCTTTCCTTTCTGATTAACCGCGCTCCTTCTGCACCAAGGTCACGGCGTGGCGGGGAGGAAAAGGGGAGAGGAGGAGAAATGGAAGAGAATGTGCAAGAAGAGGTGGAAATTGAGAAGTTTGGGAGCCCTCCCTGCTGCCCCCGCCTCTCCCCAGCACACCGCTAACCCCAGGGCTGGTGGCCGGCTCTCCACCTGTGTGCTGCCCACCCTCGCTGGCTGCCTGTGCCAAATTATGGGCACTGATGGACCTCGGAGGATTGGGGATTCAGGGCTGCATGGGGATGCCCTAGGGATATTGGTACTCGGCATCACTGGGGCTGGGCTCCGCTCATGGCCTCGGGATGCTCCTTGCAGGCAGCATTTGGGTATGGGGCAGAGCGAACGCGGGTGGGAGATGCCAAGCTGGGGTCCGTCACCAAGCTCTTGTCCCCAGCACCCTCGCTTGGCTCTCTACAACACAGGAGCCCATGTCCCTGAAAGTTGTGAAACAATACCTGGGGATTTTAGCAGCCGAGCAGCCAAACAAGATCTAAAGAGGAAGCTGGGAGTCCCCGTTAGCATTAAGGTAAAGCAAACATATGGATTTAATAACCAACAACAAAACCAAAGAACCTTTCAGGACTCCTTTACAAACACGCCTCCTTGGTGATGTCTCAGCACATTCTTAATTTTTCTGCTCCAATTTCTTTTCCTTCTTATTGCTAGGCCTTGAGCAGTCACTTGTAGGGACTAGGCATGATTTGTACACAAGTGCATAAAAACCTATTGGCCCCGGGGGCCACTAAATAGTCACTCTACTAGTGACTGCACCCAGAATCCCTCCTCCACAAACCCACAATCTAGAAAAATGAAGTCACCTCAGTCCAGGAGCCAGAAGTGCTTCAAGAAATGTGGAAAAAGAGCAAATTGGGAATCCTTGGGTGATGCTAGGAGCGGCTGATGCTCCGTGCTTCAGCCAAAGGAGTGACGAGAGCCTTGTCCTCTGCCCACATGGACCAAAGGGTGACACCTCTCCCTTATTCTACATCTAACAAATGGTTTAACTTTCAATGCCATAAACAGGTCTTCCTGTCCCGTGTCCTGGCTTGAGCTGCATCCCGCAGCACGAGGAGCTGAGGCATGGAAGGAGCCTGGGAGGAGAGGTGTTTTCCAGCTGCCACAGCGAGGTGAGATTATTTGAAGTGCAAGCATAAGGCACAAACAAATACGGTCACTGAACGGTAATTGCGTTTCTGTGTTTGAAACCTGGAAGCCCTCTAGGAAACATGCACCTAAGAGGGATTTTATGAAGCACAGACAACTTGTGCAAAACATTCTGGAGGCTGAGGATTTCAACTTTGTATGAGATTTGTGGTATTTTACTGATTTCAGTTGCTGAAATGAGATGAGCCTGCTGTATTACAGCCAGTGGTTCTGCTTCCTCCTTGGAAAGGTATGTGGGGGAAAAAAAAAAGAAAAAAAAAAAGATTAAAAGCAAAACAACTCCGAGAGAGAATCATTTCAAGTTTTGGGTGTAGTTTCAGGTTGTTCTTTATTTTATCTGAACCGGTTGTCCCACCCCTAATTACAACAGCATTAACACATTCCTGGGTGTGGCCGCTGGAAATTCTCAAGTGGGCAAAAAAATTTTCAGCTACGTCACGCACTGCAGGTGTGTATCAGGGGACCACTTCCAACCATGTATCCAGAGTCACAGCAGCACAGCACGGTCCTGCTGGCTTCACCACTGTCCCCTGACCTTTTTTGCTTCAGGGCAGGAGGACCACGCCGCTCCTTTCCTCTAAGGGCGAGCCTTAGTCAGCACGGCTGCGGGTTGCAGCCTCCCCGCCGCAGCCCCGATGGGCAGATAAAGCATGCTGGCAGTCCTGCAGAAGGAACAGCGGGTCCCCTAGCAGCTCCCACCACGTTTCCATCGGGAGTTTTGGGGGTGAGGCCTTTTCTTTGCAGCTTTGCTCAGATGACGCTGCTGGCAGTCTTGCCCATCTCCTTCTCCCTTTGTGGGTTTTTCTCGAGCCAGGTAAAAAGTTCAGTTCCCACGGCGGCTGGTGCAGCTAGACACCTGGCTTTTACTCACCAGGGGCTTTTATCTTGTTTCTTAGGGCCTGTGGTAAATGGCAGTGCGTGCGAGACACCACTCACACTACGGTTGTGCGTGAAGCCTCCTCTGGATGATCTGATAGCTTCATAGCACCCGGCAGCCTAATCTGGCTTTGAAACATGGAGTTTCTCCCTCTTCTGACTCCACGAAGACAAGTAACATTTGGAAAGCTTTCCCAACAAACCGAGATAAGGTTCGCTGCCTCTGAAAGTATGCATTGTTAGTAGCCGCATGGATATTTACAAACCTACCGTCAAAAATAAACATGCCGTGGAACCGGACTGGAAGCCAAGAAAAACTGATCTGACATCCAGCAACACGGGCTGCAGCGCTGGGCTTCACGAGCCGTGCGTGGGAAGCCTCCCAAGTTTAGATGCTCCACCGGGACCTGCAAGCAGAGAGGTGCTCCGTGGCTGGTTTTCTTTCAGTTTGGTTGACTGGTCTCTCATGAAATTTGGCTTGGTTTGGTCTTGTTCACTCTTCTCAGCTGTTTTAGCTCTCCTGGAGGGACGCGGATGAAATTGCAGCCTCGTGGTGGAGACACGTGCCTGGTCGATGGGTTGGGACCCCTCATCTCTCCTTAAGTGTGGGTTTTAGGTTGTCATGCAAAGTGAAATGTTGTCAGTGGGTGAAACTGAGCTGCGCCTTCCTTCCTCCCTTTGCGTGTCATCTCACACGCTCAGGACAGGCATCTAGAGGACACAAGGTGGGGGGTCGGGCTCCTTTGCATAGAGAACGGGAAAATATCGGATCTCCCGTGGTAAATAGGAAGCCTTTATCTCTCAGCACTGAATACGTAATCCTGCAGAAATACCGAAAACGATCAAAGAACAAGCGAACCTTTTAGCTTTCCTTATATTTGCTTTTCCCGCTTTTATTTTCCTTACCATCAGTTTGTGTTTATTAGGTCCTGCAAACTTCTGATTTATTTTTCAAGGATACCCGATGAATATTTGGTGCCAAACACCCGATAACTTAGGCCTGTGATCCAGAACTGGTGTCACCAGCCGTGCTCAGGGCTGCACTATGTGTTATGCAGCCCTATAAAAGAACAAATCTGACAGGTAGATGAGAGGCTTTGAGCCGATCTGGAGGTGATACGATATGATATGATGCGATATGCCGCTACCAAAATGCTTGGTGTGGATTCTTTTACTGAAAAAAAAATAAAGAATTTGCAATGGTTGCTCGCATTAAAGAGAAGGCCCAGTACTATCACAAAGCAGGCAGAAGTGTGGACAGCTAATGGTGGTAGATTCCTTGCTATTAAAATAAAAGGTAGGCAGAGGTTCCTGGGACTTGCTCCTCACAGTTTTTATTCCTGGCAAAGGGCTCATCAAGGACAGGACACATCGAAGGACTGAGAACTTTTTTTTAGTTGTGGCAACAAGAGCGCCGGTGACACGTAAACACAAGCCCCAGATAAGCTGGAAAGGTTATCTTTCATTCAAAAGGCATCCTTGCCATAAACCAAGCTGGACACAGCTTGTATGCTTCCCAAAGGGAGGAAATCTTCCTCTCGTGTGCCCAGGATCAGCAACGTCCATTTGCTGTGTCCCCACTTTTGCCTGCCTCTGAGCGAACACTGCGCTGATCTCACTTGGGGATGGCGTACCTCTGGGCACAGCAACAGCACCCATGGACACGCACGGCTCTGTGCTACATGTACTTTATGCCAGAAACATCAAGGAATCTCTTAAGCACTCATGGGGACACCTCAGGAGCCAGAGGATTGAAGGAGAGCTCAATCCATGCCTCAGCGTCTAAAGAAGGGACAGCGTTGCAGCATCCCGTGCCTGTAGCCAAAGAGGTAACTTCTGTGAGCAGGCAGAATACTTCAGAAAACCCAGTGTCTATTTTCAGTGCTGAAAACATGTGAGAGGCTCTGGAAATCCTTCTAGAGCTGAGGCTTGGTGTCCCTCTGAACATCTGATCTCTCGGTTTTTGTCAGTCTCTCTCTGCAGTGAATGGAAGTAAATCATGCGGCCACCGGGGTTTTCGGACGGGTATTTTCTGTAGTTTATCTGCACACGAACATCTTGCCGTGCTCTTCGAGTGGCCACGTGCCTCGATAGAGCAGCTGCCTCTTCTGCTTCATTAGAAGAAACAAAGAGGGGAAACGGTGCTGCAATGCGGGCTGGAAAATGCCAAGGGCAAATGGTACGATGCTGGCATGGCCACTGAGAACTCGGTGTGCTGGAGGTATGGACCTAAGAACTGCCATTATCGAAGGAGAAAGGGCAGGATACAGTAGATTATAGTGGGGAAAAAAAGCCCTGGGTAATACAGGTTGTGGGAAATGATGAGTCTGGATGCCTGAAAGGGTCTTCATGGGAGCAGCCAGCATCCAGCCAGCTGCGGGGCCGGGTTTGGGTCAACACGGCCTTACTCCTTTGGGTCCTCCCAAACGCATCTGGAGCCCACCCCACACCTGCACCAATTGAGGGAAATGACACAGCAGCCGCTGCCGAGAGGGTGCTGCCGTGCTTCCTCTCGAGCCGCAGAGAGGTTTTAACTGCTGCGCCTCGCTTCCTGCCCCCTGCGATGCTGCTTTCTCCGTGCTGCCCTGCATTCGCCCTGGGGACAAGGGCAAGGAGGAAGGAGAGCCCAGATGCTCGCATTCAAAAGCTCCCAGAAACAAAAGGTCCCCCCCTTCCTCTTCCTCAGGGGCTGCTGGCTGCAGCTGGCTGCCCCTTCGCCTTGGCTTTGCCCTGCGAAAGGATGCAGTGAAAGGAGTTCCCCGAGCGAAGCGCCGGGGTTTCACCGCGCTCCTGAATCACACCGCTTTCTCTCGGTGACGTGCCGGCGGTGCCTGCCAGAAAGCCCTGCCAGCCACCACCTTCCGCTCTAAAGGTTACTCGGCGGCGTCAAGGGATTCCCTCAAACGGCTGCGAAAAGTCTCTCTGAGCAAATTACGAAGCTTTTATTTTTTATATATATATATTTTTTTTCCCTTTCTGAAGGAGAGGATTTGTGTTACCATAGCCGTTGAGCCCCTGTCCTTCTCCAGCTGAGCCTGCGGCTCTGCCCAGCCTCCCAAAATGATCTAACCACGTCACCAGATTTTCCCAAGGAAAGCCTAGATGCAGCTACAGGTGACCCTGAAGACAATCCTCTCTGTGACCACAGTCTCTTTTTCAATCACACAACCGTGACTCAGTCGCTTACAGGAGGTCTTTCCAGGCGCCTGGGCACGGTGCAGATGGGGTGGGTGTACCTCGTCCCGCTGTGAGTGCCTGCAGATAGCTCTGTTTGCTCTGGGCTCCCTTTATCGTCAGCGGGGAATAGCAGGCATTCCCGTGCCGTGAGTCATCCCCTCTCTTTTAGACGTCGTCTACCCAAGGATGAGGCCAACTGTGTCCTAGAAATGCCTGCTTCTCCCCATTTTCCATACACAGCTGACTCAGGTGTAAATGTTTCAGGCTTTTGTTTCCTATTTGTTCTCAAACACAGATGTTTTCAAAGGAAAAAGGAATTTCCTCCTCCTCTCCCCTCTTCTTTTATGATTTCTCATCCATGGTTGTTTTGGGACTGCAGATGAATTCTGTCCTGTGATACATCGGGGACTAGCCCTCCCTGTTCTCTCCTCCCAGCTGCGATTTAAGAACCCAAATCTGGAAGACTGGTTGCATGGCATCCTTTGAAGGAGCGGGTGACCGACTCTTGATGCAATAGCTGTGCTTCGGCTAGGAAAAAATGTTGCTTGCCTACAAGAATTTCGTCTCTTTGATGTGTTGAATGCATATTTACATTCTGCCACAGATCAGGGAGCTGTAGGCACCATACAAAAATAAGCTGCAGATACCATTGTTCTCCAGTTGGTCTGCTCCTTCCTAGCCACCTCGCTGGAGCAGATAGCTGGATTCTTGTATGGGGGCCTGGGGAGTTTCAAGACAGGGCTCCTGTCTGGTATTTCCCCATTATCGTGGCCCTGATTTGGTGACACATCTGCATGCCTGGCTCCAGCCAGAGGGGGCCACTCATGAACATGGGATTGGGCATGGGCTCGGGGCCTCGGCTGTATCAGGACCTTCCTAAAGGATCAGACACCATGCGGTTCCTCTCTTTCCTGCTGCTTACTTATTGCTGGTGTTTCTACTCCCCATAGGTGCTGGGAAAGACATGTTCTTGCTTTCAGTCAGAAATGATATCACCACCTGCCCTTAGCAATGTTATTCTCTTGCCTCCCGAGCTTAGGCAATACTGCAACATGCCTAAACAGCGCATCCACAACAAGTAATGGCATCATCTTGCTTTCAAAACAAACCTGTGGTGGGTGGAATTAGCCATGCTGAATGATGTTGGCCTGATTGATAGCGATCAGTGAAGAAACTGCTTCAGCTATTCAGTCATTCACCTCTGGTCACCCTCATTTTGGAGAGGGTGGGAACTAGTTGTACTCTGTGTCTTCATACCACCAAGAGGAAGAACTGCTGATGTTTTTTAGTCAAGTGCCCATTTAGATGGGTCATTGGTAAAGAATGGGGGAAAAAGAGGGGCATTTCCACATCACCTGTTGTGGTTGTCCCTAATCTGTCTCCTCGGCTTATTTCTGCCTTCTGCCCCTAATGCAAATCTGGCTGCTCCCTTGAACAGCACAAACCACAGAACACCTGCCTGCAGCCTGTCCTGTGCACATATAGACGTGGTATTTCCTTCCTGAGCTAAAAGGATATCTGAGTAAAGGGAAGAGCACTCCGTTTGTGGTAAACAGTTTGGCGGAGTTTTTGCCTGTTATGTGCATCCAGTTTCTCAGAAATGTGTGAGAATGAGTTCAAAGAACATCCAGCTGGCTCTGTTGTCTCCAAGTCTGATCTTCCACCTTTCCAGAGGAGAGCTGCCTGGAGAGCAGTGTAACTTGGAGCTGCATTCTCCATCCAACACGAAGCAGAAGAGATGGGCCTATCTCTGTCCTTCACTTCTCCATAAGCAAAATTTTTATAGGTGGGGCAACACAAAAAGTCTATGTTTTAGGATGCCTAATGTCTCCCATTACATAAAACCTTGTGTTAAGATGGATAGACATTTGCCAGACTGCAACTGTTTGAAATCAAATTTTTCATTGCAGGTGTCTGCATCAGCTGGAAGGGACGTGCACTGAAATGTTTCCTAGAAAAAGGTTAGGGCAGAACAAGGTATACTTCTTGTTTTTAAGGGCCTGTTCTTCAAACTGCTGTATTGGTCCCCTTGTTATAGAACACAAGGTCTGATATATGGCAGGAATTGTGTTAGGGATGAATGTGTGTTTCCCCTTATCTAATTATGAACCTGCCCAGGAATAGCACATAAAGAGGAGGCCAGGTGAAGATGGGAAACTGGACTAGAAGATGGTAAGTCAGAGCTTTAAGAGAAAAGAATAAGACCTGAGAGAAGGTAGGGGAGGTGAGATGGGGGCACATGAGCAGAAGAGAACGGGATACGGGTATCAAGAGAGTTTGTGAAGGGAAGGCAGAAAGGCTGGTCTGATTCAGATAAAGGATGGAGGAGGAGGTATCTGGGCAAGGAGGTGGAGATGGGGTCACTAGAAGAAGGCTGAGGTTTCCTCCAGGAATTTGACAGAAAAGACTGAGGAGAGGTGAGGTCCTTCTGCAGAGTGCAAAGGGACAGGTTGTCCAAGAGAGCAGTGCTTTGGCCTCTGGCGTTGTAGGACAGGGGGACATTTTCAGTGGGACACAGGTGGCAGAACCCTGTGGTTAGATAAAGGTTGCTTTTTCTCTTTTTAAGAGAGAAGGCTAAACAGAAGCTGAAGGGCAAAAAGAGAGCATTATCAGAGGCTAGACTTCAATGCCAGGATGCTGGGAGACAGGAACTGGAACCAGGAGCAGGTCTGAGCTGCAAGGAGGCAGGGCTTGGGCACAGGGCAACAGGCTGGTGCCTGGCAGAGCAGCCGAGGGCACCTGGGGAGGGTTGTGTTGTGGCTGGAGAATCGTGCAGCTAATCCTCAGCTGTCTGAGCTTGTTAGACCTTAGATGCTAGAGAGGCTGAGTGCTGCCAACTGCAAGGCCGGTAGCTCTGGCTGGGGGAAGGCTGTCTGGAAGTGATGGGGACTTCAGCTGCAGTCACAGGAGAGGACAGACAGGGAGCTAAAGGGGAGAAGGCAGGGATGGCAGAAAGATGCTTTCTGACCTCTTACTCTTCCTCCCAACTCCAGGGTGTCAAGCCTGCACAGGGCACACAGAAAAGCACTTACTGCCTTGAGTGTGCGCTGCTCTCAAACACAGAATGGAAACCAAGCTGGAGAGTCCTACAGTTGTTCTGCTGCCAACAAAGCCTCCTGAAATGTGCTAATTGCATTTCTGCCTATGTATGGTTTGGTAACAGGGATGCCCAAACTACATATATATGTAAATTACAAGTAAGTGTATCTAAGAGTTTATCTTGAAGTGCATAGAAGTGTAAAATGAATATTGTATATTTTCCCAGTCTGAATCTCAAATGTCTCTTGTCTAAAACGATATCTTAGAGACTGGAACTCTATTTGAAGCACATAAGCTGCAAAGCTTGTGTTGCAATGGGAAACAAGTGGCTGACACCGAACTGTAACCAGCTGTTCCTTCAGTTTGGCAATAAGTGGAAGCAGTAGAGTTTGACTTGCAGACATGCTGCAGGCTTTCTGATGCAGCTTAATGTGGTGCTGTCTGTCCTTAAAGACACTGAGCCCTCTATAATGCTGAATGCTGGGAAAGCTCAGGCTCTGAGAGTATCTATCACACTTCCAGCATGAAAACTAGTATATCCATTCATCTTCTCTCTTCCTCAGCTTTCCAGCTTTAAATGGATCTTGTGAAGCTGGGCGAAGCCACTAATGATACATTAGTGATGGGGAGCTCAGAAAACACTGTGAAATAATTGGGTTTTAGAGCAGTGCTGGAGAGAGGTGCAGCACACAGGGCCTGCAGCCACAAGTTCACGGGTACAGAGCAGGCCAAAGACTGAAACAGCAGCGCACCGGCCATCTTGTGCTCTGAGCGAGGCAAGAACTTGAGGAGCAGGCAATTAGAAATTGTTTCCCAAGGCAGACAGGCAAAGACGATGATGTAAGGCCACAGGTGGCCTTAATCACAGCATGTCCTAACTCTGGACTCCGCACCTCCATTAACGTTGTTTGTAAGGGGTGCATTACGTGCGGTGAGGAACTGATGCTGAAGAACAAACATCAGCTGTAGGAGCAGGATTTCTCTGGCATGAGGGCAGACTTTGCCTGCAGGACCGCCCTGCAGACATTCCTCACGCAGACATGTCTGTGAGCACCGCTTAAGGAGCTGGTGCTTCCATAGGAAGGCTTCATATCAGGTGCCCTTCAGGACGTAATCTAAGGGCAGGGATATAACCTGTTTTTAAAGGAGATACACCTTTCTTCCCCTTACATTTACATCTGCCAGGCCTTGAGGACACTAACAACCCTTAATGGCCTGGGCCAGACGCACCTGGGGCCTTCCCCCACACCCAGCCCCTGGGTCCAGGAGACCAATTTCGGCTCAGCCTGGGGCTGTCTGTCCCGGCCTGGTACATGCTTTAGGTGTGACTGTCTCCAGCCCTGTCTCCTAGATGGCCATGAGGTCTGTGTCTCCAGCATAACATGGGCTCTTTGAAAATCTCCTCAGGACAGCTCTGCTCATTCTGGTACCTCCTGAGCGTGAAGATTTCATGCTGGTCATGAGCTAGGCCATCCTCACCCTGGTCAGGAGAGGAAGGCTTAGAAACCCTTCTCTGATTCAGTAGCTGGCTGATACCATCCTTTTACTACGGTCCAGCCCTCTGCCTTGCCATCTCACCTTGAGGCTTTGCAGCCAGAAGGCAAAATGCTCTGTAAAAGAGAGCTGGTGACCACGATGAGGACACAGGTGTATTGGGCGGGCCGTGCACAGTGCCTGCCTGCTTGCCAGTTTTCCTGCTCACTGGGCATAACAGCATGGGTCAATGTGTAACTCGGGGTAATGGCTTCAGATGACACCGAGAACAGCAAAGAAACATCCCACACGAAACTGTGTGTGTGTGTGCCGTGTGGTTTTGGAGGCGAAGGGGGAGGCCTGAGGTGAAAATCCAACCTGCTCAGCTACAGCTGTTTTGATCCTGCTGGGCCAAAATAAATTCAGGTTATGGGAGGTTTAGGAACAGACTGACTAGCTGTCCCCTCTACAAGTCTCTTTCTAGGCTAGTCTGCAGGAGCAGACAGAGTATGAGAAATTTTCCTTGGGATAGTCCCAGATTGCTCTGATCTAAAAAAAGGGCATGAGGACTCTCAAAAGAGACCACACTCCCTTGTGACCTGAAGCCGTTGTGCGCAGCAGAAGGAGAGTTTTGACCGTTCTTGGAAAAAGCCAGAACTGGGTGGACATGGGCTCAGAAATTTGCAATAAAAAAATGAAGCCTCGGAGATTTCACTCTAATAGCTGTGCGTGTCCAAGCGTGCTGCTGCCCGGCTGGCTCTGTCTTGCACCGTCTCCCCTCCTCGTGCCCCTTCCACCTGCCCCGCATCTGTGCCTTCCCGTTCATCAGGCACTGCTCCTCATCTAATCAAAACCTCCGGCACGGCTGCAGGCCAAATGGCACCAACCCCTCTGGCCAAACGCCAGTAAAGCCCAGGAACTTGCCAGTTTGCGTTGGCTGCCTCCGTGTATTTAGCTTTCTTTCACATTTTTGTGATAATACATCATGTGGATTTTGTGTGTGCGTGTGACTTTTCCTCCACCTACTCTGGAGCATTAATTTAGATCCGGTCCTCGTGGATCTTAATTGTCTCATTGACTGAGTCCTGTCGGTCCCTCTCACTGGACCTCACTGCACACTGGATTGTGAGCCTGTGAGGAAAACCAAAGTAAAAGGGGGTTTTATAAAGCTCCTGGCAAGGTGACCCCCCTGTCCTGACTGAGGTGTAGGCAAATGCCAACATAAGACAAACAAAAGGAAAATAAGTTTGACTTCAAATAGTCCTTGAAGCCAGTTCTTACAGCACCTCATCAGTATTTGCCTGTGTAAGGTGACACTGTCAGGCTGCCTTGCTTTGTGTCAGCGGCAAGTTTGGTGATGGTTCTTTGCTCTTGTGATCTATTGTGGATCTTGTGATATTTGTTGCTTGCTAAAAGCCTGGATGTTTGGGGTCACATGAGAATCTGAGCCATCAGTTTTTCTGCTGTTTCCAGGCCTCATGGACACAGGGAAACGGTTAAGGCCCTCCACAGTGAACCTGAAGACAAGGATATCAGAAGACAAATAGACCTTTGGGTAGGCTGAGGTTTCGTTGTTTACCTGTCTTCTTGTCCTTTTCAAAGCACACTGCTTAAGTCACTCTAATCCAATGTCACGGAGTGGGGAAGCTTGAATCATGAACTTTCAAGCACGCAAGATTGGTTGTATTTTATTTAGGTAGCAGCCCTGTGTTACTCTCCTTGCCTATACATCCTCCTCAGGCTTGCTCTTTATCCTGACATTAGTCCATAAGTGTTTTTTCCTCAGGAGCAGTGAGTACAGAAGTTGGATAGGAGACTGGTAATCCATCAGAGGACTCATCTTTTCTTACCCACAGTTTTCTAGGGAAAAAAGACTGCACCACGCTGAGGTTATGGACAGCTTTGGAAAGTCCAGCACTGAAGTTCTGCTGTGGTTGCCCCCCTCTCAATCAGTATGGGATTTCCCCCACCTCGGCCTGCAATTTCTAGCTCTCCTAAGTATGGAAACTGGGAAACAATGGAAAAAATGAGGCAGCCTGCCCTTTCAGAAGAAATTTTTGTAATGTCACTGTGCTTCCCTGCTCACAGCCCATAGGTGATGTTGATCGTGTTTACAGGAAATGCCACGAGCAATTTGCAAAGCGAAAGCAGCTTACTCTCGGGTTGGGGCTTGCCTGGCTAGGAAGTGCAGCGCCGCTTAAAGTTGCCAACCTTAGTGGAGGAAGCCATTTCTAGACCCTTTTTCACCTTATCCTGTTGTATGTTTACTCCAGGATATGGCACTGACTAAGCCCAAAAGCACACATACCAACTGCTTCTGTCTGTCCCAACAAATTTGCTCCCTCAGTTTATCAACTGCTAGTCTGGAACTGCAGATGGGTTTGGCATTTCTGTGGACTCCTCAGCCACTATCTGGGAAGTAGAAGAGACACAGTGTTGAAAAAAAAAAAACTCGTGCTTTTCTATGCCTCTCAGGGGCCTACAGCTCTTGGGGGCAGCAGGTGGCTGCTGAGCTCTCCAGGTAGCCCTGCTCATGCCTCGGTGCTCTCACAAACAGTGTGATTCTCGAGCATGTTGGGAGCTCTCTCTGCTCTGCTCGTCCCTCTCCATGTTTCCTTGAAATCCCCTACTTGCCATTCAGAGAGGAAATCTGGGTTATACAGTGCAGTTTCTTCCCAGTAAGTGCTAGTACAAAAACTGGGGGGAACTGGGTAGGGGTTGGGAAGGAGGAGAGCGATGGAAATGTACAACAGCACCACATCTATTCGTCTCCTTGTTTCACAGTGGGGTTCCAGCCTAGTCAAGAGCTCCTAGTCAGGATCTCCTACACCTTCTGTGGGCAGGGTGGGTGACACCGAACCCGGCCATGCCCTCAACACCACCTGGAGAGACGCCAGTCGGCACTGGCTTTCCACTGCATGCACCAGCAAGGAGGCCAAAGCACTAGCTGCACGTGGTCCCCAGCCTGCATCAATCACTTTTCAACCAACAAACAGCATTTTCAGCCTGCAGAAAATGAAAATAAATAAATAAATCATAGCCCCAGGAGGTCTCTGTGGAATTGCCGTGGATTTTAGATGTGCTGTGGCTGCTTTCAGTCCCTCCACTTACTCTTTGCATCGCCCCACTGCCTGCTGCAGATCCCAGTCTGTCTGTGCCTTTTCCCCAGCCCCTGCAGGGCTGGTGAAGCTGGCGACATTGCACAAGACACAAGCCTCAGCAGTGGCTGGGGGAAGGAAGCAGAAGCCCGAAGATGTGCCTTGTAGCAGGACTTAGTCAAGGAACATCTTCCTGTTTGCAGGGTAATCCTGTTAAGTAACGCAGCACCTTACCTTTCCCTATTGCACATTTGACCCGTTCTGTCCCCACTACAACCAGCTGCACTGGATATTGACAGGGACCAGGACCCGCCTCCATGGGGAACCACCTTCCATGAGTGCTCAGCCCTGCCTGAGACTACCCCGTGTTCCTTCTCCTCAGCACAGACACCACTTTGTGCCTGATTTTGACGGGCTGAGCTGTGTTTCCCGTGAGCCAACGCGCTGTGGTTTATGCCTATGCTCTCCGGTGCTGCCGTTCCCAGCCCACTATCATTTCACATCAGGGTGCTCTGCACTCCACCTTTCAGCTCCTGCTCATTACTGTGGGCACGCACATGCCATCATTAGTACTCCGAGATGCAGAGCAGGACCGGGTCCCTGTGCCAGGATCTGTAAGGAATGATCCTGCCAGGGAGCAAACACAGCTGGGCTCAAGAAATAGGGCAGGCAGGGAGCACACACCCAGCATTCAGAGGCAAGGAAGGCTGCCTGAATTTGTGCCATTCTTGGCATTTCTCCTTGTCCTTGCCGAAAGGAAAAGATAAAAGAAGGACCCATCCCAGCAGAACACTTGATTTAGTGCTCCCTCCTCTTCTCAAGGAATAGCAGCCTGCCAGGGATGTGGAGGCACACAGAGGGAGGTGGAGAGACACGGAGGAACATGGTGGGATATGAAAGGACATGGGGGGCATGGAAAGACGTGGAGGAATGTGGAGGGACACGAAGGGTCATAGAGGATGGCAGGATCTGGGGTAGGTGTGGAGAGGCACCCCATGAACTTGCAGCTGGAGGCACCTGGTCAAGAACCCCGGGTTGATCTGGGAAGAGGGAGGTTGCCTAAGACTAATTTCTTGTACTGCTTGCTGGGCTCAGGGCAGGGAGAAGGCAGCTGGTGCTGTTTTGGCCATGTGCTTAGCATGTTTGTACCTTGCCCGTCGGCAGGAGGAAACCTGCCTTGTGAGCATCGTGCCTGGCTGACAGGATTGGTATCTGCCCCATCACCCTTTCCAGCAGAGCTTCTTTTACACTGGGTAAAGAATCAAAATGTTGACCTGAGTGCAGTAGAAATAGCAGCAAAATGTCTAAAGCCAAACGCCTCTCTTAAAAAAGTGAGAGCAATACCCTGGAATAAATGCAGCTTTCTCATAAGAATGTGAGCAAATCTGTGCTTTGTTTTCTTTGGTTATTTATGCTATAATCATTGTTTGACTTGACCTAGTAGCTGTGGCATGCTTCTTGCCAACTTCTTGTAGCATGCAGCACACAAGGAATAGGCATCAGCTTTGTCTCTGCTGTCTCCCTTTGCCTTCATTTCAAAAATTACAGATCCTGTTAAGCTGTGCTTACACTCACATGAAAGATTTAGGCAATGCTGTGCTTTTTCTTTTCCGCAGCCAATAAACCAGCCAAGAAGTACACTGACCCCTGAGTTTGCGTCACTCCCTGAGATTTCTCTTTAGGACTCTCTCAGCTGCAAGTATCACTATCCTGACTATTTGGGGACTTCCAGCTTTGGCTCGGTTGAATTTTCTTCTGTCTGGAAATACATCCTCTTCAGTTGCTCTGGCCACATTCTCCATCGATTACCGGGTCTTACTAAGCCCAAAGATTTCCTCTCACCATAACTACTTTTTTTTTGCCAGGTTCCATTATAAACTGTCTTCTTCCAGATTGTCAGGTTATCCATTTGTCTAATATTTGTACTCATTTGCTGGTTGTGGAAGTGTGACGTGTTCATTTTCTGGTGTCTTTGTGTTTCTTGGGATGGGGCAGACCCAGTCTCGTTGAGCTCACACTGCATCACTCAGACACGAGGCACTTCCAGCCCAGAAGCTGCGTGACTCTCTGCAGGCAGCACCGTTCCCTAGCCAGCACGAGGAATAACCTGCCATTTGGCTCTATACCCACCCGGCAGTGCCTACAAACAAGCTCCTGAGTTCTGTACCAAACCCGCATCTTGGCCTGCCTTTATCAGCTCACTGCACGTGGTGCAGCTGGGCCCTCCGCTGAACCAGAAAGCGTGGCATTTGCCAGGACTGAAGTGTGTGTGAGTGTGTGCCTGTGGAGAGGAGGGAAACATTTTGTTTTGTTTTGTTTTGTTTTGTCTGAAAACCCAGCTCCTCTGTGCATCATAAAAGGCATTTTGGAGTCAAGAGGTTTGTGAAGGTTGTGAGTCGGGGTCATTAGAGCAGTGCTGTGCTGTTGAGACTCTTGCAGGCTACCTCTATGCTTACAGCTGCACAGAAAGAGCCAGGCAATCTCTTCTCCCGTTCGCTAAGCCTGCCTGAACTGGAGTGCTTCTGCATGACTGTGAAGGAAGGAGCTTAATTCTTCCCCATGACCTGCTTCGAGCAAAGCTGCAGCAACGAAATGGACCGTGCTGCGTGAAACGCAGAGTCACGCTAGCGTGAGTCAAACATCCCCCTCTGGTGCTGGAGAGCTCAGCTAAAGAGCAAGACAAAGGCAAACACATCAGCAAACTGAAAGCGGGTGCTCTCGTGCTTTCTTCATGGCAACAGCCCAGCAGACTCCGGCTGAGATCAGAAAGCACCGTGTCACCTGGAGGTCTGTGGAGAAGCAGAGCGATGTTGAAGCCTCCCTCCACCTCCATCATCAAAGCCTGCAATAGGTTTCTTTCCACGCGCTTTTTCATAGCCGCTTTTTCATGGCCCCTTTTTCAGTGAAAGCAGCCGTTCAAAAGGCAGCAACTCATGAGCACAGGCATAGCTTCGTGTGGCTGAACCAATTAAAATTACCCTTCAATGTCACAAGGTAGGGGAAATTCAAGGAGGAAAAGGGAAACCAAAAAAGTCCCACCTAGGGGACTGGCTAGTTTACAGGGACTGGTAGTGATGAGATCACACTGCCACAGTTCAAGGTTACCAGTTTGACTTTAGATAAGGTTTAGCAGCAGCTAAAATCTGTAATGGTGGCTGTTCAGTGGCCTGTGTGAAATTAATGGATAGTCTCTTGTAGCCATTTAATCTCAGTAGGTAATTGCTGTGTGTTTAGTAAGAAATATCACCAAACAGAACTATGAAAATCATTGGTGGACTGATGAATGATAATGAATAACAAAGTTCACTAAAGTCTGATATATCAAGTACTGATATATCAAGTAACAATTTATTCACATCTCTTTGCTCCTGAATTTTTGTCCTGTTTGTTGGAGATGGATGGTAGAGCTTTAGGGCAGAAATGTCAGCAAAAAATGTTTTCTATGCTTGCAACATGTCAAAATCTTATTATTTTTTCTATCCCATGCGACTCCGACTTTAAATGTGCCATAAGATAGCAGCATCCAAATGCTGGGCCTCTTCTATATTACAGCTTACAGAGAACACCTTGTCTGAAAAGATGCAGGCTGCTTTATGCTCTGTATCTCTATGTAGGGAGAATTCAGAGCTTCTGGTGCAGTCCTGTGGTGTGCTCTCCTTTTGCAGAGCTCACCGTACTAAAGATGAAGGTATTAGTAGCATTCAGTTTTGGCTTTCACATATATTTTTACTACTGTAAAATACTTTCAAAACTTCCGTACAGTAGCAGCCTTTTCATTTGTGTGCTTTAAAGGCATCTTTGGGTAACAGAAATTTACACATGCTGTAAGTATCAGCAACAATATAAAGACCAAAAAGAGGCCTATCAAATCTTTCATTCCTGTAAAATAAGGTGAAAGAAGAGACTAAAAATGTTATTCTCTGTTTTCTGGTGATAATATATGTTCATCAGCAAAGTACCAAATCCATTGTTAACTAAAGTGATAATCTCTGGTAACAAAGGTACTTTCTGGGTACTGGGGATAGACGTGCAGGATGCCTTTATTTTCATTAAATTTCTGATTAGTCAATTTTAGGTTCTTGCAAATATTGCTGTTATTTGCTCTTAGCAACACTGGAAATCAAACAAAAAGGCACTGCACTTTGTTGCTGTAGGTGTAGTCCTGACACCTGGTTCTGTGTATACACCAGATATTTTGAATCCTGGAGAAACTGCAGTCCAAAGCCACTGCTAGTAGGCAGAGAACACACTAGTAGGTGGCAAAGACAGAGTTCACTGAGTACATTTTGCGAAATGCTTTAAGTTATTTTTGTTTATTGCTTGGGATGGTACAAATAGATCCAAATTTAAGCTCAGGGATTCTTGGGTATTTTCCGTGTGAGATCTGTGTCTGTACAGAGAGAGTGTTATAATGTGCTTTCTTCTCCTTGGAGAGCGGATAATATCCCCCTGGCAACATGACAGATCACTTAAATGGAACAATAATATCAGGCAAGTGTTTGCAGTTGTCCTTCAGGGTGCGTTAGCATCTGGAAACGAGAGGGAACGGTGAGCATTATATTGGTAAGCAATTAGGAAGATAGAAGTGTGCTGGGGGGAGAGCAGCATAGTTCAAAACTGGAGTATTTCATAAAAAGAGTCAAAAGCATACCTTTAAGTAAGCAGTTTGGGGAGATCTTGTTCTGTGAGCTACTGATGTGACCACTGAATATAAGGGACAGTCCCTTTCTCTGTGGTGTAGGCTGTTGTCTGAGAGAAGAATTTGATCTGGCTTTCCCACCTGCCCAAGGTGGGAAAGACCCAGTCAGTTCAGTAACTGTGTCCGTGAAGGGCATATCTGTGCTCACTGACTTCTCTCAGGCTGGAAAGAAAATGAAAAATGAGCACAGAACCACCTCTTTGCATCTCTACGTGAAACAAGTTGGGAGACCATCTTCAGCTAAGCCTAATGGGAAAGCTCCATCAAGAGCAAGGTGCCTTGTATAGCAAGTCCTGGTCATAGTCATTGGCATTCAGCTGAGAAACAGTCCCCTGCAGTGCCCCTACTAACATTTATAATTTGTCCCTTGCATTGACTGAAAGCTGCTGGGATCCATGAGGCCCTGGCCTGGATCTGCTGTGGCCAGATGGGATTGCTGGGCCCCAGTCCATTTCATGTAATGCCATCACTTGCAGATCTATGTGCTTCAGCTCAGCTTTGTTGACCAGCCCAGAGTTTCTGCTACCTCTATGCTAGCCCTACTGTCTGCTACAAAACTCAGATTTTCACTCAAGTTCACTGTGGGTCCTCACCATGAGGTCCAAGCGCCACTGCCCCACTTTCCAAGGTGGTACTTTCCTTGAGACAAAGGTATGAAAGGTTGATGTCTCCAGCAAGGAGGAGAAATGTCTGAAGTACTAATCACATTGCAGCTGAAGATGGAAATTAGTGTTACGATACCAAAACAAGCAGCTAAAATATGAAAGTCAGGCAACTCGGTCAACTTAGAGTTTGACATAAGGACAGGATGATTCCAATTAGATGTTCATGCTTTTATTTCACTGGTCGTTCCATTTTTTTTCCCTGCTTTTCACATTATTTTTTTTCAAATCTAAACTGTTTTGAAGGTCAAAGCCTTACGAGGCAGAACAGGTAGTGAAGTTTCAAATAATTTTGCAGCAATGGTCTATTGCCCACCCATGCTAGGAACCCACAATGTAAAATAACTCAAAAGTCACACTTCAAGCATTCATTGCAGGCCCAGTTTGTCCCCTAGGGGTTTTGTTTTTCAGGATTCATGTCCATATGTGCTCAAATTTGCATGTTGTTTTATGCATCCAGAAGAGCTAACTTCCTCCTGTTTCTTTCCTTTGGATGGATGCTATGGTTTTCTGTGGGGATGAGTGACACTTATGACAGACAGGCTGACAAAACAAGGCAAAACCATGGGAGTCTGCAACATCAACAGTTATGTTGGTGTTTCCATGTCCCTGCTGAGGATGGGAAATGTTTTGCCATCACTCTTCCTACGTACAGAGTCCTAAAGTGTTCAGAAGGGCTAAATTTCTCCTGAAATGATCTTCAAGTGTTGTGCTGTTGTGATAGGGAGAGAAGTTGGACTCAGTTCTCACACGCCATAGTATAGCATGGAGCCTCTAGCAGAAATACAGTGGTGTAGTAGGACCTTTTTTGTGGACTGGCACCTATTTGAAGCAATCAAATCCCCAGCCACTGCAATCAAAATAGCCTTTTCTCTGTATTGTTAGGATAAATTCCTGCAATCCATACCATACCTTTCTCTGTGCTTGTCTGCTAACTATTCAGAAAGAGCTAAGCAATCATGCATAATTCATTACTCTTAATTAAAATGTAAATTTATTGTCAGCCTTTTTGGGTAATTAAAGCACCACTGGGGGAATAGGTTTACGTTCTGTATCTGGAGCTCCTTTTGCTAAAATAAACACATGACGCTTTATGCTCTGTTTGAAGAGGTGCAATTGATTACCAAGTGGGACAGAGCTGAACTTCTAGGGGAGGTCCATCAGCTGGCGTGTGTCTAATATTCAACAGAGTGCGAATCCACTTTGCCATAAACTGAGCTGGCTTATTCTCTGTGGAGTTAGATGCCTGCATTTCGGATCTGGCACAGACATAAAGTATTATTTATAGGTATATTTCTCCCCCCCCTCCTCCCATCCCCTCCCCAAATCCAGCCTTTTATTGGCCTCAAGCTGTTCCTCAGGAGCCTTCAGAGCTACTTTGATGGATTGCTGTGCTTACTGTAAACAGTTGACTTACTAGAGTGTCTTGCAGGTTAGGCTTCATTCTTTATAGACCTTGAAGCTTCCCATGCAGTTGGGTATCCATTAAACGAAGGATTAAGTGCATAGAAAAAAAAAAAAAAAAAAAAAAAAAAAAAGAAAGAAAGAAAGAAAGAAATGTGTCTTCCACAAGGACATAGTGCGAGGGTGCTCAGCAGGGGACTTGGTTGTAATTGTTAGCATTTTCCCCTCCCCTTCAGTGCAATAAAATCTTCAAATTAAAAAGGGATGTAGTGAAGGTGGTCTTGGGATTGTGGACGAAGTGCAAAGAGCTCCTCATGAAAGAAAACTGCCATGGGGCCATGTGGGGGGAGAGAGAGGGAGAGGCTTCCCGGCTCCCCCTTTCAAAGTGCTGTGGGGATTAGGCGTGTTTCAGCACTGCTCTTTGGATTATTTCTTCCCTCCAACAAAAGCATGACCTCTCTGTCTCTGCCTGTGTCCTGTCTCTGTCTGTCTCTGCCTCCCGCAGACAGGCGGACAGAGGTCATTTCAGCTCTGGGGGAGGGTTTGGTGCTGAAGAGAGACAAAGAAGGGAGGCTCTTTGCTGTGCCATCCCCTGAAGTCACATTATTCTCATGCAAAGGCTACGCACATCTCTCTCAGAAGGTCTGGCATTCATTACCTGCCTTCTGCCATAACCTTACGGTTTCAGAAATATGTGGGGAATTTCAGGATCCGATCCCCCAGCCTAATCACCACAGGGGTTGACCATGGTCTAAGCCAGGCCTGAGTGAGCCTCGCCATGCAGCCCGAGGGGGTGCGGGCAGGGTGTGCGCAGCAGGGCGAGGGGCAGGGAGAGGACCAGCATCAGGGCTGGTTGGAAGGGCCGTCTCTGGACAGCCGTCAGCTCTGCTGCTGAGGGAAGTACCAAGTGAAACTGATAATTATCTACTGCACGTGTACGAGCTGCAGGCCTTTTGATGTTGGGGCTCATGTGTGTTGAGTTAGCCAGCACATCTTAATCTGATTGTCTTTGCTTTTTTAAATGAAGATTCAGAGAGCTCTTATCTCCCTGTGTCCCTTCCCTGCCTTTGAACTTTTGTTTCACTGACGTTTTCACAGACGCAGCCTTCCCCCTGCCAGGCCCCACCAGGGCCAGCTCACTGAGGTAAAATGGCAGGTGCCGCTGGCTCGGCGAAACAAGGAGCTCTTCACCTGCCACCGCCTTTCAGCCTGCGACCTTGAAACCTGTTTCATCGGTGGCACCAGGCAGTAGAAGGGGGAGGCAAAAAGGAGAGACAAAACCCATGGAAGAGGCTCTGATGGGTTCAATAAAACCCTGGCTGTTCTGGCTTTCCCTGAGCACCAGCCATTTCCTCATGGGTGCAGGGAGTCTCCAGAAAGCAAACCCTAAAACTCATCAGCTCCTCTTGCAAAAGTCAGAGTCTTTGTCCTAACCACAAACACTTCACCAGCACCCCACCCGCCACAAAACACAATAGCTCATTCCCTCCATGGTTCTCCAAGCTTTTCACAGATATTAGTCAACATTTTCATGTTATTATTACAGCTTTACTTTATTACTCTCCTTTTTTTAATAAAAATGCTCATGCTGCTTTGGCCCTTTTTTTTTTTTTTTTATAACCCAGTCTGTTTTAATAGCTGCATATAAGACTGAATTGAGGGGAAAAAATGGATGCGTTTGACTCATTTCAGAATCGTTTCTGAAATGTTTTTCCAGCAGTCTTGATGGCCTGCATCCCTCTAGGGAGGCTCAGGTGCTGGCCAGCATGAGCTGACCTTGCTGTAGCTTGGTCCAGGATAAAAGCTTTCCCTCTGCATCATGCTGCACTTTTCCTCCTGCCTCTCATTTCAAGTCTGTAGGCATCTGTTGCCTGCTACACAGGCACCTTCAGTGGGTACAGTCCTGCCTGGTGCCCTCAAGAGCCCCTCACATGGCCAGGGAAAGGCCTGGATAGGGCTCAGGTGCCTGGGGGACGGTGGCTGAGCACATGCGATGGCTTCACAGCATTATCTCACAGCCACACCGGAGTAATCTCTTAGGTGGATTATTTCCAAAGCCACAACGAGAGCGTGCCATTTCCAGAGTCTCATGCAAAGCACTTGTGGAGCCATTTCTCTTTTCGTTTGCCCACCAATGAAGGTTGGCTAAAGGCTGTGAGACTCTCAGCCTCCTCACAAGAAGATCGGCATTGCACGCCTGTAAGGGTAGATATTGATGCTTGTTCTTGGAGCCCAGAGGAGGGTTAAGAGCCCGGCCGTAGCTCATCTGGCTCTGAAGCCCTTTGAGCACTGTCGTCAAGGGAGGAGGCAGCCAGCTGACAACTGCTGGGTCAATCCCAGAACAGCTTGCCAGGGAAGCCTATCAAGTCACAGTAATCGGGTTTGATTTAAATCTTTCTCCTTCTCATCACCCCTTCTGGATTAAGTCATCTCCACCAAAGACGAGAGAGGCTGTCTTGGAAGAAGCACAGACGTGCTCTTGTATGGGTAGGCAAGTCACCATCACTTTTAGATCTTATCGTCTTCATCCCAATTTTGCTGCTCCATTGGAGATGACACTAATCTAGGAAGCAGAGGCTTCTGAGCCCGATTATTCACCCTGGGGTCATCTGATGGATAATGCATGGAGCTCTTACCCCGGTACTGCAGTGGCTACAGTGGGGTGTGTGACACTGCAACAAGAGGGACTGTGAATCCTGGCCCTTTGGGAGTGCACATACCGGGGAGGCCATTTTACAGAGTATTTTTTTCTTCATTTTGCACACTGTTTCTCACACTGAAAAAATGCAGCTCTTTACCTGAGGCTACAAGCTAGTACAGGCTTCCCTTGTGACTAAGCAGCACACTGGTTTGCAATACAATGTTTTCTGTGTGGAGCAAGGACATGAGTGCATGGGAGAGCTGGCAACCTAACCTAGCCCGGGTCTGTTCTTTCAGCGTGTCCCACTGCTGTGTCAGGACTGAAGACGTCAGCACGGTGTTGCCTTGCTCGTGGCCTCAGAGGAGGAGGGTGGGTGGGAAAGGTTATCGCAGCACAGAGAAACGGATCTCAATGACAGGCAGCAAAAGCTAGCTGATTAAGTGAATAAGCACCACCTTTGTTGTTGGTACTGCTCAGGGAAGAGTGGTCTCATGGCATCAGAGTGAGAAAAAGGGAGCCTAAACTGCCCTGGCCTTTTGGGGGGACGAGCAAAAAGGGAGGTTTTCTTTGCAACATGTAGGAGGATGTCAGGAAGAGTGTTTTCTCCCAGACTCATTGCTCTCCCTATGAGTGTGAGGGAGGCTGCTATATGCAATGCATGTGATCTTGCAGAATAAGAAGGATCACTGAACGGGTGACGCAGGAAAAGGAGGATTACACTGCATGTGATGGCAGAAGGAGGATGGAAGAGCATTCTTGCAAGCAGTGTAAGGATGGGGATTACTAAGGGATTTTCTTGGGGATCTAGGTATAACAAAGAATCTCTACCCTCTGCCTTACACTTGGGGTCTCTGAAAGGACAACTGGGAGGTCATAAGAAGCCATCTCGTGTATGAGTCATGTCAGAGCAAGTACCACTTGCAAGTGAGTATGATTTTTGGGGCCATACCCAGCAAGGATCACATCACTAGTGGCAGGAGAAGGTGTGGTGGGAAGCTTATTGCAACTGTGACAGTGACTTCTTCACCTTAATTGCAATAACAAAATTCCCTAGCTGGGAGGGGAAGGCTGAAGTTTGGTTGTGAGTCTTTAGAAGTAGCAGCCTCTGTGAATAACCCAGCAAAAATGGTCGAATTTTGGCTGAGTTATGAAGTTCTGACAATGAATAATTGCTGTTGTTTACATAACACCCACGCACAAACCATAAACGTTTGGCTCTTTGACCTTAGCCATGACCACAGAGATCTGCGATAGATGTTCTTCACGTCCTCCCTGCTACACTGCGCTGCTGCCTTCCTTCCAGCTGCCTCAGCAAGGCTGCTCGGGGCAAGGGGGAGAAGCGCTGCGAGTGACACCAACGGCAGGGACAGGGACAGGCTCAGCTTGAGGGGGGAAAACAAAGCTGGCAAGGGGCCAGGCTGCAGGAAACACAAGAGAAAATCAAGGCCCGAGGAACAGAAAAGGATGAAGAGAAGAACTGAAAGGATAATTGCAGATGGGGAGACTAAGCTGTCTGCCAGCTCGGAGGTAAGAGCAGCCTTTGTATTGTACATACAGACTGCTATCCGCACATCATTTCATAAAGGACAGAGCACAATGCACGCGATGACAGTTGTATTGGCAGAGCAAGAGACAGAAAATTAGCAAACACTGAAGCGGAATTACCAATGGAGGGTCAAATAACAGGAGGGAAAGAATGGGCAAAAAAAAAGCTGGGAGAAAAAAAAAAAAAAAAAAAGAATGTCTTCTATTACAATAAAAAGGCTGTAACAGAAAAAAAAATGTTACATTCTTCCTAAGGGTAAGGCTGATTTCCCCCAGTGCTCTCCCTTGTCCCTGTCACATATCCCCTCACCTCCTGCCCAGTCTTTGTCCTTCCCTGCACCCAGCCCTGTCCCTCTCCAAGCCCCTGCTGAAGCCCCAACTTCTCCTGCTTGCCACTGCCACCCTGTCTCCCCACCCAACCACCCCTCCATCACCCGGCCTTCCTTCCTGCACCCTCGGCCTCCTCCATCAGGAGGGGGAAGGTGGATATCACCCGTGCTGCCACCTCCACTACCCACCACAGCAGTAGGCTAAGCCTCGGCTGAGCCCAAACCCACATGGAGGGAGGCAGAGAAACTGCCCCAATATTCCCTCAGGGGGCTGTGTGCTGGTGGAAGGGGCACTGCTGCCCCGAGGCCTTCTCCTCTGGTGGCAGAGGACACTCAGGGGCAGGAAGGGATCTCCACAGCAGCACAGTGTGAGGTGCCAGCAGCACAGACGACAGCAGGATTATCCCTCTGCCTGGCAGCAAGGATGAAACCTGACCGGTGGCCACCGCCACAGCGTGCAAGCTGATATTTTTAAAGCTGAAAGGAAAAGTACCGTCCCCGCGTCTCTTCAGGTCCAAGCTGCATTTTGGGACCCTGTGAATGTCACCCTAACTGTTTCACAGCATTAGTCCACCCAAGACTGAGCAGATGGGGATGTGCTCTCCTTCCTCTCCCCCGCACAGCATGGTTGTGCTCTGCTGCTCCCTGTGAGATAGTGAAGGTCAGATCAGCTGGGTGCCTCTTCCCCAAAACCGCTGCGGTTACAGCTGGATGGGAGCCACAGGAGGGTTTTCAGAAAACAGACAAGGAGTAAATAGGCTGTCCTTGCCTTCCTCCTCAGTTGTGAGGAGAAGCAAGGGCAGGCCCACACCGTGGCCTCCCTCAAAATGGTGGGGCCTGGGCAGCAGGAAGCTCAGCAGGAGCAACCCCCTGAGCATCTCCAGTGGGTTTTGGAGTGAACTCTCTGCTCATGCCCATGCTAGCTGGTTAAATGCCAGCTGGGTGTTATGTATTAGTGTTTCACTTATAGCACAGACAACCTGGCTGATCTACCTAAGACAAAGCAACTTTCATTTGCAGCCCTGGCTAAAATATGCACCTTCATCAAGGTGCAAAAGGGCCTGCATGAGAGAGTTTTCCTTCACTTCTAGCAGTTAACCATGCACAAAATGGTTTCAGTCTGGAAAGGAGAAAGCTCAGGGGGATTTTATCAAGTATATAAATAACTGAAGGGAGGGTCCCAAGAGGATGGAGCCAGGTTCTTTGCAGTGGTGCCCAGTGACTGAACAGGAGGCAGTGGGCACAAAGTGAGGTACGGGAGGCTTTGTCTGAACACCACTAAGCACTTCTGTGCTGTGAGCAGGACCAAGCACTGGCACAGGTTTTCCAGAGAGGTTGTGGAGTCTCTCACCTTGGAGATCTCTAGAAGTCATCTGGATGTGGTGGTTCTGCTTGAACAGGGGGTTGGAGGAACAAGAGGAAAATCCAAGCCCCTACTGACCTTTCTTTTATCAGGCTTAAAAAGGAAGCCTCTGCCCTTCAGGCTGGAAGTGGACTCGTGTCAGACACCAAATCCCACAATATCTACTCAAACAAATCTCAGGTGAGTGCTACGATAGCAATTCTGTGTGAGGATGCACTCCAGCATTTGACCAATAGCGGTAGATAGATAGGTAATTCTGTTAGCAGTGAGAAGTGTAGGTAATTTGTTGTGGGAATTTGGGATTGTAGCCACAGTGGCTGCAACAGAAACTCTGAGCTATCCCTGCTTAATTAGAAACATAGCTGGGTTTTGTCAAGGCAGGTAGCTTCTCTGATGTCTGCTAATGGACTAAATTGCATTTGTTTAGACTGGAGTGTTTTTTTGGCCACCCTGACTGCTGGGAATAAGAACCAGACTAGGCCCCGACATAACCAAATATATCTCCCAGTTACTCATTCAGGGGTTAGAGATGTTGCAACCTGCCAGCTGCTGGGCACGTATTTCCCATTACAGCTTCCCCATTGACCACACTTAGCTAGAACTCGGTCTGATCCCGTGTCTTGGTCTGATCCTACAGCCTAGAGATGTCCACACAGCTCTGGGCAAATCGAGGTGCTCAGCCAGTCTGAAGGTCTTTGCTCCACCTGCCCAAGCATAAGCACTGGTGCCTTCAAAAGAACATCCACATCCTGTTGAAGAGAGAAAAGCACAAAGGAAAGGGCAGATGCTGGAGCGTTGCTGTGTCCTGCATCCTGCTGAGGCGTGTCCCATGCTGTCACAAGCATTTCTGATGAAAAATTGGAGCAGCTACTGAAGCTGAAGTGACGAAGTGTAAACACCTGTCTGCCGAGAAGCATTACAGCACCTAGTTTCTCTCACAAGGCATTCAGAGCTAAGGTCATTCCTTTTCCTGGCCGCCCGCCAGGTTGTCCCTCTCCTGTAACACCACTACCTTCGAGGAGCTCAGTTCTCTCTGTCTCTGCAGCTCTCCTGGCTCCAGCTGGCCCAAGGAAGAAGAAAGAAAAGGGGAGATTTCCCAAACTTGCTCCCCTGGTCTGAGAGGAGCTGACAAAAGTAAGCTGCAGAGCCAGGAGCTCAGCATTTCACTTCAGCTGTCTCGCTTCCTTTAGCTACTGTGCTGAGTGCTGTTATTAGACTTGTTGCTCCCAAAAGCATCACTTTTAGGACTAACTCCAGAATGACTGTGAAATAAAGGCAGCTTACGATCCAGGCATAGTTCCTAAGGTTTCTAACCCTATCAGAGCGGTTGAATAATGAGACCAAGAGGCAGAAACCATCTGGAACAAATCCTTCAGCCTCCAGCACACAGTGTTTTGATATTCCCCCGTGACCTGAAAGCCAGTCCAGAGCTACTTCACCTACCCAAAGCACAGATGTCCTCATGGATGGGAAAGCTGTGCCTTTCTAGCACAGCTGAACTCCCCTGCTGCATGGGAAGAGCTTTTAGAAAAGGTGCAGACAAGATTTTTTGGTCCAAGGACTTTGTGGGGTATTCTCTTCACCTTCTGCGGGGGGCTGTGCACAGAAGCACGGAGAAATTGTCTGGTATCCAGATACTGTCTGGGAAAATCAGAGAGGCTCAGTCTGAACTGTGTCCAGGGGAAAACCATGCTAACAGCCACTCAGCAAGGCTGAATGTCCTTGGCAGCTATTAATTATTATCAGCCCTTTACTTCAACAGTGTGTGAGAGGCTTTAAAATGCAGCATTCCACAATCCCTGCACAAGCGATTATTGATTTGGCACCAAAAAAAAATAAAAAATAAAAAATGAGGGTGATAAGTTTCTGTTTGGAGTGGGCTGGAAGGACATAAATAAAACCATAAAGTCAGGAAAGTATGTGCTTCTTTTGAAGGACGTGTTGCTTTTTGCTTGTTGGGTTTAACTATTCCTTCCCATCAAGGTCTCCTTCCTACTTTTGGGAGGCAATTGATGGATGGGGAGGAAGCTTCCCTTTGACGTATTTCGTTGAGGAATCTAGAATTAGTGGTCACGGCTTGCTGGCAAAGAAATCTAACATTAATTTCTTTATGGATTTAGATTCAGTCCTTTTATAACAATTTTCAGAGGGCCCTTGACCAAGTTTGTCCCTGTAAATTTTTCCGTTGTTCCCCAGGATCCTTAGTGGTGGGAAGGGAACGCACCGCAGCTGTACAGAGATGTGCGAGGCTGTTGGATCTCTAACAGGGGAAAAAGCAGGGATCTTAATAGCTGTCGTCCTAATGAGCCTTGATCTTTGGCACTATGGTATGCCTCGCAGTTCCCTGGCATGGCAGAAAACCGAACCACCCCCACTTGCACAACAGCAGAAGCCAAGCTTGTGATTTGCCTTTAATTTGCAGTTTGTGTCCCGCTCTCCCCTTCCCCTCGCCCTCCTCCTTTTGTGCTCCTCGTTGGCACTGCAATCAGAGGTGGGTTAGCTTAATGCCACTGTGATTCAGGTTCCGATAACCGCCACCATCTGGGATGAATCAGAGGAGATGCGGCGGGGAGGAATGGCTCACGAGGAGGTGACTTTCCCTTTCCAGCCTTTAAGCACGACGGATTCACGCAGCCTCCATGGGGCAGCCCTGCACGCTCCTGCCCAGCTGCCTCCACATCTGATCCAAAGGTGATGTGCGAGGTAGTCGAGGTTGCAAGATAGGAAGCCTGCTCCTCTTCCTCCCTGTCACTGGCCTGGTCCTTCACAAATCGTCTAGTGCCAAGGGGCATCCCTAGCCACTGCTTCCTGCTGGTACGTCTCTACTGCAGGTGCATCCACACTATCAGGATGGTTCCTGGCATGCTTTTGGCCCAGATCCACTGGGATTCTCTCCCCAAATTCTCCTGGGCAGCTTGGGAGCTGGTGGGAGCCACCGGGCACTTTGCAGGAGCCATCTTGGGCTGCGGGGTGGGCCAGCCTGGTTGTGGGCTGGTCCCAGCCAGCTTGCCAGGGAAGGGTCTCAGGCAAATTTCACGTCCTAGCATAGAGCCAGACTATTTCTCTGAGGTTTTCCTTTATTTTCTTCCTCCTCGTTACCAGAAGAGCCCTGCACATGCCCAGCAGGTGGCACTCCACCATGGTTTTACACTGAAAAGCCCCTCCAAAATAGCCTGGCCCATCTCAGGGGGCACCAGTGCCGCTGCTGGCCTGGGGAAAGCCATGCTGGGGCACGCATTTTGAGAGGATGGGCAGGAAGGGCTTGGGAGGGCAGAGGAAGCTCAGCATTTCGGAGGCTCTGCGGGTGGCTGTGTGCTCACCATCTGATGATGCCGTCAGGCTCCAAATGAGATCAAGCTTTTGTCTCACCAGGCCTTGTGCACAGCCACTGTAAGGGACACGTTTTAGTCCACGCTGACAAGGGAGGACAGCGCTGCTCTGTGCATCTCTGGAGAGGAGCTTCCCTGCCTGCGGTCACGTCGGTCAGCCTGGCACACCACCTCCATCTCAGCACCCATTGCCGTAGCTGCAGAATCATCCCTTTCTTGGTCTCCTACTTATTTCATGACTCAGTGCTCCCCCGACTAAAAAGTATGGCTCAGAGCATCTCCTCGTCAGGAGAGTCAGGGAGCGAGCCCTTGATCCACCAGTCTTCTAGAGATCGCCTTCGCAGAGCGTGACAGGATTACTCTTACGATTGCTAGAAAATGTTAAAAATAAAGGCAGGCCTGCCAGATTCACTCCAGTGAATAGTAAGCCCTGACTTCGTGAGTTTAGTCATTTTTTTATTTTTTATTTTTTCTGAGCTGATTCCCTCAGATAGCTCTCCCTTTTGTCATTTCTGCTGGCTGTTCACCCAACTCTGTGCGGTGACAGATGCTGTGCAAGGACAAACTCACTGCCTCCCCGGTGCTAGATTAAGCCCAAAGCTCAGCTGTTCTCACCTCCTGTGGATAGCTGGATACCTCGGTGAGCTGGGATATTACTTTTTCTGTTGTTGTAAGCAGGCTTTGGGCTTGGAAAGCAGAAAGTTGCTGCTTGGCACCAGCAAGAAACTGCAGCTCCTGGGGTCAGTGCCTCCGCTCAGGTTCCTTGCATGAAATGGGAGTGGTGCAGGGAAGACAACACCACCCTACAGGACTGCTGAGCCAACAGCCGCGGCTTCCCACCAAGCACTTTGCCTGAGAGGATTTAGATTTCACCAGTCTCCTTTTCCCTTCTGACATTTCAAAAAAAGTTCAGGCTGGTGAAAATTTGTGCTGCCCTTTGGAAACAGTTGCCTCCACGGTCCAGATTTCTATCTGAAGGACGTGAGATGACAGGGAATAAGTAATTTGTTATTTCTGATGCGTGCAAGTGCGTGCTTTTCACTTTTAAATGTATTTTTGGGGGTTGTTTCATGCACAGAGGTGCGATTATTGGGCTTTCAGTATCCTTTGTCGTCCAGTATGAATGACACTGCTTACCTCTGGTACACGGCAGATGGCAAATACCCAAGCCTGAGCTTTGAACCTGTGTCAGAGGAGCAATACATCTCTTTACCTCAGCAGAAACAAGCCTTGCACTGAGCACAGAGTTTATCAATTTGTTGTGTCTGCAGTTTAGGTCCAGGTCTGTGCACAAAAATCCTGCAGGTGGGCACACCAGGAGGCTCTGCAAGCACTTCAGCTTCGTCCCCATAACACCCAAAGTTTGGGCTCTGATGCTTCCTGGGTTCTCTCCATCACAGACACCACCTCAGCTTCATCTCCTCCCCTGAAGTAAGTTGAACTGAAACTGCCCATGCCGGACAACCTGCAGGGTTTGAGACAAAACATCTGCAGTGTTTCCAAGTCTGAGATGAAGAGGAAATGCATCCTCCTGCTGCTGCTGCTGCCTCTTCTGGCTTACATCTTCATGGAGCTGGAGCCTGGAGGCTGGCAATGTCCTCAGTGACAGGTTAGATTAGGATTTTCCTTACCAGATGTGGGGCAAGGAGGGTCTGCTAGCACCCAGGCACTGAGAAAGAAAATAATAAGCAGCCTTGCTGGGAAGAAAATAAATTCAAATTCAATTTTTTGAATAAATTAAAAAAAAAAAACAGCTGCCACCATGGCCTATTCCCTCCCTCCTGTGCAGCTCTGTGTGGTGGGGCCACCCCCAGACACGAGGGGAGGCTGCTTCATGGCTCGCCCTGCTAGCCACCCTGGGTGGCACGTAGCTACAGATAATTACGGGGGGCTTGCAGGGCACAGACCTTGAGGTATTTTTGCCTCCCTGGACCTGTTCCAGCCTGGTTTCGCGTGCACGCAGCGCTGATCTCAGGGCTGCGATCAGAGAAGGGACTCGCAACCACGCAATTCCCTTTCCACGTGGCTTCCTAGGTTGTCCACCACAGTCTGACTGAAGAACAAGACACAAATCCCGGAGAAGTCTGTGGGACACGGCACTGTAAACTCATCACACGATAACCTAAGTTGAAGGGATGTCAAAAACAGGCAAGGAGAGAATATTAGTAAGGGTAGGTACAGCTCGTGCACAGCCAAGAGGTCTTCTCGGGCTTCTTCTGCCTGCTCTTGTTGCAGGCAAGAATCTCACATATGCTGGCAACAGGAGGGAGAAGGTAACTTCTTATGCATGTGGTACTCTTGAATGTGTGCCGTGTTTCTCATGGCATATCTGCTCTGTGGGCACACAAAGACCTTTCTCTGCAGGACTGTCATTTCAGCATCTTTCACTGGAAGCTTTGTTTCTCCTTAAAGTCAGCAGAAGCAGCCCTGCTGTTGGCTCAGACAGGGGCAGGAGGTGGATGTGTGTGCCTGTGGGATTTTTTCCCTACAGAGCATGAAGGAAAAAGGGGCTCGTTCCGTAAATGCAATCCAACTGACCCAAAGTGACCACAACCTTAGAGGAAGGAAAGAAGGGAAATTGTGTGTATATGATATTTGGTTCTTGCCATCTCAGGCAGCTGACGCAAACCTAATGAAAAGCTGCACTTCTCTCGCAGGCTGAAATGCCAGCTCTGGGTGCTGCTGCGATAAGCAGCTCCCAATTTAACTGAAGGAGAGGACACAATAGCAAAGACAAAGAGACAAAATGTGCTGTTTTCACTTTGGCATTTCATCCCTGCCATCCCTCCTGCCTAGTCTCTTGCAGCTCCCCCCTTGATACTTCACCTGGGAGCCAGAGGGCTGCGTGCACACACATCCAGACAAACCCAGCCTACTTTTGCATCACACCCTGCAGGCCCCCAGCCCCGCCGTCCTCCCGTATCACCCCTCGCTGTGTGCCTTTTGTCTCTGCAGACCCCTCGGGCTCAGCACCACCGCCACGGGGGCTCACAAGGCAGGTGTCCCAATTTCCAGCCCCGCCAGCAGCCCTGGAGCGGTGCGGCTGCAGAGAGCGATAAGCCACATTTATCTCTCCCCAGCGGCGGCAGCGGGCAAGAATCGTTTCTCCTTGACCCTGGGCACACCAGGAGGGCTGCAGCCGAAGCTATCTCAGACACCAGCTCCTGCTGGAGCAGCCCGAGCATCCTCCTCCCCCCCGAGGATGAAGGGGCTGGGGGGCCGTGGTGGATTTGCCCCGAGGTGGCAGCCACCCATCCACTTTTTTTTACCCCTCGATCTGCTTTCTTGCAAAAATGAAGGAGTTTTAATCATGTGAGTTGCCATCTGGAGGTCAGGCCGCTGTGAACAATGAGCTTAGGCCGTAATTATATTTATTTTGGGTTGGTTTCTTCACGCAGCTCGTTTTAATGCCTTGGGCCTCCCATGTACATTCGGCTAAAGGAACAGAGTTAATTGGAGGAGTCTGGCTCAAATACTGAAGGTTACTTGAAACCTGCAATTTCAGGCAGATTAAAGAAATCTATGAAAGCACTCAAACGAACCACAGATCCTAAAGGGTGCCCGTAGTACAACTCCTATTAGCTCGCAGTATACCGCAGACCTGGAAAAATGCTTGCAATGAATTTTGGTTGCAGGAGAAGCTAAAAACCTGTGGTTTAGAAACTGCCCGTACCAATGAATTGACCTGCCGGCCGCGACACAGCCTTGGCTCCCTTGCTAACACGATTGTTTTACAACAGCTGGGGAAAGACTTGGCAGGGTAAGGAGTTATCTGTAATACCTTTAAGATAAGACATTTAAGAAGCACCTTCTCCCCACAAGTTCCTCGCCCTCTCCAACCCCTCACAGCAGTCCTCTCACCCTCCTCCTGCCCCTAGCCCATCTCCTGCGGATCACTGGCTCCCTGAGCAAGATGAAGGGCATCCAGGAGGGACAAGGAGAAGGACAAGAAAGGCAACTTGCTTAAAGCCAGTTGTCGTGCTGGAGGGAACAGCAGAGAGAGCCGCTGGCAAGTTGGTGTGTGATTAAGCTTGACCCAATGGTTGGTCCTGTCCCCGTGTGGGAGCGATGCCCTTTCTGGGGGAGAGGACAGGGATGTGTGCCCAGGCCTTGTGGGCTAACAGGCCACAAGCTCAAAAGAGACTGTCGTCCTTTTGTCTGTCCTGTGTTTTGTGTACGCTGCTCTTTGTGGCTGGAGAACCATAAGAGACCTCGTTAAACACAGAATCCGCTCAGCGTGTTCACCTCGTGCTCCTGGGATGATGAGGTGGCCAGGAGGAGCTGAGGTCAAGAGGTGAAGCTGCTTTGGGTTGTAGATTGGAACTTGTCGGTCAAATAAAGATGAACGGCCTGGCAATGAAGAATGGCAGCACCCTCAGATGTGTTGTGCCCTGCAGCTGTGTCCTCCCCACACTTTGCCCATCTCAGTTCTGTTGCTGAGAAAGCTTTCCCCAGGAGAGATCTTGCAAGAAAGAGAGAAAGAGAGAAAGGGAAAGAAAGAGAGAGAGAGAGAGAGAGAAAAGAAAGAAAGAAAGAAAGAAAGAAAGAAAGAAAGAAAGAAAGAAAGAAAGAAAGAAAGAAAGAAAGAAAGAAAGAAAGAAAGAAAGAAAGAAAGAAAGAAAGAAGAGACGGAGGAAGAAAACATTCACAGCTGCCTCTGTGAGGGCCTCTAAAATGCAGTAGTTCTGATTAGAGTTTCTCTGAATTGGGGAAGAAAGTCTGCTTTTATTTTGACACTTTTTGTCTGTTGCCCTTTAGGAAATTTCAGTCAGCTGTGCCGTTTTGCCTTTCATCCCATAGTTCTGCTGCTTTGACATTCAGGTTATGGACCAGGAACACACTGGCACCAGTGACAGCCATTGTTTTCATCACAATGCTTGGGTTGCAAGCTCGTCGGGGAAAATTGGCATTCTATTCATGGCAACTGTTGCAAAATCCCAAACATCGCAAAGCAAATGCCCCGTCTTTCTTCTGGTTTCTTGTCTCCCAGGGAATGTCTGGTACTGTGAGCACTTTGCTGGGAGCCAGCGAATGACCCAAAATTTATTTTATTTTTCAGATGAATAGGGGCTTTGTTTGGATATTCCGTGTGCAACGATGTCAACATTAAGGTGAAAAGTACTGGAGGGGAAGAAGATACAGCAGGACGATAAAGGAGAAAAGAGAACGAGGAGTAATTGTGAGTGGAGGAAAAGGAAGGGGGTGGCTAGGAAGAAATGGTAAAGGCAGCAGCAGAAGTGAGAGAGGGAAGGGAAACCAAAATCCCCAGTCCACAGCAGGAATCGACGTGCCTTCACCTTAACCCTCACGTGGGGGTGAGGAGGGTGTGCAGCCAGTTATACCATGGGTGGCTGAATAACCAACGAGTCCAGTAGCATATATCGTCCTCACTGTTAACAGGGGCTTGAAATCTTTCTTTGCTCTGAGACTACCCAGCCCTCTGAGACCATCCAGCCAAAAGCCCATTTATTTTTCTCTCAAGCACGGTTGTATTAATAGAAGCAGCTCAGGAAGCCCTCATCCCAGCACTGTTTCAACACTTTATACAGCAGGGGGTCTTAATGGGATCTCCTCCATCCAGGGTGCCATTAGCTTCCTCCCTGTCTCTCCATTTTCCCCTTTCTAATAAAATGCTAGTCTAAACACACACTAGGGTGTTAAGAGGAGTGATTTCTACACGGGATGTGTGTGTGTGTATGCATGAAGGAGCTCTGACTTGTTCAAGCCTTTAGCTTTGAATGTTTTCACCCTTTTCAAAAGAATTAAAAAAAAAAAAAAAAAAGGAAAGAAATAAAATCCTACAAAGCCTGGGTGCCACGGTGCCCCTGTGGTAACCCGCACGGGGCCTGACGCTGCCCAGCTCAGCACTCCAGCATCCCAGCCGGGCTGAAAGATGTCTTCACATCTGGGCTGTGTGAGAGAGCAGCTATTTTGCTTCCAGAAACTGCCTTATTAGCATCGCTGCAGCCTACACAGGCATCTCCTTACCCAGTGAGCACTCACCTCCTCCCCTCGGCTTTCTGCCCAGGAAGGCAGGAGGTATTATTCCCGTCACAAAGGCACTGATGTCTGCGAAGCCATCAAAGAGGCTTTTCTGAACGTTTATACACCAGTGCGAAGAATGAGCGCTTTGGAAAAGGATTTTTCCTCTCTTCCTTGGCCTGATTATTGCCTGGCTTCTTGCTCTAGCTGTCTTATCTCACTATTTACCAACTAACCTGGCACACTGACCTTTTGGACTTCATGCCGGCTTTTTCCTCCTTCTTCCCAGAAATGACGGCCGGCTTTCTGCGCAAACGCAGCCGAGCATCACAGGGCTTCTGCTCAGGAGACCATGCTTTCTGGACAAAACTAGCTTCTGGCTGCACATTTTCAGGCAACTGGGGCATCACAAGGATGCACTGTTCAACTGCTTCCCAACATGAAGCTGCATGACAGCTCGCAAATTCAAAGAAAAGGAGTCCTCTCCTTACACCCACCTCCTGCCCCTGGTTTCCTCCCATTTCTCTTGAACCATTTGGAGCCAGAAGTCTAGGGAAAGACTGCAGACAGCTTCCCAAAGGGAGCTGTAGGGAGCAGCTTGCTTCCACGTATGTGCCAGCCTGGGCTGCGTCGTGCCTCATCGGCTGTGTTTCGCTGGACTCCCGCACCCGTGTGTCCAGCAGCTCTCCCCCTCCTGCAGTGGGGAGA
The DNA here is from genome assembly GCF_009819795.1 of Aythya fuligula. Classification (NCBI taxonomy): domain Eukaryota; kingdom Metazoa; phylum Chordata; class Aves; order Anseriformes; family Anatidae; genus Aythya; species Aythya fuligula. The sequence goes on along the minus strand of NC_045559.1, from coordinate 115,465,389 downwards.
GGATGGTGAGTTGGCAGCATTAAGGCAAACACCTCGCATCCCCTCAGGTCTTTGCACTTCCAGCCATCCGAAATCAGACTTTCTTGCCCAGCCAGAGCGTTGTGACTAAGGAGCAGAGACCCCCAGTAACTGTGGCTGGTGTCAGCAGGTGCCTTGAAACAAGCCTGTGTCTGGGACAGGAGGCAGAGCAGATGTGGACACTACTATCGTACCAGCCTCTTTCCTTTCTGTCTCTTTTGTTCCTCCGAGTTCGTATTTTTGTGGGTAAACCAAGCAATGCATGGCTTTGCTTCTTACTGTCACACACTTGGGCCACCCCAGGGAGTCACGACGCAGATTTTCCATTAGCGTCAAATGTACAGGGATTTATGAACTCCCATAACCTGGAGCTGATGAGAGCAGATTAGGGAGCAACTGTTTTTAGATAACTCGCATACCTAAGAAATCAGCTAATATAGGGCTGCCTGCTGACAGGTCACTTATTTCCCAAAGAGCGTGAGAGAATATCACGGTGACCTCCTCTTGTTATATTGTCACTTCATTATACACAGGCACGTATACGTGGAGGGTTTGGTATTCATTTCTCTCCCTCCTCACACTGAGCTAATGCCCCAAGCTTTGTGCAGAAATCCTGCCCTAGGACTTCTCCTTGGTACATCCCTTTGCATTGTGTCTGCACCGAAACACAAGACCAGACACATCCCTTTAATTTTAATGTTGATAGCCATGCCAGTGGGTCCCAAAATAAATATATCGCCTTCACCACCTCCTCCAGATGTGTTCAGGCTGCCAGTACCCTGTGTGAGTCTTGCCCATCTTCATTGCTGTAGGTTACCTCACCCTCCAACCACTCTGCTAGGCAGAAAGGGCTGTCCCGTGTTTATATGTCCCATGGCAAACCATGTCCCACACCACAGAGTGTGAGGCTTTAAGGTGAGTGTCTTGTGCCTGGTCACGCAAGAATCCCCCCCTACCAAAATGAATACCTCCAAACCCTGTGCCTTTGACATGGGATCATCACCACGTCCTTAGCAATGCAGATTGTTTGTTTTTAAGAAAAGTTTGGTTTAAAGCCCGCTGTTCCTTCCAGGATCGTGCTGGCGATCTTTAGCCAAGGGAAGTGACGAGAGATGTCCTCGGCCTTGGTGCTTTACCTGATGGAGGGGTTGTAAAGCATCAGAGCTGCCAGGAATGAGACACGTGGATTTTTTTTTTTTTCTGTAAGAAACACTGCTGTAAGGTTTTTCTGCCATGAGGAAGCAGTGCTAGCAGCCTCCCAGCACTCCCCCGTGCCACTTGAGGGATCCTAGCAGCGCAAAGCCACGCACAGCTGCTCACTGCCAAGGTCAGCACCGCTCAGGCTGGGAGAAAACCTCCCCAAGATATCCACGACAGCCTTGTCCAGCTCAGATGCCCCTGCGTGCTTCGCATTTCTCAGTCGAGGCTGTAGCCCTGGGTCAAGTATTTCCTGGAGGAGCAGGCATTCAAGTAAAGCCACCAATGTCAGCAACAAAAGCCCAGAGCATTTGGAGAGAAGATGGATGGACCAAGCTGAAATGTTGATGCAGCTTGCCATAACCTCAAGCAAAATTGAAGTAGATCTGGTGAATGGAGCTTAAAAATGTACGTTTCTCCCCACTCTGCTGCAAGGGATGGCTAAGATGAAATGAGCGTTCAGGTGAATTTTTCAACCCTAAGAACGACCTTTTGGTGGCAGCTGAAGAGCATCAGCTGTAAATGTTTCTTCTACCCAGCTGGCTGAGAGTGGAAAGGAGACCACAGCCCTGCATTGGGCTGAGGTCCTGGACCTACTCTGCTGAATTTCTGGGAATGGTCAAAAGTGGCTTGGAAGTAGAAACGAGCTGGGAAGTGTCTGCCATCTGCCCCAGCCATCACTGCTGTTCTTGTTAACCCCAGGCTGAAGCGGGCATCCCTGCTGGCTGGATCTGTGTGACCTGATGAGGGCAGAGAGAGTCCTTTCTCCCCCTGAGTGGAAGTAACAGGGCACAAGTGTGATTTTCCAGCAGATGGCAGGTCCATGGAAAGCAATGCTGGCTTAATGAGTTGTGTGCCACACGCCTCCCAGAGGAAAGCAGTAGCAAGCTAAGGATTTCAAAACTTACTACTCCGGGTCATGATCTGAGCTGCTTAAAAATCCAAATGGTGCCTGGGAGGCCTGACAGGGGCAGAAAGAGCAGCCCGGAGTCCTGCATGTCTTTATATGTTCTGCTTCAGGTGTTTTGCTCCGTTTTGGAAGAGGCAGAGTAGGGGAGAAGAGGGAGTGCTGTCAGGCAGCTGGTTTAGCACCAGGAATCCCCCAGGTTGTGACCAGACCAAGTTGCCTGGTGTATGACACGCCTGCTGTATTCTGCAAAAGCACTCTGGTGCTTTTTCTGGTGCTTTTTCTGGTGCTTTTTCTGGTGCTTTTTTTTTTTTTTTTTTTTTTTTTTTTTTTTTTTTTTTTTCATTTCAGACCGGCTGGTGGGGCTGCACTTTGATTAGCAGCTCTGCACACTTCTGCCTCCTGGGATCAGCCCAGCCACTGCAGTCACTTTTGGCATCCGCAACGGAGGAAACATCTCCTGCCAGAGGCCACCAGATTCCAGCCTCCCCCTTGCTGTCAGTCTGTGTTTTCTTCTGCTCCTGCCTCGTCTCTTATCTTCCTTTCCATCCCCGGGAGCATAGCTCATGCCTCCGCAGATCTCTGTGCAGATCACATTCATCTCTTCTTCGTTATCTCTGGCGCGGTGGGGATGGCTGGCTTCTCCCTACGGCTGCGGCGTCCTTCAGAAGGGGTGCTGGCATGTCCTGCATGATGGCTCTGCATCCCCTGATCTGAGCAGGATCCTAGCTGAGGGCTAGGCTGCTGTGGCACCTACACAGCCAGGCACTTTCTGTGGGCCAGTGTCCTGCTGACATGAGGGCACAGCCTCCACTGTGCTGGGGGAGCAGCGGGGTCCAGCATAGTGAATTGGGGTGGGATTCGGGTGATGTCAGTGCCCCTCGTCCCCACACAGCTAAGGGATGCCGAGCACTCTCATCCCTTTGGTGGCTCTTGCACCTCTTAGTGTCAATAATTTGCTCTGAGGGACAGCTGACCTGGAGAGAAAAGGTCAAACCCGAGCAAACCCTGGTAGCACTACCCTGCTTTTTTTTTTTCCTCGGTCTGAGCCTCTTTTCTGAACCCTGAAGTTTGGAAAAGGTGGTTGCAATTGTGGCTTGAACAGCTCAAGTGGATAAACCATTAGTCCTTTCCTGCTGTAGTTAAAGGCTTTGCAACCCTACTCTGGATGAATTGTCTTTTTTTTTTTTTTTGTCTTTTTTTTTCTTTTTTTTTTTTTTGAGGTTTTTGCTGTTTAACTTGGCTTTTGTGTGCATGAAATGTAGTGGAATGGATTACGGATGTGTGCAAAGATCTGTAAATAGCTGTTTCTTGCTTACAGCTGTGACTGTGTACTGTTTATCATGCTAAATGCATTCATTATTTCTTCCAGAATCAGCTATTGTTAAGTATTTTAAAACTAGGAGAAAAGTAGGAGAAAATCAAGCAAGGTAGGGGTTGGTGTTTTCTTTTTAAGACTTAGTAGTAAAAAGTCAGGCACAAGCCAAGGCTTTTGGACAGTCTTACATCCCTTGAAAATAATATGCCAGGTTAAAACTAACCATATAAAGAACCTACTTTTAAGAATATGCTTTTCTACCATTTTACACTACCAGAGCTTTTTTACCTTTCATGTGTCCCCTCTGTAATGGACATACAGAATTCCTAGGAAATGGTTTTCACCCAGAAAAAAATACTGATAAACCATCAAACATGCTGCGTTACTCCTGGAGAGGGAAAGCAGTCAAAGGAAAGCGAGCAGTGAGTTGGCGAAACAAGTGATTCTCCTTTAAGAAAAAGGAAAAATGCATGATATTTTGGGGGAGTTGCTAGTAATTAATTTATATATTTGACTTCAGTCATTTGTTTTAAACTTTGACCGTTTCCGTAAGATATTAATGACAGGAGTTTGGACTCGCTTGTCCTGGTATGTCATGCCTGCTTACTAACTGTAAAACAAATACAATTTTAAAATGGCCTGGAACGAAATCCAATTTTTAAATGACAATTTTAAAAAATGACTTGCATTTCACCCTTAGATGTAGAGTGAATGTTTTCAAAATATCCTTCAAGTGCTAGCTCTTTTTTGGTCTGTGTTCTTAACAAGTTCACGGAGCCTGGCATCGTGTCCCCCCACGTGCACGAGGCACACGTGCTGCACCTCTTCTGCTTGAACCGAGGTGTTTAGAAGAAGACCCAATGAGTGTGTTGAATCTGCATTAATCACCCTTTACTGCCTGGAGTTTCAGCGTGAAGCACTTCCTTGTCGTGCCCATCGATGCAGGAATATCATTGCTAACAAATTCCTGGAGACCCAGCTCACACGGATGGAGCCTGTGCAGCATTTGTCACGTTGGGTTTGAACTCAGCTGCACCGACGGAGCCCCACGAAGACACCGGCAGCTTTATCCACGTCCGGCCAAGCCTGTCGGTGCTTTATTTGCACAAGCCTTATCTAGCCTACCCCAATTGCATGCGAAGGCGTTTTGCTCCTGTGGCCTGATCTCTGCTATCTGCCACACAGAGCGTTAAAAACGCCCTGGCCTCTTGTACCTTTTCGTAAAGAAGGCGCCGTGCAGGGCAGATAAGGGGCAATGCATGGCAGAGGCTTGGCAAACACTTTATGGTGCCACTGCCTCTGTGAGGCTGGGAGGTACAGGAGGCACGGAGTGTGCCTAAGGAACTGCGCCACGATTGCAAAACGCCGAGCGGCAAGGTAGTTAGGGCCATTTTCTGGGCACGGACAATTGCACAATTTTTACCCCAGAAGCACTTAAGTCAACCTGCTTTGTCTGCCAGAGGTGGTACCACGCTCACCTACACGCAGAACCAGCCTTGGGTTGGGATAGGGACGGATACACCTTACACCTTGTGCTGGACATAAGTAGCACCCAGCCAGATCTAAGACACCGTGGAGCCAGGTGCTCACCCAACCCAGCCTGGTCACATTCATGTCAAGCTTGGCAGGTGTCTGAAAGAGCCACAGCACGGCCCAGGCGGCGGTGGCATCCTCGCAGGGCAGCAGGCAGGTGTGCTTGGGCGTGCCTGCCTTCCGCAGGTATTTTATAAACACAGCGTGCCGTCCCATTTGCTGTAAATATGCATTACAAAGCAGGGAGTTATGTGTACCAAACACAGCTCTGCAGCGCGCAGCTGGACCGGGAGGGCTTTTCTCAGCGCATCTTAGCAGGAGCCCTTTTCTTTTTCCTGTGATGGAGAGGAAACACATCTGAAACTCTGCTGAATGGTTACTGGCATCAGATGTTAGGCATAGCTCAACCACAGCAGCTGGGGCAAATGGGTTCTTGCAATATGTTAATGGACCTTGCAAGGCAGCAGCCCCTTGAGACCTGCTCTGCCGCTGCTGAAAGACTGAGCTCCTCTAATTGTACAAGAGGAACAAAGACCTCAAAAGACATCACGCCGGTTGTTGCGTTAGGGACACATGGCTTTCCACCCAAACACTAGGCCAGATCCCTACTCTGGCAGGAAGATCCTGCTCCCCTAAGCACTCGCACATCTAGTTCTGCTTTCAGGAGCTGCCTGCTCCAGGTGGTGCGAAGCTGCTCAGAGGCACATTTCGGCAGTGATGCAGGTGTCCCCGTCTGTACTGCCTTTCATCTGCCCAGCCTGGGCACCCCACAGTGAGCACAGCCACTTGAAAGCTGCTCTGAGCATGTGGCACTAAGCTGGGCAGGCTACGAGCTGAGAGCTTCACTGGGCTCTGCTAGGAAGGGAAGGGACTGCTTGGCCCTCTGTGCTGACCAAAGTGTAAAGTGTCACTGGCTGGGCACCAGCAAGCTTTGCAGGCCTTCTCTGTTGCTTACTTAAGGAAAAAAGAAAGAGCAAAAACATTTAGCTAATGCTTTGCAATGAAAGGAGTTATGTTCCAGATCCAGGGGATGGAGTTACCTGCCCAGGGCTGCTTGGGAGCTGCCACAGTGCCTGTAGTGAGTGGTAATGGAGAGGAGATGATGGAAAGCAGGGGTGAGATGAGGGAGAGGCACCTGCAACAGCCTGCACCAGGGCTCAGCCCTTCCTATGCATGGTGTAGGCAGGGGGGGCTGCGAGGACACGAGCACAGGGACTCGATACAGCCTCACAGTTAGCACTGACCTGCCCCAGGTGTGCTGGGAGGTAGCACACTGAGGCTGGGGAGATGCTGGTCAGGAAACCAGCTTGCCTGTGATGGCTGGATGTTTGTGTGTGAGGCACAACGTGCCTTTCCTCGGCACGGTGGGAGCAGTCAGCAGCCAGGGAGGTTCATCATCTTCAACAAATACCCTCCACTTACAAATAATTGCATATCAAACCTGAAAAATAAATCTGAAATTATTTGCAAAGGGTCTAATGGTCATCATGTCACACTTAGTGGGGGCTTCCCACTGGTGAGAACTGTCTTGTTTTTCTGGATGACCCATATGGTAAGAGACGGAAAGGAAGAGATGTGAATGTGTCTGGTGGAAATGGAGATGACAGGTATCAAAATACGTGAGTGGAGAAAAATGTAATCTATTTAGCAAGTGCCTGCCTTCCTACGGCTGCGGTTTTCAAAGAGCTTAATTAGCTGAAGGTTGAGTCTTAACTCAATGACTACACTGTGGTTTTTGTTCTGAGATAAAATCATTGTGAAAGTCTCGGTGCTGCTAATAAAGAGTCCTGTTTCTCTTCCTTTACCTCTTTCTCCTCCTTTCTCCTTTTTTTTTTTTTTTTTTTTTTTTCTGGAACTGTGAGTAGGGAGGTCTGGGAATCTGAAAACTGGGTGGCTCTTGGCACAGCTGCTTTTGTGCTATCTGGACACGTTCACACAGGCATTTCTAATGTACGCGAAACGCTTAATAACAGCATCGGGCTTCGGCTAGAGGGACTTGAAAACAACTTCACAGAGATCGTGAACCGAGATTTAGTGGTGAGAGGGGCCAGCTCCTGAGCTGAGCAGGGCTGCTGCCAGAGCTGACACGCTGTTGCGTCAAAGGCAGCCCTGCATGCAGCACGTTGTCGCTCACGGCGCAGGCATGAGTCACGGGAGACCCTTCGGTTTTGTCTCGGCACACAGGCTGTATATCAGCTTAGGACACACAGCCCTCAAGCTGCTGTATAACCTTTTTCTGCCGGAGAACCCGCTATGTCGACGTCTGCGATGCAGAAGGTGACTGAATGGAGAGTGCCTGTGAGGGGAGTCGCCCCGAACTGCCCACGTCTGTTCCTAATTGCACTGCGAACCTCTTGTGGTGGAAGAAGTGGTTGATTTTAAGATTACTGAGGCACATGTGGTAACAGTTGATGTTGTACTGTAACACGGTGCCCTTGCTGTGAACAGGCCGAGGGCCGATTGCAGCCGGCCTCCCCTCCAGCTCCCCGCTGCAGTGCCAGAGGGAGCACTGGAGGTGAGCTGCTCTGCCTTAACATCCGTGGAGAAAACAGGGATCACAGAAGGGATCAGAGGTGGGCCTAAATGCCCTCAGGAGGTGTCTGTGTCTTCCCTAACACTAGAACAAAGGCATCTTCCCCTGCTCCCAGCTGCCCTCTCCTGCCTCCTCCTCATGCACCAGCTCTGGCACTGCCTTGACCCCTGGGAGAACCAGTTCAGCTCACGAAACCAGCAGTGAATGGTCCTTCTGTCCTCCTCCCGGTTCATTTCCAGCTGTTTCCATGAGCTGGGATGAGGCAGGTGGGGGCAGAAGGAGAGGACACATCTGGGAACCAGCCTGTCCTTCCCCCTGCAGTGAGGCATTGCCCTGGCCTCGGCTGTACCAGAGCCTTCACACTCTGGATGCGTACACCGGGCATCTCTGCCCAGTGGCCAAACTTTACCGGGATGAGTCAGGTCCTGACTCTGTAAAAAGGGGTTGTATGAATGAAGGATCGCGTCTTTTGCCTCCGTTTACAGATGAGGACAGAGCTTAGGTATGACTCATACATGAGAACTACAGGTGACATTTAATAACCGGCCATTCCTCGCTGTTATGAATGCACTTAGTGATGTATTTCCCTTCATTTTCTACATTTCCTGGTTTAATATATTTTTTTTTCAGTGATCTGGGTTTCTTGTCCTCCTTTCTATCCCCTTTCTTCTCCTGGCAAGGTACCTAACATTTTTGTGTCTGATTGATTGTGAAATCAGAGTAACAATACTGCGTACGTAAGAGAAACGCTGGACATATTAACCTTTGGAGGAGGCGAACTTATTGTCCCAGCTCCCACTGAAATGTCCCGAACTGGAAGAACTTTCAGCAGGGAAAGAGGAGAACAAGACCACAGCCACGGACACTGAACTCTCCAGCTGTGTGAAAGATTAAAATAATAGTCACAAATACGTCTTTCAACACTTGTTTCTTGTCTTAAAAAATTGCATGAAAACTCCCAAATATGTCTGTGAGCACACTGAGATTTCTACCGATATTAATAATCACAAATTCGGTTTGTTCTTGCAACTAATAAAATAATTAACGCCAGCTACGTAAAACGAAGAGAGAAATATGCTAATTCATTCTGGCTTACAAATGAAAACCAGAAAAAAAGCTAACCCGTGAAGCTAGGACGTGAAGGCTCTTCAGTTCCCTCCCAACCCAATTTTCTAAGGGGCAGTGGAAGAGCATCCAAACCTCCTGCTGCCAACCCTCCTGCCTCTCACGGCCGACATGCGGCCACCCGGTCTGTACGGTTATTATCTGGAAGTGCAAAACCTAACAAAACAGAGCATTAAAAAACAATCCAGAAAGCATCTGCACACAGATCGGGTGCTTATGAAAATCTGGAAGAAAAAAAAAAAGCAATGTTGAAGCTTTCTTCTTGGCAGCTGAAGCGGTCCTCATGATCCCTATTAGCAGGCTGTAGCTGGGGGACAGAACATTTAACTGCTTGTCAGCGGGGAAGAATATAGTGTTGTGTTGGTTACGTAACTGGAACAGAAGAGCCTCCAGATATTCATCCATTCATTTATTTGTTTCTAATGACTTAGCTGTGAAGTTGGAGAAATAAGGAGAGAAGTCATGGAGGCTGTTTTTTCCCTTCGACCTGTGCTTCTCTCCTGGGGAGAGGGCGGTGACGTCCCATTGTTCGGGGGCTATTCCTGGGCTCTGGAGATCAAGGACAATTTCTTATTCCATAATTGCAACCAGCCGCTGAGGACGACTGGCTTAAGGCCATCCCTGCCACATCACTGTCCCCACCGCTGGAGAAAGGAGCAGCTCTGTCCACCTTCCCAGCCACATGCTCCTTTCTTCTCCCCACTCACCCAGCCTCTGGCAAGCCTAAGATGAAAACCAGTCCAGCAACCTGTTTTGGAAAAACAGCCCTCATCTCCCCAGAAAACAATGGTTTTCAATGAGATCAGGTGCCCGAAGGCAAGGCTTTGTTTTTCAGCAAAATTTCATGCTTAAATCAGCTCAAACGGGTCTTGAAACTGCACCTTTTATCTTTTTTTTTTTTTTTTTTTTTCCTGCATGCCTCAAAGATGATGAAACTCTCCCTTTTCCCAGAGGTCTTTGTTAAGACCATGAGCAGGAGACGTGACAGCACGAAGGCTCAACTTGTGCGGTCTACCACCACCCTAAGGCGCAGCAGCATGGTGCAGTGGTGCATTATTTGGGCGCATCGTGTTCAACACTCTTACAGGGATGTTAAGCACAATTTTGACCTCCGTATTGTAAGAGTCGTAAGAATCACAAGTCACTGACAAGTTATGTACTTTCAAAAGTACGTGCTTCTGAGTCAACTTCATTTGCTTTTAGATGTTACAGCACCGGTATTTTCAAGCTTTTCTCTGCCATCAGAAGGTCTTGAAACTGTCTTTCTCTCCCAAACCATTTTTTAATTTTTATTTTTGTTTCTAATTTAACCAGTGAAAGTTGACATCCACCCTTAAGAAGACATCCAGCAGGCTTTGGAGGAGGCCACCAGATGCACACTTCCTTGCGGTGGCCTTGCTCCAAGCCCCGGCAGGACAGATGGGCAGGAGGGTCCCAGCCCCTTCTGCGAGCACATGGAAGATCACACGCCGCTTGTACAACTGGCAAGGAAGGGTGCTTAAAACTTGTGAGCTCGAGTGTTTGTGCCAGAAGTGTTAGCTTTTATAGGAGATTAGACACCGCTTGACACAGCAGGTCCTCTTGCCAGATCCCTGGCGCAAAGACAATTAAATGAGCCAAATAACCACATCCATCTCAGCGTGTCCATGCATGCACAAACAATTACTCTGTGGGACTGTTATTAAAGAAAATTAAATTTTAAGTCTGCACCCGGCCAGGAAATCTTAAGGGAGCCTAATTTTCTAGGAACCATCAAATGGGCACAGCCTGGGTAGCCCAGGAAAGGTTTATAAATCCACTCTAAAACTCCCTAATCCTGTTTATCTGCTACTGTACTTCTCTTAAAAACCTAGCACTTCTGAGAAATTGAGGAATCCAAAGCCCCGGGGACTCCTTTGGACTGGTAAGAACTGCGGCATCTGTTTCCAGTCAAGGCCATTTTTGGTCGCTCAGGGCTTCGTCAGTAGTTTCCTTTTCAGCTGAAATGAGACGGGTTTCTTGCCCTCCCTCAGCAGCGAGCTCAGTTTTTAGCATTCTGTGCGAAATCTCCTCACCTGTTTTCAGGGAGATGAAGACTGGCAAAACCTTACCAAAAAAAAAAAAAATGTATATATATATCCTTTTGCCTCTCAAACAGATGGGTGTTGGGTTTTGACTGGTTGCTGCCTGGAATTTCACTGAGGGAGGTGGGACTCTTCTTGAGCCTTTGCAGTGGTCCAGTGGATGGGATCTGTAGAAGTGGAGGGAACCCTAGAGCCCCTGGGAGAGCAAAGCCTGTAATAACTACTGTAATGGAGGTACCGCACACTTGGACGTCTCTGCAGGAACCAGTGCATGAAAGAAAAAGGACAGGGATGGAAAGCTGAGGATGCTGGAGGGGTCTTCACAGGCCTGGCAGTCCAACAGACTCATCTAAAGGGCATTTGTTTCCAACCCGCAGAATCTCCACTTGAAAATGCTTGAAAAAAGTGGCCATGGGATAAGGAGAAAAATGGAAGTGTGTTTATGCCTTTAGACAGGTAATGTTGACTCTCCAGGGAATTGGTATCTTGAGGGGGAGGATGAAATGGGGCTAAAGAAGGGCACTACACTGGAATTAGAGAGTATGAGTCTCAGCTCTGCTGCTTGGACCCCAGGGACTTTCAGCACGCCCTTTCCAGGCTGCGTGTCTCTGCTTCTCCATGCCTAACAATAAAACCGACCTCTGCAGACCTTTCGAGATCTGCTGTTGCAAAGAGCCACACAAGTGCAGGGTACTTTTTTTTTTCTGTACATGATAAATGTTCCTTTGAAGTCTCCTCGGGCTGATCAGATGATTCCCACTCCTAATGGGGACAGCTGGCTCATAGATGTAAGAGGCCATCCATCAGGCTGACCCACTGAAAGGTTTCTACTGTGGCTCCGGTTGTAGCTGCCAAAAGAAGCACTCCCAAATTGCCTTTGAAATACTGTATTTTTAAGTGGATAAGGAGGGACTGGAATGTCCTCATCCAGCCTTTATTATCTGGCCGCTTTTGAATGATCCTTTTCAAAAAGAGGTTGGGCAGCTATGGGTAAAAAAAAAAAAAAAAAAAAAAAAAAAAAAGAGAGAGAGAGAGAATAACAAGGCTTAATGCTCCTTTATACATTTTATAGGTTCGATATAAAAATAGTTATAACAAAAACACAAATCCCACGGTCTGCCTTCCTATTTGCACAGGCTGTAATGAGTTGACATTTGAATGAGTCTGGAAAATTGTATTTAATAACTCCTCAGAGGCCCCAGAGTGGGAAAACCTATTATTGCAGCCTGATTTGGAAGTTATTGTTTTAAAGACATTTTCAGAGTTGCACACCTCCTTCAGGCTGTGAGTTTACATCTTCTGAGCATGCCAGTCTGACGGCCCCCGCTCATGATGCCTGTATGGCTCTTTGTGTTGCCCCATATTGTGAAGCTTCTGTAGATTGCAAAGGATGAGGAACTGCTACATGAAGGTTGGCTGCAGATTTGTTTTCAGAAGGGAAAAAAAGGGTGAAATCCATTGATCTCTAATTCCTACTCGCTTCATAGACTGCTGTATTATAGGATGGGCCATGATAAGCACGTACAAGACTAAATGTCACAAAGCCTTTGGGAGAGAACAAACTGCATGTCAGTGACAAAGCAGAGGTTTCTGCAGCTTGCCTGGGCTTACTGCTCACCTTGTTTCTGTAGGGAGATTGCTGGAAGAACTCCTGACATTGTGAACAGCGGGTTCACATTTGCCTGGTTGGATGCTAATCGTTAAAAATGAGTCCACAACCCTTCTTGGGATACCAGGGTGGGATTAGAGGAGCCCTCAGGGTGGTCTGGCTGGCGTCAGTGGTATCTGGCACCCAGGCCTCATGGATCAGTCCACACACATGTTGCTCAGAAGTGACCCCGACTGCATTTAGGAGGGGAAATGGGAGAGCTAGATATCCTGTGGGAAGGGTAGGGATATGGGTGGGAGATAGGGCTAAGGCTGAACTGTGATTATTTTGGTAGGACGTGTGAGGCTGTGCAATAAAATACTAAGAAGCCAGCCTTCATTGCCTAAATAAATTACCTGAGTTTTGGATGCACATCCTACAGCTTCAACAGAAGTTCCCAAGGTATGACTAAGGTATGATGAAAACATATTATTTATTTTAAGATCCCAGATGTTGCTTTAAAGCCCAAGTTTTAAGTATCTACACATGAAAAAAAAATGTGATCAAGGCCCAATGTATTGGAAGAAGGAAGCAACAGCTATGGAGGTGGTCTTTCTGAGACAGAGAAACTGCGTGGCTTCTGGTGGGAACATTCGCAGAGCATTAGGAAACCCCACTTACTGCTGGTACGTGGGGCTGCATGATGCAGCACTGACTTGTCTGATCCCCAGGTCCGCCGGTGAGCCAGTCACATAACTCACAGCTGGAGCACGGACACCCCGTGATGCCCGCGAGCAGTAAGTCATAGCCCTGACTAAGGCGTACGCGTGTGCATGCGAGGTGAGTGTTGGTGCGTTTGGATGACAAAGAAGTTGAACGTATGTGCAAACATTCATTATGTGCATACACGCTGAGCACTGGGGGATTAAAATTTCATTAGCTGCTGCAGAACTCCTGGATGATAATTTCGGGATGGCAAGCACAAAGATCCGCAAATAAGCCTATACAAATGGATTAATTTCTTCCAAGTGGAGAACGGTTTATGTGATTTGAATTAAAAAAAAAAAAAAAAAAAAGAAAAAAAAAAGGCACAGAGGTAAACCACTCATTTAAAATTTTTTAGCTAATGTCTGGATAGGGAACTGCTCCTAAAAATGAATTTTACAGTGAATGACTGAACCGTCTGTCTCTTCTCTATGCATTTGCAGAAGCCCAGTCTTGCATTCAAACACCCAGTTATTTCTGCTCATGGGATGCAGCTCTCGCCCTGTCCAGCAGCCCCAGAAGGACACAAGAGCCCACAGTTTGTAAACAGGGTGCAGAAATTAGATAAATGTGTGGAAAGCTTGGGCCAGCACCCTGATCCCTTCCAAGGGTGAAATCACCCTGCAGAAGAGGGCAGGAAGGAGCTCCACGGCCTGTGGTGCCTTTGCACTGCTTCATGGAGCCCCAGGCCAGGGAGACAAAGCATCATCTTTATAATTTTGTGATTAAGAGACTTAGTCTGGATCTGGATTTGCTCCACTTTTGAAAATGCATTTGTAAATGCTGGTGTGAAACAGCTTTATGGAGCTGAGATGGCCTGTTCTTCCCCTCCTCCCTGAAATTTCCTAAATGTCTCTCTTCACAGGGGTTGCGCGTTTGTATATAATTATTTCTTTTCCTATATATTGATCCTTGTCTCCTTCTCCCGAACGCACTGTAATTATATTTTCTCTCCACGGGCAAGGCGCGATCTATCTCTGTCACACAATGGGCCTGCTCTGTCAAAGCGGGGAAGAAAAAGCCTCTGTTTGCAGGGTGGTTTCAGACAGGGCTCTGACAATTGCAGGTTCTGATTCATACCTGTGCAACCGCTACTCTGTAATCAGGCAGTGATTAGTCACTGCCAGCCAATTAGCCTGCCCAGCTTCCTAAAGCAATTTGTCTATCTGCAACTTTATAAATTCTGATTAACTACTCTGTGACAGGGCCACCAGCTTGCGAGCAGGGAGCTGGACCCTCCTCGTCCTTCACACAGTTTTGGTCCCAATTCAGAAAGGATGTGGACAAAACAGAGAGGGTCTGAAGATGACCAAAAGGACAGAGTCCAAAGGAGTGCCACAACAATGGCCAAAAGGGCTGGAGAACCTGCCCTGGAAGACCAAAGGGATCCCATCTTTTCAATATGGGATGGGACAGAGTGCTCAATAATCTCATCTGGGCTCCCTTTTCCAATGAAAGGGTGGACCTGGTGATTGTTCAAGCTCCTTCCAACCTGGCCTGTTCCACAATTCTGTGACTCCATACCCATAACCAGAGTTTTATCAGAGCCTTTATTGCTTTGCTTAGCCACGGGGAAGCTCAGGGACCACCTGCAGCCCTCTCCCCCCAGCTCTGTGAGCCGAGGCATGCAGTGCCACCAAAACACAGAAGTGTGGACACCCCAAGGTGAAGCGGGCCAGAGCTGACCTCAGGAGGGCTGAGCTGTGCCACGTCCTCCACTACTTGGTGATGTTGCAAGGGGATTTATGTTGAATCCACACAAATCCTTGCCTGCCCCAGGCCTCCTCCTTCTCCTCCCCAGCGCCGCTCCCAGTGGTGAGCATTGCTGCCGGGGGCGAGCAAAGCTCTCTGAATCACCAGCAGGTTTTCCGTGACGAGCTGGCTGTGCAGCCCAGCAGAGTTATCGCCAGCCATTGAAGTATGTGGGATGAAGTGTTTTCAGCTGAGCCTCTGCTTGCTGGTACTCGGAGCTGCCCTGGACTGCACTCAGGCCTAGGTGGGCCTCATTGAGGTCACCATGTTGGTGAAAACCCAAATACACTGTTGTAAGGAAAGGTAGCTCGTTCCCTTTCCAAGAGAAGTCCCAGGGACACACACAAAAGGAAAACAAGGCCCTGACACGTGGTTCCCACCTTTCTACATGGCAGACCCAAGCTCATCGCTGTAACCACTCTCTCCTGCAGGCACAGCCAGCCCTGGCCCCATTTCCCTGCCCATTCTCTGGGGCATCCTGGGCATCCTCATGGTGCTGGTGGCATCCACCAGGGTTTGGCACGTGGGGCTGCCTGGCAGCTTGCACCCTGCAAGAGTGTGCTTTGAAGTAAAACTCTAGTGCGTGACCTAAACACATACTTACTTTCTTTCACAGGCTCACATGAGTTTTTCCTGTTATCAGAAGTCATCATGCTTCCCATGCTACTGCAGCACATTTCCATCCCTTTCCCTTTTTTTTTTTTTTTTTTTTTTTTTTTTTTTCCCCTTTACTGACTCATTTTCATTGAGAGTCTGAAATTTAAGGAATTTCTTTTGTCTTTGTGACAAGAGAACTTGGCTTCTTGGGGAAAGGTTCCCTGCGCCCTCTTGGTTTCCACCACGCGCCTGATGCCAGCTGAGTCAGACAGCTATGCTGAAGCAAATTAGAAAAACAGGAAAGATGCTAGGCAGCCTAATCCAAGTTCATCAGAGCAAAAAGCTGGGAAAAAAAAAAAAAAAAAAAAAAAAAAAAAAAGACATCCTCGATACCTCAATAAAACTTGGATACCTTTACCTGGCTTCATTCAGGGTCCCACCCCCTGAAGGTAAAGAGCAGAAGTTCTGACCTCGCATTTCACCTGCTCTTCTCACAGCTGAGCAGCTCCCAGCATACAGAAACATTTCAACAAGGATGATGCAGGTGCTACTAAATCATTTATTTTCTGTCAGCTGCAGGATGGCATCAAAGCTATCAAGGAACTCCCAGGTTCAATTTTTAGCAATAAATCTATTTTTCAGGATTTTCATTCTCCATCCATTTTTGCTGATGTGTTTTCATTTTTCTTTATCTATTCACCTAGGTACCATTACAATTCAGAAACTAAAAGAAAAGAGATCATTACATTATGCTGGGTAGTGGCCATGGCAGAGGTAGAAATGCATGTAATGCATATACTGGATGCTTCCTACCAAGCAGAGCAGAAATACAACTGCTGGTGCTCTTGCTGTTCAGAGTCTGGTGGCTCAATTCTCACATCCATATTGCACACTCTTTCTCACTGCACCACGGCTGTAGAGGAAAACCCTCCATCACAGGGTTCATCTGACCACCGAGATGGCCCCCAGAGAGGTGCCCGTGGTTGACATATCAATGATATTCACTATTTCTGCTTCTTCTTTGTTTTCCCTCTGCAACAGAAAGCACGAATAACACTAGCCTATTTTCTCATGCCTTGCATGTTATAACTGCCTCAGTCCCTGAGGCCTCCAGCCCCCAAGGTGTTTGCATTTCACTGCATTATTTGTTGCTGCATGCTAATCCAATAAGCCTGAACTGACATGAATTACCATACTGCATAGGGAAGGCTAAGTTTAGCACTTGCGTATTTTAGACATCTGTCAAGATAGACTTGGACTGGAGGGAGTCTCTGGCAGGCTCGCCTACACTGCAAGTGGTCAGGGACAGAGGCATTTCCTCCCTGTACTGCGTCTCTAATATTAAATCATTTTTACATTATTAAGTTCACATGAAGTCTCTTGGTGCAAACTCCAGGGACCTGCTGGAGCCTAGTGCCTGGTTGGAAATGAGCCGTGAGACCTCATTGCTCCGAAGCGTGACCTACTGTGCTTCCTCTTCCTCTAGCAGCTTGGGTTTTTGGTCACTTCACGCTGGGACTTATGGCCTGCTTGTGTCAAATGTCCACCCTCTTCCCCAGGCATTTGCTCAGTAGAGCTGAGAATTATTTTGGGGGCTGAATAGAACGCATGTGCTGGAAATTATGGTTTAAGGGACTTCTGGTGTATTTATTTGTGCTTTATTTATTTATTATGCTTTATTTTATATAGTTTATGCTTTATTTATTTCTTTATATTTATGTATTTATTAATACATCAGCCACCTTTTAAAGAGTTAAAAGGGGTGATATCATTCCACAAAATTAAAAAAAAAAAAAAAAAAAAAAAAAAAAAAAAGTCAGGTTTTGGATGCAGAGAAGCATTTTGCAACAACTCCAAATGACTTTTTTTTCATTTTTCGCATGTGACTGAAAAAGCAAATCCGCTTTGACCTCAATATTTTTCCTTTTCCTCCTCTTTATTTTAGTAACTAGATTTTAAAATGAATTAGACATTTCTTACTCCTCCCATAGCAAGCCTTGGCCAACTTTTACCTGTCTTTATATGCATAGTTTCTTACTTAGGTTGCTCCCATGCCAATTTGAAATCTCTTTAAATAGTGGCTGGTCTTTCTCCCCCTTCCTGCTACAGTTTTGGTCTTCCTTCCTTCCTTCCTTCCTTCCTTCCTTCCTTCCTTCCTTCCTTCCTTCCTTCCTTCCTTCCTTCCTTCCTTCCTTCCTTCCTTCCTTCCTTCCTTCCTTCCTTCCTTCCTTCCTTCCTTTTTCTAAACCTGACATTGCATGATTATAACAAGCACAGTCCATACACAACAATAATAAAAATGAAAAGTCCCTGCTGACCAGCATTGGAAAAGCATCCTCAGGCAGTTCCTGCATGCTTGTGCTCCCTCATGCTGCCTTCTCCTGCATCAGGCTCCTCTGCTCGGCAGGGCAGCGAGCAACCTTGACTGCTCCAGAGGGTCCCTGGGGGCCAAGCTCCCTTCCCAGTTGTGCCAGGTCTTTCTTTCTGCTGGTGAATAATTTTTGACAAGTTCTATGTATCCTAGCTTGCTCCTTTTAAAAAAGAAAATTATAATGTCTACCTGACTGAGGAAGACAGATTGTTATGATTGATTAATATTTCAAAAGGGCCTCATAAATCTATAATCTCTCCACAGTATTACAATTCGCTGCTATTGCTCTGTTCCCCTGGTTAGTCTCTGGATCCCCTATAGGCAGTTACTAGTCTCAATTTACAATAGAGATATATTGAAATGTACAATAAAGGAAACAGATAAAGAACATCAAATGACAGGGCTGTGGAGCTGGAAAAGTTTAGTAGCCATTTCCTATTCTGTCAATAACCTTCTTTTTTTTTTCTTATAAATCAAACTTAGCACCACATATCTGACATGCATTTGATATAAGTTTCTGGTTTTGGTCTTTACTCCTGATGAGATTTTCAAAATCTCTCTCAAGGCACAGAATTCAATTTCTGTGTTGGGAGTGCTTCAGTCTTGAGCAACAGGTGGAAAATCTCTTGAAGTTCCCATCCACAGATCTATTCCTCTGCGATGTTCACGATGGGCAGCGAGATCTTGGCATTGCAAGTGAGTGAGGCATGACAGCCAGGGTACGGCTCCTTGCCTTCACGGCCCAGCAGGGCAGGAGGCAGGCATGGGGCCAGTAGACAACCAGGGGAATGGTGGGGCCACCAGGGGCAGGACTGCTCCTCAGAGCCACCTGGGCAGGTTGTGGATGGGGGCTACAGGACTGCCATGAGGTTCTCCAAGGCCAAGTGCCAAACTCTGTAGGTTGGAGGGATGAAACCCATGCAGCAGAGTGAGCTGGAGGCTGACAGGGAGGAAAACAGCTTTGCAGGAGAGGATTTGGGGGGTATGGTGACAGCAATGATGGTTGAACCAGATATGTCTTGGATGTCTTTTCCAACCTTAATGATTTTATGAACAATCCAACCTAGTGCCAGCTTGTGGAGAAGATGGAGCCAGGTCTTTTCTGAATGCCCACAGTAGAGGAAAATAGACAAAAGGTACAAGAGGGATAACTCCGGTTAGTTTTACTTGACTGGTTTGGCTTTAGAAGAGGCTGTAGAAAGAGGCTGTCTGAAGAGACTGGGGGATCTCCATCCTTGGAGATAGTCACAAGGCCCTGAGCAATGTGATCTAGCCATGGAGATGGCCCTGCTCTGAGCCACAGGTGGGGCAGACAACCTCCAGAGGCCCCTTCCAACTTAAATTATGCTTTGATTCTTAGCTCAGAATAAACAAATTCTGACATTAATTATCCTGCCTTAGCTTTTTCCTATCAGCCAGTCTCGGAAGTAATTTATTGCTCCATGGGCTTTGGGCGGCTTGGAAGAGCTCTCACTTCTGGAGCAGAATGAGGGGGAGCAAACCGAGGGAGACTTGGCAGGAAGCTTGAGGCTTTCATGATTTAATTCAAAGGAAGGTGAACTTTATGTGCCTTGACCCTTATTTAAATCCTCCACTCTCATGCTCTGAAGTTCACAACCCCTCCTTTTACTCTCACCGCAGTTACACCTCCTTCAGAGCCAGCGCCGGCGTGACTCACCCTGGCGGGCACTGCTGTGCAGTCATCTGCCCGAGCTGTCTCCCTGCTGCGAGAAAGCTGCAGTAAGAGAAAACTGGGAGCAAATTTAACCTTATTTTGGATTGCCCGCTGCCATCTAGGAGCGGTGAGAATTAGGAGTCCATTTCCATTTACCCGCTTCAAAGCGAAATGTGCTCTCTGCCCAAGGAAGTGTGGGGCGCAGCTGAGGATGCTGCTGCTTTTGTGCTGGAAATGTCACGAGGTTCAAAGTGCATCTAGGTGCAACGTGTGTGTGGATGAGTCAGGAGATCCTTGCTTCAAACGTGAGCTCTTCAAAGCGGCGCCTTCCTTTTCTGGTGCGTCTCGTCTCACACAGACCTCTCCTTTAAAGACCACAAAGCTGTAACAAAATGCTGAACGGCTCTTATGTGTGAGCTGAGGCTGCCATCCACTGCAAAGCAGGACTCCCCCAGGGTTTCTTGCTGCCCCAGGCAGATAAAATGTGGCTGCCCATCTTTATTGTTCCCTTTGGAGGTGCTGCATGTGGCCATCCACCTTGGAGGTCTATTGCTCCTGCCAGCCCTGCCCCAGGGCTGCCTGCAGGGGCAGAAATTCGGGCGCTCATTAAAAAGAGATAAAAAACAATTAGGTTGCAGATAAAACAAGTTATCTCTGCTGAAAGGCTTGTCAGTCCATCGCTTTCTCTGTGGTTAGAGAAGGTGTCCTGCCAAGCTCTCTGGTCCATGCTGGTTGCTCCATCACTCTTTGCACCAGGCGTGGTCAGCACCCGAATGGGAATAAGGTCTGCATCTGAGCCTGCTCCACAACACACAGGCTTGGAGCCTGGCCTGGAGCCCTCAGACACAGCGTTTGTAATTAGTTCTGGTAATTAACCCCGCACCCCTACACCCCGTGCCACACCACTCTCCTCCCGGCTGGTCAGAATGGCACTATCTCTTGCAGCATTACTTCACAAAACACAGCCCTGTCCGCGGCTTAAACCCTGGCCTCTTTAATTAACTGACAACTTTAATCCATGTGTTACACTCTGCTTATCTGGAAACTGACTTTTACTCCTGATAAGCCGTGATCTAATTGCCCTCCAATGGGGCCCATGCCCTGCTCCACCCTGGCGGTTACCCGCTCGCTGCAGCGATAATCCCCGGCCTTGAAATGCTGCAGCGGTGACAGCGAGGGAGTCCTGGGTCCTGCTGGTATCAATATGGAGGAAACCAGTGTGAGTTTTGCTAGTGGATTCTGGATTTATTTGCCTTCTGGTTTTCTACTTTTAAGGAGAAATTCAGAGTCCTCTACCTGGGAGAGTGACTGGTTGACCTTTATTTTGTTAATGTGTTTCTCAGCCATTTGCTCCTGTTCAAAAATGAGAGCTTGCAAAAAATAAAAATAAAAAAAATAATAATAAAAAAATCCCTCCTCAGTTTGGGGATATTTTTCTAAGTGTTTCTAAAGAGTTTTGATGCTGGAGTCACATGTAGGTTTTATCTGTCACTGGATCCTGCCAGTTTTAGCCTATTCGGCCAGCTTTCTGCTGTTGCACTGTTATGGAGATGTGCAAACCATCCTGGGTTCCAGGCATGCATGTGTTCCCTTTCACTCTTCCCTTGTGGAGCAACAAATGAGAGAGCAGCTTTGCAGGGAGATCTGGAGAAAATGCGTTATCAAAGTGAGAGCTTGTCTCCATCCAGTACTGCTGGGAACTGGGAAGAGAAAGGATGGGGAATGGGGGAATGACAAAAATTCCTGGTGGCCACAATTCAGTAAAGGGGTCTCGTCACAGGGAGCTCCACAGCCAGCAGCAGTAAGAGGAGATGAAATGGCAAATGTGCAATGTGCCCATGCAGGAGAAGCAGGGAGCTGACTGAGGGGTGCACGTGAACCCTGCCCGAAGTCTCTTTGCTGGCTGAGGCCAGCAAGATGGAAAACAGCCAGCACACCCCGGTGCTTTCTGCAGCTGAAGCCTGGGACGCTTTTCCCTCCTTCCTTATTTCCTCACCCTCAGTCCGTCCTGGTGCCCTTTCAGTCACTCAGTCTTGCAACGTCAGCAGCACGGGGATCCTGAAATGCTCCAAAGTCATTTCCGTCTTGCAGTCCCTGACACGGAGACCTCATTATCCCAGAGTCCTGAGTCTGTCTGCCCTTTCCTCGGGGATTTTATTCCTGTGGGGTCCAGATATTTTTACAATCAACACAGGCAGTGCTGTGGGAACTGGGGAAGGTTGCATGTCCTCCCTACCTCCAAGGGGACCTCTGTGCAGGCAGCACACACACAACGTGGCTCTGGGCAGAAAGCTTCGTTAGCATTGACACGGCTCCTAGACCTTGGGCTGCCATGCAGGGCAGAAGAGAAAGGCACAGGAGTGTGTAGATGTCACACTTGGGCAACAAAAAGGAGATATTTTGACTGCCTTTGCTGCTGGCACTCGCAGGATTCCCCCAGGCCCTTATGGCACTGACCTTCTGATGAAATTCGGTGGAATTGTGTTTACCTACTTGTACATGGACCGAAGGAAAAGGGAAGCTATTTCATTATCAGCTTCAAAGCTATGGTGTAGCTGCACGCATAAAATACCCGTAAAAGGAAGCAGTGGCAGACTGGGATTTAATGAGAAAACCACCAGCAACCCCGGCGCAGCACCGAGCTGTTGCAAACCGCCCGCAGCAGCCCCGGCGAGGCAGCCCCAGCCCAACATTGGAGGTTTTCTGGGTTTCTCCTTCCCTCTAACTCCAGGGCAGTTTATTATTTTATTTTATTTTCACTTCTTTAATCTTACTTTAAACCAACAGGCTGAGTAAATAATGGGAAGTGTTTTTAAGCAGGAAGATAGCACGTTAATTGCTGTGAAAGACTTGAGAAAAAACACCCCCCCTTCCCGCTCCCCCCTGCCCAAGGTATCTGTGACGTTGGGCGTGTAAACACAAGGAGAAAATCAACAGATAGATCAGGTTGTTTTGCTTCACGTACAACTTTATTACCAGGCCAAAAAGGAAAATGTGAAAAAATTGAGAGGAAGCCTAAACGGTTTGTTAACGTGGAAAGAGGCGGCCAAGACAGAAAACACGTCTCCTTTTATGAAAAGAACATCTTAAAAAAATCATTTTTGAGGCATTGCTGCTCGAGGCAGCCATTTGGCTCCCGGAGCTAGAATATGGGCCAGAAGTAATCAGGAATGGAGGGCAGAGGCAGCATACATAACGAGGGAGCCTGTATGTGGGCTCTTATCATTTGGAAGCTAATAGATGATGAAGGCAGCTTAATCCATGCAAATATAGAATAATGACAACCCTGACTTTGTGCGTCATAAAAATAGGGGGAATAGGAAAAAAGAGAGAGAGAGAGAGAGAGACAGAGAAGTAAAAAGCACCAGCGTTTGAATCGATGTGCGTCATTAATGGATGAGGCTGGAGAGGGAGAAATAATCAATCCCAAGGAGCGACGGCTGTGCTCCTGTGCCCACGAAAACCCGAGGGAGGGGAGACGGAGAGGAGCAGACGTCAGAGCGAGTGCTGCACGGGGAATGAGAGCTGCTGACCGCTCTGCTGCCAACCCAATTTTGCATCCCGGGTGCTGGCAGTGCTTCCTCGAGCCCAGCGCCCACCTGCCAAGCCCCACCAGCTGCCAGCCCCTGGAAGGCTCTTGTCACTGCCTCAAGGGGACACATGCCAGCCTGGCCCAATGCCAGTGGCATGGTGTGGCGGGATGGATGTCCCTCGGCTGAGCCCCAGCATCTCCTGGTGGACAAAACCTTCTCTTCCCCATCGGTGGTGGAGCAAAGGCTGCGCTTTGTGGGCATCTGGTGAAAAGGCAGCGAGTGAAGCCCTGCCATGGTAACGGTGAGATTAATTAATAACCATTGGAACAACTTAAGAGGGGTTGTTGCAGACTTAGTCATCGCTAGAAAATTTTATTTGGCCATTGGATACTTTCTTAGCGTTGTCTATGAAACGATACATCTGGTGGGCAGGAGGTTGCAGAGTCCTCACCAATGTGGCAAGCTTCTGACCACCAGAGGTGCAAGGACACATGGCCATCCACCTCCAGTGCCACCAGCCAGTGACAAAACATCAGATCCGTCCCCGCATCCACAGAGGGGACGGAGGTGTAGCTTCAAACCCCAAAGCTGCTGTTTTTTACGGAGAAAGCTTCCAGTGCAACCTGGCGTCACCTCATCCTTGGCCTACTCCTTACCCCCTCGGTTCTTAGCAACCCACTCCTCCGCTAATTAGCAGAGAGGGGGCTGGATAATTCAGTATGCTTGGAGGCCAGTGAGATGAGATCCGAGACATTTTTCTTGTCTGGAATCTCTGCTATTTTTATCAAAATATACACTGAGTTAGTCAGGTCAGATCTATTTTTGGTAGCCTCCCTGTTGCATTTTATACCACTTTCTATTAAACTCCACATCTTCCATTATTCCTCTCTCCAGAATTAGTCAAATGCCTGTCATACCTCTGGGGTTAAGCTCACAGACTGATTATTGCCTGGGTTGGTTTCCCACCTCCCACCCCCTGCACGCAGTCCTCGCTGTCCTCCGGTGCCGTGGCCCTGCCTACATAGGGCTGTTACCTTGCTGCCCCACAGGTGACACAGGTGAAAAGTGCCCATTTTCCTAAGATTTGGGGACGGAGTTTACTGCCCAGCTGAACGCATGGGTCTCCTGTGCTTCCCCCTGAGGTGCCAGTGCCCCCCGTACTGGCAATCCCATTACACTTGGTGTCTTTGCCCCCGTCCCACCACATAACCCATGCCCAGGCCCTGTCATCTCCATACCTCACCCATGCCCTGCTGTAACGAGGCCTTCTCACCAGGATCTCGCCCAGGGCACCATCACCCTACTTGTCTGCAGCCTCTCTGCCTTCCCCTGGTGAACACACTCGAATGGACTGAAGCTCTGCCAGGTTGTTTGTGTCGAACCGGTACAGGCTGTTAATAACCACGTTCTTAATTAACATCTCACCCGGTGTTCCTGAGCCTGCGAGAAGGTTCACCGGGCTGGGCAGTCACACTGGCATCCTTCCTAGGGCTGTGTGCAAGGTATAGATTTCTTTTTTTTAGATTCTAAGATAACACGCTTTAAAGAGAGATTACGTACTTTCTTATCAGTTTAACTTTTGCATTTTTGACTCCTTTGCAACACTTAGATGTGTGCCACTTTTTTTCACGGGTGCAATTTACAGAAGCAACAGGGTATCCAGCTCCTGAAGGACACTTTCAAAAGTTTGGGTCCTCACAACTTGTTATTCAATGCATTGGTTTGGGCACCTCAAAGCCTGGCAATGCCTCAGCCTCTTTTAGCCTTAAAATCAGGTATCTGGTGTGCAAATATTTCTCCAAATATCCTCTGCAACAACTCAAAGAGATCCTTTTCTCCACAGCATCCTCAGCCTTTTAAATTACTCTGTCAGCTAATTTATAGACCAGTAGTTCAGCAACCTTCTGGCAAGCTTCATGCTTCCCTATTGCCCGAAATGATCTTGTTTGCTTTCACATCTTCAGCAATTGCATGTCGTGGCCCCTTCTTGGCGTCACTGTTTTTAGATACCATATCTCACGTGATGCTGTCCATGCCCCTCTCCCTTGGCAGCAGTCACTGTGGGCCGCTGGTTTCAGAAGGCAGCATTTTTTGGCTCAGACTTCCTTATGGCCCTTCCAGGGTTTCAGGAGGTGTTAGTTATCACAGGTGGCACGTAATGAAAGCCGAGGTGAGGCGAGTCCTGGTGGCGCCGGGAGTGCACCTGGAGGCTTTAATGCCGGTCGTTCCTACCGGACTTTGCTAGCAGGAAAGATTGCATCACCTGCCCCATCACGCTACCGTGACTTCAAAGGCCACGGCAATTAAACTGAAGATAAAATCTGCTATACAAACCCAGCTGCATTCACTTGCACTGCAAAAACACCTTCCTGCAATGCTCCCTGACACCGTCTCTGGATGTCCAGCAGCCTGGCTGCTCTGCTTGTGGATGGCCAGCAGGCAGCTGGGGACGTGCAGGTGGCCCTTACTTACTTCTTACTCCTTTCCCCTCCTCTTATAACAAGGGACTTTTGGTCTCTCTTCCCTGGTGCTGAAAGTGGCTCCGTGTGCTGGTGGAGGTTTGAGGCATTTGGGTTTCCTAAAAGAAAAACATGGTGTCCTGCAGCGGGACAAAATGTTGCTCAGGAAGGCAGTCTGGCCCTGTGGGAGGGATGTCACTTGTCCAACCTCCTGCACCAGCTGTGTCCTACAACATGGGCTCCAAGCTCTTGGGCACCCTGCTGGGACAGCCAAAACTCCCCAGTCTGGCTCTCTAAAACACAGCCTCTGAATAACCCATCCAGGTTTTCAGGTCAGTCACAGTTCACACTCAGCCAGAGCATTTGGAAATATACTTCCACTTCACCAAATGCAATCGGCCAGGCTGAAGAGTTCAGGACGGCTGCCTCCTCTTCACCCTCGGGCTCGTGGCCCAAGTGCTTTAATTTCCAAGCTTTTTGGCAGGCTTAACTGGGTCTCCTGCTTATTTGCTCTTGACAGTGGGAGCAGTGACCCCATCATGGGGGATTTTTGGTCCAAAGTCCCACGTGAACTTCTCTGGTATTTGCACATGGGGCTGAATGTGCCGTGTGTGGCCTGTCTGTGCTCCTCCGAGGGAACAGCTAAAGCCTGATAGAAAGAGACAGAGAGAAATCCTATTATAGTTTCACCCGTCTAATCTGCAAAAGCAGAGCAGGAACAATTTTTAATTTTATAAGCACCCACTTTTAACCTTATTCAGTGATATTGCCCTTTTCCACAATCAAATATTAAACTATCTTCAGCTTAACACCTTATTACACAAAGCTTCTTAGAAACAGAAATAAAATAAATAATCTCACACAAAGGAGTGCCAAACCAAAAGGGCCTGTGAACGCATGGCTGATTCAAAGCCAAAGGGATTTCAGATGTAAGGTATGCACATTTATGAAGCTATTACTCACCCTCCTCAGAAAACGCTCTCAGTTAAAATTTTAATCCAGCTGAGGTGTTTGCTCGAGGGGGGCTTTCCCTGCGAGGTGACAGAGAGAATTTTCCTCTGATTTCAGCCAGTCGGGAGTCCTCCTGTTACAAACCGCGATGTTCATCTTCTCACCCTAACTTTGCAACATTTTCATTTTGTTGAATATTTACCCTCTGTTGTTGTTTTTTTTTTTTTTTTTTTTTTTCAGGCTTCTGATAAGAATTTTCCTTTTAGAAAGGCAATTAATCCGAAACAAAGAGCTGAGCCCTCCTGAAAGCTCCAGAAGAGATCAGACCACTTTTGCATATCACTCTAGAGATTATAAGAGCTCTGGGAGCTTTTTGGGGAGTTACTTGTTGGACATCATAACAAGACTTTGGCTGGGGCTCTGGTCCTCCACATAGGCCGGCCCACTCTTGTATTCAGTGATGTAGCCAAACAAATTGCCCAGAAGAGGCAGAGTCTCCCTGAAGGTTTCGGGGGGTTGGACTAGATGACCTCCATGGGTCCCATTCTGCCACTCGTTGTCCTTATGTGGTTTATCTTTAGCCACTCCTTCATGGACAGAAATGCTGTAGCCCAAGGGAAGGGTTTGGCAGGGGTACCGATTGCTTCTGGCATTACACAGGTGGGCAGTAGCTCTGCCTTTTTAAGATGACAGGTGGGGATACCAACATCAGTGCCTTCAGCTTACATCATTTTGCAGAGAAGTCATCCGAAACCGCTATCACTTCTTACATAGCCCTGAAATATGGAGCCATAGATCCCTGTTCTGGCTCCTATGATGCTCCTTGCATCGTGCACCTCCCTGTGATGGTATATCAGCATGGGGAAGGGTTGGCAAGGAGATAAGCTGTGTACCGTGCACTCTGCTGATTGCCATGAGATACTCAGGAGCCAGCGCACACACGTGCCCTCTGCAAGAATCGAGTTTCATCATGGAAACTTCATGGTTGTTGTTGCTTTTAAATAATCCCCAACTGGGTCAGTCCTCCCTTTCTCCCCATCTGTTTCATATCTGTGGTGAAGAAATAGAAAAGTTGTGCTGGAGGAGGGGAGGAAAGCTCGTACCTTGCTCCTCACTGACGAGCCCAGCATCCTCCAAACCCTGGGCTTTGCCTTCACTTCACCTTCACCATTACGTTTTTTTGTTGTTGTTGTTGTTGTTTTGTTTTGTTTTGTTTTTAACCTTCTCGTGTAAATTTGTTAACATCACTTTTCCATCTGACCCACTTAGAAACCTGCGTCACTGCTGATGTTTCAGCACTGAGCAATCTTTTCTCTTTTTCTCCCCCTTCTGCACTTCGCTGTGCGCATCCCATCCGGGGGGGGCAAGCACGCAGGGCTCCCGGCTGAACCTTTGCGTGCATGGGGATCTCTATTTATAAGTTCAATGCCTGAGCAGGCTCAGCTTCACAGGAATTGTCTAGAAGGAGCCGTGCCACGTTTGTGTCAACGCCTGACGGGGCCCTTCCCACCTCTGGAGCCCGGCGTGGTGAGGGGATGCTGCTGGTGCAACGCCTGCTCTGCGCCGTCAAGCAACGCGGCTTTTTTTAGGCTGACAACCTGTAATGCTGCTGGTGCCGGGGAGAAGTGATGAAGGTAGCATTGCACATCGCCAGGCAGGAACCGCTTCTCTTAGGAGAACTTGGAAAAAAAAAAAAAAAAAAAAAAAAAAAGAGGAGGGGAAAAAAAAAGCACAAAGCAGAGTGCGCAATTGTTAGCAGCGATGACGTCCGTGGTCACATAATCTCTCCTGAGCTACGTTTTGAGCAGGATTGGGTGACAGCGTTCAAGGGAAAGGAAGAACCAGCCCCTGAAGGGATGCTGGAGTCCTCCTAACACAGCCCGTCGTCCTCCAGGCTGGAGGAGTACTCTGCAAATTGCACAGGCAGTATCTGGCTGTAAAAGACGACCGCCAAATATGCATTTTTCTGTGGGGAAAAATGGTGCTGCCAGCGAGGGGACCATAGCAGGAGAGGGCCCCCAAATCCACCGTGTTTCCCTGGCTCCAGACCTTGCTCAGCTTGCACGGAGAAGGCAGCAGGCAGGATGAGGGCTTGTCTCTTGCTGCCAGCTCGGAAACATGCCCCAGGCTCTGGCAGGTGACCTGGGATCCTTCCATCCCCGGCACTGTCACCTGTAATGGGGAGCAGCTGGCCACGTTAGACCCTCCGGCTGTGCCAAGAGCAGGCTGGCTGCCCCTGCCCAGGCCTGCAGCGCTCCTTCCTGCTCTGCCAGGGGACGCCACCCCTCCGTGAGGCAGCTCAGAGAGCTGGCAGGACTTCCTTGTGCAAGTTTTGGGGGTTTTGGTGGCTTTGTTCTCGTTGGATTGACTTTCTGGAGCTCTGTAATATGGTGTGTAGGGGCATTATGCAGTGTAGGCCTGGCAGGAGCTGGGGGCGGTGAGTTGCAGCGTGGGGACGTATCTTGGAGAGGCTTTGTGTGAGGACTAATGGTTTTATTTTTTGTTTGGATACTTTGTGTGGTGAAGCCTCTGTGGGGCTCAGTGCCAGCGGAGGGACCTCCCAGCTGCACCTTCCCTTGCTCCTGCGCCAAGCCGCAGCCCCAAGGGTCAGCAAGCCCTCCTCACCTCAGCCAGGACCATCTCCTCGTGTACCTGCACTCTCCTCGCCTGGCAGACCATGCCAGGTCCTACAACTCCTTTCCAAACCACTGTCAATTTGTTTGGAAGTCAAATGACTTTGGTACAGATTTTTTATTTTTTTTTTTCCACAGCCAGTGTTTTATTCCTGCCAGTGATCTGCTTGCAGGAGAAAGGGCGACAGAAAAAGGCCCTGAGCTCAGACTCCTCCACGTCATGAAATCATCAGGGAGAGACTCTTTGCTGCTGTATTATGAACCGGGTATGTGCTGCATCCTGCCAGAGAAACCACCCGCCAGGGAACAGTCAGGAGGGTCTGAAAATTCATTGCTCAGGCAGGGGGGGAAGGGTCATTGGTTTGCTGTTGGTTTGTTTGGTTGGTTGGGTTTTGGTTTTGGAATAGGGCATTTTAACAAATGGGTTTGCAGCCCCAAATGCTGGGTGTCCTCATGCCTCCTAGCTGCCATGCCCTTTCTTTGATCCTCCTTCAGGGCCCTTCAGTGTTTGAGGTCAGAGGAGAAGCGCTGATCAGCTTGGTTTGGGCTCAGGTGCAGGAGCAAAGTTGCAGAGGGAGACTGCAGACGATTGATCCAATGAGATCTGAATGAACGTGCTATTTGATCTGTAATTATATAGCAGACGAGGCTCCGCAGGGCAGGCAGAGTCAGCATGGGGAATCGGATGCGATGTGCTTTTTTCCTGCTCCTGTAAATTAGCTGCAAGTGCACCTTTACCTCTCATCTTACCGTGCTCCCTATCAGACATCTCTGCCTCCAGCTCGGTGAGCAGAAGAGGAGTAC
Organism: Aythya fuligula; assembly: GCF_009819795.1. Classification (NCBI taxonomy): domain Eukaryota; kingdom Metazoa; phylum Chordata; class Aves; order Anseriformes; family Anatidae; genus Aythya; species Aythya fuligula. Next base: position 115,435,567 of record NC_045559.1, on the reverse strand, counting down.
TGAGCACAGGGAAAGAGAAAAAGAAGAAGACAAATGTTGCTGCATCCCCTTTGGCGCCCTTTTCAAGTGCAGTTACGAAAACCATTCTGCTCCCTTTCTGGCAAGACTTCACTGGGCAGCATTAGCTGTGTGCTGCAGTGGTACTTTATAAGGCTGCAATTTAATTTGGGAGTTAATTTATGCAAGTGATGCATCTCTCCCTCTCTTCCACGAGCAGGCAGCTGTTGGGCACGCTCCCCGCGCAGCAGAGCAGTGGCTGCCGAGATCAGATGGAGAGGGAGCTCCGCAGGAGATAACAGAGAAAACCACAGAGTGAGTCTTCTTGGAGGATGTTTCTGGGCACAGGAAGGAGGAGAAAGTAGTTGGGAACAGCCAGCACGGATCAGCTGAGGGTAAACCATGCCAGATCAACCTGGCTGCCCGTGGTGTTAAAAATCCTGAGGGAGGAGTCAGCTCCTCCATGGCACTCAAGGCCAGGCTGGATGGGGCTTTGGGCAGCCTGGGCTGGTGGGAGGTGTCCCTGCCCATGGCAGGGGGGTGGGTCCAGGTGGGCTTTGAGGTCCCTTCCACCCCAACCCATCTATGATTCTCTGATTCTGTGATAAATGCATGCTTCCAAAGGGTTTGAGTTTCACAGCACCTTGGGAGCAGTGACGCTGTCTGATTTGGCCGGGAGGCTTAACAGGCAGAGAGCTTGTCAACGAGCAATAACAGCTCCGCCAGAAAATCTAGGGCAGCGTCTCACCTTACCGGGGACGAGTGCTCGGCTGGTTGCAGACACATGAGACTGCAGCTCTCGGACACTCCAGAAAGCCTGGGAGCTGGGATTTCAAAGGAGATACAGCCTATTGGCTTTCGGGCCAAATTTTCCATGAAAAAGATAAATCCAAAAATAAAAAAAAAAAAAAAAACAGACATAAAACAACAACAACAAAATAATAATAATAATGTATTTCCCCCAGCTAATTGCATACTTCAAGATCAGAAGTCCTGTGCTTAGGCACAAAATAAGCTCCCCGCAGATTTTTCAAAGCTTGGCATTCTCCCGGGAAACAACACTTTTTTGGGGGGACCACTGCAGCCGGTTTCCCATGAGGAGGAAGGTTTGTTTGTACATGGCTGCGGTCCTTTGTACCGGCCCTTAATTACCGCATGCTAATAGGCTAAAGAAGGTCTTCATTTTCAGAGGATGAATATGGATGCTTTCGCATTCATCGCTGTGCGTTATTTGCACGGCGTCTGCAGAGGTTTCCGTGCCCTCGTGGTGATAAATCAGCGAGCACTAATTGCTGGGGCTTGCTCTGAGGGCCCTGGACTCAGCTGGACTCATACCGTCGAATTTGTGAAGGCAGGGTCCAGTCCAAGAAGGCCGCTGAATTAGGCTGTAGTGAAAAATTCTTGAAACTTGCGCAGTTTGGCACCGAAATGCAGCATCAGCTAGGGTTTCGCAGGCAGCTTTGACAGCTTTCAGGGGTCTTCCAGGGCTCAAGGCTTCTCTGCATGTCTCCAGTAGCAGCATCGGGGCAAAAAAGCTGAAAGCATGTTGCAGAAAACCAGCCTTGCTTTTCTGGCAACGTGCCATTTAGTGTATCTAGCATTTGGCTCGTACAGTTGCTGTCTCGGACGTATCTGCAGGAAGGATGCCTTTTGGATCTTCTTCTCTTGGCTCAGAACTTTCTCAGCAGAATTTCCCAAGATCCCAAATTAATCTTGGTTAGGGGGGGAAATGAGGACCTTTTCTCTACACTGTGTCCATCCGTGGACGTGGGCAGTGTGTTTCCTTGAGCAGAGCACTGAAAGCACTTCCCCGACAGATGCACCAAAACCTCTCGTTTTGGCAAAGGTGGGTCTGGCCGAGCAGCCAGGCAAGTCCTGGTGATCAGCAGCACAGGGTGAGGGATGGGGTCGGTGCTGGAAGGTGAGCATTCCCCATGCCCTGCGAGCACAGCCAGGGTGGCTGCGCTGGGGACACGCATTCCCAGCCGGCTGGGATCATTATAGCAAGGATTATTATCTATAACCACCTCCTGCCATCTCCCATCCCCTTGGGCTCAGGAACAAGCCCCGTGTTTAAAGCAGGAGTGCCTGCGGTGGCAGGGGGGACCCTGAAATGCAAACCCTGCTCCTGCCAGCCCCTCTGTGTCCCCCCCTCGATGCGTCAGCGTGCACCCTGCACGGAGCAGCGTTGGGGGCTGGGAGAAAGGCACACAAAATGCTGCTGTCCTGCTGCACACACAAACCAGCGAGCAATTTGCATAACTGGGGCGATGCTGATGTCACACTCAGCATCTCCTCCGGGTGTACGGCGAGCTCGAAAGGATCCTCCTAGAGCTCCGTGGCTTTTTGGTAAGCTCTTTTTTTTTTTTTTTTTTTTTTTTTCTGTCTCGCCTGAGCCGATTCCTCCGCAGAGATTTCCCTTTTGTGTTACTGTTCTTCCTCCTCTCGATTCAAAGTGTGTTTACCGCATCTCATTGCATCTCGAGCTGCTCCTCAGCTGGGATGCAGGGAAGCATTTTTGTGCAGGGCACCGTCTCTCCTTCCCCGTTCCCAGCTTTGAGGAGCTCACCCAGAGCCTCTTTGCTTTACAAATTGCTCCAGCCCAACTCCTTTCTGTTTGCATATATATATTTATTCTGATTGCTTTTAACGCTGGTTGCCTTTGCTGTGTCTGTCACAAGGACCAGGCAGCTTCGCCAAGCTCTTAGCTCGTCCTCTGTGCTGAGCAGTGACTCATCTGTTCTGCAGGCTGCCTGCCTGGCAGCCCGCTGCTGTCCTGGAGCACGGTCCAGCAAGGGATGCCTGAGAGCTTGCAGCTGTGGACGCACGCGATGCGCAGCGGAGAGGGGGAGGCTCCCGGCTCCTGTCATCTTGCATCGCCCTGTCCCTTCACTTCTGGCTGGTGACAGGAGAAGGGGTTCGGAGGAGGGAAGTCTCGACAGGGGGGATGGTGGCTTTGCATGCAGAGGCGAGCCAGCGCTGTGGCCGAGCTCAGCTGCCAGTAATGCGAACCCAAAGAGATAAATGGGAGATAAATAGTCCTACTCCAGGACTTGAGGGTCCCTGGCATACCCTGGGTCCAGCAGCAGCGGGCAGGATGAGAGGAGGAGGATGGCCAACAGCAGTCTGATCAGGGCTGGTCCAAACTCTGGGGTGATGGCTGGAAGGAGGGTGCTTAGCCTGCTTTGTAGACACGTGCTGTCTAGCACCTGGGCTGAGATAATGAAGCAGGGCCCCTGAAGGCTGTGCTGTTTGTTATTCAGCCCCCTCCGGCGGGATTATAGCACGTGGCAACATTTTTTTTCGGCGTGTGATAGGATTTTCTTCCTGAATTTCACGCTGAGCTTGAGCTCACTAATCTCCCACTCGGAGCACGACGGAGGACTCCTCATATCATGGGCTCAAAGTTTTAATCCCGCTCCCAGACACGGCCACGCGGTGCCCACTCGTGATGCTCCTCTTATCGTTTGGAGGCTCCGCGGCTCCCTGCGTCCCCCTCACCCTCCCCTCGCCGTCCCGAGGCCCCTGACATCAGCAGATGTCGGCACAAAGCGGCTCAGGAGGTGGCACGAAAGGATGAAGGAGCAAAGCCGAAAATTGAATTAGTGCTTGCTTATTAGACGGGCAGCTGGCGACGCCGGGGGGCGGCCACGTGTGAAGCCCTGGGACGTGTGGGGCAGGCTCCTGCACCCCAAACCTGCCCAGACCTGAAATCTCAGGGGCTGAGGTGATGCTCTCGGTGTCCCCACACCTCCCCTGCCTGCGAGCAGTTGCTCACGGTGCTGTCAGCAGGTTTATTAGCCTCTGAGTGTGTGAGCTAATTGCATTACTAAGCACGGGCAAAGCCAGGCATCGGGCAGCAGAGCTGACAAAGTGACGCAGAGGGGTCGGGTGGGCTTGCACGTAGGTGCTGGCTGTTAATTTGAGGGGTTTCTTCTTCCTTCAAAGGGCATGAAGATCTCCTTCCTTGCTCGTTGCCTGCTCACCCTCCTTGCAGGTGGTTTGCATGGGGCCCTCCCAGAGGCAGACTGCGGCCTCAGCCACACATCGCTCCTGCCTTTGGGCCCTGTGGTGGTGCCGGTTTTGAAAGTCCCAATTTTCCCTAAAATGCCGATTTTCTTTGGGCCGAGATAGCACAAATCTACCTCCAGTTTCATTTGTTTCATCGGGTTGGTGATGGGACTCAGCAGGTCAAGTTGGTGGTTGGACTTGGTGGTCTTGCAGGTCTCTTCCAACCTAAATGCTTCTGTGATTGGGTTTTATCTGTCGAGCTCAGCCCCCCGTCACTCCAAAGAGAGCACTGCAGCTAGCAAGCACTGCTGCAGCTCAGTTATACGGGTATTAACATTTACTCTGCTGTGACACTCACAGCTAGAAGCGATGAGGGATTTTTATATTTTATTTTTTTGCTGCACCAGCAAACGTGCTCTGGCCCCAATCAGCTGGAGACAGCTCTGCCACGCGCTGGTCTGACAGGCAGAGAGCTTCTGGCATCTCTGAGAAAACCCAGCCGGGCAGCCAATTATTTCTCATTACAGTCAGATTTGGTACCTGACTCGAGTGGTGCCTCAGGTGGACTCAAATGGTCAGAAGTAGCCCAGAATCACACCTCACACGCCTATTTATTGGGATGTGGCACGGGACTAGAGGGCAAAACAGCTCCCACCACACCTACATCTAACATACCTGTCCCCTGCTTCGTGTCTTGCCTTTGACTCTTGAAAAACTGAATGATAAAAACTGATGATAAACTGAAACCCCAGAGCAAATCTTTGTCCTTGCGTTTGCCTGGATGAGCTAGAAAAGCACCTTTCTTTTCAAAAGATGGTGCTGCTAAAGACTCAGCTGCGGCTGTGGGCTGCAGTTGGCTTCTTTGTTTCCCACAAATGCAATCTATCGCCCATGCCTCGCGTTCCCTGTTTCCAGTATATTACGGGACTTTATCAGCTAAGCTTTTATGTCAGGGGCTTTATCAGCTAAGCTTTTATTTCAGCTGGGGAATAAAGGTTAAAAAGACCAACCCCGAGCGTATCTGTGAATGGAGCTTGCATAATCCGGCAGCGCCGGGGCTCTGCTGACGCAACCGGCTGGGGAAAATGACCGAGGTGCCCGCTGAGGGCCGGCGGTGACTAACCCTCCTCAGCAGCATCCCGGCTCCTGCTGGAGCTGCTGCCGAGGCTGCGGGCTAAAATAGACCCGAAGGCAAGCTGGCTGGGAACAGCAAGGGCTTCTTTATTTGTTTTCATAAGGAGCGCTCTGTGCTGATCGCCTGCGGGCTCTTTGTGCGCCTCTGTAGGAATCAGGGAAATAAACAAACCTGGAAGCGACCGCCTGCACTTCAAATCCTCTTGCTGGCATTTATCAGCCCCAGGCACGGTCCTCATGTGGGTTCTGAGGGCATCTGGGACCCAGATGGGAGCCACGGGTCCACTGGGGACACTGGGTGCTGCCCAAGGCCACGCAGCAGCCCCTGTCTGTAAGCCCTGGTGGGGTGCCCCGGGTGAGAAGAGCCAGAGCAAAGCCCCCGTGAAAGCCCCTGGAGCCTCCCCAGGGCCAGGTGTTCAGGGCCTGACCCTCTGTTTAATCCTGGGATGATCCCTGCCGTGTTGTGTGGGACGGGCTGCCTGCCTGGGGCTGGCAGATGCTTTTCCAGCCTTGTCCTGTGGCCTCCATGTTCAGTGATGCTTCCCACGAGGCCGACAGGAGAAGCCAAGGAGAGGTTAGTCCTTGACCTCGAGCTCCTCCAGCACCGGGGCAGGGGTGTCCTCGCTCCGTGCTGGCCCCCCAGGCAGAGATAAGGCACATCTCAGCCCCTCGCAAGGGGCCGTGCCTGCCCCTGTCACTCTGTGACTCCAGAGTGGGGACAGAGATCTCAGGACGGCTCTGCTGTCACCTCTGATCTCTGCAGAGACATGGCTGCAGGTGGCTCTGGTGATTATCAGGGTTATTTTAAAACACAACAAGAGGCAGCGGGCACAAAGTGGAGCCCAGGAGGCTCCCTCTGAGCAGCAGGCAGCACTTCTGTGCTGTGCGGGTGAGGAGCCCTGGCACAGGCTGCCCAGAGAGCTGTGGGGGCTCCTCCTTGGGGATCTCCGCCTGGGCCTGGCCCTGGGCAGCCTGCGCTGGGTGGCCCTGCTTGGGCAGGGCTTGGAGCAGGTGGCTTCCAGGGGTCCCTTCCCACCTCACACATCCCACGATGCTGTTATTTATTTTTTTTTCAGAAGATAAAAAAGATGAAGAAATTCACAGAAGCAAAACCAGTCAGACCACAGCTCAGCTTCCCCACATGCCCTGGCTTGCACGTCTCTAAGGTTTGTAGGAGGCTGTGCCCAGCTCCCACTGGGACTGGCAGCACCGGGCTGCAGCCGTGTGCTGAGGGCAGCAGGGCTTTCTCCTTGTGCTACGCTACTGAAGTGTCATCTGCAGCCGAACTCCCACTTTCCACCAAGCCCTGTGCACAAACTATGTTCCTGCCACAGTGTGTACAGAAGCGATAGCTGTGTTTATAGAGTACTGGCTGCTGCAAATGTACCCCTGCAGGCTTTAAATGCTGCTGTTAGCCCGTGCCGGGTTTGCTGGTGATTGCTCCAACCATTGCTAAATGAATGAAATTCATTCATCCATTGCTGGAAATGAATGAAGGTGTGCATCAAATGTTGCTCCCGATGAAATGTGCCTTTTTCCCGGGGGGCAGATCATGGGGTGCCCTGGGAGGTGCTCTTCAGGTGAACCCCACCAAAACCACGTTGTCCCCACCACATCCGTGCCAGCCCAGGGATGCTGTGCCCATGCAGAAAGCACACAGACGCGTGCCAAACCCTTACTGCCCGCCATACAGAGTCAATATGCACACAGCAAACACCCCCAAGCACGATGCACATCATATCTCAGCAAAACAGTGATTAAAAAGTAGCTTTGCCGGTGTTTTGTGGTAGTGAGCCAGCTTGTGCTGTGTTTTGCAACAGGCTCAGAAAGGTGCAATTGCGTGAAGGCAGCGTGGGAAGTACCCGTCGCGGTGCCATTCGGCGGCTGAGTTATGGTTTAATTGCTGAGATAACTTTTTCACATGAAACTGAAGTAGGTATAGCTGAAAAGTGGAAGCCAGAGAAGCTGCCTCTTCCCTATTTATGACTGAGAAATGGTTTAGGACAAGAAAAATGGTGTGAAGTGGTGTGGGGGCCTTTTAGGGCATGGGATTTGAGCTGGCTCAATGGAGAAGGAGAGATTTGTTCGGTGTGTGAGTGCAGCTGCACGTCCCTCTGCACCGAAAAAGCTCTGCAATTGCCCCCATAAAACAGGTAGAAAGAAATTTCCATATATTTACCACACGTAACACCATTCCTTGTGCACCTCAGGTGTGTTTCTGTGCAGCCTACAAATTATCATCCCTTCTCAGGGTGTCGTACACCAAGCTGAAGTATGACCTATTCTGCACAGGGGGTTTGTATTAGGACGTATATTCTGTAAAAGCAAAAAATGTCACAAGTGTGTTTCTTCTTTTCTCTTTATTTTTATGGATCTGACTCATCCTGGGGGCAATGCCATGAGACTCAAGGAGATGAGGTTTGTGAGGAGGTCACACTCCATCCTTCTCTCAAGCAAGTGGCGTTTACCACCACAGCTGAGAAAAGCAGCAGGTGTGTTTCTTCACCCAGCTGCACCTCTGGGGAATGTTTCACATGGGCAGGCCAAGCATGAAGAACAACCCTTAGGGTGCCCCCACCCCTGCCAGCACCCACGTGTTTTGCTGGAGGGTTTGTGCACTGTGCTGCGCACCGTGGGTTGCTCACGGGCTGCAAGTGGCAGTCACCTTAGTGACTGTGGGACATATCCAGCTCGCAGCTTGGAAAAGCTCAAGCGATCTCTCAGCTGCCCACAGAGGAAAACCAGAGAGCAACTGGCTCTAAATAACTCCAGAACAAGCTCAGGAGGGCCAGAAGAGAACTGAAGGGGTGACACCGAGTTCATTTCCCACATTCAAATACACAAGCACACTCTGACATAAAAAGTTTTAAATCTGAAATGGGGAGGAGAAGGAAGACTTTTTCCCCCCTCACTTAAGGTTTTAAAGACACCTCTGTGGTGAAAACCAAAGGAGTTTTAAGTGTGGGAGAAAATAAATGTAATATTGCAAAAAACATCTGAACTGTAGGAATATTACACACATAAAAATACAGCCCAAGCCTGTAAAACTTTAACAGTGGTGGTATTAAACATGCAGAGAGGACCAACAGAGAGCAACGGGAGAGCAGTAAAGGAAAGAAGAAGCTGGCAGACGGAAAGATGCAAAAACATATAGTTTAGCCCAGGTGATTTGGGCATCAGCCCAACACAAACTAAATAGTCTGTGGCCCCAACGAGAATTAAATGCTTTGTCTCATTTGTCAGCAGCACAGCTATTGGGTTGAGCAGGGGGCAAAGAAAAATGGATGTAAAGGCTGGAATTTATGAGCTAGGAGAGAAGCTGAGATAAGGAAAGAGCGCATCAGGTCAAAGCGAGAAGGATGCCTCCAACCCACTGCGTAGAAAGGACCACCATCTGCAATTGCAAGGCTAGTAGCTTTTCATGAAGCCATCAAGCTGAAAGCTGTGAAAAGGGAGAAAAAAGAGGCAATGTGGCAGCTGGGTTCAGGGAAAGAGCAGGAAGTGGGGACGGTGATGGGATAGCCATGCAGCACGGGGAGAAAAGTGTTGGGAGAAGCTCTGCAGGAAGGAATGAAGAAATACGGGGCAGCACATGCCAAATTGGAGGAAGGAGAGGATAGGATTACTAGCTGCAGGCCCTGCCTGACTTGCTCAAGTCGGGGCACGGGGGAGACCAGGTCTGTCTGATTCCTTGTTGCCAAGCAGGAATGCGCTCGTTAAGATGTGGTGTAGTGGAAGAGATTTAGTCTGGGTCAAGAACCTGCCAGTGGGTAGAAGACAGGCTGTGCTTGAAAGGGGAATTAAAATCTAGCAGCAAGTTTCTGGTGGAGTTCGTCAAGAAGCTGCCGAGGACGCTATCTTAATCTGTTTTTTTCTTTAAGTGACCTGAGAAGAAAGAGCAGAAATGACGTGAAGTCGGGAGTCACTGTGGGTACCGATAAGGGCTGGAGTATGACGTAGGAGGAGCTGAGTGCCCTTACAGCTGAGATTGAGAAAAATGGGATGTAATTTAGCAAGAAAAATGCACCGCCGTGTACTTGGACACTAACAACAAGAATTTCTGCTATAAGCTGGCAGCTTATCCACAAAGCAACAGAGATGGATCACTCAGGCATGAGATGGCTCGGAGCCACGAGCATCTCGCGGCTACGAAAAGGCAAATACAAATGGAAGCAACATCAGCTAGAATATTTCTAGAAAGGCCTGGAGGCAGCAGGGCCAGGGGCTGAGAAGCCATGGAGGCCTTGCCCAGGCTTGGGACCATGCCTGGCTGCTGGGGCCTCCTCTTGTGGCAGCCCTGTCTCATGCCCCAGGTGATCCCAGCATCTCCCCAGGGCTGGGGGCTGTTGTGTCTGCCCCCCATAGCCCCTCTTTCCTCCAATGTGCCCACTAAGCAAGGAGAAGAGTTATTTAAGCTTGAGGACAATGATCGCCATTGAGCAGATGCCTCTGAACCATCCCCTGGCTATGTTAGAGGAGAAATGACAAAATTAATGACTGCTATAGGAATGAAACGCCACAAAGGCTTTCCTGCAGGAGTCCTAGGGGCAAAGTGTTGCCTAGTTTTAGGCTGGAGCTTTGTGAGGCCATGGAAGGGATTGCATACTATTGACTCTGTGTGACAGAAGAAGATGCAACAGAACAGCCCAGGAGATCCTGTCCGGTCCTATGATTTCAAAAGCGTTATCTGTAACTAGAGCCATCAAAATCAATAGAGCAGCACACAAGGGCACCTAGCTAGGCACTGGTATTAAATCTGCACATGAATCATGGCCAGTATTTGGGGGCAAGTAAAAAAAAAAAAAAAAAAGAAAAAAGAAAAGAAAAGAAAAAAAAAAAAAGTATGGTTTATTTCAGACTTGTATTTTGAAAGCTCCAGTCATGACCTTGAGGAGTATCCAAAGTACAGAGTCTCCAGGGCAAGGCAAGAAAAGTTAGCCAGGACAAACAAAACCACTGCATCAAACTGCCTCCTTTGTAGAGCAGTGCAGGTCTCTGCTGTGCTCCTGCAAAGACAGTACAGGCACAGACAGAGCTCCTGCCCAGCTGTCCCATGGCCTTGAAGGGACCTCTGCTCCTGCTAGGCCTGCGCGGACTAGAGGGCCCTCAAGCACCCCAATCCACCTTCTGGCTCCCTTGTGTCAGTCCAGTTTGGAACCCAAACACCACCTAAACACTAATTCATTAGCCCTTTAAGTAGGTGACAAATTAAGCCGTAACAAGAAACCCTTTGAGCTTGTGTGTCACAGCATGTTGAGGGAGCAGCTGAGGCTGAGGAGGCCCATAACCTTCACAACACAGCTAGGGCTGGGACGTGCCACCTCCTCGGTTCATCTTGTTTAATTTAAAAAGGCTCCTCCTGCCCCTGAGGCCTAGTTTATCCACAGTACTGGTGGTTTTTGTGTGAGGTTTCCATTGGCACATGTTCTGTGTGCTTTGAGAGGGACCTTCTTCCCTCAGCTGCCTCCTGCACCCCCTTCCTGAGGGTGTCCTGCTGGTCAGCCTGAACTGTGCCTTAGGGACAAACCTGAGGGGATGCTGGGGATCTGTGGGGGAGAAATTCAGGGATCTGTCATTGCACTGGAAATAGCAGTTGACTTCTTCTGTGCTACAGACTGGGTTTCAGAAAGCTTTAGCTGTCCTTCTAAACGTGTGATTTATTTTTTTATTCCAACAGAGACAGGACTGTCAGAAAAGGAGGGGTAAATGGAGAATAATTGCAAAAAACGCCATGCAGGAGATCACCTTTTGCCTGGGGGCTGCATTTTACTCCCTTCTCTTTGGTATTTTCTGGAGTTAATATCAGATAGAGCCTGTGACGGGACAGCATGCCTTGGGTTCATGGATGCCTTGGGTCTTAATGCTGTGGGATGCCAAGGACCCTACTGAGAGCGACTTTGCAGCCACACCAAGGGCTGCACTTATTTTTATCTGCAGAAGTGCTGAAATCTGGCCCCAGTACACCCTCAGAGAGCAGGCTGGCAAAGCCACCAGCCCCAAGTGGCATTGGGGAACTCATTGGACCAGACCTCCAGCTCACCCAAGCCTGTCTTCTCCAGCATAGCAAGACTGGTAAAATTCCTCCGTGATGCTTTCCCTCTCCTACCACACCTCTTGCCCCAAGGGGTGCTTGCTGACATGCCAGCCCACCACTGTAGGATGTTCCCAGCCCATTTTGTCTCCTTGGCTCCCTGCAGGCAAAGGGCAGCTGGAGTACAGAGTGAAGAAGGAGGAGAGCTTCTCTGATCCTCTGTGGAGCACTAAACCTGATGTGCAGGTAATGAAAGATCAGGGGCTGAACAGTCAAGCACACACATCACTCTATCCTGTGGCAGCTGGAAAGAAACCACAACCTTCAGTGAAAAGATGCCGACTAATTCCACTATTTCTGACCCTTTTAGAGGAATTTGTTTTTCTCCCTTGTGAGTGCAAGGATCGATTTAAAATAGAGCATCCAATTCACTCTGGCCTCTAGATTGCTTTTAAAGCACCAGTCCTGTGAGAATGCCCCCCTCACGTTCACCTCCTGCCCTTCCCCATGCAAGGCAGCATCCTCCTCTCATCGCTCCCCGATGCTGTCTTGCTTCCTCCTCCTCTCACCCTGCTGCAGAACCCCTGACACCACCCCAGCGGGTGGCTGGGTCCCCAAAAAGTGGTGGCATTGGTGACAGCACCATCAGGGGTGTGGGGCTGTGGGCTTTGACACCCTGTGGGTGCTGGCACGGGTATGCTGCTGGTTCCTCTCCGCACGCTCAGTCTCTACACCTCCCAGAAGCGAGCTGATGAATCATGCTGAAGAAATCCAATTTGTTTGTCTGGCCAAGGGGAGAGCTAGGAGATGACTTGGTGAGGGCTGACAGCACCTCTGGGGGAGAGCTGCTCCGGCCAGGAGAGGTGGATCAAGGCACTGAGGCAGACAGGTTTGGTCCAGGAACGAGATGTGCACTCATGCTGCAAGGGCAATTAACCACTGCAGCAGCTTGCCCAGGGACACAGAATTACTGCTCACAGCTCTTAAATCATGACTGACTGCCTTGCTCCAAGATTTATTGGATCTCCAAAGGAAGTGCTGGGCTGGATGCACAAATCACGGTCTGTGTTATATCAGGGGTCATACCAGCTAGCATAACGGCTCCTCCTGACCTCAGAATTTATGGCTGATGTCAGGGGGACAAATAACTCCTCCAGCAGGCACTGCTTTTCAGAGGGAGTGCTCCCAGGGCACAGCTGTCTTCAGGGAGAGGACAGCCCCGCAGTGATGCTCTGCCAGGTGAGCAGCGTGCAGGCATGTCCTGCCTAGGGTCATCCTACCCAACCAAAACAGAGCATGAGTTGTTGGAAGGAAAGGGACGAGAGATGTTTTGCTTATCTTTTAAACAAATCTGGTTTTGAAAACAAGGTTTAAAAAAAAATGAATAAAATCTTTTTTTTTTTTTTTTTTTTTCTGACCATCCTGTTTTAATACCTTTGTGGCACAAGGTTCTGCAGCATCTCAGCAAACATTGCCTGTTTTGGGACAGCACGGCAAGGTCATGGGGAAAGGTGTGCTCCTCCCGTAGTGCCTGTCCCTCCGTAATGCTCTCCTGGTACAAATTTCCATTCCCAAAGTGAGCTGCTCACTCCTTTTGTGTGGGGACTTCCAATTTTCTCCCCATGCAATGATGATTGCGGCAAAGGCTGTAAGGGGGAGAGGGAAGTCTTTGCGAAATGATAACCCCAGGGGTAAATCTTCAACAGAATATGCACAGCTTCAGCTGGGTGACTGTCATTTACATTAATGGGAGCCATGCAGCTAAATAACCTCACTGGAAACACCCCGGTCCCCAGCTGCCTGGTATAAATAATAAAATAACGTAAAAAAAAAAAAAAAAAAAAAAAAAAAAACAGAGGGGAAGGAACAAAAAGGTTCTGTTCTCCCACCACAGGGGTCCAAGAGACCTGTGGCCGAAGCAGAAATGTCACTTGTCCCTCACCCGTCGCTGTGTGGGGCAGCAGGGAATAAGCATTCGTGATGCTGGGGGAAGGCTGGCAGCTCTCTGGGCATATGTTACTGTAAATTTGAAATCAGAGCCTCTGAGGGGATGCAAAATGACAAACCCAGCCGCCGGTGGGGGTGCTGGCTGCCAGCAGAGTGAAGTGTCGATTATTTCCCATTTGCAAAAGGACGCGGCTTTCTGCAGCCAGACTGACGCGCGTGTCCCCATCCCTGCCACACGCGGGCTGGCATAAAAGCAGGGCACTGGGAAATGCTGTTTGCAAACCTCCTTCATCAGGGACTGAGACCAGAGGTGTCTTTTTTATTCCTTTTCCATGGGATGCAGCTCAGCAGCATCAAACAGCTCGGGAGAAGAAGGTGGTTTATAAACTGAGCTCTTGGAGCGCGTGCGTGTAAATAAACCAGATGGTGAGGGTGTTTACATTAGCACTCATGCTGGAAGTGCTTAGATTATCTTCCTTTTCAGCTAAATTAGGGACCAATTGGGGCCGGGAGTATCGCTTTAACAACCACTGTTCTTCCTGCTGCTGGAGAACGGGGGCTGTTGCCTCCCGTGGAAAGCTTTATTCATCAGAAGTTTCTCCTGGTCCAAATGAAATCTTCTATATTTGGGGTCCTGGCAAGTCAGGGCACTTCAGGAGTGCTGGTGGCTGCTTAATCAGAGGGCCCTGGTGAGGCTCAGTCATCCTAAACCAGTCATCAAGGCCATGAGTCATGTCACAGGTGGGCTCCAGTGATTCAAGGATGAGACGCTCCGTCCTGATGCATTCCATGATATTATTACCCAGAAGAAATCTCATTCAAAAGAAGTGCTTCTAAGCTGTGTATCCCACCTCCTCCACTCGAGATAGCAGCCTCCTCTCCGACAGCCGCCTGCTGAGCTGCTTGGAGGAGTGAGAGATGCTTTTTTTTTTTTTTTTTTCCTACTTGACCTCCACTTGCTTGCCATCTACCCAGGCTTGCGTCCAAAGGCTTTACCCTGCTGGCTGGGACAACATCAACCTCTGGGGAAAAAGGACTCAGACACAACCAGAGTGCTGCTTCTTTGATGGCAAGCCAAAGGGCAGGCACGAAGCCCATCCACAACCAGCTTTTGAAACAAGGACAGCCACATGTGAGTGATGCTCAGCTGTTGGTACGGGTGGGTCGGCATCACCTGCTGCAAGCAGCTGTTTGAGAACTGTGTGCGTGCCATCGTTGTGCCCTGTGCACAGTGACTGAGGGTCAGGAGGAGTTTTGTGGCAAAACCTTTCCCCACTGGTGAATATTCAAGCAAAGGGGTCTCAGGGGCAGCAGCACCCGGCTCACTGCAGGCACTTCCAGTTTCTGAGAGCTGCTTCTCAGGAGAGTAACGCGTAGATGTGCATCTTCTGCATGTCTCGGCGTAGCAAAAATGCCCAGCTGTTCATTTTGTGGTCACAGAGGGCTGCTGTTCCTCCCTCCTTATTTATGAGACCGAGAACAAAGGAAATGTTTCCGCCTGCAATCTATTATCTGAAATATTGGTGATAACTCCTGCGTCAGCATTTCTGGTGAAAGGTAAGGAGTACCACACCCCGGCAATATGAGCTGAGATCTTGAAAATAAAGGATTCTTGGTCTTGAGTCACACTCCTTTGTTACAAATAGGCATGAAAATAACTCTATTTTATGCTGCATGTGTCCATACTGGGACGTGTGCTTATGCATATGCAAAAGGACGAGGCTCGCAAGACAAACAGCGGGGATGAACGGCTCTCCTGGGTATAATCTAGGTCTGCACCAAGATCTGGGGGAACTTTATCACCGATTTCAACACAGCTTCACTCTGTGTGGCGGCAGCAGTTGTGACCTGGGAGCTTTGCACTGCTGGAAAGGGGAAAAATCTCCACTTGTGGTTGCAGCACTCACCTCGAGCCTTGGGAGGCCCGGAGATGTCAGAGGCTGCTGCAGAGTATCATTTATTTTATAGCACTTGTGCGACAGCCGCTGTCTCCCAGCGAGCCACGCACATTTGGAGCCCGGGATGACTAAGCCAGCTGGCTTTGCAGGCGGTAGGATCTGAAAAATTGTTCCATTAAAAAAAAAAAAAAAAAAAAGAAGAACTAAGATGGTAAAAGTTCCCTGCAGATAGGTTTCAGCACGTCGTGTGTGGGCTCCAGAGAAGCACGGGGAGCTGCTCCCTCAAGCAAGCAGCAAGGGGCACTGATGCTCATCACGAGCAGGGCAAAGAGGAACTGTGCAATGTCTCATGAGAGCCAGCTGACCTGGAGGAGCAGATGGGGGGCACCAGCATCCTCACGGTGCCCTGAGACACAACGTTGCTGTAGCTTGGCAGAGATGTACCCCATAGCCCGGTGTTTAGGACCTTGTTTGCAGCATGGCTGGAAGGACAAAATGCTACAACGAGGAAATCTGATCAACGTGTGACATCTTCCCACCCAACCAGCTTTAGCCTTTCTCTCTGTAGCAGTGTCCTGCCCCTGCAGGGCTGACGTTGGGTGCCCCACCAGGATGAATACCAGGTCCCAAAGGAGAGCAGGGACCAAAGTGCTTCTGCCCCAGCTCTCCCACACACTGTCAGGGCGGTTGTATACCATGCCTTGAACTGCCTGGAGTTTATTTGTAGAGATTGTTGGGCAGTGGAGGTCTCAAGCAATGAAAGTTTTCTCTAAGAACAGGTAAGTTGAGACCAACCTGGAGCACAGTGACTCGGGCTAAGGCTGTTCCCAAAAGAACATCTGAACATCAGTACAATCAGAATATGGAGTTTAATGGATCGGTTGCAGCTGAGGCTTCTCAGGGTTTATACCTGTTGCTTACATGCCCCTGACTTGGCATCCTACATGGGTTGCACCCACTTACCAGTGATACTGCTAGCCTTGCCCATTCCCAGCTATATGTCCAAGTCCATAGCAGGCACAGGAATGTTTTGGCCTGAGAAGATAAGGCATTTTAACAGGATGCCTAGCATCTCCCATCCAAGATTTCAGTGTCATACCACTCCGTGTGGCAGATGAGCACCCTAGGCATGGTGCTAGCACGAGAGCGGCAACCCTTCTCCAGTCCCTCCCACTCCTAGCAGGGTGGCCCTGTCCCAGGGGTGGCTGTGATTCATCTTATTCATTATCAGTCTTTTTCTAGCACAATCTCCTTATTTTTTAGATGAAAATGTCAGTTTTATATAACAATCCATGGAAGCAGCAGGCTCAGTAGAGTGCAAGGTGGCTCCTCTGCCTCCTCACTCCCCTCTTGCCCCCTCGCCAAGCACACGTGGTAGCACCAAATGAGCACAGAGGGACACCCAGACACCTAGTGGGTTGGGTGAGACATCAAAGGCGAAAGGTTTGGGTATTGACTGAGAAACACACAGGCAATCTCGCAACATTTGGCTTTCCCATGCTTTGTATTGACTTTCGTTTTCTACTTATGAGAACAGGTAAGAAATCACTGTCCGTGTTTTCACGGAGACAGCTCTCTTGTCAATAGACCCCAGTTCTTCTGGTCTCCTCCTTCCCTCCTTTTTCCGCAGATTAGCTTCTCAGTGAAATGGAAAATTGTCTTCAGATGATGTTGGCAGAGGCAAGGCTGACAGGAAGACAAATCAGGCAGTGGGCATGAACCATAAATATTGTTAAATACTTATTTCAGTTTGTGTTGCTTGACTTCTGGGAAATTATATATAGGCTTTAAAAGCATAGCTGCCAGTGAATGTATGTGTTAACGATGGCATGACTATGACTGTGCTTGCCTCTCTATACCAAAATAATATGTAGGCACCCCCAGGGAATATACAGGGAGGCACCAGAGCGATGGGTAATGGGCCTTGCACCCAAAGTCAAAAAAATACTAGTGTCACACTAAAAAAATTAGCATAGTTTTAAGTCTTTCTGAGGTTGTAGGCCCCATGGAGGGGTGCACACCTTCGGAAAGGTCACACAAGCAGACAGGTGTGAATAAACTTACTGTTCTTTGTCCTGTTTCCCATGCTTGCATGGACATCCAGGAGGCCAGGACATCCAGCAGAAAAATGCCAAGTTAGCAAGTTGAGGCTGAAGACAGACTCTGGCCTTGGTCCTTGGAAGAACTGAAACCCACCAGGCGAGGGTGTACAGAATGCTCTTCATCAAGGACTGGCATCGTATGACTGGAGAATAGCTGGCATAGTAAAGACAAGGACAAGAACAGGGAAAACACAGTGCATTGAATCGATCTCACGCTCACCCATGAGCTCAGAAAAATTGTTTCAGTACAGAGTAATTACAAGTGGGGTTGTAAGGAAGATACATGGGTCAGGTGGAAGTCTTCCACAAGACCAAGTAAACCTCAATTTTTGACATCGTTAACTGATCTTAATATGTTTTGACGCCTATCCTAAAATGACATTTCTGTTACTGAAAGGCAATAGAGTCAATATTGTTCCACCAGTGACTTGTGAGAGTGCAAGAGGACTATGCAGGGCACACTGATGATCTTCCAGTGAAGCAATTTGGTACCGGGACAGACACACAACAGGAGGAGACTGAAAGACCTGAGAGCATGACTTTTTCTACCTCTTCACACTGAATGTAAGGAAAGGCAAGAACTTCTCCCTGTCTGCCGCAGAAGGGACCTAAATTCAGTGACCCAGGAGATCTTCTCACCTCTGTGCTTTCTGTGTGCCTCTGACATGCAAAATCATGACGGCCCTCAGAGGCTGGGAAAATACTGCTCTTAATCCATTAGTAAATTCTGTTCAGTGCCCACAATGCAGGGTCTTAACTGGTCTGCACTTCTGAGATTTTCAGAAGGATGCTGTGCTCTGGGCTCAGTCAATAAAAGCCCGTGAAGCCTCTAAGAGCCAAAGGTCATTTATTTGTGCAGAACCATATCATTGCGGGATTGGGTAACAGGTAAGAGCTTACTTGAGCCAGAGGTATTTTTACAAACTGAAACAAACCTGCCCAGTGGTCACATTTTGTCTACGAACTGGGTTTGCTCTCTTTGTATGAGATAATGAGACTCTCGGAAGTGCCATAAAGGTGTAGAGGGGAGAGAGGAACCAAGAAAATTATATTGCTTTTTAAAGCTACGCTATGAGTGGGAAAGATTGTTATCAGGCACCTCCTTGCTTACAATGCCCGCCTTTGAAACAAGAGTGCAATGGAAATCTAGAGGTCAGTAACACTAAGTCAAGAACAGCCTCTTAGGAAAGCTGCTCAAACTCAAATCTATTGCTGTCATAAGCCAAGCAATGTAACAAATCCTATTTTGCTAGGGAGATCCTATATTAGAGAACTTTATTTTCCTAGGAAAGCCATATTGGAAATAAGAACCAGACGAATAAACAACGTTTTCATGACCCAGTAAGTGTACGTTTTGCTGTACCGAACAAAGACCAAACAAAACTCACCTTTACTTAAAGATAGTGCCTTTTTTTTTGTCTTGGTAGTGGCCTTTACAAATATGCCCTTCTCTACTAACAGACTAATCCATCTGTTCCCTTTGTTTCATTCGGCAAAGATAATAAGTATTCTTGATCCCTATATTTGAAGAGCCCTTAGGAAAACATGACTTGAAGGAGAAATAAAAAGCTGTAGCAAAGGACTCCATTCCTAGGTAATTTCTTCTAAATCCTTCTCTCAGTTTATTACCCTGACAAAGAGTCTCTCAGTTGCAGAGCAGAGCCCTACCTCCCGCAGGGGATATACTGAGGATTATCTACCCTGAAATGAAAGTCTGTTGACCTAGGGAAAACATTTCACTAAATAACAGCAGTTGTGAATTGAAGGGACCTGTGGGGTATTAGACACGGTTTAAAAGCAATTTAAATGGGGTAAGGAAAATATGTGGAAATAGTTTCAGGCAGGAAAGCTAGATAAAGTATGTAAATGAATACATTTGTGGGACGGGCAGAAGTTCTGCGAAAGAAAAATGCACTTTCTTTTCTGGAAAGGTGCCAGTGCCCTCTGAAATGGCAGCTGCAGAGGTACTCCAGCCTGAGCAGAGTCCCCAAGACACTGAAGGGCGCTGCCACACAGCAGGAGATGACCCAGCCCCACCACATCTCCTGCACCCTGGTGGGACTCACCCCTCACACCAGGGGCTCTGCATTTCAGATTCTCCCCTTGCCACCTACCCTGGGTCAGCCCTGCCTTCATCAGGGCCTTCCATGTTTTTGAGGAAATTATGAAGCTACCAAAGCTTGAGCTGTACCAAACTAAAATTGGGGGAACGGAAAATTACGAAAACTACTAGTCCTGAGCCTGTCCTCCCATCCCACCATCCTCTGGAAATTAAGACCCACTGCCAACCTCAGCAAGCGACTTGAGCATCCAAGCACACAAAGCATGCAGGTGCTGGCATCCTGCGTGGCCTCTAGACCACAGGAATGAAAGCACTTTTGCTGTTCTGAGAAGAGCTGTGGAAATCCAGTATGCTGGTTAATTGTAAAGTATGATTAATTGTGTGTTAATTGTAAATTGTAATTCAGAGTAAAGAAGTTTCTTAAGGGTGTCATTGAAGGGATAAAAGTGTCAGTGGATCTACCAGATACAGTCTCCATACTCTTAAAGTCATTAAAAAAATAAAATAAAAAATCCTGTATAGAACAAAAGGTGATGTGGTAATGTGAAACACCTTATTGGACTGGGAAATGTAACTGATAGGGAAATTTTGCAGTTGTTGAATAACCTCCTGGGGAAATGATGGAATAGGCATGCAAAGTCATGCAAAATGAGGGTGGAGAAAAAGACCTTGAGTCTTGTTCTCAAACCCAGTGCTCACCAGGGCACAGCCGTAACTGGCAATTTAAGTTACATCAGTGGCAAAGGCTTTCAGAAGTGACTCATGGCATTCATGTTTCTCAGATTTGGGGGCATTTCCTTCAGAGAATCCTCTATATTGAAACCTTGTTTAGTTTTCCCAAACAATGCTGAGTAGCACCCATGAGAAACAAACCCTTTATGTGTGTTGGATGTTGGATACCAAAGGTTCAACACTAATTACCAGGCCTTGACCAGAGCTTTCATTAAATATATAAGTCTACATGGAAAAGGGAAAGGGGAAAGGGAAAGAAGAAAGGAAAAAGGGGAAAGGGAACGGCTACAGTGATGGTTACAACATCTCCCTGGCATGTTCAGTCCAAGGATATATTATTGCTCCCTCAGTTGTATGCACAACAGTTTGCATGCCCACCAAATGCCCTGGGTTAAGAGGAACGCGTATAAATATCTCTTGAAGAATTGTGCGTTTTTGGCAAGGAGGGTTTAGGTGATGCAGTGTGAGCCTGCCCAATGAGCCTGTGTTGCAGCCAAGCCCTGGGTTTTTGAGTGGTGGGGCAGGAAGGGTGGGAAGGCACAGACCCTGAGCCCTGGGTGCTCCTCCAGCCCTGCCTTCTCCTGGCTGCTCCTTGCTGTCGCTGCTGCACATCCGTCCACCCAGGATGATTCGCATGACTCAGCCAGAGATGAGCAGGAAAATGAATTTCATCATTTTGATCCAGTTAAAAATATTCTGTCTGGTGCTTTCTCTCTGTCTCCATCCTACCCCATACCTTTTTTTTTTTTTTTTTTTTTTTTCTTGAAGAGAAATATTAGCATGTATTTAGGAAGGTGAATTGTCCCCTGAGCTAAATTAACACCTGATCAAATGTGCTAATTGCACTTTGCAAGCAGAAACAATTGAAAATAAGCTTTTAGGGCCCTGGCAAGCAGGCATGAAAATTGAGGCCATCCCAAAGAAAGCAGCGTTTTTTAAGACAGCTGTCTACAATATTTTTCAGTGATAAAAGTCAGATCTTTTCATACCGAAAACACGGAACAGATGGATAGTCTTTTCTAAATAAGTGTGTCAGGCAGCTCTTTTGGCCCGTGCTCTCCATTTCCAGATATGACAAAATACTACTTGAAAAGAGAATGCGATCCATATGTTTGTCTCCAGGACTTGCACATGGATTTCTTACAGCCCGTGTAAGCTCAGGGAGCACTTCTCTGAGGAACAACTCTTGCTGCTTCTTAAATCAGGAGCAGAATTAGTATGGAGGGTTTTTATGCCTAAGCAGACAGTGATTTAGACCAAAAGTGGCCATGATAATTATCATTTGGATGGTAGAGTTGGCTTGCTGGCTCTAGAGGCCCTGGGCTGGGACTGCCACTGCTATCCAAAGATATTGGATGAAACCATTAGGATGCTACAATGCTGAGTTTCTAGCAGAACCAAATGTCTGTCTGCATTTAGAAAAAGAAATCAGATGGTTTTAAGCTAACTAGCTGTAGCTTTCTGAGAAGAAGGTTATCAAAGCGGATTTTAGCTTTCAAAGTAGAGGCTCCTTTGAAGATGCAGCACATGGGGAGAAGATGGCACCATGCGTTTGGGGGGCACGTGACACCACTGGGGACAGCAGAGACCTCTGGCAGATGGGGGAGTTGAAGGTTGCTCGTCCCCAAAAGCCAGTGGGGCCAGGAGTGATAGTCATCTGGGAAAGAGGGCCTCCGTTCCCACCACAAAGAGCCAGTGCCTGCTTTTTATGAAAGCAGGCAGCTACCATGGTCTTGTTCTCCAGCCGGGAAGCAAGCAGCCTCTTTGCTGACACCAGGCACCATGCAGACGAGCTGCAGACACTCTTTGTGCCATCCCTAAGCAGTCTGTCTACATGATGGGATTGATGCTCAGGCATTTTTTTAGTCACCCTTTCTCCTAATTTGCTTGCTTCAGTAATTAGCCAAATTATGTTAGTACTTCTCCCCCTCCAAATAATCTTCACCTTTGTGCAGGAAGCATGCTAATTTGCCAGAAAGCTACACGGCATTTGCATGTTTTTCCATCTAATTTGGCAGCAGCGATGCTTAAAGCAGGTGCGATGCTAATAAGGCAACTCGAGCAATCAGCCCAGGTAGAGATTTGCGGATTGCACAAGAATTTGTTTGGAGAAACTTTCCATCTCCATGCTCAGCGCTAATTTTAGTTGGGAGAGGGGGCAGGGAGGGAAGCTGAGCAGATAAGCCTGGCTGGTAGGACGGCCGCGGTGCTGGGTTTTGCTGTGAGCCTTTGAACAGAGGTGTGCCTGTGGGGTACCAGAGGCTTAGCTCTGCTACACAGTGGCTGATGCTGCAGTAGCACCCCCCAGGTGTTAGGGTTTGGGGTTTTGCAGGGGAGGGACCTGTCTCAGGACATCGGCATGAATTTTGGAAACAGTGCTGCTGGGTGGATCTGAACACAAGATCTGAGACCCTACCTCACCCTGCAGTGGTTACTAGCACCGAACATCAGACATTAGCAGAGAAAAAATGGGAAATCTGTTACTGTCAGACACCCATCAGGGCAACACAGCTGCCATCAAACCCTTTTTGTGCTGGACCAGCCAGGTGGGGAGAAGCAAGGGGTGGCTCCTCGATGAGAAGCCCTTGGGCAATGCTCAGCCACCACCCTCCTGCAGGTGCTCCGACTGCTCCCAGCTCTGCCCCGAGGTTAAATCAGACTTGACTTAAATTTCCTTCCACTGCAAGCGTTTCCTTCAGTTAATCGCTTCTCAACAATAGATAATCAAAACACTTGCCTGTATTTTATTTTTAAATAAACCAGGTGAGGGTCAAAAGCAGATAGAAAACAGACTGATTAATGACAGGGGTTGCTGTTTTGGTTTCTTAACTCTCTGCAGATGGAAAAGCAATTAATTTTAGGTCTGATTACGTTGTTTTGATTTATTCTTCACGGGAATCCTTATAAAGACTTCCAGTGAGTTTTGCCCCCCCCCCTTAACAGTGTGGATGTAAAGGAGGCCACAGCGCAGCTTTCTGCGGGGGGGGGGGGGCGGCAGCATGCTTCCCTGGGGAGGATGAGAGAGGATGAGATGTGTCAGCTAGCTGAAGTAAAGCAGGAACCCTTATTAGTTTCCAATACCTTCTTTAAACAAGCAAGAGGATCCTGCGTAGGGACACCTTTAAAAGCACTCTCTCTCCCTCAAGGAAGCCAAATCCCCAAGACTTTGCACTCTTGCCTCCAGCCAGGCAAAGCCTCTTCCCACATTTCCTTGGAAGGTTTGCCTTAGCAGGGGTAGGCAGAAGCTGTGGAAGAGCCCTGGGAATGGGGCACTGGCCCTGCTTCAGGAGCATGCAGGTGCCCTTGAGAGATGCCCACAGAAGAGGGTGGCCTGTCCTCAGCTTCACATGGGGAGTGGGATTGGAGTGGGAGCCACGAGCTGGGGGAGAGGGGAGAGAACATGTTGAGAGACCCAGCCCTGCAGCCCAAGGTGAGTGCAGCAGGAGGGCAGGAGGTGCTCCAGGCAGGCAGCAGCAGTTCCCCTGCAGCCTGTGGAGAGGCCCCTGGTGGAGCAGGCTGTCCCCCTGCAGCCCATGGGTCCCACATGGAGCAGATCTCCACGCTGCAGCCCATGGAGGAGCCCCCGGTGGAGCAGGTGGATGTGGCCTGGAGGAGGCTGCGGCCCATGGAGAGCCCCCGCAGGAGCAGGCCCCGGGCCGGAGCTGCAGCCCGTGGAGAGGAGCCCCTGCAGGAGCAGGAGGCATCGGCCATGTGGCCATACCCATAGACACCAGTGGTGCCAGACGTGTGTGGTCTGGGGAAGGAGCAGCCAGTGGGGTGATCCCTGGGGACCTGCGCCCTCTCCATGATTGATGGTGGACCAAGACGTTCTGCCTGCTCCCAGCTTTCTGTTGCAGCTCACACAAGCTGGGTGCATGGTCCCCTGCCAGGGTCAGTGCTGTTTTTCTCTTGAAAAAGAGCACGCAGTCTTGGGTAAATTGTCACAGTTTCACAGCACAGGAATTAGGGGCATTTTTTAGTGCAAGCACAATGTTATCTCATTACATGTGCTCTCAGGGCACCATAGCGTGAGGGAAGCAATGAAAACATCTCTCGCCTTAGGGCAAGGCGATTTTCTAACTGGGACAAGAAGAGTTGTCCTGGGCCAGAGCCAGGCAGAACGGATTGCTGGCCAAGGGAGAAGCTTTAGTCCTCTAAAGTCTCTCCAAAATCCCATTGGCAAAGCAGAGTTACACCACTGAGAAATAAACATCCTCATTTTAAGATGAACTGCACTGACCAAAGCTGTACAAAACACAGGCAATGGGCACTGGGATTTGGCACACCTCCCTTGCTTTTCACTTTGTCCCACTCAGAAACATTTATGGACCTTTTGCCTGGCTTGACCTAAAGCAATATTGCTTTCCAAAGAGGCTGAGAGGTTTCTTGAACTTGGCCCAGACTCACGTGACTCTGATCGCAGGCTTACTTAACCTTTACGAGCTAACCCTTTGGTGAGGCTAAAGCAACTCCAGGGTTTGTAGCTAGACCTGAAAGGAGGGGGCTCTTGCAGAGCATGGCTCAAAACCAAAATGAAAGCCTCAACGTGCCCAGTGTAGGACTCGCATCAAGACCTAAGGCTGCACTGTGCACACATGCTAAATAAAATCTTGCCAATGATAAAGCTACAATGCTGATAAATGACCTGTGCTGCGTTGAAAAATGAATATATATTATCCCTCTAGATTATAACACAGGAATATGTCTTTTCCTATCAGCAAAAAGCATCCTACTGTTTATTTTAGTTGGCAGACTTGCTGCTAGGAAGGAAATGAGAATATTATCTCTAATGAGTCTTCTCATAATGGTAATTTTCTAAAAGAGGTACCAATTCTAGGTTTGTGTCAATAGTCCCTCATCTGCAAGCCACGAAATAAACCTCCCAAGCCTATTACAGTATGCAGCCTCACTTCTCCACAGCCACTGTGATAATGTCTTGCTACAGCAGCAATTCCCATTTTATTAGTGATACAGATTCTTCCTGTGTGTGCACAAACACATCTAAACCCAGGTTGTGCCTCCAGTCTCCTCTAAACCAACCTAACTCACATTTCTTTTTCCCATTTATCTGTTGATCTTTATTCCCATTTATCTGTTCTTTGCAACAATCTGGCTGCTCATCATTTAAAATACTGCCCTGTAGGGCTGGCATCATGCCTCACTTCTTTGAAGGGTCATCATTTTAAGTGATTTGACCCATGCCTGCCAAAGCCATTTGAGGGAATTAAGGCAATGTCTCAGGAGGTCTCTCTGGCATCCGTGGGAGACACAAAGCCACCATGATCCTCATCACATCTGCAAGTGGCCAAAGAGCCCACCTGCCTCCTGGATCTCAGCAGCGGTTGGGTGAATGAAACCCTAATCAAGAATGCTTTACAGGGTCAAGATCCATCTCCTTTTAAGACTGTTTCCAGGTGTGACTGAGATGTGGCAAAAGTCTTTGATCCAATACATGCATTTGCACCATGTAGCAGGTGATGTGAATAGGCAAGAATTATGTCTGCACATACCAGTTCCACTGCTTTGATTTCGAGTTTGGTAAGAATTTTACAAAACCATCTTTCTGCTTGACATTTACACAAAAAGGTTGCTTTGAACTGCATGTCTAATTGGCTCAGCTGGTCTTGATTTGATCACCTTGGGCCATATTTCTCTGTTTCTAAAATGCAAGTGAAAAAATAAAGAAATGTCTGGGGAGCATTGAGAAACTTGGAGGTCCCCATATGGAGAATACTGTTGGAAACACAGTGACATGGATAATGATGACAAAGGTGTGCAGCTGAATAGGGCAGGATTTTAATAGACCCCTAAAATAGAAACGTCAGCCATGGAGCACATACTGAGTGTATATGACACTGGCTTGTTTTTCCCAACGTCTAAAGACCCCAGCAATCTATCAAGAAGACAAAAGCATTTGAAACCTTTGCAGAATGCCTTTCAGCAGGACTTTGAAGTACTCCTGGTCAAGGACACACTGGTTAACTATACCCACAGGGAGCAATTATTCCTTGTGTGTTGACATTAACAGCAAGCCCAGGAGATATTTGGAGTTGTCCTGTGGTGGCAGGATCCAGAGCTCACTCCAAGAGCACAAACGCTTCCCATCCTTAGCTGGATAAAACTCTTCATGGACAAGAGTCATGTGTTCAGCTCCTTTGGCCTTGGCTTCCAACCTGCTGTTTGCTTCCTTGAAGGTTACTTTGGTCAGTACAGTGCAATCTCCTACAGTTCCCCCTCTTCTCCAACTTGGGAGCCTGGGTTTGTGCCCAGGCCATCACTCAGAAAGTCTTAAACAAGCCTCAGACCAAAGAAGGAAGGTGTCTTTCCTATGGAAATACGTGCTTTAAACTGTCTGGGAAAAGGAGGTCCAAGACGAAATTGAAAACCTGGAGTCAGGTCCACTTTAATAATGGGAATTACAGACGAAGGGACTGGAGAGTGCTTCCACACCAGCGCCAGTGTTTTAGATCCACATTTGCAAGCTTTGCACTGACGTAAATGAAATGCACGTCAAATGCAGCAGTGAATTTCTTCTGCTTCATCATAAGCCTATAAAATGAGCGAGCCAAAACTGAAGGTTTGGGGAGGTTCACAGATCTTTCAGTCAAACCGGGGCCAAGTCTCCAGCAAACCTGAGCCAATGTCTTTCACTTGGAAAGCACAAGGTAACCTTAGAGTGTGATTAAAGCGAGAAGCACAGAGGGCTTTATGACTCTAAATGCACTCGTTTACCCTGAGACCATTTCAAGACCAGAACAATGTGTCCAACCTCATTTCCAAGTCCAGATTTGTTTTTCTGTGGTAAGACAAAATGCTTCAAAAAAAATAATAATAATAACAATATATATATATATATTTATATATAAATTTCTATCTTTCTATTACAGCTTTCTCCACCACTACATGGGCTCCGCATGAGGCTGTGCTTGGGCATACCTTCCAGCTGAGCTGCAGCAGGCTGCAAAGAGGGAGAGCTCAGCTCTCACTCACTTGGCAGGAAGGGATCAAGAGATGTTTTCATCTCTGGCTTCGACCTCCAGCAGCTCTTCTGAACTTGGTTCTTCCTGAGCATCAGGTAGGTGTTTTGGATGAGCTTCAGCTGCTGAGATGTAGACATCTGCAATGCAAATATTTTTGCCTGCGTGTGGCTCCTTGGCAATGGATGTAGCCCATTCTGGCAGTGATATCTCTCTTTCTGATGGAGATGGATGAGATGGAGGGTGCCCAGTAAGTCACTATTTGTCTCCATTGTGAGCTTAGGCTGAGACATCTACTCTGCAGACCTCTGAAGTTAGGTGAGCTGAATCCTATCCCTACATCCCAGCAAAGAGCAAGCAAAGGGACTGGAAAATGCATGTTGTTCAAGCTGCGCCACAGTTCTCAGAGACTTCCAAAACACATGGACAACCCAAGAGCAGGTTTCCCAGGGTTTGTCCTCTTCAGATTCCTCCCTGCGTGTTCATCTCACTAACATCCTTCTCCTGCCAAGCTGCTGGGATGCTGGCAAGACCCTGGAGCTCACCTGCCATCACCGTGCCGTTTAGCTGTTTGTGTCTTTTGATCTTGTGCCCTATCCATCCAAGTTGGCTTCAGGGGTGGTCAGGAAGTGCTTTGTGGTCCAGGGTGCAGGGGAAAGGGGAAAAAAGCATTCTGTGAACCCTGCTGGACAGAACAGGCTTCTATGTGGTGGCTCATAACAGCAGGGGACTGGATGGGGTGACCCGTGTGGGCCCGCGATGTTCCTAAGGGCAGCAGTAGGAACTGCCAGCCTCCGAAATGCAGTGGGGAGCATTGCTGCCAGGTGAGAGCAAACTGCAGGCAGGGTAAATGTACAACCAGGGTCCATCAGGAGAGCTGAAAGCCAGCCAGGGTCGGTGGCAGCCAGTGAGCTTGCAGGCGCGGGAAGGACATTGCTTGGAAGCGGTACAGAAGACCTTGATGACTCCAGACACCTCTGGTGTGTGCCTGCGCAATGGTTACCTCAGTAACAGGTGGTAAAAGTCCCAGGAATAAGCTTTGCCGCCCTCCCTCTCCCCACCAGGCCCCGTTCACGGCACGCTGATGACAAATAACCCCCTCGTCACGCAGCACGGGCACACCACTGCTTGGAAAGGAGGGCTATTTTGCAAGGCTTAGCGGGATTTGTTTGTGCCTGCCAGGTCCCGCAGCCCTCCCGGCACGGCGGTGTCACTGTACCCGCACAGACCGGGTTAAAGGCATCGCTTGATTCGTGTCAGCAGCTCGGTGCTGCTGAAGGTGCACTCGTTGCTCTGTCCTCTGCTGACAAACAACGCGGCTTTTTGTCACCCCTCAGCAGGCAGCGGGGACGTGTCCCGAGAACCAGATGAGCCCAGCCACTCAGGGAGGGGAAAGGAGGGGGGGAACGACTGCTGATTGCCCCGATGGAGAGATGCTGCCTCCAAGACGTGAGGAAAAGGGAGAACCAGGCGTCTTGTATGGCCACCGACCAAGGGCAAGTACAGCCCCATGAAGACAGGCCCGCCAAAAGGTCCCCAGACCGCTGTGCTGTTGGTAGGAGGGACGTGTTTCCTGGCTTCCAGTCGCAACCTGAACACATTTGTTCAAGATTAGAAGCTTTAATAAACAGCACTGGGCTATTTTCTTGCCTCGATTCAGCTGCAGCTAACACAAGGCCAGTTGCTGCTCAGCTCCCTCCTGTTTTCCTTGGCTCCCACGCACCTCCACCCCATGTTTCTGGAGGGAAGGCTTCCCACTTCCCAGACGGCGTCCCACCACTGCTCCGCAGTGCTGTGCCTGGCAGCTCCCCTCACATAGTCTGATGGGGCACCTGGTGTCATATCTGGGGACAATCCGGGCCCTGTGAGCGCACCAGCAGCACCAGGGTTTGGCATCTTTCTTCTCCTGGCAGGGGTGGAAAGGGGACCCTCCATGGTTTGAAAGCAGCATGCATAAAAAACAGAGCCACAACAGGCTGCAGTCTGCACCCACGAGGCAGCGGTGCTCCAGGCTGGCACCTGAAGGAAACTCAAGGAAGCACTGAAGGAACAAGCTCTTCCCTTGGGGAAGGCAGGGGTTTTCCACCCAGGCACAACCTTGTCTCCTGCCTTGAGGCCTCTTCTTCACTGCTGGGGATAGTCTGGGCTTTCCCTGAGGACTGTCTGAATTCCCAGCTAGAGGGACTTTGCCCAAGAGCTTTGTCTCCCCACCAGGACTTGTCTGCAGTCCTGTCCACGCCATGTCAGTAGGTGCTACCCCACCTTTTCCCCAGGGAACCCACCCACCAGGTCCCAAATACCATGAAACCCATCCTCCAGGCACAGACTTTCAGTCCTAGGGCTGCCATCTAATGGAGGGGGATGCTTGGGCTCATCACTACTCTCAGGAGAGCGGGGCACCTGCCCCCATCCCAGGAATGCCACACACGAGGGGACAGAAAATGACCCAAATGATGGTCTCCCCAGGTGTGCCTGGCTTAATGTTCATTTAATCTGGCACGTTTCATTTAATCTGACTCTGGCCATCCAGGGATCTCACGGCCACCTGGCCTGCTCTGCCCGCCACTTCCAGGCTGAAAGCAGCCCCAGGATCTGTACATTGTGCATCAACAGAGCACTTTTTAATTAAAAACAAAAAAAAAAGGGGTAATGTCTAACCCACCGTAACAACCCTGGTCAAGGCTCATCTCTCAAAGCCCTCAGTGACTTGTAGATTGGCTTCTGTGCCCAAAAGCTCCTCCAATTTTCCCAGCTCTGCGAGTGGACATAATGAAAAATATTGCCTCTGTCTACAAACCTTTGACCTGGCTGTGTCCTGAGACATTGCAGCTACAGCAAAATATGCTGGAGGCCTCATTGTCTGGTTCTTTTCCAAGGTAAAGAAAGCACTTCACCTTGGATGCTTGAGAAACATGAGTTTGCATCTGATCCACCGGGGGACTTTATTCCGCGGTGCAAACAGGCAGCGAGTGTCTCCTCTGTGCCCCGAGCAGTGTGAGGGCAGGGCACGGGGAGAGGGTTTCCCAACGTGGTAACACCAGGCTGGAGGCCTCTCTCCAGAGCATCCGTGCACGCAAACCCTTCCTGCAGCAGCTGGCAGTGCAAGGCCTGTGGAAAAGAAACCACAAGCTCTATGGCCATGCATTTTCCCCCCCATTCATGCCATCCGTCTTACTCCAAATTTTACAGGTAAAATGCTGTCGGGCTCTGTTGTCTTGTTTCTTTTTGTTTTCTTTTCTTTTGTTTTTCATCTCTTGCCCGAACCAATGCATTGTCAGCTGCTCAGCTAACAGCCCGAATGTGCCAGCCGCGCGGCTGGGCTGCCTTCTGCAACTACCCAGGCGTGAATCTGAACGAGCAGCTGACGTGAACAGCGCAGACCCCACCACCAGCACGCTCCAAGCATCAGCTCCAGGGAGGGAGAGCAGGGCCGTACGGACGCAAACCGATCCCACGCTGATTTCTGCTGCACTTATGATTATTTCTAGGGCAGCTTCTGCACTTTTATCTTATCGAACCAGATGGAAACGCGGACTGCCTCTAGGTTTTGTTTGAGGTTTTGTTTGTTCGCTTGTTTTTCCTTTAAGTTTATGTTACTGAACCATAAATGAGTCCATCTGTGGGTACTGCTTTAGCTAGGACTTTGTTTCAGAGCTACCTGTCTGATTCTGGGGAGGTGCAGGAGGGCTGCTCCTTCCTGGGAAGATGGAAATCGATGTTACAGGCAGCTGCACTGGCACCATTGCTTATTTGGGTTTTCTGTACAGGCCAGTCCGAACCTCTCTTACCCTGTGCTCCCTTCTGTGATGAGTTAAAATGACAGGGCATTGCTGGTGCCAGGACGAGCAAACCCAGCCTAGGAGGCTTATCCCAAGGTGTCTCCTCTGCTGTGTGCTCCTGGAAGAACTCCTGCCTAGCAAAAATCCTCAACAATCACTTTTCTTTACGAAATCCTTTCGCAGGCTCCACCGAACCACCTCGCCACGGAGGCACACAAATTGAAGCCAAGCTTTCTGCGTTGCTATTTTCTGGGCTGTTTGGAAGTAGTCTGTAAATTATCGGGGGAGAAAGGTCAGGCTGCTGCTGAACGCTTCGGGAAGCCAGCATCGTGGAGAAGGGGCTGGCGTGCTTTGTCTGCAGCGGGAGAGGGTTCAGCACGCACATCCTCTGCAACACCCGAGGAGCCTCAGAGCAAAACCAGCAGAGACAAAGAGACGCGGCCCGAGTGCTTCTCCTTAAGTAAAAACAAACAACAACAAAAAAGCAGGAAATTAAACCCCAGACCTTCCTCAGGCAGTGCTGAAAACTACGAAGCAGGCTTCTCTCAGAGGTCCTTGCAGCTCACCTCGGGATACTGCTGGTGATGCCTGGTGGGTTTATCTCAAGATCTACACCAGCAGAGCCAAATCCCCTGCCAGACCTCAGCCGGGTGTCCCCCAGAGGAACAAAAGGGCCCAGAGCCTCCTGCTTGGGAATGGCCTGCGTGTGGGGAGGGCAAAGCACCCTTTTTATTGCAGAATCATAGGATGGCTGAGCTGGGAAGGGAGCTCTGGGGTCGCCTGCTCCAACCCCTGCTCGATGGATGTCGGAGGTGGGAGCAGGATTTGGGTTCCCAGCGACTTTTCCAGGGGTTATTTCCCTGCAGCAGCGCGTGGAGTCCTGGGGTGAGGGGCTGGCATCGGGGTGGGGGGGGAAAGGAGAGAGCACGGGCAATGGGGCTGCACAGCTTCCTTCCGAGAGCACTGTCAATGAGAAAAGGAAAAATAAAACTGAAATAATTGCTGCTGGGAGAGGGGGAGGAAGAGAAATGTCTCTGGAGGAATACACAGGAGATGCCCAGAAAAATACCGAGCGTGACCTTTCGGTTTGGTCTTTCCTTTAAAGCGGAGAAGAGCGAATACATCCCAAAGACATGGGGCTGCTGCCATCTCTTGGCCAACCTCGGGGCTCCTGAGCACGCAGGCACCCGGAGCTGCCTGATTTAGAGATCTGAAACACAGCCATTGCTTGCTGCAGCTGCTTTATTCTTTCCGAGAGGGGATTGCTGAATATGTAGAAGTCCTTTGGTACAGCGTCTCCGAGCTTCTGAACCTTTAAGGCATCAAGCCAACAAAATTGCGTGTGTGCAGCTATGCCAGAGGTGCAAAGTTTTGTGTGCACCGCGTACAGCCGAGCCCAGGTAACTCTGACTTTACTACACGGATGCCCTTGGTCAACCAAAGACTTTGTGGGGGCAGAGCCCACGTCACCTCCCCAGCTGCATCTCCCAAGTCCACGTGCAGCAATAAAAGGCGTGGGGGTGCTCGGTGTGTCACTGTCACAGGCCTTTGAGGGCCTACTGGGTTACCTGGAGGTGCTTGGAGCCTCGTGCTGCTGCCAAATGCCATATTTATGGCTTTCCATGTCACTGTCATTGTACCCATCTGCCCACTAGCCCTGTGCCCGTGTCTGTGGTCTCCCTGGGGCACAGCCCAAAATCTGGGGGCCCAAGGGAGTCCTTTGGTTCTCCGGAGCACAGGCAAGGCTGCCACCATGTGGGGACACAGCTCTGCTGGGAAATTGCTCGCTGAATCTTGGGGTGTCCCTCTGCCAGGAAGATGGTGGGAAAAGCCCAAAGAAAATGGAAAAAACTGGGGGCAGGAGGGGGAAACGTGGCACCCACTGATCTCCTGAGCATTTACACCAGGTGTTGGTGCCACAGTGTCACTGCCACCACCGTGGTGTCATCGGGGCCCTGTGGGAGCAGGGGGAATGGCCCCAAGGCCCCCTTCCTGACGCACCCCGCCCAGGATCCTTGGGGTAACGCTGCAGGGATTTCTGTGGAGGGGAAGCCAAAGCTGTTTCTGCTTTGCCCTGCTGCAGGCAAACAGGGTTAGGTGATAAAAATGCAGCACAATGGGGACGGAAAATCACCCTGAATGGCAAGCCCTGAATACAGGGCCACCCTACGCGCGGCTGCTCGGACCCTACAGGGTGCCACCAGCACCCAGTGGGCAGGGTCCCTCGCTGCCTTTCAGCCCATGGCCAAGACACTGCTGAGTTTCTAGCCGATAGCTGGGGAGGCAGGTGATGTATAAAGCTGCCTCTCTGTCCGTGCCACCCACAGAGGGGTGGCAGCCCTCCTGCACGTGTCCTGCCCAGGGGCTGGGGGCTCTGGGGCTGGGGACAGCCACGGGATGCAATGGGGACACGTCCCCCCCTGCATGATACAGCCGGCGTGTCCTCATGCGCTGGCTTTCAGCAGCCTCTCGTGTTTTTAATTAGCTAATGGATCGCCAAGGGATTTGAAATAAGCTGTTCTCAAAGCAGCAAGAGTCAGGCCTGCCTTCCCCAGGACTTGTCCCAAAGGGGTTGAAGACCGGGAGCCACCACCAGAGCTTCTGCCCCTCTGTGTGGCCCCAGTCCTGCCCTTGTTTCCTGCCATCAAGACTTCAACCTTCGGCCAAATGAGCAGAAAAAGGGGCCCTGAAATATCTGAAATCCCATTTCCTGGGACTGGCAGACACACCCCATGCTGCTCAAACACCTGCAGGTAATGTCTTCGCACAGACCCGCTTCCTCCAGGATACCAGGCTTAAAATAAGTTTCCTCCTTTTTACACCACTGGGAGGTTCGAATGAGGGCTAAGTGCTTCTGGCTGGTTCATTTCTCTCCTCCTGGCTCTCCTCGTAGGGAGGAGAGATGCCAGCAGCTGACGGGGAGGCACAGAGGCTCCTGCAGAGAGATGCCCTGGAGCTCCCGGCGCGGTAGTGACTGCTCCCTCCTTGGTACGAAGCCGTCCTTTCCCCAGACACACTCATTCACGCGTTTCCCTGGGAGATGGAAACTCAACAGACTGCACATTTTTTGGTTGAAAGCTTCGGAATTGCCCGATAATTAATCGCAGTAAAAATAGGTTAAAAATAGTGTTAGACTCCTGGGGGATGCCTTGCTTTCTAATTAACAGACAACCATCTCCCTCCTCAGGCACGCTCCCTCCCCTCCTGCCCCTTATTCCTGCAGCACATCCCTCCTGAGGAGAGGAGAGGAGAGGAGAGGAGAGGAGAGGAGAGGAGAGGAGAGGAGAGGAGAGGAGAGGAGAGGAGAGGACAGGACAGGACAGGACAGGACAGGACAGGACAGGACAGGACAGGACACCATACTCTCCATACCATGAAAAAAACCAAACTGCGCGTATTTTCTCTCTATTTTTTTTTTTTATTATTATTATTTTTTCACAGCTAATCAGCCAAAAAGGAGTGGGTTTGCCTTTTTGGCAGAGCAAACTCCCTCTCCCCAGCTGTCTTCAGCTCTCCCCGAGGGCACGGCCATGTGCTCCTTCATGTGAAGGAAGTGTTGTTTGCTGTCCTGCCTCGTTTTGCAGGCAGGACACGGGAGCACCCAGGGATGTGTCAACTGAGATGAACTGGTGTCTGCTCCTGGGGAAGCACTGACCCGCTCTGCTTAGGAGCCAAGGTAGCTCTGAAGCTCCACCTCATGTTGCAGGCCTCAGACTTGAGGATCTCTACCAAGAAGAAAGCACCCTGTGTGCAAGGTGACTGCATCTGTGGGGTTAACTGCAGGGATACAGGGCTATCACTGATACCATGTTTTCCTTGTGTATCCCTGATGTCTATCTGCTTGGAATGCTGTTTGGGTCAAGCATGAGTGCTGAGACCTTCAGTGCTGAGCCTCGATGTAGGCTGGGAAGCCACGGCTTCCTTGTTTGGACCCACACAGAGTAATTAATACCGACATTTGTGTCAGTACCTGCATCCAACCATCAATCAGTCTCAGTCATCCACATCAGATGACACCCTCCACATTGTGTCACACATACGAGGTCTGCATTGCCTTCTTCACTCATGCAGCGAGCTTAAGAAATGGCAAGAAAATGAAATTCTTTTTTTTTTTTTTTTTAAGGAAAGCCTCGGAAAAGAACAAATCAAACCCCCAGAGCCAATTGCATGTTTCCTATATCTCTTTATTGACTGCCAGTGACCGAATTCTCAGGCTGAGTGCCAGATACCAGTGGATCAGGTGGAGCTACACTAGAAGTACAGCGAGGGCAAGAGCAAGGGGGTGAGACACGCGGGCTGGGATGACCTCAGTGGGATTTGAAGCCTCTGCAGAGTGCTGAGCCCCCTCTCTCCCCAGAGAGCCTATTAAGATGTTGGAAAGGCGTGCGTGCCCTAGTGCCAGATGTCCCTAAGGGAAGTGACAGGCTGGCGGTGTGCACAGACACACTTGAACACTTTGCCGAAATAAAAATATGTGCTGCGATCCCCGAACGCAACACACTGCTATTCGTTCTGCAGCTGCAAGAAACCTGTGGTACATTTATCACGCATGCACAGCGTCCCAGGAGAGGGGCTTGGCTTGGCCGAGTTGCGTTTTTAGGAGCAGCCAGTTTAACCCTGTGGGATAAGCAAGTCTCTGGGGCCTTCCCCCTGCTCCAAGCCCCATCACAAGCATCGGTGCAGCAGGAGCCAGCGTTACTCGTGCCCTCCCTCCTACCTGGCGGTGGTTGTGGACCACGGCACGGCACCAAGACCCTTCCAGCAAGCACAGCGGCGTGGCAGCACTCGCAGCCCGTGCCATCCCGATGGCATGGCTCACGGGCTTAAGATTCAAAGCCCACCAGCCACTCCCCCAGCCCCTCGTTCCACCCAGGGGAAGGAGAAAATAAACAAAAAAGGGGCGGGTGGGGGGGAATAAAAGAAATAAAAGACCCAAACAAACCCCTCTAGGCATTCACTGATATCTACGCGATGGCTCCGGGAGCGAGACCTGCGGCCGGTGGCAGCCTGCGTGCTGCAGCGGCCGGTGGGCTTAGGAGGAAGGCGCAGAGGTGGGCTTCTCCTCCCGGGACACGGGGATGGGCCTCTCGCTGTGGGTGGGGTCCATGTTGGAGGGGACCTTGGGGCCTGAGAAGGTCAGCATGCCGTCGCCGGAGAGGGAGCAGGTGATGGCAGACTGGTCCACGTTGGCGGGCAGGCGGTACCGGCGGTGAAACTCACGGGAGATGTAGCCGTGGTCATCCTGGGAGGCGGTGGGGGGAGAGGAGAAAGCCCTGTTAGAAACCCCCCGGTGCCCACCCAACCCCACTGCTCCATCGGAGGTGGGTCCGCATTGAGCCTTTGCCTTTTATTCTGTCTTGCAGGTTTGTAATTCAGCCATGGAAATGGCCAAGCTCTTTCTCTGTACTAACAGCGTCACCAATAAATAAGTAAATAAAAAACTGTATTGAAAAATACATGCTGCTTCCAGGCTAGAGCTTTGTCTGGCCACAAAGTGCATGAGAAGAATTAACCCCCCACTGGTATAATTCACTTTTCAACCCCCACCGTTATTTCCATGACATATGTGTTAAAAGTTTCCAAGCCTGAGGCTCCTGGTTGTTTTTCCTTTTGTTTGGTTTGGTTTTGCTTTTCTCTTCCAGATTAGCGTATGAAAACTCTCTTTTCACTAATGATTCTGGCTTATGAAAGCTCAGCC
This sequence comes from Aythya fuligula, assembly GCF_009819795.1. Classification (NCBI taxonomy): domain Eukaryota; kingdom Metazoa; phylum Chordata; class Aves; order Anseriformes; family Anatidae; genus Aythya; species Aythya fuligula. The sequence continues at coordinate 115,399,199 of NC_045559.1, read as the reverse complement.
ATGCTGTGGCAGCGCTGGGTAATGCTCATTTTTTCGGTCCGGTGTTATTAGTGAACAATGCACATTGTCATCTGATGGTTATGGAAGATGATGGTCAAAAACAAACACAGGAGAACTGGATTAGCTCATTATTGCCAGATACCAGGTTTGGGCTCTATAACAGCTGGACATGTCAATAATGACTATTGCCAAGTAACTCTTTCTGTTTTTTTTTTTTTTTCCTTCCACTTGGGGATGATGGAAAGAAAGAAAACAGAGCTCAATTCCCCGTTTTCTTCACTGCCACAGTTACTTCCACCTACCTGTCTTTCACTGTGCTTGCCATGGATTTCCACAAAGTCATCGATAATCTTCACGCTCAGATCTTCAGGAGAGAAGTGTTTTACATCCAGCATGATCGTAAACTTGTCCCGGTCAGACCTCACCTGAAATGAACATTGTTAGGAAGTAAGACCCAAATTTGCATACAGAGGCAGTGTTAGCATCAAAGACCGAGGGGCAGCAGCATTTGGCATCACGGTTCTCCCTCCTGCAGCTACAGGCCAGGCTGATTCACAGCCTGCTGGCCTCAGCAAAAGTCTTCCTCCCCATCGCAGTAAGAGAGCCCCAGGGATGCTGAGGGTCCTTGCAATAACATTTCTATTGCCCTGGGCAGGTGCATCCCTTCTTGCTGCAGTTCTTTTGCCAGACAACCCTTTGACTGCACTCTGAAATCTGCCAGATGCACCAGGCATTTGTGGCCAGCAGCAAGACGGGATCAAAATTAATGTTCTGTGACAGTATGTGTTTTGTCCTTTCAGCAATTTACAGTGTCTTTGTGGTTTCAGCTCTGTAGCTAGATTCTGGCAGCAAACCAGTGAGAGCAGGCTAGAGAAATCCCCGGTCCCCAAGCTTTGGGCTACAGCCCCGCAGCTACATGTTCCTCACAAGCTTCCCTTGGGGAACTGCTCCTCAGTCCTCCAGTATGGCTTGGCAGAAAACACAGAGCTGCCGAGGCGGAGGAGGGGGCTGGAGAAGCTCCTGCTTGTGCTTGCCCGTGTCCTCTCCAAGGCTGAGCCGAGCTCACGGGCATTTATTCCGGCAGAAGCTCGGTTCCTCCCTCACCACACGGATGATGGCTGTGAGGACAACACAGGCAGCCTGGTACGTGTCATGAAACGACTTTCTGCTGCTCAAAAGGAAACCTTCTCCCAAGCTAGGGCTTGCCCGGGCAGCAGAAGGGGCAGGCGGCTGGGTCTGGCAGCAGGCTGGAGGTCCTCCTCGCACCCCAGCAGGGGCTGCAGCCTCTGCCCTGCTCGGGAAAGCAGCGAGTGGAGAGGAGCAGGCGGAGGCACGGGGAAGGGGAGGAAGGCAAAGGAGGGGAGGGCGAGGACCCTTACCTCTGAAATGCCTGACTCCAGCACGCTGCGGAAGAGGGACTGCCGGTAGTAGGGGCTGATAGTGGAGGAGAACAAAGGCAGGAGGTCATACTCCAGGAGACCCTCTCCGAAAAACTGGTCGAACAAACGGCTGGGAATCAGGGGTCCCAGAGCGCGCTTGAACCAGGGGTGCTGGATGGTAATGTCCATGCTTGCTGCTGCTACGTCTTGTTCCAAGGGAGGGCGAGGGGGCCGTGCAACCGCTCGGAGGACAGCGATGCCTTTGCTGGCCTGCACAGTGCAGCCCGGGGAAGGCTGCCCCTATATATACCGGTCTCACAGAATGAAGGCATTAGTGGGATTTCTCTGGAAAGACATGATCTCACGACAAAGGCAACGTGGTCAGCAGAAATGCGGAGACTGACCTGGGGATGACAGTCTGGTGGGAACCAGCGCCAGATCTCCTGGAGGGACGCTGCCAGGCTGTGATGCACGGGGCGGTCCCTGCCCAGGGGCACGGCACGTCCTCCGCAGGAGCTGGATGGAGGGGACACGCCACAGAGCTTCCTAGGGACGTCTGGGGAGGAAGGCTCCTTCTGTGGGTCCTTGCCACCGGCCCTTGGCTTCTCCTTCATTTGCTTCTGTTCCTGCCGCTCCTTGAAACAGAGACACAAAGTCTGTTAAAAACAAATGAAATAATAGTTTTCTTCTGAGAGAGAAATGGTTCGACTCGGGTTGGAGGAAGGGAAACCCTTGTGCAATGTGCTGTATGGTGTCCCTGCACCTCTGTGGCGGGCTCACGTACCCCCAGGTGTCGTGGCACAGGCCCTGACAGGCACACAGACGGTGTGGGCTCAGAGAGGATTTGCTCCCTGACAAGGCTCAGCACGAGTGACAGCCAGACCCCCAGAGCCACTTGTTGAAGGACTGCGTCCCACAGGCCTTATGGACAGAGGAGGCATCTACACTGGGAGTCCTGCCCACCTCAGCACCTTCTGCAGTCTCCAGAGGGCAAGAGAAAAGGAAAGGGCACCTCCAAAATGCCTTTCTGACCCGACTCCTCCAGGCCAGAGGAGCTAAATTCAAGCAGGGGCTGAGGCAAAGTAATATTCAGCTGAGCACGGCCTGCCATCCAGGTGCCTCGTCGTCTTGGGAAGTCCTTGGCCTTGATCCATCCCCATGGAGGCAGGCATTGAAAAGCGGGCAATGCACCCATTACAGAGGCTTTCCTTAATGGAAAGCAAAAAGTGGAGTGGAAAAACATGCAGCCAGGCAGCAGAGACTGCTAAGAAGTCAGACAAAAGCTTACATTCAACCTCACCTATTTCCAGCAAGGAAAGGTCATGTGGTTGTGCCTTGGCTCTCAGGCATGAGGGTTTTTCTAAAACCAGGTGCCAAAACAACACCAATCTCTCCTCAAAACACGGAGAGAAAAAGTGTGACAGACAGACCTAACCTCTTTTCAGTCCCATTGTCCCAGATCAGTCATTTTGCTTGAGAAAATGGACGGAAAGCAAACAAAAGCCATAAAAATCTTCAAAGCTTTTCTTTTCAAGAGCGCTCTGAGGTTTGGGCCTTTGCCCTAGGGCAGAAGAAAATCTCTCCTCAGCCAGCCAGTACCAGGGGCCTGGTAGCCTGCAGATAACCAGAGGGTAGCAGTGAGCTGATACATGCAAAATGAAGGCAGTGTGTTGGGAACATCCCTGCAGCGTGTTGGGAACATCCACTCCATGCTTCCCAAACCAGGGGCTACACCAGGAGCAAGACAAACCACGATCCGCGCGTGTGTGTGCTAAGTGGGATGGTGGGCATGGGCTGCCGAGAGGAAAATGCAAAATACCTCTTCACCTAAATTTCATCTCAAATGCAGTATATCATGATGCCTTTAAATATTTGAGAAGTATTTATGGCTTTATGGCTTTAGTTTCTTCCGGACATATATTTTCATGGATTTTTTTCTAGAATTAATCATATCCATTTTGTCTTTTACGGGCATTTTTGTCTTTTATGGGCAAAATATTTCACTGAAACATAAATGTCATTCACAGCAGTTTTTCTTCTGAGACAGACTTCCAAGTGTCTGCCTCTGGGCAACGAGCAGTCTCCTGAGCCTCCCTGCATCTAACTTTCAGTGGTCTAAACCTTAGGTGTCTGGTCTCGGTGAGTTGTCTAGGCTCCCTGTCCATCAGTGGAGAGAGACAGATGCCTCCAGATGGCTCCCATCACAATGTGGATGGCTAGGAAAGGTGAAATCTTTCAGCATTGCCTACATCCCAGCTAAGAAGGTAATCCTAATTCCAACCTCCTGGACAAGAAGAGCTGGTAAGATGAATCCCATCCACTGCGACTTGTGCCTCCTCTCAGAAGGAAACTACATCTGGGAATACCAAGGGGGAGGGCAGTTATGAATTTTTTTGGCACCAGATTAAATAAAGAGTTCGGTATGAGAGGAGACAGCAACCATTTTGTGCTATTTCAGGGGCCCAGCCCTCTCACGGGATGCACAGCCTTTGTGCACCACTGTCACCGACTGAACAAAAGCAGTGATACTTGCTGGCATTCCTGTAAGACGAACAAACTGCTGCACGTGTTCAAATGCACACCAAAAGCTGTATGTCAAAGGCAGGCTTTCCCAGAGCCTCACTGCAAATTTGTAAGGTGAGTCCAGCTCAAAAGGCCTGCCAGCGGGATCTACTGTCTACCTTCTCTTTAAAAGAAACCCTTCGTAAGCTATTAGGAATAACTGCCAGCACATAAGACACTCCTAAAGGCCAGGTTGTTGCCCAGGACAAGCTGCAGAAATCCCAGGTTGGGTTTCTGAGTAAAGCAGGCTCCAGCGACGAAGAACAGCCCTCGCTTTTTGCCAGCTACCATTTGTTCGGCCGCATGACTGACCCTCAGCTGCCGATTTCTGGGTGAGACCAGGGCTGCTTCCAGCCTCCACGGCAAGCCCTGTGCATGAAGAGAAAAGCAAGTATTTAAGTGAGCGGTCAGGGGTAACCGTGGAGGGTTTGTATGTGGTTCTGAAGTGCTAATACCATCTCGAGCACTGGTTTTGTACTGATGTGTTGCAGCCCCAGGAGAGCCAAGAAAGGCAATCTCCCTGCTCTGATCTGCATGCCCTCTCAAGTCAAGTGGTCTCTGCTGACCTGCAGAGCGTGGAGCTCTTCACAGAACTTTTGTGGAAGATGAGAACGAGTTCTGATGCTTTTTCTATCAAAAAGACCGGTCAACCTGAAAAGGTGGGACTGTGCTCACTTGGATGGCCCTCTGCACTTAGATGTAAACTGGTTAGCAGCAGTGTAAGGGAGGGAATGATCTCTGCCCATATTTAAAGCTAAAATTGTTGGAGCATGATAGTCAGAGTTTTCCCTTTGGAGGAACACCTCTGTGAGGTACAAAAAAGGGTTCATGACAAACCCACAGCCAAGGACAGGTAATAATATGAGTTTGTTGCAAGTTTTCTTCCTAACAGCCCTGCTGTGATGAAAAATACCATGAAATGTCTGAAAGAGAGCTGGTAAACAGGAAAATAATAATAATAATAAACATGCTTTTCTTAATCTTGCACAAGCCCAGCTTGGGAAAGGATGTGAGAAGTCCATACAGGTCAGTACACAAGCAATAAAGCCAAGGGGACAGGCTTGCTATGGAGACAGTGCTGTCAGTTTTGGCTCAATCTTTGCTGAGCTGCTAAGCACTTATTAGAAGCTTTCCCTAGCAGTGAACACAGTCTTTTTCTTTCATTCTTCCTCTCTTTCTTCCTCTCTTTTTCTTTATTTCTCTTTCTTTCTGTCTTTCTTTCCATCTGAATATATGAGTCCTTCCACCTGAAGACATTTCCCATTCCTCAAACACCCACATGCCACCCAGGGGACTTCCACAGTCAGCAGCTCCCAGCCTTTCCAATCACCTCTGCCCTGGGATGCCTACGGAGGAAGGAGTGACTGAGTGCAACTGCAGCTAGACTCACTTTCTCCCGTGCTCAACCCCCACTGAACACCACGGAAAGCACCGAAGTAAGGATTTCTGCTGAGTTTCGGATGCTGTTGATATCCTGCTGAAGTTTGTGATGGCTGGGAGGAGGTGAGGCCATGTTAGCAGTGCAATTTGCACACCATGATTAACCACAGCTGGGGCTGCTGAGGGTAACACAATGGGAGGGCTGACATGAGAGGAGGCAGGTGTTACATCCTTTTCTCATTAGAGGAACAAATGTTTCTTGTTGAAAGCAAAAGGAACACTTGAAAAAAAAACTCTTTGAGGATAGCTCTTAGCAAGACACCAAGTGGAGGGTTGCTACCTGCCGCGCACCTTTAAAGATCAGGCCCCGTATTAAGAAGTTTAAACATAGCTCTAGTAGCCTAACTTTCAGAAAGTACATTTTTTATTTTAAAAGTTGGGTTGCTTTTCTTTTAAAGGGAGGTCAGCACGTCCCTGAGGAGCTCTGCAATTCCCTGCTCCCACAGCCATCAGCTGGTGAGCGATCCCCCTGCACCGAGCAGCCTGGCGTGGAGCGAGGCGTGAAGCCTGTCCCGGTATAAAGCAGGGCAGCTCTCCCCTCCCTCATCTCTGCATCTCTTCCTTGATGAACCACGAACCTCTGCACCACAGGTGTCGTCCCAGGTGGTCCCTACTCTCACTCACAGTGGTTTTTGTCCCATGGGGAGTGCGCTTGCAAAGTTACCCACCCCCAGAGCCAGGGGGAGAGTGAGCAGAGGGGGGACAAATTGTGGGGGTGACATTTCTGGTTTTCTACCTAAAAAGACATCTTTGTCCCACTGTTCTTAAGATACAATCCTCTGCTTTATTGCTGGCCTTTGGGATTTCCACCCCCACAGCTCCTTCCTCCCCTTTTTTTAAAGGCATGGGGCAATTTTTATTTCCTGGCTTACACCGACCCACAGTCAGATTCACTATTCAGCTGTATGCTGGAAAAGTTAAATGTCCACTCTCCTCATGCAAAGGCTGATATTTATTTTATCTAAAGATTTTATATAATACCAACAGTCTGCCTTGGTGCAGCCAAAGAGGCTTAAAAAATTACTAGCAATCTCTTTTTTCCACCTCAGAGCCCACATCCTAAACACTGAACAAATCCCATCAGTGTTTGGGGCACATAACATCATTGTTGTCAAATCAATGGTGAATTTACATGCTGTTAATCCTTGGCATTTATTCAAACAAGCTCAGCAAGTTTTAGCAGCACAATGCATTTTATGTTTCCATCAATGGATTTACATGGTGAATGAGGGATGCTCTCCCCTTCCCAGTCTGCAGCAGCACCCCAGAGAGGGGGAGACGTGAGGGGAGCATCCAGCACAGGGAGCGGGACAACTGGGAGAGGAACAGATCTGGAAGCTCACAGCTGCCAAGTAACGGTGCTTCTCCCCGTCTGTAGCAATTCACAGAGGAGGTAAGTACCAGCACGGTGGCTGGGAACAGTAAATGAAATGAGTTCTCACCCAGAAAGGCTGAGGTACAGCCTGAGCCCTTTTCACTCCTCTAGTCTTCTGTACGAATAAAAGCACCTCTCTTGCAAAGCCACAGAGCTTGCTGCTGAGAGTCCCTCTGCCCTGCAACCAGCCCTAGTCCCCCTCAGCTTTCCAAGGCTCCTTTTCCTACAGGATCAAATACTCCCTTTGCTTTGAAACCATACGTGTCAGGCTAGAGAACTTGAGAGTGCAAGGCTGTTTTGTGAGATGATATTTACTGATATAAGGCAAATAACGAAGCCAAGTCATGTAACCCTTTGAGAAATTAAAACCTCAAACGTTTACCGGAAGAAAGGAGAAACGATGTCCGTTGATTTTGATACGAACTCCTACCAAAATAAAAATAAAAATAAAATAAATAAAAATAAAAATAAATATATCTTCAGACTGAGAGTTCTTTACTTACAACACAATTTTTTGATTTTAGGAAATGAAATTTTCTCTTTTAGTGCTCTTGACGCTTTAGATGTGATCTGTTTCTGCACGATCTACATGAGCATTCCTGCACTGAGCAGATCTTCCTACAGAGCCTGTATCAGACTGTTTTTATAGATTTATTTTTTTTTTCTCCAAAGGAACCAATACTCAACTTCTTCATTGCATGACCTAGAGGGAAGGCACAGCATACAGGGAAGGAAGGGGTATCTCAGGAAATGCTCCACCACAGACAATGTGGAAGGCGCGGGAAGCAGATGAGACAAACACTGCAGCCAGCTGGTAATTCTGCAGCCGACCACACTCTCCTGGTCTGTGCCTGCCTCCCCCTGTCTGAGCTGGGCTCAGAGGGAACCGCAGGACCTGCAAATCTCCCTGCACTGAGGAGAAATACAGCACGGTCACAGCTTTCATCTGGCTCAGAAGAGACCCGCTGTGTCCATCCAGCCAAACTGCAAGCAAAAAACAAAGCTAGCTCTTGATGGGCTAACGATCCCTGGTGCCACCAGGACGAGACTGTTACGGTGGCAGCTGTCCGGTGACTTGGAGAATTTATTTTTACAGCAGCTCGGTGGTGGGAACCTTGGGAAAACATCGCTTGGCAGAGCAGGGCCCTAACGATCCCTTTGCCTAAGCCGCTCCCAAATCCCCTCGCTGGCTTTGTGCGCACTCATGTGAGGATGAGCATTAGCGTGAGGGTGCTGGAGGTTAGCAGCAAGAAGATTAGCAGGACGGGCAACGCGCTGGGACGGGCTCTGCCTGCGTCACTGTGCGCACACGCTGAGAGCGCGAGGGCGTGCTCTGGGCAGCTCTCCCCAGCCGCTGTGCACCACAGCCTTACGGCTGCTCTGCGGGAAGGGAAACCAGTCAGCGAGGGCCAGCGACCCCCTTGATGTCTCTTACAAGTTAAATAGGGCACACACAGGCCAGGCACTGGAGCGCACTCGTGAGGAGGGGACCACAAAGTAAGGGATAATCAAGTTAAGAGCACCATGTCTCCCAAACTCTCACCCACTGGAAAATACGACACGCAGGAGTAGCAGATGGGAACAGACTTGAGCCAGAGGATGCAGCACTAATGACCAGGGCTCTGATGTGCATAATTCAGGTTAAATTACAAAGATTGCCACGGGATCTCCGCTCTAAACCAACCTCTCTTTTCCCTTTGCTTCTTTTTTTTTTTTTTTTTCCTCAGATGCTTTATGCTTTTTGTCTAAAGGTCATAGCCAGGGAGACTGAATGTGGTGAGGGAAAACAAGCAAACAGAAAAACCCCTGCTGCAGCTGTTCAGTAAAAGAAAAAAAAAAATCCATATTTCACAGCTGGAAGGAACAGTGCAGAGGGAGGGAGCTGCAGCTGGGGGTGCAGTCACGGGAGGAAATCTTAGAGCAATCATTTTTTAATGCAGGGCCCCAAATCCAAACTCCACGCAAACACAAAAGTCCTTGTATAATATTTTTCACTTGCTGGAGTGACACAATGATCTGCAGATCACAGAGGAGGTTTTCAGTGACCCAGCAAAGATGCTCTCGGTTATAAAAGTTTTAGTGTGCTTTATGCGCTGCTGTGGGTGCGGGAGAGCAGTTCTGGTGGTTTCTGAGAGCATTTTGGCAGAGGAGCAAATAGAAATTTGCACTAAGAAGCACTGTCCAGTCCTTTAGTGTTCTCACCTGGCAAAAGGGGTGCTCTGCAGTCTTGCTGAACTACCTGAGAAGCCACCCCCTTGTAGTCCTACATGCCATTTTGGCACTAAATGTGCCCAGCCTTCCCTTCTCTCTTTGAGGTCTCACGTGGCTCTGCTCCTCTGCCTCCCCAGGTGTCACTCAGTGGGATACCTCTGTGTGTTTCTGTGCTGACAAGTGATTAAAACCTTCTGGCAAAGCTGCTCAGTCTTTCTCTGTGGCTGTGTTTCTCTGCTGTCCTGTTCCCCTCCTCCGGCAGCTGGGTTACCTCGGCCTGCGGGGATGCAGCTTGGTGGAGGCAGTACACGGCCTGCAAAGAGAATACCTGCTGCAGTCAATAAGAGCTTGACAAGAGGCTGGCGTGTGTCTCTGAGAAATTGAGGACGGCCTTATTGAAAACTGCTCCACTCCCCCTGGGATTCCCAGAGCCTGAGATTTTCAGGCCACGCAAGAAAAACTGCAGCCCTTGCAATGCTATATAATAAATATACTCCTATAAAGCAGGAGAGGCGCTGCCCTGGAAAAAAACTGCCCTTCTCCTCTGAATGTTATTGCAAGGATTTTGATGCGGCTGCTCCGTGCATGCCACAGTTGGCAAGTGCTTTCTTATCTCCACAAATTGTAGCGCAGGCAGTTTTTCCAGTGTGTTCACAGCACATCAGCAGCACTGTGCAGCCTTCGGTTGCAATCACAATGTGCTCCGCATCCATTTAGCATCTCTTCCCATCGGCTGCCGCACTGCAGAGCGGGATTTTCCTTTACAAAGCTTGCTCTAGGGGCTGAAAACTTGTGCAGCTCTGGAAGGGGCTCAGGGGGGTCTCTGTTAGTTTCCAGTCACACCTAAAAGAATTGTTTTAAACCTCTGAAAGGCACCAACCCCCAAATTTCCTGCAAGATGACCCGAGTTGTCTTGTCAGGAATCCCACCCTTCCTGTCAGCTCACTCTGTCAACATTATTCTCTACGCGAGGGACTGACACAAGTGCTCAGTTTCACATCACCTTCGCTTTCATTTTCACCCCTAATCCACGGGCTGATTTTCCAAGTGCTTGCCTTCCAGCTCGTTCTGGGCCACACACAACAAGAGTTTCCCAAGCAGCCCTAAGCCAACATGCCTATGGCACAGGAAGGCAAAAGGAGGGAGCTGCATTATCAGCTCAGCAAAGAGCTGAGGTTTCACAGATGCTGTTGCTTTGTTTCACACCTTTTTAGCTTTCTGCCTTCCAGGATTCAGAAGTCTTTGGAGGTAAGGACTGTTTTTAACACACTCCTGCATGTTTACTTCTCAAACTGAGTGATTTTCCCTGGCGCAAACAAGCAAAGCTGTACAAATGTGAAGGGAAGCTCACCTCCAGAGCAAAACCATGGAAGCGGCCCTCAGTGTCAGACTCCTTTTGTCAAGTTTATGCCCTATAGCACATAAAAGCTGGAGCTGAAACACAGAGCTTGAGCCCTAAGCTCTCTAAGCAACGTAGCTGCCTCCATGGGCTGACACCCAACCAGCCCTCTAACACAAGAGATGTGTTTGCAAGCCTGCTCACCTAACCCAGTGACAATGCTGGAGATGGCACCCTAGGCTCCCCTGGTCACAGAAAGGAGCAGTTAGAGGGAGACTGAGGATGGGCAATCACCAGGAAGGAGGAACCAAGCAGCAATTTCTTTTTCCCAGCCTTTAGCTAGACTTCATGTGTGCTCAGGCCTGGGCACACAGAACCTATGGTGTTAAAATGGAATGAGGAGTGCCAGCTGTAGGATTTAACCTCGTTAATCCAGCAATTTACCACTATCAGTAAATCAATAGCAGCTGTTAAGGAGGCTGCACTGACATACCTGCTCAGTGGCAGGGCATTTTGGTTTTTTTCAGCTGTGACTTTAAAACTTCTTCTGGTCTAGAAGCGCAGTACAGCAACGTTCCCATGGCATTCCAGTGAACACAACTGCTTAGGAAAGCAGTTTATATGGGGATAAAAACGAGTAGGTTCTTTTGTAGGCATTGGCACGCTGATTAAAGTGCCATGTAGCTCGCCTTAGGGCATTCATTGTATCTGCAATTATTGAGAGAGACAGGGACAAAGGACAGGGAGAGTGTGTGAAAAAGCACACAGAAAAGTGCTTGGATGGGCATCTGCTGCTGTTCAGCAGCATGTAGGTCCTCTTCCCTTGAGGCACATCGGGTCCTCGGAGGGCTTTCAGGCAGCCCCCAGGGCTCTGGTGGAGCCTGGAAGCCCCTTGCTGCAGCCCCCTGCTGTCTGAAAGCACCTTTAAATATGAGGAGTGATATCACGAGGAGAGTACAGGAACACGATTCAGGCCTTCAGGCCTCTGCCCCTGAGCCTGACAAGTACTGGGGCTACAGGAGAGCTGCTAATCCTTTCAGTGATGGGACAGGGAAGCCTCTGTAATTTAGGAACCACTAAAGGCTGGAGTATTCTCGAGTTGGGTGCTGAGTGACTGAGCCAGGCTGTGGCTTCAGCTGCCCTTTCCTAGCAGACCTCAGGAAGCCTTTCCGTGACACTGCCCCCTTCTCTCACTGCCTCATACCATGAAAGTCAGCAGGAACCACTGATGTTGCTGTGTGGTTGCTTTAAACAGAAGGTGATCTTTGGGGAAAATAATTGTTTACTATTGTTCCAGCATTCATTATTGCTGCATATATATATATGTGTCTGTGTGAAAGCATATTTTCAGCCCTGAAAACGAACTCCAAACCCTCCTGGGGAACTCCCTTTGCCTTTTGCTAGCCCACCCAAGGCAGGTGGGTCCCGAAGGACGCTCCCACAGCCACCCCGTGCCGTGTAGGTTTCCTGCAGCAGATTCACACCCCTGGTGTTACCTGGGGAGCTGGTGATACTTCAGCTAGAGCTACCTCACAGAGCTAAAACTAGCGCTGTAAATATCGATCTGGGCCCTGCTCTGCAAAAAGGCTCTGCTGGATGCTGCAAACAGAGAGTATTTCTCGATTCTGAATCAGCTGGCAGCAAAGACGTCTGTTATCGCGGCTACTGCCCCGAAATCAAGCCCTAGAACAACAACGAGAGGAATTCACATGAGGCAGCACGGCTCTTCGCTGCGTCAGGCCCGGCAGCTTTGATGCTGGTGCTTTCACAGCACTGACTAAACACATCGACCGGCCCTGCATCGGCCACTCAGCGATGGGAAATCATGTTTGCACGGGGTTAGAGCTCCTTGCTGTGAGGAGGAGCAGCTTGGCTTTGGGTAAAATTTTCCAAGGCACCTGTGTGATGCAGCTGGAAAAGCAGAGCCTGGTGCCGAGCTCTGCACCAGGAGTTTCCCTCACACCTGGAGCTGCTCTGCGAACACTTTCCTCAGTGCTCCCGCGCTGATATAGGGCCAGGCAGGTTTTTCCCAGGCTACCCTTCCCACTCCCAAAGCAGATCCCACATTCCCGTCCCCTCACGGGCCCATGCTGTCCCCCCAAATCTCCATGGTGGCCTCCAGACCTCCCAAAAGCTGTGTCAGGCTCCCCGAGCACCACCTCCTGAAGACACAAGCTGTGTGTGATATTTCCTCAGGTGAAGAAACACATTTGCAGGGCTGCCTGGTGCGAGCCTTTTCAGCTGAGAGCCACAGGAGGGAGCTGCAGCAAAGCACATGAAGGCTCGAGGGGCCTTGTGCAGGCAGCTTTTAGGGCTTTCAGCCCGGTCACCCCCAGGCCCTTTGGAGTGAGGGCATTATTTCAGAGGGATTCGTGAAAAATAAGCGAGAACAGCCCGTCTGCTGTTCCTAACCAACACCTCTCTTCTCTAGGTGTATCTCAGGGTAAGCCTGGCGCTCTGCCTTTTAAATGTGTTGCTGCAAGCAGAGTTCAGCAGCAGACAGACACGGGAACAACGTGCAGGAGCTTTCACCCCCTCCGCCCCCAACAGCTCATCTGATATCTCTGCCCTACTTCACTTGCAGAAATACCCACTATTTTTAGGCCTAGTATTTGCTGATAAAAAAGCTCTGCTGTTAGGGCACAGTCCCGTGACAGGATACAGCCACAGCCAGGGAGCAGCCTTCCTCTCCATCCTCCTCCTCCTGCCCTATTCCTGGGGCTTTCCTTACCTCCAGACAGGCGGGTGGGAGAGATGGAACAAAATAAGCACTGGGGAAGGGTGGAGGGAAAACCACCCATCCCTTACGACACGGCTGGGCTGTTAGCAAAGTCCCGGCCGGGTCAGGAAACCACGACCAACTGAAGCTAGCCTAGAGCCAGACTGCAAGCAAAAAGCGATGCAATGGGGACAGTAGATAGGCAAGCTCCTTCCCATCCAGGGGATGGAAAATGCGAAGTTTGTGTGGGTTCAATGGGCACTAGACCCTTGTGTGGGCCTTGAGCTCAAGGGGTGCTTGATGTGCTTGGAGGAGAGACCTCAAAAAAAAAAAAAAAAAAAAAAAAAAAAAAAAAAAAAAAAAAAGGGACCACAAAAGGCTCGGGAGGTCCCCTGAGATGAAAAATCGTGGAGGCCAGGATTGTACCTGTGGAGACAGGGCAGCTCATGCATACACACCCTGCTTTATTCCCTCTCCCCTGGGGATCTGCTCTTCCTTCCCCCAGCAGGCACTGAGGTGTGAATCTGTCCCCGTGGCCTTGTTAGCAAGTGCCAAGGGTACAGGGAGAGGTCTGAAGAGACCGGCTGCCCCCACAGAACCATCCAAACCACCCAGGGCAGCACAGAAGGGGGGTTCTCTCAAGGGACCACCTGGATTTGCTTGTCCCACTGACTCTGGTTACTTTCCAGTCAATCCTTTCGGCCCCTGGGGCAAGGCACACTCCGTGAAGGGGGACAGAGTGACATGGGTCAGGGACAAACCCTGGGGCAGCACCTCACCTGGCTGGGAAAGAGTTACACCCCCAGGGGCAGGCAGTGACAGCAGGAGAAAACAAAAAATACGGCTACTGGTTTCTTTTTTATGTATGTATGTATGTATTTATTTATTTTTCCAGGGAATAAGTGCAGTGTGCAGCACAGCCAGAGGGCAGGGATGAGGCTAAACCCTTATCCCTTTGCTGAAAGTCTCCTGCCCAGCTCGTACCTCTTGTTTGCTCTTTCCAGACTGCCACTGGCGAAAACCATCTGATTTCTACAGCACCTCTCTCTGTTTCACTCCACCCCATATGGAGATGGATGCAGAGATCTCACCCATCTCTCAGCCGTGCCGTGCTTACTTGGGCTGCTATAATTAAGGATCTTTGATAAGATCTACTTATATAACCATGGTGATTAATGAAGTATAGACGTGGAAGTAGATTAAGTGAGATTACCAGCTACTGCTCCGCTCTAGCGTACACAGCTTGCCTTCTCTGATTAACTTTTGATGCTGCATCTTAAATTGATTCTCTTTCCTCCTGGTTGTGCCTTGTTTCAAGATGGGGCAAAATTGTCCGAAGCGCTTGCTGGCTGTGGGTTACTAATTATCCCTGCACACACGTTGTTAGCAAAATCCCTTTAACCTGAAAAGCCAAATCCTGTGTGCCAGCCTGGAGCTCCAGGTATTTTTAATTAACACAGAGCCATTTTCTACACAAAGCACTCTAAGCTCTCAACCTTGGGCTGTGTTTCTTCATTTTAAACTCATTTTATATATATATATATATATATATATATCCAAGCATTGTCCTCTTTTGCTTAACAACCATTTCTTTCTTCTCATTTCCTCCCTGACCCGACACTCCTAAAAAACTGGCTGCTTCCCTATCTCCTTATTTTTTTCTCACCTCTTTATCTCCCCAGCCCAGCAAACCAGGAAAACAAATATGGGTGTCACCTTTTTCTCCTCACCAGGTGTCAGCTGGTAGCCGGTGGTGGCATTGGGTTTAAGAAGGTAGGAAAGAACAGAAGAGGGTTTGTGGCAGCATTTAACCCTGTAGGTCTAGAGAAATTGGGGTGGGGAAGTAACCTGCGGTGAGCCACTAGCCTGAACAACCCCACTGCTGCAGAGTGTATGCTTAAAGACAGGGAACACATCCAAGCTGACCTGAGTCCTGCAAATGTTCTCATTTTGATTTAGTAAAACAAAATGTGCAATAACAAATAGTTACTGCTTTGGAATCCTATTTTTCCTCCAGAGAAAAGTGGGAATCTCATCATTCCTTCATGTTTCCTTTACTTTGCTGGCTCATGACTTCCCTTCCACCTTTCCAGCTGTGCTGCCAACATGAACCTCAAAGGGTCTTCTTCCCTCTCCCTCTCTCACACACCTTAGTTTCTGCCCTAGCCCCCTTTCTTCTTTCTAAGTTTTGCCCTGTGTGCAAGACAAAGTCACTTCAGTTTTGAGGGATTTGGCTGCTAAGAAGCTTTCATCCTCATTGTGACGTGCCCACATAACGTGGCCTCCGGTGTTATCAGGCCATGGCCAAGCTGCTGCCCTTCAGCAGGCAGATGCACTGCAGCAGATCTTCCATCCAACAACAGCTCGGCCACACTGACACAAGGGGAAAATATCCCACTTTCAGATAATCAGCTGCAATACTGCAAGCAGATGGATGTAGGTGAAATTCTGGCTCTTTGACACTGGGTTAATCACAAGCTCGTTGGCACCTCATGAATTCACAAGCAAAAAGTCATTTTGTTTCATTCCTCGCTCCAAGCTTAGACATAGAAGGAAGCATGGTGTGAAACGTCTGGCTGTTACTACTAAGCAGAGCACGGAGATCTCCCTTCCTGGCACACGGTGGGTTTTATGTAGGTGCAGCACCCCTCTGCACGTGTGTGTTTTGGTGCAGGTCCTGGTGCTGGCATGTGCACAGCCAGGCTGAGCGCAGGAGGGGAGCATCCTAATGAGCCATTTGAGGCACCTACTTTTGCTGGAGGCATCATAAAATCTCTGCTTGTCATGTGCAAAGGCAGCCTGGGCTGGTGGGAGGTGTCCCTGTCCATGGCAGGGGGGTGGAACCAGGTGGTTTTTAAGGTCCCTTCCAACCCAACCCAGTCTGCGATCCGATGATTCTGTGATTTCCAACATGGGCGTTTTGTTTTGTTTTCTAACAGCATCTCCAGGTGAAGTTACCTGCCTGGGAAACACAGATGTCAGTGGCAGCAGGCTTCAGCAGAGCATTGGACTCACAGAGGGTCAGAACCTATTGCATTTCAACGAGTCCGAGCAGATTTTAATTCCCTGAGAAGAAATACACATTTCAACACATCTTAGCTGAAGGTTTTAACAAACACATTAGAGCAAGAATCAATAAAATTTCGTTCAGCTTATCATGTAAAGCATATACTCTGCAAACAAACGTCACAGGCTGCTTTTAGTGATGAATCAAAGCCACCAGGGACTTCTGCTTTGTTAGGGCTCATTGCAGGCCACTGTAGTTGCAGTTCCCCTGACAACTTAGGCTAGGTCAACCCTCACAGCAGGTTTCCCCCCAGGAGACTGCGCTGATCTAGCAGCTTGCTGCTTCTGAAGGCGTCTGTCCCACTCCTTCATCGCCCTCACTGCAAGCTACAGCTGCAGCAGTCCTGATCTTCCCTGGTGCTGGCTCTGGCACTTCTTCCCCTACTCAGTGAGAGTTCAGCTCACTTCATGAGATGGAAATTACTCTGCTATTTGCAAGGCTTTGTTTCTACTGGTTTTGTGAGTTTATACTGCAGCGCTGAGCCTAAATAGGAGGCTGATGAACAACAAGCAACTGTTGGGAAAAAAAAAAAAAAGTACATCCTCGACCAGGCAAACCTTAACGGGCACACACACTGCAGTGCCAAGCCAAGCAACAGGATCTGTCCTCTGGTAGCAGGGGGGGGTCACAGGGAAGCAAGTGAACCCCCGTCACTGGGTATAACTCTTGTCCAGGTAGTGAACTGCTTCTAAAATTGCTGTTCTGTGTTTAAAGTGGACGCATTTTAAACATCTTTTGGAGCCAGGCAGAGAAATAAACGTTGGGCTTACTTTCTCAGAACTGTCCTCGGTGTTAAGTTTCCATTGTATTTTGTCAGAGCACGATGCAAGCATGTGTGTTTGTGAATAGCCCTATTGACCACAGCGGGGCTATGAACGTTATGCAAAATAAAGCACGTTTGTAAACATTTCAGAGAATTCCAAAATACCTAAGAGACAAATTCTGCTTGTAATAGACCGAGTGCTCAGCCTGTTGTCTGCATCACAACTACTCTTCCCTTAGCACCGCCTCATTTACAAGGCCTCACAGAAATTACTTATATTGTTATAACTGCCAGTGGAAACTATTGTCAAACTACAAACACCAGCCATCATGTTGTGCACCTACCAAGAAGAATGTTAGTGTAACTTTACTGTGGCGTAAACTGAAAAGTAATTTGAGGGAGGGAGGTTCGAATGCCTAAGTTCTGCTCATGGGCAGTGATTTTCAGACTGCAACACAAAAACTTTGCTGCAAACACTGATCGGGTTGTATCATATCTGTGTCTTCCACATGCATTCTTATTCCATTTCAAAATTTTCAATTCAGTCAGCTCAACTTTGCAGCTTTGGGCCCATAATTATGTGAAGCTTCCCAAAGTGACTAGAAAGAATCTGATCTGATAGCAACCCTCCACGTTAAAGTAAAACTGCAGATGACACCAGGCTGGGGGAAGTGTCGATCTGCAGGAGCGTAGGAAGGCCCTGCAGAGGGACCTGGACAGGATGGGTCAGTGGGCAGGGGTCAGTGGGATGAGGTTCAACATGGCTAAGTGCTGGGTCCTGCACTTTAGCCACAACAACCCCATGCAATGCTACAGGCTTCGGGCAGAGTGGCTTGAAAGCAAAGCAGAGGAAAAGGACCTGGGGGTGCTGATCAATGCTCGCTTGAACACGAGCCAGCAGTGTGCCCTGGTGGCCAAGAAGGCCAACGGCATCCTGGCTCTTCTCGCAGACAGCTACTGATAGGTACTACAGACAGCTACTGACCAGCTACTGATACGGCCTCAAGTTGCACCAGGGGAGGTTTAGGTTAGAAATTATGAGACATTTCTTCTCAAAAAGAGCAGTCAGGTATTGGAATGGGTTGCCCAGGGAGGTGGTGGAGTCACCGTCCCTGGGGGTGTTTGAGGAGAGGCTGGACGTGGTGCTTAGGGACATGGTTTAGTGGGTGACATTGCTGGTAGGGGGTTGTTGGACCAGGTGATCCTGGAGGTCTTTCCCAACCTTAATGGTTCTGTGATTCTATGAATATGGCCATTTTTTATTTGCAGTTCATCTGTTTTTTGTTTAATTTCCTTCAGAACCTTCCCACCTTGATCAATTACTATTCCAGCCCTTCAGGATGTGATAACAAAGGTCTAACTCAGATTTCTTGTCTGCATCCTTTGTACTGATGCCTAACTGCAGAAAGACCCTTTAGCTCCTAAGCAGCACCACCACTGTCTTCTCTGTAGTTGTAGAAACTTTTTGTCAAGCCCATTAATTATATGCTTCAGTATCCATCAGAGGCTTCACAGTTTCCTTGATCCCCTGGCTAATGACTGTCATTAGTTTTTTTATGTACATATGTTGGGTTTAGACCTCAAAATGTGATGGTAGCTCCAGAACTACCTAGTCAAATGAGAGCACTTTAGAACAGGGTACCACTTTGGCAAATAACAGGACTGTGTCCTGCTTCAGGAGTAGGGCCAGAATTTTATGGGTCTAATGTATTTTTTTGTTGTTGTTGCTTGTGCTTTCTGATGTCTGACTTCAGTGATTTTTTTTCATCCTGGTTTGTTAGCTTGTTCTCATACTGTGTGCCAGGAGATCACAGGTCTTCCTGACTGCAACCTGTTACAAGGCCCCTCACTACAAGAAGGACATGGAGGTGCTCGAGTGAGTCCAGAGAAGGGTGACGAAGCTGGTGAGGGGTCTGGAGAACAAGTCCTATGAGGAGCGGCTGAGGGAGCTGGGCTTGTTCAGCCTGGAGAAGAGGAGGCTCAGGGGTGACCTTATCGCTCTCTATAGGTACCTCAAGGGAGGCTGTAGCGAGGTGGGGGTTGGCCTGTTCTCCCACGTGCCTGGTGACAGGACGAGGGGGAATGGGCTTAAGTTGCGCCAGGGGAGGTTTAGGTTGGATGTCAGGAAGAACTTTACAGAGAGGGTTGCAAGGCATTGGAAGGGGCTGCCCAAGGAAGTGGTGGAGTCACCATCCCTGGAAGTCTTCAAAAGCCGTTTAGATGTGGAGCTGAGTGATATGGTTTAGTGGGGACTGTCAGCGTTAGGTCAGAGGCTGGACTGGGTGACTGTCAGTTCTGTCACTCCGATCATGGCGGCCGCGCGCGCACGCGCCCCGCCGCCACCGCGTGGCGCGAGCACCCCCCGCGCGGGAAGAAGGAAGGGAGGGAGGTAGGGGAGTGACTGCGCGCCAATGAGGCCCGTCCGGCGGGGCGCGCATGCGCAGTCCCCCCTCTCCCCCTCCCCACACACACGCCGCCGCCGCGGGGCCGCGCTTCCGTCGCGGCGGCTGTGACGCGTGCGGGGGGCGCCGGGGCCGTCCGGCGGGCGGGCGGGCGGTGGGCGAGCGATGGCGGAGTACCTGGCCTCCATCTTCGGCACCGAGAAGGACAAGTGAGTGCCGCCCGGCGGGATGGGGCGGAAGGAAGGGAAGGGAAGGGAGGGAGGGAAAACAAGCGGGCGGCGGCTCCCCGAGCGGCGCCGTCCCTCAGGGCCCGGCCGCCGTTACCTCAGCGCCGGGCCCGGCCCCGCCGCCTCCCCGTGAGGCGCCGCCGTTCCCCTCCCCCCCCCCTCCTCCCTTATCCCCCTATGTGGGGGGGGGGGGGCGGCCGCGCGCGCTGCCCCCCTCCCCCCCCCTTCCCCCCCCCCCCCCCACCTCGGAACGCGCGTGCGCGCCACGCTGAGGGAGGGGGCGCGCCCCCGCGGCGGCCGCGCGCGCGCCCGGCGGCCCCGCCCCTGCGCCCCAACCCCCCCCCCCCCCCCCCCCCCTCCTTTTTTCCCCTTCCCGTTTCCTCCGCGCCTCGTGGCCCCAACCCCAGCCCCAGCCCCGGCCCCGGCCCCTTTTGTTTCCCCTCCCCGCCCGCCGCAAGGACGCCGGCACCGCCGCTCGCCCGCCCCCGCCTGGGCGCCTCGGGTGGCTTCCGCCTGCCCGCTGCCTCCTCGCTCGCTCTCCTTCCCCCTGGGGCTTTGTGGTGCCGCGCGGCAGGCCCCAGTCTTGCAGCCCGGCCCCCTGGCTGGCGAAAGGCGCTGTTTCGGCAGCCCTGCGTGGCCTCAGAGTCCTGCGCCGCTCGCTCGCCTTGTGTCCAAAAAGCCAGCGGGACTCTCCGCAAAGTGCCGGACTTCGGAGCCTTGCTGGAAACCAGACAGTCGCTTGTCTTAAGGCTTTCAAGATCACCAACTCCAAATATCAAAGCTTTATAGTTGTTTTTTTGTTTGTTTGTTTGTTTATTTCAGCATAATCAGAAAAAACAGTAAGTATAACATAACATTAAGGACATATTCTCAAAAACACATCGCCATTCACGGTAGAGCCTTTTGCCGGAGGTCAGACATGCTTTGCACCTTCATATTCCCCCCCCCCCCACCATGAACTGAGGAAAGAACTGCTGGTATTAGCCATGAACACAGAAATAGTCGTCTTTCTTCCAGGACAACTCACATATTTTGCTTCACACACATGTCTAGCCTGTAATAGTTTTCTTGCCCTCCAGAATTTTGCGTTGAGTTTTCCCAGTCCAGGTAACTACGCTCCTTACAGCTCTTCCTTTCATCATTCCACACGAATTATACTAATATATGTGAGAGTTTTACTGGCATTCCTAAACCAGCCTGGTTTTGAAGCTGTTACTAGCTGATAGTTGATTGAAGAGAAGATGCAATTGCCTTGATGCAAAAATAAATGAATAAAGTTTTATTTTTAAATAATTAGTTGGTGGAAATGGCTTAGTTAAAGAATATATATGAGCAAAATAACTTCATTTATCTAACATGTTTTTTCCTCTTACCTGAATTACTTCCACTGTTACATTAGCAGTGCTCCTTTAGAGTACCATTAATGTGCGACTTCAAAGTGGTGGGTTTTTAAATCATTCAGAGGTGCAACTATCATTTTTAAAGTACGTTTTTTTTGTCTAGACATGGGGGGTTGCATGAACTAGGATGCAACTCTGTAGCTCGCAGTGTAACTTTTCACCAGTTTTCACCTTATTTCCCATCCTGTCACACCATGAAATTGGCGTAAAGA
This sequence comes from Aythya fuligula, assembly GCF_009819795.1. Taxonomy (NCBI): domain Eukaryota; kingdom Metazoa; phylum Chordata; class Aves; order Anseriformes; family Anatidae; genus Aythya; species Aythya fuligula. The sequence continues at coordinate 115,378,103 of NC_045559.1, read as the reverse complement.
CAAGAAGGGAGGATTGGAAGAGTAGAACAGCTGGGATCGCTTTTGTCAGTTGTGGTGTCATTAACGTACTTGGGGTTTGAGCATTAGGTGAAATTTATTAGGTAATTCACTGTGAATTAGGGATATAGAGGAATGATTATGAACAGATTTGCTATAACGCTCTCCTGGTTTTTTTCTACATTATATTTTCAAGATAAAGACATTTGGGGCATGTGTTTTATAGGAAGTGCATGTTAACGTCTTTCTATTCCAGTATGTAACTACTTTGGCTTTTTTACTTGCAGAGTCAACTGTTCATTTTATTTCAAAATTGGAGCTTGTCGTCATGGAGACAGATGTTCTCGGTTGCACAACAAACCAACATTTAGCCAGGTTTGTTTTCCTTTTGTTTTTCTTTTCCTTTTTTTTTTTTTTTTTTTTTCTTTGTGGAAGTATATTCTTACTTTAAAACATAGATTCTCAGATACAAGTGAATAATTACAGAGCTCCAGATTTAACTAGTTCACTTTTGGCCCCAGTTTATATGGGGTTTTGCTTTTTTGGGGGTATTCCATTTACTTCTCCCAGCATTTCTAATTATCTCCTGTCACCCTTAATGGCTGCAGGAAGCGATGCTGTTGTAAGCTTGCCTGTAGTAGAGACCAACCAGTGCTAACTTTCAGGTGAGTGTGCCTTCTCAGTGATGTTTAGGCACTTAAACCGTCCCAGATTTTTTTTCATTATCACAAACAGTGGCAGCACGTTCCGCCCATCTCAAAGGTGTGAACTTAAGACTTTTATGCGCATAAGAGAAAAAAAATGATTATAAAAGTGACTTTTCTGTCATTACCTTTGCTCTCTAACCAGGCTCTTAAGTTTCAAGAGTAACTTACACGCTTCCTTTGAAAGTGAAAGTATTGTTTCTTGAAAGCAACTTGCCTGGTTGCTGAGGGTATACACATCGGTTAACTTGACAGATTATTTACTTTTTTGGCTATCTAAATATTACTAGAGATGAGACCTGTGACTGCACGTGTACTTAAAAAATGGTGCAGTGGATGATAGGGCTGCTATTACTATTATGAGCTCTACAGTTTTCAGAAAACTTACCTGGAGAGCTGTACACTTTGCCGTTTTCTATCACTGCTGATTGTCAGGGCATGCAGGTAAACAGATTTCTTTGGGAGTGCTTTGTAGTAGTAGTAGTAGCACTTGCAGAATTTGTTGAATTATAAGTAGTTTTATCTGTAAAGGGTAAAGTTAATGGGGTCCTCTGGGCTAGTGTTGGTTTGGGGAGCACGAGGGAGGCAAGTAACGTCTACAAGACTGGAGCTCATCGGGTTAAACCTCATAAATGTGTAAGTGGGCTGGGAGGGCTCTGGGTGGGCTGTCTAGGCTGCTGCTGGTATTTCATCCACAAAAACAGTTTTTCCACTTATGGGAACTCACTATTTTTTAATATACGTAATGCTTATCAGAACATTGACCATTTTCCAAACCGCTCCATGCTACCGACATACATGGGCAGCGTGCTGAAATGTGCTAGGATAGAGGCTTGAGTTTCAATCATTAGCTGCTAGAAAATACTTTGCCCTAGACAGCTTCCACAGTGGTTGTTTTAACATTAAAAAGAAAAGCTACATCTTTGCACCTAGTTTTTTGTAAGAAACAACAGTTCCCACTGTCCCTGCTGTCTTTAGTTTTGCTGTGGAAACTGCAGACAGAAATGCCACCTGAAGTGGGTCGGCAGGACGTGCTGCGCTCGGCTGCCTTGCTGTATGGTCACATCTGTAACGTACCTGGCAGTTGTCTAGGATCCATTACAGAAATCTTTATTTGTATGCCGACTGGTAATCAGCTGTGATAGAAAACAGAAGCACGAGTGTGTTATTAATGGGAAGTTACTGCCACCGAATTTTTATCTTCCCTTGCTATTGCTGGTGCAGCCCTTGTTGGAGGGCTGCGTTAGGAAAGGTCATGCAATCCAGAGTGATCAAATTACCACCAATCAGCAGAAACACTGTAACATATGCATGCTTCTGGCTCTCTCCAATTGTAGGCTAAAACATAGTTATTTTAAACCTGGGCCGTGGAAGCACAAAGCTTTGGTTGGAATGACCATACCCATGATAAAAAAAAAAAAAAAAAAAAAGAACAAAAAACCAACAAAACAAAAAACAAGCGTGTTTGATATAAATGTGATATTACAGATTCTGTGCGTGTTAAGTGGGCAGCGTATGTAGGTATGACATTGCTGGTCCTTGTGATTTCTTTAAGCTCTGAGTTCTTAATGTGACTACTAATATTAATGTGTAAGCTAAAATTATTTGGGGACTGCGATTCATACTAACGAACGTTGAGCTTGTATTTAAGTAATCAAATTTCAATTTTTGAGCTGCTTACAGTGATATGGACATTTGGATTTTTTTTGTAATATTAGTTTACTAACTTAAACATGGTTTGTTTTTTCAGACAACTTGATTTTAAGAAGAACGGTACAAATGTAAGGTTTCAAGTCTGCCTGGGCTAATTCTTCAAGTAAAAAGCAGAAGGGCTAAAAGGATATTGTCCTTATTTGAAGGATCGGAAACATGTGAACCTATGATGCTATTATATTATTTAAACAGAAATTCCACCAAGAAATTCCTGATACACAAAACAAGACGTAGCTCATGCCTAAAAAACCTTGTTGTCCGGTGTAACATTTTAGACTTTGTGGCATTATGTATTGTATGCTGTGCACATAACGCTCTTTTTTTTTCCCTAGACTTACAGTAATGAATCCGGTCTTGACAATACGATAAAGCTAGGCATATCCGTAATACCACGTAGCTTGATGTTTTAGGTTACTGTGCCTCACAACTCCCATTTTGAGGATAGCTGTTGAGACAAACGCAGCTCTTTCTTGGTGGTTAATTAAAACTGTTTTCATAATATGATGGTCTGGATGCAATTTTGGAAGATATTCTGCAAATTCAAAAGGAAGCCTTAAGAATAAAATATTACTTTTTAGATGTTTGCAAACAAGTTGTCTCTTTGCAATTGTCTATTATATGCACAGCAGCCAGTAGAATTCCCCTTTTTATTTTTTTTCCCCGCAGACCATCTTGATTCAAAACATCTATCGTAACCCCCAAAACAGTGCACAGACGGCTGACGGCTCACACTGTAAGTCCCACAGTTGGAGAAATTTTTTTAAAGAATGGTGTTAAAGAGCCCACTCCTAATTATGAGAAAATAATGTTGGCTTCTGAGCTGCTGACATAAAGCTGTTGCAAACAGGACAAGTGATGGAACTCTTCTTGCGCATAAATCAAGAACTTGTCAAATGTGTGCAATTCAGAATGCAGAACGTGATTTCATAAATTGGACCTCGTGCAATTTCTCTTTTGCACTGCAAAGGAAAATGTTTGCTTTCTAACACTGCATTCTTTTTTAAGAGTTCAACTGCAGGCATTTCTCAAATTCTTGATCTAACCAAAAAAAAAATAAAAATAAAAAAATAGGTATATTGGTGATGCACGGTAAGTTTCCCAAAACTATGGGTTTTCTTTCATCTTAACTTTTTTAGGAAAATGGAGATTTCATGTTATGCTCTGATATTGTATTACTTCTGTTCCTGGGGCTTTGCTACTGTAAAACCATTCAGGAAGACTAAATTCAAGCAAATACTTTTGCCTATGGTTTGAATACTGCGTTTGGATGGTGTCTGTTACATATCTGCCTGAAGTCACGCAAACCCCTCCATTGTAATAGTAGTAAAATAACTGAAAAAGAATACAATACTGGAGTGTCATGAGATCTCTATTACTTTACAGTGTTAGGTTGATTCAGAAAGGTCACCAGCTAAGTGAAAGTTCTCCTTCTTGGGAGAGAATAACCACCTCTTTTTCAGCACAGACTCGGCTAGAGCGACCCTAAAGGAAACCAGTTTCTTGTTAAAATTATTTTCTATAATATAAAGTTGTTGCGTTTTGTATTTCAGACCATTGCCCTCTTGAACATTTACCGTAACCCTCAAAACTCTTCCCAGTCTGCTGACGGTTTGCGCTGTAAGTTCATACAAGTTCCTTCACTGGTTCCCTGGGCTTGATTGTCAGAGCTCAGTGTCGACTTAAGCTGGTCTACCATATTAGTTTAACAGATCAAACTGACCACATTTCATTAAATATGTCCAAAAAAAAAAAAAGAGAGACCCAAACTTTTTTGTCCCACTCACCTTCTTCCCTACTCTGAAAGCTGTGAGGGGAATCTGAATACCATCTATTAAATTGAAAAGAATTGAAATTGTATTTCCCCTGTAAAGCAGTCTCGATGCACTGCTGTCGTTTCCCCCTCCTTTCTCCCTGCCAGTTGCTTGCATCCTAGGAATGCTTTTCTGTATGTTTTATGCTATCCGTTCGGTTCCACTGACTCAAAGAGCAGGCCAATGACACGTTGACTTCATCCAGAACAAATTTCCTGCTCTGTAACTGTTAAGAGAACTTGAATTTGAAACTCTTCAGACTGCATGCAGAAATTTGTCCTAGGTTAATGCAGCTTTTATGTAGAGTCTACTTTGGAAGAATACGCTTTGACTGACAAATGCTTCCCTTTTGGCAGCTGTCCTTTTGGATAGGTGCACGGTTAAAATTCTCTCCATGCTTTGAAAATTCAAATTCCAGAACCAAGTTGCATATTTACATAGGAAAATAGATCTTTTTTTTTAAAGTACTTTTGAGGAGGGGAAGCCATTTGGGTATGGTCATGAACTAATTTAATGACTCTTCATGAGGTAGGAATGGACAAAAGAGAAAACACCTACTCTAAGACTGGCAGAAGTTAAATGAACAAGATTGTTTATCTACAATTACTTATCATTGTGATTGAATCATCATATTAGAATAAAATTAAATTTTAAAAGCTCTAGTATCAAAAAGGATCGGTGTTACACTTTAACTAATATTTCTTGTCGAAGTGAATATTGATTGTGTGGTAATAAAGCTTTGTTTGGCTATTCCTTTTTTGACTGTTGGGTTATAGACTACTTCAGATTAGTTACCAGCATTTAATTAGACGTGCTTTGTGAAATCAGCCACTGCCTTAAAAGTCAACGCTGTGTCTTCTGCTTCTAAAAGTAATAATGGCCTGATTAAGTACCTTGTGCTTGTTTTACGTGACACAGTCAAGCTAGATGTGTAATGAGCTGTGTAAGTTTGTCTAGATGCCTAAAGAGTTTTATTGGTTTGTAGGCCCTCTTGCTGCAGCTGCTTAGTAGTCAACGCTGGTTCGGTAAACCAAAAACATCCAGTTGGGTATTTCCACTGTCCCTAAATTCTCGATGCGCTGGTAACTAATTTGTACGGTTACAGCAGTTTGGTCTGTGGAGCTGTTTCGATTGTACAGCTGCAAGAGTCCTGAGTTGAACAGATTCTCTAGCCTTCTCAATACTGGTATCCGACTTTAGTTTGTCTTGACGAGTGGGCAGTCATTTAACGGAGCCTAACTATACCTCGTGTGGTAGAGCTGGAGCTCTGTTACCAGTAGGTTTGCTGAAACTCCCAGCTCCATGATTGTTGTTGTTTTTTTTTTTTTTTTTTTCCCCATTTTTTTTGTCCCTACTTAAGTACTGCATGTATTTTAAACGAATAACTTGGGTAGCTGTTTAATGCGTTGTTTGTTGTTGCTTAACTGTCTTCCTTTCTATTGCCGTCATAGAGGATTAACCTTAGTTTTGAACAGCAGTAGTTTTTCTGAGTATATTAAGTAGTTGTTGGGCTGCTCAAGGTTCAGATACCGGTGGCCCTGGGATATGAACGTTTGTAAAGCCTGTGCATATGTATGCTTCCCACTTAGAAGGACCTTCGTGTAGTCGTTAACTAACTGTTGCTGATGATCTCTTAATTTGACAATGGAATCAATCTCCTTACAAGCTTCTAGCACTTGTCCATTTGGTAAAAATTAATTATTCCCTGTGTGGCTCTCGGAGCCCTACCTGATATCTTAAAAATAAATCAGTGAATAAATCCTTAGATAATAGTAAGCTGTTACAAGTGGTGTTGGCACCACCTTGAGAATACAGTTAAGTATTAACTGTCTAGAAGTACTGGTTTAATGTTTGGTATTTCCTTAATTTGCTGTATAACCATGACGAAGCGGTGGGGAAGAAGAAAGCTCTGAAAAGCAAACATGTTTCAAATCCAGAAACATTGTTAGCCTGCACTACATGACAAGCCCCTCCTGTAGCCTTCTTCAGGAGGCAGCTGGGTGGAAGAAAAATAATTGCAGTTCCAGAGTGTGGCTGGTTACTATTAGTGACTTTGAAGAAAAAATGTCATGTTCTTCCAAGTGGTACTGTTAGCCAAAAATGCTTGAGCTCAAAGCATCTGTTTTTTCATAGCAGCCCAAACTGAATAAACTTTGCTTTGTTGGCTCGGTTTCTTTCACATTCTGTGAACTAAAACAGCAGTGTTTGTAATTTAAAGGCTGGAATATTTTTCTAGCATCAGATGCGGGGTTCATTTTAAAACTCCTCTGCTTGATCTTTATAAACCACTTAGCTGCTGAAGAGCTAATACAATAGGCTTTAATGTATACAGCTTAATTTACCATAAAGTGCTGTAGACTGACAGAAATAAATGAAACTCATTTTTTGTTTCTTAATCCTCTGAAAAATCAGCCAAACTTATATTGTTTCTTGTAGCAGCAGGCAAGCAGCACTCATTTGTGAAGTCCAGCTTGGAGCATGAAAATAACCTGACTATATAGCTGGCTTACCTTGCACTAAATTACTTTTTTTGCAGGAATATAGAAAAACTCAGTGATACTCAAACAAAAATATTGCTTTCTGTCACAAAGCATTGTGATACCCTTCTTTGAGACCACTGAGGAAACTCATTTTAGTAACTCTTCTGAGCAAATTCTTTAAAAATAAATAAATAAAATAATTCTGAGTTGTTTCACATCGTGAACTCCCAAATTCTGGTGTACATGTGCTGGAGATGGAGAGGTGGACTTGTTAAAATGAAATTCTGCATATAGGAAGAGAAACACTAAATTGTGATCATCCTTAGAAATACGCAGATATGACAAAACACTTGCCTTCTGTTTAGGTAAAACTGTTGGTAGATAGTGGGATTGTACATCAAATTGAAGTGATATTTCAAAGCAGTTCCTTTCCCCTTCCTCCCTTGAAATTTGTGGCATACAAGTGTGGTTCCGATTTAAAACTTGTTTGGATTTGATCATGTCAATATAGCGTTTTGACATAATACTTAGGGGGACTTACAACTGTTCACACATATTTTAATATTCCTATTAGTTAGCAAAATGCTATATGGTGTCCTTTATGCTCCAGACGGCATCTCTAGATTATGTTTTGTAGTATAATCAGAATCTCTTCTTCCTTTATTACGGGCTCTAATCGATATGACTCTTGATTTTTACAGGTGCAGTGAGTGATGTTGAGATGCAGGAACATTATGATGAATTCTTTGAGGTATGTGGAAAAAGCAGTGCTCAAAATGTATCAAAGCATTCTCGAATTTCTAGAAGCAAATAAGTTAGATTCAGCGTATACCACAAGTAAATAGATTCAGAGAAAAGAACTGGTTTCCTTAGGTGTTTATAAAAACTTGAAACTTTCAATACTAAGTGTTTGCTGGTATAACCTTCAGTTGGTTTGCCTTTAGCTTTGCTGTGAGTAGTAGGCTTTGTTTAAAAATCAGCAGCCTAAGCCATGTAGCATTTGGTTTCTGTAATCTTCTCTTCTGCAAATTCAAAAAATGTGTAATTCTTTGTATAGAAATAAATCTAAGGAATACTATAGCCGAGAGACTTATATTTAGTATTTACAGTGCATGTTCTGTGTTCCCTAAATACCATATGCTTAATGTTTTCCATAGCTACTTATTGTATCCTGTTAGCGCTGTGCTTAGAGATGGACACAGAACAGGCCAAGCAAGTACCAATATTAAAATCAGAAATGTGAAGACTTTTTTTTTTAAGAACAACTTTCTTTTGTACTTATTATCAGTTAAATGTATTACTTCTGTATTTTAGTTAATGTGCCCCAAAATTAAAATTAAAATTTTATTTTTTTAATTGTTTGGTTTGTGTTTAGGAGGTCTTCACAGAAATGGAAGAAAAATACGGCGAGGTTGAAGAGATGAACGTCTGTGATAACCTTGGAGACCATCTAGTTGGAAACGTATACGTAAAGGTAGGATAAAAATAAATGTTTATTGTGTACTGAATAATAATTAACTGGTGCTGTACTCACGTAATTTTTGTGAAGGTCCTCAGGTCCTAAACTTCTCTCCGACTTCCCAATATAAATTGGAAAGTGAAAATAGTAGAATCAACACAGTCTCCACTGATGGACTGCTTAGTTTGCCAAGATTAATTGTGGGTCTTTCTTCCCATCATCCTGCTGTTAAAGCATCTCACTATGAGCAGAGGTTTATTTTCAACAGGTGTGTTCATTTTCAACAGGTACACTTCTTTTCTGACTTCCCAATTACACCAAACCTCTTGTAACCAGTTGACATTTGGCAGTAGCTGGCTGGTTGAAGGTGTAAACTGACCTTAAATACGGGTAGAATGAGCGAGATTGTTTGAGTCTTTTTACTGTACATTCCCATAACAAGGAAGTACTTTGAGGCCTAAAATTCTTGTCTGTGTAGGCCATCATAATTTAAATGAGTGAGAATTTCAGTTCTCATGCTGATTTCTCTTAATTTCTCTTAAATGACTGAAAAATGACTACTACCTTTGGATCGTTGGCAATATAGGAAGGTACTCCAAAGGATTCGCCTTTGCTTGAAGTTGTACTAAGAAGACAGCGTTCTCACATTCTGTAATGCAAGCTGCAAAACTAAAAAGGCCAAATAGAACATAACAAAGAAGATAATATTGGTGTTGCAATTAGCTTTCCATTGATGAGGATTTGGAGCTAACTTTTTTACCTTTGATTTGACTGTCCCAGGAACTCGTAAGTAGCTTCTAGTTTGATTGCTAGCCTTAGGCCACAGGTACGGTGAAGCTGATTTGACAGGAGTCTTTGATCTACTTCTGCTGCTTCTCTGTAACATGAGCAAATGTGTTAATTTTGCCCTTAGTTTCGCCGTGAAGAAGATGCAGAAAAGGCTGTGATTGACCTGAACAATCGCTGGTTTAATGGACAGCCCATTCATGCTGAGCTTTCACCTGTGACCGACTTCAGAGAGGCCTGTTGCCGTCAATATGAAATGGGGTAAAAAGTGACTTCCTGTTGGCTTACCTGTACAATGCCTGCACAGATAAGATGGCTGCGTGGGGTGTGGGTTTTATGTGTAGCTTAGAGTAGGAAGGGGAAAAAAAAAGAGGCTTCAGGTAACATTATGATCAATGTCCTGTTACCAGGAGGACCTGCAGGCAGCATTTTGACATTTGCCATTTTCTGCATTTTGATCTAGGAGCTAGTCAGTTTCAGTAAATGATGGTGATTTACTGCTCTTAGCACGGGAGGTGATTAACTTGTAAATCGCTGAAGGTCTACTAGGTAGGGCTTAGGGCAAACTGATCTGGTGTAGAGCTGAGAATTTTAACTGTCTCTTGTATTCTGTTTCAGGGAGTGTACACGAGGAGGTTTCTGCAACTTCATGCATTTGAAGCCCATTTCTCGAGAGTTGAGACGCGAGTTGTATGGGCGTCGTCGTAAAAAGTGAGTTTGCTTTTAAACACAATTAAAATAGATAAACTGTAGATCAGTTGCTGAACATTTTGGAGACAAACCTTTAAACTTAAATCCTCTCTTGCTTTTTCTGGCTTATACCAGTGAAGGGCTTCAAGTGACCAACTTAGAACAAAGGAATGAGTCTGTAAAACAACTGAAGTTATGGTTCTATCGGGCATATCTGTGGATGAATTCAGGACCTGGTGTGTTTTTACTATTTCTCCTAGTCTGATTTAAGAGTTAATGCCTGGCTTTTCTAGCCAGTATTTGTTTGTGACTAACAGGAGGTTAATATTAATACTACCTTACATATTTATTAAGGCACCATGTAGAAAAGCTTATACCACTGCTGTTACTGTGACATCTTTTTTATGGATGGCTCACTTTGAGCTGGATTGAAACTCCTTATTTTTAGGGATTTGTTGTTTAGGTTAAGCAAATAAAATTGTTGGGTTTGCTTTTAGGCAGAGCACAACTTTGCCTTTCAATCTTGGGCTGGGATTATGAAAATGTTTTTTCCTATGAATGTCTCTAATTGGCAGCATCTTAGAATCTGTGAGGACAAATTTAACTTTGGAAATTCAGATTAAATTGCTTAGGTACATGTATTCATGCCTAAATATTTTCCTGAAATATCACAATATAACACTGATTTAAGTATAAATGTAAGCTCTTAAGATGCTTGAATGATTTGTGTTGGGGGGGAAGAAAGACAAAATATGGTCATCTTAACATGGTCACTCTTAAGAGTCTGAATCTAGGTTTCTTTGCCATTAGTGCATCAATCTTTTATTGCAAGAAAGATCAGACTTGCGTGTTTGGCTTTGGAATATGATTGTTTTACCCGTAGGCCAATTTCAATCTGTGGTAAAACAAATAAAATACTTGAGTCCTCCATGCAGTTTGGTCTTTATTGGCCCTGTTTAAATTCTTTATGAAGCTGAACATGTCACATGCTATCAGTAAAAGTTTGATATTTAAAAAAAAAAAAAAAAAAGTTCTTGCATCAGTTGGGCTTTGCAGGTAGATTGTATAGACTAAAATGGCCTGAAAGCAATTTTCAAACAAAATGGAATGACCTGCATCAAAGTTTCAAGTAGAAACTAATGGAACTTCTGAAAAATAAGTTAATTTAGCAATTCTAAAGCTCAGTGGTATTCAAGAGTTTTGTGTGTGTCTCCATGTCACGGTAAAGTTTGTCCCCATTTATACTCCCATCCCAAAACAGCTTGCTTTGGAACAATTTTCTGTAAACCTAGACTTGGAGCATTTGTTTCCATGATCTTTTTAGCTCTGCAGCTATTTATTTCTACAGCTATTGAAAATTGTAGTGTTTACTTGTTTTTTTCTGTTACAGAAAACTTACAAATCCATCAGTGTAGCTGTACTAGCAGTACGTTCTGTCTGTGGTTTTAGCTTTCTTCCTGAATTTAAGTCATCAACCCTAGAGGCAGAGAAGATTATCTGCAAACATTGATGGCTTCTGGAAGTGGAGGGGGAAAACAAACAAAAGAGAACTTAATATTGAGCTGCTAGTTAATGCAGTTGATTTAATAAAACTGGACTTGTAAACAGCTGTAGGCTTACCCTGTGTGTAGTTAAGAGCTATTCATAACTGCAAAAGCAGGTGTCCCCTTTTCTTGCTGCTTCAAGTAGCAGCTGCACAAAAGTGCATTTGGGTCCTCCGCGTGCCTTTCCTGAAGTTTTGTACATAAATTACAATGGGTGACTGGCAGTGAACAGTTGAGTCTTTTCACAATATGTGTTGCCTCCTCGGTGTTACATTTGTTCAGTGCAGAGAGACAGGGTTTCACAGTCTGAGTGCCAACTTACCAGTACTTGTAATCTCCTATTGTCTTTCTTCTCTGCCATGACTTTCATCCTCAAATGTTCCGCTGCATAGTACTGCAAGTGAGTGACTGAACGCGGTGAAACAATAAAATGTTCAAACTTTCTTTGAAGGCATAGATCCAGGTCGAGGTCCCGTGAACGTCGGTCTAGATCCAGAGATCGTGGTCGTGGAGGTGGTGGTGGTGGAGGAGGAGGACGCGAACGCGATAGGAGGCGGTCAAGAGATCGTGAAAGATCCGGTCGATTCTGAGCCATGCCATTTTTACTGTATGTCTGCTAGAAAGTGTTGTAGTTTGACCAAACAAGTTCATAATGAGATTTTTTTTAAAGATGGGCTTCTGAATAAAAATTTGTAGTGATACAGTATTCTTTGTGTAACTTGTTTCTTGTGGGGGGAGTCTTTTTAACTGTCATTCCTCTATCTTGACAAATACCTGGATTAATACTATGCCTGAGGGAAAGGTGGTAAATGTATTGGAGGAGCGCCAGTTTTTTGGTTTTTTATTTTTATTTTTTATTTGGGTATGATTTGAACTGTTGATGAAAATGTGTGTGTATATAATATAAAATATTATATACATAGTAAAAATAATATACTGCTTAAGAAACAGTTACATAAGTTTCCCTTTTCTGCTATGCTGTCTGCTTATTTAGGTTAGTTTAGGCACATTTAAAAGGAAGGCTGTGCGAAGTGCATTTATTTACCAAGTAGATATGCTTAGTTACAAAAATGTATGTTTGTTTGTTACCAGAAGTCTGTGCTCTGTCTATCAATGTGACTGTGGCATTTACAATAAATCCAGTTTCTTGGTGTAAAATCTAAAGCCTATTTTCTAAGCGCTCCGGAGTAGTTGAGTTGCTACTCCTGGCAGTGACAGAGTTGATAGTTCAGGGTTTTTTTTTACGATTCTTGACTAAATTACTTGGCTAGAAAGTTACCTAGTGCAGCGTGTGTTGGGGGGAAAAAACAACAACAACGTTTTTATCGCAGTGATTCCTAACAGGCCAAGTGCGTTTCTTAAAAACTCATGTTCCATGCAATAGGATACATAGGAGCTATTGAAGGAAATAAAAGGTCCTAAATATGAGGACCACATTGCTTAACAGACTGAATTTTTTTCCCTCTCTGTTCTCCTAGCTGTTCTTTAACGAAAAGCATTTCACTAGTGTGCGAGATGATAGCAAACTATCATGCTAGTGGAAAATATTTTTTTCTAGCTTTATTTTTCATCAGGTCTGAGGTGTGATAAAAGATAATGGACAGATGGCAGTTTCCTCAGAGAAAAAAAAAAAGACTTCTTCCATTGAAATGCACAATAGCTATATTTCATAGGCTGTGTATCCCTTAAGGAGTTAAAGCTGTAATTGAAATGTTGCCGAAACATCTCTAGAGACTGTTTGTACAATGGCTGACTTTAAATCCATTCATGTCTGCTTTTATTCAGTTTGTGACATTGCATGGAATTTTGGTCATATTTCTGCAAGATACACTTCACATACACAAAACTACCTAATACAATATAGTTTTCCAACATGAGAGAATTTACTAGTGCTTCTTTAACTCTCAATCTAATAACTTGCTAAGTGATAGGTCTTCTTGGTTAATTAAAAAAAAAAAAAAAAAAAGAAAAAGAAATGATATGGAAGTGTCCAAAGCAGCATCTCTGTCACCAAAATAAGTACAAAACCATTTTGCTCACAGAAACTAGGAGCTGGCAAACCAAACGATAATGTAAAGTGGGTTTGTCTAAAAAATATATATATTTTACCTCTTGGAACTACATTCTTGCACCAACTCCATTTGAATTTATTTTCTTTGTACTGGATGGTTTAACCAAACAGATTGTGGAATTTATTCTGCCAGTAACTTTTTAAAAGAAAATCATCTCTACATGAAGGTTGCTTCACTGTTTACATTTTGTTGCAAATACATAAATCAGGACCCGATGATCTTTCAAGGTTGCTTCCAACCCCTTGAATTCTGTGATTTCTTTTTCACTGAAAGCAATTGAACAGTGCCTAAAATAGATGGCTGAACTGAAACCTGTGTTATTTTTGCTAGGTGTTAGGAATTGAACGTTTCTAACTCAGTTCTTGTTTGCAGGATATTAATCCAATTCCATTTCTTCTTCAGTGAGATTTAGGATTATTAGTGAGCTAATTCAAATCTCAAGCTCAAAAAGGTGAGAAGAGCTAATGTTTTTTAACACAGGATCTAATATAACATCATTCCTATTTACAGATGCTCAAGATCTTTTTTTATACGGATTGTCAGCAAAAGCTAATGTGCTCTTTAAACAAGTTAATTTAAACGTGTCCTTATAATGGCTTTCATCTGTTTATGTAAACACTGCTAAACAGCAGGTGCTTTTTTGCGTGAACAAATAGCAGAAAATCAGTTTCTAACCCCCCCCCTTATAACTTTTTATTAAGAAAGCAATCTTGAATTCCACCAAATGCTTCGTTTTATGGTCTGATTGCTACCCAAAAATTCACCACATAACTGGAATATGTCATAAAGGGCACAGAAAGCAAGAAAGCAATGGATTTTACTGAATACTCAAAGGGGGGAAAAATGCAACTTGTACGTTGATTGTTACTTGATAGTCTGGCTAGTGACAGCATCCAGCACATAAACCAAGCTCGTGGCAAAGCTGCAGTTAGTACACAGCCTTACAGGTGAACCTACCAGTAAAATTCATCAAACTTCAAATTTTAAACTGCACAAATTTGGTTAAAGAAGTTGAAAACAACCCAGTCCAAACTGGATTGGTTTGCCAATACAATGGTAGGAAATCATCCTACTGACTTATTCTGTTGTTGACCCTGTTGTCTTAGAGTAAGATTTCCCCTCTACCCGAAAGGTATACCTATGTCATACGGATATTTCATTGTTGGCTCTTCAGTTAAACAGTGGATCTTAATTTATGGAATTCCTTTACCTCAAATAAGTGACAGCATACAGTATTTTCTGAAGTCTGAGTCAATTAGGTTGAAACTGTTAATCCCAAATGGCTTCCTCTTATTTGTATTTGGCTCTTATTCTGTGAAAATGCTGCTTGTCCATGAATATGATGTATGTTGAGACTGTAAAACCAAATGGAGAAAATTTGTTCAAAATAAAGCCTTTTTTATAAGAATCTGACAAAAATTATCCCTTTCCTTTAGATGGGATGCTGCTCTTTAGATGACTGATGAGGACATAGACTACAAGTTTCAAATCCTTAGCTGCTGGCTTGAGCTACTTTTTCAAGTGATTCTTTGACTTGTTGGTTAGGGCTGGTGGAGCGTGTCTTTAATTCATAACAAAAATAACCATGTATACTTGATAAGGTTGAAGTATCGAAAGAGCACACCTTGGAGTTGGTGGGTTGGTTTTTTATTAGTTATTTTGGGGTTTGTGCTTTGTTTTGCCTTTTAATTGGTAAGGGCTCTGGTTGAGTAATCCTGTAAGTTTCTATTGTGGTGGTCTACAGAGATTGAGAATGCTCATTTTTGACAGAAAACATGTTTAATTAATGAAATCAGTAACAGAGAGAGGACATAAAAATGATTTTTCCTGATGTTGCATGGCTCAAACTGTAAAACTTTGGCAATGGACAATGATCATTAACTCCCACTGTCTTTTACAATTGCAGCTTAAGCTGAATGTGTCATCTTTAACATACTAGAACAGAAACTGTTTTCATAGCAGATGGGGGGAATGTTAATCGCTTGGTTCTCCAAGCACTGGTAACCGCCAGTGGCTGCAATATTTATGATTGGTCTGAAAAAATGCCCTGTTCTGGGAAAGTCAGAACTGAAAATAGGAGCCAAGTCGGTGTGCACTCACTTCAGCTGGTAAGGAAGTAATACCTTGTTGGTAAGGCTGTCACAGAGGAGAATATGTATAGCTGTGCTGATTTACTATTCAGTGCAAGGACGAAGCAGAGCTGTATTACTATAGTGCATAACTTTACCTTGGAATGCATGAATTTCCATTTTAAAAGAACTCAAAATTGCAGCCAACTATCTGTAGAACCATCAGTACATCTCAATCTTGAATTGACACATGATGCTTTCTAAAACTTTGCAGGAGTATTTCTGAATTCATTCCACTGGCCAATTTTATTGTATTTATTTACAAATGTCTCCAGTTTTTTTTCTCTGTGCAATTTTTGATTTGTTAAATCCACGTGTATGGGGAAACAGCACGTGTCCTGAACTACACGTACGTGGATGATTCTTCCTTGTCAGCAATGTGCTCATCAGTCATAAATATCTGATCTGGTAATGCACGTCATGTTTAATTTCTTGTAAAATCATATCCTCCAGCGAGAAGAGCCAATAGTGACTACTATCTTCACCCGTTGTTTCAGCAGCAGCAGCAGCACCATTTCAGAAGGTTCCTTGTCCTCCTCCATCTTCCTGCTGGGGGTTACTACCAAAAAGGTGTCAACTCAATTGCTCCGTTTCAACTGTCAATTAGATTTATGAGAATGGGTTGAATGGTGAGAGCTAACAAACCAGGTATGCCAACAAACGCTCTGGTAGCCGGTGTCTTAGTTTCAACATACACAAAGTGGGAAAGGGAAACGTGCTGCTTATCTCACCTCTATCTGCTGAGGCACAAACGACTACGTGGTGCTCCAGTGGCCATCGGGTTCAGCACTTCTCTTGTAGCTTTGCTTTTGGGGTTTGCTTTTCTAACTGGATTATTTTGACAGGACCAAAGACAAGTTACGTGCATTTGTACATCAGCAGAGCAGAAAGGTGATAACTCCTGGTGAAACGGTGGGCAGCGACTTCGCGGGTGAGCTGGAGCCCTGTGGAACAGTTTGCGTGAGTATGGTTGTCCCTTTGATCCCAGTACCTTAAAAATACTGAGAGCTCTGACAGCTGTCCCCACTGGCAAGAGAAGTTATCGATTCAGGTGTTCCTTTGGGATAGACTCATTGAGTTTTGAAGAAGGCTTGCAGAGGGCTATTTCCCTGAGCACTGCGCCGTCAGTGTGCTGGAGGTCATTGGCTTGCTTCCAGCTGCCACAGTTTCCAAAGTTACTCTGTTAGTTAGGTCTGGAGGGAAAAAAAAAAGAAAAAAAAAAAAAGAAAAAAGAAAAAAAAAAAAGGTTTCTGCTCTGGTTTTAGTGGCTACAAGGCAAAGTGGGAGAAAGGCAGCGCACAGCGATCAAGCCAATCTCCCTGCCCCTCAGTTTTTCACAGAAAACCCTGTAGTCTGCCAGGTTTAGGCCTGCTGTGCTTCTGCCAGCGCCTGACTTACTTCAAACGTTGCCACCTATGCAGCTGAATTCTGGCTGTATTTCAGACCATTCATTCTCCCTTTCTTCCTGGAGCTGTCTGGGATTCCAGCCAGGAGAAAGGAGGGAGGAGGCAGCAGCTGCCATTGCAGCCCGGTGCACCAGCATGCCTCCTGGGCCTGAGGGCCACGGGAAGAGCCAGGGGAGGAGCGACTGCTCTCCCCTTCCTGCCCATCCCTCTTTCCCCTTGAGAGCTAAGGCCATTTTTGTTGAAGAGAAAGTTGATAAAGCCGCACAGATCAGAACAATTGTGCATCTTCCATCGCTTCCTCGTCCTCCTTTCTCTTTAGTGAACATGGAAGATGCCTCCGCTCTTCTTGTGTTGGTGGAGAAAAAAAATGTTGTGCAGCTGCAGGAGGAAGAAACTTGACAAAGGGACTCTGAGGCAGGACTTGAAAACCTGATTTCTGGACAATGCACAAATGGAAAGTGAGCAGACTGCCTTACGGACTTTAACACTGCCTTCAATATCGCATTAATTGTTGCTGGGCTGTGGATGGGCAAGGCAAATTCCAAAATCTAAGCCAGGCCAAAATCTGACCAAGTAGTAGCCTCATTAATGCCTGGACCAGTCTTTTTGTGCTGGAGGGGTTTGACTCATGATTTTTGACCCTTTCACGTGACCACGTTGACCACAACAGAGACCTTTAATTGCCCTCCTTGCTTATGTTGCACAGAGGCGAGCCTTTGGTCTTTAGCCAGCTCTGTGAGTCTCAAACACACACACGGTGGCAACTTCAACACTTTTTGAAAAGACCATCTTCAGCAAAGGGGCACAGATCTGTAGGTGAAGGGAGAGCGATGGTTGACGTCCTTCCTGTAGGGCTAGGAGATGACTTGAGCGAGGTTTCTGACACTCTCCCTCTCCACCCAACCTGTGTTATAAAGTCTGGATGGGTGACTTGTCAGATGAGTGAAAACCAGGTCATTTGGGCTTGGAAGGTCATACAAGTCACAAGTGTAGAGCCATGGGGGTCTGTCTGTCCTAGTAACTGTCCCATCGTAATATTTTGTTTATCAGTGATTTCGAGGAGAAAAGGAGCGTGTCCTCACCAGGTTTGTGGATGACATCAAACCAGGGCAGTGCGCCTGGTGCGGTAGAGGGTAAGACTGTCCTCCACAGGCACCTGGATGGGGTGGAGGGGATGGGCCAGCAGAAATCACCTGAAAATTGAACAAGGACAGACTCAAACTCCTGCTCTTAGGTGGAGCAAGCCCCTGACAGGGCACAGAGTGCCTGGCTGGGGAATGGCTCTGCAGGAAAGGCCCTGGGGGTGGCAGAGGGCAACAAGCTGGACATGAGGCCACAGCACGCCCCAGCAGCACAGAGGACAAACTGCATCCTCAGCAGTATGCATGGGGACAGCCAGCTGACTGGGAAAAGTGGCTACTCCCCTCTGCTCAGCACTGAAGGGGAGATACTGCCTACTGTTTTGGGCCCCTGATATGGAAAAGTCGTCAATAAATAGGAGTTATTGGGGTGGATGCTTGGAGACAGTAAGGAGCTGGAGCGGTGGCCCTGTGGGGTTGCCCAGCCAAGGCAAGGGATGACTGGGGAACCTAGCAGCTGCCTCCTTGTGCCTGCAGACAGAAGAGAAGCCATGATCTTTACTGAGGTCATCAACAGAAAGGGGAGGTTCCAGCTGGGTGCAGGGAAAACATTTTACCTGTGAGGACAGCCAGGCGCTGCACCGACTGCAGGCCCTGTCCTTGGAGGCTTTCAAGACCCAGCTGTTCAAAGCTCAAGCAACCTGGGCTGATCTCTGGACTAACCGTGCTTTGGGCAGTAGCCTGGACTGCAGACCTCCTCAGGTCCCTTCCAACCTGAGTAATTTTGTCGTTCTGATGGCCAGCCAAAATCCTCGTTGCTGCCACTTTGACCTTTTTCACTTTCCTCCTGTTCTGAAGGAACTTGAAAAATGGTTTATCCCCTTCCTTATTGCCCCTTAGCTAACTGGAGCCAGTTCTGCCCCTCTTCAGCTTTCTGTTCTTCAGTGCTTCCTCTTGAGTCCCGTTTCTCTCTCCAACTTCTTGTTGTGCACTTCACACCATGTCCCACGTTGGCCATACCTTTTCCGAAAGTCAGCACGGCAGATTGGACATGGTACCTCAACTAAGCGCACCAGCGCCGGGTGCCATGTGTCCTGCAGACTATATTCCTGTTTGCGTAACCCTGTATGGTGTTTGCTTTTTGCACAACAGTGGGGCATTGTTGACTTGCATTGAGTTTGCATGACTATAATCATACATTCCATTCTACACAATTGCAGTCCAGATAGTGGTTGCTCCAGCAGCTCATTGCTCCTGCCTAGCTGTAAAATTTTGCATGTGTCCTTATTGGCCAAGGTCCTATTTTACTTTGCCACCTCATTTCTCCAATCTGTCAAAGATTGTTCTGAAGTATGATTGTCCTCCAAATTGTTTACAGCCTCTCCCACTCAGTTAAAATAAAATCTGGAGTGGCTCCTCTTTGGCTGCTTTTTCCTCCCTCTATATAAAAAATATTTCCTTGAGCTCATGGGATTACCTAGTGCACTCCCTTCCCAAAGAGGTTCTGAGTACCACCACTGCACAGTGCTTCTTTGGATCACTTCATTACTTATTCACAAAAAAAAAACAAAAAACACCTTCCTCTACCTGATCTTCCTCCATTAGGAATTCTACCACAACAGCATTTGCCCTTTGGTCATTGATTGCAGATGTGCAGCTGGTGTCTTTCTCCTGTACCTTTCAGTCTTCAGTAAGTGTATTCATCGCTGGTATGAGAAACAAGAATTTTTGCCATTTCTAAGCAAGTTGTTTAATGTTTCGGTCAGCATCACATCACTGCTGTGTAGATCAAGCAATAATCTTGATTATACACCAACCCTTTCTGCAACTCCTTTTTCCGTATGTGAAAAGCATTGGCAGATGCTCCTGAATCTCAGGAAATGGTTTAAGTGGCCCCACTTATGACAATGGCAGCGAATTGCTGGTTTATGGGAGTTATTACAAGGCTGGTTTGAAGATTAATCTAAGTGCCCCACTGATTGGGCTTGGTCATACTGTCTAATTAGGATGCAGTAGGGTCAGGAAAGCTTTATATATCCATTTCCAGCCACCGTGACCGATTTTAATGCTACTCATAGCAACGGCAAGACAAAACTCCCATTTTCTTTGAGTATTGCAAGCTTACCTTCACCTTGTTGCTGCCACGGGGAAGGAGATCAGCTGTTGAGCACAGAGCTGTGGTGCCATTACAGATGGCATTCCCGTTAGCACCACACATTATGTTCAGATAGCTTCCAACATGCCTACTGCTGTTGCTTGGTCTTACAAGTCTTCTCTGAGGTATCTCTCTCGCAGTTTGAAGGAGCTGGCAAACCCATCTGTGCTGCCACTTTCGTATCTCAACGCCCGTCTGCCTGAACA
Source organism: Aythya fuligula (assembly GCF_009819795.1). Taxonomy (NCBI): domain Eukaryota; kingdom Metazoa; phylum Chordata; class Aves; order Anseriformes; family Anatidae; genus Aythya; species Aythya fuligula. Next base: position 115,357,872 of record NC_045559.1, on the reverse strand, counting down.
TGCAGTGGCTGCTGCAAGTCTGGCACTTGAGACAGAAGAGCTGACTCAGTGCCTCTTCCCTTGATCCTTCCTAAAAGGCATAAGGAAAAAAAGGTGTGGTTTATCCCTCCTTGGGCTCGGTGGGTACGCCTTCATTTTTCAAAGATTTGCACCCATTTTCTGGAAGTTGTAGTCATGTTTGAGGCCCAAGGATTCATGTTTTGTTTTGTTTTGTTTTTTTTTTTCCTTCTGCTGTGCTTTCGATGCTCTGCATTCCAGCTGTGCCATTCTGTAATTTAGCAGCATCAGAGGCAAGCCGGGGGCTGCTCCCACGTGCTTTTCCAATAGGTGTTTTCCCAGCGGTGCTAATGGATACCTGTGCAAACCAAACCTTACATGCATGCTTCAGACGTAAATAGCTAGGTGAACAGTGGTTTAAAGTAAATAATTGTCCTGTTTAACAACTGTATTTTCTAGTAAGCCTTTCTTCAGGAAAAGGAGGATAACAACATAGAATTCAATGTAGGTTTTATATCTATTTTTGTCCTGATGGAGGCAGGGGGAAAGCAATGTATTCATGCTTCCCTGTGGGTTTTTTCTTGTGACCTGAGTGTGCATTTTAGCCTATGCAGTAGAACAGATGCCTCAGCGTTGCTGTTATTTGTTTTACTCACCTTTCTCTTGATTTGTTTGGAGTTTATCAGTGTTTTCCCTTATTCTTTTTGTTTGTTTGGGGGTTTGTTTGTTTGGGGGTGTTTTGGGGTGTGTTTTTTTCACCCCATGTTCTACTCATGGTCCATTTCCTTGCCAGGGCGGCCTCTCCGTAACCCCAAGGCTGCCCGTTCAGCCTCAGACCGGTCGCACCCAGCCGCACACCGCCTTTTTCCACCCTAACCGAGCCACCCTGCCCCTTACCCTCCATTTTCACGCAGCACCCCACACCCCGCAGCACGCCTGTTGGCACAGCATCCGCCTGCGGAGGCGTAGAGCCACCTCCTTCGATCGCGGGGACCACGTGCGAGGCACGGGGGCGAACCACGCAGTTAAGACAAACCCTCATTAATCACCATTTCTCTTTATTTACATTTTCACACCGACCCCACAAAGCCCCCTCCCTCCCCCCCCATCCCCTCTTCCCGGGGCCGCCCGACATCTTGAGCGGGCAGCCCCCCGCCGCCCGCCCATTGGCTGCCCGCCTGGCGCCGACGCCCACTCCTCGGCCAATCGCCGCGCGCCGTGCCGCCCCCTCCCTCGCCGGGTGGGCGTGGCCTCGGGGGGCCCCGGGGCTCTTCTTAACCCCGCGCCCGCGCTCCCGCCACCCGCGCTCCCGCCACCAGCCGCGCTCCCGCCACCGCCATCCGCGCTCCCGCCAAGCCCGGTAAGGGGGAGCCCTTTAGGGTCTAGGGGGGGCTGCTGGGGACTGCTCTGTGCTGTTTTGCACCTTTTAAAAAATATATTTTTATTATTTTTTTTTAATTTATTTTTTTCCATTATTTTTTTTTTTAATTTTATTTTTTTGGTGGAGAAAATCGGTGGTTTGTGTGCGACCCGGGGTTTAAAAAAAAAAAAAAAAGGATAAAAACGAAAACCTTCTTTTTTTTTTTTAATGTGTCGGGGTGCCTGCGGGTAAAGGAGGGGGCTGGTGGGGATGCTCCCGGCAGCCTCGGCTGGGCTGGAGGAGAAGGAGGAGGAGGAGGAGGATGAAGGAAAGGGAGGAAGAGGAGGAGAAGGATTTGGGGGATGAAGGAGGATGCGGGAGGCTGGGCTCTGCCATTCCTCCTCGCCCCGCTCTCCTTCTTAGCTCCCATGGGCTCCCCGAGGGTCTCCCAGTGCAGCTCCTCCATCCTCTCCCCATTTTTGGGGCAAAGCCTGTGTTTGGCTGAGAGCCCCTTGGGGAGCCGTGCCCCTAATGCTGGGTGTAGGACCGGCAGGTGAGAGGCTCCTCGCCTGTCCCCTGCCTGCCCTCCTGATCCCAAAGCCTTTGACCATGGAGCGTGTTGGCACCGCCAGCCCAGCGCGGTGTTTGCCCATCAAACAAGCCCCTCTGATAAGCCCAGACGTGAGCTCCGTGTGCCGGACAGCTCGTGCTGCAGGCAGCAGGAGAAACTTGGGGTGCGGAGATGGGCGAAGCCTGGGCGTTGGGTGCCAGAGGAGGAAAACGCATCCCGTGCAGCCAAGACCTGCTCAGGACCTGGTGTTTTTTTTTGGGATCGCTGTTAGCAAAGTAAGGCTCAGGTGCTGCGTTAGGGAGAGCATTTATTTGGGCACGTCATCCTTCCCGAGGCTGGTTGGCAGCTCGTTGCTGTCCCGTCACAACCCTCTGGTTGCTTTCTGGAAGCCAGAGCAGCACTTTTTTCAAAAAAATCTGTATGTGGTGGCAAGGGTTGCAGGGGCACGTGTCCCGGAGCACAGCTCAGGTACATCATTAATCTGGCGCTGGCAGCCTTAGCAGGCTGCCGGGGAGGTTTGGATGGGCTGGCCCCTGGCTCTTGGCAGGTGCCTGCTGTCTGCCCGTGAGATGCGTAGGAGCGAGGAGGATTGGGGGATGCCTGCCAAAAGCTCTGCTGGTGGAGCCAGAGTGGGTGGCACCTGGTCTTTCCCACAAAACATGCCTTGGCCGAAGCAGTGGCTTCCTGCCCAGGCAGCAGGGATCGGCGTTTCTCTGCCAGTCCTTATCAGAAGTCCTGTGCTAACAAAAGATAACGATGACTCTAGGAGGACACGTAATCCTAGGAAGGGAAGCTGTGACTGCCCCATTATAAATCCTGAGCAGGTTTTTGAGACCGAGCTCTGGTTCCCTCTTTGTATTGCGCTGGGCAAGCTGATTAATTTCTGCGGCTCTACCTGTGCCTGTGCAGAGGTGGGTGACATCCCCTGCCCGCACTCGGCTGTAGTGGTGGCCCCTCCGTGCTCCCTGGCTGCAGAGAGGGAACTGGAAGCAGGGGAGGAAACGATGAAAGTCTGTGACCGCAGCAGGTAGAAATGCAGATGAGGCATTCACTCTGCAGCCTTTCCTCTAGAGCTATTTTGCTCCTTGGGTCTTCTGAATGAAGATGCACGTCTTATCAGGTGAGTCCAGGCAGGGTTGGGGAGAACTGAAAAAACAAGGAAACGTCAGAGAGCACACCATCTACAGGGCTGCACACGCAGTTTTCCTTCTGTGTGGGGAGGGGAGGCTGGATGCTTCCGTGTTTTCACTGTTTTTAATCACAGCAGCTGCGGGTGCTGCTCTGCTGTTGAGGTTGTAATGTCTTTGCAACGTTAGAGAGTCAGGGGCATGAATGACCTGCATCTTTCGTTTTGGGATGCTGTGTGTGTGGCAGTCTAGCAGGTCCCTTGGTGTCTCCTGACACACAATAGATGGCTGGCTGCTACTGAGGAAGTATCGAAGATGGGAGTGGGGAAAAACAAAACAAAATTGACCAAGAAATTGCCAAAAAAAGCCCCAAACTAACCAAAAAAAGAGCTGGCTGATGGTCTCCTGAGCCACTTACAGCTGTGGCGTTCCCAAAGACTTTCCAAAGCTGCTACATCTGGTAACCCGTGAGGATCCCAAAGCTCTCTGAGACCCTGCGATGGCACAGAGCGAGCAGAACAACAGGTTTTTGGTGGTTTGCTCATTCACGGCCCTGCTCAGCGTCAAAGCCTGCCGTTCTCAGGCCGCAGCGTAATGAAGTCCCCTATCTCATCTCCCGCTGAGCAGGCAGCCCTCGGGGCATCTCCCTGTGATCCTCCTCGTAAACCTGCCTTTTAGACAGCTTAATTTCGGCTTGAGACCCGACCCAGGTTAATTATGTTCTCGCACACATGATACTCCCTCTGCATGTCTGCGTTAGTGCTGCCATCACGTACTGCGTACAGCCTTAGGAGCTGGAGCTCCTGACTGATCTGCGGAGCAAGTTCAGCCCGGGTTGTCTGGGGATTAATTTCACTCGCTGGCCTTCAGTCCTGCTCTGTAAACTCCTTACTCAGGAGTTGAGAAATAGCTTAGATCTTGGATTCCCCGTGGAGATTGATGCAGAGGTGTGGCCTTGGCCATGAGGCTTTCTCATCTCCTATCTCTGCTGCCTCCCAGGCTCTTCCGAGGCTCGGCTTTGAGTGACTGTGTGTAAATTGGCTCTGATTTTTACCGCCTCGTGTCCTCTGCAGGTATAATGGTGGAAGTTAGTCAGGCTTTTCTAGTCAGGCCCTGCCCACACCCTCAGCTAGTCATGGGAGCGCTCACTTCTCCAGCAAACCGAGGCTCAGGCTGGCAGAGCGGGGAAGGTAGGGCTCATCGGTAGCGCTGCAGGAGCTCGAAGATCTGAGGTCTTCCTGTGGGTTTTGGACACAACCAGGCACACTGGGCTCCTGACCTGTTTCATATGTACAGCAACAAGCCATTGCTGCTGCTCCTACGTCTTCACTGAGCTCTGTGGTAAGAATTCCCTCTAAAATTCCCAAATTTGTCCTGGGATGTTGTCCTTCTTCAGGATCTAAGGTACCAGATTGACCGTAGCTGGGACTGATTCTCTGCTAGCATGTGGGTAGAATTTGGCTTCCTAAATGCATATGTGCCTACCTATATACTTTGAGGTGAGTGGGTGTGGGGTTATTTAAAATCGTGCCTAATAAAGCATTTTGAATGGATTTGTTAAACAGGAGCTTTTCATTCCAATGAGTGATGTGCTTAAGATTGGTATTCGGTGACAGGATTTTGTTGCCAGTGCTTATGGTTATTTTTTTTCCTCTCTCGCCTCATTTTTGTTCCAAGGTCTAGCCCCATGACTGAAGCTTTGATGAAACATCAAAGCATTGCCGTTCCTCTAAAACATGTGTGAGAATATTGCTTCTTAGTTGAAGGCACTAAATACAGCTTTTCCTTAGCTTCTGCTGTTTCTGGCTCAAGAGGTGATGGATGTTGCTGCTGATGGATTTTATTTCAGCTTATTGCCTTATAATAGAGGAAATGAAATGGCGTTGTCTTGCCCAGTTTTGAGGGAGTCCTCCAAAAAGCGGCTTCTGAAGGCAGCCAGGTTCAATTCCTTCCTGCAGGCAGTACAAACAAGTACTTACTTACTTCAGACCTTTGCTATTTTTTACTGCCACAAAATTTCTCTCCCTTTCTCCACCAGTTTGGACCCTCTTGCAGGAAACTGAGGTTTGGTGATTTAAAGTCTGCTTTTCACCCCCTCCTATTTTCTGAGAACCTAGAAGCAGAATAAAAAAATCCTGCTTCTGGTCTGTAAGCCCTTACTGCTTTCTTCTTCTGTATTGAAATGGTTTGATCCTTTGGCAGCACGGTATCCTTATTAGATGAGGTTAGTAAATACTGTCTGTCATCAGTGTTGAGCCAAGGCAGCCAATGTCCACGTCCAGTATTGCATCAGCTGTTGGAAGGAGCTTGTACGGGTGGCTTGGAGGAAAACTTGAAACTTCCCCAATACTTTTGCTTTAGGAAAAAAAATAAAGTGATATTCTGAACTATGAACAAGGCACCTTCTAGAAGTAGAAGTGAAGGCTGGGCCTTGCTTTGGAGCTAGAAGTAAACTCTTCTCTCTGCTAGCAAAGACGGGTGGTGTTGAATTGCCTGTGTTTATGCTATAGCAGCGCTTTTGGACTGGTGCCTCGCGGTCTAGCCCTCGTCAGTAGTCGAGTACAGGATGCAGCCTGTGTTGGCTCTTGGGCACGTATTAACCCAAATAAAGCAAAAAGTATCATTTTGGTGACGTGGAAGTTTTTCCATCCAAAAGGTGAATTATTTCAAGCCTTTGTCTTGAAAGCTGGCACTTCCAGAGTCTGCTCTCCTAAAGGGGAGCAGTTTAAGTGCCATAGGCATTTTCTTCGAATCAGCACATGAGAAAGGAATAGGTGCGTATCAAGCAGTGGTGCATGTCAACTTGCAGGATCAAATGCTAAAGTTCACTGATCCTGTAATTCAGCTGGTTTCCAGTCTGCCAGCAGACCACTGGTGCTACCTGATCTAAGCTGTATCTCTTCTGCACCCATTTGGCGTAACTGTGGGGATGAGAACCTTTCCAGGCCTAGCACAGTTCAGTAATGGAAAAAAACGTGAATCCTGCTGCAAAACAGTGATGAGAAAAACAAATATGAGAGAGAAAATGCGTTTCCTAAGACTCCAGCCAGATTTTTGCCTTTAGGAGAAACGAAGCTGGCTGGAATGGGAGAAATGAACTTACTGCTTCCATTTGGTATTCGCTAACTTCTGAAACACAAAAAGCCTGCTGGGCATCCTTGTGGTTGGAGTGTTTGTGTGCACTACGTCCAGCATCGTTGCAGCTACATGTAAAGCACCGATTTGGTGTTGGGAGGAATTGGTGAGTTTGGTCTCCTCAAGGGTGGAGAGAACCCTGCGAATGTTCCTCTTCAGAGCCTTGGCCTAAAATGTTTGAAGGGTCTTCTGTTGATGGCCTCGTGCGGCCCTTTTGCCCTTGATGTCTCTAGAAGCATATCTGCTGTGGGCTGAAGTATTTTCTTTTACTTTTTGTGGCTGTCAAGTTTATGGAAGCACAGACAGTCCAACAGTGTCAGATGACACTAAGCTGACTTTCTGTGTGACACCTCTGCTGCATGACTTTTTTTTTTATCCTGCCTTTACAAATCATCTTTGCTTTTTTTTGTGGCTTTTTTCCCCATAAAAGTGGGGTGACTGTCTTCTCTCTAGGATAAACTGTTTCCTGATGTTTGTTCGTTTAACTTGCATGATCTGCAGCTTTGAAGAAGATTCCGGTCCTGTGACCCACTGCACTCTTTCTGCCAAAGAAAGTCCTGTCTGCTGTGCCTTTGCCGAAGGAAATGGAGAAACTGATGGCAGAGAGACCTATTCCAATGTCAAAGGTATACACTGGTCTTTGGGGAATACTGTTTGCCTTTTTCTCACCAGAATTTGGGAAAGCTCTATCTGTTTTCAGAGGGATTTCTAGATCTCTTGGGGCAGAGGGAAGTGAGGGGGTTGGAATTCCCTTGAGGCAGGTGCTGTCGAAACCAGTGAGCTTCTTGAAAGAGTTTTCAAGATCATAAGAAGCTGCAGAGTCTGTTGGCACCACTTGCTAATTAGCCACTGAGTAGTCTTACTCTGTTTCTCTGCTTGGAAAGGAGAAGCTTTATCTCCAAGGGCTATCTTTTTGTGTGGGAGGGGTGTCTCCCACAGCACGTGGTCTCGATATTCGTGGAGGCTTGTTGCAGTAAGCATGTGCTTCAGTGAGTTTAAGTTATCTTGTCACTAGGGGTGCTGTCTTGAGCTTTGTGCTTGGCATAGCTGTTCAAGATTCACATTTTGATAAGTATTTGGCAAATGAAAATTATATTAAAATGCTTTCCATCTTCACAATAATATGGGGACATCAGCTGAGCATTAAAATACCCATTTGTTGTGTGACCTTTTTCCCACAAGGGAATAACAAGACCGGGACACTTAAGGATAGGATTCATCTCACCATGCTCTTTCCACTAATACCAGAGTCTTAGGCAGGGAGACAGGATCCCCTGCAGCCAGCAGCAGAACCTGTTCTTGGATGTTAAAGGCTAATTGTTGCTGCTGCTGCCCCTTTTGGCTTGTAGACCATGCTGTTCTCCTGAAAAACACCCCCAGGGTAGTTTCAGTTTGGGTAGGCTCCCCTCAGAAAAGCAGCAAGCTGACACACTGGAGAAGAAATAAATATCTGATGAAGGGATGGAGCCAAAATAAGGACTCTTTTTGATAGTCTCAAGACATACTGTGGTCTCATTACAGCAGGGCATATGATTTACAGCAGACTCTTATCTTTTTCTTTCTAAGGATGAAATGCCTTCACTTCCTGCCCAGCTCAAGCCAGACACAAACTCATGCCCTCATGCTCCTGGCAAATTCTTCCTCTCTGGAGGGACAGACCAAGAGGACTGTAAGGCTAACGATAAGGAAAGGAAGTGGATCCGTCCTGATACGCCTAGCAAATGCACGTGGAAGCTCGGGAAACCCATCTCTGCCTCCCCCCATCGTCATATCACTCTGTAAGTATTGTTCTTCTTTGCTTGCTGGTTTTCAGCACCAGACTTACCCTGGCTCATTTCAGAGCCGTGGGGGTTAAACAAAAGGTGACTGGTTTAAACCGATGCTGCTCTGCATGTAGATGTGCTGGTGCTTCTTAAATTTCAATGAATAAACAAAACTGAGAACACAGATTAAGCATACAAGGGGCCTTGCACAAAAGAAGTTACATGAAACTGCATGGACTGGAACTATTTTAAATAACCCAGCAAACTGTTCCCAGACTAGATGAGTGATTGTACTGGTAATGCTGGCTGCGTATAGCACAGCAGACTGTGAGCACACCATTCTTGCCTCAGCACTCAGCTGGATGTCTGATTAACCCTTGAGTTCTGGATCAGGGACTCGTTTTACAAATTTCTAACAGATCTTTTGATTTAAGAGAATGTCCAAGTCTGCTAGGAAAGGGAGAAAGCTGGGTAGAATAAAGCATCAGAAGTGCTGTGTGTTGCTACTGTGTGACCTGCCCGTGGTCTCTTCTGATTTTGTCTGTGTGCCAGGCCAGAGCCTCCAAACATCCTGCCGAACATCCTGAATAAAGTTGGCAATACCCCTTTGGTGCGAATCAACAAGATTGGGAAGCACTTTGGGCTGAAGTGTGAACTCTGTGAGTACTACTGCAGGCAGGAGGCAGAAACGAGAAATGCTGGGGAGTTCTGGCTAGTAGTGTTGCGGGACCCGAGCCTAAGAGGAGCGCAGGAACCCTTTAGAAAACAGAAAGAAGTCATCATTTTATGGAAAGGCTGACTGCTGGGGGGGGAGTTTCTGGCTTCTGTGGCCAGCGTCAAGTACCAAACGTGCTGTGCTGTGACCCGTAACAGTGGAAATGCAGTGCAGTGAATCCTCATCCGCTGTAAGGAGGGAGGTGAATTGGGCCAGACGTGTTAAGAGTTGTTCTTGGAGGTGCGATAGGATCAGCAGCCTGTCGGCAGATGGCTGCTGTTCAAGAACTCTGCCTGGTTTGTCTGTTTCCAGTGGTAAAATGCGAGTACTTCAACGCGGGGGGTAGCGTGAAGGACCGCATCAGCCTGAGGATGGTGGAGGATGCTGAGAAAGCTGGGATCTTGAAGCCTGGAGACACCATCATAGAGCCAACCTCTGGAAACACAGGTAGGGGGTGGGAAGACCCTAACAAAGTGTGGGGAAAACATGCTGGTGGCTTTCCTGGAGAAGGCAGAGCTGAGACTGGAGCATGGAGGCTGCCTGTGCAAGGGAGGAAGGGGATCCCTTCAGCAGGAATCTTCAGCAGATTTCCCTTGTGGCAGCATCTTCTCTTTGGAGGGCTGGAGGAAGGAACAGTCCCACTAGTCAGAGGCCAGGGAAGAGAGAGCATCTGATGATCTGAGCAGGCTGGAGTTAACTGGGCTCCTGCATCAAAGCTGCTGCCCGTATATTAAGCTGCTCTACTGGCGGTGAGTAAACATCAGGAATACTCCCCACTGAGCTGGTTAAATATAAATGCACTGCATCCTCTGAGGAGGTCCCTGCGATGCGCTACGAGTTACTCAGCCATCTGATGTGTTCTGGAGAGGTGTCCCTGGATGTCCTGTCCTCTTCTTAAACTATTTGTTGGGCGTCATCTTTTGCCTTTTGATGCACAAAATGTATGTTTTGATGGTTTACTAGGCCAGGCGGACCAACTTTTCTTTTGATCTTTTGGTCCAGTCCAGTTCTTGTTAATGGAGTACTGAGGTGACTGAGCTGATCTATGAACAGAAATGTTTATGTTCTATAACAGAAAACTGAGTAGTCATATCTGTTGCCATTAGGGAGGTGCTTTGTGGGGGCTGCCTTAAAATTGAAGCCCCTTTTGACTGTGGCCATAGCTGTTGCCTGAGCAATGGCACGTTACGGAAAATACCCACATTGCGTTCTTCCAGTATCTGAGTTCGTACTACAACACTTGAGGCAGTGCCTGATAAATATCTCTCCTTTGCTTGGAACCCCAAAAAAATATAAAAAGAAAGCAGACGCAAAGGAGGTACAAGTCATTTATTTCAGAAAGTTGTCTTGGTTCATTCAAAAGCAAAGACCAGGGCAGACAGTAAAGTGAGGACACTGGCTTTGGCCCTAGGCCACTGCTCAGAGATACTAATACATCAGATTTTTGCCTTCTCTGCTTCCTACTTTTCCCTCAGCCAGAGTCCTGTTTTGATGTTGTGCTTCCAGGTCAGTACCAGAAAGCGCAAGGTGTTAGTTTAGGTCTCAGAATGCTTTCTTCATCACAGACCATAAGGAAGGATGCTGCATGGCTTCTCTTTACTCCTTGGCACTAGTGAAGCTAGTGCTTCTTGTTTTATTTCATTCTGGTGTCTGTATTTATCTGTAATGCACTGGAAGAAGATTTAAAGGGCGTGCTTCCACCCCCTTTAAAAAATAAAATAGAATTTAAAGAACTTGAATTACCTGAGGTGTGAGTTGTGCTTCTCAGAGGAACAGTTAAAGATTTTTTCACTCCTATACAATCCTAAACCAAGAAGAAACAAAGGAAACTTTGAACAAGCAAGCTTCTGTGTAGGCTAAATTGTGAGGCATTGCCATGGGCACATGTTGATGCTGTGCTTGGTACCCAAAACAGCACAGGAGCATGCAGCCCTCTCTCAGACACATATTGGCTGACCTGATCTGTTTCTTTATCCAGCAGGGAGGTGACAGCTGTAAGCATCTCAATTGGGAAGATATTTTGGAGCTTAGCCCCACAGGTGGGCAGCTGACGACATGCTGAGAAAGCAGCAATCAGACTGGAAGTGCAGGTTTTTAAGCTAGAAGTGAAGTGTCTTAACAGTTCAGGTAGTTCACTTGTAACAAGTTGACGTGATCCATTAGAGCCACAATCACACAGAGCACTTAAATCTTGTCCTTCAAAAAGGATTTAGCTTAGGCACATTGCTTAGTTCAGGCATTTAATGCAGAAGAATAGTAGGGGATATAAAAATGATTGCTCTAGTCCTCTTCAGCTTAAAATTCATTCATTTCCCAAACTGCTTTTGTAAAAACAGAGGTGATGAGATGGGGCAGAGACAGAAGGAAAATGATGTGTGCATGGTAAAGCCAGTGGTCTGCACATATTGAGATAGGTAACTATTTTTTTCCCTATCTTTGGCTAAACTTTCTATTGGCTCTGCTCTTCAAGGGATCAGCAGTGTCTGTAAATCTCCCCAGAAGCCAGAAACGTTCCCTTTGCCGCCCCTTGTAGAGACACTGTACTCAAGCCACTGGTGAAAATCTAATTAAAGCAAGGGCATGCCAAAGCTAGCATGGAGGGTTTGGGTTTTGTTGCACCTCACTGTATGCTCTGCGTGTCTTTGCTTGCTTCCAGGAATTGGGCTGGCCTTGGCTGCAGCAGTGAAGGGTTACCGCTGTATCATTGTGATGCCAGAGAAAATGAGCATGGAGAAGGTCAGATCTGCTTTTATTTCCAAGAGTTTAAAAAAAAAAAAAACAAAAAAAACATGCTTGCACTCGCTGAGTTCCTGCTGCAAATGGGTGCTCTGGCTTTAGCAACAAAGGTGCTAGAAATTCGTGTCAGCAAAACCACTGATCTCAGTGGCACAAGTGAGAGCAGCCGTGAGCAACGTCCCCTGAAGGCCTGTGCCTGTTACTAGCTCTTCTCTGCCCTGGAGGGAGAAGTAGCACAAAGCCATCACCATTATATATATATTTATATATATATAATATCTATTTTACAATACTGTTAGAGGGCAGAGCATATGTGACCAGCAAAAGAGGGTGCTGAGTTCTGCCTGAATGAGGCCTCTCAGTGTGGAGTGGTAGTCCCAAAGCTCCAGAATGGAAACAGGAATTTGACATCTAGCTCCAAAATAAAGCTGAGTTCAGACCAAATAACATAGCTCAGTGATGCTGTGAGGCTAGGGCATAAGAGAGCTGCTGGCAGGCTGTTTCAGGCCAAGTAAAAGGGAAGAGGTTTCCCTCCCCTGCATTGTAACGAGGTCTCTGTGCTGAGAGAGTGCTTTTGGGTTTTCTGACAGTCTGTATTTTTTTGCAGGTGGATGTTCTGAGGGCTCTGGGCGCTGAGATTGTGAGAACCCCAACTACTGCCAGATTTGATTCTCCTGAATCTCATGTGGGAGTAGCGTGGAGACTGAAAAATGAAATCCCCAACGCGCACATCTTAGATCAGGTAAGAGCAAGGTGGCACAGGTGCACGTGTGGCACGGGGGGAGGTGTTGTAGCTTTGTTGCTTGGTGCTCATGGCTGAATGTTAAACAGCACAGGGGTGTCCCTGGGTGAAAAATCTGCCGCCCAGGGATGGAGCTGTTGAGCAGTCACCATGCTCTGTAGGGTAGCAAGGTTTTGTAATCACCAGAGGGCAGCAATGAGCCTGTCTGCAGAAACAGCAAGAGGTATGGGGTGGCTTTCTCCGCCGAATTGGTAGTACAAGGTACTGGGTCATGTTCTTAAAAGAAACTGCCCTGCAGCCAGGGCTGATCTTGGTGTTGGAGATGTCTGGCACCTTAGGAATACCCTTAAATTAGGTCATCCAGGGAGGTTGCGCCTCCCCTCAGGCGTGGAACTGGGTAACAGATAAGGAAACAGTCTGGAAAGAGTATTTGTAGCAGCTGTGGGGCTTGAGAAGTGTTTGCCATATTCCTGCGATGCCTCACAGTGTGAATGTTGGTGTCTCTCTGGTCTGCTTACTGGCTGTCCTGTCTCTCGATGCAGTACCGCAATGCCAGCAACCCCCTGACGCACTACGACACCACAGCTGAGGAGATCCTGCAGCAGTGTGAAGGTCTGTCCGTGCCCCGCTGCCAGCTGCTTCTTCAATCACAGTCCTTTGTGTTTTCTGTGGTTATGTGCTTGGAGACTGGGACCCGAGGGGGTTGAGAATTGCATGGATTTTGGTACAGCAGAAGCGATACATCCGCTGTGCATCATTAGAGGACTGCCTTATTTCTGTAGTCTTAGATAAACCGATTTTCCATTAAGTGATGTTTGAATTGTTTACAAAAGCCTTACCTAGAGTGGCATGAAAGAACAGGTCAGTTTTTTCTGATCACAAATATGGAAATGGGTATTTTCACATTTCTCACATTCATATATATCCTCCATTATACTCAAAGCTTCCTTAAAACAGGAGACATCAGGAGTACAAGCTGCTCTGTGTTGCTGTTGCCACCAGTAAGACCAGTTTACTCTGCTGGGGTCATTTCCACCTCAGCTCTAGGCAGTTGGAGTACCAGAAATGACTGAGCTGTGGCAGCAGAGAGCTTTGGCTGGGTTAGCTCACCCAGGTGAGGAATCCAGGAGCTGTGATGCTGCAGCCTACCATGTAGGCATTTGCCACAGGTGGTAGGAAAAAAAAAAAACATATAGGAAAGGCTCACCTGCCCTATGAAACAGTACAGTTAAACTTTTTCTGATAAGACCCTGGCTGCTGGAATAAGAAAATCAGCTATTAAATGTCTTCTTCTAATCCAGGTGTGGACCATTCGAAGGGCTCCCCTTCTTCTGCCCAGAATAACACTGTTCAGAGGACTTAATGTGCCTTTCTGTGGCAAACTTTGAGAAAGCTGAAGCTAAAATGAGTATACTTGAACAAAGTGCAATCCCACAAGCTGAGAGTATAGCCAAGTTCTAGCTGTAGGCTTCGTTACTCTCCTGCTTCTATTTATTTTCCCTCGTAGCTTGGGCACTGTTCTGTTGTCGTTATTACTGATCTTGCAGCAGTCTCGCTCTGAATCAAACCTTCCTGGTGCAGTGTTGTTCTGTTGAATTGAAAACACTATTTTTTTTTTTTTTTGTATAGGAATTGCCCTTTTAAAATGTGTTTTACTCAAAGCTGTGAAGTGGATGCACCAGGGAAACTGCAGGGGCTGACAGAAGAATGAGCTGTCAGACCTGCGTTAGCTCTGCTGGGTGCTCCTGACCAAAACTGCGTTTTTTTCCCCATGAAAATGAGAGCTGTGTTAAGGGTTCTCTCTATGGGCACCTATCCCATGCTCTTGGCACTCGTTCAGTAATGATAATGGGCTGCTTTTTCTGTGTTAAAGGATGAGTTATTCCGTATCTGCAAATACAGTAACAGGAAAACTACGGGTGTTGAGGCTATGGACTCTCTGCCCAAAGCCCTGCAAACTGACACCTTGCAAAACCACCGAAGGACATTTCAAAATGATTTTTTTGAAGTAAATGGGTACTGAGCAAGATAGTCTCATGGTAGGTCTTGTGCAGCTCTTGGGAAGCAAGGAGTCTTATCTTGCCCTTTTGCTGCCACTTCCTTTGTTTTTGTTAAAGTGAGTCCATGCTTAACTGCAAGTTTATTTTTAATCCATCATCTTCGGGGAGGTGTCACAGCTGTCTTCCCTCTCTCACCCTTAAACAGGAAAAATAGACATGCTGGTGGCTACAGCTGGCACAGGAGGTACCATCACTGGCATTTCCAGAAAGCTGAAGGAGAAGTGTCCAGGTTGCAAAGTAAGTGGCAAGTCTAAAGCGGGTCCCTGCAGCTGGGAGAGCCTCAGACAGCTCTGCTTCCTGCTTTGCATTACTCCTTGCAAGCCTGCCCTGGGTCTCTCAGAGAAGCTCTTGGAGTTTTTCAGTGTGAGGGTGGTTCTGGGCAGCAAAGAAAGGTTTTCAGGTTCCATCTGAAATCACCATGCGCTGGTCTTGCTGGTGACTAAGGTTCAGGTTTGGCTGAGCAGGTGACAGCTGGCCCTCTGATTCCTTCATGGGGTGTTTCAGAAATTGACTTCTCTGGTGCGTACAGCAGCCACGTGTTCCCTCTCTGGCCATGCCCTGGCCACCTTTCTGGAGGGGCTGAGTTCTTCACCAAGTGAAGGTTGCTCTGAGCACACCCACCTGTGTGTGTAGCAGGGAGTAGTTTTAGATTTCCTCGCGGAAGCTGGTATCCTGTTTCAATCATGAATATTTTCCTATATATTTATGAGGAGGGGGAGGGAAAACAAAGTCAAGCTTATGTGCCTGCAATTGGCACAAAACATGTTGGCTGTAATGATGCCTGGCATGCGAATGAGGACAGGTTTGGCTTGGAAACCCTGTCTCCTGGTTAAAAAACTTGCTTAGTGTCCACAGCCTGCAGAGCCAGAAGCAGCAAAGCATTCTGTCTGCAGGGAGGGGAATGCTGCCAGGAGGAGGTGAGCAGCAGACCCGGTCTGCTGTGAGCTGGCTGTGTCTGCAGCCAAGTGTGAGCAGCCAGAGTGACGCCGACTGCCCTAACACGGCCAGCGCTCACGAGCAAGTAGCTGTGCTCCCAAAAAGCTGGCTGTCACGGTAGCCAAAGTGGAAACTGCTTCCTCCAGATCATAGGTGTTGATCCCGAAGGCTCCATCCTTGCTCAGCCGGAAGAATTGAACAGGACTGACAAGACGATGTACGAAGTGGAGGGGATCGGCTATGATTTCGTCCCCACGGTGCTGGATAGATCTGTAAGTTGTGCTTCTTGGTTCACTTCTCCTTGCGGTCTGCTGGGATGCAGAAGTGAGGTGGAAGGTGGAGGAGAAACCTGGGAAAGCCTTTCTTTGAGATGAAAGGAGAGGGCTAGCAGGCAGAATTATTCCTGTTCTTTCCTACCAGGAAAATCAGTCCTTGGCGGGCTTTTGTACTGAACACATTTGTTTTGCAATGCTAGGAGAAATGCTGTGAAACAGGTAACGTATTCCTAGAATGTAATAATTACTTCTAAAAGCCAGTAAGTAGCAGTATGGTTAGTTATGAAATCTTACCCTTCCCCCTCAAAAGCAGCCTGACTATGTCTAGTGCTGAGCAGAGGCTGTGTCCGTGGGAAGCCCTCCAAGAGGGGAGGAAACAGGTTGATACTCGCTGGCCGTCTCACAACAGCCTGCTCTCAAAGCCAGATTTCAATAAGGCGACTGTTGTGCTAATGTGGTCATCTCACTTTGGCCCAAAAAATAAAAAATAAAAAAGGCACTTCAAGGATGGAAACCCGAGCATGTGGCTCAGTAGGACAGCTGTTACCTCAAAGAGCGTGGGGTTGAATTGGCGGTGTAGCTTTGTAGCTCCCCTCCTTTAAAGAGACCCTCGTTTCTGTCTTCCTGCCCCCTCCCAGACAGTGGACCAGTGGTACAAGACCAACGATGAGGAGTCGTTTGCGTTAGCACGCATGCTGATCCGAGAGGAAGGACTGCTGTGTGGTAAGAGCAGACACGAGTCCTTTGGGGTTCTTCTGTGGGAGGCTACGGCTTTGTGCAGATCAGGGAGACCTCCTTACACTTCAGGAGCTGTTCCCCTCGCTCCAGGCTCCTCTACTGCCTCTCCTCCTCTCTCTCATTCTTTCTGTCTTGTTGCCCTTGTGGTTTGACAGTCTTGCCTCTGATCTGCGTTTTGGCAGGTGGCAGCTCAGGCAGTGCAATGTCTGCAGCTGTGAAGGCAGCCAAAGAGCTGAAGGAAGGTCAGCGCTGCGTTGTTATCCTCCCTGACTCTATCAGGAACTACATGTAAGAACCTGCCTATTTTCTCTGGGAAAAAGACGGGGCAGCTCCTCAGATTCTCTTACAGCAGTGGCGAAGTGAATGCATCCCTCTTGTTAGCACCAAGGCAGCAAAGCCAGGGGTGCGTTTGGGGCACAATTTCTGAGGTATCTAGAAAAGGTCTGACAGGGAGTTGTCTGAAGCAGAGCTCCTCCTGGTGTCTGACCGAGTATATAACCATAACTGCTTGGTTAAGCTCTCTATGGAGATTTCCTTTCAAGCTTATTTATTTGGGATCCCTGTTGTTATCCCATTCCTGGAAGGGTCTCTTTAAGGCTGTTGTCAGCTCCCTCTGCCTGTGTCCAAAGCAGAACGCAGCCCTGCTATAGCAGTGGCCAGTGCTGGGGAGAGTTTTCAGATGGCAGTGTGAGGGTGCAGAGCTGTGCCAAGAAGAAATTTCTCTCCCACCACACTGAAATGCGTACCAAAACATGCTGTCCTTTGCCGTGTTGCATGACTGCTGTTGCATCCAACACGATGCTGTTGTGTTGTCTGGTCATCTACTGTGATAGCTGACTATGAACTGCAGAAAGACCTCGACTGAGTACAGATTTCTCCGTTCCAGGCTGTCTCTTTATCATATTGCAAGGGACTGGTGTAGTTGAAGCTTCATTTCCTATGGGATTCCTTTTTCTTCCTATGAGTATTTCTTCACTATGTCCCTGGCTGGTAAGCTTGGATGGCAAATGCAGTGTATTTTCAATTACACTTTAACTGTTAGTGATAGGGAGCTGTAAACTGTCACCTCTGTGCTATTAGTGTTGCTGTCAGATATTCAGCCTGCTAACGAGTTTTTTTTATTACCTGATTCTGTCCAGGTCCAAGTTCTTGAGTGACAAATGGATGATTCAGAAAGGGTTCATGAAAGAAGAAGACCTTGTCAAAAAGCCTTGGTAAGCATGTCGGATACAGCTGGATTTTCGTGATTCTGTTCTGTTTAACAGCTGTCTATGTGGCAGTTGCTAACTGAAATCTTCTTGCAATTTGGGTTTGTTTCCTTTGGTTTTTAGTTAACCTTTCATGCTACTGTGGTGGTGTATAACTGCGGATATTAATCAAATCTGCTTAGATTCCTTAATTTCCTTCTTTGAGTTGCATGGTAGCAGAAGACGACTTGATACTTAATGATTTTGGAATGAAAGGGGTTGTGTCTGAAGTGAAAAAAGTAGTGTTTGGAGAACTCTACCAAGCCAGAGTTCTTGAGGGCAAAGCACTACAAGTCTAGGTCTATATAGCTGAGGGAGAATCTTCTGTAGACTTGTAATATCTGTAAATATGGCTAGCTCTTTAAGAAGGAATCTAAATTTTTTATTCTTGTGTAAGATATAAATAATAAAACTAGGGAGCCTAGTCTTCACTAACTGTCTGTAATACTACAATGTAGATGAGCTAGAAAAATTGGCTCAGTCTTAAAGCCTTCTCACACCAGGGAAACTTTCCTGTGTTGATGTAAGAACTGGAAAGCCTTCAAGCTTCTGCTGACTCTGGCAGAGTCCAGTCTCGTCCTTGCAGCCTTTTGTCATTCCCGTGGTGGTGAATTCCATGGTACGTGATCATCTGGTTCTGTTCTCTCTGTTAGACTTGCGTTGGTTTGTTTTTGTTTTGTCCAGGTGGTGGAACATCAGTGTTCAGGAGTTAAGCCTCTCGGCTCCCCTGACTGTGCTTCCCACTGTCACCTGTGCAAAGACTATTGAAATCCTCCGAGAGAAGGGATTCGACCAGGTACCAGTTGTTGATGAATCTGGGTATGTCCACATACATTTCTATTAATCCATCCGTATCGCTTCTCTCACCAGGTCCCAGGGGAGGTCTTTAAGTGCTGAACAGAAATATAATCAGCTTTCTCTCATCTTTCTTCAGTTACAGTGACGTGGTGCAGAAATGTTGCTTTATATGTTGCCACACCAGGGGTGGGCTTAATGTGTTATCATGCTGGGGCTCTCCTGCCTTTCATGTAGTAAGCCACTAGGGATTGTTATGGTATACTCACTCAGTGTGTCTCTGCAGGATGGCTCTGTTTTTACAACAGCCGTTTAACTTATCAAAACAAAACTTTGCGTTTAAAACAAACAGGGCCAAACCCACCCATTGTCACCACAGCTTTCACCCAATTTCTTGGGATCATCATGTTACTTGAGATCATCTTGAGATCATTCGTGTAAGATGGAGTGATTCCTACAAACCAGGCTGCTCCCAGGAAACTGGTGTGCCTTGGTACCCTGTTGGTCCCTTGTCAGACAGGCTGAATAATGAACAGTTGCTCAGTTTCTTTCCAGTCAGTGTTAACACCAGGGATTAGTTATTACAGTCCTTTTAACGTGCTTGCAGGGAGAAGGGGAATGATCAACATTGAGGAGGGCTTGGCTTTGGCCTTGCCACACCTTTCAAAAAGGACAAATGAAGGCATAAAACAATGAGGTCTGCTTTTCAAAAGGTCTCTGACTGCAAGAGCTGGAGGTATTCTTCTGAGCTAGATACTTAGGAGGGCCAGCCAGCCACCCACAGCACCTGCTGGCTTCTGTGTGAGTCGCCAGAACGTCTGAGCACTGGACTCCAGGTATCTCCTGCAGAGACATAAAATCCAATTATATCCCATCAATCATGGTGCTTTATGCAGTGAAACTGCTCAACTGACATCTGCAGGCTGGCTGGAAGGGAGTGCTTTTACCTACAGGAACAAAGGCTATTGTATTGTTTAGCTAATTTTATTTCTCTTCTTCCCCAGGGTGATTCTGGGCATGGTTACCCTAGGTAACATGCTTTCTTCGCTGCTTGCTGGAAAAGTTCAGCCTTCAGATGAAGTCAGCAAAGTGATCTACAAGCAATTCAAACAGGTAAGGAACAATTTCCAGTCCTCTGGTGTAAAATACTAGTGTGGGTGTCCTAAGACTGCAGTGGCATCGCGTTGGGTGAGGTTTACCTGGGACCTTAAGGAACAGCGGTTACTGAGCGCAGACATGGGACTTGCTTAAACTCTGTCCTAGGTCACTCGGTAGCTCCCAGGCTTGTGTTGTGGCTCTATGTTGGGCTGTTCTATTAATTCAGCAGGCTTTCTGCTGCCATTCTTGCACTTTATTCCCTCCCAAAATAAACAGCATATATCTGGGCGATGAGTATCCAGCTGAAAAGACAGCGAGATGTTGAAACAGCTCCTATTAAATCATTTCTGTATCAACTCTAAAAGGACAACTGTTTGCCTTTTGTATCACACACCTTCCTAAAACAGGGTTGGATGGCTGGTGAAAGCTGTTGTTGTCAGGATATGTGAATTTTGACATTAGCCAGTTTCACCTGTCCATCCAATATCACGTAGCAAGAGGCCACAACTTCCCAGCTGCATGGGTGCTCCTCTGAAAGATATCAATATTGTTGCTGTTTCTTTGCTTCGCTTACAGGAGAAAGATTTTCTTAACATGGAATGCTTGACTGAGCTTCCACCAGCTTTTCAGTTTCAACAGTCTCACAGTAGATGAGATGCTGTCTTCAGGCAGTATGTGTAAAGCTGCTGGTCAGCCTGTGAACTACCAAGTCCCTGAGGCTGAGAGGGAATGCTAGCTCTTCATAGACCAAATGTAAATGTATTTTTTCCTTCCCAGGCAGATAATGAAGCGTCAGGTGGAAATGTGGTGCGTAAAAAACACTCTTCAGTTCCCGTCCTCCCTCACTTGGACACCTTAAGAGTTTCTGGGGCTGGTGTTGTGCAATCGCTTCTGTAGCTACAGTGGTGATAGCCGTAGTAGCCGATTCTCTGCACTTCTGAGGTTGTGGCTTTTCTCCATGGACAGCTTGAACTTACTCATGCTTCTTCAGTAAAGAACAGCTTAACCACTTCTTTTCAGCTCTGACGTTTCTTGGTGGAGGATGGAAGGGGAGCAACACGAGTGGTGGTATTGCTAACATGCTAACTGAAAGCATCGTTCACTGGTTATTTTTCATTTGAGTTGATGACTTAATGGAAAAACATGGTTAAATGCACATAACCTCAGAAGTATTGTGGATTTTGCTTTTCTTACCACTTTAGTCAAGCTTATTTGGCTTGTCTACTGATTAAATTAGGAGAAAAGATCATCTGTGTCACTGAAGTGACTTAGGATATCCTACAGTTAGGATCTGTACTACAACGTGTGTCAATAAAAGAGGTCTACTTAGCCTGTGACAACTAAGGCAAAACTGTCTTTTAGCAATGCAGGAAGCTCTTTGATGGACACGATTATTTTCTTCCTTTACTCTGAGAGATTTTAAGATGAAGGCTTCTACCTTTTGTAGAGATACCAGCAGGATAACATCCAAGGGCTTTGAAGCACTAGTTACAAACGACTTGCAAATGCAAACAACTATTGTGTGTCAGTGGAGAGCAGGACCATTGTTGTGGAATCAGGTGTTAGCTCGAGTACTTTGGGGTCTTTTTACCCCTTTTCTCCCCAGAATAAATAGCTTTGTGTCAGCTGCTAACATCTGTTAGGTGTGGTGCAGACATAGCCTTAGCAGGTTTCTTGTCTGTCTTTAACAGAAAAGAGGGCTGGGGTGTGGACCGGCACTTTCCTTTTACTATACCTAGTGTTTGCTAGCCTGCTCCCTAGGGTGACTTTGGTCAGTGTCCTAAATCATTTAATCCTCAGCATCCTCAGTGGATGAGAGCCTCCTTTTGGCAAAGGAGATAATTCAGTTGCAGGGACGTGCGCAGTGCCTTGTCACTTGCTCTTAGGGCCAGACAAGCAGCCCCAGTCATGTCTGTAGGCTGACTGCCACAGGGATTTAGCACATTTTTAAATAAGAATAATAAAAGACCAAATATGGGAAAACTCATGAGCAAAATAGTTAGGGAGGTTAAATAAGCAGCAGTGAGATAGGTGAGAACTGTGGGACTCCTGTCAATTTTCCATTAAACACTTCAAAAACATGTTTAGGTCTTCACAGCTGTCCCCGTCCTGCCTATGGGCTGCCTGTCCTGGTCGTTTAGCTTATCCAGTCCCTGAAGACAGACCTGTTGGTAATATACAACGAGATGGCAAGGGGCTCTGCTCCTCTGTGAGCTTTTGAACCTGAAGCCAAACGTTAGGCTTTGGAGCTAGGTTTGCACAAAACTGCCTGCCAGTGGTGGTGACGGACAGCTAACGTGACTTGGCAGCAAGTTCAAATTCCCCCCGCCCCTTGCCTTACACATAAGCTTAAGGATCGATGCTTTGGTATGCACCGTAACCTGCTCGTCCTTTTAAACACAGGGAATTAAGGCTGCTGGGAATCCTCCTTTTGATCTCTTCTCACTTACAGTTTGGAAACCGGAGCGCTGGGTTCCCGTCCAGCCCAACTGTTCGTGTTGGTGGTGTTTATTTCCCAGTCAAAAGTTGAGCTGGTTGCAGAATAAAAGCTGCCTTTCATTTGCAGTGCAAGACTTCTCTTTACTACAAATTAATTTAATCCCCTTTAATGAAAGTACATCCGGTAGTGGCTGCTGCTGTCAGCTGGGGAGGGTCACCTGGATAATAGACACGTTGCTGCTGCTAACTACTTCAAAGCGTGGAGGAAGAACAGCTTTATGCATTCTTTCAGATGTTTCCAGGCGGCGATTAGCCTAGTGTTTCAGAAGGGCCCGTATTCTTTTTTTGTAGAGCCAACACGGAGTGCTTTCTTGTTTAGTCTTAGCCAAGTTGAACCATTTCACTGAAAAGGAATTAGAGATTCTCAGTTCCTTGATTTATACCAGCATAGGGTGTTAGCCAAGTAATGTTCACTCTTATTTTTGGTTTTGGCTGGTTTGGGCTTTTCTCTGTTACCCTGCTGCGTTCTCAGATTTTATTCACTTCCACAATGATTTGCAGCCTGATTCATTCACTTTCCCAGTCTTGCTGAAGTAAAATCACGGAGTATAATCTCGAGTTTTATGGTACACACTCCTGTTACACATGGATTACTTTTTACCCTCTCCCTCATAAAAATTTTTCAGCTGTTCGTTACATTCATTTTGTTTCCAGAATCAGAATGAAGATTTCACGTGCTGTTTTGTTTCTTTTCCTGGAAATCAGAGACAAAGGAAAAAATCTCTGATCTTTTAACTCAACCTTGATTTGCTGGTGTTTTACAATACTTAGGATGTGAGCAGAATATAAATGCTGACGTACTGCTTTTAACGCTAGATGGAGTATATGGGAATTATAAACATATAGTGGACTGCTTTATTGAAGTTCTGTAACTCTTTCTTCAGATTAACCTGAAAGACAACTTGGGGAAGCTCTCTCATATCCTGGAGATAGACCACTTTGCTCTAGTGGTCCATGAACAAATTCAGTGTGAGTATGATATCCTGCACCTTGCAAGATGTAATCTTCTTAAGAACGATAATAAGAAGCACGTGCAAGTGTGAATGTGTAAACATGCTCTAAGGAAGCCAAATAGCCAAATGCTCTTTGTGTGTCCCAGGTTAACTCATTTTTTTTTTTCCCTTCTAACGTAAAATCTTCAGTTTCATGAAGTGCAGTAAGAAATAGATGTCAATGCTGACGTCACCTTCTAAAGATAGTTTAATATTTTTCTCTTGTATCTCATTTGAAATAACTTATTCCCTTTCATTGGACAGTTTATAATTTTACAATTTATATTTTTGCTACAAACCCTACTCTTCAACCTTTTCAAAACCCTTTACGCTGCTTCCTTTTTGAACTGGAAGTGACTGTTTTAAAAAAAAAATCTTCAGAAGTTGAGGATATCACTGCTACATGCGAATAATTTTGTTTTATTGAAAAAAAAATAAATGAAAAGGGTGAATTAAAAGTCCAGGACAATTCAGCTGGCTGAACAAATCGAGCATAAGTAGGTGAAGCATCTCAATACAGCCAGACTGAAGGAATGAGGTACTCTAGACCATAGGTAAAGGGCCAGAGGTCCTTCAGATCATTTGGTTTCCAGATCAAAGCTTTGTGGTCACAATGTAAAATCCCCTGAACCTGTGCTCTCAGTGCAAAAATGCTCGGAGGGTGGATAAAGATTTAAGATATGAATGGGAAGATGCTGCACTGTGATTTTATGCTCACCTTGTATTTGACAGGGGTGTAGGAGGACAGTAGTGTTGCATGTCCTGCTCCAGTGATGGTTGGTTCAAATGGGATATTATCAATTTGCAGCTATTTCAGATAGAGTGGCAGAAACTTAACATATGAGGAAAATATGCTCTGTAACAAAGGGTTTGGTTTGAATTTTAATGTTGAAATTAACAACAATGGATCCTTATTTTTCCTTCTATGCTGCTTCAGTTCCTACAGGCCTTTTATTAGGGGGCCTTTCTGAACTGAAAGTCCTTGCCATTCCCCCTGTGACTGTCGGCCAAGATGACTTTGGGGCTCCCCTCAACATACAGGGGACATCGCTTGGGCACCTGGCTTTACAACCAACTCCATTAAAACCAGGTGGGAAGGTATTTAACCTGTGTGCCTCCTAAATCCCCTCTTTCTGTTTCCGTGTAGATCACACCGATGGCTCCTCCAGTAAGCGGCAAATGGTGTTTGGCATCGTCACAGCCATTGACCTGCTCAACTTCGTAACCGCCAGAGAACGGGAAAGAAAGTCCAACTAAAGTCAAGGAGCAGCCCGGAGCCTCGTCAGCAATGTTTTGCAATCTCCAACAACAACAAAAAAATAATCGGGTTTATTTCTTAGGTCGAATGCTCTGTCCTTAAGGTGTGTGTTTTTTTTAAATTCTGGAAATAAGCAATGAGCTATCCTGGTGTCAGCTATACAGCCAGTGCATTTTAGCGTATTGCACAGCTTCTGGGAACTTGTTTACTAATCAGGTTACACGATATTTCTTAAGACAATTTATTTTTATACCTATACATGTGTATGTAAAAATGTTGCCTAAATTAACTGGTGTGTTCCTTACCCGTTGTCTCCAAAGTACAGCTTCTCAAAAACATTTTCAGATGCATTAAACATGTTGATACAGAGTTACTAAAGCAGAGGTCCAGGAGAGCTCTGGAAAGCTTTTTTATTATTTTTTTTTTCTCCCTTCTGTGCAGGGGTGTTAAGTTAGACAATGAGTGTAGAGACAAAACGGTATTAGGGTGTGGAGAGTGTTTCCCTTTCGGTGAGATCAGTGTGAAATAGGGGGCAAGTGTGAGAGCTAAAGTTGGTGTTCAGCTCAACCAGCTCCTCTGAGACAAAACTGACATGACTGGAGGCCTGACAACGAACTGACAGACAAAATAGTGACTTTCTTCTACACAGCACAACAGCTTTCACTGCAAAGATAGACCTTTCTTTTTTTCTTTTTTTTTTTTTTTCCAACTGTACATTGATAAGCATGGGTGGAAAGGTTAGAAAGTAAGACTGAGCCTCTTGCCTGAAGAATGCTGTTCCATCTAGGACCTTCTCCTTACCACCCACCCTCCTCTTTATCTATATTTATGCCTGCTCTTTTTTTATTTTTTTTTCTTCTTTTTTTTTTAATAAAAAAGAAGCCAAATATAATCTGTCAAGATCTGTGAACACTTTTTTTCTTGATGTCCTGTTCAAGTACTCCCAAGCTGGAGCTCCTTCATGTAATGTGCAGCAGGTGAATACAGCTACAACTTTTTACCACTTCCATAATTCTCTGGATTTTTCTCAATAGAGATTGACCCGTGTAGCCATGGCAAAGTTTGTTGGCAGTAGCAGCTCAGCCACGCCGTGCTCTTCCGACTTCTGTTAGTGGTAATGATGGGTGGAATCGCTCTGTGGTTAAAGGAGAAGAGTAGCTATTCTTTGTCTTAATTAAGATTGCTCTAATCATCGTATGCTGACCGGCCTTTTGCCAAGAATACAGATTATGATCAGCAACAGTGACATTCTTCTTAGCTTATCTCTTTCCACTGCAGTAAGAAAACACTACAGCTGGCTGGGGCTACTGGTGGTAAGATAGTGTTTAAAAAAAAAAAAAAAAGGCAATGAATCAGATAAGAGAAAACAAAGGTGTTATTTAAAAACAAAACAAAAAAAAAACAATGGCACTTACTACCTTCTACCTGCTGTAAATTGATTTTTTTCTACCCCACTGGCCTCCCTGTGGCAATGGAATTTGCTTTACATGGTGGAACTGTGTGCTCAGAGGAGAGGTGTCCTCTGTCCCCCTTCAGAGAGCCCTGTCCCACATCACTGCTGAGCAAAAGCATAAATCCGACCTTTTGTGGTTCCATGTTGGGTGATTCAGGCCTTGAGGAGAGCAGAAAAACGAGGGGAAGCAGGAGCTCAAAGACAAAGAGGTGACACCAGTGGTGGTGTCTGCCTGCCAAGAGCGTGATGGGCTGTTTGGCCTTCTAGCTGCTGCTTTTTTGGTGAATGCTAAAAAATTTGGTAATGAAATCTCCGATAGATTTCTGTTAACTCCTTAAAGCTGTGTCGATGGATGCTAAGTTTATTCTGTACTTATTCAGTTTACTTTCTTAAACATTGGCTCTCCCTTCTGATGAAGTAGCACGACCCCCAGTCTCTTAAAAAATCACTTGCTTCCTCCAGTAAGTGATGGTGGTGGTGGAGACTTGCAGACTGAACAAACAGCTGGGAGTTGGAGGTCTTGTGTTGCTGTCAGGTGAGGAGAGAAAGGAAGCAGCAGAATCACCAAAGGGATCTGCTGTCTGTGGCTTGGGTGGAAGCAGATGACCCTTGCAGTTTTAATTCCAGCACCTACAGCTTGATGCTTTATCCCTCGCATGCAAATACTGCAGGCTGAGCCTGAAGAAGGACAAATAACAGTTTAGATCCACCTTGTGAGACTTTGTCAGGGGCTGGATTAATATTCTCAAATTCTCCTTGTAGAAGCTAGACAGCAAGAGTCAACAACGTGGCTCACTGGGGAGAGGAGGCACCTTCCAGAAATGATTCATCTGTAACACCAGTTGTAGGAAAGGGGTCAGTTACACCAGGAGATACTTCCCTGAAACTGTGGTTTAACCATTAAATTCATACGCTTCTTTGAGATTTAAGACAACTTTTCCTAGGGCTCTGGAATAAACTGCCACAAAGTTTAACAAAAATAAAATAAAATGTACCATTCATTAATAATTGGTTCTAGAGGACGGTAGTTTTTTTTTTAAATATTTTTCTTTAACCTCATGCTTTGTGGTAATTTCTTTCTCACTGTAGGAGCAACCCCAGCTTCGGTGCTCTGCCTGGGGAAAGCTGAACCTGGTGCGAGTACCAGATAGGTGTGTTAAAGATGCTTCTTTCAAATCTGGATTAACCTCTCCAGGCTGAACAGCTCTGCCTTACACTCTGTCAGTGATGGCTGTAAGAAGTCATCTTTCAAACTGTATTTTTGAGCTACCTCCCCAGGGGGTAATAAATAATTTAGCACAGTTAAGGGCATGGTTCTTCTTTTAGCGGTTTTTAAATCATCTGCTTATTAAATCATCTTAGCATAGACAGTGTGTAAATGGTCAGTTGTGTCCCTGTAGGTATTACTATTTCAGCCAAACTTCTGAACTCCTTTCCCAATTACTTCAAATACTGTTGTCAGATATATTTTCATACATATCTATACATGTTGTGCCTTCACGAGATGCTGCTAACTGAAGTGTTTGCTACAGTTGTAGCTGTCACTGCTGCTAAATTTTGCCATTACTGTTGCTCTTAAAAGTTGGCTTTGTGTTTTATCTGTTTTGTTTTTTTTTCCACACGTTTTTCCATCTGATCTTGGCTGTGGGGAGAGACACTTCAGGATTTTTTCCCTTTTCTTTTTGTCCCTCTCAAAACTCCATGTCCCAGCCTAACTGAATTGCAAGAAATATGAGAAGGGTAGAAGGAGATTCCTCAAGTTATTTTCAGAAGAGCAGTCCAAGAAGTAAGATTACTAAGACAGGGTTGAGGAAGCAGAGGATTAATGGCACAGAAAAGTGTGACAATTTCGGCTTGCTATTTCAGTTTGCTGTTCATAAATTGATCTCTGCCATGTCATGAAAAACAGGTGGTATTGCTGACTAAGAAGGAAGGGTTGGTTGGAGCCGGCGGGGAAGCAGGGATGTGACACTGGAGCAATCCAAGTGAGTAACCTGAAGTAATCCAGCTGCTCTGCATGTGCAGTTGGTTAGGAGCAGGAGCTGTTTCCCATTCTAAACTGACCCAAGGAGATGGTGGTCACCAGCTGCTCTTACTGAGAGCAGCAGCCCTGTTTGATCAGAGGAGCTGGGGAAATAGCTGGAGTCACTGAATGACTGAAAAACTTTCCAGAGCTCTTTCTTGTAGTAGGAATGATGACAGCAAGGAGAAGGGGGCTGTGATGTGAAAGTTCATGAGCGTGCTGCTTTTCTGCATACTTGGAAGTGTTCTGTCACATTGATCCTAGTGAGCAGTTGTAGGGCTGTATTAATGCTTGACGCATCTGTTTCAAATACTGTGAGGACCAAGAAAGACATCTGTTTGCTTGTTTGGTCTTTAACCCAAAGTAAAAGTCCAAAACTTGAACAGAACTACGGTATTTTTTTATTTTTTGTTTTCCTGAAATGGGTGCCTGCATCTTCTGTTTACCTGTACTGGTTAAGCAAATGCTGACCGTAAGCCTGAAAACTATTTTGCACATGGTTATTTATATAAACAATTTATGCTGTGTTTGTGTGTCACTGTAAGAGAGTATCAGTCCTCTTGCTTCAGTGTTGGCTCTGTGAAAATCCTTTTGTTTCCTCACCTGAAGACCGTTACCCAGTAAAAACTGTACGTTTTGCAAGAAGTTACCAGGCAACAACATAAGGATCACCTTGGAGTTGCAATGACCAATATTACTTCCCACTTTTTCCACAAGCTATGGCTGACTCCAGAGCATCGTATAGCTGGGGTTCCTCTCAGCTGCCAACCAAGCTCATCCATAAATGGTTTCTGAAAACTTCGTTGTGGATTTCACACAGCACACTCGCCGGTAGGAGCTGCCTAGCGTTGCCGCCGTCGTCCAGCAGCCTTTCCTCCTGCGTAGTGTCAACACGCTCCTGTGAGAAAGGGAAGTCTTTTTATGCTTGTAGGAGCTGGGAGAAATCAATACTACGTGCTGTATTTATTGCACAAACCTTCACAATACAATATAAAGAATTCAATAAAAGCTGTTTGATTGCAGAATGACTCGGTTTATTTTTAATGGAAGTTCAAGGTGAAGCTATATTAATTAGGCTGTAGACTGGATGAAGTTTTCTGTTGGCTGCAGATGATCTCCCACTTCGTGTATGGACTGCAGCTCTCTTCTTCTGTCCCCAGGGAGCTGCAGGACTGTCAGTGAGCCAGGCCATGGGCTGCTTCTCAGGGATGGCTCTATTACACTCCTGTTTTTTCTGTATCATACAAGAAAGATGAAGAGGTAGGTCTGAAATACCACTGCTGAAGTTTCTACAGGAAGAGCTGCCTGCGCAGTCAGTTGGACCGGTATCTGTGAATGAATCCAAAGGGTATGGACTCGCCTGCATCTGGGAGAAGGCAACACAAAGGGACCTGAAGTGAGGTTAGAAAGGTAATAGGTGCATGAACGCAAGTAACACGCACACAGTTGTTCTGTGGCTTAATCTGCAGGAAAACGGTGGGGCTGACTAGGCTGTTTCAGAGCTGTGTCTGCATGCTGCTGCTCAGCTCCACTCCCTCTTGGCAACTGCTCAAGTTAAAGCAGGGTGAGGGCACACTGTAGCGCTCAGGCAAGCGAGTAAAGCTCTTAGGCCTTGGTTTGCAGTCCCCAGTGCCTTGTGGGGCCAGTCCCTGCTCAGCCCCTTCCAAATAGCTTCAGGGCCCAGCCAGCCTGCCTCGCTGGCACCTTATTCCATCACACAGGGGCAGGGAGGACCTCCTGGGCCTGCCTCAGGTGCTGGGGCAGTGCAGGATGAAGTCCACGCTAGCTCATGGGTTTTCTTACGGGAGCACTGTTAACCTGCCTCCTCCCATGTGGAGCGCTTTATCTCCGGCTTTATCTTCCTGCTCCTGATCCAGCAGCGAGGGGTGACTGACCCAGCAGGTGACTGATGCAGGAAACTTTCCTTACACATCCCTCTCGTATGATTAGTCGACATGCTGTCCTTGTCCATGCCGATTGCGGATCGTTGCCTCACCTTCACCTTTCAGCAGTCGGCAGAGAAGCACAGCGGGGTCGTGATAATCGCAGCCTGATATGCAAAGGGCCAACGTAGCTCCCAGGCTCACCTTTGCGAGACACGGCTTCCAGCAGAAAGGCCAAAGGCTAACGGGGCACGGAGAGCAGCCAGCAGCTCGCGGGATCAAGTTCCACCTCGGGAGTAGGCTAAAGGCGTTCCTGCCCCGCTCCGGGCTGCGGCCCCAGACACAGCCCCCAGAAGGGAGCTGAGCCAGGTGAAAAATTCAAGGTGGTCGGATTTTTGAGGCAGTGTGGTTTTGGAGAGAAGCAGCCAGGGCTAGGCACAAGGGGGACGTGCACACCAGGGTTTTGAAGGCATCTCCTGCTGGCTGAGGCGCTGCCTAATGGCACTGCCAGCAGCGAGCCGTCCCCAGCTGCGGAGATGCCCCTCCTCACAGCTTACAGATGCAGGGAAAATTACTGGGTACAATCTGCTGTTCTGGCTCTGGAGATAACCGGAGGACTTCAGTCCGGAAAGCTACCTTATGAAGGCAATAAATTCCCTTTGGGAAAAAAAAAAAAAAAAAAAGACAACATACGTGTTGCTGATGGGGGTGCCACCACCTTTTGCCAGTGCAAGGTAAAACCAGCTCCGCCTGAGCTTTGCTCATGAAATATTCCCGAGGGCACTCTTTATTTATAATGATTTACCAGAAGCGTGCCGTTGGAGAGGGAGGTGGCTGTAAAAGGGCCGTGGGAGGATTTCCAGGCTTTTTTTTTTTTTTTTTTTTTTTTTTTGTCCTGGCCTTCCCCAGAGAAACAAAGCGA
Organism: Aythya fuligula; assembly: GCF_009819795.1. Taxonomy (NCBI): domain Eukaryota; kingdom Metazoa; phylum Chordata; class Aves; order Anseriformes; family Anatidae; genus Aythya; species Aythya fuligula. Next base: position 115,327,547 of record NC_045559.1, on the reverse strand, counting down.
TAACGAAGCAGAGCTGGACTGGTTAGCACTGGGGCAGCATTTCTGCTGGGAGCAGGCGGTGGGCTTCTCTTGGGGTGAACTGGGGAGCTGCCCTGGCCCTCTGGGGATGGCTATTAGCTCAGATGGCTGATGCTGCAGGGCTGGTGAAGCTGTAGGTGCAAGAAGGCTTCAGGCAGTGTCCCTTAGTGCTGCCATTTCCAGCTGGGTGCCCCAGGTTGTCCCCTCAGAGGCCAGGGAGGGGATGGACGACACGGCAGGGAAGATGGTGAAGGGAAAATGGAGCCAAGCAAACCCAGCCCAGTGACCTGGGGATGCTGTGCCTGGACGGAGAGCCCACAGAGCCTGGTTCCTCCTGACAGGGAGGTCGTGGGCAGGCTTTCTGCTTCACCTGCTTCCAAGGGAAGGGCATGAGGACATGGAGGCACAGGTCCCGGTGCCACCCGCAGCAGTGCCATGCAGGCCATGCCCTGTCCTCAGGGAGCACAGGCAGCACAGGGCAGGGTGCCTTGCTTCAAGGCATGAAACTGTGCAAGCTGTGTTAGCAGCAAGGTGGCATGAAGGAGGCTCCGGCTGTGACCTGGGAACAGCTTTTAGCCTGAAGCACCCTCTGGTCAAATTTCCATGACAGGATCCAAAGCAACACAGAGCATTCAAGTTCACAGAGGCCTTTATTTTACAGCCCCTGGATAAGTGACCCCAGAGCCAGGGCTCTCGGTGCAAGGTGGCTGAGTCACATTTCAGGGACAACCTGGGATTCAGCTGTCTTTGTGACAGGCCTGGGTGGCTGCCGGGCTCGAGGCCAGCTCAGACTGTGGCTCCTGCAAAGGAGGAGATGTGTGAGGAGAGCCATGCGTCATGGCTAAGTCCAGCCACCATGTTGCTCAGGGCCTAACACTGTGGTAGTCAACTCACTTGGTGGTGGAGATGGAGATTAAGAGTTAAGGGAGGGAAGAGTCTGCAGGCCCTGAGCAGTGGTGTGGCCATCAGGAGAGCAGCCAAGTCACCTGTTGTGACCTGTTGACCCACGTTATCCTGAAGAAAAGTCCATGTATTTAGGAGCAAAGCCAAGTGGTGTGTCTGCTGCAGGGTGCACTGCTCCTTCACTAACTATCAATCCTTCACAGCTCCTTTCAGCAAACAGATGCGTGTTCTTCTTTCACACCTGCCAGCTCACAGATTTTGGAAAGCAGCCTCTGCTTTTAGTGGCAACCAGCTGGGTCCGTACACCCAAACAAACAGGGCAAATGGCCTGTGTGTGCATACTGCCCCCGTAGCCCATGCACAGTGTAATATGTGGGAGACTGATGCCTTTTGGACACATCAGTATTTGAGCATGCTCTGATCAGGCCCCATGGGCAAGCACAGTGGTCTGGCCTGCGAAAGGTGGGAAACCCGCTGTGTTTAGAGTGGGTTGTGCTTTTGATTCCCCCCAGTCTCCTCGTAAGAAATAGTAACTGGGTGGCTCCTAAGGTTCTGGGGCCACAAAAGCTCTCTCCTCCCAAGCACCCAAAAATAAAACCTGAGTGCTATGTCCCTTCCACCCCTGCTGAGGTGACTGCCATGAAACTACCTCTGCAAAGAGCCAGGAGGACGGTCCTTTGAAAACAGAGACGCCTCCCCTCTGTACCCAGACAGTGGGATCCTGCAGGGCAAAAGCTGCAGTGTGACCATTCAGATGAAACACAGGGCAGTGCAAGTTGATGTGGCACAAAGAGCTTCAGGCTTGTGATGAGCTCTTGTGTTTTTTCAAGTTAATAATGCTTAAACACAAACGCCGCAGAACGGCAAGGTAAGATTAAATACCCACACCTTCTTATTGTGCGCACGCTCTGTCAAGTTCCTGGCCTGTCTATGTGGTGTGGAAACACAACAGGGACATCGGTGCAGACCCCTGCCAGTCTTCTGTAGACAAGTACCTCCTCTGTTCTTAACTCAGGTGCAGACAAAGCATTAAAAACATGTCAAAATGCCTGCCATCCTCAGTTTCCCTGGGGCAAAACAGGCTGGGTACATGCCTGCTCTACTAGCCATGTGCCTGGAGTTTGCTGAAGAGCCGATGCCCTACCTAGACCTGGAGGCTGGAGGTAGGTGACTTGATGAAAACTAGAGTCGGTCCAAATGGTATTTCTGGGGATGGTGGTGGTGAAGGTGAGAGTGCTCATCAGACTTATTAGCTAATAGCTTTTAACTTACAAAAACAAAAATAAGGAGAGGATGGTGTGTGATTTTTTCAAACCCCCAAACTTGCCATTTAGACCTTTTCTGAAGAAAATGTTTAATTGAAAAAGAAATCTCTGAGCAAAGTATTTTATTTCAAAATGAGCTTCTCTTCCTTCAAACACCCATCCAAATCTCTGCTTCAATTTAGTCTGGCAAGGTCTCCCTTTATTTCAGTTTGGTCACTAAAATGAAGAACTTTATTTTTTAATGTGGCTTCACCTCAAGCATATACTGCTTCAGGAGGTAGCCAGGGAGAAGTGGCTGGGTTATTCTGTAACTGCAGTGCCCAGAAAACACAGCTCTTACCAGGGTTAGGGTTATTTGCAGCTTCTTTATGAGGAATCTGCATGATCTGCGTCACATCAGATAGCCCACAAGATTTTTCTACAATGGATTACCTCTGGCAATGTTTTCCAGAGATTTCATTTATTGCAAAAAGACCAAAGGTAATGTCATTCTTGTGCTAATGCCTACAATAATCACCTCTTTGAGAGGTTTGATTCCAGAATAAATGTGCCAATAAATATTATTCTTGCTCGCCTGTCTGAATAGCAGTGAGGCTTCCTTCACAACTGTGTTGAGGGGGAGCAGGGCCAAGCGGTTGGCAGGAGAGAGGAGAGGAGGGATCTGAATTCCTGTGGGCTCTCCCTTTTCCAGGAAATCTGCATCCAAATAATGTCATGATTGCCCCAGCTGGTGTTTGAGAATCACCACAGAGTGGAAGACATTTGCTGCTCTCATCTGTCTTAAGAGTAAAGCTGTTGGGTGAGACGCTAGGGTGAGAAAGAGAGGTTGAGGTCCGGAGGCTATGCTGAGACTAACCCCAGGTTCCTGGAGGACATGAGGAGTCTATATCAGACAGCACCTAACGTGGATTGTCGTTTCTGTCATTGCTTATGCCTGATTCAGCAAAGCACATACCGGTATAGACCAGAGCTGGACAGTTGGAGACACGAAATGAGATTGCAGAAACCACATTCTGAAACGATCACAAAATTGCTGGGGGATGGGCTGAGAGCACTTCTGAAGATAAGTATAAATTAAAATACAATAAATTGCTTATCAGCTTAATGTCCCAATCACTTACGCTCAGAGAGCAATCAGATGCTGGGTATAATTAGGCGTGGGGCAGGACCCAATCAGCATCATCTCCACAGAGCGCGCTACTGCCGCTCATTGGCGTTTGCTATCACAGGGCACATATAAACTCACAGCTGAAGCACAGCGAAAGCACTCAGCCAATACACTGAAGGCGGTGAGTATGGCTTATCTACGACTGAACGTGCTTAATTTATAATAGCAAAGTACACGGGAGCCGTGCCTGCTGACCAGGTAACGTTGTTATCACGGGAAGGCTTGAGAAGAGGATTCTGGTAGCGTCTGCTTCTCAGCCTCTTCGGAGGTTGGTGATCTAGGGAATGTCTGCGCAAGATCTGGCTAAGTGTAAAAGCCAGGGAGGTCCTGGCTTTGTGCTGCATGGCCAGTTGGGCAGTGGAGCAGGTTGTCTGGGGAGCCCATGCAGTCTCCATCCCTGGAGGTCTGCAGGCCCCAAGAGGACAAAGTGCTGAGTCTGTGCCCAGCGCCGACCCAGCTCTGAGCAGGTCCAGGGATTCTGTTGAATTGATGCTGCATTTGTCTCGCTCAGTGAGAGCTATACCATTTCTTTAACGTAAATCAAGAAAATTGCGTTTCGCTTTGAATGGAGTAAGTTTCCATGAACTCTCTCTCCTCTGCTCAGTTATTTTCCTTCAGACTGCTTTGAAGTATCTCGTTCTTCCTATTGAAGTTATCAGCGCAGTCTGATAACCTAATAATCACAATCTCTTATCTGTGAAGTACTCTATAAATATTAGCTTGTGCTCTTTGTCATATAATTTCCGTAAGTGGCAGCAGCTGCAGAGCTGCATGTAACCGTGCCCTGCCGCTTGGACCGCCTCCCAGTTCCAGTGGATATTTCCATTATCTTTTCCCCATTCTGTCTCGTCTCAGGCTGCTCTAATTGGAAGTCCTGCACTCTGAAGAGACTTACGGGGCCATTACAAGACACCTACAACAGGTCAGACGTATTTGACAGCTAATTAAATAATGGCTGAGGCTTCAGGCAGGGGTTAGAAGGACTGTTGGGACATAGGTAAGAATTCTGGTAATCAGGAGAGGACATACCTTTGCTTTGTGATGTAAGGTGACCTGAAACTGCAGTGGAAGCAGTGTGGGGAGATGTTTGTGTTAGACATTGCTCTGTTCAGCAATCCCCAGCTGCAGTCAGACTTTCCACAGTGGTCCCATCCCCCTTCCTGCCTGTGCTTCTCACCGAGCAAGCATGGTAGCAGGATGAGGCCGCTGAATCTATCAGCAGAGGAGTGGCTCACTCCTCTGGTGTTGCGTCAAGGCCTCAGAAAGATACAGGGAAGGTCAGGCTCTGCTGATCTCTTGGTACCGTTTCAGGTTGTCCGCAATCTTGTATAGACTTTCTGGGCGTTCCTGTGCTTCAGGCTTCATATTTTTAAGTTTTGCTTCAGAACCGCAGTGACTTTAAATGTCTCTTATCTTAACTACAAATCCAGACCCTGGGCATGGCTGTGCAGAGATTTTAGAATGATTCAAGGTTGGTAGGGTATCTGTTGAGTCCTACAGCACTGCACAGGGAATTAACCAGCCTTTGAGAAGATAAATGAGAAATCCTCTGGCAGTAAGGAATGTAGACATTGATGTAGTCAAAGGACAGGTCTTGCTTCTTTGTTCTCTGGGCATCTAGAAACTATGTCTGAATCTACTCCGGGTGACTGAATAAATGAAAAATCCCGTTCTTTCTGTTTTCATGTATTAGATGTCAAGGGAACTGGACATAATGAGTAGAATGTGATCTTATTTTAAAAAGTGGAATACCAATAATGGCATTCCCTCCATGCAGTAGTCTTGCACGTGCTGTCTCACCACAGCCAGCTGAAACACAAAGTCTCTGGGACCACCAACCTAAACTGGACATGCAAACCTGGATAATTCCTCTACATGGAGGGTGTCAGTGGCACCAGGTCCTCTCCAGTGATCCCTACAGCTCTGTGTGCTTAATGATGTCCACCAGCTCTTCCCACAAACACATCACCCTAAAATCTCCTGGCCTTGGCCTGAGGAGAGGAGAGCACAGCCAGGCCCTGCCTCAGGGCCTGTTGGAGGGGACAGGAGCTTACGTTGTGCCCAGCAGCCACTGCCCAGCTTCCTGGGGGCCAGCACCCGCCAGGACAGGGAGATCAGCACCCACAAAGTGGGGAAGGATCCAAAAAGCAGACCTTGTGCTGTTTTGTAGCAGCTAAAACTTTCAGCCTCTCCTAGCACAAAATGGTGAAGATGGGCATACTCGGGCCTCAGTAAATAATAATACTAACAATAAAATCTTATTTCCAACATTTTAGTTGGTAAACAGAGGCCTCAGTTGTGAAAACATGCTAACTCCCCCTGATAAATTGCAGTTTATCTCTTCTTTACCCACACAAGTGACTTTTGCTCCTTCCCAGTTAATGCATTAGGTAAATAAGGATTTGCTTGGGGAGACACTCTCAAGGCTGACACAAATCCTGGTTTGCAAGGAAAATGACTTTTTTTTTTTCCCTTTAATCCCTCCCAAGAAACTACAGGTTTGGTGGTGGTTGGGTACAACATGGAGAGGCAAAGTTTGCAAGGACTGCTTTTATCAGACCCACTGCAGGGTCCAAGCCATTTTGACCTGTCTGCCCTGTGCACCTGGGGCCTTGTTGCCTTGTGGGGCTGGAGCAGGTGCCAGCCGTCTGCCTGAGGAACAGAAATGGCTTTCGGGTGCTAGGTCCCTCCAGGGGCCTTTTTTTCTGAGAAAAGAGGATAAACCAGCTCAGGATGAGCTCTTTGTACCCAAATTTTCTCTGTGTGCCTACATCCAGTGCATTGCAACTGGCTGACTTGGTTCCACACGAGGTGGCACAATGTCTGCCTGCCCCCCCCAGGAGGTGACAGGCCTGCTTTGGGCCTTGGGTCATATCTGACTGTCAATGTGGACTCTCAAGTGCTCCAAAGTGCTCATAATCTGAGGCACAGGGGCACACTTAGGGTATGAAGCTGGGCCCTCACTACTGCCAGGCCCCGTAGTTCATTCTTAATGTCAGGGTCAGCATGCCTGGTGGTGTTCTTCATGTTGGGGTGGCTGGGCCAGGTAACCCCACACATTTATTAACCTCCATCTTCAGAGAAGTTCTGGCGCCTTTGGTTGAAATGTTGTATTTCTGTGTTTCAGGAACACCCCAACAAAAAGTGAACCCCAGCCCCATCCTCCTGGCTGGTGGAATAGCAGCTGGGAAAGCACAGCTCTGACCTCAGATAAACCTGCTGGGCTACTTCAAAAGAAGTGACTGCAATCGGGTGAAGCAAGCAAGCAGAAGGATGGCAGAAATGGTAATTAAGGCTGCCCTTGGGCTTACATGTCGAGCTACAAATTAATTAGATAACCAGGAGCCAGCCATAACAGTGTGCTGGCTGCTTGCCTGGCTGTTGTGAGTCAGCAGGGCTTTGTAGGTGCAGCAGTCAGCCTGGGTGCAAGTCTCCAAATATGACTCTACCGAGCCGTAAGGTCCCTTTATTCAGTGAAGGCTGAATCAGGGCCAATTCATTCTGTGGACAAGCCAGAAAAGGAAGTTCCAATTACCAAAAATGTTTCTTTTCTCCATGTGGCTAGTTTCTTTAGCAAAAGAAGGTGGCTGATTAAATTGATAGATGGTCACTCCATAGAAGCTCACACCATAAAGGGGCACATCAAAGCTCCATGTAACCCTTTATCCTGTTACTAGTACTGATCACAATAGCAGAAACTATCGCAGACACTGAGAATAAACTACAAAACCAGACCTGTCCTTTTCTCCACATATAGGGTGTTCCCAGAGCACAGGTACCATTAAGGCCAGTGTGTTTAAGAGCCACTAATGAACTTCACCTTTGTGAACCTGACTAGCCCTTTTCTAATTCCACTTTTGCCTGTTTCGCTCCTATAGCTGTTCCTGACACTCTCATTTTGACTATTATTCAATGCTGAGAAGCAGAAAAGTGTTTCTCATTCCCCTTCCCCAGATCCACCAGGATTTACAGCCACCTGTCTCACTTTCAGTCTGAAGAGTCCTGCTCTCTTTAAGGCATTTTCATACGGAAATTGTTCTATACCTCCTAGCACCTTTGTTGTCCTTCCTTGACTTTTTGTTTCTATTTATTCTCTCTTTTTTTTTTTTTTAATTTTATTTTAACTTTTAATGTTCTTGTATGCCAGACTAGGGGGGTCTTTTCATCTCTTCGAGGCCCAACACCACAGTACAAGTATTCTCAGCTTAGTTACAGGATAGACTTATCTACAGTTTCTTCATTGCTAGGATGAAAACAAACAAACAACAACAACAACAAAAATCTGCTCTTGACCAAATGATAAAATACAGAGCACCACGTTTTCTAGTGGTGGAGGAGAGGTGCTTCAATGTACTGGAAAGCACTGGCACAGGCTGCCCAGAGAAGCTGTGGGTGCCCCATCCCTGGAGGTGCTCAAGGCCAGGCTGGGTGGGGCTTTGGGCAGCCTGGGCTGGTGGGAGGTGTCCCTGCCCATGGCAGGGATCGAGGTGGACTTTAAGGTCTCTTCCACCCCAAACCAGTCTGTGATTCAATGTACATTTGAACAGGAGAAGATTTACTGGAGATGGTGGTTAGGAGATGTTTTACTACATATGTGGTTTAGTACACCAAAGCTGGACATGTGGCAAAAGAGCAATTTCCACCATTTAATTCTTCTGTAGAACGGGGTTTTTGAACAGCCAGTAGGGATGCCCCAAGCAGGCTCTCCATCCCGTTTTCACACCCAAACGTGGAAGTTGTTTCTTGCCTTTGACGATTATTACACAGGAATTATTACACAGGTGCCCACCGACCAAGCTTTTCCTCCCAGGTGACTGTGGGGCTCTATTTCCACTCCACAGGAGATGACCAAGGCCTGCCTGCTCATGAACGGCAGCTGTGTGGGAAGTCAGGAATGCAAAGCCGACAGCTCATGGATTCTTCCCAACTTGCCCAGCAAGTGCATGTGGACAGCTGCAACGCCTGCCAACAAGTCTCCACACTCCTGTATACCCTTGTAAGTAACTCTTTCGTGCTGGTTATTTTAGTGTGCAGGAAGCTCGATGTCAGCTTGTGAAGATGAAGCGCTATTGTTACGCTCTGTGTTTTCCATCAGACATTTGGAAGCATCTGCTAGTTTGGGGCATCCATCTGGCTTTAGAAGAATTAAGATGAACATATTTCAGAGGTAGATTTCAACCAGGGACTTGTACACTTCTGCAGAATGGACTCTGTAAAATCCGGTGCTCAACAGCAGGAGTGAAGGTGCTCCCAGCTGCTAGGCCCACGTGGCGATGCGGCAATGGCTCTCCCAGCTGTAACATCCTTGCAGGCTTACAACCCAAAGCTGTCACAGCCGTTCCTTTGTATGACAAAAGTCAGTGACAGCTGTGCGATCACCAGTCAAAGGCCTGCCGCTCAGCGACACTCGTTCAGTCGAACAGTCTGACGCAGCGTGAAAAAAAGATTTCAAAATACTAGCAATGTCTTTTATCGGTGACTGGAGACTTTCATAAAAAACTGATTACCAGGGCCTGGGCTTTTAATTAATGAGGAAATGTCACACGCAGAGGTTGCCCACACTGTGTAAGTGACCCGAGTGCAGCGCGAGGCGAGGTGGCTGCTCTGAGCCCGTTCTTGTCCGCACAGCAGCAGATTTCCTCCCAGGGTGAGGCAAGCCTGACAAAGAGCCCCGATTAGACAAGAGGTGCTTTAATGGCCCTGCAAACCAAACGCAGACAGGCTATTAAAGATAAGGCTGTCCTATAAATGTCAGGGGAACTGCGGACACGTCCCTGCTGTGCCAAAGATGTAAAGCACAAATTCAGCTCCAGTACGCGAGGAACTGTGGAGGTGAGGCACTGCTCTGCGTAAATGCCTGCCAGCTGTGAGCCGACGTGGGGAGTTTGTCCCACGTGCAAGGTGGGACACAGCTGGAGCATGGCCCACCAGCACTTGTGAAGCTCAGGAGCCCCCAGGTCTGGCCCATGAAGGAGGAGTGGGCTCCACAGGCTTAGTGTCAACCCAGCAAACGTGCACCCAGTCACTCACACAGGGCAAGTGGTGCAGATAGCGCCTCAGGACAGGCTCAGATCTTTTCAGCCAAACTCTGTTCTCTCCTCTGTTACCATGCTGAGCAGGATAACATTGTTACTTAGCAATTTTTAGTGATTCAGCAGTGGGGTGTGAGAGGTGCAGCAGGGCATCTCCAGCAGCAGGGCACTGGGAACATCAGGACAGTCCCCTGGGGATGGGAACAGGCCGACGGGGCCCCTGTGGCATCACTGGGGCAGGGACTGACATGTAGTCTGCTGCACTGATAAAAATAGACAGGAGTCATGCAGCACTGGGACATCACCATTTCACTTTGCAGAAACATGTGGAAGGGGAACTGTTTGTTTTTCCTGCTCTGGATTGCAGCTGATATGGCAAAAATCTCTGGGCTTTCTGTAATTCCCATGTGAAACCTGATTTTTCAAGGTAGAAGGGGATAGTACCAGGGAAAGAAGGCAAGGTGGTACTATATTTAAGGATATTGATTATTTAAGTTTTCTGAGAGATGAAGAGGTTGAGTGGTTCTGATAGTCCTTGATCCAGTTCTGACCTGCTACAGAAAGGATCACTTAGGTGTTTTTCTTTTTTTGCCAGGACTGCTTTTCCTCTGGACCTCTTATGGAATAACATGCAATGAGTAAAAGCAGAAATCCTGGAGAAAAAAAAAAATATATATATATATATATATTGTTCACTGCTATCCTGAACTGATAGTGACGATTTCAAGACAGGAGTACCCCCACACTATCCTTTAGGAGCACCAAAGGCATTTTCCACAGATCCTGCTATCCAAAGATATCTTCAGGCACACACACAGCGTTCACCTAGCTGGGGAGCAAAGCTGACTGTGATAGCATGATTTTTGTAGTAAGATATGGTAGTCACTAGGGAAGGAATTTGATAGAAACTGCAGAAAATTTGGTGCCTCTTCATGCCATGGCTCAGCCCCACTGGAACCACGGAGCATTTCAGCCGCTTTTAGGGCAGATGGAAAATGGCTCAGCTGTGGGGAAAGCTCATTTATTGAGTTATTGCCCCGAATTTACCAGCACTCGGCAGAGGGAGAGGCAAGAGCACACGTGCAATGTGCCATCATTTCTGGGCGTGCGATGTAAACGCCTGCACTGCAACGCCACCCTGTCCCCTCGCAGGGCAAGAAGCGTCTATACCCTTCTTGCAAAACCCGGAGGGGAGGTGCGTGTGTGTGTCTTTAAGTAAATCAGCATGTCATCCCTGCATCACATGGCCCTTCTGTCAGCAGACAGCCATCTGCCTGGCCGCGATAGCAGACCAGGATAACTTGGGTTCAAGGTTCAAGGGATGATAGTGGGCGAGAGCCGTGCAAAGGGGAGCTGAGCGGCGAGGGGGTGGGGGTTTGTCACCCCGCTCGGAGAGAGACGTGCTGACTATCGACCAGGGGCAATACATTTGTGGCCCCAATAAACACGGCCCTCATCAATCTTCTTCCTCCTTCTTTTAAGAAGTTCAAGGACACCAGCTCCCTGTCTGCGTGGCAGGATGCGTTCAGCCATGTGTTGGGCAAACAAGGCTTTTTCGTTCTGGTTGCAATCGCTGTGACGTGGTTCTTGGCTTCTGCTGGCATCCAACAGAGACCAACAAAACCACGAGGCTGAATTGCCTTGATCCAAGAGCTCAGTTTAATTATTTGCCAAAAAAAATTCCAGAGTCCTCTGCTTCACGGCAGAATTAACAACTCAGCCCATGGGAGCAGGGCAAAGCTCTGAGCTGTGTAACGAGGCTGTGCTGGAAGCAAAGGTGCACTGCTGCCTGGCCCCAGGTGAAGCTGAGATGTGTCACCGCGGACGTGGCTTCTGGATGAGCACAGCTGGGCTGCACAGACCTGCGAAAGGCAGCATCCAGGCTGGCGTTTCGTTTCTGGATTGTGGGCACACGCTGGCAAACACCAAGAGTGTGACAAGTCCTTGGCTGAAAAAGCTGCCAGGTTCACGCATGAAATTCAGGCAGGATTCATCACAAGGATCTTCTCCAGACCAGGTGGTGGCCCTTCATGCTCTGAAATGCAGCAATCGATTGATGCTGGTGAGCAGACCTTACTGAGAGAGGCCCCTGCTTGTTAGTCAGTCAGAGACCGACTGCCTCAGAGCACTGAAGTGGCTTGGGCCTTTCTGATGGCTTGGAGCCATCCCTGCAAGTATGGGAATAGCTCCTGGCCAGGCAAGAAAAGGTTGATGTAGAGATGGATGAAAATATGAACGGCAGAGGTTGTGGATGGTTGGATGGAGGAACGAAGAGGCACGTGTTGTGCATGGTCTGCTGGCTCTCTGACCAACTGTGTAAGATCCTGAGGCTTGTTTGCTGTTCTCACGTCACTTAATTACACATCTGCCCTCAGGCCTTGTAGAGCAAGGCATTTCAGAACAGCCCTGAAAACTAACTACATTATTTTTTACATAAAGGAATAAATAACTGATGGTAAGAGTGATGGAAGACTACAACCAGCCCCTTTTGACATTACCTGTCAAAGGAAATCTTTTCTCTTGAAAAAAGGAGTCTCTTAGTGGTCTTGCTGTAACCTTACTCAGGTTTTGTCTTGGTTCATGTTGCATAAAAAGTTGCCCTGATTTGGCTTTTTTTTTTTTTTATATCCTTTCATACAGGCCAGAAGAAACAAAGATCTTGCCCAACATCCTGAAGAAAATTGGCTGCACCCCAATGGTCCGAGTCAACAAGATCGGGAAGTCCTATGGGCTCAAGTGTGAGCTCTGTGAGTTTCCCCTTTCCACCAGGTTTTTCCGGGCCATGAGGTGAGGTTGAGGGGCAGCATCAGTGGGGGCTTCAGAAGAGGCTCAGTGGAGAGCAAGAGCAGACGGGGAGGGCCAGGTGTGTGTCCTGCCGGCTGAGCTGCAGCTGGGCCAGGCACTGCCCCTGGAGATTTCACTTTCTGCTTCCCCTGGGGACGATCCCAAAGCGCAGCTGGAGGCAGAAGAGCAGGGGCTGCAGGCAGCTGGGTGTATCGGCCACCAGCGTGCCAGGTTTTCCAGCAGGGCTCAAGTCCTCTCTCACTGCCTCTGAGGCAGGAGCGACAGCTCACACAAGGGTTTTTAGCCTGCAGAATAAGCATGATGCAATTAGTCTGCTTCTGTTATACGGACTTCTCAGTCTCCTTTCCTATACCTTTAACCCCATTTAATTTCAGCCAGTCTGGAAAGAAAGAGAGAGGTCTCAGAGGCATCAAGGTTCATGAGTTTCACGTCACGGTGTAGGAAGGAGAGACTTGGCTAGTGCTCGCACCCCATAAAACAGCACAGCAGGCACTCACAATCTTATTTGACTGTAGGGAGCCCCGAGGGTAAGCAGCCTCCCCAGGGCACATGTCCTCATGAAGAGGTCTGTGCTCTCTGAAGGTGCCTTCCCCTTGGACAATGTCTGGCTGGGGCAAGCTCCTGGGGGTTATTTGGTGCAGACAGAACTGGGCAAGCCAGGGAACGAGACAGAGCCCCATTTTCTGGGGTGGTGTCTCCCTCCCATGGTGCAGCAAGGGAAGGAGAATAGGATACACACAGCAGCTGCGTGTTCCTGAGCTGCATGTGGCTCAGCACAGAGCCTCGTACCCAGCAAAGAAACGAAGGCTTGCAGCCCTGCAGCACGGAGGAAGCAGTTTAGATGCAATTACTTTGTAATCTCCGTGCCTCTGAGGCCGTCCGTGTAGCTGAAGTTCTGGCAGTCTGCATTATAAAATGCAGTGATAATCACTGAGATTTCCCCCCCATTGCTCTGGCTGCTCACGGAGGTGGGTGGTTTGTCGGCCTGATGGCGCCGCCTCCCCTACAACTAAGACACTCGCATCCTAAAAGTGCCCGCGAGGCAGCGTGGTGCCCCCAGCTTGCCCCTGATGGAGCCTGCCCTTTGCTTCCCAGTGGCAAAATGCGAGTACTTCAACGCGGGGGGCAGCGTGAAGGACCGCATCAGCCTGAGGATGGTGGAGGACGCGGAGAGAGCGGGGATCATCAAGCCGGGAGACACGCTGATCGAGCCCACCTCGGGGAACACGGGTAGGAAATGTTGGTGTGCCCCATCCGGCCTGGCACCTCCCAGGGCTTGGCACAGGGATCTGAGGAGTCCTTACACCTGGGAACAGCCCGAGCTGCCTGCACCTCCCCAGGGCAACGTGCTTTCCTTCCCACTTAGCCTGGGGCACTGTGGCTCCGGCCCTGTCCTCATCTCAGCTCGCCTCCCTCCCTCCTGGCAGCCTCTGAGTGCGGAGATGTCTCATGGCTGAAATCCTGAAATTCCTGAGGGCCGGGGCAACCCCACCTGCTTTCTGCATGGGAAGATCTTGAATATTCAGAGGTTCCCACAGAGGGCTTCCCTGCTGCGAGAGGGCTGCCCTTTCCTGGGGCAGCACCACACTCCCTGCAAGTGCTCCCCGTGCCCTCCCGTGGGGACACGCTGCTCCAAATGCCCCGTGTGGCTCCATCCATCCCCCGCAGGGACATCCCGGAGGACTCACGGAGGGTGCCCTCAGGTGTAGCTTGGTGTAAATGCCTACGTGGTGTTCACCAGTGGGAGAGAGGCGCGTGGGAAGCAGGAGAGAGCACGTGTGTCGGCGGGCCTTGCCAAAATGCTGTTGTCAAACGCTTTCCTTTCCTCCCCTCAACCCAGGAATCGGGCTGGCACTGGTAGCTGCAGTGAAAGGTTACCGCTGCATCGTCGTCTTGCCGGAGAAGATGAGCATGGAAAAGGTCAGAGCTCTGTAGGGTACCACCCCACAGCCTGGGGACATCTCCCTCTCTGTCTCTCTCTGCCTCTCCCCGTCAAGAGACGGACTGTCCTCTCCTCTAAAGGGTAACGAGCCTTGCTGCAGATACCAGCATGTCTTTGTAGCTATTCAGGAGATTTCCTTTTGACAAAAAAAAAAAAAAAAGCACGCTGAGATGCTCTCCATCATGCTACGATTTCCCTTAACTGAGAGACATTTAAGGTTCTCTGAGATGCGCTCTCAAGCTGGTGGACGTAAGTCCTTTTTGCACAAGATCAGGTGAAGCTGCTGCCCTGGGGATGGTAGAAATCACCACTGTGGGGAGCAAAAGTCTCACAAACTGTTCAGCTGAGCTCATAAAATCACAGAACCATTACGGTTGGAAAAGACCTCCAACATCACCTGGTCCAACTGTCCCCCAACCACCAGTGAAGCCAGCCCTGGCCCCTGACTTGGCTCAGAACAGAGCCCTTCTCCAAAGCACCGCCCTCATTTCAACCTAAATCTCACTTAAGCTCGCTCTGGATCAGATGCCACGTGCAGCTGCCGCGGGCTTTGCCTCCAGGAGTGGTGGCACTCAGCTCCCCTTCTCCTTTGACACCCTCTCGCCCCAGCAGCCACACCTCTCAGTGTATTAATACCCGCAGATTTATGGGAGTTGCTCCTTCCCACAAGGGGACTTGGGGCAAGGAGAGCTTTGAGACCTCCTCCTTGCCCGCTTAGACCACAGCACATACAAAAGCTGCTTCCCCGATACTGCTGCCTGCCCTGCTTCCCTCTGCCCCTTCCCCAGGTGCCATGGAGCAGAGCAGCACAGTGTCACCTACCTCCTCCGTGTCCCCAGCCTGTCCCCAAGTAGGACAGGGCACGAGGCCAGGCTGGAACCCATGTGCCAGCTCCAGCCAGGAGGCGCTGGGTGCCAGAAGGGTGTCAGAGATGGTACATAACCGAGTGCTGGGCATTGCAGCTCCAAATGCTAAATGTCTCCCGCGTGCGAAGCTGCTCTGGCATCTGACGCTGCCACGGGTGCGTGGGTTCGGATTACCAGCGCCACACGGGATCGCTTGCCCTACATCTCCTTTCTTCCCTCCAAAAGGTCGATATCCTGAAGGCGCTGGGCGTTGAAATCGTGAGGACCCCCTGCACCCGCTTCGATGCCCCGGAGTCCAACATTCGCGTTGCCTGGAAGCTGAAAAGTGAAATCCCAAACTCTCACATTCTGGACCAGGTAAATGCAGCTGCCCCGCAGACTCCCTTCCCAAACACATCTCACAGCGTGTGCTCCGAGTCTGCCCGTGTTGGGGGGCTTTGCTCAAACTGGCAGCGCAGGCAGATTTCATCATTGTGGGGTCACCATTTTATGGCACGTGAAACTTAATCGCTGCTCTGTAAGGCACAGGGTAGCAGAAGCAAAATCAGCGGCACCTCAAAACCTGTAACGCTTCTGCCTAAGCCAGGAGGTGGGGGAGGCTGGGTTTTCTTGCACACCTGAAAGGCTCCTCATATTGCTTCAGATTTAACTTTGACCTGGAAAATCGCTTTTTACGCCAGCCTAGCAGCCTCCCTCCTGCCTCAGAAATAAGCTCCCTACCCAAAAGGGCAAACCCTGGTGACTCACGGCATCAGTTCCTGCAGCACTGTTCTCGCAGAGGACCACGCTTCTCCCTTTGGCCTCACCCAGATCCCTACAGTGAGCAGGGAACCCCCCCAGTGTCTAAAAACCATTCCTTCCTGGTGACAAAAAGGGAGCTCAATCCCTGAGTACGCTTTTCAGAAGCAGCCTCCCCAGCCTACAGGTGTGAACGTGGGGCTTCACACCCTTCAGTGCCCTACCTGGGTTCCCACTGCAGCAAATCCCCCTGTAAATGTAGGACAACTGCTCTGGCCCACATTGCCCGGACACTTCACTGGCTGCACTGCCTGCCACCAATGCCACAAATGACAAAGCTGCTCTCAAAATCACATATGTGATATTTGAAAAAAATAATAATTACATTTGAGGGGGGAGGTTTTTTTATTTTCTGAGCTTTTGGGGAGTATTGTGCAGCTGTATTTTCAGCTTCTTCTAGGCATCAGAGACGGCTAATAATGCTTCTGTCTAAGCAATAGCTGAAATGTTGAAGGACTGTCTTGCCTCCAGCAGCTAGGCCTTTAAAACCCCTCCAGGTGCCACAAAATGCAGAATATGGGACACCACACGAGCACTGCGTACCGGAGGCTGGATGTCTGTGGGCACGTTCAGCCTTCCAGGCGGCCAAATCCTCAATGTCCTCAGAAAACTGTTCCAAGGTGACAAAGAGGAGGCATCACCTGTGACCTGGCAGTCCTTGCCAGGGAGAGGAGGGGGGCGGCTGGATGCTTTGGGCAGGGCTTGTCAGGAGCTATTGCTAGTTTGGTATTTGACCTAGGCTTTCCCCTGTAACTCG
Source organism: Aythya fuligula (assembly GCF_009819795.1). Classification (NCBI taxonomy): domain Eukaryota; kingdom Metazoa; phylum Chordata; class Aves; order Anseriformes; family Anatidae; genus Aythya; species Aythya fuligula. The sequence goes on along the minus strand of NC_045559.1, from coordinate 115,310,993 downwards.
TGCTGTTCTCTGTTGAAATAAACAGTACCGAAATCCAAGCAACCCCCTGGCTCATTACGACACCACCGCCGAGGAGATCCTGGAGCAGTGCGAAGGTACCGCTTGCGCTGCTGCTTCTACGTGCCGAGGGTGTGCAGAGGGCTGGAGCCCTCTAGGAGAGGCTTGTTTTACACAGTTTATTCATCTAAAGGTGTAGAAACGACAAAAAGGGCCTCTGTAAGGGAAGGTACCCCTGATAATGCTGGTGCACAGTGTGGCAACTTCACACAGGCCACTCCTGATCCACCTAAGCCTGCAGGACTTTCCTGTTGTGGCCTCTGCTTTCAAAAGCCCAAGGGAGGAGACCAGAAACAAAACAGTGAACGAAACCAGGCTCCCCTGAAGGAGGAAGGGCCCATTGCCCAGCTGATCCATCTCTGTGACCTGTGAGCTGAAAGTACGAGGTGTCCTGGGAGGCCCCACAGGGGAGTACATACCCATCGGGGCACGCAAGGTTGCATCTGATCCTGCAACCTCATTTGCAAATCAAATCGGATCATAACTTATCAGCCTTCCCACCACTACAACATTTAGATTTGCTCCTCCTGGCAGCCAGTAGTGAGTTGCGAGGCCTTTTCCCCCAGTGCAGTTGCATCGCAAGCCTCTGAAGGCCTGACTGATTCTGCTCCTACACCGTTTCACCAAATTCAGTGGGGCCGCACCTGGCTGACACTTGTGCCGGTGCAGAGCCTTGCCATCTTCCCCTGCGGGTGCTAGCACCAGCTGACAAGTTGTGTCTGCTACTGCTACGTGCCATTATTCATCTGCACGCGTTGCCTCAACACGGCGTGGTCTGAAAGGCCTGGAGGGGCTGAGCTCCTCCCTCCCCCTTCAGCCAGCAGGTGCCAAGCATGCAGAAATCGTGGAAACCACTGGGAGATCTGGAGGTCATCTTCAGCCCCCGGTGCTGAGGAAGGACCAGCTGCCTGTTGTAGCAGCTGAGGGACGTGAGGCTTAGACAACAGGGAGACAGTGCTGGAGGCCGTGTTGACTCTCACATCTCTCTTCTCTGGCCTGCAGGCAAGGTCCACATGGTGGTGATTGGATCTGGCACGGGAGGCACCGTCACCGGCGTTGCCAGGAAGCTGAAGGAGAAGTGCCCAGAGTGCAAAGTAAGCTGGAGGAGGCAGGGCTGCCCACTGGGAACGGTGGCTCCCCTGGGTTTTCCTGCCTCTGCTTTCAGTCAAGACTAACCCTACGGTCCACGTCACTCTCTCTCGTAAGGGCTGAGCTTTGGAAGTAGCGGCCCCTGCCAAGGGGGTGATGACAAACACCTGGGGTGTGATAACTTTTTAAGCAACCACAGCCACTTCCGCAACAGCTGAACGCTATCTGTTTAAAAAGCTCGTGGGGAACTGTACTTTTTTTTGGTCCTAGAGATCTCCACGCTGCCAGTGGGTAGGCATATTAGTGAATATTGGAGGGAGAAGAATGGTGCTGATAAGGGCATCGGTAATTTTTTGGTTTGAGACACGAGATTATTTCTGAACCCCCTTTGTGGTTAACCAAGCTTCCTTCCCTCGAAGATCATCGGCGTAGACCCCGACGGCTCCATCGTCGCTCTGCCCTGTGAGTTGAACAGGACGAACAACACCACCATAGAGGTGGAGGGCATTGGCCATGACTTCATCCCTACTGTCCTGGACAGATCTGTAAGTAGCTGCGTGGTGAGAGGCTTCTGCCTGAGCTTTGTCTTTGCATCTAGCCTACTCTCACCATTTCCTCTCCCCCATCCTGGCTCTGGAGCTGTCAGGCATCTTTCTCTCCCCGAGGAAAGGGTGCTGGCTGGAAAGGCTGGAGGAGCTGCCCACAAACAGTCTCCAGACTCGGGATGCCCTGACAGATGCTTTTGTTTTCATCAAGTGCTCAGAGCTGCCAGATGTTGTAGGCAGCAGCACTGCTGCGTTCATCAGAGGGTCACAACCTGAAATAGCACTTGCAGGTCTTGCTTTCTGCCTTGCTTACTGTCTTGCTCTCTCTTCAGGTGGTTGATCAGTGGTATAAATGCAACGACAGAGACTCGTTCCTCATGGCTCGCAGGCTGATCAGAGAGGAGGGATTATTGTGCGGTAAGCATCAGTGACAGCAGCTTCTTCTTCACTCGACAAACTTTTTAACCTTGTTGTTTAATTGCTCTGGGAGCAAAACACTTCAGGGGTAGGTGCTCTCTGCATTTTGTGCCTGCTAGGCTAACGGGGCTGAACGGCTGAATCCAGAGCTGGTGTGTAGGCCGCTGTAGGCTTCAGAGGTGTTGCAGTGAGTCAGTGGTCTGGGATCTGGCTCCTCGGCAACAATAATTATAGAAGCAATAACTCCTCTTGCTGTAACACTTTTGCACAGGGAACTGGATCTTCAGGCCTAATTCTGCCTGGTATAGTGTTACATGGACTGAAGAGAAGGATTAATAGGATTCAGAACAGGACAGGTGGACTAGAACTGTCCCACCACTAACAACTCTGTGAGGCTGTACTCTCTGTCTTTGAACTATTGCCACACTAGAGGTGCCAGGTTTGGACCGGGAAAGTTTGTAAGTAAAGTAAGTGTAAGATGTTCTTACCGAGTATTTCTCCTCGTGCCAACAAGCTGTAAGTGATCCCCAGGGCTTTCCAAAATGAACAGGTGCCCTCAGGCAAACCCTGCCTATACCCGAAGAGCCTCTACACGGCATCAGTGTCCCGGAGCAGATAGTTACGTGTTTGTGTCCAGGGCCAGACAATACGCAGCTACAGGCCTGTAGTTACAGCTGGGAAAACTCCTGAGCACTCCCATCCTGGGGGTTTTGAGGAAGATCAGGCAGTTTGTTGTGTTGATTTAACCTAGCAGGCTCAGACTCACCGTGTTTCAATGGAAACCGCTCGCTGAACTCAGCTGGTGAATAGCTTCATGTTCCCAGAACTGCATTTTTCAGGGACTTTCATCATGGGTTTGAAAAATGTGACCCGGTGCTAATTAACCTGCTGTAAAATACGTGCTGCCTTGAGTGCAGTGCGTAATTGGCACACAGATAGGGGAATGTCTCTCACTTCCAGTACTCGAGTGGGAGAATTGCCTCTGTAAAGCAGGGCCCTGCTGCCCCTACGTGCAGCACACCACATGCGTGCACACACACACACGCGGGGAGCGTTTAGGTCTTCCCATCACGTTGGCCTGGTATTCCAAGCATGAATGTAATGTTCATGGCTTGCTTTTTTCACTCTTTACAATGCATGTAAAGCAAAACTTTGACGGCCAAACACGCTGGCCAGAAGCTCTAGATTTGGCGTAGCCTTCTCCTCACCTGAAGGTGTGGGCAGCAGTGGGATGGATGTCCCCGTATTGCACCTCTCAGCCCTTGGCCTGTTGCCACAAGCCATCACATAGACGTGTCCCTTTAGTCTCCACCCGGTCTTTTCGTGTCCCAAAAACCTACAAGGCCCTGGGGCCAGCTGTCCTCCCTCTCCCAACGTTTTTCTCTCTCCTCTGGGTACCCGTCCAGGCGGCAGCTCGGGCAGCGCCATGTCCGTCGCCGTGCGGGCAGCCAAGGACCTGAAGGAGGGTCAGCGCTGCGTCGTCATCCTGCCCGACTCTGTCAGGAACTACATGTGAGTTTCTTGTTTTCCCCTCAAACAGCTCACGGGGAAAAAAAAAAGTAAACAAACATCAGGGAGAAACGTCGTGCTGCGGTGATAAGCGACAGGGGCTGGCTGTTGGGACGCCCGGGTTTATTTCCTCTCGTTGCTGACCGACTGCACGGAGCAGGAGTCAGTCAAGCCGAGTTAGGAAAGCAAATAGCTGGCGTGCTTCGAGCAGGCCCTGAGCACTCGCAGCTCCCGTTGACCTTAAAAGGGGTTAAGAGCAGCCAGCTGCAAAAATCATGGGAGCCCCGAGGCAGTGCTGCGGTCTGGGGCATGGAGCAAAGCACGGCTGCGTGCGGAAGGCTCACAGACCCGTCCTTTGTTGGTGATTTCTAGGTCCAAGTTCGTGAATGATAAGTGGATGATAAAAAACGGGTTCCTAAATGATGTCCAGGAGCATAAGCCTTGGTAAGACAACTTCCGCCGGTATGAGCTGCGTTAAGGAAATCAGCTTCCCGAGTCTGGGAATGATTATCTTCAAAGGGAAGTATTATCTTCTATTGCTGAAAAAATGCAGTCGAGTCCAGATCCCTCTGAGAAGGCTGTAAGCTCAGCTCCTCTCTCCTGAGTGGCGAGATATCCCTCTTCTCTGCTCAAAGTCTATTCAGTTTCTGTCCTGAAGATGCTGATCTGCTCCCACCTGGCGGTCTTTGCCCAGGCCACCTGAACCCTGCTGAGCAGAAGGGCTGAGCTGGATGGAAATCCCCACCCAAACCCCCCCACTCCCCTGTTGATATCCAAAGGAACACGAGGCCGGTGGGCAGAAGTGTCCCCCTCGTAGCAGGAAGCCTTTCAAACAGCTCTGGGGGTTTGTCTGGGCAGGGAACACTCAATTTCCACCTTCTGGAGCTGAGGGCCAGAAAAGACGACCACCTCAGCTGCATCTTGCACACCATGGGGAAAATGTCCCCTCAAGGCAGGGAACCACAGACTGCTGATGGCAGCTAACGTGTAACTGGGTGAACAGCACTTGTTGAGAAAGCACCTAGGCTTACTGAGGGACTGCAGGTATTCCTCGTGTCACCTTTTATTTTGGGTTACTCTAACCAAAGGTTTCTGCACAATATTTCCTAAAAGCTTTATATATTTCAGAGGCCTCTAACACCTGGTTAGGATGGTTCTTGGCCCCTCCAGCCTCTCACACTGCCCTGCATTTTCTGCAAGGGCTGAGATGTTGGGAGTTCCCTGTGGTCCCCAGAAAAAAAGTGTAGCTCATCCCTCCTAACTCACATCAGCGTTTCTGCCAGGCTCTCTCCTTGAGGAACAGCAAATCCATTTTGAGGCTCCAGGCTACAAAACCAAAGAAGTAAAACTGGTCGGCCTCTGCTTTAAGCTTACAGGCTTAAAGTGTGAGCTCTGCAGGCAGGCAGAAAGGATATCCCCGCACAGCTGGCCTTATTTCCACCGGCCTGGCCTCCCCGAGCAAGGCCCGCAGCCACGCAGCCACGAGTAACAGCTTGGCGCTGCCATTTGTCTTCCAACAGGTGGTGGAACATCAAGGTGCAGAAACTGAATCTCTCAGCCCCTCTCATTCTTCTCCCAGAAGTCAGCTGCCAAAAAGCAATTGAAATCCTGCAGGAGAAGGGATACGACCAGGCTCCCGTCGTTGCTGAATCGGGGTAACTATTTTTACTCGTCACATGGACGGCCGTTCAAACAGGAAAAAGTTGTTCAAACATGATTTAAAAAAAAAAAAAAAAAAAAAAAAAAAAGCAGCTCAGCCCCTACATAAAATGTGTGCCTGACCTCAGGCCTGGCTTTTGGCAAAACTCCCTGTTCCCTCGCAGACTCATTTTGGGAATGGTGACCCTCAGCAACACCCTCACCTCGGTGCTGGCTGGAAACGCACAGTTCTCAGACCCCGTTACGAAAGTCATCTATGACCAGTTCTCAAAGGTACCGCTGGGGCCAAGCCCTGTCTGGGGAGGGGGAGGAGGTGCACGTCCCTGGAGGTGCTCGAGGCCAGGCTGGATGGGGCTTTGGGCAGCCTGGGCTGGAGGGAGGTGTCCCTGCCCATGGCAGGGGGGTTGGAATTAGATGGTCTTTGAGGTTTCTTCCAACCTGAGCCATTCTGTGATCCTATGCACCACCACCTGCGAAAACGCTGCCTGTGGGGTTCACACAGCAGCTTTGTGGGTTGCCCACAGACCGTCCCATCGCCCCAGAACAGATGGACCCAGATCCTGGTTCATCCTGCCCACCCAGAGCCAGGATCAGAGGCAGGGGGCAGGCTCCTTGCTGTTGTCCTCTAAGTGTGAAGTGAAATGTAAACTGTCTCTTTCTGTCCTGTTTAGATTGGCCTGGAAGACAGCCTTGGGAAGCTTTCCAGCATCCTGGAGAACGACCACTTTGCTATCGTTGTGCACACGCAAATGCAGTGTAGGTATCTGCGAGGAGAGGAAGCGCTGTGTGGGCTCTGCACGAGTGGCCGAGATGGGAGAGGGAAATTCCCCAACCGAGCTTGGGAGGGATCAGTGCAGCTGCTCCATGTGTGCAGCCCCTCTGCCTTTGCAGGGAGGATTTCTGCCCCGCAGCCCTGCAAAGCTCTGAAGCTGCCAGCTATTCTTTCACCCCTCTCCTTTCCCAGCCCCATTGCCTCCCCTCGTCTCGTGGTTTCCCAGGTAAACCCAACAGGGGAGGTGGGAAGGTGTTCACCTGCCCCCCTGCCCTGACACCAAGGTGGGCACGGACTGCAGGCAGCAGCTCGGGGCGCTTTGTGCTTCTGTTTGTGCTTTTGTAGCCCCAGGCTTTTCGTACCCACTTAGGCTCTTGACCTTGAATTGAAATCATCGCCGTGCTGGTTGTGGGCAGCAGAGGAAACGAGGGGGAAGCTACGGAGACCTGCAGAATTAGCAGCCCGAGGGCAGGGGCAGAGGAGCATTTGGGCAGGTTAGATAAAGCCGAGGTGGAATTCGGGCCTGTAAGTGCAAGGGGAGAAACCACGCTTCCTGCATCCCACTTCTTAAAGACCCTCTGCTGTGTATGCCTGGAGGCTCTGCCATCTTCTCTGAACACCTCTGCTCCCACTTCTACCCCAGGGGATGCAGCCAAGAGATGTCCTCCTCCCTCTGTGCCCTGAAGACCTGGGCAAATCTCTTTGCTACGGAGCTAGGTGCTCTCAGACACCTCTGGTGGGCCAGGGGAAGTCAAGAAATCTGAAAACAGATGTCCTGGACCGTGAACAAACCCTGGGCACCCGAGCTGGGAGTCAGGGGTACAATGCCCAGTGATGTATGCAGCCTGAAGCATGCACGTATGAGCCCTGCCTGGGGTGGGAAGGGGCACAGGGCTGCTCTGCCCATGAGACCAGCCCCATAAAGCTCAGTAGGATCACATGTAGTAGGAGCACGTCAGCCCGAGGGCTGCTGACACACTGGTGGCAGCAGGGCTCCCGCCGTGTTGCTCCCCCGACCCAAACAGGTACAGTGGCAGCTGCTGTTCTGCAAACCTTACACACCTCTCCAGTGCAATCACACCGTAAAACTTCCCGAGGCACAGATTTGGCTTTGCCTCGAGGCGGGTGCTTTGTTTAAAACGTTAGCACGACGAAAAAGCGGTCAGAAGACCCGTGTTTAGAGTGACACGAGAGCTGAAGGGCGCAATTATCCTGATTTTATGGGTTTACGCATTGAACACGCAAAGCATTCCTGTGGTGAGCAACATCTGAGCAGCGTGCAACATCGTGCTGCGCTGGCTGCCAGCAAAGGGCTGTCCCCTGAACTCGCAGCCTCCAAAACTACTGCGTGCCTTCAGCCCAGCCCCGCTGCTTGCATCTCTGTGGCCTGCTGCCCCGAAGCCCCCAGCAGCTCACGTTCCTACAAAATGCTCCAAACAAGTTTCCTTCAAAACTGCTTTTGGTGCACGCTTCCGATTCTTTCACCAAAAGCCAACCCTCCTAGGCAGGATTTCCATTCTCAGCTATGTTGTCGTCAGAAGACAAAAGTCTCTTTTGTATGGCATTTTGATATACATTAAATGGCATCCACCAAACAGTATCAGCCAGCTGTACGCAGTGCCTTTTGCTCTGGCTTGCACACAACACCCATTTTTTCCTCCAGAGCTGCTGTTTTAACGCCCTCACAGTTAGCCCTGTATTTCTTACTTTCTTCCCACACTTTCACAGCTTGGTTTTTGTCTTGTGTGTGGACTCTGGTGGCTAATTGTATTGTCATTTAAGAAAAGATTGATCGGATAGTTAAAGTAATTGTTGCAATGTTATTTTATTAATGATATCAGAGGACGTTATTAGAGCAGAGTAGAAAGTGTCTCCTTGCTGCTCTAAGGAGTCTCCTTAGTTTGGCCTGGAAAGTTTTGTGCTGACAGAAACAGAACCAGAACAGAGTCTGGGCAAAAACTACTGTGAAATCAAGGATCCTGCGCAGGTAAGGACTGCGTTATTTGCAGCTGACACCTCCCTGACATGATCCCAGCAACTTGGCCAAGGCCGCAGCAGTCATTTCAGTGAAGGTACAGCAGAGACAACTGCTACCCCAGTTATGGTTTGCTCCTCATTAAACTAATTTTATTAAGGCACAGCCCCTGCATGGCTGTGGGATCTGTTTGTCTTTCTTTCTTGCTTTCTTGCTTTCTTCCTTGCTTTCTTTCTTGCTTTCTTGCTTTCATTCTCTTGCTTTCTTGCTTCCTTGCTTCTTTTTCTCACTAAATTGGCATTTTCTGTGCTTACAGTTAACGGAAATGGCAGCTCCTTCATGAAGCAGATGGTGTTTGGTGTGGTCACCGCCATGGACCTCCTCACCTTCGTCAGCAGAAACGACAAGAAGTAGGGCAGCAGCCTGGCTGCCCCGAGCCCCGTGCCTCCGGCTGGGTCAGCTGCTCCTCCTGAGCCCGAAACACGCGGCTGAAGATGTTTTGTGGTCTAATCCATCTGATAGTTTCTCAAAATCAGTGCAAATTGTAATGTAATAACCGCCTGTCTGCTAAATGCCACCCAGAGTATCACTAAAGAGAAGCTAACCAAAGAAATGCCGTTTGATAGCCATGTGTGGTTACACGGAGCTGCCCAGGGCTGAAGAGGTAACGAGGGGGTAGGGATAGGGTGGGGGTCATGGTTACCCAGATTTTGCCTGGTTTGGGGTTTTGCTGTGTCCGCTGGCAGTAGCGCTGAGGCCTCACAGCTGCCACGAGGAGGAGAAGGAGGAGGAGGAGGAGGAGGTCCCACCAGGGCTGGAGCCCAGCTCCAACAAGAGAAGCTCGAGCCTTCCCAAGGGCTGGGGACACCACACCGCACCCTCCTGCCCCTCGCCACCCCTCACAGCAGGGACAAAACCCACACAGGGCTGCAGGAAACAGCAAAAAAAAAAAACAAACACCAAAACCCAGGTCCTGCTGTGGGGGCAAGGAGGGAGCTGCTTCTTCCTCATGGACAAGGAGGGACAGAGCCTGGAGGTGTAGTGGGGTGGGATGTGGACCCCCACTAAGCACGAGGAGGGAAGGGACATCCAGGGGCTGTGCCGGGCAGAGGATGGGGGTGGAAAGAGGGGTGAGGGGCTGGGCAGGAGGGGAAGGAAAGCTCCTGGAGGAGCTGCAGGCCCTCGGAAAGCTCCCAGCTAGGGCCTGGAGGGCCGGTGCCACACATCCCCCGAGAAGGGGAGGCTGGTTCTGAGGATGTGATAACAGGGCGGGGAGATACGGCCACGTCCCAATTTCCTGCATTATTCATCTCATGAATATTCACCCCACGAGCTCACTATCAAGGGAGCAAAGGGGAAGGAGAGGCTGATCTTCCTTTTGCTGTTGGAGTGTTGTGTTCCGGGAACTGATAACGAAGGTCAGGAGGGCTGTTTGCCGCGGCAAAAAAATGTAAATGAAATCAAATGTGAAAGGAGCGCTGTGGGAACCGGCTGAATTGCTGGGGGAGTTGCTCTCAAAACATGCCAAGAGCTTCGCAGTCTTTCCGTAAGTCTTGGGAACTGCTACAAGGGGACAACAACCACTGCTAAGTGCTCGGTCCGTATTTTGGATCTAATCTAGTTTGTATGAGATTTTTATTAAATTATAGAATGCTCAAGCACGTATCGTTGGGAATGGTGTCCCTGCTGTCTTTTGTTCCCTGAGTTACACACACTAGATCAGATCTGCAAGTTTTTGGTTGAGTTAATCACCGTATTTGTCTGGGAAAAAAAAAAAAAAAAAAAAGTATAGACTGATGAGATCAACCTTACTGTGTGTTTTATTTATTTTCTCAGCTGTGTTGCAAACTGAAGGACATTTGGTGCCCAGTGCCAGTACAAGAGGCAGCGGGCACAAAGTGGAGCCCAGGAGGCTCCCCCTGAGCAGCAGGCAGCACTTCTGTGCTGTGCGGGTGAGGAGCCCTGGCACAGGCTGCCCAGAGAGCTGTGGGGGCTCCTCCTTGGGATCTCCAAAAGCCGCCTGGGCACGGCCCTGGGCAACCTGCTCTCTGAATCCCAGAGCATGCTAAGCCCTTCCTGATGTCTGTAAGTGTAATCTTTCCCCCCTGTGTACCAGACCTGGCTGCAAGAGGCATGGAGGTTTCCCTCCTTCCTCCAGCCAGGGCATGTCTCTTGGCAGGGATCTCCCGTTTTTTGGCCTCTCCCCTACAACACCCAGACCCCCACCCCCTAAGCAAGCACCTCGTTGGCACGGCTGGCGTCCCAAGGGGACTTCACGAGGACGTGGTAGCAGCCCGGACTTTTGCTGCCCAGAAACTTTCAGCAACACACACACTCCCTGCAGCTGAGCCTGAGCAACAGCGGTGCCAGCAGCGGCCGTGCCGCTGTGTGCTGGCTGGCAGCTGTGCAGAGGCTACGTGAGAGGCAGCTGCACTTCAGCACAGGGTGAAGTAACCGCTGAGTGTCAGCCCCGGTTTTACAATGGCTCCTGTATGCTGACTGCGAGTGTGGGAACGAGTAAAGGTTAGCGCAAGCCCCGGTCATTTTGGGATTGCTCCACCTGGGCTGGAGCCAGCCCCTCCGAGGCGTTCCCAGGGCTCCCCTTTCCACCCGGCAGAAATCAAACGTGCTGGAGGAGATGACAAGCCACCGAGTGCCGGCATCGCCCTCAGGGTAGGAAGGGCAGAGCTGGCCACAGGATGTCAGAGCTGCCTCTGCTGGGGTTCGTCCCGGGCTGTGGCGCTGGGGATGCAGACGTGCCCCGCAGCAGAGAGCCTGGGTGCATGGGACTGGCTGCTGCTCTCCTGCCCGCTGCCGCCATGGGGTGAAAAAAGCCTCAGCCTGCAGGGGAGGGTTTGTTTGCCTTGTCTGCAGAAATCCCTATGGGACCCGGCTGTGCTGGGCAGCTGAGCGATGTGTGCTTGGACACCTGGGCTGGGATGGAGAGGACTGCATGGCCAGCTTTAGCGGGGTATGAGGCACTGCTGACAGCTAGCAGAGGAATGGGGATTTGCAGGCTTCAGGAGCCTTGGGAGGTGGGTGAGGACAGGGCAGGGGAGACAGACCCTGGTCCTGCAGCACGAGCACACCCTCTTCACCCCATGCCTTCTGTTCCAGCAGTGTCTGGGAGTGTTGTCCAAACACTCCTTGAACTCTGTCAGGCTCAGTGCTGTGACCACTGCCCCAGGGAGCCTGTCCCAGTGCCCGACCCCCCTCTGGGTGCAGACCCTTTCCCTAACCCCCAGCCTGACCCTCCCCTGTCCCAGCTCCATGCCGTCCCCTCGGGTCCTGTCGCTGTCCCCAGAGAGCAGAGCTCAGCGCCTGCCCCTCCGCTCCCCTTGTGAGGGAGCTGCAGGCCGCCATGAGGCCTCCCCTCAGCCTGCTCTGCTCGGGGCTGAGCAAACCCAGTGCCCTCAGCCGCTCCTCATACATCTTGCCCTCCAGACCCTTCACCATCCTTGTAGCCCTCCTTTGGACACTCTCCAATAGTTTTATGTCCTTCGTATATTGTGGTGCCCAAAACTGCGCACAGTACTTGAGGTGAGGCCACAGCAGGCAGAGCAGCGCAGGCCAACCCCTTCCCTTCAGGCAGTGCCGTGCCTGATGCACTGCAGGACATGGCTGGCCCTCCTGGCTGCCAGGGCACACAGCTGGCTCATGTTCAATGCGCCATCAGCCAGAACCCCCAGATCCCTCTCTGCGGGGCTCTCCCCAGTGTTTCACCCCCCAGTCTGTACATACAGCCACAGTCACCCCATCCCAGGTGTGGGATCTGCCACTTGCTCTTATTCAACTCCACGTTCCCCTGCTCCTCACCCCATTGCTCTGCAAGGTGGGAGCACAAGCTCATTAGCACATCAGGCTAAAAAGCCAGCGTGATAAACATCTCCCCAGCCCTGCCCAGCCACCTTTTGTGCTGTGGAGGCTTCCCCGCCTCCCTCACCGGGTCTCACCACATAAATAGAGGGCTGGGTGCTGCTGGCCAGCACTGCGGCTGCTGCTCAGGGTCTGCAACACCTCGCACCCCAGCACCCATCCCGGCTGTGCTGCAGGTACCCAGAATTGGGGGGGGACGGACAGGGCAGGGGGTCTCTGAGTGGTACCACTGGGAAAGGGGCCTTGGGGTAAGCAAGGGGCTGTTGTCTCTGCATCCAGCAAACGGGAAATGCGATGTTTTGGTTTGGCTGGAAGTGGCCTCTCTTGAGGAATCCTAGGTAGAGTCTGAATGAAACAAAAATGAAGTATTTTTGTTTAGAAGAAAAGTTGAGAAGTAATTGCAAGTAGTTGTATGTTTGCAAGAGGAGGCTCTCAGCTGCAGAGGACAGAGATAAGGACACAACCGTAATCAGAGGAGGCACTGGGGTGGTCAGAGGTGCCAGCCATGTGGGCAGGTTGTGGTGCAGCAGGATGCAAGGTCACTCCATTAGGGGGAGAAGAGATGGAAGTGCAGGCTGTGCTTATAGGAATTTGTCTTGAAAAGCTGTCGGTCTGAAAAAAAAGGCCTAAAAAAATACAGGAGTGTCAGTGTGAGCTGCCTGGCGGTGCCCTGCTCTCGGCAGTGACAGTGCCCAGGAGGCGAAAGCAAGCATGAGGATGGGATTTCACTGCTGTTAAGAGATCCCCATTTGAAAATGTAAAGCTGAAAACTGGAGGAGGCAAAGAAAGGAGTGGCAGAGAAGTGTCTGAGGCCTGAAAAATCTTCCGTACAAAGTGAAGGCTTCAAAAAATTGGAATGAGGAGACTGGGTGAAGGAGCGAGTTGGATAGAAAACATGGGCTGAAAGCTTCCAGGTGGCTAAGGGCACAGCACAGGGGGTCAGGAACTAAAGGCTTGGCACATTTAGTGGGGAAACACAGTCCACTGTTATGGCAGTGTTTCCTCATATGTCCAAGACCAAATATCTCCCAGGAAAAAGTAGCCATTGGGGTGTTAATTACCTGAACATCAGGGGCTTGGTGTGCCCATGCCTAGTGTGATGCCTGCACTGATTTTTTTTTTTTATTTTTTAATTTATTTTTTCTCCCCAGCAGCATGACTCCTGCTGGTACACTCTGCCTGTGGCTGGGCTGCCTCCTGCTCTGTGGCGCTGCCCCGACACCCATCTGTGACCCCAGCACCTGCTCACCCTGCTCTGAGCCCACCCATGAGGGCTGCTGCCCACCCTGTGGCCCTCCCTGCGCCTGCCCCCCATACCTGGAGGATGACTGCGAGATGCAAGGCTTCACTGACAACCGTGTCCCCGCCGGCCTCTCCTTCTACATCGACTTTGCCCGCAAGCTGTGCACCTGCCAGCCCAGCGGGGACATCACCTGCGCCCCGCACTGCCCCTCAGTGCCCCCCACCTGCCAGGCTGTGGGCAGCCCGGTGGCCGATGGCTGTCCCCTCTGTGTCTGCTATGACAAGCAGGAGGTGGCAGTGCCTGCTGGCACCGTGGTCTCCCGGGGTGCCCAGCTCTGCAGCTGCCCTCCTGAGGGGGGACGGCTGCAGTGCGGTGATGGGGTAGAGGTGTGAGATGCCCACGCTCTGCCAGCCGAGGGCAGAGGGATGGGGAAGCCTCCTGGGGAGCAGGCAGCTTTCTGCTCCTCGGGGCATCCCTGCTGGAAGGCGTTCAATGCATCAAACAGCCCTGGAGGGGCTGGCATTGAGTGTGTCCCTGCCATCGGCTGTGGGGAGATGCCATCCTGTATAAACCAGGGTGCAGTGCCTGTACTTGGCAACGTTTCCTTGCGGCTTGGTCTGCTCCACGGTGGCTGGCAGAGTGGCTGGGGTGACTGCAGCCAGCATGCAACTGAAACAAATTGCAGCTATTTATTTATTTGTGAGATGATTGTGCTTTTTTGTGTGTGTTTGTTTATATAGTGTGTCTTGAGTCAACGTGCTGGATAAACTTCCTTGCAGGATCCAGCTTTTCCCTTTCTGTAACTCCATCAAATTCAAAGTGGTGGGACCACAATCAGGAGATTTGTTGACATTCCCTTCTCCCAGGTGTTCCTCCTCTTCCTCACACCAGAGTGAGGTTGTGGGGATTAGGAGGGTTGGTGCGTGGCAGTGTCCTTAGGAGGTGGCAAACTTCCAGCCTCCAGAGCAAAGACATGAAGAATCACACTGAGGACGTCAGCAGCCATGGAGCAATCCTTTGTGGCCACCTCTGTGAAGCAGCTCCCTGGGTCTGAGCCCATCGCCAGTCCTGTCTCTGTCCTGGTTCAGCACAAATACCCCAAATTGTGCCCTCCTCACTCACGCTCTCTCCTTCCCACTGCTGGAAACAGCAGAAAAGTGTTCTCTGAATGCTTCAGAGCATCTGTTTAGATATGTTTATGTACATATATCTATATATATGCAGGAAAACTGTAATCAAACGCAGCCTCATCAGGCTGAGCCGTTAACAAATGTCAGTTGTGTTTCTTTGAGGGTTGAATAAAAACTGTTTCACTAACAAACTTTGTGAAAGCTTTGTTGATAAACACACGTATACCTAATGCCTTAAGTATTAGCTGCTGTTACTGTGTCGAGACAAGCCTCCCTCCAGCCACCTCTGCCCCAGGTACACCTGGAACACCTCCCCACCCCTGTTTCCTAACCTTGCGGGTTAGGAAACAACAGCTCTTGCTTTCCTGTGGGTTTCTGAGGCAGGCATTGTGAGAGAAGTTAGAAGGCGATGTGCTGAACTTTGCCAGACACCATGAATCATGCAGTCAGCACATACCTCTTCCCCTACTGATTTCATCACAGCTGAGCTGTGGGAAGGGTGACAGAAATAACTCTCTCCAAGGAGTAAGAGAAGACCCCGCAGACAGCTAACCCCTGAAAGATAAAAACAGATAAAAGCTGGGGTGTGCCTGTGTCTCCACAGCATGGCTGAGGCTGACAGGGACCCCCGGAGGCCCCCTGCTCCAAGCCCTGCCCAAGCAGGGCCACCCAGCGCAGGCTGCCCAGGGCCAGGGCCAGGCGGCTTCTGGAGGTCCCCAAGGAGGAGCCCCCACAGCTCTCTGGGCAGCCTGTGCCAGGGCTCCTCACCCGCACAGCACAGAAGTGCTGCCTGCTGCTCAGGGGGAGCCTCCTGGGCTCCATTTTGTGCCCGCTGCCTCTTGTACTGGCGCTGGGCACCACTGAAAAGTGCCTGGCTCCATCCTTGAACGCTCCCTTTGGGTATTTATGGACACTGATGAGATCCCCCTGAGCCTTCCCTTCCACAGGCTGAACAGCCCCGGCTCTCTCACACTCTCCTCACAGGATAGGTGCTCCTGCCCCTTGATTACCTTAATGGGGGCCCGTGACAGGATTCTTTCTGCTATGTCCATGTCTTTCCTGTACTGAGGAGCCCTGAACAAGAGAGGCGGACATACTGTAGAGTCCTCCTTGCTCCAAACCCTCCTCCAGCAGAGGGTAGCGCAGCACACACACATGTGGAAGTGACAGAGCAAAATGTTAGAGCCGCGGGCAGCAAACAGCCCCGTCCCAACACCAGCTGGTGAGGATGAACCTCTGGATTCATGCACATCCTTCCCGTGGTCACAGTGTGCTCTGTCATGGGGAATGGTGTTTCACCCAGCGCCCCTTCCCCTCCCCAGCTCTTCTCTGTTGGTCGGAAGGTCTCTCTGAGTAAAGATGAAGCTCAGCATCGCCTGGTGGAGCAGGCAGCAATGTGAACATGGCAGCGAGGCCAAGCTCTGGGCTCACCCATTGCAGGGTGGGCGAGCGCGGCCTAGTCTGCTGCTGAGGCCAGGAGCGCGAGGAATGTCATGCATGGCAGGCTTTAACCCTGTGCTATGCCAGTATTTAGAAATACCCGAATGAATTCATACCCTGGACATGTTTTTAAGTTGTGACTTTTTCACTCCATGGGGTCAGCTGGCTGTCTTTCTCGTTTGCCAAAGGTTTACAGAAATCGGGGTCAGTCCACAAGTGCAGTGTCACAAGCGGTCTCCGCAGGCACGAATTTCTCCTCCTGGGGCGGGTGGCAGTCTGCTGAGCTTGGCTTGGTCTTTGCCTCGCGTCTTATCTGCCCCTCGTGCGAGACTGATAACCTTTTCAAAGCAGAGGCTGACGGCAAGGACTGGATAACACGGCTCTTGTGCCTGTCTGCGTAAACACCTGGGGCGGCACAGGAACAAAGAGCAGCCCCTCTTCAAACAGCTGTGGCAAAATTAGCCCTGAAAACTGCAACTCCTGGAAAGAATTGATGTTGCACGTAATGCAATCAACTCTGAGGGGTTGTTTGTGCCCTTTGGCATCCCGTAACTTTGTAAAAGATCATCACTGCTGCTTAGGTGTTTGTGAAACCAATGAGGCCTTTCTTCACCGCGTTACAACGATTTGAATAGCACCGTGTTTTGGGCTTAAGTCCTTTCAGCATGCCCTCTCAATTCCTGCCTCAAGAAGCTGTAAAACATTAGACAAAAACAATATTCATGCATGAAAGCTGATTAGGAGGTGTCCTTTTGGCACCACACCACCCAGTGCCAAGAAGCTAAGGTATTTGCCCAGGTCCTTCCACCTTTTCGGGCAGCAGGTCAGGACAAGCTGCTGTCTGTGTGGGTATCGCACAGGCTGGCATCCCTGCTGCTCCGCTCCCCCAGCTGCCTCTGTAAAACCAGAGGAGCCGACACGGGGATTATGTTGGCCGAAACTGCAGAGCAGCAGGTCAGGGGATACATGTGCAGAGGGATTTAGCAGGCAGGAGTTTCAGGGCAAAACCAATATGCACTCAATACAGCATGTATTTTACTTCTGAAATTCAAAATGGAAATGGATTTTTTTCTGATCATTTTTTTTTAATGTAATTTCTTTAAAGATTTGCATGATTTACTATTTTGTAAATCATGTAAACCATGTTTCCCTAACCAGTGCATAGTTTGTGATGCAGAGTATTAAAATATGCATATTTCTACACCTAAGACTTTTAATGGGGGAAAAGCAAACACCATTAAAAAAATGTCCTATCACTACGCTCCATGACAGAGTCTATCCCCAGCTTTTCTGCAGGCCCCTTTAGGCACTGGAAGGCTTCTGTAAGGTCTCCCCAGAGTCTTCTCTTCTCCAGGCTGAACAACCCCAGCTCCCTCAGCCTGGCTTCACAGTAGAGGTGCTCCAGCACCTCGATCAACTTTGTGGCCCTCCTCCGGACTTGTTCTAATACATCCATGTCCTTCTTGTGCTGAGGGCCCCAGAGCTGAACGCAGTGCCCCATGTGGGGTCTCAGGAGAGTAGAGCAGAGGGGCAGAATCCCCTCCCTCACTCTGCTGGCCACGCTGCTTTTGATGCAGCCCAGGATGCGGTTGGCTTTCTGGGCTGCAAGCACACGTTGCTGGCTCACATCGAGCTTCTTGCCAACCAACACCCCCAGGGCCTTCTCCTCAGGGCTCCCCTCAATCCATTGCTCCGGGATTGCCTTGGCCCAGCTGCAGGGCCTTGCACTTGGCCTTGTTGAACCTCATGAGGTTCGCACAGGCCCACCTCTCAAGCCTGTCCTGGTCCCCCTGGATGGCATCCCTTCCCTCCCGCGTGTCAACTGCACCGCTCAGCTTGGTGTCACTGGCAGACTTGGTAAGGATGCACTCAATGCCACTCTCTGTGTTGCCTACAAAGATCTTAAGCAGCGCCAGTCCCAATACCAACCCCTGAGGAATCACCTATCATTGGTCTCCACTTGGACACTGAGCTGTTGACCACAACTCTCTGAGTGTGACCATCCAGCCCATTCCTCATCCACCGAGTGGTCAGTCTGTCAAACCCATGTCTCTGTCATGTGGAATGGTGCCCAGTGCTTTGCCCAAGTCCAGGTAGATGGTGTCAGTTGCTCTTCCCCTGTCCACCACTGCTGTAACCCCATCACAGAAGGCCACCAGATTTGTGGTCAAGCACTCTTGTTCCAGTACAAAAATTCAGTGAGACTCCAGTAACAGAATACCCTCTAGAAATTTTCTTTCTGGCCGCAGTTTGGATCTTACGCATGGAAACATATGTACTCATCCATGTCTTTGAAAAAGCTACCAGAACACTAATCAATGTTGTTTACGGAATCACACACATAATTAAGTCCCCTTGCCTGAAATCAAAAGTGGCCTGAATCTTAACGATGAAACAAACTCCCAAACTGAGCTATGCAGAAATGTATAACATAACTTGATGGACACTAAAGCGTTGAGGAGAGTCTCTGAAGTTAGCAGCTCACAGTGAAAGGCTGCAGGTGGAAGAAGGCACAGAAAAAACAGCATATCAGTGAATCTGTGATTTCTTATTTATGACCTGTAGAGTTTTCATTACTATGGAAAATCTAGTCTTAAAAAGGTTTGGATCTTAACAAAAATTGTCTCTGAATTCAATTTTATTACAACATTTACATTTAGTATATGCATCAGTCTGTATTTAGGGTACAGTGATAGATTTAGCAAAAAAAAAGCATGCTAGGAATACTGGCCAGGAGAAGGCCGTCAGACTGAACCTTCTGCCTTGTGCTGGTGGTGACACAGAAGTCGGAAGACCAACAGAGAGATAAATATCCATGAGTTCCCCCCCCCCCCCGATTTCTTCCATAAACTTTAGATTGCATCTCAGTTGCAGCAGGAAGATGAGCCATGCCTGACCTGGGAAGAGCACATTGCCCTTAGAATTTAGTAGGGTAGTAAAATTGTGGGGTTTTGTTAATTTTTTAAATTATTTTTATTTAATAGAGCACAGGTGTAATGCTGCATACCTTGTGCACTCTGGCAACACACAAATTTCAATCTGGATGTTGAATAAATAGTGCCTGGTGTGCCAACCTTCCCTGGTACTTTTTGCAGCATCCTCATTTTGCAGTGCACGTATGGAGTTTATTTTTCTTCTTTTTGGCATTGAAGGTACTGCTCTGGTTTTCTACAAAGAGGAGCATTTAGAAGCAGCCCCTAAGTTGGATAATAAAGGATTAGCATTTTGTAAACAGGTGCTCCACGAAAGCCAACACGCTAATCAGCTACTCATGATTACGCTTCCAATCCCTGTCGTGCCTTCATCTGGCAGGGGAATTTGAGACCAAGAGACCAGGAACATGCTCTTCTGGCTGTAACTCAGGTACAAGCATCTCCTCTTTTTTGGTTTTGTTTATTCTCTATAAGGAGAAATTTGCTCCCTGGGAGGAGTGGAGTTAAAACTCTTTCCAATCATATCATGGGGAGTTATGCTACTCGCAGGCACTCGTACTATGCAGTTAATCACAGATTAACACCTCAGGAACAAAATATAATCCCAAACACCTCAGGGACATATTCTGGAGTAAGCAGATCAGTGTAAAAAGACCATTTTCCTTGAAAATAGTCAATTATGCCTAGAATCACATGCTCATCAGTGCAGGAAGACAGCTGTTGTGCAGTTGCTCATGGAGCAGATGGAGGCCCTGACCTGGTCACCTGAGCAGTTTTGACGTGGCCCATGAGATCCCCAGGAATTTGTGAGGGTGCCCACACCCTGCCGTGACCTCCATCCTGCTGTCACCCAAGGGGATGCGCCTGCCAAGCAAGGCACAGCCACGCGAGGCAGGCTGTCTGTCTGCATCTGTGCTGAGTAAGACGTGCACGTCAAGTGAGTTTGAGTTTCTTGCTAGTTGAGGTGCTATCTTATCTGACATTAGGCTGCTGCTCCCTTCCTGACAATTCCTGACCTAGCAGGACATGATTTCAGGAACGTGTTACAGTCTACCCTGCTGAAGAAGTCAGCAGATGGGGCTCGTACCAGAGAATTCTTTTCACATAAGTATATATATACCATATATGCTTGGAACCATTATTGGAAGTTTGATGTCCATGCCATTTTAATTAACAGTTTTGAAACAACAACAAAAAGAAATCCCAAAGTCACACACATTATGGACTATTTACCTGCTAATTCTGTCTTTCATCAAAGCTGCTCCTGCGTTACAAAAGCATAATAAAAATCCCCATACTGTTAAGGACTAGTAAACATTTTTCTTCATTTGCATAATCAGGAAAACCCAAACAAACAAGAAGGCCCAAGACTGACTGCCCCAGCCAAAAACTGGTTAAATAGTTTGAAA
Organism: Aythya fuligula; assembly: GCF_009819795.1. Taxonomy (NCBI): domain Eukaryota; kingdom Metazoa; phylum Chordata; class Aves; order Anseriformes; family Anatidae; genus Aythya; species Aythya fuligula. The sequence goes on along the minus strand of NC_045559.1, from coordinate 115,290,939 downwards.
CTCAGCTCAAGATTTCTCAAAACCGTGTCTTTCAGCCAAACAATACTGCTAAAGTAATGCGAATGCTTCGCTTTAAAAATGTGCTTTTCCAGTTCACAGAGAACAGTAGTGTAAAAATAAGTCATCCACGAAGCACATTCTGATTTTTAATTTTATCCTTCGAGAGTTTGGTTGCTTCAAAAGTCTCTTAACAACTGAGGGCTAAAAAAAGTTACAGGTTTACATTTTAAAGATTGTCCATCGTGTAGACCAAACGTTGCCAACCCACTGGCAGATTTATGGGCCACTTCTGTCATGATCTGAAAACGCTGGATTCGATTAACACAAGGTAAGGATCTTTATAGTAGTCTACAAAGTTGGTAAGGCATTTCACTGCTTTCTCGCACATTGCTTTTTGCTGGCAAAAAACAGCTGTGATCACTCAGCAGATCCTAAATAACCGAGTCACAGAAAAAAAAAAAAAAAAAAAAAAAGAAAATTTTTATATTTCCAGGTGACATGAACAAACAAATAACATGATTTGGGCAATCACTTGAGAGCACATTAGTGCCAATTTCACTACACGTTACATTGGGTGATCGAGTTACTTCAGGACTTAAAATTAAACAACCCAGAACCGACTGAAAGAGCTCAGCAAGCCCAGGAGGGGCACGTGTGGAATCCGCACCGAGGGGGAGCTTGGCAAAACCAGCCAGCTTTGCTCTCCAGCTACCCTGGACAGTAAAGAGCTGAGAGTACTCGGCCCACGGCTGATGATCTGACGTTACAATTAAACTTGCATTGTCATGGACGTGCTCTGGTTTTAGGAGGTGGTGACAGTTTCAATTTATTCTTAGGAAACCAAAACATTTCAGGTAATTGTTTCGCATGCAAGGTTTTCATGGGGGAACCAAGTTCAGTTACATTTCCAACAGGATTCCAAAACTACATTTCTTGCCTATTCAACTCTGAAAACCAAGCTGAATATAAGGCTGAAAGGTTTAAAAGATCAGTCGAAGTAACAGAAGCCAGAAAGACAACAACGATATAGCACCTAAAAATGGGAGATTCACACAACGTTTATGACATTCATGTCTTGCATAGACAAATGCTTATTATTTTTTTTTTCCCCCTCAGGACAACTCAGCTTCAGAAAATAAATCTTAAATCAACTTTAATTACAGTTAAATGCATGTGTTTCGGTTTTCCAAAATACATTATTTTCTTTTTAACTGTTGCTACAAGTGTAATAGTTTTATGAAGCTCTCATCCCTTGGAAAGACTGTTTCACCCTTTGGGGCTGTCAAGTTCATGAAGTCAGGAAGCTGAACTGCTTTCCAATCCTCTTTCCCCACGTGATTAGAGAAACAAACAGCTCTATTATTCATGCAGTACGTCTCTGTGGCCCTGCTCCAGAAGAAGATCCATAAACCTGAAGCTACTTTTAGAACAGAGGAACTGGGAACTCTCATCCTTCAGTGTGGGTCTGTCTTCTGGCCATGTTTCCACATCAAAACGATGCACTGCACCCAGCAGAACCACATGAAGTTCTTCCCTTCTAATCCCTTCACCCACAGGCTGGTTTTCTCTGCAAGAAAACCTAGGCATGCAGGCAGAAGCAAGCTGAAGGGCTCTCCAAGAGGTTCCCACTCATGATCAGCATGATCAGGGACCAGAAGAGGGAAGCAATGCTTTTGCAGGTAAATGCAGCCCAACGTGCAGCCCTTACAGAGTTTCCCTGAGGTCAGCTGGACTCCACTTTGACCCAATATCCGGATCTAGGAAAGTCTCTGCAGAGCCAGAGCCATGCCTATCAATTATGTCTTCCAACATTTTTAATTTTTTTTTTTTTGAACAGTCATTTAAAAATACATACTGACCAATTTGGAGTTGATTTACTAAATAAAGTTGTTTCCAAAGATACAAAATAATGGGAAATCAGCTTGCTTGTCACAGAAGTCTTGGGAAAAGTGGACTGAAAACTCCGTTTTGGGTTAATGATCTAGATTACATTGGGAAAAAGTAAAAGTTTCAATAATTATGTTTGCATAAGAATTGCAGTAATTTAAAAACCAAATTAGCTCTTCTCTTGCCTACCAATACAACTTTAATTGGGGGTAAGGGGCAATTATACATGGGTTTAATGTTAGGTTCTCTATGAAGACTTTGTACATAACTGCCTAATGTAAACATTTTTTTCCAACTACCACAGAATAGTGATGCTTTGTTTAAACCAGCAGTCTTTCTTACACAGCAAAAAAGGAAGCACGTTTTCTTCTCAATTGTGAAAAGACAGCTGCATGTCTAGGCAGCTCATACCCCTACTCTCACCAAATTAAAAGACAGGGTTTGAGTTCCTCATGTTAAGTAATCTCTTGGATTACACTGGTAACTTTTCCAATTTTAATAATTGACTTGACCACATCTGTGTTTCTAATTTGACCGTAGAACTACTCCATATTCTCCCTTTCATAGGGGCTTCCATCAGCTTCACTTTCCAGGAATTTACCAACCAGCTAAAGACAAGGTGACAAATGTGAGACAAATGATCTACGAACCCCAGTTTAGTTCGTGCTTCCCTTTGGTGCTGGCTGCTTGCTGCCCTCCTAGATCTGCCGCTGAGCCATTTCCTTGCCTACCTTCAAGCCGGTGAGGAAAGTGCTGCTGTTGTGCACTGGTAACTGGTCAAGGAGGGAAAAGGCACTGAGAAATGACTTGTTCTTCTAGCATAGGCTGATTTGGAAAAGCACAGATTTGACCACAGCCCTGCACATACCGAGAAGTCATTACTCGGCTGCCTACAAGATACAAAAATTAGCACACCATTACATGTGGAGAAGGGTAGCTGAATAATCCCCCCAGGGAAATCAAAAAGCATAGCCAATTACACAGTGGAAATTGTGAGGGTGATGAAGTACTTGTAGAGTTGTAAAAAAAAAAAAAAAATATATATATATATATATAAAATCTGTCTCTCAGTTCTCATCATCTTAGGTATCCTTTGTAGGAGCAGTGGGTTGAATGTTTCCAGAGGAGCATGATCTGCACATGATAGCTTTCTTTTAAAGGTATTTTTGGGTTGAATTGGGTTTGACAATAGCTTTTGGGATAGTTAAGCTTTGTCAAAGTCTTCCTAATTAAATCTTACATGAGTCATTTGCAAGTTATGCTCTTTACAAACATGTCACATTAGTGGCAAAGTAGAGAACTTAGAAGAACAAAATTCTTTAGAAATTATCACTCCAGCAGGAACAGATCATTACAGTCTTTGAACTAGGAAGCAAAATCCTCAGTCATGAATAAACAAAAGCTATTGCAGAAACATCACTAGTGATGAGTAAAGCCCAATTTGTCAAAACAGCTACCAGTCACTTAAAACTAGTATCATTCTCCTTGTATGTGTACCAGTGTTATAGACATTTCTTTCTGAAGTTTTTCTTCATACCAACTTAAACATGACCTGTAAAACAGTCTTCAAAGACCTCCTTTCAAGCATTTAAGCATATAAAAAAGTACATGCTTGAAAATCCCACTGAAATCAATGGGACCTAAGCATATGCCTGAGTATTTTGTGAAACAGAAATTTAAGTATTCAATTAAAAATTTGCATCTGCTAGAGAGTTCTGCTCAAATACAATGTCTAAAGCTTCCATAAGCTAACATCCTTTTCCCTGTCATGTTAGAAATGCAACTAGATTTGATCTAAACAAGAGATTTCTGGCTTTGATCTAATCTGACAGAGGGACAAAGGGACAGGGGAAAAGAGGACACTGATCATACCGTGAAGACTCTTGGCATCTGTTATTTCTATTTAACAACGGGAAATATGAAGTTCCAAGAGTGAGCGTTCATGGATGAACGGAAAGACTCCAAACTTTGGGGGAAAAAATAAAAGGACTATTACCACAAAAAGTGTTTTCATCATTAGCTCTTAGATTTTAAATGACAATAGGATTTTCTACTCTAATAAAGCCTGCTGTATACTCTTGTAGTGACCTTCAGATTTGATTTTTTTTTTTTTTGCAGAAATCCATAAATTATATGTCTTTTTGTATTGGGGGAAAATATTTCAAATGCAATGAAATAGTGACAGCAGAATTCATGACTGTATAGTACATATCTTTTCGCTTTTCAGAATCAGATGTACAAACTATAAACTCTTAAATTTCTCTAATAACCGGAAGTGTCGTAGGCATTTCAATTTACTTACCTGAATACTCATTTAGCAAATATCTTCAGATACAAGTCTAGATACAGAGTTAATGTAATTTGAATATTAGTTTACACATAATATAAATCAATGTTTGACAATATCAAAATCCCATCAAACAGTGGGCCCCTTCTTATGCTATTATCAAATATACTATATCACTGTGGGATAGCTGAGAATCATAGAACGCTAGTATAGGTTTGTTTATTAAATTTGGTCAGTTTTCAGACCTTCCAAATAGGAATACTAAACATTTATTTTTCCCCTCTGGAAATTCTTTTTTTTTTTTTTTTTTTTTCCCTCCTGCGTAATACAGTCGTCATCCCAATTCCTAATGAATTTATAAAAATATTTTTTATCCAATAACCCCGGCAAGGTAAAAATAGGAGTTTTTATAGCAAATGATAAACAGGCTCACGGACTATGAGAGAAACTAAACTTATTTAAGTTGCCATACATTCGCTACCGAATCACACATCACCATTTTCTTTTTGTGTGTGTTGCTGTCCACCTCAGACTAGCAGTTTTTAAGGTGCAGAAGCATCTTTCAAATATATGCATCAAACTTAATGATCAATTTCCACACACTAGTGTCACATGCTTTAAATTTACATCACCTGCCCATCAAGAGCTGTGTTAAATAACAGCACTAATTGAAACTGCATAATTCTTTAGAAACTGCAGCACTTCCAATTCAGAGAATAAAGGGGTGCTAACATGGTTCTTTATATTACTAGATATAATTTTCTGAAATAAGAAAATTAAAAGAAATGAAAAAACACATTTGAAAGAAGTTGCTGCACCTGCAAAAACACTCTTTAAGCTTACTATGAAATACAAAAAAGTGCACCCTTCTATATCTACATATAAAACATATTAGAAATAAAACTTGTGTAAAATGTTTGCTGTGCAAACTATAAAAACAGTCAGTCAGTCCATTCTTTTTCCTAAACGTTTTGTCACACTCTCTTGCTTCCTACTGCAGAGAATCGCTGTTATCCAAAACCAGCCCACTGATATTTGTCGTTGAGAGATCTCCTCCATCATCTTCACCGCTGTCTACAGACTCATCCTCACTCTGCCCTGCCATCATAACTTGCTGAACAGCCAAAGTAGCACCATCAGATGACAAGGACTGGAGACTGTCTACATTCATGTTGACTGGAGCTGTAATTGTTACAACAGCACCTGCAGAAGCACAATCGTAGAAGTTTAGCATCTTTCTTGGTTTCTCAGTTTAAGCTATACATATGTATATGTAACAGATTTTGTTTCTAATTGACAGGAAGGAAAGCTGAAGAACGAAATTAGAATAAAAGCTAAACAGATTGTTTTACACTTAAATGTTAGGAAATGCCAGAATTAAGTTGGCCAAGAATCTTAAAGGTAGCTGTGTTCTGGACACTCATTACAGGAATTCTCCAATCTAGTCATCACAAGAGCATTTCTGCAGAGCATTACAGATTAATTAATTGCAGAAAAGTGGGAGTGTTCATAGAGATCCAAGGTGACTTAAATGGATAAAGCTGTTGTCAGATTCAGCAAAGGCTGTGGGAAAGGCTGCTACAAGATTGTGACGAATAAAGCAGCAGGCTGCAGGAGAGAAAGGATGGTCCTGAGATTAAAGCAGTTAGATTCAATTTAAGAAAGAGAAGTATTTGTTTGATCTGATGCTAGGGAAGTTACTTCAGTCAAATTCTTTGGAAACTATTGTATGTTTCTGCTTCCCAATGCTCAACTTGAAACACATGAGGCATATATAGAACTGCAGATGCTCAGCCCCTCTAGCAATAGCGAAAGGAATGCAAGCTGTATGGGGAGTCATGAAGCTGAAAGAGAAGTCCTGCTAGTCAAACAGAATGCTAGCAATGTACCTAACACTTACTGAGAGAACTTATGTGAGCATCTAACCTTCACTCTGTCATTTCATAACTTTTGAAATAAAAGCAACAGTCTCACAACATAGATTCTAATAAAATACACCCCAAACCCAGAAAAAAACAAAGGATGGAAAAAAAGATCACGCCTTCTGTTATGCTTTTCCAGATTAAAAACGTAGTCATGCTGAAATATCAAGCTCTCCCACCAGATGTATCAACCCCTTCGTTTCCCTGGTAGAGAGGAATTAGCTCTATTATCCGTGTTCTTGCCAGTTCTCCTTACCGTCTGACATTGTGAGCTCATTAGATTGCTGCTGAGCAACTCCTGAGGCAATGGAGTCAGGCCAGAACCTCTGAACCGGTCTGTTCTGAGCTGTTTTCTTCTTTGTTTTTGGAGTTTCAGAACAACTGGAATCCAGCATTGGCTGAAGAATTCGCCTTCTAGCATTGATAAACCTAAACACAATCACAAGTAAGAAGTACTTATAACCTGAAGGCAGTGAATGTTCTCTCTCTCTTGGATTCACAAAGTATGAAGTAGAAAAAAATGGAAATAAAAAAAAAACAACAACACAAAACAGAAGTATGAAAACTGCAGAGTGTCAATTCTCCCTCCCAGCTCCACTTGACATTCTTTTTTAGCATGTAAAACTAGAACTCCTAGAGCACTGGCATCATTCGATATTGGCAAACTAGCTAAGCAAGTACTTCTGTCATTTTGCTGCTAGCAGCATTTTCCCCCAGACCTCAGCTACGGAAACTCTCCAGACAGCATGACAGACATAAGTTTCAAGATCTTATTAAAAGCTAAGCACCAGAAAAGTTGCTGACAGCACAATTCAGAAAGCTGATACTCTACTAATGATACTCTCATTAGGGTTCACCTAAAATCTATCCCCATTCTAACCTAGTTTGTTTGGTCTGGTTTCATTTACTTCCCTAAGCTCCAGACTTAATTATTTTATAGGCTCACTAGCTTTCCCAGGCCTGGTTTCTGATCCAGGAGACAATACTAAACACATTTTTCAGATCTTATCCAATTCCTTTTCATTCCCCGATTTCCACTTGTTCACTCCAGCATGCTAATTATCACTCTTTCTCCTTTCTGCTAGTGAACAAGACGGTATTTAATCCGCATTTCACTTGGCCACTAGCAGTTAAGCAAATTAATTTCGCTGCAGGTAGCTGTGGCAAGAAGGAGCTGTGACTGAGGACAGCATTTCCTGCTAAGTCTGACAAAACACATCCAGGACCCATCTCTACCTGCAGTGGGAGGAAGCCGAGCGCAGCTGGCAGGTCCACCTAGCAAGCTCAATGCTTTGCGGAGACTTTAGCCCAGAGCTCCGTTGCTACTATGCCATGCAGACACAATTGCACTGATCCACTCCTGGAGCCACTGCACTGCCACTAGCATGTGTATTTCCCCACTGAACCCCTCTGCAGCCATGCAGCCAGCATCAGCTTTGAAACCTGAGGAAGATCCCTCCTGGACTTTCCTGCAATGATTTTAGGAACCAACGCCGTAGGCAGAATAGGATGCATGTTGGCACCCTCACTCCTCTTCTGCAAGGGCAGGCATGTTATCTTAAATCTGTAGTGCACTTCAGACAGACTAAAACATATTGAGCCACGAAACAGAGTAGTTGAGATAGCAGTTGACACTTTCCATTTGGTCACCACTGTTTAGGGGATAGCATCATTTGATAGAAGAGCAGAATGAAGATCTGTTGACAGTAATAGCTTTAAAATATGCAGCCATAATTACCATGAACACTTTTCAGAGCCTCAAGTCACCAAATCCCTTTAAAATTGAAATTTGTTACTTGCAGAGGAGATGTGAGAGTACTTCCATCTCTTTCAGCGGTAGAACAGAATGTAATTCTTAATGTTGCAAAGTTTTCTCAAGTCCTTACATAACTTAAGTGGCACAAGCACTATTTTACCTTATAAAAAAATAAGGTGCCTGTGTATCAATACATAATTCCTGTATTTTTATATACCTATTAGTCGTTACATATATGTAGTGCAGAACAACAAATTCAAACCCCGATGCCTAAGTCACACTCGTAAGTATTTCTGTCTTGCAAGGATGTGGAGACAACAACTGGCATTAAGGAAGAGTTTTTGCTCTTACCAGTTGTTAACCTGGAGTAGTGTCAGATTTGTTTGTGCTGCAATCTGTTTCTTCTCATCCTCTGTTGGATATGGATGCTAAACAGGACAGAAAGAGGGGAAAAAAAAGCACAACCTTCTGTTTTATTTCACCATCAAAAATAAGGACTCCTTTATTACAACTGACTAAAGCTATCTCATTCATTGTCAACAACCTTAAGAAACCTCACAAACTTTTATAGATAAAAATCATTTAACGAAATGGGCTTTGCTACACAAAACTGTTTTTACCCTTGAAAGAATATATCATACCATCAAACTGTTGATGTCTAAATCGGAAGAAAAAGATTCTCATGGATGCCAACCTTTATTCAACAATGTGATCTCTGGGCACCAAGCATGTGATATGATCCAATTAGTTATGCAGTCTAAAGGCAATGTCATATGAGAGTACCGACAAGCCTTTCTAGTTAAAATAAGCTTCCATTAACTCAATGGGCGAAAATAGTGTACGTAATGTAAGAAATGTGCATGAACTTTCCCTGTTTCAATTTTTCTGTTTGAAATAGTTTTAAAGACTGAAAATATCAACCTACAAAACACTGGAATATAACTTGAGAGCTGTTTATCCTTTGAGAATAAATATTTATACAAAAAAAAAAAAAAGACATTCTACTGTATGCACAAGTAGATAGTAACACACTTGGTACATATTAGGAGGGTTCTTGAAAAGGAGAGACAGCCAGAAAACTCAAAATTCTCCTCCAGAAACAGAAACCAGCAGCAGCAGCAACAAAACAAGCAAAAACATAAAACCACAGCCACAGATGGAACTATTTTTCCTTGTACTATGGACCAGGGTGTTGAGAGCAGTAAGTTCTCAACACAATGAAATGAAGAAAGATCCCTTTTACAAACATTTGAGCTCACAGGGTACAAATGTAACATACTGATTAAAATAATAATAAAATCAACTGACATTAGGCTCTGTGGAACTACTGCAAATGACTTCAGGAAAAATTGAACTGGGATTATGCAAACAACACCAATAAATTCACCTTCCTTATGAAGCAATATCATAAGAGGCCGCATAAAAAGAGTTACATAAAAACCCACGACCATGTTCAGTCCTTACCCCTATGTGCTGAAAAAGCCAAGATCTCATCACATTTGTAGCGTGCTTGGGAAGAACTCCTCTTTTATTTTTTGATGAGCCATCATCTTGATGCAAGATGCCTAGATCTTGGTTTAATTGCAACTGAAGCTGCATATACAATTTTAAAAGAAAGAAGAAAGTTAGCATAGTAATAGCAGTATTGTGTATCAATATGGGAATAAGTCATTTAGATAAGGAATGAAAAGAAATTGGACTGTAGACATACTTATTATAAAAAAGTTTTAAAAGTTCCAAAATGTCTTTATCAAGGGAAAATGATGTATCAGGTTTCTATAGTTCTCACATTTTCTGTAACTTTCCTGTTTTAAGAATTGCAACGGTTATCAGGGTGTGTACGTGATCTTGTGGCAAGAGCCAATGATTTGCTGTAATTAAGAATAAAGCCCACCCACGTGCTAGATGTCAGGTTAATGATCCTCTGTACTGATTTGTGCTACGTTAGGGTTTCAATTGACTTTTCACCCTACCAAGTCATTTGTACAAATGAAGAACACATGAAAAATGTAATGCTGAATATACCCACTGTGCAAGCATAAGCAACTATAGAGGCTGTAAAATAATAAAGATTTACGACTTAAGCTAAGGGCTTAAAGTAAAATTAATTATAACACTTGAGTTGCAAACAAAGGTGCTTAAGGTCCTGCTAAATAAATGAATCTAATTCTCAAGGAGCAAGAAGATAAGTGTCAAAGACTAACAAGGGGAACAGGTTCCAGCTACTTTAGAACTCTTAATTCATTTTAAGAAAACAGTAGGAGTGCTGTGAAGTTTCGTAGTTTTGCTTTCTTTTTCGCTTTCTGTTGATACATCAAATTGTTTGCCTGTTGGTTATCTGAACATTAGGGGATATGTTCTTAAGTGCTTAGGCAGAGATAATGAGAAACACAAACCTCATATGCAATTTATATTCTATTTCAGACAATTATAACTCATATCATTCTAAATCAGGTTTTCCAAACAACAGGGAGCAATTTCTTCAGGCCGGTCATTATGTCTACATCCTGTATGAAACAAACCTAGCTCAGAAATGACATTTAAAACTTAAGTTATCCAATTACCACAAATACATATTTGGAACATAGTTTTATTTGCAAAGTAATGTTTTACTTTCTAAATAATCTGTCTGCATATGGAGGCTTTATAATGAACTTTCAAATAAGCCTCTCCTGTTATTTCTTGTCTACATCCACAGCACCGTGGAACACTGAAAAAGAACTTCAGGAGGTATTTCCTGGGGGTGAGAAGGCATACAGGCCCAAAGTTACATATAGGTGGGTTTGGAGATTCTAGCTAACACTGAGAGAAGCCACAGATCCATACAGAAGTGCAAACCTACACTTTGTTTGTTTTTATTATTTGTGGACTTTTTTTTAAACCTCCGGGGGGGAAAAAAAAAAAAAAAAAAAAAAGATGCTGAGTTGGAAATAGAGGCATTTTTCTTCACAAACACTTCAGTCTAGGAAAGTAATTTCAGACATATTTCTGAAAGGTATCTGAGGACAGAACTGCATGTATTCTAGGGCAAAAAAATGGGTAAATACATACTTGCTACTACCAATAAAAACAAGATAGGAGTATTTTAAACATATTTTTTTAGTTGTAAGGTCAGAAGAGGGAAGAAAAGACAACACCAAGTCCGTGATTACCAACAGACTTCATGCTGTGGAGAGGATAGCTCCTCATTCACATTTTTAATCATCTCCACATGCCTGGAAGATTTGATTTAACACCTTCTGCTCCAAGAGAAAGCTAGCAAGGTTTTTCTCAACTCAAAATGCTCTAGTTTTCATGTTTTCTTTTCCTCAGTTATTCCTTTGATCTCTCCTAACCCAACTCTTAAGAGTATCCCTAAAAAAATGAAGGAGAGCTGGCCCTTATCTTTCAGGGTGTAATATAGAGAGGCTAATGAAGTGGTGCCCTATAGCCTGAACTCAATATTTTGGAAGTTTTATGGCAAAACACTTCTCAGCATAAATTCTGGAATACATAGTTTCACAGTACTGGTGGTTGCCATCTTGTTAAAATGTCAAATTTCTGATGACAACAATAGCAAAACATCATAAAGCAGTATTTAAATCTATCCTGCCAAAAACCTAGTTCAACAGTGAGGAAAGCTATAATCATGGGAAAATTGTCTACTATTTAATTCAGAGGGTTTGTTTGTTTTTTGGTAGTGGTTGGTTTTGTTTAATCCATGTACAAGTAATTTTCTTCCATCAGTTAAAAAAAAATAAAAATATTTAACCTGTTGTAACTATGATGACTTGATGTTGCAGAGAAGATCTGTCTGGGACGTTATGCCATATTAGAAAATTTGTAAATCCTATAGCAGTGCTTCTGTTAATTTTACATTAGTTACTATGCATGAGCACATAGATTACGCTGACAATGCATCAAATTTAAATCAAAATTCTTGAAAACAATGACATGTACGTGGACCCATGAAACTATTCTCTGAAGCCTGTGAAACACACCTGAGAATTCTGAATCCGAATAGTCCCAGGCGACAGTGCTTGTGTCACTACTTGACCTTGTGGAGTGACCACAGTGACTGGCTGATACACTGTCCCCCCTTAAAAAAAATAGAAATATACAGGTAAGTGAAAGCTCTTCAGATAGTCTCTTTCAACACAGAAACACATCATCACTATAGACAATGCCACAGGTCCGACAACACATCAGTTATTCTATTCTAGTAGTTATGTTAGTGTAGCAGAGCACATCTCATATTCTTTTCTATTCACAAGAATCCACAAAACAAAATGAAAGAGTAAAACACTCCAGTCTCTGATATTATTTAACTAAAGTAGTGTTGTAAAGAAAGATCTCTTAGTATGGTACTTAAACTGCTGCCTCCACTCACATGTACATACCTGGCATACACAGAAATTAAACCAACACTCAAAAACTGTTAAGGCACTCAGTTGTATTAAAACAACAACTTCTCAGGTATTAGAATTCAAACACATTTTATGAAGTATTTGTGTATTTTTTTTTGTAACAACTATAAAAGAAAACAAAATGAAGAGCAAGGTGCCAGTTTTTCTTTACTGTGCCATACCTGCCACTGTTGCCATAGTTACATTTCCCTGCTGCAATGCTGATGCTGGCACCATAATCCCTTGGGGACTGAGTGTGCCTGCAATGGCACTTGGAATTTGCTAGAAAAATAAAACAATTAGTTGGTTGATCTTTTTCTTTCTTTCCTTTTTTTTTTTTTTTTTTTTTTTAAGGAGATAAAGCATGCTTGTGTAATTTTGGCTCTAAAAAATACATTTGGAGCTTAAACACAGGATTAGCTTCAAAGAGAAAAAGACTTCATTAGAGGTTCATCATTACCTACATTAACTTTCTCATTATCACCAATCATTATCTTTGAAAACCCTCATGAAAGCAACGGTTAGAAAAGACGTTAAACTATCTGGAGAAATTTTAGGAGAGAAATGATCCTGAGGTATATAAATACTAAGAGAAAAAGTTTCCAAAGGCATGAGGGATAAAGGACAGATGAAATGGACCTTTGATGCTCTTATTACAAGCATCAAAGCTTTAGAATTTACCTTTTTAATTATTACCTTAATTCCTTCCAATTCCAAAATAATGTATTATGCATTCAAAGTAGCCAATCTGTTTTATTCTGCTCAGGATAGGTCTTTCTCAACCCTGACCATGCTAACTGCACATTCCTTAACATGTACGCAAAATCTCCATTGTTACCAAATGCAAAATTTAGTCCCTCCCGTCTCTACAGAAGCAAGGCTGTAACAGCCATATCAAAAACATCTTTTAAAAAATTTTTGTCAGACTGCAGGCTCTCCTTTCCACACTTCCAGGTACAAAAACTTTAGTAAGGAGCCCAGACAGTGAAGTTTAAGAGTCATCAAGACTTTTCAGAATACATAGCACCAAACACGTTCATAAATCTGAGAAGGACCGTCCCTTGTGACTGTGTCCAGTACATAGTGGGATGGCAGGGCTCACATTTTCCAGCACATAGGAGCAGAAACATCAACCACAATGTAACAACTGTTGCTTTTCAAAGTACTACAAAATACAATTGGTTATTGCATTTTGGTATGTCTGTGGTATATAAACTGATACTCACAAGTACACATATGGGTACTGTTCATAACTACGAAGTTATCACAGGTGATATGCAAAGACATACGTCTGAATATCTGGTGGATTAGCTTTGTATTTATCTATTAATTTCCGAATACAGGCTGTTTATAAAAGTATCAGCCATCTCAATACTTTAGTGAAGCAGACAAGACTAGGGAGATCTTCCTACTAAGGTGTTTTTTTCTGCCCTCTCTGTCCATTCTGTTTCCCTGCATCTCTTCCCAACCAAACTGCAAATCCAGGCAATTCTGAGTATCTCATCTTCCTGTAGTGAGGGCAAATCATAAAAGGAAGAATGACTTAAAAAGTGGCTAATTTCTGGTATATTTTAACACATTTGTTCATCAGGCAGTGGCACACAGGTGCACACAAAAACAAACAGAACTACTTCTAATCTTAATAACAGATTTTTAAAAAGTGAGAGAAAATGCAGAATTTGTTTGCAAACTAATAGTAATATAAATATAACTTCCTAAGGAAATCTAAGAAAAACCATACTTAATAGTACTTGAAACATACCTGAGATTGCACAGGTGAATAAGGACTTCCAGGTTCTCCACTTAATAGAGTTTCACTATTCATTTTTGTCTTCAGGCAGGCAATGTAGCGACTACAGAAATCCTTGCAGAGTTCATTAACCTTTTCTAGCTCAAGCAGATGGATACGTAGAACTTGGATTGCTTTTACCATCTAGGGAGTGAATTGGAAAAAAAAGGTACAAACGAAATGAAAATAACTTAATTTCAAAAATATTTCAATGTAAAATTTAAGCAAACACTACTTTCCAGTAACAAAGACCACCGAATTAAAGCAGAGCTATTAATTACTGAGCGCTGACTAGAGTTGTCAAGCTCTTCTCCTGGAAAGTGAAAGGAATCTGTTTGCATGCAAAACCCGTATCATTACATTGCTTAAGTAAACCATGATACAGGAGATACAACACGTAACTACACTATAATCTTTGCCTGTGTCACATGTGCCAGATTAGAAAGACAGAGCCCAATTAATAAAGTGATCTAAACATTTGTCATCTTGTTCAGCAAAGCTTAAAGTAATGAAGTATTTTTTCAATCCTAGAGCTCTGAAGTTCCTCTGCAAATGTATGTCAACTATGAACGACAACCCTGGGGTAGAATCTCTTGAGAACTTTCAAGTGAAGAGACTGCTTCTGCAATATATGAAAGAGCACTAAAACCAACGAACAAATCCATGTTTAAACAAAGACTGAAGTAGAGGAGGTACATACGTGACGAGAATACTTATGCTTACTGCGAGAAAAAGACATGTAAGCTTGGAGAGCTAATAGTATTTCATACCGCATAAAAATAGCTTAGGTGATTGTACGGGTCATGGCAGAAGATCAAAAGCTAAAGCCAAATCCAGATGGTCTGGATTTTGATGATGCAGTAGGAAATACAGGACATTCAAATACACACATAACATATCAGCAAAATAATTGCCTTTTTTTTTTTTTTTTTAATGCAATGTGCCATCTCCAACACTTACTTGCTACGCTAGATCTCCAAGAAAAATGTCCTTCACTTTTATGGATCTGAATAGGCTATAATCTTGAAACATAGTGCAGAGCTTGATTTTAGCATTATTTAGAAAAAATCTGTCATATGTAAAGGGTCATTTACCCGGCCAGAGCACTGAATGCAATGACCAGAAATGATAGCTTACTAAGTCATCCACTTATTTCTAGCTAAAGAAGCCAACTGGGAGCTGAAGTAGCCTTTATACAAAGCACCTGAAGGAGATCAAGGCAGGCAAACTTTCGGGTATGCTCCCCTCTCCTTCATGAGGACTTTAGCTTTTATTATGACAGACTTTTTCCCTGTTTTTTTCAGTAAGAGGTATTCCAGCTGCGTGATGGTCACCCAATTAAGAAAATGGTATGTTAAAATAAACTAGAGAAAAAAACCTGAAATGATAACAAAACAGGAAATCTTATCCCTTCTAAGGGCTATAAATAAATATAACTTTAAAAGCCCAGCTGCAGGAAAAAAAATGAGCTGTAGACTTGAGGCAGTTAATTCAAATTAAAATCCAGTAACCCTTGCAATTAAAATCCAGTAACCCTTACGACCTTTGACACCAAAGCCCTTTGAAATCCCGCGTGCGGTGGCCCAGTCTGAGGCCCAGCAGTCTTCTAGAGCAGCCCTCAACAGTGGTTGCCTTTAAAACTGTGTTTAAGCACAATCGAGTTAAACTATCCAAATTATCTAGATTTTAACCCAAAACAGGGGTCATCTACGTTTAAATACATTCTGCTCCTTTCAGCATTGCTAATGATTTTCCTGTAATGCTCCAATAGCCAAATAGTTTCAGAGACCAAAATCTTGAATTATAAAATTATTTACACAGGGCGGAACAACACAGAGAACACACGTTAGCCAGAAACAGATTTTATTTTAGCCCATCTCATCTTCCCTTTGCTGGACTGAAACCAAGGCAATGTAATATTTGAGAGTATTAGTGATGAATTACTTCTGCTTAGTAAGATTTTTTTTTCTTTTCTTAAATCATCACCCATATCTGTATTTATGTATTGGGACTTGTTTACAGGGGAAAAAAAAGATTAGAACTTAAATAGAGTTTCAAACAGATGGTTGATATCTGATGTGAGAACTGAATTCAAGTCAAACCTAACCATAAACCAAGGATTAAGCAACAACAGCCAGGTTTCTGCAGACACAGGCTGAACCACACCACTCTTAGAGGAAGCTGTGCTACTGTGGTTAGAAAGGCAAACAGAAATTTGTAAATACACCATGCCTGTCACCAGGACTTATTTACAACGACATTAGCTCTGGCCATACGGCTCATTGTGTCTTGCAGCACGGGTGGGGAAAACTTACATTTGCTGCCTCAAGTTCACGTTTTCCTTAAACGAAAAAAGAACCGCTGAAAACTTCTGATAGAACCACCCACGCTGAACAAAGCTAACAAAGGAATGCCTCCAGACACATCACAGCAGCAGCAATATTTCATTCTCATTTTCTAAGAAGAATGCATAGCTTCAAATTCTACAAAAAACACGCGTTTGTTGTGTAGTGCTACCGAGCAGAATCTGCTACAGCACTAAGGAATTGTAAAAGCCACTTGATTCAGCCTTTTCAGCTTAGAGAAAAAAAAAAAAAAAAAAAAAAGGAACACCATTTCAGAGAAATGCAGAAATACCTAAGTAAACATTAGATACAGGGATATTGTCAATATTGTTGTAAATAAAGGCAGTGGTAAGCTACTAAGCAGAGAAAGAAAAAATTACTGAAAAATTCACAGTTCTTGGTAAAACTGCTATCAAGAGCATACTCACATATAAATATAACCTATCTGGAACATCTTTAGTTCTAAAATGGTTTGGATTGTGCCTTTGTCCTGTCTTTTCAGTGCCTTAAGCACGTGGTACAAAGGGGCACAGAATACGCACTACATTAGTCATTATCCTCAACTCACCCTTGTTCAAGTACAACATACACCCACAACATTTTATGGATTTCAAGGGATACAGCAGAGGCATATGGCAAATACATATGTAGACAACATATCTGAAAGATCCCATGTATACTGACAAACAACCTTCTCATTCAGTAACTGTTCTCATTTCACAAGCAATTAAAATACATCCATATGCCCATTCCTAATTTATCTGCCTTCCCAAGCAAATCCTTATACAGGATTTAGGTCTTCAGGGGAAGAACACAAAGTCTGGGACAGGTGGCATTTGGTATTCATTTGTTTTGTTTTGATAACCTCTTGTCTGTTTTGAGTCCCCAGCTATGTGGCCAGGGGTCTGTGAAGCCTTACCAAAGTAATGTTTGATGAAGAAACTCAAAAACATGGCTTGTGCCCTCACAGAGAGAATACTAAAGTGACATCCATTGGTTTCATCACCACTACAACTTTTCCTGACACAACTGAAAATGCAATAGCGTAGTCTTTAAGAACAGGCTACTGAACCAAAAATCCTTACCCCAAATGAAACAAAAAAACTCAGGGGTCTTCAAAAAGGACAGTGTCCTGTTCAAATACAAAAGTGAGAACATATGTAACACATCATATGTTGTATAATTTCTTGGCTGATTAAAGCTTTATGTAACCTACTCTGACCTCACAGCTGACCCTGTTTTGTCCAAGAGGTTGGACTACAGACCTCCTGAGTTCTTGAGCTCCTAATCCATCATGAATCATCCTATGGTCCTACGAATGTGGTGAAATTAAACAAAAAAACAAAATGAAACAAGATTAACACTCATATATGGGAAGAGTTTACTCTGAACAGAAGTTACTCAAGAGATAGGAACCCTCCTGAAGCACTGTGATGTTTCTGCAATGGCTGGGTTAACAGCAAGCAACAAAAAAGTGTTAAGTTCTGAATGTCTTAAAACATAACTGTAAAAAGCTCTAAAAATTATCTGCAAATATTCGTGCTCTACAACTTCTTAGATACGGAGGAACCCATCCATGTTCATTGCAAAAATGGAAGAGGATTAAAGGAGAACAATGGTTCGTTGTCCTGTTAGCAAATCAAAGATCTTTTCTATCTGTCAATATGAGATGGAGATGCCAAGTGTCAGGAGCTTCAAGAGATGACACTCCAGAATACAAAGATACCTTTGAGCACTCTTTCAGCGAGAAGCAGGTGCATTTGGGAACATCTGTCTAGAAACACAGACCATCAAGACCTGATATTCTTAATAGCAAACATCTCTTCTGATGCTGGCACTTGACCTGAGGACTAAGGTGCAACACAGCAACAGTCCAATGATGATGAGGAAGTTAAAGCTCTGAGAAAGAGAGTGTGGGATTCCAGTCTAGCAAGTTAGATACAAACATGACCATCACCTTCTGCTTCTTTCCTGCTGGGACTAGGATTTGAAAATAGGAGGTCTGCAGCACTTCATGCAGATAATTGGCACTTATCAAATTCAGAGAAGACCGCTGAAGAAATGGTCAGAACAAGTGACCAAGAGTCATAAAGAAAAACAGAACCGCTGAAAATGTAAAGTCTGTCTAAAAGATATTTTCATATAGAGGATAATTCTGGTTTCAACAATATCATGTGCCATAGACTGATAGAAGAGCTAAATATTTATTGCATGAAACCATAACCTTGTACTTGTCTCTTTTACCTCCCTGAGTAGTGTGACCTGTGTAGAGCCAATGAAAGTGGAAGTGAGAAGTTTCCAAGTTCTACTTGGGGCCAATAGTTCTTGGAGAGCAAACACACAAACCACCAAAGAAAAGCCACTTTCCTTACGTTTTCAAAAGAATCACAGAATCACAGAATTTCTAGGTTGGAAGAGACCTCAAGATCATCGAGTCCAACCTCTGACCTAACGCTAACAGTCCCCACTAAACCATATCTCTAAGCTCTACATCTAAACGTCTTTTGAAGACTTCCAGGGATGGTGACTCCACCACTTCCCTGGGCAGCCTGTTCCAGTGCCTCACAACCCTTTCAGTAAAGAAGTTCTTCCTAACATCCAACCTAAAACTCCCCTGGCACAACTTAAGCCCATTCCCCCTTGTCCTGTCACCAGGCACGTGGGAGAACAGGCCAACCCCCACCTCGCTACAGCCTCCCTTGAGGTACCTATAGAGAGCGATAAGGTCGCCCCTGAGCCTCCTCTTCTCCAGGCTGAACAAGCCCAGCTCCCTCAGCCGCTCCTCGTAGGACTTGTTCTCCAGGCCCCTCACCAGCTTCGTCACCCTTCTCTGCACCCGCTCAAGCACCTTGATGTCCTTCTTGTAGCGAGGGGCCCAAAACTGAACACAGTACTCGAGGTGCAGCCTCACCAGAGCTGAGTACAGGGGGACGATCACCTCCCTAGCCCTGCTGGTCACACCGTTTCTGATACAAGCCAGGATGCCGTTGGCCTTCTTGGCCACCTGAGCACACTGCTGGCTCATATTCAGCCGACTATCCACCATCACTCCCAGGTCCTTCTCTGCCTGGCAGCTCTCCAACCATTCCTCTCCCAGCCTGTAGCTCTGCTTGGGGTTATTGCGCCCCAGGTGCAGGACCCGGCACTTGGCCTTGTTGAACTTCATGCAGTTGACCTCAGCCCATCGGTGCAGCCTATCCAGATCCTCCTGCAGAGCTTTCCTACCCTCAAGCAGATCGACACATGCGCATAGCTTGGTGTCATCTGCAAACTTACTGAGGGTGCACTCAATGCCCTCGTCCAGATCATCGATGAAGATATTAAAGAGGACTGGCCCCAGCACCGAGCCCTGGGGGACGCCACTAGTGACTGGCCTCCAACTGGACTTGGCTCCATTCACCACGACTCTTTGGGCCCGGCTATCCAGCCAGTTTCTAACCCAACGAAGCGTGCTCCAGTCCAAGCCAAGAGCAGCCAGTTTCTTGAGGAGCATGCTGTGGGAGACGGTGTCAAAAGCCTTGCTGAAGTCAAGGTAGGCCACATCCACAAGAGATGGACTGGAACTCCTGGGAGAGTGTCAGTCCAAAGACAACTACCTCTTCTGACTGGTAGATGAACCTATGTTAAAGACATTGCTAGAACATCAAGACTTCCTAGATCCAAGCTGATAAAATCTGTTCAGGAGCTGACAGATTCTTGTGTTTCTTTCAGTAGATCTTAAAACCCAACTTTGCATTTTCCTGGGATGCACTCTTCCTTGGAAGGAAGAGAAGCATCTCATACACCTCTAGGATGAAGGGTGAGAGGATGGGCACTTCACGCTTCAGAGAAGCCTTAACACAGTTTTGAGGTTGTTTTTTTTTTAAAGCATTGCAGGTTTTGAACTCAAATTGGGTCTGGTTCTATCACATAAATGCACATACAGAAAAAGAACAGGAACATAGAAATAACCATGCAAAGTCAAACACACACAAAAAAGCTTAATCCAGTCCATTTCACAGAGTACCTTAAAGATTCATTTAATGAAAAAAAATTCCATGAGAAAGTGCCATTTCCCTCCCTCTTCCCAAATTCTTCTGAGAAATTCTTGCTCTTTTAAATTGGCCATTAGGCATCTGCACAAGGTCTGACCCAATCCAGGAGCCATCAATATTAATGGAAGTGCTGCCATCCCTTTCACTGCCAGCTCTGTCTTGACAACGTGTCTGACAAAACCTTGCGCATGACATTGCAAAAATAAAAGGCCTAGTGTTTCAAAGCCTATTACTACTTCTGTGTTAACCATAACCCTTTGCCATGCTGTTCCAAGATCACTAACGAAACGTCTTAAAGTGGTTAACTAGAAAGAATAGTCCCTTCAGTTGGCAGGGACCTTCAAAGGTCATCTAGTCCGATTGCCCGACCACATCAGTGCTAACCACAAGTTAGAGCATTAATATGAAGAACAGAAGCCCTTCACATAGCGAATCAAAAAGATTGAAATATGGTTTAGAGGCCAGACCTAGCAATAAATGGGACAAGAAAATCCTTACAATGAAAGTTTGTGTGGACGTTACCCGTATTTCTCAGTGCTGACATCCTTTGTGCTACTACAAATGCTGGAAACCACTAATTAATGGAGAATGGAAACCAGAATGCCAAACTAACGAGAAGTAATCTAGACCTTAGCTTACTAAGAACTGCTGAAGGTAGAACAACCTAACACTGCTCTTAACGAAGTTGCTTTCTGGTCAAATTGATCTAATACCTTCTAGATTAACATTCTGCAGTCCTCTGGATGAAAAGCAAGCTTTTCCTTCGGAATATTCAAGGCATTTCAAGTGTGTGTGCAACATAAATTGTTGCAAGGATCATAAGAGCCCCCACAATTAGTATTTATGTCACTTCAAAACTTCTGGTATCAGGTATACAGGCAGCATGGGGCCAGTTAAGGCTGGCAGGCACTGGAATCACATTTTGCTGCTTTGGAGATGTTGGTTTAAACTTCTGTCACAAAAAAAAACTACGTGGAACAGTTTAGTTCTGCATGCCATTGCCTAAAAACAGCAAAAGGAAAAAACGGAACTGGCTGAATACTTGTCCAATTTTCTTACTTGAGTCAGGCCTGTGACTCTTGTTCTAACAGGACTTGAGCATGAGTCTTTATAGCACTATAAAATTGTCAATTCATCTGTCCTGGTTTCAGTTAGAACAGAGTTAATTTTCTTCCTAGTATCTGGTAGAATGCTGTGTTTTGGCTTAGGATGAGAAGAGTGCTGATAACACCCCAATGTTTTAATTGTTGCAGAGCAGTGCTTACACCAAGCCAAGGACATCTCAGCTTCTTGCTCTGTCCTGCCAACAGGCAGGCTGGGGGTGCAGTAAGAGCTGGGAGGGGACAGACCCAGGACAGGTGACCCAAACTAGCCAAAGGGGTATTCCATACCATCTGACGTCATGCTAAACAATATATAGGGGTGGCTAGCCGGGGGGAGGGGGCCGGACTGCTCGGGGTTAGGCTGGGCATCGGTCAGCGGGTGGTGAGCAATTGCATTGTGCATCACTTGTTTGTACATACTATTAGTAGTAGTACTATTATCATAATTGTATTATTATTGTTATTATTATTTTCCTGTCTTATTAAACTGTCTTTATCTCAACTCACGGGCTTCACTTTCCATTTCTCTCCCCCGTCCCAGAGAGGGAGGGGGAGGGTGAGCGAACGGCTGCGTGGTGTTTAGCTGCCGGCCGGGTTAAACCACGACATCATCTCAGTTCAGCTCTGGCTCCAGGTTGAAAGATTGCTTCCAAGCAAGCATTTATACCTTATTTGTTTGACTGCTGTAGCCAGATAAGAGCACAGGTGGAAAACCAGTAGTCATCTGGCCTCCTTGCTCCACCTTTCTGGCTTGCTCCTATTATCAGTCTCTGCTAGATTATTCTTTCAAGTGAATGGTTTATTTAACATTGGAGGTAAAAAGGACAGCAAAACCAGAAGATGTAACTAAGGTGTACCATATTAGAATCCCTTTTTACTACAAAATTTTCCATCTACATTAATTTATGTGACACAAGGGAGAAAAAGACTGCCACTAAACCCAGCTACAGTCTTCTCCGTGCACCCACCAATAATTCAAGCTGAAGAGTTTGAAGAATGTACCTACTAACTGCAAGTCACAGCTAACAATGTCACCACACATCAGGAATTCAAAGCCAAAGGTAAATCGATTTTGCAACTTGGTTCTGGTTTCCGACAGTACTGGCCTCAGTGGCCATGGAGCCCAAGGCACAAACAAATTCTTCCTCAGCCACTTAAAGCAAAGTCAACCAGATTCATGAAGCCCTTTGGCAACAGTAAATACTACATAAACCAAGGGACTTTGCCAGCCCTAAAATCATAAACAGGTCAATCAGGAGGAAGGAGTATTTGAACACTGTAGTTCATGTCCAGTTAGGTTTTGACTGTCTCCAAGGATGGAGACGTCCCCTCGGGGCAACCTGCTCTAGTATTCAACCTCCCTTACAATATTTTTTTTCCTTATGCCTTAATGGAATTTCCCGTATTTCAATTTAAATCTGCTTCCTCTTGCACTTTCATTGGGCACCACTGAAAAAAGCCAGACTGTTTTCTTTACTTCCCCATCATCCTCTCTGAGTCTTCTCTATTCCAGACTGCAGAATCCCAGCTCTCTCAGCCTCTCCCGTATGAGAGATGTTTTAGTCCTTTAATTACCAACACGGTCCTTCGCTTGACTCACCCCAGTATCTCTACTAGTAGTAGTGAGGAGCCCAGAACCATGCCCAAATGTGTCTCACCAGTGCTGAAGAGAGGGAAAGAATCACTGAGGTCAAAATAAACCACAACCACAAGCATTGCTCTCTCTTCATCCACTGAGCTACACCCACTAGATTCCAACTATTAGATTTCAGATATTCTTCTCAGATTTGTCTGACAAATCTGGTGGCCTTCTACGATGGGGTTACAGCAGTGGTGGACAGGGGAAGAGCAACTGCCACCACCTACCTGGACTTGGGCAAAGCATTTGACACCATCCCATGACAGCCTTGTCTCTAAATTGCAGAGACATGGCTTTGACAGACTGACCACTCGGTGGATCAGTCTGTCATGGGCTGGATGGTCACACTCAGAGAGCTGTGGTCAACATGAGTGACAATGATGGGTGGCATTCCTCAAGGGTTGGTATTGGGACTGGCGCTGCTTAAGATCTTTGTAGGCAACACAGAGAGTGGCATTGAGTGCATCCTTACCAAGTCTGCCAGTGACACCAAGCTGAGCGGTGCAGTTGACATGCGGGAGGGAAGGGATGCCATCCAGAGGGACCAGGACAGGCTTGAGAGGTGGGCCTGTGCGAACCTCATGAGGTTCAACAAGGCCAAGTGCAAGGCCCTGCAGCTGGACCAAGGCAATCCCAGAGCAATGGATTGAGGGGAGCCCTGAGGAGAAGGCCCTGGGGGTGTTGGTTGGCAAGAAGCTCGATGTGAGCCAGCAACGTGTGCTTGCAGCCCAGAAAGCCAACCGCATCCTGGGCTGCATCAAAAGCAGCGTGGCCAGCAGTGAGGGAGGGGATTCTGCCCCTCTGCTCTACTCTCCTCAGACCCCACCTGGGGCACTGCGTTCAGCTCTGGGGCCCAGCACAAGAAGGAAATTGAAGTATTAGAGCAAGTCCAGAGGAGGGCCACAAAGATGCTCAGAGGGTTGGAGCACCTCTCCTATGAAAGGGTGAGGGAGCTGGGGTTGTTCAGCCTGGAGAAGGCTCAGGGGAGACCTTACAGCAGCCTGCCAGTACCTAAAGGGGCCGGCAGGAAGGCTGGGGAGGGGCTCTGTCAGGGAGCACAGTAATAGCACAAGGAGTAATGGCTTTAATTTAAAGGAGGGTAGGTTTAGATTAAGTATAAGAAAGAAATTCTTCACTGTGAGGGCGGTGAGGCGCTGGCACAGGCTGCCCAGAGAAGCTGTGGGTGCCCCATCCCTGGGGGTGCTCAAGGCCAGGCTGGATGGGGCTGTGGGCAGCCTGGGCTGGGGGGAGGTGTCCCTGCACACGGCAGGGGCATTGGAATTAGATGATCATTAAGGTCCCTTCCAACCCAAACTGTTCTGTGACTTTATCATTCTCAAAAGAAACTGGAATTAGAGGGCTAAATGAAAACAGCACATGTGTTGAACTTTGAGTTATAAAAAAAAAAAAAAAAAGAGGCTTCGCAAATTAGCAGACCCACTTAATGGAAAACAGAACTAATTCTCATTTTCATTTTGAGTGAAGTAGTGGAGGCAAATATACTCCCAAAAGTTTTTTTTTTGGAGAAAAAGATGTGGAAATTTCTATTGGTGTTTTTAAATTCACAGCCAATGCACAGCACTCAAGAGATGCCACTGATAGCAGCGACGAAAAACAATGAACATGCTACAGAGTAAATGAGATAAAGAAGCAATTCTAAAATTATACACATTCCTGGTAGTCAGCTTATCATGTAACTGGTCAATTAACAAGATGCCGAAACTGGTACATTATTTAGAGAAGTTCATGTGCAATTCATTCTGTAACAACCAACAGTCCCACAGGATTTTGTACATGGGCAAAATAGTATCTGTTATGAACTGCAGTTTTTACCTCGGATTTAGTCCTCCTGAGGAAGTAATGGCCCTTTAAAGTATTTATGCATCAATAATGCACTTCATTATTATCATTAATTTGTATGAATGCTTTCCTGTTCAAAGGGGATCTGAAATGATGGTACCAGTGCCCCATAGCCACGAAAGATTTCTCCGCCACAACGGAAGAGCCATACTCCTCACGGACAATCTCATTATAACCATTCTCAAGTACTTATTTTCTGCTTACCTATAAGACAATCATTACATCATGCTACCAGTATTTCAGACGTATTACACCACTGAGATTTCAAATTATAAAAAAAAAAAAAAAAAAAAAAAAAAAAAAAGCACCCCATACCACTGCTTCTCACAACAGAGCAGTAACTAAAAAAAAGAGAGTATTTTTTTCCCTTTGCCTTACTTTTTCTTCTTTCAGATTCTGTTTTTATTTCCTACAGAGGCAACAGTCATTCTGCGACTGGGTTTATCCATGAAACTGTTTTAGTGTGTGTATAGTCAATAATTCCTTCTAACTAGATAACTAAATCACTGTCTTTATCAGTAAATATTTCTCAAATGACCTGCTTCAAAGATCTAATGATTAAGCCATGAAACTGAGATTTTGGGGTTTCAATTCTGTTCTAGTTTTAATTCTGGTTGAAGTGGCCAATGCCTGTTCTTCAATTCTTCATTTATAAACTGAAAATCTTTACACTAATACTGAGAGTATCGTTATGTATCATGTTATGCACCCTCCTTTACCTGCTTTCCCATCTGAAGTGTATATTTGAACTTCAGTGAGCCTCAGAATGTTTCCGAACTGAAAATAAAAGCCTCTGTAAAACAAACAGCTCCACAACCCAGGCTATAAGAGAGCTTTGTAAAAACACTCTTGAAGATGGACTAGTGCAAAGTGAGTTGTGTTAAATTCATGCATCCTTGAAGAATATTTAAACTAAGGTGACTTTACGTTTACATAGATTGAGATCATTAACACGATGCATGAAGCTATTTCCATCCCAGGCACCGTAAAACTTACAGTGAAAAGGCTGTAACAAACAGCTGAGAAAGGTAACTTTCTATACCTTTTTAGCTTGTCATAAAAGCTTGCCTCATTCTGCAACCTGCTGCCTTCTGCTTTCTTTTCTCTCACATCGCTCTAAACAGATTCTTGCAGCTTTACTTTCAATGATGATACTTAAATATTATCTTCCCAGAACTTAAGTGCACTGAATATCAGTCTATAAATCACAAAATGCTTGGAACAAAATCAGGTTATACAAAGTGACTATCTAGTCTGCCTGCAAAAACAGCCAAAAATCAACCCTATTTTGCAACCCTATGCACCCCTCCTTACACACTGCTCATGGTAGCATGACTGCCACTTCTAAACAGCATCTCTTAAGCCTCGGTTCTGTTTAGAGGTTTTCTCCAGGTATGTTATCTTAGCCTCCCACACAGGATATTAATTGTGCACATAAGTATTTCTAAATAAAGGCTTTAAAACCTTACTTTTTCTAATTGTTGTTTACAATTACTGTCCATTTAGATTTATTTGTGAACTTCAACATTTTAAGTAGCTTTTTCTCCTATGAAGTAGACTCAAAGACAAAGACTTGTTTTATTACAGTCACCTTAAAGGAACAGGTTTTCCAAAACAAAACAAAGCCCTGTAGACAAACACTTGACCCCTATAATTCTAGCAACTCTTGAACATGATAAAATTGATTTGCAGCATAACTCTAAAGCGAAGGAGGCAGGTAGACAGTTTAGAAACCAGCAAGCCAAGAGAGGTGTTCTCTAGAGAATACAATTCAAGAGGGAGACTAAGGGACCAGGGAAATGACTTCACCCCAGGAAGGAGTTTCAGAAATCTGAATGAAGACAACAACATACAGACATTTTTCTTACATGCCAAAGAGCTTTTAAGCTCATCTTATGAACAGCTCTTCTCCCACATTAACTGTATGAATCCTGATTAAGAAAAAGTTGAAGAAACTTACACCCATGGTATGCTTTTGATAAACATATGTGCTATGCTCAACAACTTAAAACTGATTTGCAGAGTCAACCTGGCTACAGAAAGCAGATGTTTCTGTTCATCCCTAGTACGTTGATCAGCCAGTTTAGAAACCCATATGGGAAACAACTGTGAAAGATCTAATAAAAGTTTACAGATAAAGGAGAAAAAAAAAAAAAGGATGGGAACTCTTTCTCAGCTTTAACATAATAAAAAAATAACCTTTATAGGAAGAAACAACTGAGCGGAAAGTATAAGCACCAGTTGCGACATGAAATTAGGAAAAAGAGACAAACATGATGATTCTTTCAGAACTAAAATGAACAGTTTACACTTACCAGATTATCAGTTTCTGGATCTTCACAGAAAAAGGGTTTTCCTTCTTTCTCCTGTTTCCTTACAAAATTTTCAATATCTACATCAAAACTTGCAGAAGTTGTACCTTCTGAGCCTTGGGTAGATTGTTCACATTTTTCAAATAATAGTGCTAACAAGGGAAATAGTGGGTGCCTAGAATGAAAGTTAAAATAGATGAATAAGTATTTTTGCTTATGTACACTACTAAAAAGAGAGCTATCTAGCTCGCTTAAGGTAACAGCCACTCATACAAGAAACAGAGACAAGTCTTGGAGGAGAAAGCACATGACATTACTGGCTACAGCAGAACGCGATGAGAGTTTGTTTTTCCGTTTTGACTTATCACACAACCTAGAGGCAAGTAAAGCAGTCAAGTAAGTCTGTTTAAACAAACAGAACCATCACAATCTAAAGAGCTGTGCCATGCTGTTTCATTTACTGTAACTGAGTGGCAAATTGAGATACATCAAATGCAGCACAGTAGAAATGGGGATTAAGACTTACAAGTAGGATGAATAGAGATTTAAGCTTATTTAAAGTCCAAAATGAATAAATAAATCATTTATTCTTCAACGTGGGTCTTATTTACACATCACAACTTCACAGAACTGGCAACAGCATGTATGCTGTACTTAGAGGCCTCCTATGAAATAGGTTAGAATGGCTCAGAGCAGAAGATGCTTTTGTCAGCACAAATCTGCAGATGAGTGGGTATGTCTTACTACTTTTTAACCTGCAAACTGGTAATAATTGTGTGTATAAAGCATTTAAAATGGAAGAAAAATGAAAGAATACTTAAATTCATCAGAACTGATTGTATTGCTCAGCACAGCACTTAACACTGGAAAAAATCTCAAATTATTATGTTTACACATCAACATTTAATTCAGTTTGAGTTAATTTCTGGACAATAGATTGTAATCCCTGAAGAAAAGGGAGTAAAGATTGACCTAATTACAACAAAATCCCACATTAAAAACAAAAACCACATCATAACAAACTCAACGGTCTGAATAGCTCGCTATATTGCACTTGCTCTTTAAAAGCAGCCAGCTTTAGAATATCACTAAAACGATGCTGAAATAGAAAGAATCCCACAATAAAGGCAAGGTTTTTTTGGATAAATAATAACAGTGAAGTTAATGTGATCTCCTTCTTTCGCTGGATACTACTACTGAGACAGATAGCCAAGATATCATCTGATTTTAAGCTGCCTATACTATTAAAACAAACAAACAAACAAACAAAAAAAACAAAACCACGAAAGAACGAAAAACCAAACCTCTCTTTAACCTTCAAAAGACAGAGCATGAGTCCATTACTACCTGTAAATGGCCTGCTTGTCTGCATCCATTGGCGTTTGAGATTCTACAGGGGCAGGACTCACCCCTTCTGCATCAGTTTCAGAGCAGTTGGGATCTTGTTCAGTTTTTAACTCTGTTACTACTTGCATCTGTAGAAAAAGGATAAATTATTTGTAGCTCTGTATGCTTGACATAAAATAAGTGTACTGTTTTCTAAGGAAATAGCAATGCAAAGGGCTACTAAATTGCCAGAAGGTTGGTATGACTTGGCAATTACACAAAAAGCCGCAGCAGTAACAAGAAAACTCTTTTAATCCTTGAGACTTTTTGATGGGTGGTGTAAAGGTCATTTCAAGTTTCAGCACTCAGCTCGAAACTGGAAATACAGATATTAGTAAATTGTTAAAGCATTTGTTTTCGAAGTGGTGATTTTTGAAGCAGGCTAGACTCCAGTGCTCCAAAAAATCTTACAAGGATGTCCACATAAAAAGCCTTTAGGATGGAAACACAGGAAAGAAAAGCTTCTATGCTGAGAGTTCTTTTTTCTTTTTGTACTTTGTATCAGGATACAGGAGAAAAGAGATCCTGAAGTTTTTCTTACCAATTAAAATGCATGTTTTCTTAGAAAGCTAAAATATTGTCCTACCCATCTCTCAGTTATCAGGAGCATAACTTTCACCAAATTTATATATTGAGATAGTAAGTTATTTTAGGAACATCAAGCTTCTGGAAAAACAGTAGAAACTGCTGCTACAAATCCATTTAACAAAAACATTTCAGCAAATTTTGAGGGGGGGGCTAAGTACCTGCCATTCAGAAGTATTTTTAAAGATACTATCTGTCAGTTTATCTAAATGCAATTCACATATTCATACACAGATTTAGTCACCTCATGTAAAAGCTGTCAGTCTAAAGCAATAAATTTCCATGACATGGAAAAAAACCTGTCTGGATTGACGGTCAGCAAGTGAGTGGAGCAAGAAAAAACTGCAAAAAGGTAGAAAAAAGTAGAAAGACCTATGGAACTATTTAAAAGACTGAATAACTCCATAGTCCCCGTGACTGTGTGAAATACCTCCTCACATTACCATTATTGATCCCACCTGTGGGGTCAGCAACTGCTGAATTCCAGGCTGCTGTTCCATTAGCGGCGTGGCTGCAGTTGAACACCTGTCTTCCAGGGGACAGCTTTTCTGCTTCCCTATGGCTTTTTCCTGCCCCTTGCCTCCACCCTCCCCCTCTGTTAGCATCCACACGTTCAACTGTTTGTTTGCAAAGCCCCGATTGCCTCACCAGATGTATTTCGGAGCACAGCACCACAATCTGCCACCACTGGACAAACAACGTACAGCCGCAGCTCCTACCCAGCCCATCCTGCATTGCAGCGGGTGGCTGGCAACGCCTTGGAGGCTCTTCCCAGGTGTTGGAAGTGGTTTTCCCCACCACCCCCAGTTAAATGTCTTTCAGAGTAAGTGGTATCTTAAAGGGGAGTCATAGTCGTCCCCCCACAACCCAATGCCTCGGTTTTTTCCCTTTTGAGCACCGGCAGCTTCTGTACAAAACAAGAGGTCGCTGTGATCTTTTCTGCTGTAGCCCTAACAAGTTTTGTCTGGAGCAGAGACAGATGCTACTCTAGGTATCACCATGCAGTCAGATTTGACAGCTTTAAAAATGGACTCAAGACTGCAATCCTCTGCCCTCTTTCCCCCTTTGATATACGTACACGTCACAGGAGCCCTCTGAGAGGGAGGGGAGCTGCCCTCCAGGAACTATCAGAGAATCTGACTCTGACACGACTTCATCTATTTCCACAGAAGGGAAGCAAAAGGCATTTACACCGCCCCAGCGAGGGCCTGAGAGAACTGAAAGGCGTGTGCTTTATTACCTGTCAGGGGCATGTTCATGCAAAATAGGAACCTGAGCAAACGACACAGTGTCCAACCCAGTGCAGCATCCTACCTCGTAAAAAGCTTCCTCAGCAGGCAGAGATGATTTTTAAGCCAGAATGCTGGCAAAAATGATGCAATTTAATGAACATATTTCTTGGCTAATGACAAGAAGGAGGAGCAAAAGAGGGGGTGACTCCTACATGTGATTATAAATGTTGAGCCACACATCTGCAGACTTTGAAGGTGGAGACTGTTTAGTTAGGGCTCTACCTTGCCAGGAAGAGGAAAGAAAGAACTCACTTCAAACTGCGAGCTATTTTCTGTGGGCCATTTCTACATTACAAAAGAAGCAGGCACCAAAATTACCTGCCTATATTGGTCACAGAGTTGAAAGCACAAAACAAATGGAAGGAAAATGATCTCTCCCAATCTGTTCTATATAAAACCACATCCTACTTTCACTGAAGTGACACAGAGTGCATGTATTTGCTGAGGGAATAAAGTAAAAGATGTAAGGCAGGTGAGAAGAGAAAGAAATTATAACTGCAATAAAAACAGCAGACAACTACAAAAAAAGCAATAATCTCAGACTGCATTCAGATAAACATTTTTCTTTTATAAGAGATGGAAAAAGTTGCCGTTTTTCTTCTGACTGTTCACCACTGTTGCCATCTGCTGACAGAAGTACTGGTATTTACTGCTTAGGGCTGACACACAGTAACGTAAAAATGGGTCTTCAGAGTACAGGCCACTGGCATGACTTGTCTCCAATTAACAGTATTTTAATTTAGCAATTCAAATCGTTGCAATACACAGCCTGTTGTACAAAAAAAGAAACATCATGTCCAGACATATCCTACTAGGCTTCCTAATTCTTGCTGTTAACAGAAATAAAAGACTGGTAGAGCAATTCTTATTCGTAACCTCCTTACAGTAATTGAAGTATTTTACCAGTTTTCAGTCTGCATTGTCATTGCTACAACTCAAACTAGCAAATAATAGCTATGCTAGATAACTAAATTTATAGATAGTTCTAGATAACCAGATTGTTCTATAGATAGTTCTAGATAACTAAATTTATACTTCATTGCTCAAGACCAAGATGCCTATGGCTGCCTAAATGTCATCTGACTATTGTAATTGCAGACACACAGGAACACCAAAGAATCGTGTACTCAAAATATTAAGGATACACACCTGACTTTCCTAAAAATAAGAACATTACAACACACAATCCAGAGCAGAATCAGAAGAAAACCCCCTTACCTATCCGTTCTTCCAGAAGTTAAGCGAAGTCATGCGAAGATCAACTTTTAATTGAAAGTTTTTAATAAAAGCGTTCAAATATTAAAGAATATTAGCTCATCACCGTAAAGATCTTGTTTTTACAAGTAACAGCAGGTACTGAAATAATGCTAAAGCAGGCATTAAAGTCACCACGTCCTTCTCTTGCTAACTGTATTAGTTCATGGAGAAAGAAAAACACACTTACCTGTTGTCCATCTTGATAGTTGTCTATACTTAATGTCTGTGTTGCCATCATGGTTAAGAATATGTTAATTATGTCAAATCATCATAAGTATGAACAACTATTCTTTAAAAAAGAAAAAAAGAAAAAGAAAAAGAAAAAAGTCCGTTACAAAAGTGACCACTGAATCCAGTTGCAAAAGATATAAAATACATTAAGAGTTATAACACCAAAATAAAAAAATCAGCGAGTCTATTGACAATGAAAGTTACGTGTATTTTCTCAGTGAAATGCCACACAGGAAATCACAACAAGCTTCATCACTAAAACACTCATTCTGTCATTTCAGATTTTAACATTAGATTTTTAATCAGAGGATGAGGTCCTGATACATTCATAAAGTTCAGGTGAACTTTAGTTAAGCGCTGCAAAAATAAATGCTAACTTATTGAAGGTAATACATAAAATATAGAAAGGAGCAAAGATTTGTTTCTTTGTTCTGTAAAGGCTAACAAACACCACGTTGGCCCATAAGTGAAAAAAGTATTGAGACTAGCAGTGATGAAGCAAGTGTAGGAAGTGTTAAGGAATGCCAATTTACTCATGAGTATGAATCTTATGTTCTAAAATTAGGGCCCCAAATTACTTTTGGAAAGCTAAGTTTCAAATCACTTCTGAAATAAGCAATCTACTGTCCAAGTCATGCAAGGCTCAGCAAAGGATGGAACAATACCTAACTATTTTTAAACAATTGGGCCTGTGAAGTTATATACTTTGAAAAGCAACTTAGGAATTCACGAGTCTCATTTTCATAGACATTTAATACTTTGGGAAATATTAATTTCAGTGAGATTTATGAAACAAATAAATGTATGCCTGTCATTCCCTCTAAGAATTAGTTGGAGTCTGGTAACTAGATGAGCTTAAAAAAAAGTCCATCAAACTATTATTTTACTTTCAATTTTCTTGTCAGATTAGCAGGCACTACAATACAAATCGCCCAATCCATTAAGCTGTTACCATTAAATATTACCATGGAGCTCAATTTTTCTTGACATGTAGGAGTCCTAATGTTTAGCTACTATGAAAATAGTCGTATTAAAAAAAAAAGTCAGAGCTCATGCTTTAAAATGATTACACCCAGGTATTCGTTCCAGGTTTCCTGCTCTCTTCTGTTTCTATCAGCACTGAGGAATGAGGTATTAGAATTCTGACCAGCCTAAGATCTGTACTGAGAACTATTTTCTTTGTAATGTGTTCAATCACTACAAATGCCTAAACTGTTTTCAAATCATTCCTTAACCATTGCGTACTAGTACTATACAGGACCATTTTGAAGAGTAATTTTCAGTTCTGGAAAGCTGTATCTCCTGCGGATAATAGCAGTCACGTGTAAAAGGTTTCGTTTAGGAAACACAGGACAAATTTCAAGATACCCTTCTTCGAGCTCGGTTCTGGCACAGGGTCACGGCATGGCTGAACAAGTTTCTGTCTGCAGACAACACGCACGGATCGCCTGAAGCAGCTTGCAGCCTTGTAGCTAAAAGGTATGCGGGGCTTTGGGAACTCCTGCGCTGGAGTATGTTTTTCTTCAGAATGCAGCTGACAGAAGAAGAGAATAAAGACTGCATGCAGGGCTTTTCTAATAGCTTTAAGGCAAGTGTTGTCTGGTTGCGGTTTGGTGGCAACCAGCACCCCGTAGGAGCCAAGCTCTCTGAAGTGTTTTGGTTCGAGCAGCAGAGTCCCAAAACTTCCTGCCTGAAGTCGTGCCTCGACGAGCCAAAAGCCTCACATGGCGTTTGTGTGTGGTTGTAACATACACCAAACACACAGTATTCACACATGAAGTGAACTAACTCTAGCCCAAACGTTAATATTCTGTTTCTTTATACAAACAGCCCTGGGGAGGGATCCAAAATCTCTTCTGTCATGTGGCTTCACTGGTCTGTGCCTCATGACAAACACTTAGCTTATATTTATTAATAAAGACAAAAACCATCAACAGAACAAGATCCTCAATCCCCGTAATCCCAAATCTCACGCTGACACTAGCATGAAGAATACCTTTTAAGTTTTTACACAAGTGTTACAAAACCACACTTTCTCCTTAGACTTTTTTTTTTTTTTTTTACTAGCTATGAATCATTCCATGTTAAAGTTAAATCAGGTATTTAGGCTTAGGTATCTTTCCAAGAGAACTTTAAGGGAACACATTATAAGGGCTAAAACATCAGCCCTGAAAGCTTTTACCTTACGTTTAAGTGTTTATTTTCTCAGAATTGATAGCTTACAACTAGGGCATTAATGATTGACTGTACTGACAAAGTAAAGAGGCACGTGCAAAATCCTGCTTTTCTTCCCCAAAAGGCACACGTTTCATTTCTGACTGAGATATCAGAAGCACACACCAGACTACCCTCAAAATCAAAACAGAGCATTTGAGCAGAGCACACGCATCAGTCAACAAGGAAACAGTAAACACAATTTGGTGATTATTTTAGAAGTGGTTTCACTCACAAAATGTCGTTGAAGAAATTGTCTGACTGTGGGAGAAAGATAAGTTCTTAGAAATGAGGAAACAAGAAGAGGTAAAACAGTTGAAGAAGTGTACGCTTAGGATGCCTTAGATTGAGCAAAGAGGAGAGCTAATATTAATGACACAAAGAACACCACGAAGAGGGAAACAACAAAGATAACGCATCCGAAGAGGTGAAGACAATAGACAATGGCAAGAATTTCTGGGCTGACCCCTCCTTCTAGATTTCCTGGAGGAAGAGACATTCCGCGTTTGGAAACAACCTCAGTCCACGTGAAGGACGGAAGAAAGAGGTGCTCAGCTTTGAGCTAGATGCACAATTTCTCCAAACAGCCTCACTCTCTCCCAGTGGAATGGCTGGAAAGGATTCTACGTGGGTATATTCTTCATTTCCCATAAGAGCTTCCCCTCTGACTTATAATTACAGTAGAGGAAGATTAAGCTATTAGGCAAGATAGCAACTGATGAGATTTAGTGAAGACAACTACTGCAAATCAAGAAGAACAAATTGAGCTAATGACACACTTAAATTGAGGCAATTAACTGAGGAATTACTTTAGTTCACTAAAGAGAAACATCTCCTCATTATCCAGTAGTGGTTAGAAACAAACTGTGTTAGACTTCAAGAAAAAGAACTGAAAAGGTATTTACACATTTGGCTTTTATAACCTAATTTAGGATCCGGCACCCAGTTCCAGTTAGCAGATACACAGCCTCAGCAGATGTTCGTTCGGCAAGCAACGATGCTAGATGAAGCTGGTATCACTCCCAGATGTTTATCACTGCCACCCTGCCAGAGCTAATTGCTTCCACAGCCCTACCCCTGAGCTCAGCGAGCACGTGAACGACGGCTGAGCCCTTCTGCATAAAGTCAGCCAGGCTAGTTCGACCCACTGTTAAAGGTGGCTATGATGCAAACCAGCTGACTTTGTCTCAGGCACATTGCCGTGCACTCACACAACCCCTGCTCTTGGCTGACCTACGAGTGTGGTAATTTCTGGTTCATGTGTGGTGATTATCAACTCACAGCAGGACCATCTTTAACCAGCACGGCTATGCCTAACGCTATATGGCCTAAGGTATCTGAAGCGGGCCTAAGCACACATGACTCCTGGCCAGCTCAGCTTTAAAAATTCCAATTATTCTTCGTGAAAGAAATTGAGAGTAGAAGGAAAACAGTGCAGCTGTGTTACATTCAAAGAGTTACAGACAACAAAAATAGCCAGCGGCTGGGAGGGTCTGCCAGTCTGCTTCACGCAGAACAGAATTAACCTCATTTTATTTAGTTTGAAAACAAAACGCAAGGAAATGTTTCATGTAAACTGGAAGCTGACACATGAACTGCAACCAGAAACACCACTGACATCTGCGGGGAAAAGGAATTCGTGAAAGCATTTTGTTTCGCAAAACAAACTGAAAGGGAAACAATTCAAGCCTTTAAATAAAAACAAGCGCGGAGGTAAAACGTAGAGTAGAAAGGAAGCTAAATCGAGAGGGGTGATCATAATTAGAAATGTGCAGCCTGTGCAAGTTAAAGAGTGTCTAAGCAAAAAGATTAAAGGTGAGCTGAAACACGTACTCAAAGTGATTACTTCACGTCCATCACTCCTCACTTGCTCTACTTACCCCTTCATAATTAAGAGCACAGGGACCACCCAGTAACGTTAACAGAAGGTGCAAGTACGCTGTTGGAGTTCAGTAATATCATTTTTAACATATACAAGCTACAACAGATGTTTGTAAGAGATATAAATAGTTATGCTTCAGGGTATAAACCAGCCACTAACTGTCTGAAGGTTGTGAAGAAACTACCCAACTGACTTGTTAACACGTAATTGTTCCTTTTAATTTTCCCCTATATACGTCCTTTTGAAGTACTTCAGAGAGAAACGGGCGACGGGCAGAATCAGTATGGCTATTTGTTCCCTCATTCTTAACTTGAGCCCTGGCGTTTGCTGTGTAACACACACCCTTATAATCAATTCAACAAAGTTAAAAAGAATCAAAACCTCAAGCCTGTTTGATGCACAAAAAGCATCTAGAACTGGCTTTGCTTGGCATCAAAATGCAGAGTGATATCTGCTCCCATGGCACACCGCTTTCTAAAAGAGCTCAAAAACCTGCTGGGAGAAAGCTGCTCACCCCTCTCCTTCCTTCAGCGGGCTGAAGACGCCATTATCTCATCCCGGCAGAGGGAATCCCACTGACGGACCAGGTGCAGGGCAGGAACCTAGGAACCAACAGAGAAAGGTTCAGGAGGAGACAACAACACGAAACATTCTTTCTGAGACTGATTATGATGAAAGAAAAGTTTACGTTTTTCTTCCACCGAAGGAAGAAGCAAACTGAGAGGCATTTTTCTTTGCAGTTTTTCTGCATTTTTAATAACCTGTATCACCCCTACTGTCCCACAGTACTGGGGACAGTAGCCCCTGATGGTATTACATTCGTTCTTCGTCTTTATCTTCGTCTTTGCTGATGCTCGTAACAGAAAGCTGTTTGGACTGCTGACTTGTTCTTGAATCTTCACTTGAATTCTTCACTCTCTGGTTCACTGTCTGTCTGCTTAGACTAGACAAGACACATCCCAAAATAAAACTAAAAAATGCAAATAGGAACAACTCATCAGTGGTTTAAAGGAAGTTCTGCATAAAAATTCAGCATGAAGCCAAGAAAGGTCAAAGACTTTTTTTTTTCTCTTTCCCCCAATGTAAGTCTCCTTCATAATCATGCTTTGATTTGACTGTGGAATGTATTCTAATGATGGCTACAATCAAGTAATCTGCTACGAGGTAAGCAGTAGCAGCATACGAAGGAGCATGAGCCATCATTGGTACCGTATGTTCAGAGAAGGCAGGTTCTGCTACACAATTATTCAACCATCTTAAAAAGCTTTCAAAAAATATCACTTAAAATTACTTTTATTTATTTTATTTCACATTGCATGACACATTAAAGCTACTTTACAGACTAGTAACAATTGTGCAAGCAAAGCAGCAAGGATAGCGAAAGCATTTAGAAAACACAACTGCTGAAAAGCACTAAAGAAAGCCTGCAAAAATATCTCAGGGGAGGTTCCTGGCACTAATGTTGTACAAAGGCCAACCCAAACAATATGATGGCTAAAACACACAGCTGAGGTCTTGAGTTGGACTATCTCCCTTTCTCACAAAAAGTTCTCATGTTCCCAGTTTTGCCATCTGTATAAAACCTGTAACAAAGATAACGCCATTTTTGAAGGCGAGATGAAGTTGGCGTTTACATTTGAGAACCGGAATTTACCTGTGCGTAGTGTACAAGTAATGGTTTTTCAGGCGAGTTCACAGAAAAACAAAATGCTGAAGGCCAGCCAATACAGAGGCCATCTCGAGTACACGAAACCTCGCTCTGGAAGAGCTGGGAAGATACTCAGGGGAGCTATAAGGCAGCCTGTGATTTAGTCGCTGGTTGGAGATCAACTACTGGGCTAGGAGTCTCAGTCCACGCTGACGTACCCACTCATGAAGCCTCGAAGGGCAGATGAGGTGCTAGTTCTCATCGCTTTCTCTAAAGCTCTCAAAGACCTGTGTCCCCCAGGAATGGCCTTCTCTCATTTTTGGAGCTTCTCAACTCTGCCATGAGAAGACACCGCACCCCTTCTTCACACACTATCCACGTTCTGTCATTTTGATACTCGTTTTCACCTACCTCAACTTACAGGGCTACTTTCAAATACAGGACGTCTCACTATCCAGAGAGTCTTCTGAATGTAGGTCACTGCCAGATAAACGGGCATTATCCACGCCTTGTCTCTGCTCAGACTTAAAGGAGCACTTCATGTTGTCATTCTGAAGAGCCTGCTCTTCCTTCCGCTCAGAAACTACTGCAGCAATGAACCCCGTGCACCACTGCTGCCAGACTGCATCACTCAAGAAATATACCACGTACAAAGAAGAAACTGGCCCTTCCTGGCAATGCCTGCAGCTGGTATCAGCAAGCCTCCCGACCACGTGTATGAGCAATCGAGGGCAGAAGGAAGGAAGTACTCAAGAAACACAGGCCCAGGTGGAAGATGCTACAGAGGAAGAGGTTTGGCTGAGGAGCCAGAGAACATTGCAGTCTTGATGCTTTCTTCCAAAAGACACTTGAGAGAGATTGAGACTACAGAGTCTACCCTAAAACGTATCAGAGAGATCCGAGCTTGCTTGTTTTGTCCTCCCATCTGTCTCAGAGGAGGCAAGAACAGGAAGCAGACGTGGTGTTAAGGACAGTATCAAGGCACTGTGGGGCCTAAGCTTGGAATTACCACTGCCAGCGTGTCTTCTTCCTCTTACCCCTCTTGCAGACGAGCTCTGAAGTCCCGTTATCAAGGTAGAGAAGACAGCTACAACACCACAACAGATGGCTGCTTGCTTTGTCACTTGAAAACTGTATCACAGCTAAAGGTTTTTGTTCCGAGGTAAAATACGGCCTTGTTCACTCAAGCACAAATGAAGCCTCTGCTCAACCACGCTCATTTTGCATGGCAGGAAGAAACAAAGACCTGTGCATAGTCATATAGACAAATACATTAAGGGTGAGATACATTGATATGTTTATAGACTCAAATACTAATAATGAAGCAAAATGTGGAGTATAGATGACAACTTGCAGGCAGAAATTCATTCTAGCCCTGCTGCAATGGGTCTTTATCTCCATCAAGCTGCCTACAGAGAGATGGTTAGTAAAATTAAGACAACCAAACCAACGTGAAGTTGCTGCATGCAAGTTTATTAAAACTGCGCTTGACGAGAACGTGGGCCGCATTCAGGAGCAAGGTGGCTTTCATTTCCTCTGTCTTTTGTAGTTTCGCAGTGCGGTCATTATTTAGAAATACTGCACTTTCAGAAAGACGACGCTCCTGTTCAGGAATATAATACCAGCCTCGGGGAGTTGCACTACCCAGATACAGCTAACCAGTTATTACACAACAGCTCCTCTGTCAATTTCCCTGGGAGACGAGCCCTAAAAAAGCCCCCAAACCAATTTTCTGCTACAGTAAAATGAGATTTACTTTGTGTCATTTTTTTCCCCTTGATTGTTTGGTGATGCAATGAAGTTATTTATGTATTAATCTGAACGAAGACGAGATTAAATTAAAAAGAATGCACCTTATACTTTAAGAAACCGAAAATTAAAAATAAATTAAAATTCACTGCTAAAGGTGAATTTCTTCAGAAATACAAGCTGCAACCTATCATTAACCTCCCTGTGCATGCAGGATTTTGAATGTATGTACTGTGTAACACTGACTTCCTTCACCAGGACCACTCCAATACTGTATGTACTGCCTTCTTGTCCCGTTAATTCTCCACTGCATTCCTTTTTTCCAATCATCCCATGTGATAATTTAACAAGGCGTACAAAGAATCTGCATCAAAGGCTTTTATCTTCCAAGCATCACCACACACTGCCACTCAGCATGATAAACGACAAACCACCTCATGAAAAGACTTGTGTCCCTTTAGCAGTTCACACAAGTTG
This sequence comes from Aythya fuligula, assembly GCF_009819795.1. Lineage (NCBI taxonomy): Eukaryota > Metazoa > Chordata > Aves > Anseriformes > Anatidae > Aythya > Aythya fuligula. The sequence continues at coordinate 115,250,899 of NC_045559.1, read as the reverse complement.
AGCAAACCCTGCTCCCTGAATTTTAAAGGGGTTCTGGAAATCCTCCCATTTGTAGGTACCAAATACAGAAAAGTACTGTATAAAAAAAGTAGCACTCTTTTTTTTTTTTTTTTTTGTAGTACAAGCTACAGTTGCATATGCAGTAACTGATAAAGTAGATGTTAAGGATGTGTAAGGTAACAAATTTCTCAAGGCACAGCAATGGAAGCAGAATTCAGGGCAGCTGGGTCTTCAGCTCCTTAATTCTGCACACGTCCTTCGGGTCTGCACCAACTCGTTTTTGGGGAAGCGCACACAACCATGGTTCATGTAATCATCAGTTTGCCATAGTGCTTCTTTACAAGAAAGACAAGAAATCCTACTCCAATCTGGTCGTAAAAGACTGTCGTCTCAGCGTCCTAAGCATCCCGGCTCCAGGTAGCTCTTGGCATTGCAGAAAGTAATCCTCATGGTCATGAAAACTTCATTCTTCCAAGCATTAAGACTCAAATTCAAGAAACTTCCTGCGGCATCTCAGTTTCTCCTACCCATTTCACACTGTAATTCAACGCTGCTTTATTAGCTCCATAAAGAAGTAGTAAGGAATTAAGGGGACTGGAAGGAAATTTTGGTAAAAGGAAAGCCAAATGTGGGGGAAAGGAAACCTTCCTTCTCTAATTGCTCCAAGACTCCTGTGGGATTAAGAGGAGGAGGGAGCAAAAGCGTTTCCCATCACTCCCTCATTCATTCCCACTACCCACACGGTAAAAGACGATTCCTTTAGCTCTTTCCCCCCTGCATTCTTAACGCTGCAGACTGAAGGACGTTATGGTCCTTGTTTGTGAATCCCGGCACGCACATCATGATGCCGCATACCTAGCTACTTATTACAGGGCAGAGAAGAATTATTTTGTCCCTCAAGATTTACCCAAGACGCTGTCACTGTGACATTTCAGACCTCGCATCAAACAGGGCGCAGTGCCTGCCTTGCTGCTGTAGTGATGGGAGGACCACGTTAGAAAGGCAACCACGAAATGCTTGAAGACCAGAGGACACATAGCAGCAGTTGGGCAGCTGGAACTGCTTCTGGTACAACTTTCCTACTTAGCCGTATGAATTAAACTAAATGAATTACACCCAAGAACCAGGAGTCTGATTTTAATCAAGACTTGCATCAGCACCCAATAAGCTACGACTGAAATTGTGTTTTGTGTTTATAGTTATTTTCATAAAGGAGACCCAGAATAAGAACCCATCTCACTATGCCTTTATTGCTATTAATTACGCTTTACAACGTTAGCAGGACTTTCATAGAGGATGTCACTTCATGGGCATCTGTAAGTTTTCCAACATTCTTATTTACAAAACTAATAAAGTTTCTAATGATTCCTTCTGTAACAGACTAATCCCTAATGATACTGAAGTACAACCGAAGGAAGATGATGAGTTTTATTTAGCTAATAACTGCCTTTAAAATGGGCTTAAGATGTTGAATACGCAACAAGCCCCCCTCTACACATTTCAGGCATTTAAACACTTTGCGGAGACGCTCCGTGGTCAATGATTTTGTTTTTATGTCCTTGACAATTTCAAAACCAATAGTTTTCAGTGGACTTGTGAGCCTGTCAATGAACCAAGCATGAACTTGGACTAGCTGAGAATCTGAAGCAACAAAATCCCAGCCCGGCAGCTGCCAGATCTGGTTCCAATTGCTCAGCAACTTTTCCAGCACCTTTCCCTTTCCAACTCCAACGTTTGGCTCAACAACCCCACTTCACCACTGACTCGAAGCCCCGGAGCAAATCGCTGTTTTCTTTTCAAAGTGGCATTTATTTAAACAACAATTCTCCCTTTCCTGCTCCTCAGCAAACAGCGGAGCACAGCGAACCAGAGGCCATCAGTCTGACTGCCTCCTGCAAGGCAGATGCTCCCCGCTCCAGCCTCTCGTGCTGGAGGCTGCTGCCAGTGCCCCTCGTGCTCCCTGCCTCTCCCCCCCTGCCCCTTCTTCCTTCCCCATCAGGTCTCCTCTTTCCCACCTCTCGCCCTCTCATTCTCTCCGCTCTCACCATCTGTAGCTTTGCTAGCACCGTCCTTTCCATGCTCCTGGGCTTACTGCTTTCCCACCAGGCTTCCATCTCTGTCCCCATCTCCCCGTGACTGCCAATCTTCATCAGTGCCGCTGCCACCTGAGCACCCCGGGGCCGAGGTGCAGCTGAAGGCAGACCACCCAGGATTGCACTTACCCAGCACCTACCGCTGCGGGAAGCATCACGCTCAACTACTTGGTCCAGACGACGACTGCACAGCCAGGTGATGCGCAGCAGACGGGACAACACTCACGTTACACAGAATATGCTGAGGATTTCATAAGCACTTGCCAAGCAATATACTTGAACCATTTTTTCAGAGCTTATACCTTGTTGAAGTTTCCCTAGGAGCAGCCACACGCACCCTGTCGACGCTCACACTCCTTCCCCTCACCCCTGCAGCGCTCAATACCAGAGCCCAAGTGCTGAGATGCTCTTAACTGAGCCAAACACACACTTTTTCTTCCTCTTTCAGTCACCGTATTTACTTTCTCCTGATGTCTTTTTCAAAACTGCTGAGTCATTTTAGCCTAAACTTTCCGGAATAACCCTGCTCAAATATACACATCATGGCAAATTTCAGTATGACTAAGAAATAAGCTACTGAAAACACCTTTAAAAACAATAAAAACCCCAAGTTGTCATGGCCCACAACACACACAGGTGGGACTAGAAGATGCGAATTACGTGAGCGGAGACAGCCCTGGACGTTTTTTAGCTATTAAACATACAGCACAGCGCACACGTTTTCATTCCCCTATTCTCTAGGCATGCACAAAGCTCCGCTTTCTGTCTTACAAACCTCTGTTTCTTTTGAACATGAAAGACTTGGAATTTATTTTTTTTCAGTACTAAAGTGTTATAATACCCTTTTTCCCATTGTTTTGTTTGCTATGCAGTTTGCAAAAAGCTAAGCAGGATGTGAACCATAGCCAGATTTCCGATTTTTTTTTAAAAAACAGATTTTCCCTCTGTACTTGAGAAAAAGCAGAGAATTTGAAAAGCTCACAAGCAAAGTATAAATTGAAGTTTAGCGGTAAATAACTAAATAAATAAACAAAATTCCCCCATTCAGTACTCCGCAGTCTCCCTATTTGTCTGAACAGCAGGCTCATGGGCAGTATGGGATTATCAGTCATTTACCTCTCATTTTCAAAAACCTCCATTTGACTGTTTTACATGTTTAAATGGCTTTCCTGTAGGGGAAAAAAAAAAAAAAAAAAAAAAAATAATAATAAAAAAAAAAAATAGCAAAGAGCTCCTTTACGCATATATGTAGGGGAGGAAAAAAAAAAAAAAAAAAAAGAGAGAGACCATGGGCCTGGAATAGTTGCTGCATTAAAAACAAACGAGTGTGTTTGTATGAAGGCCGGTAAGTGAGTAGGTGAAGCCAAGCAGCCCCAAATTTTATTTCCAGTTCTAACACTGACTTCCTTTTTATCCTTCGATAACATACACAACCCAGTATCCCCATGCTGCTGGCACAGAACCCAAGTTGCTGCCCGTTACCAACTTCCTAAAAGCACGGCAATGCTCCAGCAACAAAAAGATTGGCATTTCCAGATTCTTGGCGTCTTTATTTTCTGCCCCGCTTCCAGCTCCACTTGTGCTACCACCACCACACAGTTGTGACATGAAACAGCCTGGCTGATCGGAGTGAAGAACCCGCTAACCAGCGTGAATATTTTAGCATTCGATTATCTCAGGCAGAGCTGTAATGAGCTGGGTAAAATGCTTTGGCAACATCTGGCAGCGAGCAAGCAAAGGAAAGCACTCTATCAGCAGCTTTTTTCCTTGCTCTCGGAAGCCTCTGCTTAGAAGAGCACTAAGTTGTTTTACATTTTGTACAGCACCGAGCTGTGGTAAAACAACCCCCCGAGAGACTTATCATTTGTAAACCTCCCAACTCTCTCAACAAGCGAGACCGAAGCAACCAGCTGCTGCTGCTGCAAGGCAGAAGTAGCATTTGCGGAATTTTAAATTTCGCACACAGACGCAAACGGATCCAGCCTCACTTACACCGAAATTAAAATATTAATCTGCTTTGTTTTGAACTTTCACGTGTGCCGGTTTTGCCGAGGCAGCATCAGGCTCCTGGAGCACGGAGCGATGCTCTGTCAGCCAAGCCAGCCTACACCTCTCTCCTCGCGGGATGGAAACACCACAGGAGAGGGTTTGCGGGCCGCTGGCTCCTGGCTGTCAGAGCAAGGCTTAGTAACAGCGAAAGAAAGAGTCGCTCTGTTCTGGGAAACTCGTCTGCTTCTCACACGCTTCTGAATTTGCTGTAGTAGCAAGCGGAATTGCTGTGACTTTCCTACAGCGCTGCACTTACAGGACGGGCTAAGGTGTGAGAACAATACAGGCCAAAAGCAAAACTCTGAAAAAGAAAGAAAGTGCAGCTTCCAGGGGGCACATCCACTGCGTAAGACTCGAGAATTTAGCATGACCGCGTGCACTTCATTCGCCCAACTCTGCTCTTTTTAGTTGCGCTCAGGGAAGGCTGCAAGGACTTAAGTTTTAACACGTTACTTCTAGATAGGAATACTTCAAGAGACAAGCCACGTCTTTGCTATGTTATCCAGATTGAGGAATCATACGAATAAACTGTTACGTCTTTAATATAAAAGGCACGTCGACACGTTTTACACGCCAAAGTGAAATCTCCAAATACATACGTTTGGAAATATGTCTTATTTCCAAACTGTACCAGCAGCACACACAAAATAAAAACACTTGAAGGCTTTTCTTTTCCTCTTAGCACACAGGAAACGGCGAGGAGATAAAACTCCAGCCCAGCGAGGCAGTTTAACTGCACAGGGACCAGACGGGAGGCAGGTACAAGCCAGAGACGTTTATGTGGCTGGGGATACACAGACTAAAAGAAAAAATGTACGTCCCAAAATCACGCGGGTCGGTGACAATGAGCAGCGTCGGAGGGTTTTTGTGGAGGTGTTTTAATCGTAAAATGACAAGGAAAGGTGCAAGCAGGGCGCTGAGGAGAGACGTATAGATGGTATTGGTAATAAGCTGACAGGACGCGTGGGGAGAAATGGGGAATTGGTGGGTTTGGAGGGGAGGGAATTCAGAACTGGTGGTTTGGGGTGTAAAGGAATTGGGAATTGGTGGTTTGGGGTATGAAGAAATTGGGAATTGGTGGTTTGGGGTGTAAAGAAATCGGGAATTGGTGGTTTTGGAGGTGAGGGGGTTGCTGGCTCGGGGCGGGTTAAACCCAGCGCCACACCGAGGGGCTCTCCGCACCCAACGGCACCCCCGTTCCTCCTTTTTCAAAAATTCAAACCCAACGCCCGCGGGGGCCGCCTCAGCGAGAGGGGCCACACGAACCCGGCGGCGGCTTCCACCCCACGAACCCTCCTTTAACACCCTCGGGTGGCGGTGGGGGGGGGCGAGGAGCTCCCCGCGGGGCTCCTTTAAGACTCCCCCCCCCTCACACTTCTTCCCCCGTGCGCGCTCCCTCGCGCGCCCCCGCCAGCGGGCGGCGGTTCCAGAAATTTCCTCGCTCCCCCCTCCCCTCCCTCATCCCCCCCCCTCCCCTCCCCCCCCCCCCCACCTCGGCGCGAGCCGCGGCGCGAGCGCCCCCCCCCCCTCCCTCCCCTCCCCTCCCCTCCCCCTCCCCCCTCCCTCCCCTCCGCCCGTGCCCGGCCGCGGCTCCCGCTGCTCCCCCCCCTCCCACCCCTCCCTCCCCTCCTCCTCCTCCTCCTCCTCCCGGTGCCGTGCAGCGGGAGCCGGAGCCCGAGCGGCGCCCGTGCGGGCGGGCGGGCGCGCAGGCGGCGGCGCGGTTGCCGCGCGTGTGTGCGTGTGTGTGTGGCTGGGCGCGGGTTTGAGTGACAGCGCTTACCTGGGTGCCAATCTTCGTCACACTGACAAGCGGCTGCAGCAATCGGGACCCGCACCGCCGCGCCGCGCGTCACCGCGCACAGCCGCGCCGGGCCAATGGCCGCCCGCGCCGAGGCCCCACGCCAGCGCGCCGCCGCGCCACGCCCCGGCGCTGCTCACCGCCCTGCGCGGGGGCGGGGCCGCCGGGCCCCTTCGTGAATATGCATGAAGGGGGGCGTGGTCGCGTCTTATGCCACGCCCTCCCCCCCCGCCCTCCGCTAGGGGAGGTGAAACCACTTCCTCGTTATGGGGGGGGGAGGGAGGTACCAAGGGGCTGAGCGCTGGGGGGGTATGGGGGGGACGCCTCGCCTCAGGGGGTGTCGGGCTGCCACAACGGCCCCGGGGTGCCTCAACCCCGCTTTCAAGGCGCGAGTGGTCAGAGGAAGGAGGAAATTAAATTTTAGGAGACTGTTCCGCACCGACACAGGCGCAGTGGTGCCCACAAAGCACAGCAGCTGCCCGCTCGCTCCCCTTCACGCTGGGACTGCCACAGCAGCTACCCGCTTATTCCCCTGCCCACTTACTCCCCTTCCTCTATTTCCCTTCTCCAATTCCCCTTTCCCAGTTCCAACCAAAACCCAGTCTCCTTCCCCAATTCCACTTCAAACCTACTCCCCTTCCCCAATTCCACCTCAAACCTATTCCCCTTCCCCAATTCCACCTCAAACCTCCTCCCCTTCCCCAATTCCACCTCAAACCTATTCCCCTTCCCCAATTCCACCTCAAACCTATTCCCCTTCCCCAATTCCACCTCAAACCTATTCCCCTTCCCTAATTCCACCTCAAACCTCCTCCCCTTCCCCAATTCCACCTCAAACCTCCTCCCCTTCCCCAATTCCACTTCTAACCTATTCCCCTTCCCCAATTCCCCTTCCCCAATCCCACTTCAGACCTAATCCCCTTCCCCAATTCCACCTCAAACCTATTCTCCAATTCCACTTCAAACCTATTCCCCAATTCCACCTCAAACCTCCTCCCCTTCCCCAATCCACCTCAAACCTCCTCCCCTTCCACCCTATTCCCCTCCAAACTGGCGCTGCCCCATGGCTCTCACAGCCCGCACCGCTCCTCCAATGTGCCTGGAGGAGGTCTGGCCAGCAGGCTGCCAGGCTGACAAGCTTTCTGGCTAGCAGGCTGGCAATAGAAATACCCCCTTACGTATTCTGCCAGCTTGCTCTGCCTTCAGGCCTCCCTGGCTGTGGCAGGACCCTGCCTGGTGACGGGGTTGCTCTGGGTCCCGAGGGATCCCAGCGCTGCGCACACTGCCACCATTTGTCCGCTGGCAAAACGGGTGTTTCGTCCTCCCCCGAGGCCATGCAGAGCCCTCACAGTTCGTTTCGAGATGTTTTTCTCCTGGTACAGGCCGAACCATGCGGCGTCAGGCTGGCGAACACAGAAGGAGCTCGTACGTCACACAGGGAAAGTGGGAAAGAAAATGAACCAGGCTGATCCAAGGTGCTCAAAAGTTCACGTGAATCATGTAAAGAAACTACATTATAAAAAGCAAAAGCCACCTCAGTTTTCTCTTACTCACAAAAGCCTCGTTCTCTACTCCTGGTCTTGCGCCATGCAACATCTCTCATAGGATTCCTGTGGCCAAGCTGACTTCTCCTACCACAACTTTCCTCCCTCGCCATCCCTGACACATTCATTAGTGACACATTCACTAAACAGTGCCTCACATTAACTGGTTCCCATGCCCGGACCTGCCTTCTCCTCAGATTTGATTCACCCTGTAAACCCTTTGTTCTCCATCTGCTTTGCCCGTGCTTCTTTGGACAGGACTTCACTGATTCCTTCTGAGAAAGAACAGATTAAATGCAGACTAATTTAGTTTCCATTTAATCCTTTCTCCCAGGTATCTTCAAAGCCTTTCTTGTTGCCTTTCCCAACTTTCATTTTCCTTTCTCCTGCTTCCCTTCACTTGCCCTTCTTTTCCTGCCTGCTACTTTCTCTTCCCCAGCTCCTCCCTCACACACAACAAGTGTAGAAGTTCCTCTCTGCTCTCTTCCCCTCACCCCTGTAATCTCATTTAGTGGTCTCCTTTGTAATTAATCTTATTCCACTTTTTTTTTTTCCTTCTCAATCCCTTACACTTTCCATAGCACAGATACACATTCTAACTCCCTTGATCCTAACTCACGCGATTTCCCAAGCACCAGCACAAAGCAAGCCTAGGTCCCTCCCTGCATGCCTCACAACTGGGTAACTTTAGGGTCTAGGCAAATGTAAGCTTTGACCGAAATCTCATCCGAAGCTGTGGTGTGCATAAGGGCTCTTTCCATCAGGGCACTCTGTTGCCTAAAAGCTCCTGCTGCAGACTTCCCATCATCCAGCAAGTATTCTGGATGATGATTCCTGTTCATCTCTCCTCGATAACTCATTTTTGTTAAAGCTACAGGAGCTCCATTATTCGCACAGCTTTAATCCTATCTCTTAAGACGGTGCTTAGGTAAATCGCTAGGTTCAGATGTTATTAAATGGCATGGATACATCCCCAAATACACCTGCACCCACATGACATAGCCACATAAACCTCATTCCCATAAGCAAGTAACCCAAAAATGACCCTTGATCTAACTTGTACCTTCCCACCACCCATCTCTAAGCCCCTCGAATTCACTGTTCACAGCCACTGATGAGAAGTCCCTGGTTTTCATTTTATCTTATGGTCTCTCTGATACAGCCTCTGCAGGCTTGAAAGCTAAAAAGCTTACTTTTATAAAATACACCAGCTGAAATGACTCCAGAAGATGTAGATTTAAGAAGGGCACTACAAATGGCAAGGCTTTTGAGGGAAGCATGCAACATTTGGAAAACGGAAGGAACTGGAAGGAGAGGAGCAGGGGAAAGGAATGAAGAAGAAATTGAGAAGAGTAATTCAAAGACAAATAAAACCAAGCAAACAACAACAAAAGGGAGAAAGAAAAAAAAAATGGATCAGAGGAAAGGATAGGTATCCTTTTCTTTCTTTATTTCTGAACATCCAAACATAGTGTGTTGTCCCTCATCAGTTTTGCAGAAGGATGAGGGTCCAATACACAAGACTGAAGGCAGCTATCGGGAGGGAATCCTCTATACTACACATTTTGTGAGGATTGTTGCATAATTTGTGTAGTTTTGTGCTCTGAACTTCCACTGGCCTAGGTGTACTCACTTCAGTCCAATGGTGAGACTGCTTTTTTTTTTTTTTTTTTAGTGAAAACTCACAAGCTGCACGGAAGGCTGAATAAAATGCCATTTTAATGCTTTGTATTTGCAAATTACAAGCACGTAAAAATTAGGTTCAGTAATATTTAGGCTGGCAACTGCAAATAACAGAATACTCAGATTCTCAAACTGCTGTTACTTCTACGCATTGTGCATATTAAATACGCTCATTAAGCGCAGCTCATTCCTTAAAGCAAGAACAGATATGTTTGCAGAGCCAGGGCCTTAGCTGGTTACTGAGAACTGTCCCAGATAGATAAGAGCATTCCCCACAGTTGGACCACATATTTGCAAACACTAAGCTATTAAGGTCCCGTCTCACCAAATGAGAAAAGCACGCTCCCAGATCTCTTCTCTGAAACACCCTTTCAGTTGCAATTTACTGATAGCAGGACTGCATAAACGTATCAGAGGGCAAAACTGGATCCTACGTACAGTTGCTAGGCAGGTTAGGATTGCTGTGGCACCTTTTAGTAATTTCCAAGTTCTAAATGTTACAACTGCGTGCATAATACAACATTCATATGCATTAAACCTATTCAGAAAGAGGAGATTTCTCATTTTAGATACATAGCATTACTCTAGACGGTGCGCTTTGCAACTCTTTCATAATTAAGCTCTCAAAGGAAACATTTACATAGAAGAGAAGGGATGGGCTCCTATGCGGGTGGCAGTAATCTGCCCTCCTAATTTATTGAATAAAGGCTGTAATTGCAGCAAGGAGATTGGAATAATCTAAGCAGAGCAGGTTTTCCCCCAGATTTCCATACAAATCAGGTGAGTTTTGAAGTGACGATCTCGTAGCAATGGGAGGACTCTATGGCAAACCAGTTTCTTCTTTTATCACACCTAGGGAGAAAGTTTGCCACCAGGCGCGTCAATGCGATGTAATCCTCTGGCTGCTTGGAGAGCTTTCCAAAAAGCAACCTTTGTGCGCCCGGTTGGCATGCACAGCACGTTCACATCTGCGGCCGCAACTTTACGTGGTACAGGAGGAGCCTGGGAAAAATGTGCGACTTGTTTTATGACGGATATGGCTTTTAAGATTTTAAAGCTGAAATTAACGAGTTAACTCAGTCTAAATAAATGTCAAGCTTTGCTTCAGCTAGATCGTGGAGAGCTGTGTAACTCAGCTGGGAACGCTCCCTCTGGAGAAATTAAGAGCTCATGTCCCACAGCAGGATTTGGGCTTGGACCAAGAGCTGGCACTGCAGTGCAGCCCTGCTCGAAGGAGTTTCTGCGTCAGGATCAAGATGCCATCCTTTCTGATGAGTGATTATTGTATTGTTTTCCCCCTTCTCTTTTGTTCGGGAGAAAAGACAAACTACTGAGAGCCTCCTTCAGGAAAGGAAAAATGATAAATCCTATATCTTATTCAACATTTCTCCTCTCGTTAAATCAGATTGCGATTTCCAGAGCTGTACATTAGCTGAATCACTGGCTGCATACTACTCACTCCATCTGTTTATATGGTTGAGTCACTGCATTACCAATATCTAACACGTTGCTTGGAAAGAATTTTAGGAGATCTGGAGGATAAAACCCCAAAGCTCTCTAAGATAAAGCTCCCTTCTGTACGTTCTGGAGTGCCACGCTCTTCACCGCTCACTTTTGGCTACCAGAGATGTTAATTTGAACAAACTTCTATTTTAAGGAGAAAAAAAAAGCTTATCACTGAAGCACAGAGTATGCTTAAAAGCTGAAGACTGAACTGTGATGTAGGAAAACGCTATTGCCTCCCCTCGTGCGATGCCTTGCCCTGGGAGTTGCACCGGGGGTTCCATGGTGATGGAACAAACATCTTTCACAACTCCCCGTGCCTTTTTTCCACTTGAGATACTACGAACAGATTACCTTCTGAGGGCAAACCCTCTGCTTTTAGTGATGCCAAAAGTTGAGAGCATCTTGTCGTTGGACTGCAAAGTTTCTTCCAAAATATGTGTTATGCTTAGGAAGATATATTCTCATTTACGTCACTGTGGAAGGGGTAGGGAGGGCAAAAAAAAAAAAAAAAAAAAAGGACTGAGGAGCAGAAAAGCAGAAGGACAGAGGTGGAATGGGGTGGAATTGCTGATACACATCTTGTTTGCTTTATTTTTAAGAAAAATGTAAAAAGGACACGTTACATGAATCCCACCATGGAGGACTATGAATGCATTCACATTATTCTGGGAGTTGAGAAGCAGAGAGTGAAACCAGCTGAAATAAAAGAAGACCAGTGAGACTAGTTTTACCTTCCAGACCAGGGGCTAGATCCAACTCTCACAGAAGTCAGTGGAACAATTCCCACTGGCTGGAGCAGGAGTTGGATTCGGCAAATTGAAATGCAGAAAAAAATAATCGGGAAGCATTAATGAGAGGTTCTCAAACAGTGGTCTACAGAGCACTTTCTCCAGTCCATTGAGACCCGGCTTTCCTCTCCATTACTCATTTACTTCCAGCTGCTTTTATGGGTTTCTGCATTTTGGAGGCCAGCAGAACTGAGAGGCGTTGGTAGCAGGGAGGGAGAATGGCCGGCCGGCCAGCCTACTCCCAACAAGTGGAAGAGGAAAGGAAGCAATTGCTTAGCAAACAGAGAAAAAAAAGAAAGACGGGAGTATCTGAAGGAGTAGAAGGTCATTAAGCTGAGAGGATTAGGCGGCCTTCGGTGAGGATTAGGTGCCTCGCTGCCTAATGTGACCGTCTAGCCAGATACCTTAGCTCCTAGCACAAGGCGAAAGAAAAGCTGAGCTCCACACACACGTCTGCACTGAGCTAAAGGCAAATAGGAAATGCCAAGGGCAGAAGCGATCCACAAATGCTCCCCATCCTCCCTGCCACGCCTGGGCTGAAAGCAGACGAGCCCCCTGCCATGGTCCCTGCTGTGGGACTTACACCACCTGCAGGCCCACACCGCCTGTCCAGGTGTGACACGCGGTCCTACCACCACATGGAGACAAAATCCTCCCTCTGGAGGGGTCACACACCTGGACCAGGCTCTGGATCAGCCGGCTGTCGATGTTTGGGGCAGCATTCCCACTAATGGAGAGCTTTCAGGCTCTTCCTCCACACAGAGGGCTGTTGTCACCAGGGTACGAGGCTGACACATGGGTGCGTGACCAACCCGGGGGACCTCGTTGGCAACTAATTCTCAACTGCAGGGCAGTGCGTCGTGCCAACTTCACATCACAACAACCATGTGGGCCAAAGTGCCTTGAGTCCCAACAGTAAACACTTGGTGAAAGAGTGCAAGAAACATGGAAACAATGGGATCAGCCTTCCCCTTGTGTCTCTTTGTTGCTCCTGGGGATCAGCACCTTTTTGAAACCTAAGCTGCAATCAGGCCATCACATCCGATAGCTACTGACAGTCTTCTCCACCATTAACTCCTCCCTTCCCTTTTCTGAACCCCCTTACAGACTGCATTTCTATAATGTCCTTTGGCCAGCCAGGAGTTGAGACCCCTAAGCCTGCCCCTCCTCACAAGGAAGAGGAGGTACAGGAGACTTCCCAGACATTTTCACCAAGGTTTATTAGCAAGAAGGCGTTCCAGGAAAGAAGGGACAAATCAACAGCTTGTGGAGCATTAGGGTACAGAGATCCCTACCCAGGCTCTGCATGACATAGCTTTGGCTCTGGAAGCAGCAGGAGTAATACCAAGCCCATGCTGTGCCCGGGTCAGCGGGTGGGCTGAGCAGCAAGGCGAGTCAGCTGGAGACCGAGCACTACGTGAGCCCAGCAGTGCTGCTTGTGGGATCCATGCTGTACCCCTGCCAAGCTCTGCTCCTTCCCCTGAGACATACTGGCCTGTTCAGACCTGAGCTGGGCATCTACAGTGCCAAGCTGCTTTGTGCCACATGGGCATGTCCCAAGAGGCCTGCTCCCAAAGCTCTGCGCTGCCCCAGGACGCTGGCCCACCTCCGTGATCCATGCAGGGTCTCACCTGGAGGCTTCAGGGCAGCGACTTTTATCCCCCAGAGCAGGTGCAGATTTGCAGTGAGAGACTTAAAACCTCCAAACTGTTCTCTGTTACAGTCCCCAGCCCCTAAGGCAAGGTGAATTTTTTGGCATGCCCAGTAACCTGCTGCTGCCATGCACCGCTTTCCAATGACCTGACTCCAGCAAAGTTCTCCAGAAGACCTTGGTGAGGACCAAATGAGTTACCCTGGATAGGGGAGAGCTAGCTCTCAGCTCCTAGCCCCAACACAGTCGTGCTGCCTAGTGTTTTCTGTCCTCTCCAGGGAATTTCAGGCCCTGGAGAAGAAGCATTAGCAACTCATTCTCTTTTACTAACGTTTAAGGCATAGGGGATGGATTTTCTTTTGTGAAATGTAGTTAGTGAAGTTCATACACATTGCATCACTTTTATAATATTCTATATATTTTGGTGGCTTTAGCTTCAAAGATACGGCACTGCAGAGGCCTTTGAAAACTGCCAGAAACATTACTGCTTATGACTTTGTACCTGTCGGTGGAAAGCAGGAGTCAGCACTGCAGTCCATTCCATATCTAACCAACACACTCCATCAGTAGTTTAAAGCATCAGAAAAGGCAGCAATAAAATAAGCTCTGAATGGACAGGTTATGTTCCCTCACCATTTCAGAGACTTAGAGTTCAGCTTTGTCCCTAGGACCTGCTTCTCTCGTTCCAGTTTTGGGGTATTGTCACTGCACCCTGGCACTGCCTTCTAAAAGTGATCGTGCTTCTGCTTTTCCAGTTGTGCAGGAACCAAAAAGCTGGATCAGACCAGTATACTTATTTCAGTATGACATCCCATGTATAAAATGTGTGCCTATTTCAGAGGTTAGTCTTCCTTATTCTTCTTATTTCAATCAGACCCACAAAAACAAACACAAAACATGTTTTTTTTTTTTTTTTTTTTTTTTTATAAGTACTATTTCACAGTACTGCGTGCATCCACAGGACGATGGCATTCTTTTGACAGCTAGTAAGCGTATTCCCTGACCATACAATCTCCAAAGACAGAAAGCAGTCTAGCTTTCGTCCTGCAAAGCTGGTGCAACAGACCGCATTCGCACAGTGAGATGCAATTCTACCTACTCCTAGGAACAGTAGCTTTTCTTTTTAAAACCCAGGAACAGCATTTCGTATTATCAAAGGTTTGGTATTTTCTATGTTTTCCCCCAATTAGTGTAACAGAAGCTGCCTGTAGCCACAACCTGTAGCGACTATAAATTCCAGCTGCTCCCCACGTAGCAGCGGGACGCTGCTGGTACAATAAAACGTCAAAACAACAGAAACGTTCAGAGTCCTCGCTTTCCCGTCGTACCCAGACCCAGCCTTGCCCCTTTCTCGTACACCAGTTTGGTTTTGTATCACTGTCTCCACAGCTGACAATACTTTTTTCAATGGGAATATCACAACTGCGGCCGCTGCCAGAATCTCTTGGCAAAGGGGCTGCGCTCTGAGTCACAGCCTAATGCCATTACAAGGTCTGCAACAGCTGCAGCAGTCATACATCTGCAAGTCATTTGAACATTTTATGATGAATAAAAACTATCCATTACATAGACCTATACATTATATATTAACCCTAATACTTATTCAGTTACACTAACAATAACCTTTTCCCTCTGCATGCTGTAAACTTCTTTGGCTGCAGCATGTGTTAACAGAGATACTTAAAGCTCCGTTCCGTGGTGGAGCAGTCCCTGTGTACGTATTACCTAACTTATTCTACCTATTTAAATATGTGATGGAAAGAAAGAAAGAAAACAAATTTAAAGCTATAAAAAATCATACCGTGCGTGAGGAAAGCATTTCTATAATAATAGCGTGAGACTGGATTCACTCAAACAAACACAGAAGACACAAGACAACAAGAAATAGAGAGGAGGAAAGAAAACATGGACTCAAAACGTATAGCTAGGAGATTTGATTATGATATGCACGGATCTCAAACCTATCCAGATGTCCCCAGCCGGCAACCTGATCCTCAACACCGTAGCCAAGATCTGAAATCTAGAAAGTCAGAGTGTCGAAGAAGGGGTAGCGGGGCTTACGGAAAAAGGAACGGGAGCTGTGAGGAGTTTTGAAACCTTTAAAGTAATAATGATAATAAAGAAACACAAGTGTGTGTTCATTAAGGAAATAATATACAGAGCCACAAATTAGGAAGTCAGCCCTTCAGGACATGGCATTCCTCATGCAAGTTGCTGAGCACGCTCAACATAAATAGGTGTAAAATACACTCACCGGCTTAGTGACTTCAAGGATAGAGTCCCATATGTGATCCCCTACCAGTGAGTCTTCTACATACGTATACTTTTACAACAGTAAATGCAAACTGGGCAAGACATACCTCCCTATGAGTTTCACCAAAAGAGTTTTAAAGAGACAAGGCAAAAGTCTGGCATTAGAGAAGCCTATCCTAATTTTTCCACGTGATTCAACCAGAGCCAGAATGTTACCAGCATCCCACATACATCTAACTGTTATTTCATGTTAGTTTGTTATTTATTGCTTGCAAACTCTTTTTGGAGCCTCAGAAATACCTCTCTATTGCTTCCTATTCACTTTTGCTTTGTAGTTCATATATCAGTCTAGCGTCCTTACTCAGTGTTGCTGAGGAAGAGGAGTGTCAATTAACATGCTCTTCTACATTAAGTTAGATGTGTGGATTAGTTTAAGCTACAAAATAGTGCAGGTTTTAAATAAGAAATAGCTATATTTGGGTAGCCTCACGGTTAGAAAAGTGACTTTTAGAAAATGTTTCCTTGAGTCGGTCTGCTTCCTCTGTGCAGTCAGAGGCCAAACTGTTTATTTTACTGGCAACCGTCTTTATTGCTAGTGCTGGTTTTAATATTTCCATTTGAATGATATAAACATTAAAAATGAGGGAAAAAAAAAAAATCCTAACAAGGTTACAAACAGTTCATTTAAAGGGGATTTGAAAGGCGTCCAGCAGAGATCTTTCTTAGCGTGCGTTACGTTTCAGGGCTGAAAAGCTACCTCGCCACTGATGGAGGGGAAGATTTGCTTGCTGATACAGCAGAATCTCTGCGGTCAGTTTGCACGGCACCTACATCCCTGGCCAAGAAGAAAAAAAAAAAGGAAAATCCTGGCCCGTCGGACGGCAAAGATCACTTACCCGGCGTGACGTGAGGAGACGCAATGATGCCTTTCGAAGTCAGCCTCCGGCCGGCCGCCTCCTCGCTGCTGCTGGGGCCCGTCCCGTGCCGCGGCAGGGGGAAGAGGAGCAGAGGGGTCAGCAGCACGGCTGCTGGGAGCCAAAGGGCAAGGGGGACGCCCGGAGCGAGCACGGTGCTTGCACTCGGTCGCTTGAAGTGCTGCCAGGTCTCTGAACGCTTGCCCGCGGACACCGGGCAGCTGGAGCCGTGCAGTTGTTACCTGAAGTCTTAACATCCAGGAAAAGCGCTTCCCCCGTTCCTCAAGGCTATGTGGAAAATCTCAAAAAAAAAAAAACAAAAAAAACACAACAACCAAAAACCACCCCACAATCGTAAACGTACTACTAACATCAAGGAAAAGAGCTCTCTATTATTTTTTTTTCTTTAGATCTCTCTTTTTTTTTTTTTCTTATAGTCGCCTCAAATTTGCAGGGAGGGGACGGGGTGTCTTGAGGTTTTCGGACAGGCTGCTTCCCCAGCGTTGTGCCAAAGAAAGCACACTGGGGGAAGAGTCCTAAGGATGCTCAGAGCAGAGAGAGGCTGTGAAGGTGAGCAGGCCCAGCAGGAGGAAACCAGCTGGAGGAAGGGCAGGCTCGTGGGTTTGTCTCTGCCCCACAGCCACCTTCAGAAGCAGGGCAGAGCCGTGGTGTCCCTCCTCTGGACAACAGCTTTGGAAAGCTTCCTCAGGACCCGAGAGAAAAAGCTCCTTCTGCTTGCCCAGCCACCAAGAGAAAAAGAGTTTAAAACCACCGGATCCGTATTGCTAATGGGAGGGCGATATAAAAGATGGAGGCCATTGACTGGTGTCCAGAGACAACAACCTGGTATGAATTCCAGCACCATTCCACTTCCCAGCAGCTGGATTTCTCACCAGGGTGGATTGCTGGTTTTGGATACCTCCCCAATTTTTCCCGTCTGTTAACAGTCTTCCACTATTTGGAAGTTGTATTTGGAACAGTCATAAAGCTTTTTTTTTTTTTTTTTTTTTTGTATCTAAACGGCCTTGCCATTGCCTGAAATGCAATTTCAGAATCGCTGGCATTTCTGTGTAGGCTATCTGTAGCATATTTTTGTCAACGTTTTAACAAGCACCGCGTCTCCTGGGAGAACCTGAATTAGCTCAGAGTTTCTTAACAATATGCGTGCTCGACATAGAAGACGCAGGAAAAAAAAAAAACAAAAAAAAAAAACAAAAAAACCACTTTATTTTCTTACGAGTTTTCAGTCCGAGTTGCTCTGTAAATAGACATGAGGAACAAAGAGAAAGCTGGGACCACTAACTCCTCATCTATAAAACGATGCCGAGAACCCAAGAGCTGATGCGACTTGCCAAAGGTTACGCAGGCAGCCAGGGGTCTCGCAAACAAACCCGGAGCCAGCCCCACACCTGAGCCATGAGGGCCATCCTTGCTCCCAGCTGCTACGTTAGCCTTCTGTTTTCTATCGTCTGAGTTTCTTTCCTCACAATTATCCCCGTCCTAGTATAACAGAATATAGGCCGCTTTTAAGGACACCCCAGGGAGCTGGGGAAGCGTCAGTGCAGTTTAGAAAGGTCTGGTCTGGCACGATTTTAAACTAAATTAAGCATAGGAGATGCTTCTAGGACAAAAGAGCGCATGAAAATGAGACATGAAAGCTTGAAGGGGTGGCTCTTTCAAGTCCTTTTCCAAATCCCCAGGGAAAAGTAACTGTTGCCCCCTCCTTTGATAGAGGGCAATGGCATTTGCCTAGTACAAGGTGTCTTGGCTTGCATGTTCCCTCTCCAGGGCTGGAAACATGCTGTCATAGATTTTGGAAACCGAGTGTATCCGTCTCCACTCTGCAAACAGCAAAGTGTAATACCATAAGCACCTCATAATGATGGGGGGAGATAAGACAGAAAGAGAAAACACGTCACAGACCCAACCAACAAAACCAGAAGGCGCAAATAATCCTAATTAGGTCACTTCTAACCAACTGGATATTAACTGCTTTAGGAACTCTCCAGACTCGACAAAACACTCAGATTTGGAAAGGGGTACTGCCGGCTGAAGCACATGTCAGACTGGAGAAACCGAGACTGCTGCTAAGAATTTTAGGCACTAATTTTAACTCAGATACCTGGCAGGGGCTCTGGGAGCCTTAGGAAGGAGTTAACACACAGCCCATAGGCTGTATTCTGTGGGGCGACAGATTTACAGAGCTGCGTCCCTCTTACTCTATTTTGCAGTTAACTCTCATGATTGGATGGCTTGGGATTTTTTAATTTTTTTTTTTTTGTTAGCTGTGTCTTGTTGTTTTAAATTGTGGTGATGTTGGAACGCTGGAGGTAACCAGAGAGACTATGGGAGCTCCAACCTTGGAGATACTCAAAACTCAGCCAGCCAGGGCCCAGGACAACGTGATCTCATTGCACCTGCTGCAGAGCAGAGGACTGATCATCTCAAGGGGTCACTTCCAACCTCAATTTTCGTGATTCTAAGGTTATGATCCTACAGGATAGCATGTGCGTGTTTTCTACTACCTTTCTCACAGGACAGGAATAGTCACTGACTGGGCCCACCAGCAAATAAAATCATTCGGTACAGACAAATGGCTGCTCTCACAAGCATCCCCAAAGCCACAAAGACCACAAAATCCCACCAGAGCCCCTTTTGTGAGCTGGAGGACTCTGATCAGCAAAAAGCTGAAAAGTCCTACTCTGCTACAGCAGTCTGCTTCAGCAGACTTGGACAGCCTAAAGACTCTTCTTAACTCGTGTTCCCGTCACCATGAGCAGCTAAAGGAAGAACTACCTTCAGATAGCCTTCAAACTTCTCACTGTTTATTCTTCACATGTAAATGTAGACAACGTAATTGTACAAGTGGCTTTGCCAGTAGCATCTCATGTGGTGGGAGAAAAGACTAAAGGCAGGTATTTTATGGCCCGTGAGTTTACAGGCAACCAGAGCAATTGCATTTTTTTTGCATTTGCTCAATTGCATTGAGCATGTTTTGTTGAAAGCTGGGGACATGCTTTGGAAGATTTGTAAGTGGACCAGCTAAAAGGCTCATCTCCCAAATTTAAAATAAATCTTGCAGATGGCCTTGTAGATTGCACTGGTTACCATGACTGGATGCCAGAGGAGGCACAAGGACAGCCAAAAAAACCCTTGACTTTACAATGCCTGAAGTGATCAGCTCAAGCTCTGCTTTCATTACTACTTTTGGACCTCAGATTTGGGGTTTTCAACTGCTGTCCAGTTCATAAATGAATTTTGAAGGATCCATGTGCAAGGGAATTATTGAAAGCAATTTTATTAGCAGGAAAGTTGTTTGCTACGCTAGAAGAGATTCAGAGGATTTGAGGTTAGAAAAATCACTCCCTTGAACAAGGCAAGTAGGAGTTTCATCTTTTTAATGAGAAGTTAGTGAATTCCCATTCTGGATTTTCGTGTACTCCCACAGTAACACACCATCTACACTGAAAACCCCACTTGTGAAGTTACGCCGATTCTATAAAGCTGCTTTTCACAAGGCCTGTGCCGTGACTCGGTTTCTTTCTTTCACATGTGAGGGTTTCCAGGAATTATGTGAATATCCTGGATTACACATTCTTTAAAACAAGGTTCCTGACTGCATCTGACAAGTGCCGAGCACAGCAAGACAAAGTCGCTCATTCTCATAACATCGCAGCATACGAGCATATTGTATCACATCCTGCCTGGAATTTAAATGTTAGCACATGACTCAAACACAATGCCATCTGATAGGAGTCAAGCACCAAAAAACGAAGCTTTTTTCCTTGAAGTCCAGGGAAACACAACAGTGGGGAAAAGCCTGAGCTGTGCCCTTCCTTATATTATCCCCCCGCGCCAGGGCAGTCAGGCTGTTCACTGAGCAAAACGCATGCGAGACACGCACCGCATGTACCAGAAAGGTTATGAAGTTCCTTGACCTTACATTCCAGCTCGATTTTAGAGGTGTGGCTAAGACCACCATCAGACACTCAGATAGGGTTGCACAGATACAAAAGGCATTCATCTTTTTTTTTTTTTTTTTTTTCCTATAGCTATGAAAAAGGGCTAGCGAAAGGCCTCATCTCGATATGGGTTCAAATACTGCTACACATCCAGCTCAGGAAAGCATAGGAAACGGGTGAAAACAAGAGACTTCAGTTTCAACCCACTCCTTAGCTGGTTAACTCAGTGTTTATAACACCAGCCCTCCTCAGAAATAAAAAGCAGGCGAGGCGACTGGGAACAGCGAGCGATCACAGCTACCGCGAGCAGACTCCGCCAACACATCAGCATATTAGCGGGCAGCATCTGATTTTTGCTTCCACTGTTTGGATTCCCTCTGACAGCTCGCAGCCTCCTCCTGTCATCACAAAACAAGCGAGCAGGAATACATTTCGGCACCGGCACAGAGCGAAACGCCAGGGCTCGCGTTGCTGCGCCGAGCCTTGGTGCACGACAGCACGGCAGCCTGAGCGCGGCCCTCCGCTGGGCCCTTCATAAGGGAAGTGTCAGGGAGCTCGTTTCGAAGAGCCATTTCCTCATTCTTTCATCTTTTTAACGCTAACGGCAGATTTCTTGCCCTTTTACAAGTGCAGCGTATGCGCTGCCACTCGTGGCTCCGAGTGACTCTCTGCTCTTTATTCCTCAGCACGCGGATTTATGCTTTTGCTGATTTTAAATTTCATAGCTGGAGTCAGTAATATGCTTTTTAGTTTTTACAGGACAATAAAACCGCTCGCCAGAGGTTTCTGACTCGAAACTCGGAGCAGCAGATTGATGTAGGCCTCTTGATCCTTCTGACCATATTTTTGCCAAGTCTGAGTATAAAATAGCTGTTCTAGTAATTGCACCCAGGGATTCATGCCCACTAGCCAGATAGACTGCTAACGCTGACTCCACGTTCCCTTTGATCTTGCATATTCTGCTGCTTGAAAGAATACAGACAGGTGATGGAAAATGCTGGAGCTGTTGCAAGTACAACTGCTCGAAGACCAATTAACACCAAAAAAACACAAAACGAACAAAAAGCCAAAATGGAACCAAACCCACAACAGCTGGTGGTCATCAAGGCAGCTTTCCCAGAGGGCAGAAGACTGTTACTAATAGGATGGAAATACAAAATTTACTGAGACCAACTGCAACTGCTGATAACGTATATTGAGAAGTGCCTCATGTCTCACATTTTCTGCAGAGCGAGAGTGAAGCTGGGCAGCCATGTTAGTTTTAATCGTGGAAAAAAATAAGTGGGAACAGCAGCAGTCCCACTGAACAATTAGCACGAGGAGCTGATTTTACCATTATGCTGTTTTTCCCCACACGTTTAAATAACATTCAAGTGATTCTAGCCATAGAAGTTATTTCTCAAAGTGTAATCAGCGTAGTATAAATCATTAGTAACGGCCCCGTGAGATTCTCTTATATTTTATATAGCTTTAATTACTGCAGAACCTGGATGCCAGAACCTTCAGCAGCAGAAGATGGTGTTCTCCCTTTACACTGACACAGGTTTTGAGATGTCTCAGCCACATTACATAAATTTACATTCATCTACTAACACACATACACCGTTGCCACAAGAGACAAGTACTACTTACCCTGTTTAGAGCAAAGGAATAAAAATTCAAATCCAGACTCGATGTAACCCCTGTAAAGCCAGGAACACATTCGTGCGCAAGGAGAGCAGCTCACTACATTATGGCGATAATACCTGCTGCTAATATGGTGGTAACACCTGCTAACATCATGGCACATACTGAACAGACACATCCACAAAAGCCATTACTTTCCTTGACACAGTGCTGAAATATCAAAAATTTGAAAACACTGAAAATTCAGAACAGTTTTACACTCTTTTTTTTATAAACATGTACGTACGTATGTATATTTACATACACACTGAGGGGTAAAAAAGCTATTTTTATTCACTGATGATTCATTGATCTGTTGCTTGATCACAAAAATCAAGAAGTGAGGGACTCCAAGAGCCAAGAAGAACTGTTCAAAAGCACAAACAGAAGTTATCACACGTTTATTGATTTGTAATAGGTTCTACATCAGAGCTAAATAGAAGGTTTTTTTATCGTATGATCTGCACATTTGTTTTAAATGTGGTTCGTTCAGTGCCTTGGTGATGGTCTTCCAGAAGATGGCTGCGGCTGCCTGAATTTTGAGAGAACCACAACAGAATCAACGAAGGTGTATATATTGTACTCGTGATGCTGGAGGTTCTTGTAGGTAGAATTATCAAATTCTTCAGGAGCAGGCTGAGCAGCTGCTGCAGGCTCTGTGAAAACAAATAGTAACCAGTGACTATAAAGATGCTACTACAGAGGGCAATATCCTTAATTGCTGAGCCAACCTTCATGTATTTTCAGACCCCACATTCAGGCAATATTTAAAAGAAAAAAGTCAGCAGCAATAACAAAGGGATAAGTTTAGGATCATACGAGGTGCCAGCAGAACTCAGTAAAGAAGCGCAGCAGTATGCAGCAGGGGAATAGGAAATGGTGCAGGTCACCTCATACAGCACAGGGTTTTAAATCCAAACTAGCACCTAATGCTGGGGGAGGACTGGGCAGAACACTCATTTACATTTTGAAGGCATATGTCTGCGTTTCCTGGCTCTTTCACAGTTGCCTTGGTTTTCACTTGAGCCAGAACAGTAGGTGACATCCTTAGCGAGCCAGAAGAGGCAAAGAAGCAGCAGCAATGATATATCATGTCAGACCATGAGATACAGCTATTAGAACCACCTTACAGATTGATCTTTTTTTTTTTTCCATGGGGAAAAGTGACGGAGTTATTAAGATCTTCACAGTTTAATTTCACATGTGGTTATACTGAACAATAATAGATCAAGAGCCTTTGATGAACATTTTCTTTCTCTGAGAAAGAATTAATTGCAATACAATCTTCTAAACTTTGTAATCAGCTCTTCCTCCTAAAAGAGTAATCTAATAAAGCTATTCAGAACTCCTTACTTCACATTAAAACCAACATTAATTCTTAGACTTTTAGAATATTATGCAAATACAGGCAGTACTATTTACATAAAAGGTTCCTGTTATGGGCTGATTTTACAACCAAGGAAATTGCAAGAAATAAAGCTTTATTCCCAATATTAATTTATTCTCATCCTCCCAGAGTTTTAACAATAGGAAAGACATAAGCATAATCTAGTGAAAAGCTTCCTTGTTTAAATTTGCATGTGGTGGCTTATGTTAGATCGCATTAAGCTCCTTTTTGTAATGCTACACCCTGCAATAAAAACGCGGGAACTCAGGCAACCGAACACCAGAATTTCCCTTTAATTATGACACAATTACTGCAGTGCAAAATGCTACCAGTTTAAGAGCGTGTATGCTTAAAATTCAGCAAGACTTGCTTATAAATTGGCACGGAGTAAGCCCTGCTTCCAGCAAAAACAACGCACAGCCTACGAAAGGAAATACCCCGAGCCCACTGCTCCGTTCCTACTGAGGCGGCTCACAGGAGACACTGCTACATGTATAAAAGCCAGATGATGCTGTCTTGGCTGCAAACAGCCCCAAGAACAAGCAGGCGTAGGCAAGCGTACGTTCAACCTGCAAGAAACAGTTGTTCCAAATTAAGAGACAGATGCTCAGGAAGAAAAGCAGATGGAGTCTCATTTTTCCTGCCCAAATACACTGTACTTGGCTTCTCAAAGGAGAAATTTATCCCTGAGATCATCCTCCCCACACTTCAGACTTCTTCCCTGCTTTCTCCCTTAAAGAGCACGGATTTCACAGGATGTTCTTCCAAAATGAATCAGAGATGTATTTCTGAGTTGCCACGCTGCTATTTTGCTACTTCTTCAGCAGTTCAAGTCAGCAGTTTTTGCTGACTGCTTGGTACTGCCTGCTCTACAAAGCGGATGACATCACCTGAACGTCTAGGTCTGTAAGGAGAAGAATTGCTTCTACATCTTCAGCACGCTTGCTGCAGAGCTTGCAGATGAGCAAAAGAGCACAGGAGGTATCATTAGCTGTGAACATTAAACGTGGGAAAGCAGTAGCTGTTTTCAAAGGCGGCCTCAAAAGGGGGAACAAGATACCCTGAAGACAGCAGTGCTGCTGCTGAGCAGCACAGCTAGGTTGCACTCTGCTGCTCTCAAGAGACCCAGAGGTGTTTCACCAGCAGTAAAGGAGCGTGAACCCACCCGCACCACCCTGCACAGCCCTACCAGCTCCACAGAGCAAGAGGGCTTCAAAGGCACAAGTGCTTCTTCCAGCATAACCAGGTCTATCAAAAAGGTTTTGCTGCTGGCGTGGCTGTGTGTCTGAGACGTGGTTATTTTACAGGTCTGCGGGGCAAGCTTGCCACGTGGGCTTAATCTTATTCTGGATTTACAGCACCAGAGCAGGGGAGGCTGTTTTCTACATCGACAAAGTGCCATGATCTCCACCTTGAATCATTAGCGCAGTTCAAGACCAAGTCCTCCTACTCGTATTCAAGTCTCCGCATGCCTCTTGTAGTGCCCAGAACTGGACCCAGTGCCCTGGAGTGGTCGCACCGGTGCTGAGAAGGGAGAATCACCTCTCTCCACCTGCTGGTGGCACTCCGAATGCAGCACAGGACACCACCGGGCGTCTTTGCTGCCAGGGCTTGCTGCTGGTTCCACCTGCTGTCCACTAAGATCCCCGGGGCCTCTTCTGCAAGGACGTCACTTGAAGGATGTTATCCCCACAGCTTTACAGAGAAGAACGGTACGCTGCCTAAGCTGGATGCCAAACATGGAAAGTCATAAGAGATCAAGAGAGAGGGGCATTTACTACTGAAATACGCAGAATGAGATCAGGAAGAAAGTCAACGGGACTGGTGGCAACTAAAAAGGGTAAGTTAATGGAGTGCAGCTAGGGAGAAATCCACCAATCTCAGAACCAACTTCCGTTCCTGGCATTACATTATGATTTCTTGACGTCTCCTGAAATCTGAAGCACTGCAAGAGTTTGGGAAAGAACAGGCAGGAAGGAGAGGGGGAGGGAGAGCTGGATTTAAACAGAAATCAGATGATACCAAATTTAGCTGAGGAAAAAAGCAGCTACCAAATCCTTCTGAGAAAAAAAAAAAAAAAAAGGGAAAGCAAGCTTTGTCATATAAACCCCATGATTTTGTTCATAATCTCGTTTTCATTTTATAAATAACAACTGGCTTGTAAAACTGTAATTACAGCAAAGACTGCTTCCTTTCACAACATAAGTGCAAACTGAGTGTTATGAAGCTCTTGTAACAATTAGTAATGCGTAAGAATTTCTCTTCCAGAAAGTCGCTGCTACACCATTAGCTTCAGTACATACAGAGATCAAAGAATCACAAACAGAGATTTGGAAACTATTAAAAAAGAAAAACATACACCCTAGCCCAGAAGAATCAACACAGTTCAAACAATGTAAAGGTGTACCCTCTGTTGTGCTGCTTTCTCCAGCTTGGTCACCTGCTTCCTGCACGGTCTCCTCCTTTGTACCCATCACCAACACCGCGCTTTCAGAAGTCTCCTCTTCTTGTCTAGAAGTTACTTCTACTGCTTCTGACTCCTGTGCCTCCTTTACCCTTTTTGCTTCCCCTCTGGACACCAGCTTTGGCTTTTTGTCTTCCTGAGCCACTGGTGGAGCTTTCAGCTGAGTAGTTGCTACCTGGGCTCCAGCAGCCTTTTCCTCCAAATAATCGGATTTAAGAGTGGAGTCTGCCAGGGCTTGGTGTTCATCCAAGTGTGGTTCTAAGGCCAGCTTCTGCTGATCCGCTTCTTTCGGAGCCGGTTTTACGTTGGGGTCTCTTGCCTTGGATTTTGATGTTTTATGACCGACTGGTGTTTTAGAAAATGCCATCTGCTTGATGGTAGATACATCTGGTTCTGTTTTGCTTGGCTTCTTCTTAGCTCCAGATTCTTTGTGGCGTTTCTGGGACAAGTTACCCTTTGGTAGCTTTGATGCATTTGTTGTTACTTTCTCAGAAATTTTGGAGTCTCGTCTAGGAAACTCCACTCTGGTTTTAATGGGAGCTTCTGAATCATCCTCATCATCTTCTCCTTCAGAATCTGAGCTAGAATCTGAATCTGAGCTGGATGAAGATGAGCTTTCTTCTTCTTCAGCTACTTCTTTCCTCATGCCTCCTCCTGTTGCGGCTCTAGTGTGTTTCTCCTCCACAATGGAAGAACCAATTCCGCGCTGAGGAAATGCAACCACAGTTTTTCTTGACATCAACGCTCTCCGATCTTCATCAGAAGGTTTTGAAGCTTCCTTGAGATTAGTACTAGATATTGTCTCACCTTCAGTTGGAGACTCTGAGCTAGAAGACAACGTTTTAGGAAATTCAACTGTTGCCTTCGTGGCTAGCAGCTTGGTGCTTCCCTGAGGTGTCATTACATCTAGGAAACGGCACAAAGAGGATTATCATCGTTATACCTGACATCCCTGTTAATTAACGATCTTAGTCATATCATTTTAACTTTTTGACATGATGGGTCATGAAAAGCAAATTGAAAAGCAAAAACAGCAACATGTGTCAAAAAAGCAAATCGAAAGAACTTATACTAAATACGGACATTATGAAGCAGAAAGCTTTAAGGCATCTTAAGTTAAAGACAACAGAGCTCTAGTTAGCATCGAACGGTTTCTGCTGCTATGATGCTGGGACTCAGGAAATAACACCTTTTGCTCCTTGCTTTGTCAGACTCCTTACATGAGCTGTTTTTCTCTGTGCTTCAACTCTGCATCAGTGGAAATGCTTTACAGACACACCTTCTTACCTCAGATGAGCATTAAGATAGCTTGTTAGCTGAGCTCTGTTGTTACAGAGACAATGTTTGCCAGTGAAGAGGCCAGCAGAGCAGAAGACAGAGTAAACAGACACAGCAATAGCCAGCCTTTTGCAATAGTTATCTTTTAAGCAGTAGGGAGGGATGACTCCCAAGGGACTAGTACCAGAGTAAGAGACACCCGAGGCCATACATGAAAGTATTACTTGCTGATGGGTCCACATGACCTACCAACTGAATTGCATCTAACACAGCTTCACTCAATTTCCCCAAGACTCCATCTCCTCCAGTCTTCACTATCTCCACTTCTTATTTTTAGTCTGAGACCTCTTCATAAGGAAGTGTTAGAAGACTTCCTGGTGCTTCACGGTAGCCTGTCTTTATTTCTTCTCTCCCACAGACACCTTCATTAAGCTGAATTCTCCAGAGAAGGAGCAAACAGTTGAAGAGGAAGCAGCAACTTTCAGGCCCTCACACAGTGTATCAAACACCTCTTGGAAGTCCATGCCAGTGATGTCCTTGAGAGGCTGATCAACAACATGTACTGTTGTTGTTAGAAAAAACAGCAGGACCAAAAGGTCTGGGAGCATATTAAGAAGCCACACCACCACGGAAATTTGCTACAGCAGAGCTGAGTCCAGGAGTCGCACCATTTCCAACCTGCAGGGTAATTCAGCAGACTTCCAGTCTATTGTGTGGATATATCTGCACAGTTTGGGAGTCCAGACCTACTGTGCTGGACCATGAGCTAGATGCAGTTTTCCCCCTTCCTAGTATTTTACAGTAATACCTTGTATGACCTATGGTGATACCATAAGTAGCGCTGAATAGAAGCAAGTCTTTAGCAATGTCGAACTGAAAACATCACAGAAGAGGCAAATACGTGGAATTAGAAGCAAAGTTATTTAACAAAGGAAATACAGAACTCAGAATACAGAATGGGTAGTGACCTTCAGGGGAAGCCTGCCTGCCAGCTAACAGATGCAGCCAAACACAGCAGTCTGTATAAACTAATACTTGAGAAAGCGTCGCTCCAGGCTGAAATGTTCTTCGAGGAACTGCACAGGGAGAACATAAGAATGCCCAAAGGGAAGACAGACAAGCAAAACCTGC
This sequence comes from Aythya fuligula, assembly GCF_009819795.1. Lineage (NCBI taxonomy): Eukaryota > Metazoa > Chordata > Aves > Anseriformes > Anatidae > Aythya > Aythya fuligula. The sequence continues at coordinate 115,222,733 of NC_045559.1, read as the reverse complement.
GCAAAAGCTGAAGAAGTGTTAATACTATGATATCCCAAGAAATCAAGGAGGTAGACAGCATTCAAACTGAGCATTAAGAGGAAGTTTCGCTGCAAAAAAAAATAGTTTAAACAGTAATGTTTGGAAACGTTGAAAAGGCACATTTCCACTCATAAGCATCAAGTGCAATACAATTGGTACTGACGCTTTAATTAGGGTGTTTCAAACTTTGTATTACCTGATTTGTAGGTGGCTATTGCTAAACTGACTCTGTCAGAAGAGCACATCCCAAAAGAGAATATTATTCCCAAATGGAACAGGATTGTATCACTAGTATCATTACTGGAGCATGTTTAAAACACATTCACACTCAGAAAGGTGGCATCCAGAACTTACAGGTCAACTCCCATCACTGACTTCATTAGTAAACATGACCATTTTCTCAGAGCAAAGAAAATGTGTATAGCTTGCTCCAGACAGAATCTGAAAGAGGCAGCTGCATCCTATACATCTTGACTAAAGATAATCGTTTGCAGGGAAAGCAGCTGGCTGAAAGAGGTAGACTAATAGGTCTCCTGGCACCTTCTGAAATCAGAGCTGCAGGACAATGAATTTAAAAACTGCTGCTACAAATACAGAGCAAATATGCTGAAAGTAATGCATAAAATAAGCTACAGTAAGAAGCAGTTTGTTATTCAGACAGGCCTACATCAATCTACGCAGAAATGCCTTTCTCAATCCAAGCTTTTATTTGCCTTGGTATTTAAGAGGCAAACATTAGAAGCCAGAAGTCTGCATTCAGCTACTCCTCCAGTCATCTTTTCAATACCTGTCAACAAGTCTGATTGCTCCCACGTATGGTCCCGTGAAACTGTGCTGTTTAAGCACCTAGATCTTTAATTTGGGACGAAAATCCTACTCATTGAACCAACGAGCCTCTATGTACATCCAAAAGGCATTTTGTACATTATCTTTTCTTTGAAATCTGTGTTTGTACGTTGGTTTTGGTCAGAAGCGGTTCAAATACTCCTGAACACTGAATGCACTTTGGCAGCCAAACCCAGGCCTACGTCTTACCGGGCTTGCAAACCTATGGGGTTAAGAAGAATTGGAATTAAACTGAATACAACAGGCCCACGGTGCCTCTCTGCAGCCTGCAGCAGATACTCGTGCCTTGGGAGCTCTTCTCTCTTCCAGCCAAGCGCGCTGCCTTTTGAACCGCATCATCCCAGCATTTCAGAAGGCAAAGGGGGAACGTCTGAAGGTCAAAACCACGCCTCAGTTTAAATAAATAAATAAATAAATGTCCGAAGGTCAAAACCACACCTCAGTTTAAATAAATAAATATATAAATAAATAAATAAGAAGTATGCTGCTACGCTCGTTTCCATCAAGCTCGTGGCACCTCGCAAAGCCTGTCTATATGTTAGGACAAACATAACGATAACTCCTCAAGCATGACAGCGGCTAACATACGAAGGGGAAAGGCAACCAGGAAGGGCTGTGGGGGTTCCCAAGCTCTTGCAGCCTATTTAGGGTTATTTATCCATAACCCAAGCCCCCCGCGCTGCCAGCGGGGACAGCCCCAGGGGCAGCTAACCGCGCAAGCCCCACCGTGCAGGCAGCTCCCCCCTCGGCCCGCAGGGGCCCGCAGGAGGGCTGCTTTTTGGGTTTGAGGCCGGGACGAGACTCTGTGGTGCCTTACTGCTGTCCGCCGGCGTCCCGGAGCCCACCGGCCGGGTGCACAGCGCCGCCGATGAGGGCGCACATCGGGGCGCGGGGGGGTCCAGCCGCAGCACCTGCAAAACACCAGCCAGCACAGCGCTCACCCCGGGGTCGGCGGAGAGCACTGAGGGTTAAAAAAAAATAAAATAAATAAAAGGGGGACGGGGAAAAACGAGCTGGTGGTGGTGGAGGAGCCCCCGGGGCCACTCACCTGGCGGGCAGCCGCCCTTCCACTGCGCAGCAGCGCGGCAGCCGCCATCTTGCGCTGCGCCCTCCGCCCGCCCTGCCTTACCCGGGCGTCATCGCCCCGCGCCCGCCCGCCCGCCCGCATGGGGCGGCCATGGCGGCCGGCGGCCGAGATGGCGGCGGGGGCAGGCGGCGAGCGGGCGGCGGGCACGGCCCGGCCATGGCGCTGCGCGGGCCGCTCATGGCCGCCGCGGGGGGCGGGCGGCTGCTGGCGGCGCGGTGCCGGGAGCACGGGTCAGTGCGGGTCGCCTCGGGAGCCTTTGATTATAAAATAATAAAGCAGCTGATGCTCTTAATGCTTAAACTCATTTTTTTTTTTTGTTCCAGTGGTTTTACTCTTGTTTTTTTTTTTACTCGCAGGGAAGATGATCTCTTCGTGTATGATTGCAGCAATGTGGAACAGAAGGCCGTAGAAGATAAACGGTGAGAAAATAAGTGTAAATGATCCGGTGTTTTCCTAGATGCTGCATCTCTTCCTGAGGTTATGCAAAGATAATTAAATAAAGTCATGGGATGCCTCCTTGAACCGGTGATCTACGCTATCCCTGATGGATATACATAGATATACATATTTGTGGTTTAATTCAAGAGGGGGGACTGTATACATGCTCGTTTCTGTTTTAGAGAAACACCAATAGTCAATGATTTTGTATGACTTCTGTTAGTCAAGATAGTGCTTACAGTGCTGCATCTTTTATTAGACTATCTAAGGCAGGAAAAAAAGAAACAAAAAAACAGTACGCAATCTTCCTTCAAGTCTATTTTTTAGGTCGTAAGGTTTCAAAAAATGAAGAGGTCTTTTTCTTAGTTTAACTCCAACCACTGGACACTGTTTTCTTGTTTTCTGCTAAACTTGTATCAAGCTCTGGTAGCGTTAACCCTAGCACTTTTTAAAGCAGAGAATGATGTAGGCTTAGGACTTAAAACAGTTTCCTTCTTCTCAGCCTTTTTCTTTCCCACCATGGAGAAGAAAGAGAGCTAAAACCTGCATCCCGATTACAAAAAGTCATTATTTATTTCAAGAAGGCTGGAGCTATTAAAAAGTTACTGTCTATAAATGTACACTTTGCTTGAATTCTGTGTTCTGAAGAATTTTCATGGATTGATGGAACCTGGTGTGGTGGACTGTGCACCGTCCAGGGATAAGCAATCTGGAAAGCAGGATTCCTGTCCGAATTTGGGTGCAGCAAAGTCCTGTGTCTTGTCTGTACTAATCAGTATGAACTCAGGGCAGGTCCTCGTGTGGTTCCAAGCATGGTCACTGCTGCTGTCAGGGCCATGCACTGTCCTGTACTGCAAAGTGGAAACATCTTAGAAAGAATTTAGGTATAAATGTAGTCCTGGCTGTTTAGATTCCATCCTCTTTAGTTTGGAAGAATGTTTTATCTTACTTGAAGCAGCTTTTATGTATGGTATAAAACTGTGTAGTGAGGCTGTACTGTTTAAAACCCTAGCTAATAATTGTCTTCAGCTGGTGCTCATATTGTGTGGTGCTCAGTAGTGATACCAAACCTAGAGGGAGTGACAGATGTGCTTAAGGGAGGGCTTCTCTTCTGAGGGATCTCAGCACCTTGGGGAAACAGGCTGTGAGGATCCTCATGAGATTTATTCAAAGGCAAATGCAGAACTGTATACCTGGGCTGGACTAACCCTGGGCAGGGGAGCAAGATAAGGTTGGATCTACAACCTCTCTGCATCGTGTTAAGCTCACCGGGCTTTGTTAGGAGCAGCGTAAAGCCGGTGGAAACCATTCTTCTTTTCTCTTTGGCATTTGTGAGTCCTGCAGTTTCATGTCCAGTGTTGGGCCCTGGGTAATAAGAAAGGCATGGATGGGCTGGAGCTACTCCAGCAATGGGCCACCGAGGTGGTCGGGGCCTGGAGCATGTGTTGTGTGAGGACAGACTGAGAGAATGCTTCTTCAACCTGGAGAATAAAATGCTAAGGGAAAGCTTGTTGCTGTTGGCATTGAAACAGAAGTGGAGGTGGAACGCATCTCTGGAGGTGTTCAGGGCCAGGTTGGATGGGGCTTGGTCAAACTGATGTAGTGGGTGGCACTCCTGCTCATGGCAGGGGGTTGGAACTGGGTGTCTTTAAGGTCCCTTCCAACCCAAACCATTCTAAGAGTCTGTGAAGCACAGCTTTCTTTAAAACAAACAAACAAACAAACAAAACAAAACAAAACAAAAAAAAAAACACAACAACAACACACACACACGCACACAAAAAAACAAATCCCAAAAAAACTTACTGCTGGCTTTTAATGTGTGAGTACAATCCCTATACCTTTGCATTAATGTTCAAGCTGGCTTAATATTTTAAGCTGAAATCCAACTTCAAGCATTGTACTTCGTTCTTCATACTCCTTCTTGCTGGTGCTGTAAGAACAACCTTTTCTAAATGATTTCAGAAACTTTGTTTCAGGTTGTGAACTCTTTTTCTCCCCTTCTCTCTATTAGGCAGGACGGACAACCAACAGATAAAGGAAGCGATGACATCCTAGCTTTTGCCTTCTCCCCATCAGGAGATTATTTTGTCTTGACAGATGACAACAAACGTCTGATTCTGTTTCGTACTAAGCCTTCCTGGGAATGCATTAGTATCAGGTAAGGCAGCAGGATGTTGCTTGTCTCTTCATAATGGGGCTATGACTGATTAAATTAGAGCTATAAAATAGCAGTACTTGGGATGCATGAATTTGCTATTGCTAAGCTTTCTCTTTTTTATCCCCTGTTGTACTTAAGCATATTAATGATCTTGGGAATTTGTATTGTTGGCCGGGAAAAGGATAATCTCTTGTTTATTCCAGAAGACAGCATTTGCATCTTTAAGAACTGAAACTTTACTCGCTCCTAGTGAATGCTGCGGTTGGGTCTTTAAGAGTGATACTGAGCAGTTCAGTGAATGCACTGTCTGGTTCTGTTGATTAGGAGGAGAAGATATTTTAGGGAATATGTGAGCTCAAAAGCATGTTTTTAGAGCTACTGCACACTTCCTTTTGTAGTGTAGTTCTCTTGAGAAAACTGTCTGTGGCTGTCCACCAGAGGTCCTCCAGTTACAAGTTTTTCATTGCTGCTTGTAGTGATCCTCTGTTTAAAAAAAAAAAAAAAAAAAAAAAAGACTGTGAAGGACTTCCTGAGAAGGTAAGTCACCATGTAAGGTCTCTGCTTCTGGTGATCTTGATGAATGCAAGGCCCTGGTTGCAAAATACAAAATGGGGTTTTACTCAGCTTGGCTGTGTGTGTAGGGTGCATGACAGACCTTTGCTGGGTTAACCAGTGTTGCAGTGAGTAATCACTGGCAAAACTAGAAATGACAAGTTCTGTTCACTGTGCATGCTATTCCCTGCTGCCCTGACCCATTATTCCTGCCTGTAAGATGCCATTGGATAATTGCTGGATAGTTTTGTTTTCTGCTAGAAAGCCAGCTAGAATCACAGCTGGATTTTTGGGAATGTTGCTATGTCCTGTTAGGAAACTGGGAATACAGGCAAAAAGGTCTCTCTGGGGGGGGGGGAAAAAATGCCAAAGTTGAGCTAGGTAACTTGTGGTAGTTTTATGGCAAGCTGTATTAAAGGTTTCACACCTTCAATATAATTTAATTTAAAGCTAGCTTTCCTAATTTAATATAATTTAATTTAATGCTAGCTCTCCTAATAAGCTTGTTTCAGACGAAGGGGAACTTTCGGATCTGTCTCTTAAGTCAAAGGCAGTACAGCTAAACTCGAAATAAGACTTCTTGTTAGCAAGGTATCCTGTTTGGACACTGTGCTGCCTGAGCCTGCCATGTGTTAGTAGGCATTTGTGTCCTATATATTTTTCCATTGTTATGGTACTCCTTTACACAGTCACTAAAATATATTAGAATTGATATCTGTCTACCTGGAGTGCAGCATGTTGTTCTTTTGCCTCCAGAGGTCACTACATTTCAGAGTAGGTGAATAGAAATGGCCATGCTCTATGATCCCCGTTACTGGCAGTCATGTATCAATGCTTTCAGGACATGGAGAAACTGAAAGAATAATAGTGATAACAACAGCTGTTAATTTGCAGAAACTTTCTTCAGAGTAATTGTGATTAAACCTATTGCAACACTTTGTTTTCTGACCTGTGTGGTCTTTAAATTTATCTCGAAAGCTATTGGAAAAACATTACCTGCTACACTACTACTGGAACAATAAAATACTGGATGATGATGTGGGAAAGTCAAAGTTCCAGTTCAGGGTTTTTTGCTTGGAGAAGATACCCTGAGACTGTATCTCTCTGTCTGCGCATGTGAGGAGGAAGAGTCTGTAAAGCTCACAGAGGACTTTGTTTTACAGTACAAAGTGGCAGATGGAGAAATAGCATCACTGCAGTTTTTACCCGTGTTGCTGCAGAATAGTTGTACTAGGAGACCTCCTGCCTGGCTTTCTCTTTTCCACATGTTTAGGCTGTATTTTTATTAAAGAGAACACAAAGTCTACCAGGCTTTCTTTAAAGCACTGGCAGGCTGCCTAGTCAGATGCTCCATTGAGAATGTAGCAAGCAAAACGCAAACAAGCAGCTCTAATGCTTCACCTTTTTTTCTCCCACCTTTCAGGTGTTTTCTGTCATACAGTTTGTTGATCCAAGAGGTCTCAAAAGTGCTGTTTGCCTCTGCACACCTTACTGTAACGTTATTCACATTGCTGCTGTATTCAGAGTGTGGCATCTAACAGGTTTTTGTCTAGTCTGTCTTGGTCTGTTTAACTGGGTCTGAATCCAGACTTGCTGAAGTTCCCAAGCATGTTCAAACTGTGCCATTTTTCTTTCAGGTCTGTGAATAGGAGATGCACGTCCCTCGTTATTACAGCTGCTGAGGATAAGATTCTGGTTGCAGACAAATCTGGTGATGTCTATTCTTACTCAATAACAGAGCCACAAGCAGAAGGCAAACTTGAACTGGGGCACTTGTCTATGGTACTGGATGTGGTAAGTGTGCCTCCCTGTAGTTGCTGTGCAAACCTGCATTGCATTCCTAGTTAGAGTAGAATAGTTCAGTTGGAAGAGACTTAAAAAAAAAAATAAATAAATATTAAGTCCAGCTACTTGACCACTTCAGGGCTAAAACTTGCATTCAAGTTCTTTCATTGTTGCTTTGTCCCGACTTTGGGTGTTGTTGTGTTTTTTTTGTTTGTCTGTTCTTGTTTTTTTCTTCTTCAAGAGTTTCTACTTCCTTTAGGTATAAATGACACACATGGTTTGGATTTCTTCTTGCTGATTTTGGAAAGGAAGCAAGTATATGGGTTGTCTATTCTGGGAGTGTGACTGTTCAAAAATTCTTGGTGTTACAGCCACAGAAGACTTGGAGATGGAGTGCATATGGCAATTCACCCAGACTGTCATGTCAGTTTAGCTCTTCAGTGTGATAACTTTCTAACTTTTGGAGATACAGTGGGACTTCTGCTGTAGTGCTGGAGCTCAGAGGCTTTCACGGGACTCAGTAGTCTGTGCTGCTTGTCTTAGCGAGAAACAAAGTTGCTGTCATTAGGCTTATGCTCTCTTGATGTCATCAAGATTTGTGCTTCTGTTGTAGGTGGAAATTTATGGTTTAACACTTGCACCTGCAATTCAGAGTCAAGAAAAACGGATAATCTACTGCTTCTCTCTTCTTCTGGTTAGGAAAAAGTGTGTTAAAACAACCGTTGAACTGCTGGGTGCTAAAACTCTCCTTTTACCAACAGGTGCTGAGCCCTGACGACCGCTATATCTTAACTGCGGATAGAGATGAGAAGATCAGAGTGAGTTTGACTAAAGCTCCTTATAACATTGTCTCCTACTGCTTGGGACACAAAGAGTAAGTTCACTGTGTGCAGTTTGTCAGTGTGCCTCAATGGATTAAGTGCACAAATCATATCAAACATCAGGTCTGGGTTACAAAGACTCCAGAGCTTGGGGGTTGTCAGCTCAAGACAGGCTTAATCCTAGGAAATGAGAAGCTCTGTGGTCTGAACAGCCACTAATCTAATGGCAACTTGATGCAGAGTGTGGAGATCAGACTTGGAGGTTCCATGGTAATACTAGTTAAAAAAAAATAAAAATCCAAACAAATAACAACAGCACTCTTTCTGCATGGATTGTAGCGAGCTAGGGGCTATAAAATGGTGCCATAAAATAAATCCCAGGAGTCATGCTTTATTAATGTAGTTTCCCGGTCTTTCTAGCAGCTGAGAAAAGGAGCATTTTTTTGAGACTGTTCTGTTGCTGTGGGCAAAAACACTTCTACATGTAGAAGGGTATGTAGAAGATATGTCATCGGGGATATTCCTGTAAAACCTCATGTTGCCACGGTGTCTAATAAAATACAGGGTTCCCTCTGTACAAAAAAAAAAAGTCAGAAAGGATGCTCTTTCCCTTCCCTTAATTTCTTCTTCCTCCTGAAGTGAAGGTCCTTTTATTACAGTGATCTGAACAGGAGAAAGTGGCAAGGCAACCTGCTACCTACGCTGACATGATTCAGGTGCGCTCTGACCTGCTAGGAGACAACAGGGGATGTCCTCTAGCTGGTGTGTCATTGCTAGCCTCCAGGAGGGACTGTACTCTCCCTTTTCTTCTCAGTAGCTCTCCCACGAAGAAGACTCAAATGGCAAATAGACTTTAAAAGTTCCTCTATATTTTACTTCTTAAAATGTTTGTCAGTTGTGCTATTTTCCAAGTCTCTCGAGTTTGCCCTCCTTCTCTATATAGTTTTTGTGGACTTTCGGAGGGTTTTTTGTTGTTGAGGGGTCGTGCAGTCCTGTTGTCTTATCCGCTGCTAAATTTTGAAGTCCACAGCAACGAAGTAGCAAAGAAGACACGACCCTGCATAGGGCACAGAACACATTTAACTCTCCTTGGCTGGCTGCTGACTTAACTTACCCAGCAAAGTTTTTTAATAGCGCATTTAGGACACAGACTAATTTGGGGTACCAGTCTGGTTTAAATAACATCATTTGGTAGTCTAACCTGTGTAGACCTGGCATAGTGTAACAGCAACAGGCTGCTCATGTCAAAGGTCTAAGTAGTCTTTGATCAGGTAGGTTTCTATAGCGTATTTACACAGCCACGTCTGATCTTTCCCCCTACTACGTACACAAGTGTACTTTATAATGAACAGTGCTTGATACTCAGAAAGACATTTTTATACTGGGACTGTTGTGTCCATGCAGGGAGTTCATCAGTGGCCACACAGTGGAAAGGCACTTAGCATAAATCGGTTGATATATATATAAAAAATCAATCTTTAAAAAAGGAACGAATAAGTAAAGGATTACATAAATCAGCTGTTGCTCCTGTCTTGTTTCACAGTCCTGGATTTTCTTAGTTTGGTGGGGCGCGTGGTGATCCTTGTTGGATCCGTTATGCCTCCATGTGCTGCTATTGCTGTTTTGTCATGGAAGTTTGTCATTGTAGTGACCCAAATCTCTCTTTTTTTTTTTTTTTCCTTTCTGTTTTTTAATGGCCTTAAAGTTACGCCTTTTTTCAAAAGCAAGACAGTCCCACTCGGGTACTGTTCTGCTCAGGGCACTGCATTTTATGTTGCTGAGCTCTAAGATAATAATAAACTCCAGAAGTTGAGGTCCTTGTTACTCAACACAGACAAGTGAATGTAGACATAGCAATATTACGTGCTTCTGAAAAACAAGCTTTCTGTCTGAATGTGGACACTGGTGGTAAATTGCCACATGCTTGCTTTAAAAATTTGTAAAAGATTGATTGTTCTCCAGCTGTGATGGGAGAGAGGTGGTAGCTGAAAGCTGAGTCATCACTGTTGAAGTGTTTTAAAAGCATCTGTTGATTTGTGGTTTTAATCTACATCACGAATTGAGGAAGGGGAGCCATGCTATCAGAGTAAATCTATCTGCCTTGGCTTTTTCTTTTTTTTGCCTAAATACTAATGTTTTCATTTGGGAAGGAGTCAGTAGAATGCTTTGAGTGCAGGTGGGGAAAATTATTCTTTTGTTAAGTGGATCAGTAGTTTGAATAGTGTATATACTGTACCAGGTACTGTAGAAATACTTTTTCCTTCTCTAAAATGGCTCATTTGGAGAACCTGTTTTTTTTTTTTTGTTTGTTTTTTGTTTTTTTAATTAGAAGATTCTCTTTAAAATGAGCGTTTTTTTCTCATTATATGTGTTTAAAGATCCCAGAGTGTCATGCAAGAGAGCTCATAATTTGACTTCTTTCCCTTTAGGTTTGTAAGCAGAATATTAGCAGTACCCAACTATCCTGATCTGCTGTTGTCTGCTTCTGGGGTACGTATTGCAATTTCTTCCAAAAAATATTTTTCTTGGAAGTTTAGACTTTAAAACCATTGTTTGCCTGTGTTTTCCCCCAAATCCCCTGGGACGCTCAGTGTAATTTCTCATGGCTTCCAGCTTGCCTTCTCTCCCCCTCCTTTCCTTTCTTAGCTTTCTTTTCAGTGTTTAGTCATTCTATTGCTGGAGCATAAAAGCCATTTACAACTTTTATAGTGAAGCTAGCTTCTTATTAGGATCTTCAGGATGGAGAAATTGCCAAGTCCTCGCTATTTCTTGATCATTAACTCTTGCTTTGGAGCACAGACAAATTCTAATCATTGGACTGTTTAAACAACTTTGAGGCAAATGAATATTATGCCAGCCTGCCATGATAATGAGCATCTTAAGAATTAATGGCCTTAGAATCCAAGCTTTTTTTTTAAAGAGGTTTTGAGATGAGAAAACTGTTCCCTCTTCACTCTCCCACTTGCTTTCCCCTGTGAGACTTGTTCTGAAGTATGTCCTCATAGTATGTCTAGTGCATGTTGTATAGAGATTGTCATCCAAGCACTGTATAGTACTGCACTGCAATTGAAGAAGTGAGTGTTTTCACCCCTGTCAATCCTTTTCTTAAATTGGTGGGATCCTTTTGTCATGCCAGACCTGTAGAGGTTTGAGCAACCTGTAAAGAGCAGATGGAGTTGATCTAAAAGAAGGGAAACAAGTCTTTGTATCCCAGACTACCAGGACTGCGTAGGAAGAAGGTAATATTTTCTGTGAAGATTGTAGTAATTCTTAGCATTTGGTTTCAACTGCTGCTCTTGCTTCACTAGGGCTCTTGTCTCTTGTTCCTTTCATCCTTCTCTCAGCAACTGTACCATTAGTGCTGTGTGGCTCTGTTTCATTCTTAGCAAGTTCTCTGGAAAAACAGTCACTGAAGAGAGGTGTTTAGCTTCTCTCCAGGAGGCTACTAAATCAAATGAGAACTTGGGTGATAACAGGAGCAGGGGTGGAGAAGGGCAACCAGAAAGAATTGCTGCTAAAATGTTGATCACTGTATTGCTGTGCTGTTTGTGCTATAGGAGATGGACTTGAAATGTGCTCTTGCAGCTACACAATTTCCACTTCAAAGGGAAAATTAAAGTTAGCATGATTGAATAATTTAGAATTGAGGGGGAAAATGATGTTAATTAAAACGCTTTGTCTGCAGCTTGAGGTCTTAACTAAGTGACTATTTAGTAACTTCTGTGAGAAGCTCTTCAGGGAAATAGGGTTTAGCTGTAGGCCACAAGCGGCCACTCTTTGCCTGAGGAACTGCTGGTAATCAACTTGTGTTTGCTTCAATCTGCCCAGGATGGTACTCTGAGACTTTGGCACTATAAAAGCGGGGACGAAGTATACTGCTGCCATCTAAGCAGTGTCTGTGGACCTGATGCAACCAAAACAGACCAGGTATGGCTGTGTGATAAGCTGTGTGTGTGTCAGTGCTTTTGCTGTTCTCTGGATCCTTGCGACTCCCAAAAGTGTTTGTCACATTTTCTTAGGAGTGCCTCCTTTCTGCCAGTGGGTTTGGAAGTTACATAAGACCTAGAAACTGTTACAACAGCCTGGGATTTGGGGGAAGGAAGAAAGTCCCTGACATTCATTCTGGTCTTGCATGCGTTTCTGAAAATGCTAAACAGTGACTAAAAGCAGCTGTTCATAATTCTTGCAAAATACAAGTTCTGCAAACCAAAATAAACCTTCACTTAATAACTTCAGAAAACACAAATTAGCCAGAAAATATCCTGTAGCACTGGAAAAATCTAAAAAATCAACCCGTTTTTAAAATGCTTAAATTGCAACTTGAGCAACGCTTTACATTCTCTCAGAGCAAGAAGAAGCTTTGTAATGCTTATAACCAGTTACCTGAAATGTTACCGTCTGGTGGGATCAAGCTACTAGGATTGTTTTGGGTTGTTCTGAAGCTGGGCAGTGTCCAAAACAGAAAGGTCTGAGTCACAGGTGAAAATTGAATACCCCAGGAGCAATGCTTCTACTGCAGCCTGCTTGGGCTGCTGATGTGGCACGCGTTGGATGTGAGCAGTGGTTCCAGCAGTGCTTGATCGCTCCTTCTGTTACCTCTTGTCATGTGAAACAGCATGGCAAATTGGCAGTGAAATGCACTTGTTCTTGTCCCTCACACCTACATTATATTAAGCCAGGTGCTAATCTGTGGAGTTATTTAAGGGTTGTTTGTCTTACCACCCATCCTTTTGGGTGTTTTGTTGTTTTCTTTTAAATGTGAATCTCTAACAATCTTTGTCTTTGAAGACCAGGGTTGTTTCCTTGTTGTTGGGAAATGGGAAGCCTATCTCCATTTATAGCTGTTGAGACCAAAACGCCGCAGAATTCGTATTCAGGCTGAAATGTCATTGAACAGTTGTCTTTCTTCCCTAGCATTTTGCTGTTGTTTTGGTCAGACGAAGTCTGCTGTGCTGTGCCTCTCCCAGCAGACAGGAACTAGGGGTCTCTCAGAGGTTCCTTACTGTTCACGTAGGTCTGGCCTGGTCTTTTTAGTGGGACTCCCAGTTACTGAACTAGGAGCACGACACGTGGAAGAACCCCATTCCTAGTGACAGACCTAACAACTCAAGTTTGTTTGTTTGTTTGTTTTCTGAGCAAAAGACATCAGCAGGGCTGTTTTAGTGTTGGGATAATAACGTGCAGCTTTCATTTCTATTTGTACATAAGCCCTGAGGGCAGCCACTTGCATCACAGCATGTAGAGCTTAGGTACTGGAACACGTTTTTTTGCCCTTGAGTCCCTTTCAGCAGGAGTTTGTGATAGTACCTATACAGACAATTTAACCTGCTCTTGAACTTGAAAAACATACTTAAAAGCAACTTCTGCCCATATGCATGGGGTCTTTGGCTCATTTCTACTTGAGTGTAGCATTTGAAATATGTTTTTTTTTGTTTTTTTTTTTTGTTTTTTTTTTAAGTAGCTACTGCTTTTTTCTTTTTTTTCATGAGCAAAAAGTGGGTGCAATAAATGAGGTCGCAAGACCACCTAGCTGCTATCCTTGCATAGTCTGGTTGCAGGAGGATTTGAGGTAGTAGGGGAGAATTAAGACTGAGAAGACTGACAAAATTACCTTCCCATGCGTAGCCTTCTGGAAGTGTCTCAGAGAGTTTAAAAGCCAAAATGCTTTAACATTTGTGGTCAAAGTAGCTAATGCGGGTGCATTATTTGATAGGCATCGAATCTGTGCCTGCAGTAATATTGTAAGGCATTTCTTTGGGGGGTAAGAATGGTTTGTTTGTTTGTTTGTTTTAAACACTTTGCCTTGTAGCTTTATTGGATCATTGAGGACCAGTAAGCAACTTGCTGTGAAGAAAGGAATCGTTTTTAATGTGACTAGATGCTTGGACTGGCTCAGTGCTTAGTAAGATATATACTTACATCTGAGAAGACCTTCAAGATGGTCAGCTCCAACTGCCTACCTGACCTCCTGAGTCCCATCACTAAACCATGCCCCTTAGTGCCACCTCTGATCTGACACTGAATCCTCACTCCGCTGCTTACAAATAAGTTTATCCAAATGTAATACAAACGATGTAAAAGAAAAAAAGTTCCAACTCTATTTTTTGAAGGCTTCTGAACATAGTTCAGTAATACTTGCTTTGTCAGTAATGCACCTGATAAAGTCCCTTCTACAGGATGCTCTTCATATGTTGATGCGGTCTCTTAGTAGAAAGTTGGGATGCCCTTTTTTTGTTTGAGACATCTGTTTAGCTGCTCCCAGTGTGAGTAAACAGTGACCAAAAGGGAATACACACAAATTGTGGGTTAATAAATATAACACAGCAGTCAATCAACTGTATTCCTGCAGTGTTTTGCAGTTCCTCTGCCCACTGCATGCATGATGTGTCTTCTAATTGTGGCCTTGGAAGCCTTGGGCTGGCCTTCGCCTTGAACCTGCGTAATTCTGCTTGCTACCAGTTCTTGCAGGCACCTTAAAATCTGTCTCCCTGTAAACCTGGTGCAAATCTCGTTATGGGTGCAGAAGACTCAGTTGGCTTGACCCAGTTGGTATGTGTGTGCAAGAGGCAGTCTCCCGGTGATCACAGACGGATAAATGGCATTTAAACCTTCGTGCTGTGTTGCTGCACTTTTCAGTAAGTACTTCTGTCAGACCAATGCTACAGTTCTAAGCCTGCGTGGTGACCATTATTTAATGCACCATGTGAAATATCTAATAATCAGCAGGGTGGTTTTCTGGAAAGATCGTCCAAATAATATTTTTTTCATAGAGATTGTTTCTGTCTTGATGGCCAGCCAGACCAAAGGAGAAAGGAAGCTTGTGTTTTGCAGGTGTTGTAGTGCTAGAAATGCCAGAGGAATTGATGTCCAGCAGTGGTACTTAGTCCTACTGTGCATTCAGCTGTATCAACGGGCAAGGATCATCATCACAACCGAGTGTGCTATTTATAGTCTGAATTTAAGGTAGCAGACTCTGAAGTCAGCACTTTGTAGGCTGTAGCTGTCACGCCGTCTGCTAATGACTCTGGCAACTGAAGATTAGGTGGGGGTGTGATTGTTTTCTCCTTCGCATCACATTTCATTTTTTTATTTTATTTTTTTTTTTCATCGATACCCACTGTGAATGCACCGAAGCTTGAAGCATAATGATAATGGAATCACCAGTAACGCTGGGCCATACGAGTGCAGAAATGTGAGCATATTTTGGATGGCAGGTGATGAATGTGTGTGCATTTTGGGAATGTAGGAGTACTCTTGAGCAGTGCAGTGTTGCTTTCAGCCGCTAGGTTGCAGATTCCCAGTCCATTTTCCCACTAGAATGGGAATAATTCTCTCATTCCATCGTACTGTATAAATATTATCCCGATTCAGAGCTTTCACCTCATTTGATCCTCTTGACCGCAAAAGCTTGTTTAAAGTCCAGAATGTGAATTGCACAACTCCACCCCAATGCTCCAGTACATTACGTTTTCATAGGGTTACCTCTTCTCACAGGCGACATCAAAAGTTAATTTTAAGTTGTTGGCGGGCTGATAACACTGGCACAGAAATGCTGAATAAGTTAAGAGAGTATCAACTGAACATCTGTTTATCACAGGCTGTTCCTGGAGCTTTTATTTAAGTTAACTGATTTCATAGGCTTGTCCTTGAGCAAGATACTATTCAGGGCCATGCATTCAATTCACCAATTGTTAACTTACCCATTAAAGAAGCATGGGAAGGAAAGATCTTACTAAGAAGATGCATCTTTGTCCAGCTGTGAGTAACATTTGGTTCAAATCAAAGTCTCCTCCTCCCTCCCCCAGTGAAGGGTGGGGAGAGCTTCTGCATACTTTGCATTCACAAAACCTCTGTCTCTCTGACAAGGCCTGAACTGTGTAGGTGGGCATTTGCTATCACTGCACCCCGAGACAGGCAGAGAGAAGCATTGTTAGCAGAATTTTTTTTTTTTTTTTTAATTTTAATATCTTGGCTTATTTCCTCAAATGCCTAGAAAACCCGCTGGTGGTTTACAAAGGGGTTGTCAGTTCCACTTTGTAACTGTGGTGTAAGTGGCTCCTTGCTGCAGTAACTGCATTTAGGCGTGTGAGCTGCAGTGAACCTTTCTGGTTCAGCCCACTCATCCTCGTCCTACTCGGTATTTGAAGCTGCAAGCATTTTTTATATCTCCGCTATACAGGGGGTCCTGGGTCTCACCGCTAAATACGGAATAACAACTTTGTATTTCTGCAGTGGAGCAAGAAATTAGTCCCTTCTGTTTACCAGAGCTTTGAAACATACCATCCTTCTGATAATGGCTTGTAGAAACTGGCCCTCTTCTGTCCAAACAAATGGTCAAATGAGAAATATGTGCTGCTAGTGGCGTGCATGCTGCTCTTCTTTGCTTTCCCCCACCTCCCCGCTAAAGATTGCATCACACAATGGATTTTTTTTCTCTTCTGTGCTGGAGATGCTCCATGTAACTGGTTTTCAGCTATAATTATGCCATTAATTATCTTTCTTTCCTGCTGTTGGTTCATATTCGAGTAGCTGTGTTGTGTACTGTTGACAAAAGAATTAGCTTCTTGCATTAAATGTGCTGAGTTGGGCGTTTGGAGGCTGTAGAGCTTGCTTGGCTTTCCTGGATCGATTGCAAAACTCTGAAGTAAGTCCCCTGAGGATTCCCGTCCATCAGCTGGCAGCTCAAAGGGTAAAATTCAGCTTAAGCTGGTAAGCCAGAGGTTCAGTCTAGTGACCAGTGTCACGTTAGGGAAAGAGGTGGAGGCTGTGTGGGAGGGAAAAGGGGGTCTGAGGACAAGACGATGCATTTTCCCTGCCCTAGGGAGAATAACTCACCACTGCTACAGTATGAAGGTTTTATTAATCAAAATGCTAGTGTTATTGCAGTGTAAAAACATACGTGAGAACCAGCCTTTTTGCCTTTGCAGTCTCATCTTTCACGTTATATGGTAGATACTTTCAAAAAAGCACCCTTGGGCATCTTCTCGCAGATTCTGTGCTCATCTCGAGTTCTTAGTTCCCACTCAAGGAGCCCCAAATCGGCTGTTACGTATTTCAAGTGGTACTGTTTATCCAGCAAAGATACTGCCCTGGTTCTCTCCCAGATAAAACCATATATCTTCTGAATTAGGGTGTGGGTGTTTTTTTTTTTTTGTGGGTGTTTTTCTTTTAATGTGGACAGTGGCCTGAGGCAGTCTTGCCTTGTTCTTCAGAACACGTTCCGCATAGGGCAGCATGGCTTCACCCAGATGCAGACTGAAAACAGGGGCAACCCAGCAAGGATTTTGGCACTGCATCACTATCTTCTTCTTTAACAAACGTAATGTGTTTATAATCTCCAAGCTGCTAGTGCGATATCCTGGCTAAGCAAACTTAATGCCCTTATTTATTTTTTTTATTTTTCCCTTAACGTTGCAGGGGAGAATTTTTTAGGGAGGCATGCTTTCCTTTGTTGTCTTCTCTCTTGGTTTGTCTCTTGAGAGTAGCTCAACAAAACCTTTACATTTGGTCCCTGTTACGATGCCTGTGAATGTGGAAAGCTTCATTAAACAGCAAACACTGGTACAGAAATATATTTGCAGTTTAAATGTAATTACGTTGCTTAACTTGCTGTGAGTTAAGATATGTGCTAAATTTTAAAGGGTAAGACATGAAATTGAATGTGAATTTTCTGCTTTTAAAATAGTCTTAATTGATAAGGATGTTTCTTTTTCTCTTCCTGTTAGAAATACACCGTGACAAGAATAGCCTACTGCTGTCAAGGAGGTTATGTTGCTGTTCTGTGTGACTGGTAAGAATAAAGGGAATACTGGCTGAAGTCATCACAGCCCCTGTTAGGGAGGGAACAGCTTTCCCTGTTGGATACGCTAACACTTCCCTGACTGAAGTATGTGATACTGTTGATCTCTGAGTGCTATAGACATGCCTGTGGCCTCACAGGAAACCTGAGAATCCTTTTTGTGCTTGTTCTCTGCTTGAATGCAGAGATGAGTACGAAGGTTACTTGGCATAGTTAAGTTTTGCAGGACTTGTGATACCCTTCCCTCACAGGAGGGAACATGAGGTGTTCTGAGAGCCCTGCCTGGCACTCAGGATGTTCAGATCTGTGTTTGCATGAGGAAAGCACTCAGGAGCTGAAGGGCTGAGCACCGAGGAACCTTACAGTCCCACTGGCAGGGGAATATCTTGCAGGGATGGACAAAGAGCCTCTCTTTCCACAGCACCTTAATCTTGCCAAGAAAACTGCTCTCACTGACAAAAGCTTGCCAACAGGACAGAGGGAGATTGCCAAACCTGTCCATACAGTGAAATCATCCGTCCCCTCAGTGAACTCAGAGAAGCCTCAGCTTTTCCCCATCATGTGCGCTGCTGGGCCTAGTGGCTCCCTGCTCTCCAGACTCCAGACCTGCTCTGGAAGTGGAAGCCGTGTCAGCCACAATCTGTGCCTGTGCTAGTTCTCCCAGGGGCCATGCCGTGCTCTGTCAGGTTTTTATTTCCAGCTCTAGAGCCCAGCATTTCTAAACAGTGTTGTCTTGTAGACCTTGTAAGCCACCCACAAAGAAGTGGAAGTGCTGTGATGTGATCACAGTTGTGCTGTGATGATACACTCCTCATGTAAATCCTGATTAAATTCCCTTTACTACCTTTTCTCTTAAAGAAGAGGGAGTATTGACTTCTTTTTCATTGATATGACATTTGAAAATCCATTTGACATGTTAGGTATCTACAGCTGCTGCCTCTGACCGCGTAAGCAAACTGCATTTGTAGTGTTAGGGTATTTTTTGCAATTTCTAATGACTTCGCTTTAGCTCGGTTTGGAATTAGAGTGGGTGTTTGTAGTTTGCTGTACAAGTTATGGCAGTAGGTGGATTTGCTAATAATGGTAATTATTTTTTTTTCCCTCTCAAAAGTATTCCCACAGTCTACATCTTTCAGCTTGATGCCGTTGCCCAGCAGCTAGCTTACAGACAGCAAATCTCTTTGAAACATAAAGGCTGGGACATTGCATTTGAGGAAGCAGGAGATATCTGGATTTTGCAGGAAGACAGCGAAGCCCCTCTTCAGTTGTACAGACCGTGTGATGGACAGTGGAAGGTAGATACTTTTGTTAACAAAGTACCATGGATGCTTTGTTTAGTCTTGACCTGGTAACAAAAACAGGGTGAACTGTGTTCCGTGAAAGCTGAATGACACATTTCTCTATTTCAGACTGAGTAGAAGTCTTAGATACCTCTCATTCTACTTCTCTCACCTCTGTATAATGAATAACCATTGAGAGCTTGTTATCAGTCTCTTCTCTGGTAAACCTAACATCTAGCACAGTAGGATGAAGCAGAGCGCTTGTCAGCCATTGCATTCAGTCCCTTAAACCATTGCCTGTGCTCTCTGTGTGCTACACTTGATAAAAGAAAAATACAAAACAATAAAATCCCCTTGTGGTTTGCTCAGTAATGCTTCCTGCATAGCCCTCTCTGTGCCTGCCTCTGAGAGATATTTTGGGGTTCAAAGCATCCTGGGATTTTTATTCTTTATTTTTTCCTGTAGAACAGGGAGTCAGAGTTGAGGGATGCGCTAGCAAGCTCTCTGTAATAACCTGCTAAATAACTGGAAGCTCCCTTGTTAATTTTTCAAGTCCCCAGCTAATTGTGTGTTGTAAGGTGGGCTTAAATTACATTTCCAGGTAAGTTCTTTGACACTAATGTGTTCCTTCTGGTATTCCTTATCCTCACAAATTAGTAAGTGAGAGTCCATTTTCTTTTCTTTCAAGCTATACCGTGTCCCCAGGAAGAACAGGTGAACAGGTTTCTGTAGGGGACCTGAAAATAAAAAAAAAAAAAGGGGGGCCTAAGATTCTGGGGGGTTTCCACTCACTGTCCTTTCACTGTGCTCATCTGTGGCATTTTTCAGTTGGCTGTGATGCTCCAGGTTCCTTGTTCATTATGCACAGAAGCTCATGCAATGTTCCTTCTTTCCCCAGCCTGTACCTGATGATGAAGGATTACAGAGGATGTCAAAATATCTGCGTGACAACTGGACAGTGTTTGAAGGTGAGAAATTTGGCCTGAAGGTGTAAGAACTGCAATTTTAGGTCCGATATTTTTGGAGCAAGATCAGAGTTCAGGGTAGTTCTCTTGAAGCTGCATAATCTTTCAGTTTTCCTTCTGCAGCTCCATCCCTCCAGCTGGTATGGAAATGAGTGTTGGTATTGAAGGGTGTTCAGGTTACTGTTCTCAACAAATGGTGGAGGTATTTATAGGATTAAAACTCTTCTACATAGACACCTGAGCATATGGTTGTACACAAACACCCTAATACATAGCTGCAGCAGCCTGTCTTACTGCTGTGATATTGAAAACTGTTGTTTGTTTTCTTGTCTGTTGCCTGAGTGTGAAATTTTATTAGAAGTATGGTGGAGATAGCGAGATAATAGCTGCCATTAAGTTGGTTGTGCTTGGCCTTTGAAATCCAAAAGGAAGTCAAGTACCCTTTTGGAAGGGAGAGTGTTTGCGTGTAGGTGTTGCAGACTTGATAGTTAGAGCCAGGCAGGTTATTAGAAGTACAAGGGCTGAGTGAAAATGAGCAAGAGAGAAGTAGTAAGAGCAGACAGGGAGAGAGGTTCCCAGCATAATTTGGCAGTGTAGCAAATTACTGTGATACACAATAGCCTGCTGCAGCTGGGAGAGGAGGACTGCTCAAATGACAGGGTCTATTATCGTTAATTAGTAAGGGGAGGCTCACTTGATAACCACTTACTCCAGTGCAGAATTAGTGCTTGAGAAGGTAGTTACTTCTCTTAAAGGAGGTGATCATTATATTGCTTAAACCCAATCTTCTTAATATCTCTGTAGCCTTCTTTTCACCTTCTCCAGACCTGTTTCATCTGACTGCTGACTGTGTAGGCTCTAAGACAGCTAGGTCGGTCTGAAAGCAGACATTGAACAATTTGACACTGTGTTGGAACCGGTCCCAGAAAAGGGCAGAGCAAGATTTAGTGCAGATTGATCAAGTAGAGAGTGTATCCATTTGAATGGATGTCCAAAATGACAGCGTGCAATTTGTCCCGGGGCCAAAGGCCAGTCAGTTGGTTACTGTGTGAGTGCAAGACCCTTGAAAGTAAAACCGTGTGCTTTGCCAAGTATCGGTGAGGGAGAGTCGGTGTGTTTGTGTACCAAGACACAAAGGTGTGCTGTGTGTGTGTTACTGTGGAGTAGCACGCTTGCTTCATGACCAAACCATAATAAATATTGGGTTTCCATGCTCATAAACCATTTTTTTTTTTTTTTTGGAATTGAGCAAAGGTAAGAACACAAAGGGTAACTAGAGGTAAATAGCTTTGTCAGATAGATAGTCTAACAAATTTTAGAAATGTGGACCAAGCCAGCTAATCTCTTGCGGTATTATCTATAAAAACAATGTGAATTTGTTTTTTTTTTCTTTTTCGGGGGTGGATGATAGTTGCCTGTTGAAACTCTTGTAAGCTTGCGGTCCTGGAGATGCTGCGAACAATGTTATGCTGGATTCACAAAACTATAGCAAAATCAGGAGGGGTGAATGCTTAAAAAGTGCTAATGTGTGTACTGTAGGACAGCACCGTTTGAAGTCTACTGCTTCAGGCTTATTCAAAGTTAGTGCTCTAGGAAAGAAGTCAGCTAAGGACAGTTGCATAGCAATTTAGGCCCTTTGCAGTGTTTAAGCGCGGGGGAAGAATGCCAACAGGATGTCTTAACAATAAGTTGCTACAGCAGTAGTTTTAAAAACAGGAGCCTCGAAGTTCTTCAAGCGTCCAAGAGAATTGTGTGCCTTCTTTGCTCGACAGTCATGTGCCTGCCTCTGTAAGCATTTTTGTGCTTGGTTGTGCTTGGCAACGTGAATTGAGGATGGATTCTTACCAAGTCAGACAGGGCTTACACAGTGTAAATGCTGATGTTTAGTACAGTAGATGGGACCACAGTAAATAAGTTGAAATTTCCTCATCTAGAATTCCAGCACAGGAAATAATTGCTGAGACCATTAAGGAAATTAACACTTGTCTTGTGTTCCTGTTTTGCCCACTTGCAGGATTTGTTGGTGCAGAGAGCTACTACAGCAGCCTCTACAAAGCTTCATTCGATGACACGGCCATCTACCTACAGAGGAAAGAGGAAAGGTTGCAGCAGCAGAAAAAGAAAAAGCAGGATCTGCAGCATGGTTCTAATGGACAAACCAAAAAGATCAAAATAGAAGAACCATCACTATAACACCGCCTGTTGTTAGCTTGTAACTTCTGTCTTGACAAGAAGAACTCATCTGGCTGTAGACTTTTTTTTAAATGTAAAATGATTTATAGAAGATCAGTTTAAACTTACATTCAGATTCAGGTTTTCAGGTAGCCTGATACAACAGTATCCTGCTTGCAGCAGATATTTTGTACGTGTACGCTTCTGACAGCATAAAAGTGTCAGCAGTTCAGTCCTAGAAATCTCTAAGGCATGCTATGTGAATATTGGAGATGGTTATTTTCCTTGAAACGGGATTTTCTTTTTGCCTACTGTGTTCAGGCTTGCATTTTCAGGTGGAAGTGCGCTGATTAAAATTGACTTTTTTTAAAAACTTTTTTTTAAGGTCTGATAGCTAACGTAACTAACGTAGTGTAACTGGCTATGGAGAAGGGAATACTGCAAAATTCTTGTTGTATATGAAAGGTTTTAGCTGAGGCTTAACTGTCTCTGTTTTTACCCCTTATCTTCGTTTTACCTGGTAAAGCTTCTGCCTAGCTTCTAATCCAATGCTTCTTTATACAGGAAGGAGTGCAAAAACAGATTTCGTACACTGGAAAGTAAAAAAGTGTCAGCTTTGTACTATTGGAAGATCCTTCTGTTGCAATATGATCCTAGTGCCTCTGCGAAAATTATTTAGAGGCCTATGAGCAATACTTTGGAGTGCATTCTGCTTCTTTCAACAAGTACTTTCATACTGCAGTTAGCCAAGAAACACATCTTCTGGAAAAGTTAACCAGCAGGAGCCTTGTGGGGTCACTTGTTGTTCCCTCGCAAGGCAGAAGGTGCCATCTGTTAGATGAACGTGTATCATGTCTGTGTGGAATATGATATATTTCAGCTGAGACTGTAAAACCAGATGTTGGAATCTGTGCAATCCATTAAAAGCATTCAGAATTAGCCGAAGAATCGTGAATGTTTCTTCAGGTCTCTTTATGTAGTTGTGATCTCTGGGGTATCTGGATGCTTAAGAACTTTGCAGTGAAATTCTTGTTGTGTTAACGTGTAAGGCATTGGTGAGATGTAGCTTGTTCTGAAAATACCAGCTTCTGGAGAATGATGGCAGCTATTAAGAATTCATAGTTCTTGTATTGATCTCATTTAGGAGGGGGCTCCAGGGAGAGCAGTTGGGGAAGCAATTAAGGAAACTCCAGAATGGGAGACAGCTGGTCAGGCCTGAAGCGTCCTCTCTGAGCATCCCGACTGACCAAACGAGTCCGAGAATTGCTGATTGCATCCTGGGGTGGGAGATCATTCGTTAGGCAGTTTTGGGGAAAAAAATTGAGAGATTTTCTGCGTAAGCAGAGCCTTCTCCAGTCAGCTTTAGGGAAAAATTAGTGTGCGCACATGGTTTGTTCTACTGTCTGGGATGACTGTGGAAAATTAATAGTCCAAATTAAGGAGGTTGTCTAGTGATTGCCCGCGGTGCTGTTTGACATCTGAGAGAACAGTAGCACAGGGCCTGAGCCCCAGGGTGCAGCTTTGTGACTGCTCAGCTGAGGAGGCTGGTGGTGCACAGATTCAGCAGTATGACCTTACCAGAAAGGGGCCAGAAATCCCACTAGTTGTGACCTAAACAGGACAGGAGGAAAAAGCTCCTCCTAGCTTTCCTGCTGGCTGCTGGTGAGGAAATGATTCTTCAGCCATCACAAAACCTGCTTGTGCAAAGCAAACTGCAACATTTCCTAACAAATCTGAGTCTTCGGCAGGAGTCTGTATTGAATTATTTCTGCAAGACACGAGGTAATGCTGTTTAAGGTAGTGGTGTGAGCCAAAGGCAGGTCTCTTGTGTGTCACCCAACCAGTATTTTAGCCGGGTCTGCTGAGATGATGAGGGCTGGTCCCAGGAATTGCTGTTCGTGCTCGTTCCTGAGCACAGGAGAGTTAAGAGATGCCAGAGGCTGGGAGCATGTGGTACTGACCTGCAAGAATGGGTAGGGCAGGTTGTGTGCTCTTTTTGACGCATCCCGTTCACCCCAGAGGTTTTTGCCCAACCCTACCTTCTCTGTAGCAGCTTTGATGGTGAGTATCATGAGTTCACGTGCATCAACACTATTTCCTTGTAGAAGAGGAAAATGTTTTGAGGAGGACACTTCACTGCTTGCAGGGGGTTGGTTGCAGATCCTAGATGGGGATTCAGCACCAATGTCCGTGTTGCTACGCTTCTAAAGGGTAAGAGACTTCCATGTTACCAGTTCCTGTGCCTATGGGATATTTTCCCCAGCTGTTTTCCTAGCACAGGATTGAACTTGGCAGTTTTCACTGGCCGTGGAATACCCTTGTGAATCCCCACCCTGCCTGCTGTCCTGGAAGAAACCCGAAATCTCTTCCAACACAAACTCTGACAGGTTGTGGTGTATGGAAGCGACACGAGATGAGATACCTGGCAGATGACTCAGAGCTTTTTTTCCCCCTGAATCTTTCCTGTCCATTCCTATTCCATTTAATGTTTCCTTACCTGCACGCAACAGTCCTTGACCTTAAGTTGTGGGCCTGTGAGTGTCTGTGGGCTCCTTTGAAGGGGACTAAGGAAATTGATTACAGGAAGCAAGTTGTTGCTGGAAGGTCTAAATCCACAGAACTGTGCCTATGCCTTAAATGGAAAATGGTTAGATGCTTGTAAGTATTAAAAAATATTAATAATAAAAAAAGTAACTGCTACAATCCAAGGAGTATTTAACAATACAGGTATGGAAAAAGAATACTGACTTCTATTTCCTTATTTCCTTAGCATTTTAAACTGAAGCATTTGTGTCTTCCCCCCATTGCTGGGATTGTCATTGAAACCCTTTTAGCAACACGTTGAAGAGAGTGACCTTTTATGTGTCCTAGCACTAAGGGATCCTAACTAAATGCAGCCAAGTAGCATCATTTAGAACAGTTTTTTCTTTTTCTTTTTCTTTTTTTTTTTTAACAACAACAGCAAAAGCATATTTACTCTGCAAACAAAACCAGCTATAAGTAAAACGCTCATGTATTAAAAAAAAAATTGTAAATATAATAAACCTAATTCCATACAGTTGCTTTACATTGACTAATAAAAAGTTTCTGTTGATTTTGATACAATCCAAAGTCTGCTTCTGTCGTCTCTGCTATTTGCTAAAATATTTTGCACCGAGTGCTTAGACCTGCAAAGGAGAAGCCCTACAGGCTGGACGTAGGGGTTGTCTCGCTGCCACCAGTGCTGGTGAGGTGGTGTGGATGAGGCCGGGATGACTCAGTGGAGCCTGGTGCCTCGCGAATGAGAAAAAGCAGCCTGGACGCAATTTGTCGATAGCTGTTGATGCGGAGATGGGAAAGGAAGAGGGAGAGGGAATTGAATGGGTTTAGATGCCAATGGCTCTTGGTTTCCAGTGTTTTTGTACAGGTTGTCATGCAGGTCAGTGTAGAAATGATGTGGGGAAAACCTCTTGGGTTTCTGGAAGGCAAAGGAACAGCCAAGGGCTAACCCAAGAGCAGCAAGCAGATGAGATATCCCTGCAGAAAGCAGGGATGAGCAAGCAAAGGCCATGGCTGGTGTCACATTTGTATGCGCAAGCCCCATTTCGGTGCTGAGGGAACATCCAGGCATGGCCGCCCCCATCTTCCCTTTGGTACCTACACCTCGAGTCTCGATGACATTGAGTAGGGTTTTATTCAAGTCAGTGGGTCTGGTGTTTATGGGTAAATGGAAGTTAGGTTTTGTTTCTTGTTTAATTCAGTTTTTAATTCAAGCAGTTCATGATAGCTAGGTGGATGCATTCGCTCCAGAGAATCAGCATGAAGTAATTACGGTTGAAGCCGATGTGACATTAACACAGTCATGGAGCCTCCCTGCTTCTGTTTCCATCATGAGCTAGAGCCTTGCAGTTAAAGCTTTGTTTGCTTGTTCGCTTGCCTGATATCTGTTGTGTTTAGATATACAGTATATAGTACCTCTGAGCGTTGTCCATAGGGATACAAAGGAGAATTTAACATTCTCATCTGGAATAGAAATTTTGGCTTCTGACTCCGTCAGAAGTATTTATATGTGTATAATGTATTGTAAGGAGACCCAAAGTTCTTCCTAACACAAAGCAAGGAGACCTTCACCCTCTATCGTAGCTTGTTGTCAACCTTTGGCTTTAATTTCACTTGTATATGGGAAGAGAACAAGATCCATCAAACATCCTGTGGCCCTCACCCCTCTGGACCAGGATGGGAGCAGAAGGGAAAGGCCTCAACCCTGCGTGATGGCCAGAGAGCAGTTCAACAGCATCATTTTCTTAGAGCCTGCCCCTCATGCTGCTGCCGGGTGGATGAAGTAGCTGACGGCGTTCACTGCTGCATTGGGCTCCTTCTGCCATCCAACACTGGCATGAAAGTTGTTTGAGTCTTGGGTGTCTTAATAAATGGGGTCATTCAGGGACTTTAAGTATGAAGATGGTTAAACTTATGGAGGCATACATTGATTTAAAAACTATTTTAAAAGGCTTTCTTGGGAGAGGGTAGCAGCCTGTGTTGGTTATTCCCTGCCTAGGTGATTGGAGATAAATAGCAAAGTTGGAAGCTGCAAGACTTTGCAAAGTTTGCTGTCTGGTGGGCTAGGCCTTAATGTTTGTGTAGGTACCGCACAGACCTGAGAGAGCTAGATGCATGTCTCTGCAATTTAACATCCTCAGATAGCCTCAGCTCTCTCTTTCTTGTGTGTATTTTCCCACTAATATTTAGAATAATGTCCTTGAGTGTTCATTACCCTTAAGTTCAGCATATATTGAGCTAGTACTATCAGGATTTTCCAGAGGTGAATTATATGGGAAATACGTTGGAAGAGCTGAGCAGGCTTTGCCACGAGTGATCCAGTTGCTTTCTATGCCTCAGCGTAAGAAAGTCGCTGTTGCTATTAGTCCTTTCTGAAGTTGTTACCAGGGAAAGGCAGTTATGGAGCAAAGTATTCAGTGTGAAAAATGCCAATTAAAACATCCATTTCAGTATTCCACCTGTGCAGATTTTTAGGAGTATTGCTTGATTAACTGTCTTTACAGCTGTGTTGCAGCCAACCAGGGATTTGTGTTTTTAAACAAGAACTATGTTACTAGGTTTTCTCATCAACGTGTTGTCAATATGGCTGAATCCTATATAAATTCAGGTTAGTTTTGTGCAATGCTGGGTGTCTTAGATTTCTCTGTTGACTTTTCCCATTTACAATCACAGTATTTCACACTGGACTGCTTCCTTTGCTCTCTAATATTCCAAAGCATGAGAAAAGTAGGCTGAAGCACGCCAGTTATTTACATTAAAAGAACTTGGATCTGATTTTTCATATTTCCTGGTCTGTCCAGGAATTTGTATAATTATCTATGTGCCATTTGGATTTACCTGAAATAATAATTTATCATATCTAAGGCCAGCAGTGTTCAGCAAATAAAATGGCCTTTGGAAAATGAAGGCTTCTTATCTTCAAGGAAGTATTACTTGCGATAATTAATCAATGTATTAAGACTTGCATATACCCTGGGGAATACTTTAACACGAAATTCTGTTTTGTAAACAATGCTGCACTTTTTTTTTGTTTTTGTTTGTTTGTTTGGGGCATCTTCTAACAAGAACAACAATAATAATAAAATCCACAATAGTGGATTGAATGTGTTGAATAAATAAACAAATAAATAAAAGAGCCTTTTCCACCCTATCTGCTTTTTTAATGTTTTCTAGGAAGCCCAACACGGTGCCTTGTTATCTAGGTAGTGTGGGGAAAACCCGTGCACAAATTAAAACCAACTGTGATTCTTAGACGGCTTATGGTACATTTAGTGCCCTGTGGCCTTGTGCGGGGCTTTCTCAGCGCCCTGCAGGTCTCGCTCCTTGCCCGTCCCGTGCCACCCTGCCCTGGCACCCGTCCACCTCCACCACCTTCCCTGTGCTGGAGCAGCGGGGACAAGGTTGGGGACCCTGTCCTGCTACGTCCCGCACTGGGGCAGCAGCAGCTGCTTTTCCTTGCCTGCTGAGTCCCTGTGCCTGCCTGCCAGGGAGCACAGGACCCATGGCTCACCAGAGCCCCGTCTCCAACTTTTCTGATGTCTTCTCTGCTCGATTCCCCTTCATGCATGCTGCCTGTGCTTTGGCATGGCACCTGGTGCTCCAAGTGACCAGATGGGACAGGAGAGATGCCACCTTTTCCAGCTGCAGGCGTAGCCAGGCCTGCATAGGGTGCATGCATCTCGGCTCTTTTGGCAGTATCACTGTGAGCCCAGTTGCTCTTACTTGCAGCACACCATCAGGGCCATCTTCCTCTGCCTGCAGCCACATTTCTGTCCTGCTCCCCAGCCCAGGACGTCACGGATTTGCAGCTCACAGGCCTGTGGTTGCAGCAGTACATCCCTGTTTATGGGAAGAGCCGTCCCAGGGAGGGGTGAAGGCGGGCTGCTTTTTGCCCTAGCGTGATTTGTTCTGTCCTGCTCAGAGTTTAATGGGCTCGTTGCACTTATACGAGCTGAGCGCGGTGTTCCCAGCTTACAATAAATCTGTGTAATTTAGGAGGAAAACATATCTAAATGATCCTTATTTAAAGTCAACAGATAAGCTGAACATGTAGGTTTAACGCTAGGCCTGGCAAGATCTAGGAGAGGGGAGGGAAAAGTCTCTGGATCCGAGTATTCAGCCAAGCTCTGCAGAGGAGCAAATGGATCATTTCTGCACCAAGTTATCCGGCAGGCTTCTGTCTGGGTGTGGAGAAGCTGCACCAGCCACACAGTGCGTGCTGCCATGACTTGGGTGGGTGCAGCCAGCACATCTTCCTTGAACCACAGCAGAACAAACATGCTATCAGCATCTCTGCCATAAGGCACACAAGAAACTTCAGCTGCAAGACGCAAAAGGGCTTGCAGCAATGACTTTTTTTTTTGGAGAAGTGTGATTGAGTGGTTTATTGGTTGGGTTCTTCATCCCTGTGACTTGCTCTGCTTTTCTCTCCCAGAGTTTCTGGTGACCAAAGGTGGCACCGGTACTGTGTGCGCAAGGGTGAAGGAGCAGGAGCTGAGCAATGAGAGCAGTCAGCATCATCAGAGCACTGCCATCACCCATCCTGGGGCATACATCACAGAACACTTTGTTCCTTCCTCTTACCATTTGAAGTCACTTATGCCCCACTTCTGATTATGCTGTCATCTCCTTGAGGTATAAACCATGATCCTCAGTGTTTGCAGGCTGCCCAGCAATGCAAGGCTGCCACAGCAGGAAGTCTTCTTCCAGCAGAAAGTAATATGTGGTATTAGAAGTGAAGAGAGGACTAATGACACCTACTTTAACTTCCCTTAGGCTGGGATATGAGACAGCCATTTCTGTTTCATCCTTACAGACATTGCTTTCATGTTGGAATGTGGCTGTCTCTAGAGAAGGCTGGATAAGTTTTAAACGGAGGGGCTTCCAAGTTAAATGTTCCTGCTTTAATGTATCCCTGCACATTACCACTGTCCAAGTGTCCTTACTGGAGCTAGACTGAAGAAGTGGTGCTTAGATTTGATAGGTATAGACCAGGAGTTGTGGTCGGGGTTGCAACTGAGCTGAACCCATTGGAGATGACTCACATCTAAGACCCTTGCTGCAGTCAGTGATTACTGTGAAATGGCCAATGGGTCAATCTCAACTTGATCTGGAGGAAAAAAATGTGGAGGAAATATTCAAGACTGGGCTCAGTCTTGAGGGGGTAAGCGCTTGCTCCATCTCTAGCTCTTGTGGCCGTGTAGTTTGTATGTCCTTCTGGGGAGCTGTGCCTGGGGACACAGAGCCTACAGGTGGAAGATGCACATAACATACAGAAAAGTATTCCTGGCAGAAAGGTTTGATGTGTTCAAGGGCTTTTACAGGCGTATGGTAGTTACAAAAATTGTTTATTGCTAGCACCATCTCACCTGAGAATAGCGGCTATTATCCTTTCCACCCTGCCAATTCCTTAAGAATCAGAAAATGTAAAAAATTTGCCTAATTTTCTTCCATCACCCTCCCTTGTCAGTTCTTCAATGCAATGGTTGTGTGTTTGGGAGTGAGAGGACTGATGTGGGTGTCATCCGAGGGTTTTCAATGTGTTTTGCAAAAGGTTAATGAAATGGTCTGCTTGGTGCAGCATGCTACCAAAGACAGAGAGTCCTTTTGGGTTATTAGTCCCCTTCACCTGTGAAAAGACAGACATCACTGATACTCTTCTAGGACATTTTGAACAGTAAGTACCAGCATGAAAAGAAATGTCAGGCTCCTCTATGCTTCCTTATTATTATGGTGCTTTTACATAGATGAGAATACATTTAGATGGGCTAAATAAAAAAAAGGTTTGTAATGGAGTAGGTAGTAACATAACTGGAAAAAAAAAGTGAGAAACAGGAGAAGATAAAAGGTCTCAGGTCTGGGCAATTTGGGCAATGGATGGAGCTGATGCAAGCTAGTGAATCCTTATTTGGACAGAAAAGGGTTTAATTGTGCCATCACATAGCATAAAATGGCCCACCTGTTAGGCTTGTGTATCTGCCAGTCTTGCATGCACTGAATGCTTAATTGGAATTTTGTCTAATGAGGGCCATATGCAAATATGTATGCAGACCTATCTGCTAAACCTTCCTTGTTAAATGCTGTGTTGTGACTTCAAAATCATGCCGAAAGCCTGAACGCATTTAACTTCTGTATCCGGGCTGTTTTCTTTTTTCTGGATTTCTTATTTGCTGGCTTGGTTATGTGGCAGCAGTGTCCCATGCTTCATTCCTTGGTTAGGGCCAGCAGAGTCCTCAGTTTTATTCCACAAACGCAAAGCCCAGGCAGGGGGCAATGCCCCATCTCCCTCTGGCTGTGCAGCGCCAGCTTTTACCTCCACCACGGATGGAGGTGCATGTTGGGGAGCCTCAGCGTGGTTCCCCCTGCCCTGCCCAAGTCTGGTTTTCCCCCTGAGGGTCACAGCAACACGTGCAGCCTCAAGGCTGGGACCCCTTCCCCTCCAGGATGGCTGGGGGTGAAGCAGGGCCATGAGGTTTGGGTTTTGGGAGTGCCAGCCTCGCTGCCACCCCACGTGCTGGCAATGGCAGCAAGGTCACATCCGTGTTGTCCCAGGGGTTGGGATGGTAGAGAAAGGGCAGCTTTGCACTGAGGCAGCCCACATGTACCCAGGGCTAACCCAGGGACTTTATCTGCCCTTGGTTATCGTGCGTGTTTACAGAGGAGCTGGTTTTCAGGTGACTTGCTGGGGGCACCTGCACGCAGCCCTAGGAAGGCCTCAGCTGTGCTGTCCTCTTATCCAGAGGGCGAATTCAGATACGGTGGTGAAACTTTCTGCTGAGCTCTGAACACAGCAGGGCTCAAAAAAAAAAAAAAAAAAAAAAAGTAATAAAAAAAAAAATCAGTCAAAAGGGCTCTGATTTTGACCCCGGTGAATAGGGAGCAAGTCGTCCCGTGCAGCGTGCACGCTCTTTCGAAAGAATGTTCCTGGGACTGTCACTCTCTTTTACAGCCTGCAAACACCATTCTTACTCTGCAAACTCCGAGTTCCTCCTGTAAGTCACGCCACCGAGTCCCTCTTTGTGTACAGTGTGTCTTTAAAGATGATTATTGTCTCCCTGGTTAAACTTTAGCAGCTGGGATGAGAAAAGACCTTTGTCCTAGAGATATATTCAGAGGTGCTATAAGATTATTACA
Organism: Aythya fuligula; assembly: GCF_009819795.1. NCBI lineage: Eukaryota > Metazoa > Chordata > Aves > Anseriformes > Anatidae > Aythya > Aythya fuligula. Next base: position 115,191,134 of record NC_045559.1, on the reverse strand, counting down.
CTGGAAATAGTAGATTTAATCTCAGTTTTGAAATAAGTAAGGCTCCTGAGCTAGCCCGCAGAGTTGATGTTTGAAAAAAAAAGAGTCCTGCCATACTGATTAGGCAAATTTGTATTAATCGGCTTATAAACTTTTTGATTTAATTTTATGTGTTCTCCTGCAAAAGACAGGTGATGAGTCTTGACGGTGTACAGCACCGAAGTGAAGCTGTGCCTGTAATTCAGCACAGTTCAAAACGGTGGGTGCCCCTACCCCAGTGTCCACAATTTCCCCTTTAGTCGCAGCAGCTTAAGACATTAAATATGTAATTAAAATCAGACATAGACATGGGAATGCATTTTCTCTCCTGAAACATACTTTCCAGGGGATGAGGCTGGGTGCTGTGCTGCAGCCTTACCCCTGGCATGGGTGCTCGGCATGGTGAGGGGCTGGGAAGTGGCAGCACAGCCTTGGGTCACCATCCTGAAAATGGGTAGTGTGTCCTCTGCAAGCGAGGGAGCCAAGACAAGTCACTGCATCTGGAGATCTGCCCTTGGCAATGCACACAGTAGCCAGAATGACTGGGAGGATCAAAGTCTTGTGGGGAAAAAATAGCGCAGCCTGGAAGAAATAAAGTTGTCATTTATGGCACGCACATCGCCCCGGTGAACTTTCTGAGGTACACGGTGTTTTAGACTCGTTAACCTGTAACTTTTAGGAGCAGATTCCTCCAGCTCTTCCTACAGATACATGGCTGCCTCCAGGCAGCTGAGAGCTTGCTTGTGCCCAAATCCTGCCGGCCAGCCCTGCGGGTGCCACGTGGCCTGGCAGAGCACCGGCTGGGCAGTGGGGGAAATCAGCACCGTGTCCTCCTGTCCATGCTGTTTGGGCTCGCCAGTGCCCAGCCCAGGGGCTTCTTGCTGTCTGGGTTCTCCCTTCTTCCCTTGCCTCCCTGGGTTCTTGCCTTCTCGCTCCTCCGCTGGCATGGAAGGAGGTGGAGGAGGGACCCCAGTGGTGACCAGGAGCTGGGCCTGGGGGCTTCTGAGGGTGGAGTCAGGCAGGTTGTTTTAACGCAGGGCAAGGAAACGTCATGGAAAACATCCCACCAGCACCCCACACAGTGTTTTCTAATAGGAACACGGTGGGTTTATGTATTTCAAGGGTGATTTTGCCTAAGGTTCATAACATTACGGGGACAGGAAGGTAATAACTCAAGATTGAAGTGACACAAACACTGTTCTGCATATTAATTTCATTTAACTGTGGATTTATTAATTAAAGAAAAAAAAAAGTACCATCAAGCTTTCAAACTAGTGCAGAATCTTTAGGGGAGGGAAGGAGGGAGCTTGCTCATCAGATGGGAAAAGCCCGTCTGGCCCCCAAGTGCTGGCTATGGCAGTGCACAAGTGCTGCCACTGCAATATGTCAATTTAGAAAGCAGACTGAGTGCCGCAGGGCAGATGGAAAAGTTCTTGAAAAAAAAACACACAAACAACACAACAAAGCATCCAGCACAAACAGACGAAGCTCCCCTTCGAAATGCCATCGCCACCGACCACCAGCCCCTTGGAGGAGAGGCTGGAAGGAGCAGAACGGTCTCAGAGCGAATGCCCTGTTGGCGTTACCTTCACCTTGCCAGGTGTCTGCACCCACGTCACAGCCATCGCAGTGTCACCGGGGCGGTCGGGGCTGCACAGGGGCAGAGCTGTTCCCATCACGATGCCCTCACCCTGCTCTTCTTCATGGGGACACTGTGCCAGGAGCAGGCCGCAGGCACCCAGACACCAAACTGGGATGAAAATGAAAAACAAGACTGAAAAATTACAAAGGGGGTGCTATGCCAACATAATACCCTTCTGCTAACTGGAAATGCCAGAAGGCATGGCTCAGGGACACAGGTTCGAGGAGGATTTATGCATTTCTATGCCACTTTCCTTGTTGTGTTTTCCAGCCTGGAGCACGTCCAGCTAGCCTGCGCCTGGGACACCGCCGGAGCTGTTCTTCTGGAAAGAAACAGAGCTGCTCCAGCCTTCGGGGACGGGGCTCTGCCGGGCCCATCAGGCAGGCAGTGAGCGTGTTTCCACACAATTTGGAAAACAGGGATTTTTCCTCCGAGGCATCGTAGCCAGCCTTGGCTGCGAGCGGGCTAGTTTACGCTTTCCAAGGCCTCCTGGTTCTACGTTTGTCTTGCACCAGAGCCAAGAGCAGTGTTATAAAAATGTCTGCAGACAGCAATCCTGTGCGTGTGCATGTGCCTGAGCACACCTGTAATTCTTGACTACATGCCAGAGAAGTCAGGAAGCTTTCTTTCGGGGTGTGTGTGAGATGGGGAGAAGTGTGACTTCTATCTAGCAAGGGGCCAGATCTACCACAGCTGGATGAAGACAAGATGCTTGGCTAGCTGGTTGCAGCTTCTTCACTTATGAGAACATCTAGTAAGCTCTTTTGGCCAGAAGCTTCTCTGAAGTCATCTTTTCTGAAAATAGTGACTCTGGGCTCTCGCTCAGAGGAGCATTTGGCAGCCAAGGTGCTGTACAGAGGCGGGTCTCCTACTGAGTGGAGAGGGAAGCCCTGGCTTGGTGACTCGCTCCAGGTGGTATTTGAAGCCAGTGGCAGAGCTAGGCTCGTTATTCAGACCACTGTTGATTTCTTGCACTATTGTAGGACTCACATATGGACCAGGAGCCTGATGCCCAACTTTTTCACAGTACAAATTTCACCTCCACCTAAGCAGTCCCCTGAAAGAAAGAAGCAATCCCCTGCTGCACTGTTGCATTGCTCAGAAAAGTTGCACCGGACCTATTTAAAACACAATTTAGAAAGTCTTTGCTTCGTGTTGTTGGCACTGAACAGCCTCGATGGCAAGGGGGCAGGGGGCCGTGCAAGCAGCGGCATGGCCCGGGAGGGCAGGACCTGCCTCGCAGAAGCCCTCACAGCAAACCAGAACGATAAGGATCGGAGAATAAGAAGTGTGCATGCTCCTAATGCCGCAAACCAAGCAGGAAGGTAAGCCCCGCTCTATCTTTGGACGTTTCCAGGGTGAGGGAGCAAGCAGCTCGCAGCCAGAGCCCGCTGTTGAAGCAGGAGAACGTAATGCTGCCTGACAGCACCAGGCAGCTCTGCCTCGCTCCTGCATGGAGCAGATGCCGTTGTTATCACTGCTCAGGGGCTGCACCGAGACGTACAATTTCCACGTGCAGATATTCCTCTGGCATTACATAACCCGCGTGTTTAACACGCACTGAATTTTCACTGCAAATTGGCTGCTGGGGTGTGGGGGGGGGCACTCAGCTTTCAAAAAAGCTCTTTCCTTCCCAAGACGTGCAGTTGCGCTATGGCCTGGGTTTGATCATGAAAGCCACACTCAAGAATGAAGCGTGCATGGGGCCGTGGGCTCTCATCATTAAAAAATAAATAAAAAAAAGTCAAGTCCCAGGGCTCCTCGTTAGTCTTTCAAGCCGAACGGCGTGGAATAGTTGCAAACTGTTTCATGTTCAGCTTTCCCCACCTGTGTGGGAGCAGCAGTGTAGAGCTGTATGCATCGTTGTCATGATGCCGTAAAGACCACAGGCCACATAAAATCCTTTGCGAGGCGCCTACCGTAAGGTAAAACAATACCAATGAGATAAAACATTCGCTCTTAGTCATCGGATTAGGGAGAGAAGAGATTAAATCACACTTCAGACATCTGTCTGGCTGCCTCCGAAAACTTTGTTTTCGTGCTAAGTGTAGATTTAAAATGTCACCCTGAAAACGTGTGACATTTTAATGGGCTGATTGCCAGGATCCTCAAATCTGTTCGTTTACATATGAATCACAGCATCAAATATTTTGGAAAAAAAAAAAAAAGTGCAAGAAACTAGAATTATGAGAGAATGCCTTACCACCCCCTTGGTTAAGTGTATGTCAGGAGGATTGTCTCTTCAGAAATCTAATATTACAGAGGAAAACGAGATTAAAGAGCGCCGTGGCACTCCCATATATGCCAGAAGGTCATGATTACTGTGGTCTTTTTTACGACTGTCTATAAATAGCAGCCTGGACGTTCCCTGCTCTTTCAGTGAGCCACAGAGAGCATCGCAGCACCACGGCATGCGTCAGTGCAGCCCCGAGGAGGGCTCTCCACACGTCTGATGCAGCTCCGGTAAGGTCAGCGGGATTGCACCAGCATCCTCTGGTCATCTCTGCAGCGCACACTTTCCAGTTTGCTCTGAAAAACCGATGGAGCCAAAGCAGGCAGCAAGAACCATCCATTACAAAGCTCCCGTGCGCTTCAATTAGGGAGAGCTGAGGAGCCTGCACTCTGCAATTAGCTACCAGGGTCCCTGATGAGGCGTGTGGGAGTTAAGCGCACGCATAAATACTTGCTGGATCAGGGCTTATGGTTAAAGAAAAGTCTTCCGGCTGAAACAAAACTTCCTATCAGGCTCTAACCCTTAAACAATTTTAGTGGGAGGAGGGTGCAGTCGAGTTCCTACAGCAGGTTTTCTCATCTAGTGTAACTAGCTCGGTGCAGGACTTGGCATGTCCTAAGCAATTGTTTATAGCTCCTGCACAGCACATCTGCTTCGGGAGCTGATTTGTGACGGAAATCTGCTTGAATGGAGATGGTAAATTTGATTTATTTGTGAAAAAGAAGTGAAGAATTCCGCAGCAAAACAATCTGGGTCACAATGTACTTTGGATTATAAGATTTAGTGCGGAAGAAAAGGTCCAAACCACACAATTCAAGTCCAACTTTCAAGGACCGCAAGTTTTGAGGTTAATCAAAACTAGGGCTTAGTTCATTTGTTCGTGAAGACGCCTGCAGAGCTGGGAGCTGACCCCACGCTTGGATTTCACATCTACCGTGGGATCCCCCAAGACTGTGCAAATCCAGGGGGCAGACCCTTCTCCAGCTTGCAGCAGAAAGCCCAAAGCATGCACACAAACAGCTGCTTAAAGGAGCAGGCAGCCTGGCAGGAAGAGGCACCAGCAGAGCGAGCAGGCTGTGGCTCTGTCAAGGAGCTCGGGAAATGTGCAAGCAGGACTCAGGGATAGCTGCATTGAGATAATATTGCAGTCTGTGAGGCTCCCAGCCTTTGCAAGGCATCGCTGCAAAGGATGCTCTTTCCGTGCGGCTCTCATGGTATGATTATATCACCAAAACTGTTTCTGAAACCTCTCATCTTAAGGAGACCAGACCCTCCCCTCTCATTAACAGCCCCTCACCTTGCATTCACTTGGGTTCACTCTGTGGACACATACGCAAAAGAAAACAAGTACGACACCCACTTCTGTAGAAGAATATATTATTTAGCAGATCAGTTTAAAAGTAAAAAAAAAAAAAAAATCTGTACATCTTTGAAGGTTCTTCTTGGTGGTGGTGTTGCTTTTTGCTTCCATGAGGATAAAAATCTGCTTGCACAGTGGTGTCAGCGTGGTGCTCCCCCCCCTTTGCTTGTGCTGAAGGACCCCCTGACGCCAGCTGTACAGGGCCTCAAAGAGAACCCGCAAACCCATGAAGGTTTTTTTTTTTTTTCTGACTTCTTCTAGTATAGAAAAACAAAATTGCTGGGCTTCTGAATGTACTGTGAACACTATAAAATTCAGAGAATAATACAGAGAAATGTGTCATTAGGGCCTACTTGGCAAACAAAAATATCTGCCAGGGCCCTGTCAGAATACAAGCATCTGTTAAGCTATGCTGCAATTAGCATACCGCTGTACACATATATGTGGTATCTTGACTAAAACAACTTTTTCTTTTGTTTTTGGACGCCAGTGGATCATTTTTTTTTTTCCAGAAACGGCTCCTTTCTCAGCTCCACTTTGCCCTTAAAGACAGCAGGCCTAATTCCCAGTGGTGGCCAAAAACGCTGCAGGCGGGAGCTGTGCTGCAACCTGCACGGCGTCCGCAGGGGTGGCAGCGCCCGGGCGGGCGGGCAGGGCATCCCCCCTTGCCACCTCTCCTCCTGAGTGGTCCCCGCTGGGTTTTGACGTAGCCGTCAGGTCTGGTTGGCAAATACAGTATTTCTTGGAAAGAAAATAACCTTAGGGGTTATGCTTTGCTCAAAGTCCTTCTCGTCTCATTTCTCGGTACTGCCGGTGGTCAGGCTGTCGTTTTTCTTCTGCTGCAACTGGGAGGAAGAGCAAAGCAACATTAGCATTGTGGATTTGCACAGCTGCTGTGAATCCAGCACTCATCTCCCCACAGCTTGCTATGGCACAGGCAACATTTCATCCAAACAGCACTGGGGCGAGGCCTGGAGGAAACAGAACTCGGTGTTCCTACCATCTGCCCCGTTATGCTCTAGGACTATTCGCTAACCCCTCTTGTTTCAGGTTATTTCTGAATTCAGGCAGCTTGTATTTTCCTAAGACCTCTTGTGTCAACAGACCGTAATTAAAGCTCCATCGGTTTGTATGAACTTTCTGTTTTGACAGCTTCTGTAAAGCAGAAGTAAAATTTCAGCTCGGGTTGAAAAATGAAGAGGTCTTGGAAAGTCTTGCACTCATCTTCGAGTTCTTCTTCCCTCCTTTGAGAAATGCTCCACTCTAAACTGAAGACTTTATTCTCATTTATAACTCAGCGCCCTCAAAATGTGTGGTCTTTGATTAGCCAGCCTTAGGATTTGTGCTGCTGAGAGGCTTTTCCTCCAAACCACTTGGAAGGAGGTGGGAGCTACAGCAGAAAGCCACCACCATCCTCCTCCTCCAGCCTGGGACATCCATGTGAATGAACCTTCATTTCCCCAGGGCACTTCCCAATTTATTTAATGACACAGTGACAGAGAGTGTCCTGTCTACATGATAAATTCGTTCACGTCTGAGAAAACCTAGGAGTGCAATGCCTTTCAGGCAGGTTTTGCTGCCTGTCTCAGCACAGCAATGAAGTGCTGGAAGAGGCATGCAAGGAAGGCATACGTGCCTCCTGGGGCAGGCTGGGGCACCCACTCCTGGGTTTTGGCCTTGGGCTCTGCCCTGCTGATGGAGCCTGGAGGCCACACAGCTGTGACTGGAGGGAGCAAAGACTGTTACATGTATATCCGACCTTCCCTAAGCCTTACACGTCAAAACAAGAGGCTCTTTGTAAACAGGTCCCCACTCAGCCTGAGCTGTGGACGGTTTCATTTGCTTTATGTTCAATCCTACTAGATGCTGTGTATCTGAGAGCAACCCCTCATAAAATTCAAGCCCGTCCCTGTTGACAGACATGTGAGTGGAGGTTCCTTCCCAGAAAAGATGTCTCGGTGGTGCAGTCCCTTGAACTGCCCGAGCCCAGGACATTTTCTGCTACCCAGTCCAGGCCAGCTCCTTCCCAGGGGAAGGCAGCTCCCTCTTGGAAGAGCAGTTTGCTGTTGCTCTCCCCTCAGGTTGTTTTCCCTGGGCTTGTCCTCCAGGTGCCCCTCCTACAGGCATCTCCATCCCCACAGCCGTGCTGGGGTGGGTGCAGGCTGCTCGTGTGCATGCAGACTGTTTGGTGGCACGTGCCTGCCTCCAGCTCAGTGTGATTAATGTGTTTCTCATGATTATGACTATGCTAGAAGCATTCCTACTGTTTTGAAATTAAAGGGCTATTAAATTACAGTGTTTCACTTATGAAATCACAATGTTTGCTTTATCAAGGAGATATTTATGGCTCACCTCTCTCATAGCATCATCTATCTGTTTTAATTCCTCATAGCGGTCCCTGGATTCCCAAAGGGGCTGGAGCATCACCTCCTCCACTTCTGGGAATAGCTGGATGAAAAACAAGAGAGAAAGCTGACGTCTCCTCTCGCATTCATTAACCCGTACATGCTAGAAGTGGACACAAGGCAGGGTGTGGAGCAAACATCCTCATTTCCCTGGCTAATTCAACACCCATCAGAGCCCATGACGAAGCTCTGCATGCTCCTGGTTCTGCCCCTGGCCTTGGCTGACCCACCTTTGTTACCGTCTCGAACATGGGGATGAGAACGAACTTCAGGAAGCCGATCTGCGCCGTCGGCTTGGTCACTTTATCGCGGTCCATGAAAGGTGCCACTGGAAGCCCCTCTGATTTTTCTCGGTCACTCTGGAACAAATCCAGAGTTAAGGGATGTTAATCTTGGCTGCAAGCCCATAGGGAGAGCAATGTACCAAGCAGACAGCTAGCTAAAGGGCGGTAGCCTTCAGGTGCAGATCTCAGTGGTGTCATAACTTACTGTTTCTATGCAAATTCATGGGCAGGGGAGTCAGAGACTACACATGCAAAAAAGATATCTCACTGCAGACTTTCACCTACTGGCCTGTGGGCACTATTTTTGGGTGGCCAAAACAATAAGGCACATAGAAATTGTATTTTTGAGGAAAAAGCTGCAGATGCAGTGAGCTAGAAGAGTGTTGTCTTTCCTCCATGAATTGCAGTCAGTTGCATTCATTTGCTTTCTGAACAGCTTGTCTTGCTCACCTGCTTCTTTGGCTTTCCATAAAAGAAGCCTTTCTGTCCCAGAGCTAGCCCAGGCTGTCAGGCAGCCGAGCACCCAGAGCTGAGGTGGGATCTGGCCACAGCAGCCCGTTGTGCGACTGCGTTGCTCCCTCATTCTTACCTGCATAAAATATTCCTCTAGCAAGCAATCTACCCAGGGCTCTGCAACTTCCATCGGGCGGACTTCGTTGGAGATATCGCAGCATTTTATCAGTATCATCTTCAGCTGAAAGAGGATAATCCTTTAATACTCCAGTCTTCATGCCAGCCCCTTTTCCCCTAGCCAGAACCCGTGTCCTTACAATGCAGTGGGAGGGCATGTTCTCAGACAGAAAGGACAGCTTTAGAAATAAATCAGGGGTCTCGAATGGATTCTGTTCCACTCTCCCAGTTACCCTGTGTAAACCACTTCTCCACGCTCTGCCTTGTTTGCCCTGTCTGCAACATTGGGATGCGATCCAGCAGGATGTGTGCTTCCCTGCTGTGTGAAGAGGTTCGGTCCCAAAAGGCCATGAAGCTCATTGTGAAGCAGGGCTTAGAGGCTGTGGGGAAAGGCTTCCCTGGGTGTTGAAGACTCCAGGCCTTTTAAAGCCGGAATAGTCTATTTAATAGAGACTAATTCCAAATTTAAAATCATTTTGGTGGGGCAGGGGATTCTTTTTTAACAACGAACCTTGGATCCTGATTTTTAAATAAATGAACATTAATCTACAAGATTTCACACTGTGCACAGAAAAATGATAATCCACAAAATCTCCTTACACAGGTCATGTGTTCTTCATTTGAGTAATCAAAATTTTCCATTTTTTCCTTGAAAGAGTCCAGTATTTCTGCATGTCTCGCCATGTCTGTAGCCAGGATCAATGTAATTATCCCCTAGCAAAGAAAACATGTTCACATATAAACTTGACATTCTTTACAAAGTCTATTATTGCAGAGTAAAATAGGGTCTTTCACACATGAAAAACCTCATGTATTACAACATTGTTAACACAATGTAGACTTGGAACCACCAAACAAACTGGAAAAGGGTAATAGAAAGTTGATGGCATATGAAGATCTCGGTTGGACAGATCTGTGACACTGGTGTGATATTCCAAAGGTGCTAAGGTTTTTCCTTTCTGATTGACTAAGTGTGGAAATACAAACTTTACAACAGGATGCTACAAGCTGCTCTCTATTTGCCAAGATCCACTTTTGTTCCCTTGCAAAGCGGTGCACACTTTGGTTCTGACTCTTAATGGGGACAACAAAGAAGAGAGAAAGACCAGCAGACCCGCACTACTACCAGTAGTAGTGCTCATCCTTCTTGGATGAAGGGCTTTGAAATAACCAAGCACAACCAATATGTTAGGAGCTCCATATCCTTGTGCAAGGCATGGCTTATGATGGGAAAATATGTGGTTAATTTAAAGTTGTGGGTTCTCATGCAGATCAGTCCCTTTTGGGCCCATGCCTGCTTCCCCTGCACCAGCAGAATCAGTGACTCCAAAAGGACCAGCGTGTGAGCCCTCACATTGGTCTGCAATTTCAGTTGGTGTGAAGGAAGCTGTAATGTAGAAACTAAGAAGAAATTTTGGTCCCTAGTGCTCTAATGGGAATTCTAGCATATTTCCCTTTCTCAGGGATAACCGTGACAACTCTCAGTCCGCCAGAGCCTCTTCAACTGTAGAAGTGCTCTGCTGTTGCAAATCTTTTCCCATTTTGAAGCCCTGCTTTAAAATTAATGCAACGTTCTCTTAAAGCATAAACTTCTACCACGAGAGCATGATCCTTTCCCAGACAGAGCTAATCGGCTCCTTCAATAACATAAATAACTACACAAAAAATGTCATGGGCTTTAACAGTCAGGATGTGCTCATTATTTCTCAGCAAGACATTCCAGGAAGTGCTCCTGTGGACATTTTCCAAGAATCCCTCTTGGATCCTCCCAGTGCGAGGGGCTTTTTCAGTCTTACCTTCTGGGGAATGATTCACTTTGCAGCATACAGCAGGGAGGATGTGCATGCTGCATCTGTGGGAACAGTCTGTATAGCACAGATGGGACCAGCATTCGTACCTGTCTTATCTGCTTGAATTGGTCCTGGTCGACATTGGAGAAAATGTTATATTCTGGCTGGGAAATGATCTGGAAAGCCACAGCACAGTGATGGTTCTCCAGTGGGGAGATGTCATTGTAGCGTACTGCCAGCTCCGTTCGTGCATTTATCTGATAGCTAATGTACAGAAAGAAAAACAATGAGAGCTCCTGCAGACTCACACTAGCTGCTCTAAATCACGCTGCTTCCTTTTATTTACATTCTTCTGAATACTTATTCAATTAGCTACAGTTTGGCTTTTGATTGTTAATACTAAATCAGATTTTTAGAGAAGACAGATAGGACTCTAACATCATCTCAGACACTCTTCCTCCGTCTTTTTTTTTATTTATTTATTATTTCACCAAGTCTCTGTAGCTTAAAGTCACATAAAATAAACACAGAAGGAGCTGTCTGGGCTTCATCCAACCCCCACTGATGCTGATGGACAGATTCTCACAGATCTCAGTCGGAACTGAGCTCTGCCCTTATTTAATGAGTGGCTACAAATAAATTAGATCATCTTCCTCTGTTCTTCACACAGGCATACATGCACACAAAAGTGACCATGGGTCAACAAATCTAATTTCCTGACATGGTATTAAATAGGAGAACATACATTTCATAATTAATAATTACGAAGTAATGTGCAAGTCAAATAACCCTTGGCATTTTAGTGCAATTATTCCATCTTGGATGGTGGAGCTATACGCGTCTATGCCTTCATTCTCTCAGCTGTGAAACATTTACTTTGTTTTCTCAGGAGCGGGGGGACTAGCTGAGGCAGAGATCTGCAAAAGCCTTTCCCTTACAGAGCCAAGGCCAGCTGGCAGCCCCCATCCAGACCTGAGTTTTCTGCCTTAGCCCATGCATGAGTGAATGGCAGGGCCTTGGGGGAAGGTTGTTGCCAGCTCAAGCTGTGAGAAGGAAAACCTGCTCCACCAAAAATGCCAGCTGGCCTTGCCTTCCCAACAGGCTCTAAGGCAAGCACAAGGCAGACTTACGTGTTGTTATAGCCCGGATGGTCCAAGTCGTGGCATACTGCCGCAGTCATGAGAATCAAGATGTCGATTTGGGAAAATTTATCCTGCAAAATACAAAACGTTAATGTAGCATTGCAATTTCTACTTCACCTGTTCCCAGAAATTAAAAGAAGTTAAAAAAAACACCTACATTTACATTTCGGAGAGAAGCAAATCTGAGCAAAACGAGGTATTTTTCTATACATCCATTTACTTCAGTCAAGAGAGAGAATTCTGCCTTCCCTTCCAGCAAAAATGACTCAGATTTGACTTTGTTGCATTAAATAGCAGCAGCTCAAAGGAGCCAATTTGCTTGAAACTTGCTTTTACTTCAGAGCTCATATAAAAGCACGGAGATAGCAGCACAGGCCCTTAACAGGTCATTTGGGCATCCTGATTAGTTAAGGTAGGGCTGGAAGGTAGCTGCCATTATATTCTGCATTAACTAAAGCCATGGCAAGAGTGGGAAAAAAAATAAAACTCAGTATCTCTACAGCTTCTGAATAGGATGAACTTCAACAAGTTCATTCAAACAAGTTTTTCTCCATACTCCCGGCAAGAAATGACAGAAGCTGAGATGTATAACTATGGATTAAAAAAAAAAAAAAAAAAAAAAAGGCTATTTCTGACTGGATCAAATCTGGTTTCTACAGAAAGACACATACCTGGAGACTGCAGAGCGAGATCATGCTGTACATCATCTGGGTCACGCAGAAGCAGTGCCGGAAATTGTGAAAGGGGTTGTTTCTGTAGTTGTCATGAATGCACAGCTGCAAAGAGAGGGAGTGGAGTGGTCAGAGATAGGAGAGCTCTTTCTTTATAAAAACGTGTGTGTGTATGCTTCATGCTGTCCCCGGGGGCACTCTGTGTCCCCACAGGAGTCCTGTGGAGCCCAGCATAAGTCTCTGCTAGGACAGGGTGGCAGCACAGGGACCTGAAGCTGCCTTTAGAGGGGAGGATGAGAGGTCACTGCCTTTCAAGAGTCTTCCAGCAGGTAAAGCCGGCATCAGCTTCTCCCTCCGACCAGCTGGCCCCAGGCAAACATCCCAGCACAGCTGGAGGTGCATCTCAGGCTGGCGACAGGGCTCTGTGCTCTCATCCTGAACTGGTGGGTAAACAGCAGCGCTGGGGCGTGGAAAGAGCTCAAAGTACATCGCCAGTGCCCTCTCTTGCACCTTTATAAAGGGTGAATTTACAGCAAGAATCCTCATGCCCCACCAGGATCCAGCCCTTCAACCAGGAAACCGAATTCTAGGAGGTTTTAGATGAAGTCAAGAGAGCTGTGGGCTTTCAATGCTCCTGAAATATTTGGGGGGCTTCATTGCAAAAGCCGCCCAGCTTCTTCTTCAGCAGGGACTTCAGAAATGTCACTTCATTTTACAACAAACAACAACTAACACCCCGCTATAGCTGACAGCCGGGCTGGTGGGCGGCATCTCACCGCCACCGCACCGGCACCGTGGTCGTGCCCAGGCACTGTGCAGCACCGCGGGGCTCTAACGTATGCATCCAGCAGCGCAGCTCCGAGCATCCCAGGGGAGCCCTGACTCAGAGCACTGTAGGGCTGGAGTGACTGGGCTGCGTTAGTCATCCTCCCCTCCGCTTTCTGGAACGTTTCTGCAGCCAGTGGATGTGGGAGCAGGAAGGCAGGCGTGCGCCAGAGGCGGCTTTTCCTCACCCGCTTTCAGTTCAAACCGGTGCCCACGCTGTGCCTGGGGAGGTAGCACAGGTGGAAGCAAAGTCCTCCAGGATTATTTTTTTTTAAAGCATCTTTCTGTGAAGGCGGTGTTTGAGAATGAAAAATACATAAAAAAAAAAAAACACCTCCCCTCATTGTTCGCAAATGCTAGTGGTAACAAACTACGTGGAGATGCAAGCTAATGGGAAGCTGCCTGCCCTAGTGCTCGTGGGTGGCATGTTGGTGTGTGCTGACGTGCCACCTTGTTGCCTGTGTTTTCAGGCTGTGAGACAGGAGGAGGAGGATTTCTGTTTCATTTGCTCTTTGCTAGCCCTGATTGTATTGGGTTTCATCCTACCCCTTCCGTTCAGCTGCTTTCTAAGGTCAGCAGCACCAAGCTTTTCATCTGCCTTCTTCGGGGAGAGATTTCCCAGTTCCTGATCCTTTTTTTTCTCTCCCCTTTAATACAGTCATAGGATTTTTCTAAAATGGCTTAACCGATCCTACACATAAACTCCAGCTAAGTTTTATGCCTTATCTAGGGACCTCATAGTAACTGTAGTCCCCTTTATCCCTTCCTCCAGTCTCTAATCACCCTAAAGCCTTCAGCCTGCAGCAGCACCCCAAGCCGTGACAACCTCTGCCCTGTGCATGCTGGTGCCCAGGTGCCTCTGCTCTTGTTGAGATGATGCTTTGTGTTTTCTAGCCACCTTCTCTGAAAGTGTGGAATTTGTTCAGTCCTTCCTGGGGGTCTACATCAAGCATGTAAAACAGCCAAACTGTCCCCTCTATTCTGTGCACAGTCCTCAGGAGGAGACTGGCAAGACATAATTCTTCTCTAGAGAAATTGTACAAGACATCCACATACTGAACACGATGTTTTTAAGTCTTGTTTTGATCAATTTTCCAGGTGGATGAGCAAGTTCAGCTAACTGTAATTCTTCAGAGCATCCCTAAATCCTTCTTAAACAATCAGCAGAACATTTACTGCTCCACATCCTCTAGGAATATGATAGGTTTTTCTGAGAAAGCTTTTTTTTTTTTTTTTTTTTTTTTTTTTTTTTCGCCTGAGAAAGTCAATGCTTTTGGCAAATTTTGTCTTGCAGTCTTTCTTGGACCTGACAACACTGACTTTGTAATGCTCCAGCATCTCTTCTATAGACATCTTAGTTTTGCTATGATCTTGTCTTTCATGGTTTGCATCTCTGCCAAATTCTCAACATTAAAGACCAAAGGAAAAAAGAGAAAAAAGAAAAAAAAAAAAGTTATTTAGCTTCTCAGAATTTCCTTTTCCTTCCGACCTTGCTCTTTTACTCCCTGTGATTAAGCACACTGAACAATTATTGCAAAGACTATTTTTTTGACCATATCTGAAGCTACTCATCTTGTCTCCACTTATGTTTGTTTCCAAGAGCGCTCACTGGAAATGAACTGCTCTTAATAATAGAAAGCTCAGCAAACAAATGCAAGGCAGTTAAAAAATTGTCATTGAGAATTGTCATCTGTGACCACAAGAATGCAAACATCTGCTGAAGGACTTAAATTTTAAGAATTTGTATAGATTGCCTGATTTCAGTGGTATTACTTGCGTAAGCCAAATTAATTCCTTGCGTGTTTCACTTATTGATTTTAAATTTGAAAAATGGCAAATATCAGTAATTTGAAATACTTACCAACCACCTCTTTAACGTGATAGGATTGATGTTGAAGTCTTTCACCAGCCCGAGATCATGGTACATATGTTCCAAACAACTCAGCATCTGTAGGCAGGAATAGACAGGTTATTGGCTCGGTAAATATCGTCTGAGTTTACAGTATGTTGCAAAGTGAATTTCCTCCTTGCAAGCATTGAATAATTGCAGGGCCCTCTTGCTAAGATGAAAGAAAGACGTTCAAAGATTGCATGATTAAAGACAGTACAAGAGGGGAGGCAGAGAGGTTCTGAGAGCTTTTTGAAGTAGGCAGATCACTGTGGACTTCACAGGTTTTGTGCTGGGCTTTGAATCACACCAGCTCTCTTTAGTAATTGTGATTTGTACATATCACAGCAATTTCTTCTCGTGAAAAAGTATAGCCATTTTTCTAATTCAGGGGGGATGTGGGCTTGTGCTAGTTCTCAATGAAATCAAGGGATGGAAACGGCTGAGGTCCTAGCTGCACAGCAACTGACAGCAGAAAGCTATCCCTCAAGAAATGCGTGCTCTGGTTCGAACTCTGCAACACTGCAGCGGGTTTGGGAACATCCATCCACTCCCTTGAACTCTAGCTGTGACTCCCAGCAGCTGAAAGGCGAGGGCGGGCTGCTCCTCCGTGACAGCATCTGCTCTGCAGCGGGAAGGGGATGCAGGCAGTTCAGCCCTGCCGCTCCCCATTCGTCTTCTGGGTTCGAAAACATGTTGCAGACGAGAGGTATCGATAATCCGATGTGTCTGGGCACACAGCAGCTGCCACCCGCCAGACACGAGCAGATTTCCGGGAGTTCAGGAGCCTGCGTATCTGCATTCCCATTTCTGAGGGCAAAATCTGCAGGGGGTAAAGTGCAGCCGTGATACGAGGCGCTGCAGTCCTCGCTGGAGACCGATCCAGGGGTTTTGATACGATGAGTGCAATGTCACCAATGTGGCCTGGGAGATATTTTCAGTCGGTTAGGTTTGTGTTATGTAGGCTCTTACAAACACTCCCAGAAAAATGACTTCATCTGATGAATTTTTATATGTATCCAGGGAATATACATCGTTCATGCAGAAACAAGGGGGCTGATTTTGAGTCATTCAAACAGGAAGAAAAAGTTTTTCCTACAGGACCCAAGGGGCAATGCCACAAGCTGCTCAGTGCTCCCAGCATCTTGCTGTAGACCACTGTGTCCTGCTCCTAGCCCACCTAAAGCAGAGAAACTCAGGTTCGTAATCTGCCTGCTCCACATGGGGCATGCAGACAAATGCTCCTTGCTAAACAAGCACTGGCAGAATCGAAATACTCTCTGTAAACACAACCCAGAGCTGAAAGGGTGAGACAAACCCATCTGGTGCTCTGCTCACCCGAGCTTGCACAGTATCTTATTGCTGAGCAGCATGCCTCCTTGCAGGGCATGCCTAATCTCCACACCCTCTTGTTAGCCTCCTTCACGCCACCATATAGTGTTTCCCAGCACTCGGAACGAGTTGCTGTGCTAAAACACTACGCCTCAGCGCACAAGAATCCGTGGATAATGATTTTTTGTCTCCATTTTGTCCCTATTCTTTCTTAACAGGCAGAGCAACGAGCCAGCAGTGCTGCGGCCCACCTGGCAGGTCGTAATTCTCTCGTGTGTTAGACCTGACAAGAGCTGAAAAGTTGGGGGCGAGCCATTTTGCCTGGGCAGCCGTATGGCTGTGATACAGGGAAAAAGGGCTGGGGGAGGGAGCCGTAACTGCTGAGCACCAGCCCCAGCTTGGCACAGACCGTGGGATGTGCTGCCAGCCTCTGCCAGTGGGAGACTGACCCAAAGCCACCGGAGAGCCCTTCTGCTCTTCTACCAGCCAGATGCAATATCCGACAGGAAGCATGCTGTTCCTGCGGGAGGGTGTGGGGTGTTTTTCCATGTCTTGTTGCTCTAGAGGTGCTGAGCCAGAATGACTCTTGCACTCGTCTTATTGAGACAGTAATTAAGGTAATTGCTGCTGGAGGTGCTGCTAGAACGTCCCACTCCTTCCCTTGAGGAAAGCCCAGCATTAAACCCCTGGTTTAGCCCTGCTCTCCCTTACATTTTTCCTAGGTGACATTTGCTCTTATTTACTGAACCTTGTTTTAGATTATATTATAAGCTGACCATTACGGGGGCATCCTTCGCCTTCAAGTTTCTGCAGAGGTCTACACATGAGCTTCCTAGGAGCTTCTGCAGTACAGGTGACGAACAAAGAATAACACTAATAGCACTAAAAAATTGCAGCAGCAATAGGAAAAAAGAAAAAGCAAAAGCAGTAAGAAAATACTGACAGGTCATGCATGCTGGTTGGCAACCTCTTCACAATGCACTGCAGAAAAACCCTTTCCTAAAAGTGTATGAATCAACACATGCACCTCTGCCTGCCTTCATACAGCAGCACTCAGCTTCACTGATTATTGCTGATGCCCTTAAGCATGTGCTTTGCTAGGGATTGATTTTTTTTCAGATGAAATGGCACAGGAGAACTCCTGTGGCAGCAATGATAGTGCACTGGTCATTGTGAGACATTAGGAAAAGATTAAAGGGGAAAAAAAAAAGAGGGGTCAGAGTATCATAATTAGCATTATCTCTCTGGCATCTGGTTGGGAAAAGTACCATGATATGAAGATGAAAAAAATACACTGGTAAGGCGCAGAGAAGGGAAAAAAATGCTCTGGACTATCTGAAAGGGCTCTTCTGGCCTTTCTGGCTCTCAGAAAAAGTGAAAACCCAGCTAGAATGGCATTGGTACCTCGTTGGGCTCCCACAGCCAGACGTCAAACGTTGGTTTCCGAAGTGCTTCGATGGTCTCCTGGGACAGCATGTACTGCAGATAAAAAAGCAGCCAGCATTAGCAAGGGTCCCCTGCCACCAGTTCCCATCCACACTGGGTTTAGCCAGATTTCCCAAGCAAAAAGCAACACGTCTCTCCCTCTGCCTGCCTAGCAGCGGGCTGCTGATTGGTGGGGGTCCTCCCAGAGTAGGTTTGGGAGGAGATGGAGGAGGATGGAGGTGTTATGAGTGGGCTTGCAGGTAAATCCAGCAAGGGGATGGAAAGGGCATGGGTGTGGATCCGTCCCTGACTGCACCGACTCCTCTGCCGGCTGAGCATTGCGACACGCGGTGCAGCCAGTCCTGGCGGGATGCTGTGGAGCGTCTGTGGTGCTTGTAGCACTAAATTAGCTGCCGGGTGTGATGTATCATCTTTTGGGTGATTTATGCTCCCACTCTGTGTATTTTTTCAAGAACGCCTACATTTTCAAAGCTGTTGTCAGCCTGCGCGATTTGAGTGATTTTTTGTTGTTACGCTCAGAGGCACAAAACAGAATTGAGCTCATCGGCCAGTTACAATTTGTTTACAGAAATGAAAAAAAAAAGGAGCACGGAGGGTTAAAAAAACAGGCAAAATCTGCACTCTCCTGAATCACATTTTCAAGACTCTGTTGATCAGAGTCATTCTGGGACACAAAAGCCTTGTAGCTTTAATTGGCACATTTACTATGGCTGTCTCTAATTAGTTTGGGCTTACTGTGCTGAGCAGGTGAATGAAATTACCCGAGTCTCAAATTGTTCATACTCAAGGAAGGGTAACACTGAAGACAAATTTTTCTTCTTGAGAAGGCAATGATGCTTTTGAATATATAATGTACATTTAATAATGATGTTCTGCAAGAAGTCTGTGAATTGCCAGTGCTGGTTTGTTATTTGTTCACATCTTCATTCAGTGGATTCATCGCTTCCTAGCCTCTATTAACACTGGACAAATCCAGCACCTGACAACTGATAACAAATTTTACAAATCTATCAAACAGAAGCCAAACTTCTTCTGAAACCAAAACGCCTATGAGCTTTGGTCTCTGAGGAATACAGACTACTGGTTTGCCTCGTAGTCACTCAGTACAACTCTGGTTGTTAATTCAGGGTTGTAATATCATAGTGGTAGATCTAAAATTGATTTGACTTTAAATCTACTTTATTATCAAAGGAAGTTACCAAGGGGGAAAAAAATCAATTTTAGAACTGGTGCTTTACGGAAATGTGTGTTAATGTCAGGAATACAGTCCCATTGGGCAAAAGTTAATGAAAAGAAATGTAAGGCAGCTTCTGAGACCTAGACGTCGCTTTTGCTAGGCAGAACAGAATAAGCAGCAGCCTTCTACTAGCACGGTAGGACTTACAATGGGCTGCTCTCTAAAGCTCTGAAGACAAATTTGCAAGGACGCACGTCCATATCAGATACCTGCACCACAGGTGACCACGTGCACTGGAGAGTGACTGAGCCAACTTTGATGTGTGCAAGCAAATGTCTGCTGTTAGCATGATTTGCATGCATGTGAGCTGGTGTTTTGTGAAGACCTGGGCTGGGCACAGGGCAGAGCACACCTGGTAGCTTTGTAAAACTGTGGCCAGAGCAAAGAGCAAAGATCCAGTGTGCTTCATGGTCCCAGCCCCATTCATCACCGCAGGTTTCTACGTGTATGTACCCAGCAGACATTTTTCTTCAAGCACTACTGTGTTGTTTTCTTTTTTTTTTTTTTTTTTTGTCTAGTGAATACACTAACTTCTTTTCTCAGGGACAATGAATCATCCTGGAGAGAATCCAATGTCGCATTTTCTCTCTGTTTCCCTAGGTGAAGCATCCCCATAAATTACTTTTTAAATTAAAAAATAATCCATTAGGAGAAACCAGGCAGCAGAACTATTTTCAATTACAGTAGAGCTTTATAGGCCTTTCTGGTTGTTTACTACGAGCATGCAGAATAAACAAATATAACTAGACAAAAGAGCGCTTAAATGTTGACAAATGCAAAATGTTCATTAACATTTCAAACGCTAATGAGCTTTCAAGTATTAAAGACTACTGAGGAACCAACTTGAAGCTCACCGCAGGCAATGACATTACGGAAGCTTTTCCATTAGCTTCCAGGGATTTTGGATCAGGCCCTGGGTTTAGAAGAGCTGGGGGGTTGTAAGCCAGCACTTGTCAGGGCAGCAAGCATGTGGTAAGATCAAGCACTGCACCGTACCTTTGGGTAGGATGGTACATCCCTCCGGGGAGTCAGCCTCTTGTTTTCATCCAAAAAGCTGTACTTGCAGGGACAGGTAGTCCTGGAATGAAATATTGAGGGAATGAAAAACCACGGTGCCTTGAGAAGTGCCAGAAGTGCTCTGGTCTCTCGGTAGGCATCGCTTGGAGAACCATGCAGCCTCCCAACCTCTTTCTAACGTGGTGCTGCTCAAAAGGTTTAAAATGTGGTCCTCTTTAGGATTTTCTCCCCTTGTGCAACGCTCCTCTGCCCCTTCTCTGTGTCGCTGAATTCAGCCTAGGAGCATCTTTCTTCAGACAGGTATCCATAAATACTTAAACCAAGTAACTTTTCTTTCAGTGAGCATCTTGTGTCTGCACATGCCATGCTGGAGACATTTGCAGACTCCAAGGCTGCATCAGGGCGGGTGAGCATCTGTTCTGAGGCACGACCATCTCGCCTGCTGTCCTTCAGCTGGGACAACAGCACAGAGGCACCAGGGCTTAGCAGATCCAGTCTGCTTGGCTCCCTGGTCCTGGAGGATGGGAGCCACTGCCAGCAATTACAAGTAATTAACACTTTCCTGGTTACTGCCACCAGCTGCCAGCTATCTACTCTTCCTCTGCATGCAGAAGAGCCAAGCTGATGCTATCCCATCTGAGCAGAGGGCTGTGATGCTGGGAGATGCTCCAGCCTTTGCAGGACATCTAGGTTTCTGCACCACACCGTGAGGGCAAGGAACTCACAGTCGGTCGCAGAGGTGTCCCCACAGCCACAGGGGCACAATAAAACCGATCGCTCCACGGTGTCACCCCCAGCAATCAGATAATGCTTCAGCTCAGCACGCGGTTCCCTGGTGCCTGATCACACGGGCTCTGATAACTGTCCGTGATGATGACCTTGCAGTTTGCATCTATCCCTGCAGTCCTAACGTTTGGATCATCCCTTCTCATTTTTCAGCCCCTCTGCCAGGTGAACCAAAGCGAACCAAAGTAGTCCATTAACATGTTTTGTCACTTTTTTTTTTCAGGATTTACAGATTTGATATCGCTTCTCTTCTATCTCCTCTCTCCTTTCTTCTCTATTGGGAATTGGCCCCGGCCTCTTGACTTTTCTCCTCTCAACGTTGACCTCTGTTATCATTTCTCATGGTTTTGTCTCAATCCTCCGCAAAGTTATGTCATCTTTAGCTCACAGTGCTCAGCCAGCTTCAGCCAGCAGCCTCCTCCTGCCCTGCACAAGGGGATTCTCAGCTGGTGAAAAGCTGTCTCCATCACCTCTAAATCCTCTTCCTCAAAATGCCACTGTGAGGGGAGTTAATGGGATAAAAACAGTGAGATTGGGGCATTCCTTGCCCTAACTGGAGCTGACTGCCAGGGTTAGCTGGGGGCCAGCCGACTGCCCCTATTTCCTAGCTGCAGTAAAACTTTGAAGCCTTTCTCCTGCCAAGCTGGGGAACACACCAGTGCTGGGATGCATCAGACTTCTACGAATGTGAAACTGTATCTGCACAGGGTCGGGTTTTTAAATGGCACTATAATGTTATTAGCATCTGCTAGCGTGAGCACAGAAAGCAGACTGGCAAAAAAAAATAATAAAAAATGAATGCAATTTGAGTGGGCGTGAGTGGAGTTGCTTTGCTCATCCTCAGCAGCTCCCAGTGGGGACCTCGTGGTGGCCAGGCCACCGAGAGCCCTCTTGGCCACCACGGAGGGACAAGTGACACCAGGGACAGCCAGCCTGGCCCGGGGCCGACACAGCACTCCCTGCTCCTGCTGCTCTGTTCGCAGGTTGCTGTTTGTGCCACAGAATGCAGATTGTAAAAGGACAGCCTGCCACGGGAATGAGTCACGGCTGCTGCTGGGGCAGCCTGGTGCTTCCTGAAGCACCTGGCAGCCTCCCCGCGAAAGAGAACCTGCTATAGCTGCCTTTTTTTGGCTTTACCCATCTGCTCGTGCATCGCTGCACCCCTAAATGCAACTCTCCCAGCTCCCCACAGCAGCAGATGAAAAAAAAAAAAGGATGTTACTTGCATATGTGCGTTTGCATTTGCTGCCCATCTGAGCTCTGCCTTTTCTAGGGAAATTTCCTCACACACCTGAAGGAGACACGAAGCAACCTGCAATCTCTCATACTGGTGTGGATCTGGAGTAGGTCTCCCGAGGTTAATAACATTACTCCATGTTTATGCCAGTATGACAGGTGAAATGGACCTTAGACCGAAGCGGACTGCGTTAATTCCCTATCTCCTGGAATATCCGGACAGTAAAATTTATAAAAGTGAGCGATTATAAAGCCTAATTCTTCTAGCAAAACCCCCGTTGCCCTCAAGAGGAACCAGTTTTGATTAAAGGCCGCCGAGTTTGACCCCAGATGAAGACGAAGCGTGCGGCTGCCAGCACAGCACGGTTCCACTTGCTGAGAACCCTTCACCCCCGCTCAGAGCGAGGTGCCTCCCGCTCAGTCGCCTTCCCCATCGATCATCCTGCAGTGACCATGTGCTTGTCCCGACGGGGCGCTTCGGTGACACGGGGGCAGGCTCACCAGCTGAGACCGCGTACCCTACGAAGCGCATTTTTTCCCTGCTGTTGTTTTAATTACAAAAAAAAGCCGGCTTGACAATTGTGGCGAGCCCTCGCATTATAACGCAAATTCCCAAATTCTTGTCAAAATTGGAATGGATGCTTTATAAATAGCACAAGATCGTAATTAGGAGAGCAGTTCCACAGATATTTGCTCTTTTCCAGAACATGGTTTGAATCTTACTGGAGCTAATTGGAGCAGATCCTAAGCAAGCACCACATTTTGCAAAAGGTCTTTTCCCATTCCCTCTCTCCCCGCACATCTGGATGAAGCATTGCCATTCAGCCTGGTGAAGCACAGGAAAAATCACCCTCCACAGCAAGACCTGCTTCTCTATTCAGGTGGCCCCAGCTACTTTAGCTGATGAATGGCACCGGCTCCTCAAATGTTAAATTAATTTGTTGTTTCTTTCCTTGCTCCGTTGCTTCTAAGCCCAGCGGGCGACTCGATCCTGCAGAAGTGTTGCAGGAGGGTTTGAAAGCGGCTGCGTATTTCTCTGGGTAGGTCTGGCGCAGAACTTACCTGCTGCTTCTCGCTGCCATTTCCTCCCTCATCTTTTTAATGTCGCTCTTGCATTTCTCAATCTCCACCACTTTCAGGCCTTCCACTGTCAACAAAGGAAAACACCAGGGGTGTTACCATGGCGAAACCCAAAGGCTCTGCTTTCACAACTGCAAAATTTCAAAGGGCTTTAACAGGGGGGGCTGTCCAGAGAGCGAGCGAGCCCCTACAGCCTGCCCCGGCTCTCGCACACGCGGGTGCTGCCAAAGTGATATGTCTTGAAAACCCAGAGGCATTCTTGGCTGCCAGTTTCAGGTACTAGCTCGAGCATTTTAATTCACAGACCGGCTACAAGGCCTCGGCTTTTCCACGATTGTTAGCAGCCGCCGGCTTGTTCTGATGCCTTGACTTCTCTGCCGTACAGCACGAATCAAAGGAAATCCTGAGCTAAAAAAAAAAAAAAAAAATCCCTCCCGCGATGGGCTGATAAGCGCAGCTAGACAAACATGCCGCAGTAGGATCTGAATTCCCATTGAGATAAAAGGTTTTAATCTGAAAGTTCACGCGGAGCACTGAGAGGCATCGCTGGGCATGGAGAAGCCAAAGCGAGACTGCAGGAGCGAGAGAGGAGCATTGAAAAAGTTTGACCGCCACCATTGATCTCCTCTTTATAGGCATCGAAGATCCATCACATGCTTTTGCCAATCAATTGTGCAATCAAAGGTTATTTCTGCATGTGGCACAGAAAATCCTATATCCCCCCTCTCTGTGTAATTAGGAACGCCACGAGGCAGAAAGTTTGATTGCCTGTTCGTGCTGCAACGCATTTCGGTGCACGTAGCTGGGACACCCCGCGCAGGGCGAGTGCAGGAATATTCTCCCTTCCCCTCTCGTGAACTACCAGCACGCTCAAGGACGTAGCGTGGCACTGTTTATGAGGAATGTGTCGTTCACGTGTAGCCATTTCACAGCTCGTTTTGTTTGCTGAACTCACTGCTTGCACGGCCAAGCTGTGGTTCAAGTAGCTGGAGGGAAGGCACAACGGGCCGATCGGCATTCAGCCACCTTCTTAGAAGAGGAGCATGGAAACCGTGCTGATCTGGAGGGGAACATGAACGTGATGAAAATCTGTTTTGGAAGGGCACAGCTCTGCAGTTAAGCAGAGACCTCATTTCTTTGTGCAGGTAACAACAAAAATTGCTTTTGAATGAGGAAACAAGAAAGGGGGGGAAAAAAAAGAAAAGATTTTGAACCAAGCCAAAAATGTCATCTACCAGGAGAGGGGAGGAAAAGGAGTTTGATTTATGCTTGATCACAGGGATACCCTCCACTTAAAAACCCCATTTCCAGGTGAACATATATTCTTGTCTAGCACCGTTGAAAGCAATTTCTTTGAGTGATCACAAAGTGACAATAGAAACACAACGCCGTCCTGCTTAGTCAGTATCTGTACTCTGGGCATCACGTTGTGCTTTTTTTTGGATACCCAGTTCCTACGCTGCTATATATTCGAGGGTATCCACCTGGGGGAAGCTTGGGGGCTGCCGAAGTGGTGGCTGGTGCCCATGCAAAGCAGCGGGAGCAGAGCAGGGTCACCAGACCCACAGGGTGGTAGGGCAGGCAACCGCGGAGGGGAGAGGAGATACGGAGCAAAATAGCAGCCCTGAGCGTTTTTTCCTGTTGCGTCTCTTCAGCTTGCTTCCAAATCCTCTCCAGGGGGGCAGGGAATTTACATAATTATTTTCTTCAGGTGGATGTGAGACGCTTACAAATTGTTAAGGGTTTTGCCAGCTCCCTCATCCCCGTGTAGGCTGCTGCACAAAGCATTCCCAGCGCCTTCCCTGCATGGAGGCCTTGTCTGAGCTTTAGGCTGGATCTCAAAAGATCACTTGAAAAGTTTGGGCTCCTTGAAACACATCTCTGGACAGCAATGGGAAGGAAGCTGCGAACGTGCCATGTGAGGTGCAGATGTTGTGCTGTTGTGGGCACTTATCCCTGCACACACGACCCCACTGGGGAAGAAGTCCTGGAGATCGCACGTGAGAGTGGTGGGAAAGGGATCTCCGAAGGAGGTGGGGGAGAAGGCAAAACAAAAGCACAATTCTTTTCCCGTTTGGCTTGCAAGTGATAAATGGCCTTGTCATGTGCGCTGATGAAGGGCCCATTATATTATTCTGCAGCAAGAAATACCTCCTGAAAAGACCCTGTGCTGTCTAAAGAAATCCTTGGGCTGCATCCAGCCCTGGAACGGGGCTCTTCGAGCAACCCCTGGGATCCCTGCTTGAGAGGGGAGGCTGGGCTCTCCCTCCCCCTCCGCTTTGCTTTGCAAACGTGCAAGCCTGGGAGCTGCAGATGTGGCTCCGTGGCGAATTCGGGAGGTCCCACCTCGAGCAGCTCCTTCCCAGGGAGCTCCTTCCCCCAGGAGGGGGCTGCCGGAGGTGCCACAGGGAGCAGCCAGGCAGAACAGCAGCATTTTGCTGCATCTTGCATTTGCCTTGGCCAGCCCGTGGCTGGCTGGGCTCCTCGCAAGGGGGGGGGCCTGGGAGGGCTCCCCTGCAGCTGCTCCTTGAACAAGACTGCTTTTTTTTTTTCCCCTTTCCTGCTGACAAAGGCATCACTTTCGCTGAGCAGCTGCAGGGTCAAGGTAGCTTCTGGTTGAGGGAAATTTCAGGAAAACAACTTTTTCCACGAACCAGAAACTTTTTTTTTTTTTTTTTTCCCAGCCAGCCCCAGTGAGAAAGTGCTCTTTGCAGCTGTAGTGTCGGGGAAGTTTAAATGCTGCATATCAATGAGGATGTGGCCTTTGGTGTCAAAACTGTGCCAGGGGACGGCGTCTTGTTCATCTACCTGCCTTTCTACCCTACCCTGCCTTTCCCAGGTCTGCTCTATGCACAGTATACTGAAAAATGATAAGTTGGATGCTGCCTGGAAAAAAAAAAAAAAAAAAAAAAAACAGAAAAGGAGCTCTTTCACCAGATGAACTTGACTTTGTTGTTGCACAGTAACTAAAACCAACCGTGTCACCATCAGCACACGGAACAAGCGAGGCGAGCTCAAAATGCTGCTGCTGCTGCCTTGCATGTGCCAGTGGATGGCCAGGGCCGAGGAGGTGCAGCCCCCCCGTGCTCATGGCTCAGAAATCAGCAAGAACAAGCCCCACGACAGCTTAACTAACAGGCGGTGCTTCCCAGAGGAGAAAGGCTCACCGAAAGACAAAATGCACAACCCGTGCCAATACCCAGCGCGCTGACCCAAAGCAGAAGGCAGCTGCGACACCTTCCTGCAGTTAGCTAAGGGCGTAGCAGGCAGAGCTCGGGCTGCAGGTGTGTTAGCAGAGCGATGCTGTAGGGGAGACCCCCGCGGAGGTGCTGGGGGGCTGCTGGATGCAGGGGGGTGATGTGGGGCCAGGGCCGGGGATGGCAGGGGATGCGGGAGGGGACGGGGTGCTCCGGGGTGAGAGAGCAAGGGTTTCTGCGACGCGAGCACAGGGACACTCACATTCAACCTTTTTCTCCAGCATTGCCAAGTGATTAGCTACTTCCGTTTTCAGTTCATTGATTTTAAAAACCCTGGAAAGAAAACCCTCATGGATTAATGTCATACAGTTAGCGCCGTGGCGACCCTAGCTACAGACCGCCAGAAACTTTTTGGGAGGATTGATCAGGGCCACTTGTGGCTGCCGTAAGGAAAAGAAGATTTTCCATGGCCATGTCAAAGTTTGGGGCAGAAAATCCACGTTTCATTTTCAGAAAAAAAAAAAAAAAATAATTAAAACCAAAGGATTTTGTTGTGGCTCTGTGAATCTGCTGCGGCTCTGCAATGCTCCAGCACCCCCCTGTCTGCAGTGACTTGGTGTTTGTTGTACCCCCCCCTCGGGAAGCGATGTGAAACTGATAATGCTCTGTCCAACAGCAGCACCTTGGTGCTGCCACACGCTGCAGCTCTCCTCTGAATTAACCTGGTGATGTGCTGAGCCGTGGTGGAGTTGATCTGTCCTGCCAAAACTAGCTGGGACGAAATTAGCAGCCCCTGCTGATGCTCAGAAATCCTCACTGAGGAGGGACACATGCATGTGATAAAGGGAAAAAATGGAACAAATCAGCTGGGTTTTGTGTTCTACAAAGGAGCTTTTCATTTGCTTCCTAAGAGGGCAGAAGCACTGTAAGAACATTTAATTTTAGATTAAATATAAGCTAGAATTGCTCTCAGTTTAAGCTACCGCATTGCTCTCAGCAGGAGGTACGTGTGTACCTGGCCTAAATTCGGCAGGAAGAGAGGGATTTGAAAGAGATTTTAAATGCCTCTCTATCTCCTATGAAATTTTCACTTCTGGGTGATAAAAGAAACAAAACTTTAAATAAATAATGATGTTCAGCATCCTACCTTGAGAACTGCTCGGCAATCTGTCCCAATAAATTCTGGAACAATTCTTCTTTATCTAAAACAACAGAAGAGACACAAAAGACAAAATGAAAAGTGAGGAGACACACTCAGCATCCCTGCAAGGAGGGCTTTGACAATGAGGGACTCGGCCAAAAAGTCATCCTGGGTCCCCTGAAGAGTGTCAGCATTTGGTCATGCAGCTGAGTCCACCTTTTGCCTGCCGTCCTCCGCCTTGCAGAGCACAGGCAAGCCCTCCCCAAAGTTTTCTGGGGGTGCTGGACCTCTGAGAGGCATCTTGTTTGGAGGAGACCCCTTTGATGTCTCCTAGGTGGGATGTGTGGGTTCCCTCGGCTGCCGGGGTGCCATGGGGCCAGGAGAGCCAGCCTGGGGAAGCCCCACTGGTGTAACCCACACCACACTGCCTGCGGTGTGCGCGTCCCTCCGGCCTCTCGTGCTGCAGGAGCGGAAATGTTTGCATGCTTTTCGTACACAGATCACCGAGCGCCCGCTTATCCCCTGCACAGAAGCACCCCGGTGGCGTTTCGGGAGCTCCTTCTTGTGCTTTTCGCAGCGCCCCTCATGAGTGCAATCACCTGCACTGAGTGCATCGGAGAGAAGTGCAGCCCAGCGCTCACAGCATGCTCCTAAATAACAGCTCTTGTACCTGTTGAAAGGATTTGCAGGCGCTCAGACAGCGGAGACGCCAGAAATGCTCGTTGAGAGCCTTCAGCTTTCGGCACAAAGCAGTTTGGCTGCAACCCCCGGGTCCCCAAACCGGAGCAAGAACGGGAGGGCTCCCATCTAACCCCCTCGCTTCTGCTGCCACCCGGCTCCCAGCGGGGCGGCTGGCAGCACAAAGGAGATCGGTTCTTATCTCGCAGACCCGTTTTCCCGTTTCCCCGCTCTCACGCACAGACAAAAACAAGCCTGCTGCTGAAAACCCCACCGAGCGAGCACCACCGCGTCCCAGTTAAGAGGGGAGGAAAGCTTACCGTGGGCAGCACCTGGGATGAGAGACAAATCCGGCGGTGGGGCTTAGCAGAGCCACCCGTGCCCTCTCCCTGCACTGCTGCTCAGCACTGACAGCGGCTGGAGCGTGCGGGAAGCTGACAAGTCCTCTATAAACACCGGCCCGGTAAAAAAACAACCAATCTTACTTTCACTCCCTCCCCCTGCCAAAACTCACTTGGAGTACTAGGACATTCTCATCCCAGGAACAGTCAGCTGCAATCTGATGTTTATGGATGTAATAAAAGACTTTCAAAACGAAGATGTATGTTTTTATAACCCTAGGGTGCAGTACAGATATATGACTAAGAGTGGCAGCTCGTCTCATCTTAAAGGGACAACGAGCCTTTTCTTTGCCCTGCTCCTTTCAGGGGGGTAACTCCCAATTACGAAGAAAATGAAGCAGCTCACCCGTGTCACTTACTCTTGCTCATCCCCTCCTCTGCAAACAGGAAAGCCGAGTGTCCTTCTACTCCCTTTGCTCCGGTCTGACTGCTTTTCTCCACGCTGACACCCAGGGTCCCCCCAGCTCCCTTTCACCTCAGCTGCTTTATTTTTTCACCGCAATGTCCTGCCCTCATGTGTGCCTGTGCCTTTGGCTCGGGCGCCTGCCCGTGTTCCCCCTTCCTGTGATTTGTTTGGACCTGGGCGGTCAGAGGAATTCAGCAAGCACACAGGCAGGTGGGCACGCACCTCAGGAAGCCTTGGAAGCCCACGTCCGTGAGTCTCATCACACCGAGTGCCAAATTCGCTTGGCAGCTCGGGGTAATTTGGGCTGCCGCATGCAAGCCCTCGCTAGGTGAGTAATCCCAAGGCAGCTGCCCCGCGCCCCACGCAAGCGCTTTTCTCATATTCTTCTCTCTTGCCTGAGCTATGGGTGTCAACGTGCCTCCAAATGGAAAAGAGATCCCAGAATAGGTAGATTTAGACGCAGTGATGAGCTTCTGTGGCTTTACCAGCAATAAACAGGTACCTGTGCAAGGGCCTGTGCACTGAATCGTTGAAGAAACCCAAGTGCTTCCCTGCTGAAGCTGCCCAAATGGCCTGTGGGCTGGCCCTGCCCCTGACAAGACTCTTGTAGCAGGCACCTGCACCTGTCAAGACAGCTCTCCCACGTCAAGCAATATCCCTGGGGAAAAAAGGTGGGTTTCCCTCCCCGTGTGGTGGCCTCCAGCCCCATCAGGGCAGCAGCAAGGGTGCTGCTCTCTCTGGATCTTTTCACATCCTTTCCAGGGGCTGCTCGCGTTGGAGGCCCCACAAGAAAGAGCTGTAGATGGTGGTGCGGGGAGAGTGGTGGCCAAGCTCAGCACATCGCACGTACTTTTGGCTTTTGTCCCTTGTGAGGTCTTTACAGACTCACTCAACCTTGTAGAGGTAGGAAAGCCTCAGCCCATGCTTCCCCCTAGGTAGGACCACTGCGGGTCAGGCCCACTGAGCACCACCCTAACTCCTTCCTCCATGCTCTCAGAAGAAAAATAAACTTCAGTTGTATTTCTCAAGAGCATGCTGCCAGCAGGATTTGTTCCCTTAATTGGCATTTTCAGCAGTTTTGCAGAGTGCCTGAACTCCAAGCACAGCTACAGCGCAGCCATCACTTTGTGAGCTTTGAGCCTGTTCCAACTCGAGGGCGCAGACCAGAGCCTCTCTGCTGTCAGGAGGGACAAGATGCCATCTCAGAGGGGTTTTGCAGGCCAGGTGAACATGGTGTCTGCCTGGGAGTGATGCAGCGACCACCGCTGCCTCCAACAGCCACTGAGTAACAACCTCTGTAATCCCAACCCTCTCCCCTGGCTACCGCCAGGAAATGAAGAACAGTTTCTAGCTGGACTCTGGTGGATATCTCTTTTGCTGGATGAAAGCCACTGCTTGTATTTCCCTCCCGAAGGATTGTATTTTCCAGTCCCACCTTCTACAGCCTTTGTTCTGTTGAAGCACGCACCACTCTCTTCCAGCTGCTTGGGAGACTGCTGGAAGGAGGTGCATCAGCTCCCAGCACTGTGGAAATTGGGGTGACCCTCTTTTGGCATGCTTTTGAAGAAGTTGCTTTGGGAGGCAGAATCACACAGGCAGAGTTGTTTTAGAAGTGACGGCTAGAACAGAGCTTTTCTATATTTTTTTTTCTTTTAATGAAGAAGAACAATTTCCCACTCTGCTCATTCTTCCTACTCTCAGCAAAATGTCAGGAATGCTTAAGATTAATGACAACCCATGTGAAAGAGAAACAGACACCAAGGAACACTCATTCCATCACACACAGTTCAACTTTCTGCCTCTTTCCCCAGCAGATTCTGTCTTATGCTTTGGCAACCTACCACCAGAATTTTTCTTGCCCTTCTCAGCTCAGATCTTTGGAAATCTTTGTTCTATAAAACGCAGGGAGGGAGCAGAGACCTTGCTGACACAGTGAGCTTCATTCAGCACAAAGCAGAGCCATGTGCTGTCAGCCAGGCTGAAAAATGAGGGCCCTGGGAAAGTGTGAGAAGTCATGTATGGTCTTATAAAAATATACGGCTAGCTTCGTGTGGAGAAAAAAAAAAAAAAAAAAGCCCTTCAACCAGCTTCTCTGCTGGTATACCATGGTGGCATTCCCAGGAACAGCCCCATCAGCATTCACCTTTCTCTATCTCAGGGTATGTGGATATTGGTTACATATACAGGGTGGTATATGTAGATAAAGGTGCTCCAGCCGAGACCCCACCTTGTCTGACCTGATAATGCATGCATGTGCTCCTGGACTAGCAGCGTGATGCTGCCCCTGCTGAGTTTGTTACAATAAGGAAATAGTTTAACAAACAGCTTCCTTCCTCTTAGCGGTCACGTGTGTCCTTTGGCTTTGGCTGGTGACACAGGACCAGTTTATGGCTTGCAACAAACTTCTCTGTGATAAAGTTCTTCCCTGTTTTCTGTCTGCTCTCTGCTTTCATTTGCTCTCAGCCTGCACAAGGGCCCAGCTGTTGCCTCTCCGTGTCAACCCAGGCATCCTCCTTCATTGCCTAGCTGTGCCCTTTCCTGTAAGCACCTCTGCTGTGGGGAATATGGGCACTTCAAAGAGAGGCTTCAGCTCCCTGCACCTCCCCATCTATAAAACACAGCGCTGTGAGACACTGTTTTCTCGCATAACACAGGAGCCTAAGCACGAAAAAGCAACTAGCAGGAAAACAGCCAAACTGCCTTGCCCCTGTCCCAGGAGCCTCACCCATTTCTGTAAACCATTTTTTGTTCAGACACAGACTTCCTGGCTTCCTCCTGTTCTTCCCATGTGCTCTCCATTCCCAAAATGATCTTAACCTCTTGCCTCTGTCTCTCCTATCTTCCCATTTTACTCCTCCAGACTGTGTCCCCAGGTGATGTTCCCTTCCCTCCCCAGGGCAGCTCCACCAGGTACAACCCAGGGTCCTGCTCAGGCTGCCTGGGAGAGACTGAGTGGCAGGAGATACTGCAATTGATGAGGATGAGGGCTGCTTTGAGTCAGACAATCTACAGGAATTGCCCCAAGCAAATGCTCTGCTCCAGTGGCCAAGAGCTGCTGGCCTGAGCCCAACACCGGCATGCAAAGAAAAACAGTGAAAATGCCACTTCAGTCCTGCCTGAGGAGGACAACACCACTGTGCACTGGGGAACGTATTCCAGATGTCATCTTTCATCCAGGCCTCCTTTAATCTTGTCAGGTGTATTTAAATATTTATTACACTCCGAGCTACTATGCCCACAACAGAAATTATGCTCCCTCCTCAGCCATTTGGAAATAACACAGGGTTCAAACGCAGTGCTCGGCTTTCAGCAGAGGTTTGCTGAGGGGTGAACAAAGCACTGTGGGATGGGCTTTCAAGCGCGGTCGGCAATGCCTTCGCAGCACCACTGCTCTGTGCTGAGTCAGGCCCAGGCTGAGCACTTTGGAAGTCCCCTGGCCTCCAGCCATTCCACCTCATCTTCAAAGACTTTGAAATTTGGGGACAACTTTTTTCTTTTTTCTTTTTCTTTTTTTTTTTTTTAAATTTTCCTCCAGAATACTTTTAATTCTGCCATAGCTTCAGCCACAACAGAATGCATCACAGCCACATAATTTCTGAATGGAAATGATTGCAACCTCAGTTTTAGCAAATACAGTTCAAAAGGGTTATTTTACCTGAGAGCTGCCCAGTGGCAACAGGTATCACTTTGTAGGGAGACCTGGAAGAGTCGGAGAGGGTTGATGTTAGCAGTGCTGAGAAAGCAGCTTGTATTTCACATCTGCATTCCCTGAGGAGGAAAAGTATCACAGAATCACAGCATATCCCAAGTTGGAAGGGACCCACAAGGATCAACAGGTCCAACTACTGGGTCCACATGGGACCACCCAAAAATCAGGCCCTATGGCCGAGAGCATTGTCCAAACACTTCTTGAACTCCAGGCTTGGAGCCAAGACCATTTGGAGTAGGCTTGGGGCTATGACCACTGCCCCAGGGAGCCTGTCCCAGTGCCTGACCCCCCTCTGGGTGCAGACCCTTTCCCTAATCCCCAGCCTGACCCTCCCCTGTCCCAGCTCCATGCCGTCCCCTCGGGTCCTGTCACTGTCCCCAGAGAGCAGAGCTCAGCGCCTGCCCCTCCGCTCCCCTCGTGAGGGAGCTGCAGGCCGCCATGAGGCCTCCCCTCAGCCTGCTCTGCTCGGGGCTGAGCAAACCAAGGGGCCTCAGCCGATCCTCACACATCGTGCCCTCCAGACCCTTTGCAGTCTTTGTAGCCCTGCTTTGGACTGTAATAGCTTTGTGTCCTTTTAGTGTGGTGCCCAAAACTGCACACATTACTCAAGGTGAGGCTGCACCAGTGCAGAGCAGAGCAGGACAACCACTTGTGACAATCACAGAATATCTGAACATATTCTAAGCCCGTTCAAACTCTGTCATTTTAAATATGGAGGGGGCACTTTTTATGCACAATTAACCCTCAGTTTACTGCTGACCTACACACAAGGAGATCTTTCTTGTGAAACAAATGTGGTAAAAATGCCTCTTCTTTGGCAAGTCTCAAGAGCTTGCAGACTGAGATGGTGAGGAGCTCTGCTAGGCTGGAAGGAAGCTCCTGTGGTGGGGACCATGCTCATGGCACCCAGAGCAAGAGGTTGTAGCATTGTAGCATCATGGCTGCTGGGGCTCTGACACGTGGCACCAGTGTAGGTAACACCAGAGACAAGTCACGATGAAATTTGCAATGGAATAAGTAACAGCAGAAGTAGTAACTGTGAGCAGTCACAGTAAAAATAAAAGTGCAAGGCTGAACAAGCAACGGGGAGCCAAGGAGAAAAAGAGAAAGGGATGTGGAGACAGGAAGGGCCAACGCCAGCGTGGAAGAGGCTTAACCTCATCAAAGACTTTGACTTCGCTTGCGGCTGATGTCACGGTTTGGTCCTAACAGAGCAGTAAAGGAGCCAGGGAACAAAGGAGCTGGGAGCCTTGACAGCAAACAGAGTGGGATGGGAACATCTGTTCTGCATTAAATACTTAAAAGCAGTATTTTTTCCTCAGACAATCACTCCTACTTTAATAACAAGCAAAAAATCTTCAAAACCAGCTGGCATCAGAGTTATAAGCCAGCAGGCTGTTCGTGGTGTCACCTCCCTGCCCCTGGCAAGCTGCTCACCTCATGTTGCCTACAAGAGGCATCGCAGCCCAACACCCGCTCTCCCTTGGGCATGACCCCCTTTTTGAGGAGCACGTTGCAGCACAGCTTACCTCTCCGAGTTTGCTGGCATCGTCGGGTCAATGGATACCATACAATTGTCTGCTGTCAAGAGGGAGATGGTTGTGTTTCTGAAAAGTATGTTCCAGAGAGGTTTATTTGAGCGAGAAATGCTGGCTGAGATCCTATGCTGCCGTGCACGGCACACAGCCATTTTCCCTTGTGCAGTACTCCTGGCATGGCTGATGCTACCCCAGACCCACTTTTACGTGGTGCAGAAAGGGTCAAAGCACAGGGCCAGGTAGGCTTGGTGTTTTGCCCATTTCAGTTACCAGAGATGTTACTGGCAAAACGTGAAACGTGATCATCTTTGATCTCAGAGTGAACTTTGCTCCTTGGTAACTCCTGCGTACTGTTGACTCATCAACTAATAATTTCTGTTGAAAAGCTGTGTTTTGTGATACATTGACTAGGTGGCTATATATTGACTCACAATATACAAATCACTACCAGTCTTTAAATCATCTACTAACTCCCTTACCAAAACAAACAAAACAAATATTCTTCCTAAATACGGAGCCTTCATTTGCATCCTGTGCTAGGTGTGATATCATAGGCTCAAATGTGAAGGTCTGCGCTGGCTCCAGGAGCCTAATTAGAATGAATAGAACTGCAGAAGTCCTTTGCTGAAAATAAAAGGACAAATATGCCGTGAACGCCCTACTCATGAATGACTCTGCTGAACCAAGTTTCCTGCTTGATGGGGTGGAAGTATTTGACATCACAGGCAAATAAGAGTTATTAATGTCTTTAATGTCAAATGGAAGGAAACAGCAAGGATAAACAGCAAAGGCTGTTAATTCTCTTTAGTAACCTATGCAAATTCTGAGTCAATATGGACTATTTTATCATTCAGTCCCTAGATCTGAAGTCATACAATAAAATTGTGATTAAAGGACTGACTTATTTTTCCTGTGCTTTTTTTTTTTGTTTTGTTTTTGGTGTGTGTGTGTCATAAACATGTACGTACAGAAGTAAACACCACGGCTTATTGCATGCTGCTGGGCATTTCCCTGGTGCTTCTTGAGGCCCACCTGCAGACAGCAGATGCCCTCTGGTAGGGGTGGGTTTGGGGCACGGCTGAGGGGCTGCCCTCCCTTTATTCTATAAATTGGTTCTCTTGGGTTACTCAGTTTGACTGTCCCATGCCTGGGATTAGCCTGTAGTGTACCTAAATATAAAGTTTAGCACCTGACGGCAATGCTTCTCATTGGCCCCAAGTTTTTCCATTAAAATGCAGGTTTTAAAAATGCTGTTGCTTTTCACTCAATATGGGGAATAAACCGGTGTAATTGTGAGGCACGCAGAGCCCATATGTACTCTGGGCAGGGATTCTGCACTTGGCATTATTTTTGTAGAGTAGCTCTGTTCTGTTCAAGGCGGCTAAAAACCTGCCAGGGCTTCATGCACTTTTCCAGCTGGGGCTGTCTGTGTTGCCCCAGCTTCTTCTTCCAGAAGGCTGGAACAAGAGAGAAGCCTGGAGAGCAGGTCACCAGATCATTTGGGGCCTGGCTTTAAAATGTCCCTAGAACTAATGGAGCAAAAGTGAAACGAATCTCATAAATGAGAGGCCTACCTTGGCAACCCTGTTGCGATGCAGAAGAGGTCCATAATATCTCTGGAGTTGCAGTATTTACTGAAGATCACCTTCCAAACCAAACAGCAGCAGGGAGAAAATGAAGACAGAGGAGAGAAAGGACAGTTAGCTCCCAGTGGGAGATGAACTCTATTCAGGCTTGAACTGGGCCAATTTTAAGGCTCAGCCTACCTTTCCAATTATCTGATTTGACTCGTGAGCTGGGATATTATATGCTCCCACTTTAATACCTTTGCTATTTTTCAATAAAAAAAGAAAGCTCCAGAGACCTAATTGCACTATTCAGAAGTAGAGCAGTAATGTATGAGGACTGACAGCGGAAGGTATCGCATAATGCAGTAGAGTTGCAGGATGGCAACAACCGCAAATATAATGAAGCAACAGCCTGGATTTAGGAGGAAAACAACCCAGATTTAGGGATTCCCTGGATGGTATAAAAATGCACTGCTATTTGGATTACTCCAACTTAAGCTCGCTGTAAGCAGAAGAGAGCATTTTTCTCCTCCAGTTGTGTCCAAGTCCCTGCAGCCTACCAGGCTCCGGTTGTTCCTGCTGCTAGGTCAGGGCTTGGACCTTGAAGGGGCAGCAGCAGGGCTGGGAATGCAGCATTTGTTTGACCCCATTGCCATGTAGCTCTCAGTAACACAATCCCATATCCCTGGTAGCATGGGGATGTTGCGTGATGCCCAACCCAGACCTCTGCTGCCCACACTGGCAAAGCTGTGGGATGTTCTGCCAGCAAGGAGGGCAGGCATCTGCTAATGTCTTGGTACAATGCAAGCCCTGGGAGTTCTGGAGGCAGTGCCAAGCCCTGGAGAGGCTGTGCTACAGTGAACACTGCCTCTGACACTTCCCCCTGCCCATGTCCAACCCAACGCTGCAGTCACAGTGTGGGCTTTTCTGGCTTCTTTTCTCATCCATCCCCCAATTCTCCTTACTCTCTTGTGCCGGCATGGCCAGCCTGCCCTCAAGCTCCATCTCCTAGCCCTGCTAGGAGATGCATCCACCTAGCCCTGCTGGGGTCTAGGCTGAGATTGTTATAAACATGATTTTTGGAGATGGCAATTTAAGTAAACTTATCTCGCTGTCCTTTCTCCTGAAATATTGGAGGAATCGAGACAAAAACACAAGCTCTGGCCACCCTGGCTCAGTGCTGTTGTGCATGTAATACTATGCACCAAAACCTGATGCTGGAGCAATGCTTCAGGTCTCACTTTGCATGGGTGGTTAAAAGCACCCTTATTTTTCAGCTAAGCATCATTAGCTGAATGACATCAGTGTCCTCAAGAGACGCCTGTGACTAATACAGAAGCATACACTCACCTTCCCTGTTTTCCAACCCAGATGGACTTACAGTAGGTAATATATTTACGTTACCAAAACTCAAGGCAATTAATTGCTGGGGTAGTTAATAAGCATTACTGAGGAAATGGGTGGGACTAATGCCCGGGTGTGTTCTAAAAGGCTGTTTTGCTAACTTCCTCGGTGATTGACCCTTGTTTATTAAAATACAGTGGCAACCAAAGCAATAAAACATAGCTAATCAGGTTCAGATAGCATGGAAACCCTGCTCTGAGCAGAACGCAGCATCCTGTTGGAGTGATAGCTGCTAAAATTGGCTGACAGACTACTGGGAAGCTGCTCCTGTACCAACAACTCGTATATGCTGCGCTGAGCAGATGATGGTAATTGCAGCTGAGCACAGGGTAAAGGCTTGTGTTGTTCTGGGAGTGCTATTTCAGGTATTGAGGCTTCTTTTTCTGGAAATCAATTACTATTGACTGGGACAGATAAGAGAGGAAAAGACTAAAAAGATATATATTTAAAAAACATTAAAGGTAAGAAAGCTGCCTGACTCATGGAAAGCAGCAGGAGCTTTCAGTTCATTGAGGATGAACATTAATAATTCCATTACTCCACGCAATAGTGAAAGAGTGGGAAGAGAAACAAAGACTGTAGATATTATTTTCTAGCTTATGAGCTATCTCCATACATGCTATTTATCTTTCCATACTTGGCATTTTTATTTAGGATAACTAAAAGTGGATTTGTGAATCACCCACTGTACTTTGATACTCGTCTCAGGATGTTAATGGTTGTTCCCAGCTTCCCAGCTCTTGTGTTTCTTTTTTTTTTCCTTTTTTTTTTTTTCCTTTTTTTTTTTTTTTTTCTTTTCTCTTTTTTCCTAATCAAAGAGCATATGCTACTAAAGTTCTCTGCTTTTGCAACCTGCTGAGCTTTTCTAACCAACTTCCTTCTCTTCTAAAGCAAAGCAGACAGCCTCCAATATTTCCCAGGACTATGTAATTGTTCCTGTTATTGCCTGCAGGTTTATGTTCCCAATAAAGCCAATGTCAGTTGTGCTGATGGAATACAACTGGAATGCATTTTGGAGAGACAGGAGGACAGTGCTGTGTACTATCGATGGCTGCAGCCCAGTAAAGGAATCCTATTTGCCTCAAGTCCATGTTTGTTGCAGGGACATTAGCACCATCAAGCTGATACGGTGACATTTGGCTTGTAGCCATGCTTCAGCCAGCTGGCACGCATGGCTTCTCCCATGACCAGGGAAGGTGGCTGACCTGCAGCTTTGAGGATAGCAAGTCCTATTGCCACTGAGTGGAGAAATGAGCACTTTCCACACTGCCATGAAGATGCCATTGGCTGGGCAGATGTCCTGAACCCATCGGTGTTTGGCCCAGGTCTCCATGATGACACTTCTCTGGCACCACTTGTAGGTCTGATCCAGACCCACATCAGCACTGAGGGATTTCATTGCTCTTCAAACCTCAAATGTCTCAGCGGTCTCTGACCCAGTCATCATCTTGCTTAGATCCCTGTTCCTATCCTGGGTGGCAAGCCAGGCACTGCCACAATGTGTCCCAGCACCTCACTCCATGCACAAACACCTGGTGCTGGAAGGTAGCACTGCTTTGGACAGGAGTGAGACCTTGCTATGGAGCAAACATAAGTCAAAGGCAGGAGACTGCAGCAGTTTCTTGAGCTGTGGCTAAGATCTTGCACGCACAGCACAAGACACTCAGCTGTCAGAGTCCCCTCTGAAGAAAAGGCAGAGCCAAAATCATGCAAGCAGTCTCACAGAAGTGATAAACTGCATGGGGAAGGAGAAACGAGGCTTCTGCTTCAGCTTGCAGATTGATGGCTTAAATGCCACTAAGAAAATCAGCCCCGTGTAAACCCCGTTAATCGCATCTCCCTTGGATTTGTGCCAGGAGGGAAGGAACGTGTTCCTCCAAAATGATGCAACATCTGCAAACAATTAGTTTCTCCTGTTAGAGAGTTAACATTATTTCATATTTCTGCCTTTTTTTTTTTTTTCCTGTTAGAATAACTTCTACCATGTGCAGAAAAATTACTGGAAAACTAGTCTTCCCTGAGTGCTTAGTTGGGTCATTTTAATAACACTCCATCAAGACCAAGAAGTAGTCATTTGATTTAAGCAGGGAACTCTGTCTTCCTGCCTTGGAGAGTAATGCAAAGCAAAGGGGGGGAAAGCAGAATGAATAATAACTGAGGCTTTTTGGAGTGGAAATAAGATGTTGATGAAGCATGCAGTGACTGTGAAGTAGGACAGCGTGACTCAAGTCGGATGCCTGGTTCCTGGCCCAGAGCTCACTTCTGTGGGGCTGAAACTGTGGGGTGCTTTCTCTCCTGCAGTCCTTTCTGCATTTTTTGGAATATACTTGTATATATATATATATATATATATATATTTTTTTTTTTTGGTCTTCCTCTGAAGTAAGAGGTCATTCTGTCTTAATCCACAGTATCCACCTCTGGTGGAGGATTATAAAGCTCCTCTCAGACAGAGCAGGGATTGAGAGTCCTGCCGTCTGTCTGGCGTCCTAACTTAGAGGAGCAGTTTAGCATTAAGGACCATGATGGAGATGTTACTAAGGGACCACAGTGCGCATGCTCTGTGACCTACCAGTTTACAACTAATTGCATTATATTTTGCTTTAAGATAGGATGGGTAAAAACACAGCCTACAAATCCAATTTCTGTTCTATATTTGATCCTCAGAACAACCGATCTTCTTTGTACACTGCAAACCCCGTCCATAACGTTATCCTCTCCTGATCTGTTGTTGGTAATTGGGTTATTGGGTTTCCTTCCAAGTATTTAACCAGCTTTTTTTTTTTTTTTTTTTTTTTTTTACCCTAGTGAAACTCATAGATGAATAATGCAGAAATATTTTCAAAGCCAGCCTATGCTCAGTTTGCAGTCCGACTTCCTTTTGCCTGCTGTATTCAAGACTTTTTGCACTTGCTGGTGCTTTTCATTCAGCTCAGTGAGCAAGCAATGTTTGGAGTCACAAATGTGACACACTTAAAATGTGGAGGTAAAGCAATCTAAAATGATAATCTTTGACTAATGAGACTGAAGGATAGTGCGTCAGAGAAGCATTTGGTAAAATTCAGTTATGTATCTATCTCTTGTGGACCAGGGAAGCTGTTACTGCTTCTGTAATAGTAGTTTTCACATGGAGGATTTCTGAATGAGGCAGGCGGCTGATGTGAAATTTTCATTGTGATTTTCCCTTTCTCTTCAGCAGTTTTTGTTGTCCATGTCAAAATGAAGTAGGATCCAGAGCTCTTAGATAACTCCCTGTAGAAATCACTGGAAGGAACTAATTTTTCTAGGCAAGTAAGCAAATAGATCTTCCTCAAAAAATAGTCCCGAGTACCTACCTTATCAGGCATGGCTCTTGACATTCAACAGAAGCCTTACCTAACACCCCACATCTAAACATCTCCCAGGCTTCTCATTCATGGAATTCAGATGCAAGTATTATAGCATGAGCCCAGCTATCTCCAAACTGTCCATTCTTTATTTCTCGCACTAATTAACAGTAGATATTTGGAAAACCACTCAATTTTTCTGAGCTCAAGTGTTAAACAGTATTAAAAATAGTTTGCCAGCTTTGCCATCTGTCTGATGCAGTAGGAGCTTTGCTAAGAGGAGAAAAGAAAATAAATGTGTGTGTGTGCACAGGCTTGTGTGGGAAATAAAAAATGAGTGCCCTTGCTGTAGAATCCTAACAGAAATTAAAACTGCCCGAGCTCTCCAGACCCTGCCTGTGTTAGGCAGTGAGGAACAGGGCAGATTTTTTATTTTCAATGGCCAGAGTGCTGCAGCCCTGCTGGTTCACACCTACCTTCGAGCCGTGGAGCAACATTCATTTCAACACGGCACCTACATGAAACGTACCAGTGGGATTTGTCTGACGTAGCTCAAAACATCTACGTGCTGGATGTCTCATCCATGCTGCTCAGCTAGGCACCTGCTATTGCTGGTAGAGGACCACTTCCAAAGGGAAAGTCAGCCCACGCGTCTCCAAAATCCAGTCTAGGATGGGATGAATCATCCTCTGGAGATACCACCTGCCTCCCTGGTGCCTGTGGGGGAACCTACATGACTAGCTTGGAGCAGTCACCACTGACTTTTAGATGACTGTGGTTTATGTTTAAGTGGAGTGAATCCCCTTAGTTCCCTAATTATATACATTACCCTAAAAAGAGAAACAGGAGCCAGACAGAGCTGATGCATCAGGATCCTGAGGCATGTGGTTGTATGGCAAGCTGCAATTCCCATCCTTTATAACATTCCTGAACAGAAAGCTACGAGAAAGGAGATTTTTCTCTTTTTAGGAAAAAAATACAACGATATGTGGTGATTCCCCTTGGGCAATCTTGAACATCCATTGAGAAGGACAGTATGACAGAGGTGGTCTAGAGGTGGTCTCTGACACTATAAGTAAGGATCTCATCACTTTATAGAGTTGTTGGGGTTGTAGAGGAAAGAGGTTACATTAAAGAGAACCTTGTGCACCCTACTGACTCCACCAAAGGACATATTGACAGTATCCAGTCTTTCAGCAATAATGACTAGTGGCAGAATACAACCAGGAACCAGCAAGGCAGATTTGGTGATGCTGAGCGGAAAGTTTCTTAGTTTCTACAGCAGATATGGAAACATTTCAACCTTTGACGATTAACTAAAATGTTTATATTTTAGCTTCTGTTAACACAGAAAGGGCACAGAATTGCTTCTAATGGAGTACTAAATGCAATTAACCCTGTAGCACATTAATGCATTAGGCTTGAAATGTTTCATAAACTGGGTGGTAAAGATGCTTTAGGACCAAATGTCCTCACTAAATGTGAGCTAAGCTGGGCTGCTTGTCTCAAAAATACTAACAAAAATAATGCTGCCTGATGTTCCAACATGCTTGATAATGTTGGGCTGGTAGAAGTATGATATTAGTCAACAGAGTCAGGAAAAGCAGTGAGAGGTGAAAGGCCAGTCTGCAGCTGTAGAAGTTAGTCAGAAAGGTGCTAGAAACAAGGTGCTTTGTCTTGTTTGTACTACACCAAAAGAGGCTCACATAAATAACGTAAGCTTCAATGGTTTGCTTGTCCAAATCCTTCAGTAACACTAGCAGGAGGGTGTTAAATTTATGCTTTGTCTTGGCTAAGGTGAGCATGGATTGCAATAGGCTACATCTGTCCACAGAAGACTTCCTGGTGGATGGACACAGAAGGATGATGGAGCTGTGCTGGAATTACAGAGCTGTGCTGGGATTGTGGCTTGGCCTCCTACGTGCTCAGAGGACGCACACTGGAGAGGAAAGACGGGAGGAAAGGGGACAGAGGTCTCAAGTATGACATTTTCTCTCAGTTTTTTAAAAGCCTGTTTTGAGGCCATTATTACTCTCTCAGATGTTTACATACTCTTTAGGTGCTGTAACGTGATGGAGTCAGACGGAACCTGCTGTTTATTTTTTGCTGCTTTGCAATGAGGTGGCCAGGCAGAGCAGCCCCAAGAGGTGTCCACGTCCCGACTGCCCGTGACTTCCTCCTCTGCACACCCTGGTGTATCACCCTAAAAACCAACGTGTATTGTGCTAAATCCTTCATCTGAACAGACACGGGACAAAGACGTGGGCAGCACAGAGCATGCTGGTCCCCTGTGCCAAGAAAGTCACGGGGATGTCTTGCAGCAATTAGGGGTGCGAAGACTCTTAATGGCCTCAAACTCATCATCATGCCACTATTTTTCTGCCGGGTTTTGTTTTTAATCTGAATCCAGTTCGGCGTGTTAAAAATAGCACGGCGAGCTTTGGAAAAATCTGTTGGGTTTGCTGGAGTCTAGGCATTTATACCACAGTGGCTGTTGCTCTAATTAAAAAGAAAAGCTCACATGACAGAAATTATTCCTATGCCCTGACATTTCAGTGCAATAACCGCAGCACCAAAACCCAATCTTCACTTTGTTCTGCTCTTCGTGGACCTCGGGCCAAGGGGAGCAAGAGCTGT
Organism: Aythya fuligula; assembly: GCF_009819795.1. NCBI lineage: Eukaryota > Metazoa > Chordata > Aves > Anseriformes > Anatidae > Aythya > Aythya fuligula. Next base: position 115,148,107 of record NC_045559.1, on the reverse strand, counting down.
GGGTATCTCGTTGTGCTGCTTGACGGGCCAGCACAGTAGACGCTGAGAAAGGTTGGAGTCAATACATTTCCCAGAGGAAAAGAAAGCTAATTTCTCTGCTCAGCATCCAGAATGACTCAGTAAACCAGCAAAATGACTCCAAAATTCTTGATTTGCTTTCTGATGGGGAAGAAATATCACCCTGAGTGATCTCCTTGAATCTCTGACAAAAGCGGCAGTCTTTCTCATTTTTCCAGTTCATTCAGGCTCTGTAGGCTTCTGACTTTCCATCCTTGTTACAAATATGATGTTGATTAAGACACTGGAAACAGAAATCCTCTCAAGACAAGCATTTTCTCAGAAGAACGCCTTACGACTGTGTGAACAAAGCCACCACCCTGTGACATTTGAAAACAAGAGCCATGAAGCCACCCACCTGGGAATGTGGCCACTGGCTGCTTCTGCTTTCTCACCACTTTAATCTCAAAGGTCAAAACCAAATGATCCCCGGTAGTTTCTGTGTGGAAAAAATAAAAATAAAAACGAGCATGAGCTCTGTGCTGGTGGACTTTTAATTCAAAACAGACTCGACAGGATTTTTTCTTAAAAAAGAAGCCAAAGGGTTAATGACATTATGAAGGCAAATAATGCCGCAGAGATGCTGTTGGTGGCTTGCTCAAGTTTTTCAAGGCAAACCTCACTTCTCCACTGGCAGACCGGGGGGCTTGAGTGCTTGACCCCATCTAGTGGCACTCCAGGATTGAGGAGAAATCCCTGCCCACCGTGGTCTTGTGAGGTCTCCTTATCTTCTGTGAAACGAGGGCACCATTCCCCAATCCACCGTCTTCTCCTTCAGCTGGCAGCAATCCTGGCTGTGTACAAGTGGGACACGGACGTGTTTCTCAGGTGTGTGAAGCCCTGGACATGCATGCAAAGTACAGAGGAGGGTGGGTGACCAGGCAAGTGGCTTATGAACTTCTGAACGTCTCTGGGCAAGAACATCCTTTAGAAATAGGTAAATCCAGCAGTGCTGATTTCCCCAGGTGTGCATCCACATCATGTAGGCACTGATTAGGAGGGGCATCATGCCAAAACCCCATTTTTCAATCAGCCCCAAGAACAAATGGCCTCTTTGAAGCGGGTCTGTGCAGGGCACCGGTTCAGCACACAGCTGTAGTGCTGCTAAGCCTTTGATCTTCCTTCTCCAGCAGCCTCGGCAGGGCTGTCCCCTCCACCTCGTGCTTCAATTGTGGTTCTGCCTCCACCAGGTCAGCAGGTGGCCACTCTACAGGGGCTCTGGTCCTCTGTTCCTTGGCCAGCACAATGCTATTAGCAGGCCAAAGCCTTCTCCTGGTGGACACAGAAGCCAGACTTTTGATTGTGAGCACCCACAACGACATTCCTGCTGGAGTCATTCCCTTCCACGTGTCCATTCAACCCCAGCAAACCCTCCTCCAGCTCCAACCATCGCTGCAAACCACCAAGCCACGTCCCTTTGCCTTCCCCACTCGTGCCTCTCTGGACCCGATAACACACAAACCTACTTAGCTTAGTTCAGCTCTTGCTGCAGAGCATTTTCAGGTGCTCATCTGCAACGTGCGGGCTCCCAGGAGTGGTGGCATGCAGCCCGCGGGGCCTGGGTTGTCCCTTCATTCGCTCCAGCACAGAGGGGAAATCACATCTTCCAAAATCAGCAGCACACCCCGAGGTCACACTGGTTTAAGGTGCGGTAGAAACACAAAACTGACTATTAGTAATTGCCACCATGACTAATCGTCCCTGTAGCCTGGCCAGTCCTGGCCACAGCACAGCTCTGCCATGTCCAGCAAGCCGCTTGCAAGTTGGAGCTGAGCCCTTTCAAACTCAGCAAGCTCTGCTGTAACAAAGCTCATACCTCATTACCGGCTCAGCATTGATTTAATGAGTTCCCTTTAGAAGCCTCAAATATTGCATTCCTCAGAAGATTAAGGGCTGCTTTTTTTTTCTTTTTTTTTCTTTTTTCTTTTTTTTTTTTTTTTTTTTAACCAAGGGATGTTGTTACAGAGGAGGCATGAGGATCTGAGATAATGCCCTGCTTACCCCTGGGTGAACCCCATTTACTTGGTATTTTTATAGCAGGACTCCTTCCAAACATTGCACAGATGGAATTTCACATCTGACAAAAGAAACAGATAACATTTATCGAGCAAAAAAAATACTTAATGCCGCCCGAGTTTGCATTTGCTTGCTCATGCGGCTGTGCCTCTTCTACGCTTTCAGTGACAAAAGTGCTCTCCAGAGACTGGCTCTGTGAAAATGCTCTTTTAAAAACAAAAAAAAACCCACAAAAATAACTGACAAGCCAAATGAAACCAGCCAAACCCAGTAGTGATGGCAAACGGTGTGATTTACTAACACCTACAGAAGTGCTCCGTACGCTCTCAGAAGAGCAGAACTCCCCAGGGTCCCGTTCCTGACGGCCGGCTCCACGGCGGTGCTGCTGGTGGTGGGGTGTCCCCCGGGCAGTGACAGAGGGGACCGTGGGCAGTGGAGGCACGCGGGGCAGGGCACGGCTGAGCTCTGCCTCTGCCCTGTTCCTGTGGTCATTCATACACAGGAGAGGAGGGAAGGGGAAGGGCATCTCTGCTGGTTTCTTTTTCAAAGAGAGAGGCACGGCATGGCTGGATGAAACGACAACTTGGAGCCGGAGCACAAAGGATGGGTATTCGAATTTTGCAAGTCAGAGCTTACTTGTGAGCCTCTCAGTGGTTTTCGCTCTGTTTTATAAAAGGCACTCGGTCCGTGGCCAAGGAACTGCCGTCAGAAAGAAGAAAAAGAGGACTGACTTACAAAAACACGGAGGCGTTTCCCAGCTTAAAAGCGGTGGGCTCTCTGCTCTACGGTGTGAGCTCTCCCCTTCAGCCAGAACACATTTTCCCCTGCCGTTTCCCCTGTGCTGCGAACCGTGGCTAAGCAAACAAGGCAGACTAACCGGAGTCCAAGATTTGATTAACATCCATCGACATTTTACAACCGGCTTCACAAGGGCGCTGGGGCCCCGCGGCACCGCAGCCGCACAGCAGCACCCGGCACCTGCCCGCCCTGTAACTTCCCACTAGGAAAGCACCCGTCCTACAAGCCCACTGGTGGGCAATCCCAAAACAGCTCCGTGCTCTCCAGCTGCGGTGGCCGGGCTCAAAGCCCGGGGAACACCTCTCCGCCAGCAAAACTTTGCAAACACGTCAGGAGGCTGCTCTCGGAGAGGCGTCCTGCAACGCTGCGAAACTCCTGCGTAGGCAGCGAGCGCCGGCAGCACCGGGTGCTCGCAGGCTGCCAGCAGCCCCTTCCCCTTTAAATTAAAATCTGTGTCCAAAAGCAGAAGCTGCTGGAGACCCCCCCTCCCTTTCAAAAGAGGCTTGGAGCCACGCGTCTCGCTCGCCTCGCAGAAAGAGGACACCCAGCAAGCACAGCCTGCAGCCGCCGCTGCGGCCGGAGACGCCACTTTGCGAGAAAACAGCACGAGTACCTTTTGAATTCTTCCATCAACATCCAAATAAATACACTTGGGCCGGTAAGTGGAGGAGGCAGATCCCATCTTGCTACAGCCGGGCTTTGGCTGGGCCTTTTCCCAGCGTCAAATAGAGCGGAAAACAAGGCTCAGCCCCACCAAGCCGAGCCACCGCTGCCTGGCAGTTTGGTGTCCCTGCTCCTCTGTGTCCCACTGCACTCTCATTCTGGGGAGGTCCCTCCTCTAACGTGCACGCATTTTGCTGTGTCTCCGTCTCTCTGCCACCTCCTTTTAGTCGTGCTCCCCTCCGCATCCAGCTGCCTTGGGCAGGCAGGGATGCGGCTCCAGATGCTCTCCCGAAGTGCCCTCTCCATTCCCATGGCAACAGCCCCCTTCTGCTCTCGGGCTGGGAGCTGCGGGCTCGCAGGCACACAGGCAGCGCCGAGCAGCACTCACTGATGGGGGGAAACCTCCTCCATCGTTTTTACCCCGAAACGGGAGCGGGGTTGCTAAATTTGGACCCTTTTCAGGGAGCTTCCCGCAGGCTGCCAGCGGGCTCCCAGCCCTGCCGTGCGCTGGAGATGCCCTTAGACCCCCACTGCAGCCAGGGCTGGGGCTGTCTCTGCACAAAGCCGGCAGCTTGATTTCCACAGCCCTCCTGTTACCTAGCTGGGAAGAAAAAGCAGGAGCTGTAAAGGCAGCAGCACCAGAAGCACAAAGGACACGCAAAGCCCACGCTCTCGCCCTGTGCCACCCCTGCGGTGAAGGCATGTGCTGCTGAGGGGGACGCGAAGCATCCTGGCAAGCGTGGCCCTCGTTTGAAGGTGTAGCTAAAAAAACGAGGAGGAAACGAGGGAAAGCACTCGATGGCTGACTCTCTGAGCGGATGCCAGGTGCCATCTGCTGCGTGTTTGCACTGCTCTGCAGTGCCCGCACCTGCTGGGAGCTGAAGGAGCAGCGTCGGGTGAGGCTGGGTCACGGAGGGGAGCAGGTTTGGGGACAGCTGCTCCTCTGCCCTTGCACGGCACAGGCGGTGTGTCTGGCTGTGAGCACACAGAGTGGCCAGGACCAGCTCGTTCTGGCACCATTAGTGGTGTTTTCTGAGGCTGCTGATGGAGGAGCTCCAGGAAGATGTCCTGGTGTCCCTTGTGCCGGAGCCTGGCAGAGCTCGGCTTGTGGGAGAGGGTTCAATGGGGGCTCGGGCTGCCTTCCCTGCCCAAACTGAAGCCTGGCACCAGCCGACCCATGGGGGAGACCAGTGAGGTTCTGCAGGCTCCAGAGCATGTGGTAGTCCTTTTAGAAGAGAGTCCTGTACGGCTATCCCACAGGCTACCCCACCAGCTATTTCACAGGCTGTCCCATTAATTATCCCATTTACTATCCCGTCAGCTACATCATAGGCTACCCTGCAAGCAGCCCCTCTCTATTTGGGGGTGGTCAGACAAGGTCACAAATCCACTGCAGGGTTTGATGGCACTTGCTGAGGTATCTAATGATCAGAACCTCACACCAGTAAGCATCTGCCCTTTTGTTTCTGTTTTAAAAAGAGACCAGCTTCTCCAGCCAGGAAGAAGACTGGTTCCAAAATCAAGCTGATGATCCCATTCCTGCCTCTCCATTTTCAACACTTTACAACAGCTCATCAGCTGGGCTAGATCCTGCCCTGCAGGAGAAGTGCCTTTGGGCAAGGACAAGGAGGAAAAACCTCTGGTTTCGTGCAAAGTGTAGGAGGTACCTACCTCAGTGCCCTTGGAGGGGAGTGATGGGGGTGTAAGGTTGTGTTTGGAGATGCTTCCTGAACCACTGGGATTGGGAGTGTGTGGCCAGGCCTCATGGTGCTGATGGGTGGCTGGATGATGACTCAACCATTTTAAGGAAAGTCATGTATTCTGAACTAAGAAAAAGAAGCAGACAATGAAAAAAGTCAATTTTTTTTCTTTACCTACTCCGTACTTAAGCCTCTTAGCTGCCTCCTTGGCTCACTAACCTTTTATTTCCTTCATCTGCAGCGTCTCTTGCACGTGTCTGCCTTGCTCCACACTCCCACAGAGCCTTGTCTTACTGCTTGGTCTCTCTACCTCGCTCCCCTCAAACTTACTGAAACACCTGGTTACCCGTGGGGTGGTGATGGCTTTCCCTTTGCTCCCTCAGCTCCTCTTTTCTCCCTATTTCATCCCATCTTCTCTCTCCTTTCCTCGGGAGTTTTGCCACTCCTGAAGGACTTTTCTCCACCACAAACATGAGGCAGGGTCAAGTCAATATAGGAATTAGTTTTGCATGGCAGTAAAGCTGCTAATGGCTAAACTGATAGTTATACCAGCGTAAGCTCCTCCATCACGTCCATGGCAGAACACGGCTGACTTTTGCACTCCAGCTTTAACTCCCTTTCATACTCCTACGGGAAGCGTAGGACTTTCTGTATACGGAAATTTTAGCTTGCTTCTTTGCACGTTTATTTTTGTTATGCACTGCCAGGTTTCCACAGGACCTGGCCTGGAAATGATCATATTTAATGCTAATCACAGAATGAATGATTGCTAATACCACGACCTTTCTATGATCTGCCTATCTGGGCCCCAAAAACCTGCATTCAGGCATTCACCATGCAGCAGCTCAGCTTCCCACCTCGCTCTTGGCTCCAGCCCCATTTCTCAGTCACCTCAGCCCATCCCCAAACCACGTTGTGCAGCCACGGGTGTCCCAGTGTCCTTGGCAAGCCCTCTTGAACGTGGGCTGAAAGGGATCTGCAGCATCTCCTGGCATGGCTGGTCCAGGGGGACCGGGTGTGAGACACACAGCCCAGTGGGCTGGAGAGGTGGCATTATTCACTGTGGGTGCAGTCTTGCTCCTTAATACAACAGTGCTGGCCACTGCCGTGAAAATATGGCCCATATTATGGTAAAAAATACTGTTAAAAAAATCTGGTAGCAGTGGTTCTTGCTCGTGTCTCAAAACTCGCCAGCTCAAAGCATGGGGAAGACAAATAGGAAGCACTGTTAGGTCCCAAACTCTTACATCGTGTCCTTTTTCACAGGCCTTACAACAGCGGCACAGTTGACCCCAGGTCCTGACTTTGCTCAGGGCACTTTGCATCACCTCTCCTGGCTCCCTCTGCCTGCCAGGGCAAGCAGGGCCTCGGGCACTGCGGGCGCAGAGAGCTGTGGCTGCCTGCAGACAGATTTGACTGCATCCTCTTTGACTGCTGCAACCCAGCAGGCTCTCCTGTGTTTTTTCAGGCTCCCGTCCCTCTCTACCTTCCCTTTTCCACATCTTCCCTGAATTTCTCAGTCCCCTCCCATCTCTGTAACCCTGCTCCCTGTTCCTAGCCCTTCATCTAAAGTATTTTCATGGAGTCGCGAGTACCCAAGCGCCTTGCAATCTTGCTGTCAGCACCGCCGTATGCCATATGAGGCATGCAGTCCATGTGCGCATACACAGACCCTAGCTGACCACTAATGGTAGATGTAGCCAGCATGTTGGAGCCCTGGTGCAGAGCTTCTGGGAAAGCCCAGCTATAAAAGCTGTTTTCATAAGGTTGTGGAAGAAATTAGCAGGCCCAACTGGAACCTTCAATAGCTGATGGGGAAAAAATAAATGAAATTAACTGTGTCTGGAGTCACTTGCGAGATCATTCAGAGGGCTGGGAGCCAAGGAGTGGAAAAGTAAATTCCCTCTACTGGACAAGATTGGCTCACGCTCTTGGCAAGAAAGCCTGAGTGGGGGACCAGAGCCCGTGCTCCCAAAGAGGAGGTAAGCGACACACGGCTCTATTTAAAGAAAACTGCCTGGCATTTTACACATCGCATGAAAGCGAAGTTACCTCAGATGCATATTCTGGGAGGCAGCCATCTGAGCAGCTCGGTGCTGCTCTGTGGCTCAGTGCAAATCGTCTCATTCCATCTTTCTGACAAGCAGACCTCAGACATCCCGAAGTTTGGAGACAGCTCAAGGACTAATGAAGGGTTGCTAATGCTGGTGCCAGCCTGGCACAGCATGCCTAAGATATGCATGGGATGGGGGTCTGGGGGAAAGAGGTCTGTGTGCCTTTGGGTCTGGGTGAAAGGGATGCTTTGGGCAGAGAGCTTGGCATCACCTTGAGCAGTCGGAGAAGGACAAGCAACCACTGATACTGGTTTAGGTCTGAGTGGCCACATGAACATCTGTGGGTCAGTATAAAGGGACTTTGAACAACCCTTTGCAGCACACAAGAAATGAAACACTGTTTTAACGTGATTTTTAAAATACGTGTTTTCATAGATAGCAGGATAATACCTCACACATATAAAATTTTTCCACAATGTACATATTTGCTGATATATATCCTGTTTGCATACAGCATTCAGTGCTGTTGCCATTAAAGGGCAGAAGCCCGTTGTATTTTCTTCATACAGCAGATTAAAGGGGCTCATCTTTTAGCGTAGGAGCCTGCAAGAGAGCCATGGATACCGTGTGAAAAGGATGACAAAAGACTGTAGGCCCAGGTAGTACAGGAAGTGTCTGACCTGCTTCACCAGAGAGCTGAAGGCTGTACGAAATACGGAAACTTCTAACACTCCTGCAGTTTCTGAAACCATGTTGAGTTCAGTGACGCTGCTCCCCGGGAGCGTTACCTAGACAATCACCCATTATGTGCCTCTCCATTAGCATTGTCACCATTTCTGACAGTCACAGGTCACGGCCACAGCAAGTCAGAAGATTGGATGAGAGATCATTAGTGCCTGCTTTCAAATAACACATTTCTCATTTTTCTTTTTACTTGCCTCCTGATTTCTGAACCTGGCTGTTCATCCAGGTCATGTACGTGAGCTTTCGTCTACAACTCTGAGAGCCAGAGATGTTAGCCAAGGAACAAAATCGAACCGGGATTTTCATGCCATAATAAGGCTCCAGTTCCTGAGGAAAACAGTAAATGTCATACAATTAATGGTTCGGTCAGGAGAAAGGGCAGCACTGAAGTATTACAGAAAATGGAACGGAAGCAGCTTATGGTGAGGGTGGGTCTCTCATGAAAACTGAGGTGTTTTTTTGGTCAATATCTTTAAATACCCTTTCGCTGTCCTCCATTTGATTCTGCCCCACACAGCCTCCTCCTAACTTTTCACTGTGGTGTTCGGTCTCATGCCACACACCCTTCCTGTCCTGCACCCTCCTGCGCGCATGGGTGGTGCCAGGTGAACCCCAAGACTGATAACATTTATTTCAAGGTGTGAACATTAAAGTCCAAGATATTGCCAGAGGTAAAGAAAAGCAGCTCACAACTGCTTCCCTTCCTACCTCCCACACAAGCATGTGCCATGTCCCAGCAGCCAGATGCCATGGACTGAGCCCAGATTTTAGTCCCAGGATCAGTTGCTATAACACGGAGGACAAGGGACACTAGCTTCCAAGTCCTCCTCACATCTCATGGGTTATTCCTGGGTTGGTGGCCATGTGCAGGGTTTGTGTGTGTCTTCTGCACCCTTCTGGGGCTGGCAGGGATCAGCCTCTCCAGCCCTTGTCCCACCTCTGGGAGTCATCAGGTCTCATCGCTGCTCTTCACCTCCAGGCCTGGGTCTCAGCCCATGGCCTTGTGTAACAACATGTAGATGTCCATGTATCCCAATGACCTGCTAAGCTGTATGCCATGAATCACAAGCCATTTGGAGAGCCCCTTCCATTTCCTGGCACCCCTGGGGCTGTCCCACAGCCTCTCCTCTCTTCTCACAACTGCATGGGTAGCACGGGCCAAGGGTCCTGACCGCATGGCAATGCGCCTACAAGCTATGGGCACAGCAAACTGCACAACCCTGGACTGACCAGCAGCCATATGAGGGAAATCAGGGTTTGACAAGGGCCGTCATGGGAAGCCTTGACCACCAAGAGCAACCTTCCCCTTCAGGGGCACTGCTGTGGTGGTTTTTGGGTACACTGCCAGGAGAGCACCTCGGGGACCACCACCAGGGACAACCCCTGATGCCGTCCCTGACAGTCCACAGCTGCTGGCTTTTAGTGAGAAACTTCTCCCAGAGAGGTTTCATTAGTAGCTGGATCCTCTCCTGCCACTCTCCAACACAGCCAAAGCTATGTCTCCATCCTAGTTTTTCATGGTCTCTCCTTTCCCTCCTTTCTTTCCTCTTTTTCCTTCTCCTTTGAGTGGATTTCCCTGAATTCACCTTGGACTCTTTTTTTTTTTTTTCTCTTCTTCTTCTTTTTCTTCTTCTTTTGTTTTTTCCTTTTCCTTTTTAAAAAATCCTTATTCTTTCATTGTCAGTTCCTTCCCCACAGTCTGGACACTGGGCAGGGAGGTTTCCCCCTCCCTGAGTCTCGCCCTCTGCCCAAGCGTCTGATGGAAATGCACTGTTGGCTCTCGGCTGCTGTCTCATAAGAGAGGAATGAACTTTTCACAGACAGCAAACAAGTTTTCTGGTGAGAAGCTGAGAAGATCAAGAAACTTTCTGAACACATAGAAACAAAGCAAAACCCTAACAGCCCTCTGCTAAAAAGAGGAAAAATCTGTGGCCAGCTCTGCTCTCCAATCCCACTCCTTTTCCCCACGCTTTTACTCTGTTTTTGTTTCTCTTGCTCATTCTCTCATGTTTTCTGACCAGGGCTGTGCTCCTCACTACCTGTCCTGGTACCTTCCACCATGGCTGGGGGTGCTTTATGCCCTTCCCTTGTCCCACTTCATCCAAGGGATGCAGTTTCCCAACCATTTGCCATTAGTCTCTCCTGCCAGCGGTGCAGCCCCACTCTCCTCTGTCCCTCTGCCCAAGGAACAGTGCTAGAGAGCAGATAAAAAGCTGCAGAGCCAGAATTACTTTATCAGTAAAATAGGATTCCTACAGAGAAGCCAAGTCCTGCTTGCTTTGGAGCCTATGAGAGTTTGACCCTTGCGTTTGCTAGGGAGAAAGCCAAAGGCAATACATCACTTTGTTTTTCTTAATAAAATGGTGCATTTGGTCTGTTTCTATTTGTCTTCTACACATCCCTTCCCCTCCTCCAGGCCACCACCACCATGCTCATGGAGTGAGCAACCAAGACGGGAGCTGTATTTAAAGAAATGTGCCTGGTTTGAGTGTGCATCTCTGTGTGAGGTGTGACTGGGTGAGTCTCTGCAAGCCTTTAAATTATGCCGTGGGTTATGAACAGCCCACCGCTGCACACAGCTGAGATGTGTGCTGGCTACCATAGATTACGTATTGCTATAGGCAACTGGAAGCTGGCAAATGTTGTCCCATTTGGCATGCTAAGCTTGCAGTTGAAACTAAATTTGGAGGAGTTGTGGACTCCCTTGAGGGCATAGAGGCCTTGCCAAGAGCTGGAGGGGATTGTGCAGCTCTGCACTGGTGCGGCCTTACCTCGAGTAGTGTGTGCAGTTTTGGGCACCACAGTATGAGAAGAACATAATACTATTATGCTATGAAAGAGTGTCCAAAGGAGGGCCACAAAGATGGTGAAGGGTGTAGAGAGCAAGATGTATGAGGAGCAGCTGAGGTCACTTGGTTTGATCGGCCCCGAGCAGAGCAGGCTGAGGGGAAGCCTCATGGCAGCCTGCAGGTCCGTGTTGGCCAGCTTCAGCAACTGGCTCCACTGCATAAGGTAAAGGTTGATGAATGTAAGCTCAGCCAAGTCCTCCAGAGACCCAAAATCCATCACCATGCATCACTGTATGAAAACTTCCTGCCTTTGGCATCCATGCCCGGCTACCGCATCCCCCATGGAGGGCATCAGCTGCTACAGGAAGCTGTGGTACCTGCATGGGCAGAGCCCAGCAAAAGCTTTACACCATAATATAGATCCAGAATTTAATTCTGGGGGAACCAAACTAACATTCATGAAGGATTTGCTTGGGCAAACTTGCTTGTAAACAATCACATGTCACAGAATAAGAAAATTGCTGGAAAGGCATGCAGCAATGGAGCACTTACCAGATCCATTTTTTGGCATAAAAAATAAGACTAGTGATATAGTTGATCACAGGGTTGTTTGTTGTTGTTATTCTCAGCAAAACACATTTAAACGGGCAATTTCAACTCTGCCTGGAAAACACAGACAGCAAAAGCAACACAGAAGGGATGCGTAGGTGAGCATACTGGATGCTAGTCATTCATTTTGTCTGCTGTTATGGGCCTAGGAAAACTGATAAAACTGTGTATAGGAACCAGTCTGTGCTGAGGAATACCCTGTCCTTTCCGGTGACACACTCTGGAATGAGATTTAGATATTGCTTCAGCAGATGCTTTACATTATTATGGGATTTCAAGCAGGCAAATATAGGAGCTTTGTTTTCCCTGCTGCTGAATGGCTTACATCATCTGTAACTTTCCTACCACGAGGTCTTATTTCAAACAACAGCGATGGGGAAATTATCCTGAGAACCAGACATGTTAGCTTTACTCTGACTGATCAGGGAATTTGATCAATTCCTCATTGTTAGGTGTTTAGCTGAAGAGGGATTTCATCCCCCTCACACAGAGCTGCTCCGTGCTGGCACCGAGCTGAATATGCCCACATTTTGATGGGGGTGACAGTCACTCCAGCACAGAGGACCCTGCACATCACTTCAGGACAGAGTATGTGTTCAATACATTTTTATGAGCTTTTCTATTATTTGCTAGAATGCTTTTTTGCTTTCACATAACTGGAAAGCTGCAGCCAGAGAAGAGGGAGGACTCCCAACAAGGATTCCCAACAGCAATAGCTAAGTCAAAACCCTCTGTTACATGGTTATTAGCCCCAGATATCAGTGGAAAACCAAACATGCAGATTCTGTCATGGAACAACACAACATTCAGATGTTTCCTACCAGATGATAGGAATGATTTAATAATAGCTTCAGAACCTGCTGTACTTATTAAGCTAAAGTCTCACGTGGCCTGCAGCAAAATTGGATGACTCAGACTCAAACATAATACTCTGTCCTCTGCAGCAGAAATAAGAGCATTGTGTTTGGCAGAGGAATCAGAAGAAACCCACTCCTTCCTAAACCTAAACTTTACCCTGGATGTTATTTGGCTGCTCCAGAACTCAGGAGTTATCGACTATTATTTATTTATTTATTTATTTATTTTTAAAGCTAGGCTTCCCATACCTACTGGGCAGTGAAGTCCATCTCTCTTTCAGCTTGATCCTGACTCATGCTGTAACTCATGTATATATATATATATATACACGCACACACACAAATGCATCTTCATCCCTCTTGATTTAGCATATGAACTCAGGCTGCTGCTTTGAGTTCTGACCTCAATGCAAGCTGCTGCTGGTTTCTGAATAACCTGAGAAATTCAGGCCACCTGTTAAGGATTTGGGTACCAGATAAACTTAAAAACTGCAGTGCCCAAGATGGCAAGGACATTTAAAATTTTTGAATTCTCCAAATGTTTGCTCCTGAGCTACGCAAGTGAAAGGAGAATGACATCCTAGAAAAAACATCCCGAGGTATTAGATCTTTACTGTAGCCTGTCAGTACAATTGCTAAAGTACTAACAGTTAGAAAAGGCTAAGCATCTCACTGTAACTCCACTCTGCCACAGTTCATCTGTCTAATACAATCTCTCCACAGTTTTACCTGCTGTGAATCTTTATGTGCAACAAACAACAGAAATTAACTTGGTCAGAGATCGCAGGCCACAAATAAAAATTAAAAAAAATCTAGCAAACATGAAATCGGTGTCCTGCAATCTTGCAAGGGAAAACTACAAAGTCAGAGCCAGGCTTATGCAAGAAAGTGATTTGTAGGGATGAGGAAAAATGAGAAGTTTTAGTTCTTTCTTTTTTTCTGTTGCATTTTTGAAGATGCACTATGAATGTGATTAGATGAGGAGAATCAGCTAGTATGATGGTAAATAAATGCAAGTATCAGAATAATGTACAGTCTATGATGCTTAGTTTTGAAGCATGAACTCTACCCACAGCTCTAGACTCAAATAACCGTGGTAACCTAAATATCATGGAGGGATTCAGACTCACAGAGGACACCTTGCACCTGACTTGAAAAGTACTTGGAAAACATCATCTTCACTTGGGTTCTCCACTAGTTGCTCATCCAACCTGGCTTCTACCCTTCCATCCCAAGAGCAAAGGAACTAAGTGGTCTGTGGAGAGGAGAAAATATAGATGTGAGCACAAAAGTGTCAAGCTTCAAATAAGCCCTCTGGCAATTGAAAAATCATAAGATCATTTGGGGACAGCGGTCCTCTCACCTCAGTCTGGAAGTGCTGCTCAGCACTACGGGGTGCCAGTAAGGACCTTTGGGGTGAAATGGCCCTTCCCCTCCCTCTTGTTATCCCAACACCAGATTTTCACTTTTCTTTGTAGCGTCTCAGTCAATTCAGTCTTCTGCACTTTGCAGTCTTGGCTTTTTTGCTAGTACCCATCCCACATTCACATTTCCATAGCACCCCAGCCGTACCCTGCATTCAATTACATCATCACTCGATGTCTTCCTTTATCTTTCATTTACAGTATCGAACCACCTTTCGGTCTCTGCATTGCCTTTTCTCAATCTGTAGCTAACGTTTCATAGGAAAAGGACTTTGCTCTCTTTCAGATGAAACCTGTTCAAGCTCTTGACTGCAGCCGTCTGCGGAGTCGCTGGAATGTGCCTAATCCCAGAGCCTTTCGCTTGCTCTCTTCTCTCCTTGTCCTCTTCCTAAGCCTGCATACACAGTTTGTAAAGGCAGAGGGGGACTTGGTGATTCCTGGAGATGCAGAATGACCAGCCGCTACATGATCCTCTCTGCTCTCACTGTGACATTTCACCCACAAAACAACACACTTTATTTGGGCAGTTTGGCTTTTTCCTAGTATTTACAGAAGCACAGGAAAGAGCTATTTTTAGGCAAGAGATATTCAGCATTTGATGCCAACCTTTCACTTACCTCACTGGTTTCCAGCAACTGCCCTTTTTCCTCATCCATTGTCTTTACTTATGCTAACACATACTGTACTACCTTTTTTTTCGTTTTGCTTTGTTTTTTGTTTTTTAAAGTGTGACACGCAGATATACCTCTCCAGGAGAAAAAAAATGACTCATTTGAATTTATTTTTATCTGGTCAGTTATTTAACAGCCACAACAAAGGATATTCTATGTATGTGTGCGTATGCACCCTTATCATATGCCACAGAATACAACCGGACAGACAGTCCCTTACAATGTGAAGGTGTGGTGTAAACCATTTGTGGAAAGAGATCTTAAACATCTTCCATTTCTCAATGGCTTGAAAAACTTGCCGTGAATATTGCTGTCAGCCACCAGGAAGGAAATGCTTTTGGAATCTCATCCAAGTGAAAGACATTACTCGGAGCATCAGCCTTTTAACAGCATTCCTGTGTTTACACTTACACGGCAGTACATGCACAGCTTAGTGTCATGTGCTGCCTGAAATGTCTGGACCACTGATAGTATTACTGAAATGTGGCTAAATATTTGTAACTTGCCTCTGTAATAGAAGAAGGGAGAGAAACACCAGCCCCAATATCATCATGAGGTGAAGAAAACATCCTTTAAATTCTCTATTTCAGTACAGTGTCAAAGATGATTTTCAACATGTATTTGACAGCTAATATCCTGGTGCAGGAGATGAGCAGAATCCCCGAAATAGGCCTAAAGAAAGTTTGGCTTTTGTATCCATAGACTACAGAGCCGTGAAAGTTTCACTGCAGCAGCAGGATAATTACGCTACATGTATACGTCAATAGAGAAACACAGAGGAAGAAAATAAAAAACAAGCATCAGCTAATGATGTTAATTCTCTCATTCCCAACTCATAATCAAAAGAGGGGATAAGGACATTTTACAGCAATGAAGTTTATTAAGCTCTGAAGCAGTGAGACACATAACATGCTGTCAAAGTCGCTGGACGCAAGGCTGAAGTAGAGCAGCAGTTAGAGCAGCTCCTTCTCCCTTCCCAGCTGTAAGGAGGACAGTCAGATTTTTAACTGAGCGTGGCAGAAGATGTAGCTCAAGGTTACTGATGCCCCAGAGCACTGAGATGCAGAGCTCCCGGTGAGAGCAATGGAGCCCTGCGTCTGCGGTCACTTTGCAGGCGCAGCAGCCTGGGAGCAGAGGGGAGAAAGAGTCCATGCTATCACCCTGATAATTCAGCGAAGAGCAAAACAAAATCAAAATAGATTTGCTGTGAGGTGAAAGTGACATAGTTCAGAATGAGAACAACCTATCAGATAAACTTCAAGGTTGGGGAAAATCACTACATAATCTAATCTAACCTCCTATATAATATGCGGGCCATAAAATTTCATTCAGACCAGAGAATACCACCATCACCAGTTCCAGGCCTAATAATTTGATCAGATTGTAAACAATCTTTCTCAGCTGAACTCTGTATGAAGAACAGCCAGGCTCCAACAGCTCTAAATAACCTCTGATTTCTTTTATACCATATTACGCCTACGCAACTTTGAGCAGCACTTCTCATACAAACAACTCCAGGCATCAATCACTGGAGAAAAGCACCAGCACCAGCTGAACGGATGCTCAAGTGTGAGTGCTGCTGCAGAGGTCTGAGGTAGTGTGACATTGGCATAGACACATAATGGATTCCCATTATTATTCCAAGGATATTATGCAAGAAATACACACAGTAACCTTCAGAAGTGGCGGGCAGAATCCCTTCTGGAGTTTCCTAGCTGGCAGAATATACAGGAATAGGCATGTTTCGGTCCATGGAGCAGGTTCAGCAGCTTAACTTTAAGGCAAAAGAAATCAAAGTGATCTGTGAATACACCACCACCTTCCTCGCTACCTGCTTATCTCCTCCCCACCCTATAAACCCTCCCAATGCACAAAAGAGGCAAACCTCCACTGCAGCATCTCCAGCGACAGCCAAGTGAGGGTGCAGGTACTCTGGTGGAGCCTCCTGCTCCCGATCAGGCAGAACAGAAGCTTGTACCCGAGCTTTCTTGTACCCGAGCTTTATGTTTTCTTATACATAAAGGCCCAAGCTGTTACTTGCCTGTTTATTGGAGGCACTTTGGGCACTTTCTGATCGGAAATTCTGTTCAAGACCCTCAGACACATAGTTTTAACCACGATTGTTTTCCTTTCCAAGCATTTTTTCCCCTGACGCAGGTGACTGTCCTCCTTCCCTCCTAGATGAAAATAAGGAGGCAGAATATACCCATCTGACTGGAAATAATGATGTTGCACAACCCACAAAACCATTAAATGAAAAAAAAAAATACCTGTTCAAGTTGAGAAGGGTATTGTTTTCAAAACAAAAGGTTCTAATTTGTTCTCTTAATGAACTATTTTCATAACCCTCACAGGAGACAGGAGCGCTGTCTCAGCAGGGATGTCTACCCTCCAAACAATAAATGGAGCATTTCTTCATGGAGATGTAAAAGATGAAGTAATCAACATTTCTCACTTTACAGCAGAACCCATTTTTATTCTACACAGAAGATAAATAGATAAAATTCACAATTACTGGCATTAAAAACAAAAACCAAACCCTGCAGTCTTATTCCAATTCGTCTCTACCTACTGGTCATTCACGTTTCCATAGACAAAATGTTGTCAGTCTTGCTGAATGAATGAATGAATATTGACACCCAGTAATAACAAAACAGTTTGTTCACAACCTGGGGGACCCTTAGGGTTGTTACAAAAGAGCAGCAATCTTCATCTTTTCGTTGAACACATTCGTTGCTGGGAGGAACCGAAATGTGGCACATTAGCAAGGAAAGAGACGTCGGTGCAGCGGGAGTCCCAAATCCCTCCTGCCATCAGTGGAAGGAAGGACTCAGCCCAGCACCTCAAATGTTTTCACAGTCCCATATCCAAGTCACTTCAGCACAACAGCTATTCAAATAAATAAATAAATAACAGCAGCAGCCCCAACAAGTCAAACATGTAAAATCCAAAACACGGTTAAACATCTTTACAACGTGTAGCTGTTAAATATAACTGAAAGCATCCCAACCAAAGACTTCAGCCCTGATCTGCTGCAGAATTCTGTGGCATTTAAATACATCCTAAAGCCTAAATGCAGCATGGATTTACCGGTACAGACTAAGTGTCTCCCCCGGTCTCAAGAGGTTTATTCAAAAGGTGTACAGTTAACCAGTGATCTAGGTAACTGCAGCTTCAGAGCCTACATAGAGCATTCACTTGCAAAAGACTTTGGTACCTGCCATAAATCTTTGTGGGACTGAGGTCTTCCCTATGTCTCTGTTCAGTGAAAAATAAACACATTCTTATGCTGTTCGGATCAAGCATAAAGCACATGCTGAATCAAAACAGTGAAATAACTGATCAGAGACTGAACAATTACAAAACAGTCCTGGAAATTAAGTATTGTGCCAACACATGGAACATAATACCAGCAGCTGATGAGACATTTCTCCGTGTTTTGCCAGGCTATTTTAGAGTGCTGTTTTGTTAATCAAGTACAAACACTACTGCATTGTTTCACAGAACTTACAGCACAGTTCAGAACAAGACATGTGCCTAGAACTTCAATAAATACACTTAAGAACAGTACACAGTTTAAATTATCTAACCTTCACAATCTAAGTATAAACACCTCATACAAAAAATTCCTTTTTACTTTGTACACGTTTAAAAAAAGATCACAGAAGCATCTGTTTTGCAAAGGAGATACCTGTATGAAGAAATGATATGTTCTGAAGACATTAAATTGTCTATTTGCTGGGTAACACTAGTTACTGAAATGTTCTCTTACAACCTACCACCTAGGTAATTTTTCTTCTCTTATATACATACATATTTTGGCTCTGAATCTGAAACTCAAAGCCACTTGAAATTAGCCACTTGAAAGAGATTTCTGGTTATTAAGGCCCTGATCTGACAATGAACTCCAAGTGCACACACCACCACCGGAGTACCCAAGAAAGATCATTGTGGCACTGGGCACTAAAGCAGCACTCTTTTTCAATCCTGTAATGCTGAAGTGTGGCAGCACACAGTTCTTTGCCACCCCAAAGGAACCACCTGTCATTTCAACCCAGCCTAGAGGAGCAGCACAACAATTACACGACGTTTGCACTACCAATTTATAATGCCCTGAAAATTGTTAGAGCCCCCCACAGGAAATTCTGACTCATAACCTACTTCTTCTTGTTGCTTGGGACTCCGTTTTGCACAATCCTAACTGAGGGCTAACATCCACCCAGAGAGTCTGTGGAAACCGCTAGCTGTGGTACACCGCAGCTGTAAATTCCATTTCATTACCTACCGAAAGGTTGGATGTTGTCCTTGGGAGCAGAATTTGTGCTATAGTTAAAAACTAATAATATGGTGAGGTTATTATTGTCTGAGCAGCTTTGAAATCCTAATAGCAGTGTACATTAATAACCAGCTGGTCTTGCCCTCTATAATGCGATGCCCTTGATCACAGCGATGCACACGATAACATAAGGGATACTTTGCTCACTGACACAGAGACATTTCACTGCTAGGCTGTCTGTTATGATTTCAACATCCTTCTGCTCTACTTCTGACTTGTTTTTGGAAAACACACAGTACAGCGCTTTAATTAAAACATCCTATCAAAAGAAATTAAAAGGCACTTGGTATTTCTCTTTGGCTCAGTTGAGGCGCTCTGCTAAAAGCTTCCCAAAGTTCCTGTCCCTCCATCTGATGAATAGTTGCCATCCTGAGGTACTTATTCATGTGCAAAAATAAGAGCTTCAGGGATTTACCGGTTGCATTTCTCAAATTGCTTCCAGTAAACGTGCAAAAATTCTTCACCAAATAGAGTCTCTTAAGTATAGAATAACACATTCTGTGAAGTTTTTTTTTTTCAGGGGAGAGCTCTGGTCACTTACACAGTCATTCTTCCAAATCTGGTCTCTCAGCTCAGTGTTCTTTAAACCTGGGAAAGGAGAGCAATCAGTCAGGAGAGCCTTAGGTGTGAGGTGTAACAGCCACTAACTTAAAAGGCAAGTTTTGCCTTTTGCTATGTGTTTTTGTATTCTATTTCACTGCTCCAAAACAGCCAAGGAACCCAATTTAGATTTTGCTTAGATAAGTGTAACCCCTGTGATTCACTGGATTTTTTTTTTCCCCTCAAAACCTTGTAATTTCAGTCACCCTTTCCTTTAGAGAGGCCTTTTAGCAAAAGTAACATTTGAAACTACCAAACAATACACAGAAAGCAAGCAATAGAGTAGCTTCTTCTTCCCCACCTGCACGTTCCATGATGAAAATCAGAAATATTCCATATTCAGGAAAAAAACAAACCCTAAGAGACCATGACAAGTCTGTTTTCAGGTGCTTGTTAAAATACAAGGTTCTAAAGAAAAATAATCGTGATTTAAGAACATTAAAAAAGATTACTTTTTTAAAGAAAAATTGAAAGAGACAAATGGACATATACAAAACTTATTACATTCTGTCTACATAGGGGTATTAGCTTATTAACATGTTCTTAAACTGTTATTAAAGACCAACAGCTTTATATAACACTTACAGGGTATGATCTGCATTACACCGAAGTTCCTTCTGAATGAGACGGAGTAAGAACTGTAAAGAGAGTCACAGTATCTGTGTTACTATCTGTACAGATATACCAACAAGCTAAAATTCTGACTAAGATGCACACTTTTATTCAGAGTTCCTCATTTGAAACACTACCCTGCAATGCTGAAATCAGTAAAAACAAATAAATAAATAAATACAAAAATTATAGGTGCTTAATCAATGTTTGGAAGAGGAGTTTTCACAATGAACTTGTAACAAAAAATAAATCTCCTTTTTGCAATTGAGAGACCAATTCCTGTGTAAAAAAAAAACAACACAATGGTTTTCCAAAGTTATTTAACCAGCAGATGTGTAAAGAAACCAGCAGAGGGAACCCAAGACTTCAAGAAAACATGGCAGATGGAAATTTTGGATCTTAAAATTATTTCAGCTGCTATTCTGAAGAAGAGTTGTGTGTGTGAAAAGCTTTAATCACACAGTTAGTCAAGATGAGTGATGTTAGTCATGTTTACTTGCATGTGCAGGATCAGGACTTTCAAATGCATTTTAAAAGGTGTGCTTGTGGAGACAGTCCCCAGGAAAGTGATTTCAGAAACAAAATTTGAGGACTTCCACATATATTAAAAGACAGAATTAGAACTATTCCAGGATTCCTCACTATTAAAGGTTTCCTTACCTTCAGAGTTTCACTGTTATAAATGGAATTTTCTTCAACGTTATTATCAGAATATTATTAAGTATTGCTGGTTTAAGGTTTAAGATATTAAACCTAACATTTTGGAGATATGTGAACAGCAAAGCATGACTGATCTGAATACCATGTATGAGGCTAACCCCCCTCCAGACATCTTTGAGTAAATAGGAGTTGAATACAGGCATCTATACTCTGCACTGAAAATAACAGTGAAAGGAGTTATAAAAAAAGCTTCACAAGAGCAGAGTCAATCCTGTCAATAACAGTGCTTTAAAAATGCATTTTAAATGATGCAGCAAAGAAATGTGGGATTTTTTTTCATTTGTTTTTAATAAATAACTATAAAAAAGCAGAGTTTTAAGTCTACTTAGGGAAACTACAATTTCCCAAACCCCACTGCAGCACAGAATGGCTAATACTGTAAACAGTACAAACCATAGAGCTGTTGACTATTAGAGGGAACATACTTTGAATATTAACTTATCTAATTCAATTAATTTCCATGGATTTCACATCTTACATGTGGAAATAAATAGTTTACAAATTCGGGCTTCAGTTTAGAAAGAAAGCCTCAATCCCAACTCAAAACAAAAAATTCTGCTCGTCTCAGAGAGTGGTCTGACACACTGAGCATCAGCTCCTCTGCAGAAGTACAGGGCTTAGTGGAATACCCTGCAGGCACGGGGTTTGGTCTGGGCACAGCCAGTAGAGAGGAAGGTGTATATCTCAAGTGTTTCACAGTCACCCCACACTTTCATGAGCACTTCCATCCAGGACTTCAAAAGCAGAGGATAAGCAAGTGACACTTCAGGACATCTCTGAGGTAGAGTCATAGTAGCACTCTGCTCTGCTGGAGCGGAGCAGACAAAGCTGGTACAGATGCCTGCTAGGGAAATCCGTGGCAAACACAAAAACATAACCTACAGGTTAACCTGCAGGTGGCTGCAGCAAGACTGACTTCAAAAGGTACAACAAGACACTCCTTGCCTCATCTTGTGTCTTCTTTGGTCTTTAAAGCAAAGCAGGGCATGTAAGGATTAAAAAACCTTTTCAGATCTTCCCATCCAGCATACAGGATCTCAAACAGGAGGAGGAGGGAGGAAAGTGGATATGCTCTGTACCGTGTCACGCTCCTTTTCCCTAAGCATCTGTGCCTGGTTACTGTCAAAAGCGAGGAAGGCAGTTTTTGTTTAACCTAGTACAGCAGTGTCGGGGCCTATCTGGAGAATGTGACGTATTAACTTCCAGCAGTTTCATTATCATAGTGTTTTTGGTGATACAGCAACGTAGCTAAACAGTTGTTACTACTTCAGTAAACCAGCTTTAAAGAAAACAGAAGTAATTCTTTCGTGAGTGGAATCTGAGGCATCTTCCAGCTCTATATAGGAAGGTTTGCTTACAATTAGGCCTGCTGTAATCAGCTCAGCCAGTGATTAACAGATGTGTATTTCTTCAGAAATGGAAGTGCATCAGAACTAATCTGCACTTCTGATTAAAATTAAATGAGAATTTCAAAATGAGCTGCTTTGCTCTTTTATTGAAAATTTCCTACGCAATTGGATGTTGGTTATGATGGACTACTGAATTTGCAAAAGGAAAATGTGCATTTTAATATATATAGTTTAGCATAAAGAAAATACATAGCAACCAAGCAGTGCTTTTAGACTTACTAGCAAGGCACACGCATCTGCCACCATGAGCATGTAAAACACATTGTTCCAACCAGAAGGGGAAATGAGACCAGCCAAGAGAGGCCCCAAAGCCGCACCTAAAATTGAATATTGATACTGTCAGAATGATGCAAAGTAAGACTTACTAGGCTGAAAGACAGCTATTCTGAGTTAGAGCATCAATTTATCCACCTAGATAACTCAGTATTACCCTATGGATTAAAATGTCCCAGGAAGTGTGAAACATAACTGGTACAGCTGGGAATCTAACACAGGGGAAACTGTGGGGAGACTAGAAGTTTGAAAAATGCCATTCTTTGGCTCACAGAAAAAGAATGCCCATCCCACAGCAAGATAAATCCTACTCAATTTTCCCTTCTACATGCCAGTGCAGAGGCCGTGACTGCAGGTCTCACAAACAGCCCCCATGGCATCTACTTTTTATATTTGCACTCAGTATCAGTCTATCACCCTCTCCCTCCCTCCCTCAGATATAGGAACATTAGGGAGGCTTATGGCTCCCTAATCTTCTTTGTGAAAGATCTTCACAAAGATCTTTTGTTTTAACCTACCCCAGCAAAGGCAGGTTACCTTCCAGCTCTGGCTTACCTACAGATCCTGTTCCATCGATGATTGCTGTCACTGTGGACAAGGCTCTTGCATTCCCTTTCAGACTTTTATGGGTACCCTTAAGAGACAAAGACTGCTTAGAACCATCCTGAGCTGAACCCTCTATGTGAGATGTACATTGTGAAGTTGCCTAAAATATCCTAGCTCAGATCCTTTTATCGCTACTCAAAGAAACCCTCCACTCAATCAAATGGTTGCCTACAGTGTTCTCCTTTATTCAACCAGTTTGTTTAAACAACAATAGCTGTGAACCTTTCTCTTCTGCGCATTGTGGATTCAAGCAACAAGGACAACACTATCGCTTTGCATTATGCTGCAAGACTGTTTCCATGGCCATCTTTTCCTCTACTAATACAGCAAAGCTCTGTAGAACAAAAAAAGGTTCTGCTGTGACAAGAATACTAGAATACCAGAAATTTAAATATAAGCTGAAAAGCTAATTCAAAGAATCTGTGGGCCAAAAGAAGCCCTTCAGTCCCAATTTTAAAAGGCAGGTTTTCAGAACTACAAAAACAACAACAAAAAAAAACAACTGATGAAGTGAATGACTTTGCAACAAGACAGATAAACTAAACATATCAGAGAACTGCTAATCAGACAGACTTATCTTCGTACATTGAGGAGAATACACTCAGGTAAGCAGTGATTATGTAAACTGAGACCTCGCTCAAGTCAGATGTTTGGTTGCTGACACCTGAGGAATCAGTTAGCCCCTTCAATCTTCTTCCCAACCAACAGGTAGGCATTTTGTAATGTCAGGCCCCACTCTCTAGCTAGCAGTCCCTTCAACAAGGTTAAGGATCAAACCAGTTTTAATACAGGACCTCTAAAACAATCTCAGTGGCTGAGTTCAACACAGCTTATCCACCTCACTTTGCTTCAGGACAGTGCAGCTCCTTCACTGACAATCCTACAGAAGTCAAATGGCTCTCTCTGGAGGCCAAAGCTGCTATGCTGGAAGCAGAAGGGAAGCCAAACTCACCAAGTCAGCAGAGACAGCAGTAGTGATCAGTGCGTAAGGTCCATTCACCAGGGCACCACTGATAAGCAGCATCACTGTTGCAAGTTGAACAAAAACAGAAAATGTGAGTTGCCTGAATGACTGAACTGTAAAAACAGGAAATGTCAGCCTGTGGTTTTCAAACAGTTTAATCCTTCCTTGGCTCCCCTGGCCTCATTACATGGGACAGGAAGAAAAGCTACATTTGTATCTCCCTGCAATGCTTTCTCCACAGTGTAAACTCCCCAAAATAACAGTTAAAAGTACTGAGTTAAAAGTACTTCCCAGGGCCCTTACTGATCATGGTAGTTCAGGGAAAGAGGGAAGTCTAACCAAACTGATGCTAAGCACAGAGGATGCTCACAGGAAGTCAACCATAAGCACACACCAAGCACCAGAGAGCCCTAAAACTTATCAAGGCCTTTATGTAGGCGAGACATTACTGTCAGCTCTTGTGATTCAGCTTCTGTTTTCATGTAATAGATACGGGATTCAGTCTACATATGTAAAGTTAAAGTCATTTTCAAGAGTACTGTAAGTAGTCTTTAAACCACTATAAGTAGTCTTTTAAAGTGTCTGATATTTGGAAAAGGGGATAGAATAAAGCCTATGCAGACATAAACAAGCTCCATAAACAAGACTAATGATATTACCTAAATCTCTTATCTCAATGATTAGTGGACATGATCTAACGTTATTTGTTAACTAAATCATGTCACCACTTAATTATTTCCTATCCCCTTCTCACAAAAATCCTTGAAGAGACGGTGTTCATTACACATATCCTCCTCTCAGGGAGAAAGAAAAAAGGAAAAGGATCATAAATGGATAAATGGAAAGGAAAGGATCATAAATGAGAAGTTCACATAAAGCGAGGCAGAAAATAATTTAAAAATACTCACCTACAGTAGCCTCAAGGCCCATTTTACTGACTGCAGAGAACATGTACAACTGCAAAAATGAAAACACAGACATGTTATAATACCAACACCCTCATTAATGGTAAAATCTCTATTTTCCCCATTTTAGGTAAAAGATCTGTTGGTATTATGTGAAAAGTAGTTCTCACATCCTAGGTTTTACAAAACCTTTTTTAGACCACAGCAGGATGGTTGTTTCATTTGGACAGATCAGGGAGATAAGGAGCATGCTCCTCTTCCTCAGGTGTTCTTTCAGGAGAAAGGGCTATATTATGAGAACACTCAATTTTAAACTCTCCAATTGCCAGCTGCGACAAAGCACTGAATAGAGCTCACAAAAGAATCAAAACGCACAGAAAAACGCACCTCATGTGTCCAACTGCCAGTTTTCCAAAAAGAGCACAGCAGTTTTAGCCTTTGAGCAACTAAAATTCTGGCTAAAAACTGGACATCATATTTTACAAAAGAGCAATAAACTTTTCACATAATCCTGTAACAAGCAATGCATTAGGCTTGTTTCATTGCTTAGTAGAGGCAGCCCAAATGTCCATATTTGTTCACATGCTCAACTTCTTACGCTTTTAACCTGGCCTGAACTACATGTTCAACTTAGAAAATGCCGCTTGCAGAACTTCCTGAGTGCTGTCAAAGCCCCAGCCACAGCTGTCAGAGAGAGGCGAACTCTTACTGTGGGTGCTGCCAGCAACAGCATCATTCCGCAGGTCGATGCCCTCTTCTCTAGCCTGTCTGAAATCAGGCCTGCCAAAATTCCACCTGAAAGCAGAGACAGGTACGTGAGGAGAATACTCTGTGTACGTTTTACACAGAAGATATCAGCTACACTTAACGAAACCCAACCCAGATTAAAACAATGTAATAGGACTTTTAATGTACAGTTGCACACAGCAGCACAGATCTCGGGCCTGATGACACAATTTGCACCTAGCAACAACCCCATTAACCCAACCAGGGTTGACTTGGAAGGTCAGGCAGGAATGGGCAGTTTTTCTGCCTCACTGGTTATTGCAACTGAATTTCCAAGCCGGTGGTAGGGAAGGGGGTAAAACAGAGGTGGAAGTATTTAGAAATCATTGTTCTGCTGCTTTTGAGTGCAAAATGCCTTTGCACCAGGTGGTCCCATTCTGCCTGGAATTCTGGGATCCATCTGTGCCCAGTTGGTCACTGGTCCCTTAACTCCCCACATGCAACAGTAAACTTAGCTGTAGTGTGCTCTGTTCATTTCCCAACAAGGGAAAATGAGCTATTTTAGATCCCAGGGCAAATTAAATACTTGTTTTTATCTCCAGGCAGTCACTCTAGGCTCTTCAATTTCCCCTTCTGGTGTTTGCAATGACTGTACACAGAAGCACTAACTGGAGTGCGTGGCAGGAACAGGCTGGAAGGACTGAGGGAAAGGAGCTGCCACAATGATATAAAGGGAGAAGGAAAGGAAGTTCTCTGGATTCTCCAGATTCCTCAATATTGCTGGGCCTGCCTCTCCCTCTCCAGCTGCCCATCTCCAAAATGCCTACATCCCACTCAGATTTAAATATAAATGCCAAGGGCCCAAGCAGCACAAGCACAAGCTTGTATTCACAGTTGAATGAAATGCTGCTGAAAGAGGTCATTCACATCCCTAAGGTGATGTCTAACTCTGGCTCTGGGATGAAATAAGCAGTGAAAAATAGCTGAAGTGACATCCAGAACAAGCCCAGAACAGTAAATACAACCCACCTTGACACCTGTATCTTGAACTACCAGGGTCTACATCGTTCTTGATCCAGTGAAACTTCCCCACCATGAGCACCATTTTCCAATAGACTGATACAGGGCTTATTTCCAAAAGGCACTCAGGGAGGGGTCACATAAATCAGCTGGGCATTGAGTTGATTATGCCAGATTCTCAATGTCCAACCCAGCTCTTTACTTAGTACCTTTACTGCTACTCTTCTTCCGTTTATATAAGGTACAAGACTAACAATACATATAAGCTGTGTGTACCAGTGTTTTTTGCTAAACTGGTCTGATTAAGGATTGATATTCAAGCTTACCAAAGATTCCACCCACATCAAACAATGTAGAAAGATCCCCAGCTCTTTTGGCATCAAGATGTTCTAGCAAGAGAAAAAAAAATAATTCCATAATTTCCAAACCACAAAAAGCAGATATCTCAAGTCTTGTCATGCTAGGGTAAATACCTCTTACATCAGCACTGTTTGTTCACAGGAATAAGCTAACAGAAGGTGTTGTAAGGTATCATTTCATAGAGCAAACAAGAACATATCATAACTGGTTATTCCGTTATACAATCTTTTGAATGCAATTATATCCATGGCAGGACACTTTAACACTTCAGTTATAGATAAAGCCCAACCGATAGAGCTGTTGATTGTTCAAGTTTGGCTTAACAATATTGCCATTTGTGAATAGCCACAGAGTCATGAACAGTTAACATATACTCCTAAGTGAGGCTCTTGGCTCTAAAATGATTATTAGTATACATTTGGACTACCTACAGAGCTTCATCCTGGAGGCCTCCATCACCAGACAGGTGATGGTGATGTCAGCCATTAGATTACTGGCCGTGTGCTTGGTGTAACATGCACCGCGCAGTTTATGTGGAATACAGAATCACAGAATTTCTAGGCTGGAAGAGACCTCAAGATCATCGAGTCCAACCTCTGACCTAACGCTAACAGTCCCCACTAAACCATATCCCTAAGCTCTACATCTAAATGTCTTTTAAAGATTTCCAGGGATGGTGACTCCACCACTTCCCTGGGCAGCCTGTTCCAATGTCTAACAACCCTTTCGGTAAAGAAGTTCTTCCTAACATCCAACCTAAAATACAAAGAAACAACAATTTCATCAAGTCCACTGTTTGCCATGGGCAGCAAGGACCACTGTTTGCATATACTTCTGTCTAGTCTAACTCATGCACTATGGGGTCAGGGTTCCAAGAGCTTATCAGGAAGTTTGGCAACCAAGTTAAGTATGACATTTCAAAAGCAGCAACGTTTCTAAACACCTTTGGTAGTTTTTAAAAGCTTCTGAAATACATTTGATAGAACAGTATCTGCTAAAATAGTGCTGTCAGTGGCACTACCATAACCTCACCAACAATGAATCTGCTACAGCACAGACTGGAGAACTGTAATAAACTTCATTAATCCTCCTGTTACCAGCCAGCTGCTTTCAAGGTATCCTATCTTGCAGGAGGTTATTGTTTATTTGGAGTCCACAGAACAGCCTTTAGCTGTAGTATTTTCAGCTGTGTGCATTTCAGTAGATTGTTTAACCTGTCTCCCTCCACTGGCTGCTATTGCAACACTTGTCCAGCACAGCATTTTAGTTAGCTGGGGGCTTAAAGGTCACATCATGACTCACAAGAACAGTAATTTCTCTAGGGAGAACTCCTACCTCCGTACTCTACAGCACAAACGAAAGCGCAGTGCTACTGAACACATAAAGAACCTCATTTAGATTTTTGGTACACGTTTTAATTAGGCACTTGATCATTTTAGAACATTATTTAAAAAAGTATACTTCTCTGATTTGTTTGCAAGGGCTGAAGTCACAGCATTGCAACTTGGATTTTTTGATGATAAACCACTTTTTTTTCTCTTTTTGAAAATACTTTCCAGTAAAATTGAATTCATAAAACTGAGAAATATGTTTGTTGGTGACTTAAAACTCCTGCTACTCTTGCAAAGATAGTCCATTTCAGAAGCAGTAATGTTTACTTTCTTATTTATTTCAAGCTCATATTTCTACACACTTTGTAGTCATAATTCTGTTTCTCCTTACTGTGATACTTACCCACATTTGTGATATAGAGGGGAAGCCAGAAGAGGAAAGTATAGCTCACCAGTTTTGCAAACAGAAGACAAAGGGAGAATTCTATGACTCCCTAAGATAACAAAGGAAACAGGAAGTTAGTATCTTAACAGAGGCTGTTATCTGCTTTCAAAGATCACTATGAAATTGTTTCTAAGAAGCATTTTACCCTTTTTTTTTCTCTAAAAAATTCCCTGAAGGCATTCTTCCCCTGAGAGCATAAAACTTATAACCGAGCTGACTGTGATATTCTACTTATATACATTCTCTTAATTATAATGAATTGAACAGAGAGAACACCAAAATGAACAGGAAGGATTTGATTCTGTCCGGAACACCTGCATCGCTTGTTTTCCTCATTTAGAGACTTTTTATGCAGCATTGTATGGGAGCATATTCCAGAGGAATGGACGTATTTTTATGTTCTTTAGATCTGCCCTTCAGATGGGGTCAAAGATCTCTCCCTTATTAACTCTATACAAACAGCCAGTTCACTGGCATGACACAGTTCACGTTAGTATGTGACAAGAGCACACTGCAGATAGGGCAGATGCCTATTTCAAACACTAATTTGTTCCATCCTCTTTTGTGCTGGGTAGATGAAAGGTTTACTTATTGGACAGAGCTGCAACTAAACTGCCAAATTAACCTATCTTCATTCCCCTTACCATCTGATATTTTTTGTGTTGGAGATGGGTGTTTTTAAATCTCTCATATGGTGTACAGCAGTTATCTGCAGGGACAACACGCATACGCAGTTGGCTTCACTTCACATACAGCCGTGACCCTTCCCGAAAGCTGGCAGGAAAAATACTGTGGAGTTACAGAGATTCAAAGAGGCAGCAGTAGCAATTTTTCTACCTATTTTTCCACTTTGCCACAGGAAGAACAGTTGAGACAGAGGATCAGACTGGCAGAATGAGAGAATGCAGGAATACAGTGGGTTTCTTCTGCTACCTTTACACCTGGTCCAAATCAAGTTGGGTATAATTTTTTCTACTTGTGCATTGTATTGAAGCTGATAGACTTCAAGCTGATAGGACAATCAGGCTGATTTCCCTGAACTACAGGAAACTTATTTCCCTTCCTTTTAGCAGCAATCTGAATGTTTGGTCTGTCTCATATTTCTCCATATAAACAATACAAGAGATTTTAAAATAAGAAAAAAATAAAAAAATAAAATAAAAACAATGTTGAGGAGTGGAAAAGAGAAGCCATGGAAAAAAATTCTGACACAGAAAAGTACTTACAGGTTCAGCCTACTCTTCCATTCTCAATACTCATATCAATAACTAAGAACAGTGATTTTTTACATTACAGGCTGCTATAGTATTAATTATAATGAGGTTAAAAAAAAATAATTATACAGCCACTGGAGCCTAGATGTTTGTCTTATGTATCAAAATCTGCTTTAGCCTACATACACCAGAGTTGCCGATCAATGCTTGTGATGCAAAGTTAAGGTCATCTACCACTCCATCTAGAATCTCACGGAAACAAGAAGGCAAAACCTGACTCTTGGAGGAACAAGGAAGAATAGCACAGACTCACAGGTATTCGCAACGCCCCAAGGAAGCTGATAGCTGATGTCCCATGTCTGCCTTCCCCAGTGACCGCACTGCTCGAGTTCTGTGACGCCGTGCAGTTTTCACTGTCAATAAGCAAATGCTGCATCTCTGGATCCTGCAATTTCCCCCATATACAGAAGAGAACAATGTATTAAAATACATATCAAACTGTCAAATCATTCTAAAATAATTCATTTTTAAACAGTGTTGTTTTATTACAGAAAGCTACAGCTTTTAAAACCCCTTATTTCAATGACTGGAGTATAGAGAAAATAGTATATGCAGAAAATGACGTGAAATAAGCCTGGTCATTTATGCTTGTGTGTTAAGCGTTATGGAATCAAGTCTCCATTCTATAGTGACTTATTTCAAGTTGCAAAAAAAAAAAAAAAAAACAACAACAAAAAAACAAACATACAGAGTACGGTCTAAAGGAACAAAATTTCCAGTCTTCCCCTGCACTACTGCTTATACGTGGTGTAATTAAAACTGATAACCTCCTGCACCCTACAACACATTTCTGTATAAAACCATGTATTATCTTCCTTCTGTATTAACACCAAGCTCATTTTTCAGACTCTGTAACATCTTATTCAATAATTTAAGTACAGACAAAGCCGTATTTTCAGTTGAGTTATGGATACTGAACGCTTTCTGTTAAGCAATAATGAATTTTTCACCTGTCTCGTTTGAGTATTGCAATCCACAAATTCAAAAAAAGTCTGAGGTTTACCAATATTGCCTGAGAACTCAATCCTGAGGTCTAAACTAGGAATGATTTCACTCCAATAGTAACTCCACTGGCTGCTAAGAACAGTTGCAGAGCAAGTTATCACTCAACAAGAATAAGCCATCCCAGCCTAGCCACAGACAGATCTCATTATTTTTATCCATTGTGATATTATCCAAAATGTTTGTACACAGTTCATAGACAGGGTGCGGGATTTATGGGTGACCCTACGCTCTGACGAAGCAGGAGCCAGAAGACAGGAAAAAAAATATAAACAGAAATCTAGCTCGGCACTGTAAATCTGTGTTACGGTACATGAGTCACTCCAGCAGGAGCAGCATTCATCTTCTGAATTACTGGAGCAACTTCAAAATTTGAACTATTTTAACAGTAGCAAAGCAAAATACCAGCTACTAACATTAAAAAAAATCAATGGAAGGTAAGTCTAAATAATGCCTTAGGGCACGTCTCTTGCAGAATTTACTCAGCAAACCCAATCGGGATTGTCTGAGGTAACACCGCTCATTTCCCAGACAGGTAGCTCCGAACTTATTTAAGTACAGAGGGTTAAATATGACAGTGAACGTGACCAAAATCCAAATAACTTACTTAGCAATTCATACTGAAAACCTTTATCAACAATTTTTGCACTGCATGTAGCTAAATGATAAATAAAAAACATCAGCCTGTACTGAGCAAGGATAACATTGTTCAGCCTTGTCAGTTCGTCATGGACTGTGATTAGGCACATGGCACGCTACTGATCTCTGGGGAAGGACTCATTATCCCTCAATTTTGTACAATTTTCAAGAGGCCAACCTGACATAAGCGGTAACAAACACATGGAGGTATTCAGGTCGCTTAGCCAAAAACAGGTGTTTTTTTTTTTTTTTTTTTTCCAGTCACTGCCTATCCTGAATATTTATTTTTATAGTAATTGAAGAGGTCAGGAAAACAAACAAACAAACAGTAGAAGCTGCCACTCCAGTGTCCTTGCAGCAGACCAGCTCATAAATGCAGAACATCTGTTGCTTGTGCAAACACAAAAGCTGACAGTGATCACCAGCTCAGCACAGCCGTAACACAACCACTGCAAAAAGGTGTCCAACTCCATTTTGACAGGAGCAAGATTATCTCTTGTCACTGGCAAAAAATCTGGGGGTACTAGGCAGTAACAAAAAAGGGATTTTTGGTTTTGTTTGGTTTTAAAAACTTGTTAGCTCCATAATACAAGCACATAACCTAGCTGGCTATGGCTGATTATGGCTTTGTTGTCATCGTTGTCCCCCTGTTGTGCCCACAAGGGAGGGAACACCAGTCAGTGTGGGAAGGGGCACATCTTCCTTGCCCACTTGCCCTGCAGGCTCTTTGCACAGGCTGACAGGAAGGGGGCCAGTTTGAGGTACCAGCAGAGTTAGAAGAGGAAACTTTGTCAACTGATTTGCTGACCATATTTTAGCTCTGTCTTCATGACTTGTCTACAGTCACCTACTTCTCTTCTTACGTCTTCTCCCCTTATCTTTCAGCTAGTTGTGACAAATGATTTCTGGGCTGGAGTCTGCTCTTGGGCAGCTCAAAATGAACAGGAGTAAACTCAGTATGCTCAGTAAACTCAGGGTACCTTCTGTGTTGAGTTTCATTCCGAGTCACTGAAGTTAGACTGGTCACAGGGGTTAGAGAGAGAGCCAACCAAAATTACTAGCAGAGCCTTTCCTTAAAAAGTTCAAAACCTTTCCATCCCTGCTGATTATAATTCTGGGAAACAATCTATAGGCAAAGAACGAAAAGAACAGGAAGTTTCTATTTTCCTGTAACAGTCTGAAAGAAGCAGAAGTGTTAAAAAAATGCTCTCTCCCCTACCCTATCCTCTCAGGATATAATGTGTCAAGTGCACTGAATATTTCAAACGTGTACAATATTTCAAGTGAAAATTTTCAGTTAATTTTCATCACACAAAAAAAAATTAATTTTGCCCATTAAAGAGCAAATCCAGAGATCAGTTTCCAGTGAGAATCACCAGCACTGATGGTTACAAGCTTTAAGCATGATTCCCGTGAATAATTGCTCCTATTTACAATTCTCTGCCTCCATGCATGCTAAGTGCATACTTTTAGTACATCAAAAAAAAGAAGACATGATACTGTAAGGAGTGGACAGACACCACAGAAGTAGCTAAAGGATTTCAAAAGTATTGTCTTAAAAATACCTGGCAGTGTTTACTTTTGCTGGAACTGTATGAAGATCACAAATTAAAGACAAAAAAGTAAGCATGCTATCTTACTCAGTTTGGCTTGTAGCATTTCTGTTAGATAATGCTTTGTTCTCTTGTCTGACAGTACATTAGTATATGAAATTTGAAGCAGATTTCAGCATTATAAAAGGAAGATCTACCTTTACCAATTATAAATCTAATGTAAACTTTCCATGTGAACTTTAGGAAGTCTACTATGCTATTTTACAATAACACATTGCATTTTACCTGAGGCTTGCTGGCTTCCTTAGCATTTAAGGTTGGCATGTGGACTCTGAATCGAGATGCACCATTCAGGAAGGCGTTAGAACTCTGAAAGAAACAAACAACACCTCCCCATACTTTTGTTGCTTGTTTTTTTTTTTTTTTTTTTTAAAGGATTACATAGTGTTAATCATTACTTTATAACTAAAGTCTTTGTGCATCGTAACATAAGTGGATGCATCTCTTATTAAACGACTGTGCATTTTGTTTTGCCTTTTTAAGCAGACCTATGACAACGTACAGACAATGCAATTACAGCTGTATTTGAAGGCTTACTTTATACTGCTGTTATAGAGCAGCAGCATACTGAACTCAGAGCACAGTCGTGCCATTCTTAACATCTTTAGCAGCTTTTTCCTCTACTGAACTTTCCTTGGCATTGCTAACAATTGTTCTCATAAGCAGATAATCCTAGTAGCAACTACAGATTTCCCCGCCGCCCCCAGGAAAACCTTGTTTTTTCATTTCTCTTCATTTATGATAAGATTATCCCATTAGTTTACTCTCACACCGTTCTAACCCAGAAATGGAAAAGAGACCATGCTCCTATGGGCTTGAAGGTCAGCAAAGTCAGAGTGCTTCTGGGGTGCTCAGAACAAAAATCAAGGCAACAAGCTGTATTTTAGGTCCCAGATGGACCTCAACTAACCCACTGGTTTTTGCACATTATTTATTACCACGTGCATTAGTGTATCGCTTCACACCAAAATTACATCCCTTAGAAAACATTATCTTGAAATCCTTGGCTTAAAAGGATTTGCCAGGGAGATTACAGTTTGTGCGCTGAAATAAATATACAGCTTCAAAGTAGGTTTGGAGTCAGGTAGGAACAACCAATTGCTAAGACCACAAGAAGCACTGTGCATTCCTCAGGGATGAGATATTTGCTCCTGATGTGTCAAATCACATTCTGAATGCCACATTAAAAACAGACAGACAAAACCCACAAATAAATAGATAAAAAGAAACCACCACAAATCAGAAAAGATCGCCCAACCTCACTGAGTATTTTAATTCAAAATGAATCACCAAGTAATTCTTGCCCAACACAAACACAAGAATATATATATTTGTGGTTTTCTTTACACAAACTGCCATTCATCACCCAAATCTTTCTAAGAATGCAAAAAGCTTTTGAGAGGTGGGAATAAATTTCAAAATTGGTGCTGCTCAATGCAGAGCTGAGGCACAAGCAATCTTGGACATAAAAATCTTGTTTCTCCAAAACAAACAAACAACACTGAAGGGCATAGGGTCTGAATGACAGATTTTAAAATTTTATCTTATAGAAAATTAAGCTCATGTCAGAAAGTGATTTACAACAATCTGTGGGGAAGAAAATCAATCACCTAAGGAAAAGTTACCAGCAGCTGAGCAGAGGAAAAAAAAAAAAAGAGAGAGAAAGACTTCTTCATCTGCCTGTCAAAAGTAAGATTTACTGTGGTAAGAAGGAAATGTCTGGGGATAAGGACTAGACTCAGAGGCTGCACATTTAATACTTAAGACCTCTTTCTTCTTTTCAGAAAGATAAAAACTGCAGTCTGGTTTCTTCTAAATGCACAAGCACTTTGCCACAGGAGTTTAAGAGATGTAGGTTTCCTGGAAATGCAAAGTCAGGTTAAAGAAAGTTCCTAGAACATAAAGACAGGTCTGTATGAGCATGCTGCAATGAACACATGTACTTATGAAAAAGAAGCACAGGGAGAAAAGACTAGAAGCAATAAAAAAGTTCTAAATAATCATGTTTTACAAATGCTATTAAACCTTCTCTTCAACTTTGATGATAGAAGTGCACCAATGCATAATAAGGAACACTGACTCCTTGCTTGTGTTTGTAGTGGGCATATCCTTCTGGAACACTGCAGATTAAGCTTCCAATTCTAGTAATTAAAATCATTTTATCATCATTAAACGTTTTGAAACAAATTTCAAATTCATAAATTAGAGCCAACGTGAATACTAGCAAAGAAAGCACAGCTGAAGGAATCACTGAATAAAGAATGAGAACTGCACATCCAAGGCTCTCTGCTTGTCTCTCCATCTGTTCTTCTGGACAACTCAGTGAAATGAGATTACTCACCACTACAAACTCTGTAGAAATACTGGGCTCATGACCATGCTGCAAACAAACAGTAGACCAAATTCATCCAAGATAGTGATACCACAGAGAGATGAATCTAATCTTTACATCTTAGTATGAATCTACCTTAAATTATTCCCTCGCTTTGAGTATTTATTTCAGTTGTTTTTAAACAAAACCAGCCTCACTCTTCCACGGTGAGGTTCAGCTTTTGGCACCCACTGGCATGGCTGCCTGAACATAACCAAAACATTTGTCTGAAGTGAACAGAGTTATGAGCAAAGCAAATAGGTATGTTTCTTTAATTTCTTAGAAAAACAAAACAAAACAAAACAAAACATTTCTAACTATTTACAAAAGCATGTTACCTGATATGACTGAGCACAAAAGGGCAGTTAGGGCTGCCAACAAATTCTACCTCTTGTTCAGGAAGGCTGGAATTTTGTTGCCAGTGATAAGAGGTTACAGAGTCTGTTTTATTACATGAACCTTCCTTCAATTAGCAATTTTTATTTATTTATTTTTAATTTAGCAATCAGACACTGTCACTACCACATCTGCATTTCCAGATCTTCTTGAACTTCTTTTCTAGTCTTTTTCACTTCCTCAACTTCTACAATCCCCCTCCCCCCAGTGAACAGAAACTGTGAGCCATATTTATTAAAGGATTTGCAGATTTTATATTTTACCTATTGTACTTTGCAGACCGCACAGGTCTGAAGTGAGATACTTAAGCAATTCAAATGGAGTACAGCTTCCCAAGACAATGACAAGTCTTAATCTGAAAAACGACCAAGGCAGGCAAAGAAGTACTTTTTAAAGTCCCCTTTTTAAAGATTCATAGTTATGAATATATGCAACAGGGAAGGAAGAAGTAATGCCTCTTGCTCTGGAGAGCAAGGTTTCCAGGGAAACAGTACGTCAAATGCATTGCTACACAATGAGACTGCACATGGTGCAGTGATCTTGCTGATGTCCTAGAGAAGATGAGGTCAAATGATAGTCTCTTCCTGGGAACTGGGGAAAGTGTAATGAATGGAAGGGGGGAAAAACCCCCCAAAATACTGGATTTTTTAAAAACATCATGATGAGTAGATACTGAATGTCAAAGTTTTCCATAGCAGATCCTTAAGACATACAAGCAAACCATTGTGCACAACTCTGTAGTTGTGCTTTCCAGTAAAAGTGTATTTGAAATGAAAAGTAAACATTTGATTCTATAAATCTTAGGAGTGAGTTCTGTTAACATTATGCTCCAGGTATTATAAAAAGCAGCTGACACGTTCATGGGAGCACCTACAAAATATAGAAAAGCTGAGGAAAAAATGCCTCCTGTTAGGAGTCTCTAAGAGTCACATAAAAGATTCTCATACTTAGCAGAATTTACCTTTAAGAAGTGAAAGAGAATTAAATGAAAAATACAGAGTGAATACAGCTTATCTCTCAGTAAGAAACTAAGAATAGGACTTCCACAGCCCATTACAGGTAATCAGAAGCCTTATCAGAAGCCTTCCATATGAGGAAAAAGTCCATTAACTAGTAAAGAAGAAGAAGTAACAGAGAGTAGAAAAGTCACCTTCAGTTGAGTGCATTTAAAATGTAAAAAGCCATCTATCTAAAACTACTGGGGGGGAAGCAAGACACAGAAATTGTCCCTGAACAATCTACCTGTGCCTCTTGCAATGTGAAGGCATAGTTCACGTTTACATACACATGCAGACAACCTTCATATATAATCCTCTAGTATTGGAAAACACACCTGGGATTCACATAAGACCTTTGCTCCAACACTTCTCTTATGCATGGGAAACTCCACGACCTTCTTTTGCCCTACTGTTCTTCCAAAGAACTGGTTGTTACACAGCTACTTTTCCTAATGTTCTCCTTTTTGTTCTCTTGTCTATTATTTTTCTCTTTTTCTGCTTGAATGGCCTCCCTCCTCTTGGGTTATAGCAGCACAAGGCAAGAAAAGAATCATCTTCTCATGTAGTAGCTAAAGTTTTCTAAGGCACATCTCTTTGTCATTGACATAGCTCTCTACATTACTTAATTTTGAGCACATAAAAAGTCTTGTGATCTTCTGTGTAAAACAGATTGGGCAAATACCAGCCTGTAACCACCTCCCAACCTACATTTAAATAGTGTTTGAACAACCTTGTACTAATATTTAAGGCAGAAGGATTTCCTTTTGAAAACAAGTAAGAGTTCTAACTTTGCTGCCACAATGTCACGAGAAAGCATATATGCCATGTTTAGCAACACAAAGAAAGCTCAGAAAGCTTCAGGCACACATTTTAAGCCTGTTTTCACCACTGCTTTGAGTAGTCAATCTCTGATACCGGATTTTCAAACTCCTGCATGGTATGTGCCCTTGTGATCCAGGCAGCAAGTGTCCCACAAAAGAAAACAGTTCGTGTGTATGATAATGCATTTATAGCCTAGTGAGGTTTGCTACCTTGCAAAATAGTTCACTATCCTGCCAAAACTTAAGCCCTTGAAGTATAAGCTCTTCTAAACCAGCAACATTCATTGTCTTGATACCAGTAAAGTGTGTAATCAATACATTCTTAAAACTAATCTGATGTTTAAAAATAAATCATCTGCGTATAAATAGCATCTTCACTCTTGAAGATTTCAAAATTTGACTAGGTAAGCCCTAAGTGATCTGATCCAATGGCAAAGTTAGACCTACTATGAGCAGAAAGTAGGATCAGATGATTTCCAGAGGTCCCTTCCAACCTGAATTATTCTGATTCCACAGAACATACAATATTGTGTTGTCAATATTCAGGTCAAAATGATCTGAATATACTCAGGAAGAGTGGAAGAAAATAAGGTAACTCAAAGAAAGATGAACAGTTTTTACTTGGTTCGCTGTACTAAGTTCATCCATTACAAAACCTTAGCTAAAATACATTCATTCACCTTCTTGATTCATACTGCTTTGATAGAAAGCGAGCTCCTGGTTTACTACTGAAGCACAGAGGGCAAATAATTCCCTCAAATTTGGGTCAGTTATAACAACCTGGCACATAAGGGCCATGCAGATTATCTGATTACCAGAACTACCATAAACCTGTATATTAGAAGGCAAAAATCAGAGTAGAAAATGTATTCACTTACACTGGATGGTGTGGAGGAGCAACTTATATCTTTAGGATCTGAAACACAGTAACACACACAGTTAAACTGAATGCAAGCACAAAGAACCTGTCTTAAAACACCTATCAGTAGTGTCATTTACCACTAATATGCCAACAGTACCGATAACGCAAAAGTAGTCCTGATATAAATGTTTAATTGTATATTTAGGGGAAAAGGGTGCTCCATGGTACCGTTCCCATCCTAAGACCACAGTAAGTACTCTTCTGGCAGTCCAGCTCATTGCAGCACTCTAGTTTTGTCTACAGAGCTTTTTCCTTCCTCATATAGGACACTTACAGCAAAATAAACATTCATAGCATCTCTGAGTCCACAGAGGAAAAAGATAAGGCATTCCTTTTTAATTTCTTATTTAAGGTGACAGAAGATGCTCTATTGGCTGATTCCTGTACTTTGTAGTACAGGATATAGATGCCATGGGTTGAATGGTAGCACTGAGCATACAGTACAGCTAGGTGGGGTATTCTACTTTCAAATGTATCTCACTTGAAGGATTTATAAAGACAGGGAAGTAAAGACAGGGCAGTGGACTGACTTCTGTAGTGTTTCTCTCTCAGGTATGCCAGAGTCTGAGTGTATAAACTCTTCAGACATACACGGGTTTTTCTCCATCTGGTTCTAGGAGTAAGGTGTTTCAGTACTGGTGTACCCTGAGGAATATTCCTTAACTATGCCCTGGGACATCTTGCTTAAACTGCTGGTGTTCTTTCACCATAAGGAGCCCCTCCACGATTCTATTACACTAAAGCACTTACGTTCAATAAGAAAGAGGAAACAAAATATTCCCATCACTGCAATGATAACACCGGGCATCACAAAGGAGAGACCCCAGCACGTAGACACCCAATAAGCAGCAATTAAGGATCCCAAGATATTTCCCACTGAAGTGTGAGAATTCCAGATCCCCATGATCAGTCCTCTCCTGCACAGAAAACAAACAAAC
This sequence comes from Aythya fuligula, assembly GCF_009819795.1. NCBI lineage: Eukaryota > Metazoa > Chordata > Aves > Anseriformes > Anatidae > Aythya > Aythya fuligula. The sequence goes on along the minus strand of NC_045559.1, from coordinate 115,108,444 downwards.
AAATAAATAAAACACACACGCAAAAAAAACCCACAAACATTTCTTATCTTTCCAACAATAAGCATTATTATCTTGAGAGAAGTATATCAAAAGACTGCTCAACTGTGATGTCTGTGAAATACTTGAAATCTTACTGTTCTGCAACTAAACACTTCCTTATGCTAGTCTTTCATCTTTCAATGCACCTAAATATTAATTGAAGTGTTTGAAGTACTTCTCTGTACATGTCAGAGTTCATCCTGCATTTAATGGCATTTAAAGGCACCATTAGGGCTTCCATATTCCTGGACAGAGTTTCTTTGATAAAAACACGTATCCAAATGTTGCATAGCATATGCATGCTAAGTCTGATGCTTCTGTGAATGGAAGTCCCATAGACATATTGCACAAGTAATCTGATGCTTTGGGGATATGTTAGACAGAAGAAAACTACCTGTACAGGACAGGTAAAGCAAATTCAGTGATTTCTGATCGCATCCTGGGCTTGCTAGGCACTAGTTTAAGGTAACACCTGTGCAAGACTCCTCCAAGATATCAAACTATTGTCAGCCTGGAAATCCCAGAGTAGAGCTGCTGTAGAATAGCTGCAGCAGGACTAATGTAAACCACAAAAATCCTACTGAAGTCACAGCAGTTAGCGGTTTTTATCCTTTTAAGTCCTACTGAAGGCAAGGCAGTTTTCCCAAGAGTTTACCTGGAACAACCTAATTTTAACTAAAACAAGTCTTTTTCTTTGGCTGAAGACAAGATCCAAGAGGTCTGCTCGTGTTTCAAGGAATCCGTGGCAAAATGAAAATGAGACACAGCTCTCTAACTTTCAGACCAGAGCCCTACACACCAATCCATTATGCAAACTCTTAAAAATCCATTATACAGACCCTTGCTTTTGCACAAAACAATCTGAATGTGTCTGCTGTGCACAGACTTACCAATTTTGTTCAGTATTTTATGATGGTTATCATTCTCTCTCTGTTGTAACTAAAGAGGCTTCAGGGACTACAGAAAACTAGTTTGAGACTATATTTTCTTAATTGTCCCACGATTTTATATAGAAAGCTCACACTGATTTTTCATGTCTTCCCCTTGAAGTGATTGACAGTAACTTCATTCGGTGATATCTACAATGGACACCACTACAGCAGCATTTTATTGCTACAGGCATCATCCATTATCAGAGACAATGAATTCAGCACGCAGCTCTCACAAAATTTATGGAAAGTTTCTGTGTGGTATGACAAAACAAGCATTATGAGTGACCTCTAGTTAGGATTTTTTAAAAAAAGATGGATTTAAAGAAAGTGGATGGATTTAAAGAAAGGTTAAGTCAGCTGCCACATCTATTTTCCTTTTTAAACTAAATTTCAAGTTTTTGTAAGTGTGTTAGGGAAAAGATATTAGACAAAAAGATATTTTTAGAGCTATAGCCTAACAACTGCTTTGAAACACAAATGAAAACACAGGAAATTCTATATTAAAAAGGCACAATTACAGCCTTTATTAAAAGTGGATTTAGATTGATGATATTTGCAAGAATTCTTCTTAATTCAATTCCAAAATACTTCCTCTGAAAAAATAAACATCAGACTAAGGAGCCACCAGAGAACACTCATTTGACATGACAGAGAATATTTCAAACCGCTGTGCAAGCAAACCAGCATAACAAGGATAACTCCTCTCAAGGATCCTCCTAACTGCGTGTTTTATCCCCAAATCACTGAAGCAACATATAGATACTTAAACTGACTATAATATTACAGCCCCAAAATGCGTTGATTTGTACTTCCAAAACTTTGGATTACGGATTATTTACCTTCCTTTTCCAAACCAGTTGCCAATACATGTAACGACACTTGGCCAGCCAGTAGTTTGCACCAACCCATTAGCTATCTGAAAGTATACAGAAATAATAATAAACAAACATACCCAGTATTAAGTCAGGTTCCTACAGAACTCCTGCTGGGTGCTGTGCTGGGAAAAGGAAGCCTATGCAACTGCTTTGAATTTAGAAACTTAGTACGGGAGTTTCAAAAGCATTCTTTTCCAAGAAACAAACAGGTTACAGTATTTCACAGATATTCTTCCCTCTACCTAAATATTTCCAATTATTTTATGATGTAAAACACACCAAAAAAATAAAACAAAAACACATTTCACAGAAACTTATCCAAAAACACATTTCACAGAACTGAACAGACAAGCCAATTCCCTTTATGATAAGAGCTCTATAAAGCTTTGCTCGGTTTGAACATATGGCAAAGCACGTTTGCAATCAAAGTGAAAAAAAAAAAAAGCTTTAGGGCAGACTGGACAACTGAACATTCGTTTAAAAATGATTAAAAGACATATGCAAATAAACTGAGAGGAGAAACTTAACGTCCTGTATTCAGGCTGAAGTGAGAACTATTTCAGCCTGCACGTTGCAAAGTTCGTAAGGAAATCCTAACTCAACTCCTAAAAAGCTCCCTATGTATAATTACACGTTAAAACAAAGATGACAGCATAATAATTCACACGTACAATGAGCATTTACCAGTTAGGCTGGTGGTGTGAGGCTGTCCTTTGCATTACAGGATTTGCTGTCCACATCACGTGGTGCAGCATTGTTAGGCTCACTTAGACAAACCCTAAGGGTGCTAGCTCTGGTCTTGGAAACCACATAAGCCTTGGGGGCAGTGACATGGTTAAACAGATGACTTAGTGAAATAGTTATTAAAGCTTTCAGGGCCCAAGTTAGTATCGCTGCGTGTCATGTCGCACAACGCCATGCAAACATGCCAGCTGTGAAAGTGCTACTGAGATAACGCAAAGAAAGCAGCAGTGCGAGGTGCAGACCTGTTCAAAATGACTCAAATGCTAGTCATGTCCTAAATGTCCTAGTCACGACCGGGTCCTGCACCTGGGGCGCAATAACCCCAAGCAGAGCTACAGGCTGGGAGAGGAATGGTTGGAAAGCTGCCAGGCAGAGAAGGACCTGGGAGTGATGGTGGATAGTCGGCTGAATATGAGCCAGCAGTGTGCTCAGGTGGCCAAGAAGGCCAACGGCATCCTGGCTTGTATCAGGAACAGTGTGACCAGCAGGGCTAGGGAGGTGATCGTCCCCCTGTACTCAGCTCTGGTGAGGCCGCACCTCGAGTACTGTGTTCAGTTTTGGGCCCCTCGCTACAAGAAGGACATCGAGGTGCTTGAGTGGGTGCAGAGAAGGGCGACGAAGCTGGTGAGGGGCCTGGAGAACAAGTCCTACGAGGAGCGGCTGAGGGAGCTGGGCTTGTTCAGCCTGGAGAAGAGGAGGCTCAGGGGCGACCTTATCGCTCTTTTTAGGTACCTCAAGGGAGGCTGTAGCGAGGTGGGGGTTGGCCTGTTCTCCCACGTGCCTGGTGACAGGACGAGGGGGAATGGGTTTAAGTTGAGCCAGGGGAGTTTTAGGTTAGATGTTAGGAAGAACTTCTTCACTGAAAGGGTTGTGAGGCACTGGAACAGGCTGCCCAGGGAAGTGGTGGAGTCACCATCCCTGGAAGTCTTCAAAAGACGTTTAGATGTAGAGCTTAGGGATATGGTTTAGTGGAGGGCTGTTAGCGTTAGGTTGGAGGTTGGACTCGATGACCTTGAGGTCTCTTCCAACCTAGGAAATTCTGTGATTCTGTGATAAATATTTGTGTGATGCCTGATTAGATCTGCAAGTGCTCTGAAAAATCCCACGCGATGAATTTTCATTACAGGAGCTGCCTGTTCTCAGCCACACGAAGGTGGGAGACTTCATCATTAGCAGCATAAATGTAATTTTCCTGCACAGAAAGCCAGGATGCGTCACTCAGGTCTTGGCAGACTGACAGAAATAAATACATTTGTTTTAAAACTCTCCCACATTTAAGCTTGCAAAGATTTGATCAATGATTTGACACAGATTGAAACACTAATTTGTTTTCAAAGATTTCTTCCATTAAAAAAATAAAAACAACATTTTTTTTTAAATAAAACCTGGGGTGATCCACTCAATCATTTCCGACTGTTGTCAATGGCAATGTATCCCAGCCTTCAGATCTTCCCATCTAACCACTAATCACAATTTGCAACTCAAAAGAAAAAAAGAAAGAAAAACAATACAACACTAAAAAACACCATGGAAACTCAAGTGTCTAGGTAACATTGTGCCTACCTGGGCCATTATGTAAAACCACAGGTTATGTATATTATAGAAATAACCCAATCCAAACATTGCAGTGAAGAGTCCGCTGGCAAGCATTCCAACTGTCAGATAGTAGCGGATAGGTAGCCGTTCTCCTATTATCCCACTTGAAATGTGGAAGGGAAGAAAAAGAAAAGCTATAATTAAAAATGAGATCACACCCCAAGCTTTCAGGAAGAAAGAATATTTTGTGCTGCTTAATTCAGGTTGAGGAAAAACTTTACTGGTAGTTCATTTTTTTTCCTCACAGAAGCAAATGTTTTTTTTAGCAGTTGTTACAATAAAGCAGCAAACATTTCATGTTCATGAACTGACAAGTGCTGTCATCTGCACAACCATCTTTCAGGGAGCTACTCACCTGCAACACATTGGAAGTGACTACTTGGAGAATTATTTTCCCAATGACCCATAATATCTGAACCCATTTAAAGTGAGACTTACCTCCGTTGCTAATGACTTTGGTTATGAAAGGTCCCACTTTTAGTGAATCAAAAGAGGCATCTCCAAGTGGGAGTTAATATTGTACACTTTATGATGGGTTTGATGCATTTTTATGAGGTGTCTGGTACTGTTCTTCGACTACAAAGAAAGCCAGGACAGTCACCTTTGTCCACATATGCACGTTTGACACAGATAAAGTCTGGGGATATGTATCCTAGCTCCAGTGCAACATGAAGGAAGACAGGCTAGACCACAAGCTGGAAAGCTTTGCTGTATAAGGCAGTCAGATGGGGGTAAAAATCTTTCTACATACCAACAGGTATGCTACCACTGGGAACTCAGGATTTTGCATTTTTTTCCCCAGCAACTAGCACAGAAATGGGAGAATGACATCCAAGTTCTCATTCTCTCCATCAGAAACTTTACAATCAGAGAGGACAACATTTCAGAAGCAGTACAGCCACCTATGTTGATAGTGAGTGATAAAGCAGCCTTTCGAGAGGGAGATTTACCTTAAGTACATTCCAATTGCATATGCACACAGGAATGAGTAATCCAGTGCTCCCAGTAACTGCTTGTAGTTATTCTTATCTAAGAATACATTTTCAAAACAAATCATCAGTCTAAACATAGCAGTAACTTGCCAACATTTTTACATAATATAGGAAAAAAAAGTTAGTGAATATGCATTGACATTTAATTTTAAATGGACACTTTTAAAAGGCACTTAAGCGTGCATTATGCAAAACGCATTTAACAACAATAACAAAAATCTACAATTTATGCTGTTATCTGTAATGTATTAGGAACATATTGCTAGGCACACTCTTAATTCCACTTTATTCATTTGAGTTGTTAGGAAAGAAGAAACAGCAGTTATTAACAAGGTCCCCTCTTCTTACAGCTCCTTAGACAAAACAAACAAATAACACAAAACAAAGCCCTAAACTTTAAAGGGCCTTCTTAAAAGCACAGTGGAAAGATATGTTTCAAATGTGTGGTCCTAAAAGCCAAAACAGCTTAAATAATCCATCATCATCCAGGCTTTTGAGTAGTCATCTTAATACAATTTATAGAATGGTTAATCTTTCACATTTCAATCTCCAAATTCTCACGAAGCACAGTGATAGAAGTATTGTTTTTGTTTGTTTGTTTGTTTTGGTTTTTAAATAATAACGTCCAGCTCTGTACAAGAAATGACCATAATTACAGCAAACAGCACTTGGAAGAGGCAGGGATGCAGCAGACGGGACTCCACCCAGTTAGAAACACCACGTCTAGTCTCAAGTGACCTGAGCTCATACCAAGACAGACAATTTGCAAGGAGCCACAATTTCCACTGACTTTGAGAATAAAAGCAAAGTTATTAAAACATTCCCCTTTCAGTGGTGCTACCAGCTTGCCAGTTATGCTGAAAGAACAAGTCTAGGGCACATCCCGAGGGGCAGCTTTGCAATAACACGTGTGTTCATGGAAAAAAGAAGGACATGAGCTCAGAAGTTTTCAAAATTAAGAAAGCTAACTAGTGGTTTAGACAAGCAAGCGCAGTCTCCCCTTGGTCAAGAGGCAAGAAACAGCAATCAAGTTTTACTGCAACCCAGAGCATTCGGAAAATGTGTGGAACTACACCATGTCAGTATACTGACTACCTTGCAGCAGGCAGTTAATACGTAGAATTCTGTCCACAGAAAACCAAGAGCTCAGATCTCTAATTACCTTGGAAAAGAGGGGGATTTTTTTTTTTTGTAATTTCATAATTAAAGAACAATTAGAATGGATTACTGATTGCCAGATAGACTGGAGTGAACTAGCACACTGATAGAATGGACCACTCCACTCCACTGATGTTCTTGGCAGAGATGAAAGTGTCAAGGAATGATTCAAAATCTCTATTAAGTTCAAATATAATGAAATTTGAAGTTACTTTGTAAGGAACTTCACTTTTTTTTTTTTTTTTTTTTTTTAAGTAAAAGACCAGGTTTATAAGTTAGCAACTCTGTTCTGTAATAAAGTGCCACATTTTTTTTTTTTAATTTTTTAAAAATTTAAGATTTTTTTAAAAAAATGTTTTTAAAAAAAAAACATTGCAAAAAAAAATCTTTCTGGCAGAGAGAGTCTCTGAAAAGTTCCAGTTTAGATAAACACTAAGTAATTTCATTTAAATTACTGCTGAACCTTGAACTAACACAGCAGAAAATCATAATGATTTATTTTATTCTGTCCCCTCTTCTTCGTTAATAAACATTCTAAAGACATATCTAAACCTCTACATAGCCCCATTTACTGACTGAAAAGTGTTCTACTGAACTCAAAGCTCTAACAGGTAAAATAACATCAGTTTTTTAAGCAGGCAAGACATTAAGTCTTGACTTAACTTGCTTTGGAAAAACTAATGACAACATTGGAAAAAACACCCTTCCCATATACACCTGAATCCCTCCACATAAGAAGGATAGGAAGAGACAGATAACCTAATTACTGATATCAGCACATGGTTATGGAACAAAAAAGGAAAAAAACGCCTTACCAAATGGTTCCCAACCACACTGAGATGCATTAGATGGCTTTTTGACAGGCTGAATCTGGGCAGCATATTCTCTGTAGGAGCTGAGCTCAACTTCATGCGAAGCAGCACAATGCTTATGCAGCTCTCCCTGATATAGAAAGGAAATTTGAGACTGAAAATTTACTCATGATAGAACCCCATTAAACTCCATTCAGCAACAAAATTAATCATTCTAGTTCTACATGAACCTGTGTCAAATCCACCGAAACCAGTAAAATTGTAAGTCATTAATTGCTTGGTATTTTGCTGAGTGAAGCCACCATTACGTCTAAAAGCAATCACCTGGCCAGTAATATGCTACAGTGAATTGGTGTTTCTGACACTGCAGGATTTCAAAATTAGTCACTAACATCAAGCTATTTTGCCCATTTTTACTCATCAGTTATATATAACCACCCTGGGGGATTTGATTTGTGTTTGGTAAGTTACAGATGCATGAGATTAGAATAATAATAATTAAAAAAACAGGTATAGATAATATTTTGTCACCAGCTTCACTGAGAACAGAAGTGAAAAAAAAAGAAATCCCATGGAGTGTGCAGCAACGTACAAAAAATCCCAAGTGTATATACAACTATGAATACGATGCTCAACAGCACTTGGAACAGTCTTGTAAACGTCGGTAGAATTTTATCGTATTTAACTCAATTTTATCACATTTAACTCATCAGTTACAAGAGCCTTTCTCAAACATAAGAATGTCAGGCTGTAAACTCTTACATGCCTAGAGTTTAGATTAATTCACATGAATAGTCTCAAGTGTAGGCATAGCTGTTCCAAAGAATAGAAGTACAAACAGTATTTTAGGAGCGGTGTCACTGACGTTTACTACGTAAATGTCACTGTGTGCCAACTTTATCAGGTTTTCATCTTTAAAACCATTCCAAGTTAAAGTTTAACATTGTCTTTCACAAAAGAAAGCACTGAAAAAGAAGACTACTTCCTCTTCTGATAACAGCTGAAGGATGTTTAAACAACGACATAGCAACCTTGCTTACCTTAACTATACTGATAGGTTTCCTTGATAGATGGAAGCTGGCATACAAGAAGAAGGTGAGAGTGAAAATGAAGGCTCTATACCTATAATATAAAAAATAGATACATATTTGAAAATGATTTTATTTGGATTTTACTGCTGTTACATACAAATGTTACACAAGTCATTTGTAACCTTGGAATAGTTTAAGAACTTTTCTCATGTTCTCTAACAGCCAGAACCACCCTAGCAGTAGTACTGCTTTAGAACATCTGCTCCGGCTTTGGAAGGGAGTTTCGTGATGTACAAACATGGACAGGAGTTTTGTGATATACTACAGAGATAATCTGCCTTGTTTACAACCTTTCTTTGCGAGCTACTAAAAGGCAGTTCAACATTAAACACAGTCAGATCTCATTTTTCACAGTCTCACCCAGGTTTCTGCTACAATTAAGACATAAGTGATGGCTGAGTTGTCAATTTAACTCCTGTGGATTATTATTCATTTCTTTCCTTACTGCTTTGTGGATTTTTGCTTTATTTTTGCCTTCCTCTGTATCAACAGAAATCAACCTCTTCTAGAGACTGAGGTACAGACATACACTGACAGTGTGTACTGGAGCACATGAACATAATTATCCAGCCTTGGGATTGAAAGGACTTTTTCCCCTCACACCTTGCTGGCACCCTTGTTTTTTTTCCTGCAGTTCATCTGAACTATAAGAGAATCTCAAACTCCCTGCCACTGCAAGGGTTAGGCAAAGACAGCAAACTAATCTTGTTTGATCGGTTTGATCTCCTTAAACCCTCCCTGTGTAAGGAGAGTGTTTTGTGGATTTCTACTTTTAACAATACAATGGGATCAGAGCAAATCTACTGTCTCCTTCTAGCCTTGATCTTAATGTAAAAATCAGCAAATAAAACCACATACATACATACACCAATCTGATTCCTTAGTATGGTCCCTAATTATTAATTAATCTTCAATCATTTTCTGCCTAATAAACTTCTATGTAACAAGTGTTTTGTCTTATAGTTCAGGCATACTCACAAAGACACTAAAAAAAAAAAAAAAAAGGTGGGTTAAGTGAGTTATCCTGTGAGCTGGGTTATTCATTCCCATTACTGTAGGCATCTTCATGAGTGATAAAAACACAATGACTCTGTCCTTGCTGCTTTACTAAATAAAGTATGTGATAAATTGTTCCAATGGGAATTGCTTGGTCCTTCATTTGTTTTTTGTTACTCACACACAATTTACTCAGTATTCTCTCTCCAAAAGAACAAGAACCAATGCCATCCACCTTCAAGGATTAACTTTCAAAAGCATTTAAAAAAAATATTACAGTAGCAAGAACTAAGATCATAATTCTAAAGGTCTGTATCACACATCAGTTTATGGGGAAGACTATGTACTTCTTATTAATACAAGAAGGCTAATCTTGAGAATCCCCCTCAACTATGAGTTTGAAAGCAGAATGATGAAATTTATCTTCTCAAATGCACAACTTGAAAAGGACAAAAGAATTTACTGTCTAGCACACTTGACAAATACTTCTATAACAAATAAGTATTTCTCACGTTTTACAACTGACTACATTTTTTTTGCTGTATATACCCAGCGATGAAAAGGCAAAAACAGAGCAAGGCAACAGAATCATCTTCCCCAGACACAAACTCATATAATCTAAAATAAAGAGCAGCACCATACTTGAAGACTTACCACTGATCTCGTGAAAATGAAGTGATGAAGCGAATCCCAGGAGGAAGCTGAGCCATCTACAGCTGGTATCAAATTTTAGGCGACACGATTACGCGCTTGTGAAAATGTTAGCTGCTGTTCAGAACGTGTAGCAAAGATCCTCCCCGAGCCGTGCAATTGTAGGCTGTTCACAAACTCGGAAGATCTCTCTTTAGATCCTTTTCTTTCACCTTCAGTCACTATGTTTCCAATTCTTTACCCTGTTTCTGTTAATTGCTGATCTGTAAATAAGAAAAGCTGGTAAGTAAATATTCTCATCAAGGTATTATAAAATTTTCTAATCACAATATTTCAACTGCAATGACCTATTCCAGATAAAAGCCATTACCATAACTTCTAGATATCAAAAGTGTAATGGAGAACTCTAAGCCAGGAAAAATTGCAGCCTTCTCTGAATTTTATCATGGATAATCTATTTTGAGAAGCAAGCACAGGATAAGGTAACAGGGGCAGAAGGAAAAGATGCACTTAGAACATGATTCCAAAGCCTGCTGACATCAAAACATTGCTTTTGTCCCAGAAAAGAGTACAAATAGGTAATTATCCACCTTAGAAAGATCTATTTTAACATATCAGAAACATCCATGAGGCTGAAATTTGCTACAAAGGTGACTGTAGTGTTTTCAGCCCAGAACAGAGAACCCTCTAGCTTGAGGTCCGGTGTGGCTGAACGATGCTGCCAGCAAGACTTGACCGGCACTCCCTCCTCCAGCCTGATTCCCCTGTCCCAGTACCAGTGCTGCACAAAGCACCAAATCGTCAGCAAACTTGGAAAAACAAACCAAAAGTTTCCCCATCAGCTCACCCAGGGGTCAGGCAGCACAAAGGAGAAGGCAGGCTCGCGTGTAGATGCGACATGCAGGGAAACTGTGAGACCACGGCAGCATTGATCCAGTTTGGTTTAAAACATCAAAAGGTTCCTCCTGCTTCTTCAAAATCTGGCCAAAACCCCTCATCAGAAACAAAAACGCAGTGTATCCTTTATTGCAGGTACTGCAACAGGAACTGGCTGCAGTGACTTCGCAGCAAGTCTTGAGTCAGCTGTAAGATGACAAAAGGCGCTGTGGGCAAAGGGAGTGCCTGCAACCCATGCCAGCAAACCGAGCCTCCCTGCGTGCCAACAGCAGAGCCCTCCCAGCAGGATGGTAGATGACGTACGAGGTAGGACTAGGACCATCAGCAGCAGTCTCCCTGACCAGGATCAGCACCGTAACCCCTACCCTGCTGGCAGCACAGCTAGCGGGCTTCAAGACAGCTCCAGCCACTGCCACGCTCCTGGACCAGCTCCCCCGGCAAACAAGGGGAAGCGAGCTATAGGGAAACCTCCTCTGAAGTCAACACACTGGCCAAAACTAAGGGTCTGTCCTAACCTGGGAATTTTAGAGGCTGTTACATGACAGGGAGATGAATGAGCCTCTCTCCTCTCCTCTATTGCAGAAAGCAAAGCTGATTGTCTGTCCGCAGCCAGCTGAGTGACAACACTGAACAGGATTCTGTTGTGTCAAAGCTGGCAACTTGGAAACTTCAGTATCCACACAGGCTTTTTCCTGTTAAGCGGGAGAAGACTACCACCTCTTCACCTAACAGACTATCACACCAAAAGCCCAAGGGTCTGGTCCTTTATGCAGACACATATTTTTGTCATACCTTTAATTTTTCAGTGTCCTTGACATCTCCCTTCTCCGGAAGCGAATAGACCTGCTAATCTTGTTCGGCACGTTCCACCTCCCCCCCCTGCCCTGAATCAGACTGTGCAATTAATCAGCAAACCCCGTAATCATTCCCACCTCTCCTGCCACGAGTTTCCTATCTCTTCTCTGTGGCTGCTAGGGCTAGGGAGAGTATAACCTTACCTTTCACCCCTCATCCAAGCCCAACCATAGCTTCCCACCTCCCTACGTGCCAGACCTTGCAGCCATGCATTGATGGTCCAAACGGCTGATCTATCAGAAAACCTGCCCTGAGAAACAGCTGATCCAACAGAAGACGTGAACTCACTCTGCAGCCACCAAACTGCTATTTGAAGCAGCAGGAGCATAAAGACAGGGGCTGCAGGTGGCACCGCAGCAATGGCTAGCTGTCACATCAGCTGAATTTCAAACTAAAAAATGCCTATCGGTCATTTCATGTTTGGTTGAAGTAAACTCTGGATAGCTCCAGTGGGAGAAGAAATGCAGGAGGAAAAAAGAGGTGGGCACGACCAGCCACCACAGAGCAGCTTCTTCCACCCGTAGCACACCTGTTTCAGAATCCCAACCCCACCTCCTCTCTCAGTTAACTCAAACAACAGAGCTATTATTTAAGTGACCTTACTCTAAGTGAGGGGGCAGAAATATTTACTGGGAAAAAAAAAAAAAAAAAAAAGCAAGAAGCTAGCAAAATAAATAAATAAAGAAGATATCTTAAGCCCCTTCAAATGGTTCCCTTTAAATATAATGGGATAAGGCAATCGCCATCACAGAAAAGGAATTGTTTAACAGGTTACTATTAGGTTACTATTTAACAGCTTTAGTGTAAACAGTCTCAAAAAGACTTCACCCATCTCATAAAAGGTTTCATTGCTAGGTGTTCGCAGGAGGCTGTGCACCTGCTGCACAGCGCATATTCACACCCCCTCCTGCTTTTTCTAAAAACCAAACACCAAAAAGCACACCACCACCAACCACCTCCTGACTCCTTACTGTAAATCCAGAGTCCGGAGGCCCCAGCAGTCCAAGGACTGGACTATCAGCAGCCTTTCGGGAGCTACACCCTAACTCTACTTGGCAGGGGGTGATTTCATCTTATCTTCTGCAGGCGGGGACGCAGACACTGGTCTTACCGTGTCTGGAAAGCATTGCATGACCCAAGCTCTCAATTACTTCTCAGCTCCATGTCTCCGTCCCCTGTAACTCCACAAGCTCCCCTGCCGTGCAGGTTGTGCATTTATTGACAAATAAATGTAACACAGTGAAGAAACTCGTGGCAGTAAAACTGGTGAAGGCGTTATTAGGCACACATCCTGCTGCGGCCACAACAAATAACCAGGGCGCCCTTTGTATTTCGGTTTCACTAACGAAGGCTGAGGACGAAATTCAGCCTCTTGACGTGGCCTTTCATTTTCGGTACCCGTTTCACCTGATGGCAGGCGAGCAGTCTTGCTTCCTCCTGCCACGCGTGAGGCGACGCTGCCATCCTCTGCGCCCTGTACTTACCTCCCAAACTTCACGCTGCTCCTTCAAGGCGTCCCACACGAAGCTCAGCTCCCCCCTGTTGGGGGAAAACAGGGTCATTTGGGACCGGCTTTTCCCGCTGAAGATGCTTGAAAACCCTTGACTCCGGGTGCTGGGAGGCACCACACGAAGCTCCTTCAGGTCCTCACGGGGGCAGGGGCTGCAGACGTCCTGAGGCACAGACCTCAGGCGCTGGACCCCGCACCCCAACCAGCAGCACCCCGACCCGCTGGGCTCTCCGGGGAGCAGCAGGGAGCCCGGCCTGCCTCATGCCGGCCTCAGGCCGAGGCAGCGGCGGCACCGGGACGAGCACAAAGGCGCGGCGGGGGCACGGGCGCCGCCTCCCGATCGGCCCCCGGGGGGGCGCGGCAGGTGGACGGCACCCCCCCCCGCTCCCTCCCGGTCCCCTCCGTGTCCCTCCCGGTCCCTCCGAGCCTACCCTCCGCCGCCTTCCTGCTCCGTGCCCGAGCCCACAGCGGCCGGGCGAGGCTGCCGGGCCGCCCGGGCCCCTCCCCGGAGCTCCGAGCCGAGCCCAGCCATGCCGGGGGGAGCTGAGCGCCCCGCGGCGGCAGGGCGGGCACGGCCCGGCTCGGCTCGGCTCGGCTCCGGGCCCCGCTCAGGGCCCTGAGGGGGAAATGGAGCCCCCCCCCAACCCCCCGGGGCAGGCTGGTTCGGGAAACTGACGGGGAAAATGTGGGGCTGCCGCCGGGTTTTGGGGTTTGGTCTGAGGAGAGGGAAGGGAAAGCATGGAGGAAGGTCCGTGTGATGTGCCGTCCCCGGCTTGCAGGGGTGGGAAGCTCGCCCCTGCTCTGGTGGTTTCATCGCTGGGCAGCCCAGCCTTTCTCCCTTCAAATAGCGAGGGCAAGGGTCTCAGGGTTACACTGCACCATTTCAAATGCCTCTGGGTGCTGCTTTCCTGCTGCTTTCCTGCTTGTCGCCAGCAGATGTTGGCTCCTGCTCAGGCTCACGGCTATCTAGCTGTGATCTGTGAGTCCTGAAGCTGAGGTTCAAAAAAACAACACACACATAGGAAAAAACTTGCCTTCTTCTCCCCCAAATGCTGCAAAGTTCCTCCTTTAAAAGCCAACATTCTTGATGATGATAATTCTTCTAATTCGCCGATCTTGATTCAGAGATGAAAGCAAAAGCTTGCGGCTCAGCATCTAAAAGTCCTGCATTAGCACAGCATGGACCATCGTGCACAATAAAGCAAACCGTAATTTCATCCAATGTTTTGGTGTCTGTGTCTACAGTTGCCCTCCACATTTACCACCATGAACTGGACCAAGGAAGGACTTCAGGCCTCCTAATTCTGTGCAGGTGTGCCATGGAAATGCCATTGTCTTACTAAGCGGGCATTTGTGCCCTGAGGTGGAATGGCACAGGCGAGCATCAGGTGTAGAGGGGGTAATTACAGCCAGAGCAGAACATCTGGGTATGCTGATGCTTGGCATTTCTGCTGGAACAGCTCTTCGGCAGAGAAAAAAATAGAAAGCGAATGCTCCCCAGGAAGCGGCTTGCATGAATCATGTCGCTGCACCTTTGCACCAGAACAGGAAGGCATCCAGGCAGCAGTTACTCCAATCAGCACACACACAAAATGAAGATTTACCTCCTTACAGCAGAGGAGGTCAGACCCATCATGGTGCATTTGTTTGTGTACATGGCTAGTCGCCCCGAATTATCATGGCAACTACCACCATCGTGCAGGATCCTCATATTTTTAAAATGTATTTTGGCTTGGCTCTTTTTAATTCCTTAAAGAATTTAGCCTTGCTTAAGTATCTTTCTGTCTTCCATTACAAGCAACTTGCAAAAAGCACAAGCCAAACAACATAAAAAACCTTGTATTTTTCCTACTTAAAGTAGAAACTGCATTTCCCATTAAAATACAGGTACTCTCCCAGTCCTGCTGGCTGCTACACTTGGCACAGGTGCTTTCTGCTGTGCCAGCACTGGTCACTAGCAGCTAAAGTTGACAGAAGCCTACAAAAAAGGGTAAGAATATGCATGTAATGGGTGACGGGAGCTTTGTGCTGCTGCTTGTGCAACAGAGTGCTGGTGGGGAGCAGCAAAGCAGGGCCAGACATCAGCTGGAGACAGACAGAAATGTATGGCCTGGAGGGAGTGGTTAAAAAGTAAGGCACAAAAAACATTTTTAAAAATAGCGTATATGATCTAGAGCCTCGCAGAAAAGAACAGAAAGGGAGTTTTGCCAGTTCCTTTCTAGAAGAAAACACAAATGAGGGATATGGTCCAGAAAATAGTTGTATTGGTAGCAATTGTGGCAGCAGCTTGGCTTTTTAAGCCTCTGGCAACATTCATAGTAAAAGAAATAGGAAAGGGCGTGCTTTTTTTCTGCCAAACCAAACAAAAGTAAAGGTATATGCACCGACAGATGCTTACTTACACCTCTGCTGGCACTTCTTTCTGAAAATATAACCTAATTTCCCAGTGGACAGCTAGATTGTATTTCTGCTGAACAAGAGTGGTGCTTTTAACATCTCCAGTCCCGACTTCACAAAACACTTTGAAGTCAATGGATGTCAGCATAGTCTTTTGTTTGCTGCACAGGTGACGTCGGCTGAACTGAGGTCTGAATACAAACTATTGCATCCTTTAGCTGATTAATGTATTTATTTTCTTTCCAGCAAATTTCATGAGCATATTTTATGATTCCTGGTTGCACAGATGGGAAAGGCTAATCTGTATAGCCACCAAGAGACCTCTTTGTCTTAGGGGATCTGAAAAGTTCATAACTTCTTTACATAATAATGGGTTTTAGATAGCATTTTACTATATAGGAAGTAATATTTACTCAGACATTATTCCACGCAAGTAGCAGAATTCCCTGGACTGGTATAATCATGGCTTTTAGTTGCCTTTATTGGTTTTGCATCTTTGTTTTCCCAACAGAGCAGCTGGGATATTGTATAAGCAATTCACATCAGCGCTTGGGTGCAATCCAAATATAGCCTGGCTATATCAGGCTTTGGCAAACAAATATATATACGTATATATATACCCAAAGAGACAAAAAAGAAAGAGGCTGTGAAGGATGTGTCTGTATGGACGGGAGCAGACAGGTAGAGCCCCGTTTCAGCCATCCTCAGACAGGGCTGGAGGTAGGCCAGCTTTGGGCTGGGAGCTGTAGAGCTGAGTTGGCACAGCGTGTCCTGCCTGCTGATGGGAATTTTTAGCTCTGGCATGGTGCCACGATAGTATGACTACACGGTTTCCAGACCGGTACTTATCACCACATCTAGCTCGCAACAAAGCTAGTGAGAAACACCAGGAGTTGTCTTCGGGAAAAGAGACGGGCAGACAGGACCACGGTGCCAGCACAGCCTTTCCCCTAACTGACCCTTTCAGGTCAGTACCTGGGTACTAAAGGCTGCTTACAAAGAAAATCTGTAGCCAGTAGAACATGGAGGTGGCAGTAAAACTGTCACCATGACTCCTAGCTAAAGACAGATATTGCTGCAATTGTGGGAGACATTTAGGAATATGGCATTTATTTGAAGCCCAAGAATTGCCTGTCAGTTCAGAATCAGAAAAATTGGGTCAGTCTTGCTGGTAGGACGCTACTTTGACACTTGTGGGGGCTTTCCAGAAGGGTGGAGAGTGGAACTGTGAAATCACCTCATATTTTCTAAAGAAGGACCTGTAAAAAAAGCATTTATAGCAACATGGGTGTCTATTAGGGTAAGACCTACTGGATGAAGTCCCAGGCAAATCTACTGCATATGTCCTGTTGTTATGGGGATGATCTGTGGCCCTGTAGTTAGGATGTAAGATTGCTGGATAGAGACCAAACAGCTCTATTGTACCTTCAGCCACCTGCTCACAGAAAAAAATGGTCAAGAATGTACTGACAATGCCGAATTAATACATATAATCAAGCAGTTTTATTATAAATGGAATATGCAAACCAAGAGATATACCATCTAACATTACAAAAGAAAAACATTTATTCTGAGGATCTTATCTTGAAGAATTCATTCTGCTTCCATCAGGAAACAGGAGACTTTCTTTTGTTACTTTACATTTATTTCTACCCTTCCTAAATTGGCCAGAGGGCTGAGTGGATGTGCAAGAAGTAGCTATAGAAACAATTACTGAGGAGTAAGCAGATTAAACCAGGGAGGTAGGCTACTGATAGATTTCATTTCCCTTGGTTGTGGATTTGATCACTGGAGAGTAGTCATATGAGAATGGAGGACAGTGGCATTTTGAGATAGAAATCAAATACCAGAACAGTTACAAATACCATGGTATAATAGAAAGCAGACTAGAGGAGAGCCTACACTAAAGCAATCACCTTGAAAGTCATGAATAAGAAGATAAAATATGGAGGTATCCAAGCTGACAGGAATGAGGAGGCAGCCAAGTAGTCCCATCTACCTCAATCATTTCATTCTTCTCTGTTGAATTCATTCTGAGATACCAGATTAGAACTTCAGATGTTTGGGGAAAAAAAAAAAAAAAGAAAAAAAAAAAGTAAAAAAAAAAAGGATTGGGCTGCTTTATCTTTATGTCATTATAAACTGTGCATAAACAAGAGGCTTAGGTTTGCGGTTTCATTTTGGTTTAGTTGGTTGTTTTTTGTTTGTTTCCTTAAATAAACAAACTCATTTGCAGAGAAAAACTTAATATTAACACTGCTTTATTCTTCTACTTGACCAAAAGTTACGTTTTATCTCATGAATGCCAACTGCTTTCTTGGTAGAAGTAGCAACGCTGACTGTCTTAAAAGGCTTGGGAAAAGACATTAGCAATAATTTCCTAAATGGAGTAGCAGAGGTATGCATCCCAATTGCACTTAATTGGAAAGGAAAACCTGAAAGAAAAAGAAAAATTTGAAAATTTTCCAATATGTCTGAGAAATAGATTGTACTCCATACTTCAAAATTAGCAGTAAGGTCAGAGAAATGGGAGGCAGTATAAATATGGGTATAAATACAACAGCGCGCTCTTCCTTGGCCATTTTACAGGAGGGAGCTGAAGGGTTAAATTTAGCCAGGACACAAAGAAGTACTGCCAGTATTTCAACAATAGCCTTCATACAACCTTTTCTTTCCTTATCATCTGGCTTTCAGGATATCCCAATGTTACGTGTACTGGGTGGGAGGAGGCAGTTGTGAACCGAGTGGCTAGAAAGGTCATTTACTTGTTTTTCTGGCTTGCTTGTAAGCACAGAAAGAGGCTATCTTTGCTTGGCATGCAAACAAACTAAGCAGCAGCTTTCATTTGGCCTGTAAAGGGCTTAAAACAGAGCTGTATGGAGAGAAGTTCCCATTTTGCAAAGGACTTTGACAGTTCCGAATCTGGATTCATTCTAATTTGGAGAGAAAAAAAATATATAGAAGTTAATGACAGCAAATTCTACTTTGTCCACTCTTTGCTCCCATAACCTACGAAAATATTCTGTTCAGAATATTCTGAATTCTTTAATTGCGTCTGACAGTATGTATGGCAGAATAATAAAAAGACCTGAAATGTATATTCTGAAACAAGAACTCCCCTTAAGATATTATTTTAATTCCCTAACCCCACAATTTTCCTCTGAAAGGCTGATGAAGTCAACCTGCTTTATATTTCAGTTTCAGGAGGAAGTGAGCTGATTTCATTAAGTTTTTCTGACAACTCCAGGTTACAGTCTGCAAGTAGATGACACTGACCATGCCATATACCAGACTGTGGTTTGGCCTTTTAAAAGGAGAAGGATGTAAATGAAGATATTTTATGGAATAACAAAGTATTTCCCTGCAGATTTCTGTTCTTTAAATAACTGGCAAAAGCCATAATCTTGCCTGGGCCTCCCCTCCCCTAACAAGAGAAATAACTTGTCACTTGCAGCTGTAATTTAGCCCAGAGCACAACTCCAAGTGACTTAGCACCCCCAGGCATGGACCTGAGAATCTCAGTTTATCAGGAAAGCGAAGACAGCAACTTTTGAAACTAGCAACCAGGGAAGCTACCCCCACTCTCCCTGTTTATTTTGATGGCAGGATTTGAAATGAAGAGCCCCTGGAGCCATGTCCCTGGCTGGGTGGAGAAAAGCAGACTGACAGTGCGTTGCTTGCCTCTGGGGAAAGGACGCCTGGCAGGACAGGGGGTGGGAGAGGCAGCTCCCAGCGGGCAGAGAAAACGAAGCACGCCCAGCATGAATCTGCGAGCACGCCGCCTTTACCACATCAGAGGTAACACATACCGTCATTTCTGACGCTCGTTGTGGTTTCATAGCTCAGCCCATGCTGGAATTGAGCCCTTGAGGCCAGGCCTGGCACAAAATTTTCCTCCCCAAGTCCCTGCACTGCCCAGAGTCTCCCCTCTCCTAACTGAGAATAAAGTCCAAAGACAGGCAGGAGCACAGCAAGGCCTTACGCGTGCATTTTGGCCATTCCTCCCCATAGGGCACTGGCTAAATTCAAAAGGAGGACTGCAAAGCAGGTTAAAGGGAAAGCCAAGGCTGTCCTCTCCTGCCAGAGGCACTTGATAGGGTCCTGTGCCTCACAGCTTCTTGCTTTGCTGTGTTGCTGCCTCTCCCTGTTTGCAAACATCTCTGGCAGCAACAGCCTCAGGGGTTTCTTCCCTGGGGCTCCCTCTCCAGAGGTCCAAGATCAGCAAGACCTTAAGACCATTGACAGTATTATGTCAGTCTTTTGACAGAAAAGGGAAAAGAACAAGAAAATAAGGATGGTAGTAGCCCTTTTTTAAAGAGTTTCATACTTAGAGCTTAACTTTCATCTGACTTTGAAATACACCAAAATGCAGCTGGAAGAACAGAAGCTACAAAATATACCCTCCTTGTCATTATGTGCATTCGTACAAGCTGTAGTTGTCCTCACAGGACAGCTAGCTGTAGAAAACTTCAAATGGTGCTTGAGATCAGCTGTGTGATCCTGCAATGCAGATGCTTGTGCTATCTGCCATTTCTAGAGAAATTATAAGGAAAGAGCTCCTGTCTGGTTCACAAGCCAAGTGAACTCTTTTTTTCCCTCAGATCCTTTCCTCCTTCACGGCTCTGAAACCAGGCATCCAGCAAGAACATTTAGTGACAGTGAAGGGGAGTGTATTTGACAGCTTGTCGCTGCTTCCTGTGTGTGTCACAGCTGTCCCCTTGGCTACGTGAACTTTGAAGCTACAACACACATCCGGTTATTTCTGTCATTGGGTTGAGCAGGGCACACCTCTATAGGCATCCCAAACATGTTTTCCCTTATAGCTCTGAGTCACAGTGTCTGCTTACAGCTAACGTGCCACTCACAGACTAAGTGCTTTTGTAGTTAGAGACATTACCTTATTGTAGATAAAGGCATTTAGCCTTCCTTAGGTGAAAGAAGAAACTTAGGTATCAAGAGTGATAAAGGAGAAAACACCAGTGCTTCAGGAAAGTGTACTTGGATCCAATTGTGCAGGAGGTAAGCAATTAGAGTAGTAATTTACATACTCTGCAGTTACCTATTAACACTGCAGCCATTATGCAAATCAGACTTCCCTCGTCAAATGCTGGGGAAGTGGATGAAACAGAAATAACCACACGATTTTGAGTTAATAAAAAATATAGCTGTGTTATAATGCTCTGCCAGCTAACAAAAAGTAATTTCAGTGCTCTTAAATATTTCAGACAGAAAGCACTCTCCAATTAACGACTGAGTGCTAACTGGGGAGCCCACTGGGTTCCTACTAGCTAAGAACAGGATGCCTTTTTCATCTTTGCCCAGCTTAAAACCAGAAGAAGTACATGCTACAAAAGAGACACACCTTGATATTGGCTGTTTAGATTCCTATCTGTAAAAACCAGCAAAATGACCTGGATATATGGCATATCTTTGTATAGAGGTCTTGTTTTTCTTCTATTTTGGGTGGTAAATCTTTGACCTACACTATAAAGTGACCTCCAACACATTTGCCAACCACCTGCCACTCCTTTTGCTGCCTACCTCAGACACCTCGCCACCTCTGCCCAGTGCTTAGCTAGCTAGCTGCTTTTCACCACGCGCACCCTCATGTGGCTCCTGTTGCGAAACCTTAGCCATTAAATCACCTCACAAAATGACAGTGAAGTGATTTGCCTGTGCCACAGAATCCCAGGATGGCTGAGATTGGGAGGGACCTCAGGAGGTCACCCTGTGCAGGAGCCCTGCTATCACTGGCAGGCCCCCAGTGCCACCAGGCTCCTGCAAGCTCTGTGGAGCAGGCAGAAAGCACTGCCACTTGGCAAAGAAGTGAAGTACCCCTTGCATTTAGCAAGGCAACCTGTCCTTGGCAGCTGTAGTAAGCAGGCACGAGCCATGATGGAGTGACACGTTACTCCCTTTGGCCAAGGAGCTTTGGTGGCCATGGTGTACCAACCCTCTCCTCTTCCTTGTGAGCCACTCCCTTCTATGAGAGCCTTGTTCTTGCCTCCCTACATTCATTTAGCTGTACTCATATTGGGATGGGAAGCCATCCAGATGGCTCTGCTGTGCTTTGCATAGAAAAGAAGAGAGAGTTTGTCCCAAGTGCCCTGAAATACAGAGCCTGACCACCAGCAGCAGCGCCATGGGCAGCCCACGCGTGTCCCAGCACACCAAGGTCCTTTGTCTCACTGTGCCGGCTGAAGCGTCCTGCCAAGCCGGCTGCTGAAATCCTGAGGGATTTCTGATCTTGGGGCTGAAGGCTGTTGGGCTTCACCCGAGGAAGTGTGTTTACAGTGGGATCCACCCACAGGGATCCATGCACGGGGAAAGATCTGAGCTCACCAGCCGCTTTCACAACCCTTAGGTAAACAAAAGAAGCACAAAACAGGCAAACCCACCCCGCCCAGGCAAAGGGAAGAAGCACAGAGCAGGGAATGACAAACTAATCCTTTATTCACTCAGCAATCCCCTGCCCCGCCGCCCCTCAGCACCCGGGACAGCAGCGCGCCCCCGCCCGTTGCCACGGCAGCAACATGGCGGCGGAGCGCACCCCCCCCCCCCCGCCCCGCGCCGCGGTTGCCGGGGTGACGGCGGCGCCGCGGCCGCAAGATGTCGGACCCGAGCTCCGAGGGGGAGGCCGAGGAAAGCGAGACCGAGGAGACCGAGACCGAGACCGAGTCCGAGGGGACCGAGGACAGCGAGGCCGAGGAGGCCGAGGCCGATTTAGGGGTGCGGGAGGATCGGGAGATAAAGGAAAGGGCGGGTGGTGGGGTCATGGGGTCTTGAGCGGTGTGTGTGGTGGCAGGGCTGTCCCTCACAAACCTGTATGTTATCACGTTTCATCAGGAGTATGATGGTGAGCGCAATTCAGCCGGGGAACGACATGGACGTGGGAAAGCACAGCTACCCAACGGTGATACGTACGATGGGGAATATGAGCACAGTTTGAGGAACGGACAGGTAGGGTGGAGGCAGAATCACCGAAGACAGCGTTTGCCTCACGTTTCCACAGTACTGTTAGTCTGGTCACTATCGAAACAAGAGCGAGAACTGACACGTATTGTATCTATGCCCAATATGTTTCAGGGGACGTACAGATTTAAAAATGGTGCTCGCTACATTGGACAGTATCTTCAAAACAAAAAGCACGGCCACGGTGTTTTCTTTTACCCAGATGGATCAAAATATGAAGGTAAAACACAGAATGCAGTTGCAAGGATTTCTGTAACTGAAAGACACGTTTCTGCAGCCCCCAGAATACTAGGAGATGGTGAAGAGTGTATTATTTTAAGAAGATAAATTTGCTATGTAACATTTTCCTTTTATCTCTTTTTCACAAGCTCTGAGAACAGTGTTTTTTTAAAAAATTATTTATGGGGATTTATGTGGATTATTGTGAGAAGGAGGTAAATGAGCAGGGAATCACAAGGCAGAACTTCCAAGACAGATAACAGAACCTGGAAATTCTGTGTATGGGGAAGTCTTTCCTTGGCAGCAAAGAGCAAAGACAGTATCTGAATAGAGGAACAAAACCATCTCAAGTGAGAACATTCAAACTTTTTTTTAGTCCCTAAATGAGAATTGCTCTTACACACATACCCAGATCAAAAGGTGGAAAGTTATTGGATAATCTTGCACGTGGAGCTGTTGTCTACTCTGTTACATCCACTGATGGCTTTTCTCGTTGTCTGTTGGGGTTCTCACCCATTTGTCAGATACATGATAAATTAAACTTTTCTCTGCCAAGGAGTATCAGTACTTCTTTGATTTAATGTATTTTGGTTGATAGACAAATGAGATACGCCTAGAGTTTAATAGACATGTTTTCCTTTCATTTGAGATTTTTTGTGTTTAGTGGGAGGAAGTGGGATTTTTTTTTTTAGTAGCCAATCATTATGCTGTCATAGCTTTCTTTTCCTTCTCTAATAAGTTGCATCTTCCACTCACTTAGAAATTAGCTAAACCCATGTATAATAGCTTTATAAACTGGCCACCATATAACACAATGAAATATACCACATCTCACTCTAGTTTTGATGTGTTCTCATTAAAGGAAGCTGGGTGAATGACCAGAAGCATGGCTATGGAGAATATACCTATGCAAATGGAGACACCTACGCTGGAGAATGGTTTAACAATGATAGGTTTGTTTCATTCTTACAGTGATGTTTCAAGTCACCCAGTAGCATTACAATATGATGGTTATTTTCAAAGTGTAGATGACTGCAGCAAATCAAGTGTTACTGGATGGTGTTGGTATTAAGCCTTAATACCTTATGTATAACAACATACTACGTTCTTTTTATTTGGTAATATAAAGCAAGATTTTTTTTTCTCCTTAGGCATGGGCAAGGTACATATGTGTATAAAGACACTGGATCTAAGTATGTTGGTGGTTGGGTAAATGGAAACCAGGAAGGAGAAGCTGAACTTATTCACCTAAACCACAGATATAGGGGCAAGTTTTTGAATGGAAATGTAAGTGTGCTGGAAAATTCTCTATTCATTTGAACAGTTAGCATAGAATTGTCTTAATATCATCTGTTTGCATTTAAAATGACAAGGTAGGCTCATGTTCGTGTGGAGTATTTCTTGTACGATAAATGTAGCAGATGAAACTGCATTGATCTGCAGATCAGGAAGCCAAGTTTCTGCGATTTTGCTTTTAAACAGTATTACAGAATCACAGAATGGCTAAGGTGGGAAGGGAGGTCATCTGGTCCATCTCCCTGCCCAAGCAGGGCCACCCAGAGCAGGCTGCCCAGGGCCATGCCCAGGTAGCTTTTGGAAATCTCCAAGGAGGAGCCCCCACAGCTCTCTGGGCAGCCTGTGCCAGTGCTTGGCACACTCACAGTAAAGAAGTTTTTCCTGATATTTAGGCAGAGCCTCCTGTGCTCTGGTTTGTGTCCATTGCCTCTTGTCCTGGCACTGGGCACTACTGAAAAGAGCCTTTGCACCTTCTCTTCAGGTATTTATAGATATTGAAAAAATCCCCTTAAGCCTCCTCTTTTCCAGCCTGTACAGTCCCAGCTCTCTCAGCCTTTTCTCACAGGAGAGGTGCTCCAGTCCCTTGTTCATCTTGGTGATCTTGTGTTGGACTTTTTCTAGTATGTCCATGTCTCTCTGGTACTTGTACAATATTGTCATTGACTATTATATGAATTTTGTAGTAAAGCATATTTTACATTTTTATGCTTAGAATTTACGGACTTGATAGTTCTGTTGACCTTTTTGTATCTCTCTGTGCAGCCTGTAGGTCAAGGAAAATATGTCTTTGATATTGGATGTGAACAGCAAGGTGAATACATTCAGTCAGCAGAGGTAAATGAAATAACAAAAGTTATACTGAATATCAGAGAACTCAGTAAATTGAATATACTGCTGAGTAATTAATAAAAGGCCTTATAGATACTGATGATAAAGTATCTTATATCTAACCAGTCAAAAAAGGTGGAAATTTATGCTTTCTTTAGTACTAAATAAGGTTTCATTTTACATTTTTCTTTAGCTTCTCTACTATACAAACTTTGACAACTAAAAGGTGTGATTTTGCCTTGCTTGCAGACAGAAATGCTTTCTGCTTAAACCATAAACCTGAGAAGAGTCAGGACCTACCCCAAAATTTTTAGGTTTCTGTGGTTTCAGACCACAAAAGAACCTAAATCTGTCTGTACATTTAACCTGTATTCCATTTTGTTCTGCACACCAGAAAACAATGAAAATCATTTCTTATTATATTTCTGAATTGCTTGATGCTATGTCTGCAAAAGGTAATTTCCAGAAGATTCTCATTTTGGAACATGTCCAGTCATTGTCCTGGTCCTGTTGGAAACTTAATATTCACAGCTACTAATCATAGGGGGCGACTGGTATCACAGCCTCTTTATCCTTCTCCTTCAAGCATGAACTTTCTTACTGAAATGATACAAAATAGCTGTAGAAGTAAGAAAAATATATTAATATTACCGTTTTGATTTCAATAAAATATGCCACATTTTACCTCAGAGTTTTCTACCTCTGTTACATTAGTTCCCAATACATACTTAAAACAATTGTTGCATTAGAGATTTTTTTATAACATAATCTCACTAAGTTTCAAGTTTCTTCTGTTGTGTATATTTCACCTTTTCCAAGCAATATTTACTTTTTATTTTTCTGTCTCTCCACCTTGGACCTCTAATTTTTTATCGATAGTGCTTGGCTACTAGCTTTAAGAACCAGAATGATATTCCTGTGGTAGAAATGATGCTTTTTGGGAAGTACTGCTGGATACACTATGCCTCTGGAGGAGACATAATCTCTCTTCTCTGGTGGGTGGAAGAGCAGTGAGTGATTAGTAGAAATACATATTCTGCAGTATGTGCAGCCCTGGTTCTGTTCCAGGTGCTTTCTTAGGCCAGCTTGTTCTGACAGCTGTAATGATACCTCTTCCTATATTTCCACCACGAAATGTAGCTGTACATAAATACCATTCTCTAAGTCCTAGTTAAATAATTTCAAAATTGTTATTTTTTAAATATTATGTAAAACAACGTAAAAATATTCCCAGGACAGGACAAAATAATAATAATAAAAGTCATTAGTGATAGAGATTTGCAAAACACAGAGACTGTTTTGCTTTTTTGGCTAAAAGCAACGGAGCCTCTAATCAAGTATCAGATTTGTATTTCGGTGCCTGGCAACAGCTGGCATGAGTATGCGATGTGTATCTAATATTCCCAGGCAATGGGGAATCGTTGGATGTCCTGATTTTGGAATACTAGGCCATTAATGTGGGAGTTTAAATACGAATTTAAGAACCTAAGGTTAAGCATCCAACTTCTGAAAATCATTACTCTCAGGAAAAGTCATCTCTTCTCATATGAATACTGCAGTGACTATGTAGAGCAAGGAGCAGTGCTGTCACTAAAGTAAGATTAAAGTAAGATTTTGCCTTTTGTTTTCCTTGAAGTAACTACAAATCAAGGCCCATTTAAAATAAAGAACACGTTAAGAGAAGTTAGCTTACAATACAGGTAGTGATTTTTTTGCTAATGCTCCTTCAGATTTTGATAAAGCTTTTTTTTTTTTTTTTTTTTAATTGAAAAATTTTATCTTCAAAGTTCAAAACCATAAGCTTTGTGCAGTAATTTACCTAGATCCATTCCAAGGTCTTCCATAATCAAAGACAAAGTCAGAAAGAGCTGTTTTACCCCTCTGTTCCTGTATGAGAAAGACAGTGGAGCATCTACCAGACAGAGCATCAGGTCTTAATTTGCCACTGCTGTGCTGTAGACAGGCATAGAAGGGGAGACATGGTCAATACGCCCCTCACAGCCATTTTGTTTGAAGGGGATTTTACCTTTAAAATTTTACCTTTAAAAAAGAAGTCTGGAAAGCACAGATCAGTAGTATTGATAAACTGACTTCATCAAGGTTCAAAGTGTTGTTCTCTTCCAAGATGTGCAACTGCTGAAGTTCCTCCAGCTGTCAGTGCTTTAAAAGTCTGTCTTATTGCCATTTTGAGCCCACGTAAAGAAATCTTAGTACATAAGCACACATCATCTTAGCTACTGCCTTAATACCCGTAAGATGAGATCCTGGATTTTAAGAGTTGTCTTTTAGGATAAAGGGGAGGAAGAAGAAGAAGAGGAACCCTCGTTACCTGCTGTACTGAAATGGAAAGCAACAGAAATTACCGAATTAACACTCTGGACACCCAGTGTGAAAAAAACACCTCCCAGTGAAGCCTCCCCAGCAGCAGCAGAGGCGGCAGCAGCAGCAGGTGAAGCAGTGGAAGAAACAGAAGGAGCAGTAGAGGGAGAGGAGACAATGCCAGCAAATGCAGGTTTGTTCTGACAGACAGCTGGAAACTGTGCTTTGACTATCCCCTGGAACCATGTTTTTCAGGTTTAATTTCAAGTAGTGTGAGATGTTTTTTCCCTATTATTTACCATATATTCAGTATTGGAAACTACCAAGTCTGTTCATAACTGGCACAATATATATATACGTCAGTTTTATCTCACATGGCATAGTAAGAAACAACTGTCTTGGGAAGCCTGTGAATCATTTTAGTCTACATGGCCTGTAATACAAACTTCATTATGAACAATTGCAGAAAATGTTGTGGGTTTTCTCATGTGAGTGAAGACTGCAGACTTCAGTCAGTTATTAGTTGCTGCATGAAAACAGTGAGTGCAAATTTGTAAGAATTAATTTTCTTCAGTATTTTTAATTTTCATATTTCAGTCACTGATGAGACCGCTGATGGTAGGGATGACGAGCCTTCTCATGAAGTATCCAGTGAAGTTTTTAGACCTGAAAAGCATGCAGAGGAGGAAGATGAAGGAAGCAGAGGGGAAGAAGAAAACAAAGAAGCTCAGGAGGACCAAGGTGAAGAATGGGGCTTGCATGCTCATTCTGCAATGAGCAATCAGGTTTGGAAATGGTGCATGTCAATGAGCTGAGGACATGCTGCTCCTGCTGGAAGACCCATTTTAAGGCTGAAGAGAACGTGGGAAGCTCCACCCTTTGTAAGGAGACCAGTTCTCTAAAGATATAAATGTTTTTTGAGTAATCAAATTCAATTTGTACCTTAACAGTACAAATTTGTGATATTGCAGTGTGGCATTATCTGCACGTGTAGAGTTGACAGCGCTTGGAGATCTGAGTTTAGAGGTGACTGCACTTGCAAGCTTCTTTCTGTACAAAACTGAGAGAGCAGATTTTTGACCCTGGAGAATTCAGGGATTCGAGCACACCACTTTTTTGTCGTGACTGGAACTGTGTGTTCCTGTTCTCAGGAAACACAGACAAAAAAAATCTGAAGAAACAAGTCTTAACTATTGTTCTACATTATGATTTGGATAGCCAAAAGTTAGTGTCTGGTTGATTGTTCCTATTGCAGAGCAAATTGGTTTGGCATTTGGACGCTAAGGTTTTCTACCAGGGACTTTAGAAGCCTATTTTTGTACAAAATTATTAAAAAGCAACATAAAAGCTATGCTTGCTCATATTTAATTGATAAGATTCCACCCAACCATGCTTTTTGCATTTGTTAAATGTTACCATTTACAAGCTTCTGATGCAGGAAAACATCAGATAAATTTCTCCATTTGTTATCCATCCATTTTACAATAGATTAAAGCAAAGCACTATCCATAGAGATCTGAAAGACTATTCACTTGAAAATTGCATAGAGTTCCTGTAACTAAGGGCAGACTAGCCAACTAGCTGATCTGGTATGTAGGACTGATATCTTACAGGATCCTCGGGTTTGGATCAAATCCAGCAGAAATCTAAGTAGGTTTCCTGAATAGCTCTGCTTTGGATTTGGCAAAAGTTCATTGAACCTGGTTTGTCTCAAAGTCTTTTGGACTCAAATAGTCATTTTTGACTGAACTCGATTCTAACAAATTTTCTGGCCTACTACCATAAAGTAGTTCTGGTATCCCTATTGTTTTTTGTATATTTTAAGGACAAATGCCTCCCTCTCAGAGACAGTACAGATGCATATTGTAATGCATGAAAACATAGCAATGTGATAAGTGTTTTTGAAGGTCTTTCCAGCTCTTTATTTCTAGAATTAAAGAGTCGGAGTTTACATATTTTTCAGCACAAGTCTACAGCCATAATTATTTAGGCTATACATTCTTCCCCGTCTTTATATTTAGCAAGATTAAGTTATAGTAAAAGAAAATGATTTGAAGAAAATATGCAAACTGTAAGGAGCAGATGTAACAAAATCTGGTTTCTTGCAGGTTTGCCTTCTCTGTCCCATTACCATCATTTTTTTCCAGACAGCAGTTCCATCCTTACTCCATGTTTCTGTGCTACTTCTCTACATAGGAGACATTCCTTGGCTATTCCAGAGTTACATATGGACGGGCTGGCAGTCAGTCTGTGTGTACTGAGTCTGTCTGGCAGCTGACAAACAATGTATAACAGTTAAGTTCAAGTATTGGCAGTGAAAGGCAGTGGGAAGGAGGATTGTGGTAGACAGCGTGATCCTAAAGTTATGTTTTAGGTTACTAGGGTTATTTTCCAGTATTTTATATTATTATTTTAAGTTTTCCATTTTTTTTTCTTCTTTGCTTCCACAGGAACTGCTAATTTAGAGGATAAGGAGGATGAATCACAGGAAGCAGAGTAATTGGATACAACCAACAACAAAGACAGGCAAAAAAATAATCAGAGTAAATCATTTGTTATGGTAAATCTGAAATATTTTCATTAATGAAAACCTTAGTTAAGATATTTTGAATAAACATTTCTGTCACTGGTCTGTCTGGAATATATCTCTCTGAAACTTTTATGATCTCAGACTGTGCAGTCTCAAGACCAATTTATTCCACGCAGCAGGCAGTCAGTTGTTGATTTCAGTATGAGATTACTCAGGGTCCATAAAGTTGTGTTCTTACACATTTGCAGAATCAAGCCTTTGAAACACTAGGCATGATAGTTTTAAAATGGAACATATGCCTTCAGCAACAGATCAGACCCCCTAATGCCTGTGGCAAGTACATTGCTTTTGAAGATCTATGTTCATTTCTTCAAAGGAAGATGTCTTTCAAACCTGATGAATACCTCAATATTGCCCCAAAATTCAGAAGATGGTGTCCATCTTGGGAGTTAGTTAACATGCTAGAAGGCAACCTTAGAATCTTTTAATTTGGAAGTAAACTCAAGAGTTCTTTAATCCAAAATCCTGCTCAAAGCAGGGTCAACATGAAATTCAGATCTAGTATCTTTTTTTTTTTTTTTTTTAGTGAAGTCCAGAAAACTTCTAAGGATGGAAGGTACACAACCTCTTAGCAATGTATTTGAAAGCTTAGGTATCCTCGGAGTAAATACTTTTTTCTACTTATATCCAGTTATAACTTCCTGTCTTCCAATTTATGATCACCATCTCTTAATTCTCTTACTCTGTACCTCAATTAAAAAAGAAGACAACCCTTGGCTATATATAACCTTACATACATACATATATATGGGAAGACTGCTGGTATGTCCCCCTAAAGGATCCTCTTCTGGCTAACCAAGCTCTGTTCCCTCAGCCTCTCCTTGCAGGTCATGTTGTTAACTGTTCCATCCCTTGACCATCTCAATGACCTCCAGCTGGACTTGCTCAAGTCTTCTGGTACTGTCAGGATCTAAAACTGGATGCAGTATTCCAGACAGAGTCTAACGAGTGCCAAACAGTCCCTTCCTTTATTCTGCTGACTATAATGCTTTCCGTACAATCCCGTGTGTTGCTGTCATTGATTGCTGCCAGAACACAAGGCTGACTCTTGCTTCCTCCCACAGGGGAGTAACTCATTACCCACAGCCCCACCAAGAGACACCAACTCAAGACCTGGACACACCATCCTGCTGCCCAAGCCAGGTCTAGACTGACACCAATGGTACTTTCCCCACTGGTGCTGGAGATCAGGCCCAGAAGCTCATCAACACTGATGTTGCACAGCCCCACACTGTTTGCAGGAAAGTTTCTGCCTTCCCCCAGCAGTTTTGTTTGCTGCGTTCCCATCTCCCAGCTGAACAGGCATCCCCATGCAGCAAGAAAAAGACAGACTCCCAGCAATCCCTTATGGGCAGGCAGCGAGCTATGAACATGCTGCTCTTTTTAAATCAAGAACCTGTCAATCAGGAGGCAGCTAGCAGGAGGTATCAGCTGAAGAAGCCTTCTGGAAGCTGCCAGAATCGAATGTCATCATATATATAGAAAGTCAAAAGGCCAGAGCAAGGCAGAGCTGCACAAAATACTGTACAAGCACTAAATGCCATAGATATATTTTACTTCTGCAGGTGAAAGAAGCTGCTCTGAAACATTGTTTTCCTGCTAATGCGCAAACAATGCCTTAATTGTTACCAGATGCATCTTTATGACTTTAATTGACTTCCTCATACTTGTGAGAATATCGGTATGAATGCTGATGGGCCTGGAGCCTGATGTAGAGAGCTGCCAGCCTGCAGCAGTTTGCTTTGGAAGTGAGATAACTAGTTTTGGCCTGGTTGCAGTAAGAGATGTCGAACCAGGGTTACTGGGCTTACAGGGCTTACATTTAAAAAAAATAACAATTATTTTTATTCATGAAATCTATTCTAAAATTTAGGTTCAGGGGAGAAAGGGAAAACATTTTCTCTGCACCTCACAGCTTCAGCAAAGATATGCCCAGAAGTTTAAGTTAGTGATAAAAATGGATTAACAGAGAGTAGTGATAAGGAGATGAATTATATGAAAAAAAATAGTTTATTACTTCCCACATTTTTTCTCCTATCAGAAATGTCATAGTGAGAAATTTCCCAAGCAATCTTTTCCCTCTTATCTCACATACCTATTTATTTTTTATTTTTTATTTTTTCTTTCCCAGTTGCACCTGTGTGACTTCAGTAGCAAAGAGACGTGCTTTGGCAAAGAGAAATGCTGTATTTCCATTATTCCAGTAGCATGATCAAAGCAAACTTGGCTTATTTATTTATTTATTTATTTATTTTTAATAAAAGCCTACAGATCATTAGTTTACTAGCTGTTTACTCACTATATTCTACTGTAAATTTGGGAAATATCCTCACAACGTATATTTCTCCCATTCCTTTAATTTCTCCTAATTCACTTTCATTTTAAGGTAATCTTCAAGATGAGTAGATTCTTGTTTGATTTATGAAATTACCTTTTTCTCTTCAGCATCCAGTACTGTACTGTTTGTTAGTACATGAGTGACCTCCAGTGGCGTAACAGCAAAAAGTGCATCCTTTATAGAATACAGTCGAGGACAGCTAAGAACATCTGGAAGCCTCTCTGTGTTAGAAAGTGCTCCAGTGGTTTACTCCTTTTGGAAACCACCGGTGCTTTTGTAGGAGGAGACAATTCATTTTGCTTTAACTTACAGAGACACCCTAAGGATAGTTTGTAAATCAGTGAACAGTAGTTCCTTCATAACTGTCTTGGAAAGGGAGGAATCTCCCCAAAAAGCTGTTGCACTGAGGTGTACAAGCCCCTCTCATCCATCCATCTGCCTCTTCACTTTCCAGTAATGAAGGAAGTCAATTTTAGATAGCATCAGAATAGTCATATTTGAAACCTCTTCCTGAATAATGAAAAAAAGTGCTAAATGCAAGGATATGACACTGGACTTAAGGCTTTGAAGTTTTCCCTTCAGCTTTTTGTCCTTAGATTACCATTGTAGTGTCTGAACAACTTTCTCCAAAGGTGGCACAAGGGTTCTTTAAAAATATTAGGCCATTTTAACCTATGCCTCTAATGTTGGTTTAGATGCCCAAATTTTGCCTTTAAATCAATGGCAAGTTAGCCAATGTGAGTTTTAGGTTAAAAGTCAGTAATGCTCTCGCAAATCCAAAACTGTTTATGAAAAAAATGGTGCTTAGAATATCTGTGCTCCACGTATCTTAGAAAAAAACATCAGAAAACCCTTTCGTATTTGCCTTTCAAATTTACATCTTCCGTAGAGATGGGACTCTTTCCTCAGTGAGCAAAGGATGGTCAAGACGGTTCATTGCAACTAAAGGAGACACCTGGGGTTCTCAAGTTCTTGCTAAATTCATGCATACCTACTTCCACCCAAAAGTGCAAATATTTTAAAACCGCACAGAGAGATGTCTATTTTACATTTACAAATGATAAGGGGAAAAGGACCTGTTTGAGCTGTTGCATTTTTCTTCTTTCATCCACATCATCCTCAGAGAATTTAAGCCATTTTCCAGAGCGCTATGCATGCAAGTTGTAGGAAACATCCCTGTTGCCTAATTTTATGAATCCTTGCTTTCTTTATGTTTATGAGGCTGCAGGAAGAAAACCTTGCACTATATAGCTCTTTTCTTTCTTAAAAAGCCTTAACATGCAGTGGAACCCAAGTGCACATCTTTTCTCTTTTCTAGGAGGTCTTTTTTTTTTTCCCTTCCATTTTGAAGGCAAATATTTTTATTTATTTATTTATTTATTAACTGGCTGTGTACTTTCCAAACATGTTCGGCCTGGAGACTTTTACCAAATGAGAAATAATGTCAGAAATCAAACGTTAGGGATCTTTCTTATAAGCCCCCTTTTAAGTGTTGAAAGGCTGCAACAACTTCCCTACGTATACATCCCAAAAGGCCCCGTACTCTTGAAAGGGTGTTTGGAAACCTGCCTTGTTCAGAGAGTAGGCTCAGCAAGGAGTTTAGCTGTAACATGTTTCCCTAAGAGATGGAGAAGGACATGGCTAGTCTCTGTAAAGGAATGCAGTGCACACATTGCTCTTATATTCACCAAGGTGCTCTTATATTCACTAAGCACAGCCCAGTGCTTTGCAGGTAACAGCTAAGGGTCACAAAGTTGTAGCCACGTTAGCACACTGCTGTGCCTGAGCTAATTAACACCATTATTAACTAAGGTCAAAAATATCAGCGTTGTTCTAAGCTGACAATGCCTCTCCATGTGTGGCATGGATATAAAGATCTCTGCACGAATCACTGCTGAGCCATGAGGGCAAGTGAAGACTGAAACTACAGCAAGGAATGAGGTGTTTTGCATTTCAGCACAGATGACTGCGGAGTCTAAAATTTTATTGTGTATATAAACTGGGAAGCAAAGCTGTAAAAGAGATTTGCAGGCCTATTCCTTATTCTCCCATCCAGCATACACAGTGTGGCTCCATTCACGAAGGAGAGCAATTGCTTGCAATTCATTTGCCAGCCCACACAATCACGGAGATTTTCACTGGCAGAGGTGTTTCCACAAATGACTCTTCAGAGGTTTCTAAAATAACAGCTACTCTCATACACTGAACAGTTTCTGCACCATCCTGATGTAAGGTAGTGTACCAAATGATGTTCAGCTGAACACCACAGCTTAGAGTAAATTGACAACTTCTGGCACAAGCTCTGTGGGACTGTAAAACCCCATTTCTTAAATACATCCAGCTTGCTATTATTTTTTTTTTGGAAAGACTGATGCTTGGGCAAGCTTATTATGAACAAGTTAGTACTTGATAATCATTTATATTGCATGTAGTTTCCATTCTGCATATTCTTTATTTGGCTTTCAAGCCCACCAGTGGCAAGAGAAACCTGACAGAACAGCCGGGAAATGATGTCTTAGCATCAAACAAATTTAAGTTCAAATGAGCTTTGAAAGACAGAAATAATGTCCTTGTATTTTAAATGTGTTCTGTCAAAACCGAATTAGTGAATTTGCATAAACAGATTTGCAGCAGAAATCCCTGCTGTGAATTAGAAAACATACGTATGTTGGTAGCATCTCTATTTGCTTTTCCCCTCCAGTGGTATCTGAACACCAAAGTGCTACAGATTTAAGCCTGTGTTTTCCAAACACCTAATTACACAAGTATAGTTCCATTAAGGAGGCACCTTCAGGAGGGTTGGGCTGGATGTTTTCAGCATCATGCTCTTGTTTTTATTCTCTGTGTCCTTAGAGGTAGGAGATGTTGTGTCCCAAGTTTCCCCACCAAAAGGAAAGCAAAGGAAGCTCGGGAAGATGCCATCTGGAGGTTTTGCACAGTTTTTCTCTGAAGGAGTAGGCAGAGGCCATGTCTGCACAGGTACACAGCACTACTGACTTCACGTTACGGGAGATTGCTAAGCACCAGGGTGTTATGATCTATTCATAGCTTTTAAGAGTCTTTTCAATTTGTCATCTGCACTGTTCTGCTTCTGCTTAGCTGGGGACACAGATTTGAGAGTTAGTGTTAAAAAGCAGACCAGCCAACCTCTGTTGAATGCAGACAATGATATTGATGGTTGATCCCCCTTTGGTCAAAACAGAGGCTTAAGTAAAGGGTCAGAATATTGAAAACAGATTGGCAGGATCACAAGCAGATATGAGAACATCTGTTTCAGCAGACATGACCTTACAGATGGGTTACTAGTTTGTAGTGTCCTAATTGCAGAAATGGATGAGAACAAGGGAATGGAAAATTTTTGCAGCCACAAGAAGCCGAAGCCACTTTTGAACATAGCAGGCCACTGGGAATTTGCTTTCCAAATAGACTCTGTGGGAGCCTGGGATTAGGCAGAGGAGGAGGCTGCAAGACCCACCGGGAGGGTAAGGTGCAAGAAGTGGGGGAAACAGCAAAAGCTGTGAATCCAAGACTAATCACAAAGTTTCTCAAGCTTCACAGACAAATTGTTTCAGCATTGTGATTATAGACAGGGAAATTGCTGAATGGTCCTAAACATGGTGTAAAAATCAAACGGCCGGAGTGTTCTCTGAATCTTTCATAAGAAGTATCAGATTTCCCCAAAAAGCTGGACTGTAAAATGCAATGATTTACTAACTCCTTCTTATGCACCACAGTACAATCTTCTGCTTGTTTAAATATTTCATGCTGTTCTCAAATTCAAAGAAGCGTGAACATTTTAATTTTTAATCATCCATTAAAGAAAGCGCTATAGATTAAGACCCCATCAAGCAATAACCACTGTTCTGAGCCAGCAGATTTACACATTTGCCTTGTACTATTGTCAATGCTGGCACAAGGCTTTGGAAAAATCAGGAGCAAAAGAGTTACAGATTTGTTTTTTCTCTGACTTTTCAGAAGAACTGGACTCAAGTGTCTCTTCATGTTGTTCTGCTTAAAAGTAGTCACAAACTTGCTAAATGACAAATTTCTGTGTTATTGTCCTATCAAGGAGTATGGGAGGAGTGACAAACTGAGTGTTAAAAATCAGAAAATACGTCCCCCACATCCTTCAATCACACCTGAAGATCATATTAGGCAAGTAAGTTTGAGTTTTTGTTTTCCCACAAGGTGTCACCATAGATTAACTTCACTACAGGTCTTTATCGAAAGAATTTACATTTTCAGTTTTTAAGACATAAGTGAAACATTCAAATTCTCTAACTAGTACTAAGAGTATCTATTAAAGTACATAACTTCGTAATGAAACAGAACCAACTAAAGAAAATTACACTGGAGTAAAATAATATCTAATTTTGAAGCTGCATACATGTCAAAAAAAATGAAAAGGAATTTCCCATTTCTTTTGCTTACTTCAGAAATAACTTCCAAGCTTCCAAGGACATTTTCTTCATTTTACCTGTGTTCAGCAATTTAATTTATATTATGTACACATCCCATCAGGAATTCTCTCTCCCTGCTAAGTTTTTGCAACTAAGAATCCTCATATGTTAAAGGTATAATTTCAGCTCTGATCCTACTGAGATACAGTTTTAATTGCTTGCTATTTCTGTTCAGCTAATTTGGATGGTAGAAAAAGAAGTTTTCACAAGTTAAAGAGTATTTTGTGACAAAGTATTTCTCCTCACCTGCTCAGCACTGCAGTGTGTGCATTAGAAACCACCACAAGGGAAATATTTAAGTACCCAAACCCTCTTTCCCACATATGCTGAGGTTTAATTCATTGCATTCACTGGAGTTGGATTCATTGGAATTGAAAATTCATTGGAGTGCATGTCTAGTGGGAAAAAAAATGACAAAAACATTGTGGGATTTTGGTTTAAGTGTCTTAGCAATCTTCTTAGCAAGCCTGTTTAGTTTGCAAAGGGTAGTGGTGGTGCTCTGGGGGCCCTTTGATTGCATACCAGGACTGGGTAAGGTGGTTGAATCCTTCCTCTTTATCCCCAGCTGTAACTGTAAGAAAGGTCCTGCCAAGCAGCCTTCACATACTTATTTTGGATAGGAGCTTAATCTCAAGAAGACTAGAGTGCGATGATAAACTATCTTTCAGGAACAATATTTCTGCAGGTGGGTAGGAGTAAAAAAAAAAGTGATGTGTTTGCTTGTGATGCTGTACACAGTGGCTGCAGAGTAGGAAAGCTGTTCAAAGCAACAAGAAGACACTGGTTTTGCAGGTCACTGAACCACACTGGAAATGCATCTGATGCTCTTGGATGAAGGGAGAGGTGTTCTGTGTTTTATTTTATCGTTTTGAAGGAAGACACAGATTCTTAACGAGAATGGCATCTGCAGTTCAGATGAGGATTAATGTCTGAGGTATTACACACACACACACACACACACACACACACACACACACACACAAAGAAAAAAAAAAAAGCTTATTTCTAAGAAGAAAGGGAAAGTTTCTCATGCCATTGTGTACCCAGCAAGCAGGCACATCGTGTCCAAGAAGGGTGCAGCTCTTACCCGCCTCTCTGATCTGCTGTTCCTGGCTCTGTCCCTGGGTGGGCAGCGTGCCATCATGCCCTGCTCTCACCAGGTGTCATTTCAGCAGCAAGGCTGAACTGAGAGCTCCGCTGTCAGTCCTGCCTGTCCCTATCCTCACCCGGGCTCTTATTTGGCTCTGACCAGCAATGGTGGCCAGGCCACCAAGTGCAAGGCCTCTCCCCTTACACAATGCACAGGCACGTGTCCCATGGGAGAAGAAAGACACTGCCTGTGATCTACTTGCATTTCTTCTTCCGCAGGGAGGAGGGATTGTCCCAGGGTTAGAGCAGCTGGAAAGGCCAAAAGCAAACAGGTTTAAGCCTGAGATACAGGATACAGCCCTTCAGTTATCTCTTTGGGGACAAAAGCAAACTTGTCAGAGGTGAGGGATGACAGTAGCATGAACTATAAAATGTGCAGCCGCTCCCATCTGTTCAAACAGAGCCAGGTCCCCACCCAGAGGCTGTATTTCTAGCAAAAGCTTGACCCAGAAACCTACACTAATGCCCTCACACACCTGGTGCCACATGTGCCCCAGTCAGAGTTCCAGGACCCATCCCTAATGTTGGGGCTTCAGTCTGTGGCAGTAGCTCTGGTCTTGCACCTCCTCCAGTGGCATTTGTGCTATGACTTGCAACCACTTGGTGAAATCAGAGCAAGTCACACCAAAAGCAGCAATTAGTTACAGAGAGGAAGGCCCCAAGGGAGCACTGCAAGGTGGGAGCTGATGCCTCAGTTGAAATAGAGCTGGAAGCTCCAGGGAGCGACATGCCCAGGGCCAGGTCCTTGCTCCATGCCACCCCTGCTCCCCTGTCATACCCCCAGCTGTTAGAAAAGCAGGAGTCCAAGCTTCCTTGCCAGATCTGGGAAGTGAAAACAGAACATTTCAGGTGCAGGACTGAGACAGGAGATAAAGGTGCTTGTTAGACACCCCACAGCCTACATGCTGGGTGGGCTTTGCTGCATGCCCTCAGGGTAAAGGCACACAGGCAAAGAGGTGTCAAAAAGGTGCAGGGAGAAAAAGAATGATAATGAGACTGGTTTTTTTTGGTCATGCTAAGAGAGAAAGTGAAACCTCCATTTTTCTCCTCCCTTTGAAAGAAACATTTGTGCTTTCCCAGAGGTAGTTACCCAAAACGATCATGTAGAAAGGAAACCTGACTCTGTGGCAAGACGTGTTCCTGTTTGTGCATAAATTTTTGGGGCTACACTTCCTTAAGCAAACCAACAACCAAGAGAAGAGCTACAGAGACCTGTCAGACGACCGGTTTGGCAGCTGTGTCACCATTTATATATTTTGGCACAGAACAGCACAAAGCAAAGCTCTTGTCCTGCAAGTGCCATCTCAGGAAGCGTTCAGAAGTTAGAGTTGCTCACGTCAAGGTTTTGTCACCAGTACAGTAATGCAGGGCATCCTTCTTTGCCCCAGCAATGGTAAAACAATCAGTTCAGTTTTCTCCACAGGAAATCTTGTAGTCCCTTTTGCAGTATGGATCACTGTGGAATCACTGAGTAGGGGAGCTGTTGTGGAAGAAAATGAACCTCCTTTGTAGAAGAGGTAAATAAATTGTCACTATAGTATGTCCCCTCCTTCTGTGCTCTTGCAGAACTGGAGGAGTCAACAGGAAACGAAGTGGCTTTAGGTAGAGATGATCTCCTCTTTGGGTAGGAGATGGCTTTTATTTGGTCCCAATTTCTCTGCTTGTCTGAAAATATCCAAATAACAAAAGCAATTCTTACTGGCTGTATTTTGGTCTCAGAAAATGCAACAGAGTCTACTTTAGTGCCTTTACCAATAGATTTTATAACCAGGTAGTTCTGTATGTATTAAATGTTGCACATGGTACCTTCAAAAAAGGCTAAAAAGTAATTTCTTCACCACCAGAAGAATCATTGCTCCCTTGTATGCCAGTTCTGTGGTTCCTTTTCTCAGTCACAGAAGCAAAAGCAAAATTTAGGCACCAAACTCAGATATGTTTTCTGTGCTTTGACTACTTAGAGAGGGCAATTTCCACCCATTGTAACTTTTCTGGATGAACTGACGGACTGTGCTGAACCAGAAGCTGTCTCCACCTCATTTTTGACAGCTGCTACGACAGAGCTGGCTTTCTAGTCTTCCACGATACCATTTCTCCAGTTGAATGCTGCATTTGCTCCATGAGTTAATGTCTTCACTGGGGGGTTAACCATCTGCCATTTGTTCCCCTCTTTGAGCTCTTCACAGAAACACATGCCCAGTGAAGGGATCTAGGAAAGGACACAAGCAGGAGTTACCGGCATGGCCATTGCTTTGGCACGAAGAAGTCATTGTAGCAGAACAGAAGAGCAGATCCTGAGACCATTCTGGGAACAGAGAATGGGACATTTTGCTGCTTCTGAAGCAAACTGAAAACAGACTGGAGGCCTGTGGTGCAATAGCTGAGCCTGTGTCATCACCCTGCACTCATGCTTGGATTTGAAGATCAAGATGTGTTCACTCCTTATGCTTTGACAGCGGGTGGTAAAAATATATCTCACAACTGAATTCTCCTGTTGGTAATACCAAGGCAGATGGTAAAGAAAATGGGGGTGTAAAAATCTGCCACTGGTGCTAATGCACAAATAAAACAAACAAAAAACCTCTGTGACAGAGTCTCAAGTGCAGGCCTCACTTGTGAAGCTGGCAGAAAACCCTCCTCCACTTCATTCTGTAGCTGAGCACTTAAGCTGTGAACTTGCAGTGACCCAAAAAACATACAGCTTAGAGTGAGTCACTGAATATAGCTGCAGTTCACACTCACAACACCACAGGGAGAAGAAAGGCTCTTAGCCCTGCTTCTATATCAAGGAGGCTTGTGCCAGAGGGAAAAGTTTCCACATGTGCCTCTCATGTGGAGGTGTTACCTGGCACTGACTTCCCATGGGAGTTGGATGAAAATCTCCTCTGAAGAGTTAGCCTCTAGGTACATGCTGTTCAACAGGACAAAGTGCTTCTCTTATCCATCAGTGCTATGCTAGAACTACATGAGATTCCCTTTGTACTGAGAAAGCTAGTGTTACTGGTATTGGCATGCAGTTATACACATGCCTCGCTGCTTAAGAAATCTCCATATTAAAAGCACAAAGAGAAAGCTTCAAGCTGAATGAAAAGGCGTCTTACCTTTCGGACCACCTGGGCAAAGTCGCTGCTGTCCTTGGCAGGGAGTCCTATCAGAGGCCGGGTGAAAGATGCCAAGGAGGAGCCATGGCCCACGATGAGGATGACACCTGGTACACCACAGTAAGCAAAGAGAAGCAGTAAGGGGGTTGCAGCAAGCACTGTCAGGTTGCCATGCTGATGCTATAAAGTTGTTTAGGGGCTGTTTGGCTTTGCAGACATCTTTGACAATGTGGCAGGGTGAATTGTGCTGCTCAGAAAAAGTCAAACTTGTTGTAGACCTGCCAGCTAGTGAGAAAACACATTTCTTAACAGCTCTCCAGAAAAAATAGGTTATCTCATGCTGAGCTGTATCCTGATGTAGAATGACCATGCAAAGTACAAACTCTTGCAATTTAACAGTCTTCTGTTTATTTTTTTTTCCCTATCCCATAAATTGAATGTATTTTGATTTAGTATAGATGAGGCCAAGAACTACAAGTCTGCCTTGAACTCTGTGCAATACAAACTACCCATGATAAATGTGTTTCTGTTGGCAAATCTCTGCCTGTTCCTGGTATTGAAAGTGTCTAATAGAATATACAAAGATCTGAAACCTTTACCTTTGTTGGGGCAAGCAGTGACGATCTGTTTTATAGCTGCAGAACTTCTGCTTACATAGTCTTCATAACTTTCTGATGGTACCAGAGAAGAGAGTGGCATGTTGCTTCTGACAATAAAATCACAAATATATGTTAATCTAGATGAATACTTGGGCACTGTTAGCACTATTGAATGAGTATACCAGAGAAGAAAGACTTTGTTAAAAGAATCTTGGATAATCCACTGACTTAGCTGGCATGCTGATATCTCAGCTTGCATTAGCTTCCCCCACAATAACTTACATTAAATCTTATGACTACACTTTGTAGTGCATAAAGCACCAGATGCAGGGAAAACTGTGCTTTAATTAAACCTGTAGTTTACAGTGAATGCTGTTAAAAATTTAATTCCTAAGAAAAGCTTGTGCTTTGAGCAGTTCTGTTGGTAATGACCACCGTCCTTGTGTGGCTGCAGGCACATGGAGTGTTCCAGCTCCAGCCATCCTGACCGGGTTCAAACCAAGATGTTGATGACATGAATGCTTTCAAGAGATAGTCCCTCAGTATTAACCTCCTTAGTAAGCAAATCAAATCAAATCAAATCAAATCAAATCAAATCAAATCAAATTCAACAATGGACAAGGCATGCCAATATCAGCTGGACAAATGCATAGGAAAAGCTCTCACTGCTAGATTTAAAAAAATAGTATGTTTCCAAGGATGTAAACCAAAATGCACCATGCCTAAGCAAAACACCATGTTAGAAACCTGATAAACACCATGCATCCTGCCCAGACACATCACAAGGCTTCTCAGCAGCTTCCATGACCCCAGCTGTGTCTGTCCTTGGGAGGTAGAGGAATAGCCTGCGGTGCCCTGATGCGTGGTGGCCAGTGGTGCCAAGGGTAGGCAGCTGGGAAGGCCAAATTCCTGGTGGTGAGAGGCCCTGCTGGCCTCCCAGGGTGTTAATTTCTTTCTACAAACAACTGCCCCACCAATTTGATAGTCTCCTTATTCGGTGAATAGGCAGGAGTGAGATTAGATTAACATATTGTCGTAGGGCTTGGTATCGTAGTGTACTTTTACAGGTGAGTCCTCAGTACATTCCGTCAGCACGAACTGCAGAACTAGAAAATAAGTGGTAAAACCAGGTGGCAGGCTCCTACTATATTGTTAATCATAACTAATATTAATTCTGGCCAGGTTAAGTCCACTGACAGGGAACAGCCCGGGACTGGACCCAACTGATTGCTGTCCCTTGCAGTGGGTGAGTATGGTAAAGCCACCCCCTGAAACCCAAGGATTTTGAACCTTTCACGTGACAGGAAGAAAGCAGCATAATGTGTGCAATTTTACAGCTCATCTGCTCTGTTTTTGCCTGGACCCAAGTGAGCTGCAAGGGGGCTGAAAGCTGCAGTTAGCGCTGCTTCAGAGCTTTCCTCTGCACTTTCTACTGCTCTACAGTTGCACCCTTTCCTCTGTGGAAGTTTGAGGCAAATTATTCTGTATTGAAATAAACAGGGAAAACAGTCTGTTGGTGGTAAAACACACCAGCATGTACAATGACCCAAGAAAATGAAGAATTTTATTCCATTATGCAATTTCAAACGAAGATGCTCACTTAATTGCAAGATATACATTAAGAGCCTAGAAGTTTCCTTTCTTACACTTGTGAGAAACCCGAGACACAAACTTTTATTAACTGAGCAATTTCCTGGAGCAGGCTGTGCGCTGCACGTACGGAGCAGCCTGAGTGAGAGCAGGGCGAGGAGCTGGGCTGAACTGGAGGCTGATCATTTCCTGCTCCACTGTGGTTTGTGAGCACTCAGAGGTGGCATCACCCCCCTCCCCCAGCTGTGGGGCCCCCCCAAAAATCCTTTCTGAGCAGTGTTTCTCTTTGAGC
Source organism: Aythya fuligula (assembly GCF_009819795.1). NCBI lineage: Eukaryota > Metazoa > Chordata > Aves > Anseriformes > Anatidae > Aythya > Aythya fuligula. The sequence goes on along the minus strand of NC_045559.1, from coordinate 115,065,149 downwards.
AAGTCAAAACATAACACCCCCTTCCCCAACAGAATGGGGCATGAACACTCCTTGTAGTGAAGTGCTGTTATCCTGCGTGCCCCCAAAACCAGGAGGACAGCTGGCTTGTGTTGGAGTCACCTTTCTCAACCCCGTGGTAGAATTAAAGGTGAAATCAGAGCAGGGCTGATCCCATACACAAGCATCAGATGTGTGCCTGTGAGCCTGCTCATTATATGTGTGCACATGCTACCTGCCTGTGTGACTCCACATTAGAGCAGCAAAGTTGACTCTGGCCACAAGACCCCAAACAGCATATCTTTCTTTGAGAACAGATCATGAGGCTTGAAATTGATCATCATGACCCATTTTTTTGCAATGCTCATAATGGTTTATAATATATGAAGAGATGAGGAGATACCTCAGGAGAAAAAGAAGCAGCTTTATCAGCTAGACACGGAGCAATTACCTGTAACTTGTATCTATTTTGTAGGAGGCCTCTGTCAGTTCTGTTAGAGTCATGAAGTTGGGAATTGCTTTGTTTGCTTCCCACTTGGTCCATTCAAATAGTCCTGGTTCCACCCTGATTTTGACTTTTTGGTCTAATTTAAGCCCTGAAAAATAAAAAAAGAAAGTGTTCCTTAAAAAGAGAAAGGTACACACAAAGTGTTACATTTGGGCAGCACATTCTGCCTTGTTTGCTGTAATATTTTCATTACTAAAATGAATTACTTATTGTTGAACAAAAGAGATCGTGTTGTTCAAGTGAAGTCAACATATTCTTGTCTGACAGATGCTAAGGCACCAAAAATTCTTACATTGTTGTTATTCCCTGAGCTCTATTGTAAGTATCTCCAAGGTACAGAAGATAACAGAAGAAAAGATCTTAACAATGCTGCAATCTGAATAAACTTTATAAAGGATTTTTAAAACCTTTTTTATATAGCATTTTGCTCAGTGACCCTCTTTGCAGCAATAAATCATCCTACAGTGTCAAAAATTTAATTCTCATGTAAAAAGATGCATTCTTTTATTCATCATTCTCAAGAGAGGTTACTGAGTGGCATGAGATCTCAGAAGAAATGCACACTCTTACTAATATTGATGTATAGATGATAACCTGTGAACCTTTAACAGACCTATTGGAGGGGAGAGGTGAGGAAAAGGGAAAAGGAGAGAAGCAGAGGGGATGGGAGAGGAGGGACAGCGGTTCTAAAATATGAAGTATCATAGAGTCATTTAGGTTGGAAAAGACCTCTAAGATGATCAAGTCCAGCCATTAACCTAGCACTGCCAAGTCTACACTAAACCATGTCCCTAAATAAGTAAAATCATTTGGCTCGAAAAGGCAAACTTTTTGAGGAGAATGCCATGTTCCTTGATTCAAACAGGTATCCTTCAGAGCACTGGGAACATTTGTGTTTTGGCTCAGGAAGTTTCCTGAAAGAGCTGCCAGTGGTAATTTGATTTGTGGCTCCTAGTGCTGACTTCAACCTGTTGTGAAATGCCTCCATTTCAACTGACATCAGAGTCCATTTATGTGAAATGCCTCCATTTCACATAACATCAGTTTAAAGAGAGAGGGTTAGAGTTAATAGGATAGAGCTCTTCAGATCATACACCCAGCAAAAGATTTATTGCTGCCTATATTACCAGCCAGACAAAAACACCTTGTCTTCCCTGATTAAAAACGACAATAAATAAACACAGAGTTGTACATCTTCTTAATTGCTCATCTCAGAGACTTCAAAGAAGTTTGACAAAGACTTTCTCACAGTGGTGAAAGCACGCGATCAGTTTTTCTGCCTTACCCTGAAGCACAAGATGGGCTGTCTGTACACAGCGGAGGGCAGGTGATGAGTAGACGTAGCTGACTGCCACCTCCTGGTCCAGCAGAGCTTCCCCTGGTAGGAACAGCAATGTGAGGTGCTCTTTTACAAATCATCATGGATGAGAAACTGATGCAAAATGTTTTCTGCCAAAAAACAGCTGCGACCAAGCGTTGGAAGGGTAATTACAGCAGATGCACTCCAAACATGCAAGTAGCAGTTAGGTATTTGGCGGTCTCCTTATGCCTGAACCATCAGAGATAAGCACTTGCACCAGATTTCTATGTCAAAGTCAGGCATGCAAGCTCAGGGAGCAGAAACAACTTTGTCTGGTGAGTGAATCGAGTCAGACTAACCCATATCACCCATCCGGCAGTTATCTGTGATGAGGTGACCACAATCTGCTGACCATGAAGCTGCATCCTCCAGCCAGCCCCTTCACTTAGTGACAACTGAGTAAGGCGTTAGTCCCTTGCAGACTTGAAGCAGGACACAGCTAGTACTGCAGTTTCTTTCTTTTGAATTTATTTGCCAGTAACTAGCAGTCTGAATCTTCAAGATGAGCAACCAGCCTTGTTCTCTATTTTACTATTCAACAAGAACTTGCAGCGGTTGCCCATCAAGAAGATGGCAAAACTGAAGATGTTACCAAAAAGAGTGCTGCTAGGAAGTATTTCTGCTACAAAGCCAATGTGAGCTTTGGCAGATGATAAAAGCCTGCTTCCCAAAACCTTACATTTACTTTAAGATATTATCCACCTTACCTATAAGTCTTGACTGGAAAATACCACAGCAAGATAAAGGAGGATCTTGCTCAAAATGCTTCATGCTGTCTTTCCGTTTTGGTAGGGTGGGAGGAAAGTTGAGGTCTGCTCTGTAGTATTTTCCTGAAACGAGGTGGAACATTTTGCTGTGGTATGAGGGAGGCAGCAGCCATACATACAGTCTGCATTTTGTTGTAATGGCTCCATTTCTTTTGAATTCTCAGCCCAGAGTTACACCTCTGCTGGCAAATAGAACAGGCCAGGGGCCCTTCTCTGCTCACGAGGGCAAAAGATGCAGCAGGGCACCTGCATGAAGAGCTAATCTCCCTTCCCTCTACCTCCTACACCCACACTGAACACTGAGGATAGGTCCTGGTCTGTGCTCTCTCCAAAACTTGCCGAGAAACTGGGGGTGAGGGGGAGCTGCCATCAACCAAGACCATGCTGAGGAGAGAGCTAATAGCCAAGTGGAGTGGGGGATCATGGGTCAGGGCCTGAATAATGCATACAGGATCAGTTCAGCGGTATGGACATAGCATCTCACTGATGAAAACCCGCAGTGACTACCATTACCTTAAAGGGAACATGTTTTAAGGTCACAACACTGACTTGGGAAATCACCTGTCCTAACAAAAGAGCACCTCTTATGCAAGCTCTGAAGGAGATAAAGAAGGGGGTAGAGATAAAAGAGGACAAAAAGTCATGAGAATTTGGCCTTGTGGGACTCAAATGAAACAAAAATCCCCTATCAATATTCTTTTGCCATTGCCAAAAACATTTCCATTGAAGAAAAATGAAACTAATGAATTGATTATGAAGCTGGAAGGTACTGGCCTCATTATCTAGTATGAATTTCACAAATATAAGAGATCTCCAGCATAATGAAGGAGACTGTCAACACAAAGCTTCCTTCTGAACACCCCCTCCTTCTTGTTCCCCTTCTTCCTCCCAATACACACTTCCCTACTCTAGGTTTGCTGTCTCCACCACAAATATTTTTTTGACAGAGACAGAGAGAGAGCCAGGAAATTCAACATTTCATTTAGTTCTGTGTTTATGTGTCGTTTCCACCATGGTTTGCTCTTGCTCTTCCTCTGCAAGTCTGGCTAGGGATGTGCTGTATCAACAGATCATTGACACTGAGTTGAGCACAGAAATGTGAAGGGACCTGACAAACACCACCTGGGTCAGCTGAGTAACTAGTGGTAGAGATTTCATTTTCTGTGCATCTCCCACTGAGACATATGAATAGTACCACTATTGTATTTTTTTTTTTTGGCCTGTGGTGTTTATCCAACATAAACTTGAAGGACAGTAGGACATTATGAAGTACTGGTTACGTGAAGGTCAAAGCTGTGTTGTGCCTGACTGTACAATGTTAGTCACTCTTTTGTGTCAGCATTTACATCTACACTTAGGAGACTGAAATTTTTTACCCATTGCTATGTAAATTTCGTTCAGATTTGCTAAGATCCTCACATTATCTTACTCACCATCTGCAGTTAAGCACTGTTGAAGCCAAGATTTCCCAAAGACCTGATCAACTCTTTCCCCGTGGCGCATCACCAGCACACCTCTTCGCAGAGTAGCATTCTGAGAAAGCTGTATAAAAATTGTTTTCCATTACAACATTATATATACAACCTGCATGAAAAGTTTGGGTTCCTGGATGCTGCCCAACAGAGCAAGGAACAGCAGTGCTGTCCCAAGAGGTTTATAACAAGCACAGAAAGGGGAAAGAAAGGAATTGATAAAACATATTTTTTATGAAAATAGTAACCCTGATTGGCTCTCTGTTGAAGGCAAGTGAAGAATATCCCTGATCTTCATGTTAGGTTTTAACTCTGTTTACACTAGTGAAAGGTAGTGCTGCTAAATCTTTTAATTCCAGTGTGGTAAGGGGTTATAATTCTAGTTTATATCGTGTAGTTGGTATAAACAAAAGAGAGAAATTAGCTAAGTGGTTTAAGTGTTTCTTTTCCTACTGAAAATACTAGTTTCACACTTTTCTGACGGTGTGTGGTCAAGTTAGCAGTGAACCCAGATCTCCTGTAAGGCCACATTTTTCCTCAGTCCGCATGGAACTACAATTACATTCTAAATGTTTTGGGGTTAGTTTACAATGAACATAGATAGAGATGAAAAGATAAAGAGGAACTGCTCAAAGGCTTAAAATCCTTTTCAACAGCAACCCCTCGCAGCATTACTGCTGCAACGCTGAGGTTAGTGATGTGTATCTTCATTAGCATTGAAGGGAATTCTTATGAAGTGGTATGAGATATATGTATTTTGCTAAACACTACTGCATTTCTGCCATACGGCACTAATCAACCGCCATGAGGTCAGAGTTTAAAACTAAGATTTTGTGGTCTTGCTTTTCTGTTTGGGGGGAGCTCAGAGGCTGGGGAAGCTCCTAGACTGAAGACGTGCACATCTGCAAAAAGTGTTCCTCAGGCCAAGCTGTGCCTCTGCCACAGATCTGAGATAGATAAGGGGGCCAAGAGCACTCGAGAGCTGGTGAGAGGATGTGACTCTTGCAGAAGTGTCTGTCTTACAGCTTTATGCACAGTTGTCCTGTGGGGCCCCAGGATGGAAGTTCCCTCAGGGTGCTCTCAAGTTTCTCTGACATTAATACAAAGGAACCCAGGCTTATCCCCCAGCATGGGGAGAAGACTCTCTGCAGGACCAGCAAGACCAAAGGGGTCTCTGCAGCATGTCAGGAAAGGTCTGAGATGTAAAATACAGTTTTGACCACCCTGACAGTCAGAGCTAATAAGGCAGAATAGGAGCAAACATGCTGTAGGGAAAAGCCAGAGTCCCTCTCTATTTTACTCTTCCTACTAGGAGCTCTTTGGGAAACCTAGGAAAAATTGGTAAATTGGCTTTGAAACTCGACAAAAATGTAATCCCAGTGGTGCTAACCTGTCCAAGTAGCCGTTGTTTCTATAGGTCTGTGCAGTTATCTGCATTAGCTATGTACCTAAAACATTAAAGAAGATGAAACATTTACATGTGCTCAGATCCATGAGTACATAACCCCCCAGTGTGTCATGTAGAATTTGGGCATAAAAGTAACAATGAACAACGACCCTGATACTGCTCTAGTTACTCTGCTATGAAACCATTTGAAAGACAGGGGAAGATGTGCCTGCACCTTACTTGTCAGTCTCGTCACCATACCTCTGCACAGCCTGTGCTGTGCATCTGTGCACAGAGAATTCGTGTGCTGGGCTACTATGGCAGCAACAGAGTTTTATGAAAGAAGGCAAGGGTAATACCACATTGTATATACTACAAAATGTATATAATACATTATAATGTGCAGTGTGAGTGTATGCATATTTAATTTAATATTTAATTTTAAATATGCAATGTTATATATATATATATATATATTACAACATGATATGAAACTATTAAGGAGAACCAGGAAGAAACTATTAAATTTTATAAATGGTTTTACTTAATAGCATATCTGCACAACTATGTGGGAAAGATAAGAAATAAAAAAAAAAAAACAACTACCTGAAGTGAAAGAATATTGGTTACATTCCTTGATGTAACAGGATTATGGACTTCTCCATTCAGCTTTACATTAGGTTCATTTGCTGATTGGGTGACAAATTTTGAACCTGGTATGAAAGCATATTCCCTGCAAAAAAGGCAAAAGCAACACACACAAATACACACATAAAAAAACATATGGGTGTACACAAAAAAAAAGAAGGGATTTTTAAGTCACAATTTTGTCCACAGGCATGACAGACACAATGCATATTCCACTCAATATTTTTCACAGACATGCATTCTAGTTTACCACTTTACTCTTGAGTTATGGTCTGTCTGGTAAAAATGAGGCTAAAATAATATGAAGCGATGGCATGTATTGGGTGTAACCCTTCTAAGCGTGAGCTTCAAGCAGGAAACACTACCTGTTCGCCTCCTCTCTGCCTCTGAGAGCTCAGCAAGGACCGCACCTACACCTCCTTCTCCGAAAAGCTATCTCTAATCTACAAGTAGCATCAGCCACGCTGTCAGCTGCAGAGCAAAGTGCAGGAAGCCAGGCAGATGCCTGCTGATACAGGTTGAATAATTGACAAGGCAAGGGTGGGCGCATGGTGGTAGAGTAACATTCGCGTGGTTTCATTTCAAGTTAGCTTTGCAACCTCTTGAAAAGATGTGAAAGAAGAAAGAAAAAAAAAAAAAAAAAAAGAAAAGAAAAGAAAGCTGGAAGCCATGCTGAAGGCCCAGTCTACTCTAAAGAATGTGGACTTTTAAAATTCCTTAGGATGTTCAGGTTATTCGAGAGCAGAGAGAGGCCATTCTTTGAGAAGATGGACTCTGGATTTCCATGGGTGCGTGTCCTCTTCCTTTCCACTCAGAAATCTCATCTTCCCAACCGGACCCTGAGGACCCCCTCTGCCCTCCACATCCCACCCCACCTCCAGCTCTCACCTGGCAGCCCACAGCTGGCAGCAAGGAGGAGAACAATTTGCATAAAGCAAGAAGCACCCATGAAGCCCCAGCACGTGTGGAGAGGATTGTGACCAACCTATGCTTAACCCACGTGTCTGACTCATTGGCTCTCTCAGTGTAGTTTTCGGGAAGAAAACCCCTGCAGCCGGTCCGGTGTGAGGTCCCGATGACCCAGCCTTCGCTGACATCGGACTGCTGTGTTGGGTCGACGTAGATGAAGTCCCCGGCGTTTATCATGAGCTCATCGATGTTCTGGGGCTTGTACTGGAAGAGGGCCCTCAGTGTCTGGGGAGGGACAGAGCTTGGTCAGGCTGGAGCTGGCTGTTGCAGGGGGTGGCAGCAAATGGGGGACATGCGCTCAACCCTGCACTGGACACTGCCACCACCACCATTTCCTGTGCTGCAGCTTGCTCTTTCGTGGCAATTCAGCAGATACATAACAATGCATATGAAGTGCGTGTGAAAATAGGCACTTGGTATTCATAAAATTGCTTTTCCTGTAACTAGTACAAATTTATTTGAAAGCAAACATAACAAAATCTTTATCAGCTATTTTGGGGATTATTTGCAGCTCTCCTGAGTGTGACCAAAACCCAATATGAGACTTGAAATAAAACGAAACACTGATCTGATTGAAAAATACCAACGGCTTATCATTCCGTAGTTTAAATTTGGAAATGAAAACCAGAAAAATATTGACTATTTTTAACTGGGAGTCTGTTAAGCTGAAGATCATCAGGGACAACTGTGCCCTGCTCACTGGTGCATCATGGTTCAACAACCAAGAAAACTAATTCTGTCGAAAAAAATTTTACTGCAGAGCTGTGATCTGACAAGTCCTAGCAAATGTTCAAAGGTCATCACTTCCAGTATTTTGTTTTCTCCTAGCTAATTGTAAGATGAGTTCTTCTGATGGAGTTTGGAATTAGATCTTTTTGACGTGCAGGTCAAGCAGGTAACCATAAACTTATCTCCTACAGACTCAAGAGCACAGTTTTTCAGCCCAAAGAGGTACTTGAAACAACCATGCATTTTGAAGGACTGTACTGTGCATGCACTGATTTCTTCATGGAAAAAAAAAAAAAAAAAGCAAAATAAGTGTAGGAAATATTCTAACCACAGACTCAGAAAATTAAATGAATCTGATGACAGTACCTGGTAATGCACAAAACGCATGTCTCTTGAATAGAGAGCTGCTACCCACTGGCAGGTCTCCCCCGGGTTAATGCATTTGGCTAGTTGCTCCAAAGTCTTCTGGTGGTGAGGACAGAACTTGTGAGCCAAGGTAAGGTGGAGCTGCTTTAGGCAGGGCTTCACATGGCAATCTAGGAATAAAGCAATCAGCTTCACATCACAACATAGAAGTGAAGGTCATTTAAAGCTCCTCTTCTTGTTTTATCCTACATGCTTTGCATGATACAAGAAATATCTTAGTGATTAGTAGTAGAGTAGACCATAGTTTTACTGAATCATTGTTTTGTTGCATGTCATGGCTTTAATAATACCAAAATAAATCAGAAATCTGGACTGGATTTGCCCCTTAGCTTCAGCAGTGAGAAAAAAGAAAAACAAAACAAAAAATGTTTGATTTCCTTTCCCAGTCTAAGATATATCAAACTCTCTTCTCCCAGACCTAGCTATTCTGGGGCAGCACCCCTTCAGTCTCCACTGAAGATGCAGTTTCTCGGTGTTGTTTGGAAAATATCTACAGTGCTCATTGCACCAGTGTCTGGAAGTATGTGCCTGCTCCTAGGGCTTTACTTCTTTTCTTTAGGTCTCCCTTCTTTAGTGCTGCAGGCCTGATTTTAAATATATTTTTCTATTTCCTTATTTAATTTGTTACCTTGACAACTGCTAGCGTACAAGGCACTTCACCAACTGGTGATATGAGTTTAAAATATTTGTTTGCCCTTGCTGTGCTTCGGATGAAAAAATCCGGGGGTGCGGGAGATCCCCAGCTGGCACATAACCACTGAAAGGAGATGGGTGACTCAGTTTCAGGAGGAGAAGGACTTATGCGAGCACTAGGGAAAACCCAGGCCTGCCAGGCTGCATTTCTTTGCTTTTTCGTTTCTGCCTTCCTTCTCAGCCTGGCTACAGGGAGTTGAACATCCCCAAGTCAGTCTGCTGTCTTCCCAAAGCTGCATGTGAGATGGAGAAGTAAGCATAATTAGGATTTGGCTTGTTTCCTCCAGACACATTTTTTCTCTTTTTCTTCTGTCCCCTCGCAATCATGACACTGGTCGGTGGTGAAGAAAAGGTGGGTATTGGAGGTCTGGAGATAGGGAGGATTAAATCCCTGCTTGTCTTGGACATGCCGATCAATGTCCTCTCCAGTTACACAGCCAAACACTTCAGCGTGTAGATCAAGAAAATAAAGGTAAACCAAAACAAAACCATGTAAAACCTTTCACTAGATTTCTTAAAGAAGAAGAAATTTATAAAAGCTTTTAGTATTTTTCTTTTTTCTTGCTCATTGAGTTCAGCTAAAACGAAACCTTCTAGTGAAAAGCATTGTATCTTCGGAGTCTACAACAATCTCCCCATGCCAAGTTATTTTTGACTCTGTAGGAGGAAACTTGCAGTAAAACATCTGCTAGGTTGCTGCGGAGACACAGGAGTTGGTTTCAGTGTCATGTCTAAGCATTTGTGTGATGAGCCACCCATTTTCCCTCCGATGTTGATCCTACCTGCCAGGGCTGAAGCCTCTGAAGAGAAGGCCACAGCAATCTCTTTGAGGATATTTGCGTGGCTGTCGCTGATAAAGAAACCAAGGTAGCTGGTGGATGAATGTAGTGATAGGGAAATAGTTTGTGGAAATTTTTGTGAAAAGTTGTTGACGATTTGCTTTAAGATGTCGTACAGTAACTCCACTTTCTGGTCTTCGCACTGAAAGAAAACAGAGGAGGAGCATCCTTCACCCACCAGACCAACAGCTGCTCTGGTAGCCTGTCTCATACAGTAACACCAGAAAACAGGATAGGCATTTTTTCCCAAGAAAGACAACACACTTACAAACTTGCCTGAAATTCCTGGTATTAAAATCGTTAATATCAGGCAGCTTGGGCAGCACAGTAACCTGGTGCTATAGTAGGAGATGATCTTTTACCTTTACTTGTATCTAGGCAGGGTAGAAAAGAGCCAAAAGATTTTACCAGCTGACATGTGTGCACTAACCGATCTGAAATGAGGCAAGGAACATGATTTCCCTTTTCAATTCTAAGAAGGAATTTGTATTACTACAGGAATTTGTATTACTACTATTACTGCAATTTGTATCCTACAGTCCTTAGCTGGAATCACTCTGGTTAAAACTTTAACATCTCAGATGCTGAGCAACAGACACGGGAAAGTTAATAAGGAATCTTTGTAATTATGATCTTTAATGCTCTAATCACAGCAAATTAAAGGATTGTACAAAGCCACACTTCCACAAAAAGTGGCAATTAAGCAATTTAAGAAGTGGATAGACAAAAATGGAATTTTTGCCATCCAGCCAAAGGCACAGACATTAGTGATGTTTCCTTTCCACACTGTTTTACTCTCCATAGCAGCGTTACTTGCCCCATTCGGCTTTTGCACTGGGTCAAGCTGCTGAAGAGGATGAGCAGAAGAGAAGAAAGGAGCTACAAAACACCATGTCCTGCTGCTTAGACAGTCTTTCTCCCTCAAGCACTGGGCCACACACCCAGTGCTCAGTGAGGCTCAGGCAAGGTGAGGAGGGATGCACTGAGGGGGCACCTGCAGGCTGGGTTATGGGGGAAAGGGGTGGGTGGGAGCCTGCACCCAGGGCAAGTGCTGTGATCCTCCGAGGCTGACAAGCCCATGCAATGCAGGAGATGTGGGGCACTGGGAAACAGGAGGGGCAGGGCTGGGAGGAGGAGATGGAAGCCAGGTCAGTGGGTCTCGCTTTCTACATGTGAAGCAGCCAGGCCAGCTCTTGCTGACAGCTGAGGACCAGAGAATAGCACTGGAGGGTGCATTTATCCCTAGAAATATGCTACCTGAAACAGGGCTGAGGTACACGAGGTGAGGGATGCATTTCAATCATATCTTCCAGGGCCAGGCCTTTAAACTTGACAGCTTTCATAAGCATGGCATTCGTTATCAATTAATGGATTTTGTTGTGCATAATTGTGATTAATGGCCACAGAATACTATGCTATTTAATATTTTTCAACAAAATACTTGTATTTTTACTGTCTGTGCTTAGCAGCCTGGTTTAGTATGAAAATATAATTAACATAATGATTTTGTGCAGCTGCTCTATCTCATCTCTTTTTCAGTGCATCTCGGATGCAGCTGATGTTCATGCTCAGCATCAACAACATGCAAAAACTGGATTCCAGGTAGCTCCAGAGTTTGTCCAGACCAGCGACTCCTTGCTGGTCATTGCTGATACTGGCACATTCACTCCCAGAGGTGAAGCAGCCTTGCTGAGATGTTTGCTGAAGGGTTACTCAGCATTCAGAAGACCATGTAGGAGGACAGGAGCATCCAGAAGCAGAAAGTAACCAACCAGAAGTCCAGGTCAGGAGCCTAATTTCCGTGTAAAATTATTGAGAAAATGATTTAATTGCACTGCCAGACTATACTCCACCTCCCCTTGCTCCTTCTGAGCCTGTTCATCCTGCTTCTCTCTTTTTTACAAGCTTCAACAGCAAGTGTAAAAGCTGGCTCACCCCACCATAGCTATGGCCTACTGGCTGGAGCTTACTGGGGAGGCAGGAGTTTTCCTGAGATTGTCTAATATTAAAGTTGTCTACATCCAGTGATAACACTGTCCCTGCTGCACAGTTGTCTGAACACAGATACCCTAGGCAGGAAGGTTTAACATCACAGATCATGGGATCACAGGAGCACAGCATGACTGAGGCTGGCAGGGAGCTCTGGAGGCCACCTGCTCCAAGCCCTACCCAAGCAGGGCCACCCAGAGCAGGCTGCCCAGGGCCAAGCCCAGGCTTTTGAAGATCTCCAAGGAGGAGCTGCACATTTTTCATGCCTTACCGTGAAGAAGTCGCAGAGAGTGATGTGAGGGAAAATCTCATGGGCTCTGTTCTTCCCGCACTGGCGCTTGCTCTCCTTCCAAAACTCCTGCAGGCGGTTATAGAAGCAGCCGGTGGGACACAAGTAAAGAGCATACTCCTGAGGGATTGGGTCATCCAGAGAGGGATCATTGCAGTGAGAGTGCAACCTGAAATTAAAAGCATGACACACAGTGTAAACATATGCACTGCTTACTTTTCCTTCCTTGGTTGAAGACGTCCATAGTAGAAACTAGAAAAAGGAAATACAAAGTTGGTACTTTCTGACAAATGAAAAGCTAAAATGAAAGCTTCTTATAACATTCCTCTCGTATACTAACCAATGGAGCTGTATAGGCCTTTACTGTTTTTTGTGTTTTTTTATTTATTTATTTTTTTTTTTCAGCTTTGTGTGTGTGTGTGTGTGTACCCTGTATTTTATTAAGTGCCTTCAATTCTTTCAGTGTGTGAAAGCAAAAAGAAGAAAAAATATATATATATATTTAGGTCTTTAGGATTATTTCTCCCCATTTTTCACGATTGCAAACAGAGGACTGGAGGAGGGAAAAGAGGCAGTGGGTAGAAAGATGACAAAATGAAAAATATTCAAAGATTAAAAAAATACTCAAAAAGATCTGTCATATTGGTTCAGACCTAATAACAGCAAACAAGACAAATCAGAAAATGCATAGGCAAAGATCAGAGGTTTGTATCCCAGGTGATGATATACTCCACCTTGTTCTGCACATGCTCTATGTTTAACTTCACAGCTTTGGGACTGGGGGCGATTTTCAGAAAGCCTGGCGGCATCCTTGACAAAACTTTGGGAAGAACATATTACTCTCAAATGTTTTATCTAGCTTTCAAAAACAAAGCAATCAAACCAACCAAACAACCTGAAAACAAACAAACAAACAAAAACCACCTCCCCCCAAAAAGAAAGACAAAACCCAGGAAAGACTAGCTTGTACTTGAGAATGGATTAAAACAAAAAAGTGAGTTATCAACATTCTGATAACAGAGTGACCACTCTGTAGGAGTCTTGGTACAGACAAATAAAAAAACTTGAAGGGGGGTTGTCAAGGCTAACAAGTGATTTTGGCTCTAATGACACCTCCCTCTGACCATCAGCCTTTCAGCTTATTTTGTAATGACACTTTCTCAAGGGAAGAATATGGTCTGTTTGCCTTCAGTCATTGCCATTTAACCCCACGTTGGCACTACATGGCTTTGTAACTGCAGCCACTCTTTTACAGACATTTTCCTTGCTTTCTTCCTCCTTTCCTTAGGGATGAAGAGGACAGGTGACCCTATGACTTCGTAGCTGTTGCCCTAGGGTGCACACCGGGAGGTCCCACAAGGAGTACATGCTGTGCCAGGATGGATATTTACCCTGGTACATCTCTGAGTGCCTTCCTTGGCATGCCCCAATGCATGCCCCAGCCAAGGAGCCTGTGGTCCCTTTCCAATGAGCAGAACTTGGCAGCCAAGTCCAAAATTAAGCAGGAGGTTAAACTGAGGACAAGTGTCTGTCAAGAGCAGCAGTGACAAAGTCACTGAAACGTCACTGTGGGAAAAATAGCTGCTTGTGCCCAAGACTGCCCTGTGCTACCCAGCTCCTGATTTACCTCAGGCTTTCTACAAAAAAACTTGCTTCCCAGAAGAAGCACAAATAAAATTATTTCTTTCTTTGCATGCATTAAAATGAAAAAACATACAAAAAATGCCCACCTCATATGCAGGGTTTTTAACAGAGGCTAACTTTAAATTGAGTGACAGAATCAGCATGTGAACAAGTGTTTTTAGTCAGCTTTAATGTGAAAGCACACCTTAGAAATCACTGGTGCTTACCATTTTGCAGCTTCTTCTATTGTCTTTTGACCAGTAGCAGCCAAGGCTTTTTGTCTAGAAGAAAACAAAACAGATTCATCAGAATAACAAAATACATTAAGCTTTGTTTCCTATGACTTCTAGAAAATAAAGAAGAATGGACATGCAGTGGTCACTGGGTCTATTTTCCAGCACAGACAGGACCTATAATGACTAGGTAACTCCTGGCAAATGTTAATGTTCTTGAAGCCCTCCAGACAGTCTGTTCCACTGCAAGTATTTAATGCCTTGAAGAATGGTAACCTGTCCACACAATGCCCACAGGATGTATTCTGGAGATGTTTCCTCAGTAGTCCTACTCACTACATGGATTTCCCTAGTGTTGGGTAAGCCATCCCTCCACATACTGTAAGAGCAGTGTTTGCTCTGCTCATGGGATAATGTTTTTGTTAATGATAAGCCCAGATTCAAATGTCAGGCTCAGGTCCACACATACAACTAAAGCAAAACATGCTTACATTGGGGTTTGAAAATCTAGAGTGAGGACTTATGTAGCCCAGAAAAGAGCGAGATCTGAGCCGACAGCTCAATCTAAGATAAGGGACAATGTCTCAGTTTTCTCTCACTTACGCAACTGTCATTCTCTGGGATCAAATTTGATTTACATTTCCTTTTCTCCTTAGATCTTTCAAAATGACAACTATATTCTTCATATGAACACATTTTTGTGCCTAATGGTAAGTTTCTGGAAGCCAAAGGATCCCCAGTGTTTAAGTAGCACCTGCACTTCTGCTACTCTTCTGACTCCCCTTTCTCCATCACATCAAACACAAATGTTTGGTGTTTTTGTTGTGTTCCACACACAGCCTTTCCTGCTCTGCTGGTGATGCCAGCCTTTGTCACTCACTTGCTACACCTCAGTGCAAGTGTTTTATCACTTCATGCCGTGCTGCTCCTCCCATTCAGAAACGAGCACTTTTGAAAGATCTTGGCTTTGCAAACAGAGCTTGACTTCAGCTTTTCTTTACCATAAGGCCTGCACAATCATAAAAGTAATAAGACAAATAGTGACCTGAGACCACAGCCTGTCATGATGCTCAGCAACATCTTGCTCCCTCATACTCCCCTCTGTGCCTATTCCTGCCTTGTATCCCATCATATGAGTTGGTTGTAAGTACTTTGCAGCAGGGTTTATTCAGCCTTCACTATAAGCAGAACATTATGTTGTAACTAAACATCCTGTGCTTTCAAGGTGAACAATTGAAAGATAATGCTTAAGATAAATTCTGTATATTCCAAAGTCTTTCAGACAAACAGTAGGAATAAATCCTTGAAAATCTATATTAAAAATGGTATCTTTACAGGGACAATAAGCTGGCTCTTCCTTAAAGCAGAAAACTGCTGACATCGTTCAGTTCTGTCTAAGATGTCCATTTTTCTGATCTGAAGCTAGGCTTGATCCTCAACTATTTTTATTTTTTTTTTTGTTCTTTCTGAAAATGTTTCTTTTGCATGTGGCTACATTATGAAAGATTTCATAATATTTCCAAAAAAACCCTATTTTTCTCGGGCCAGGACATCACAAAAGAAAAATTTTAACTACTTTCATTTATGGTTGAATCCAGGAACTAAAAAGACTAAAAGCTTTTATAAAATGCCGTCCAAATTTTGAATGTCTTAAAGTCAGTAAAGACAAATAAAAAAAGAAACAAAGTGCTTTTGAACATTTTGTCAATTTATGTTGACTTGCATTGTACTTTGTCCACAGTTTCTTGATTCTTGAAAGCACAAAGCCATGTCAATAATAGCAGAAAGTCTTTTGAAGAGGATTTGAAGAACACCACATACAGAAAAAAAAAAAAAAAAGGAAAAAAAAAAAAGAAAAAAAAAAGGAAAAAAAAAAGAAAAAAAAAGGAAAAAAAAAAAGTGAAAACTAGCTATTACTTTGGGGTGACCAAACTTACTGTATCTACTACAGAAATTATGAGCCAGATTTTCAGCTCCACAGCTAAAATTCCACTGGAAATAACCAGGAAAAAAGAACCCACAGCTTCCTTGTAAGCTGTGCCATTGTGTCTAAAGATGATCCACTAGAAAATCAACACAGCACTCACATATAAAGCCAGTTCCACTTTAATTTTCAATTAAGAGTCAAAATGGAGGCTACACAGATATTGGTCTTCTTTTTCAAATACTCGTATGAGGGTTCCTTTAACATTTAAATAAAAGGATTCATTTTCTGAATAGCTGGCGTTGATAAGTCTCAGGTACAATCGGCTGCAACCACGGTGTCCAGACTTGCCCTTCAGAAGTTTGCAAATCCCTCACGAAACATCCCTGTCTGACCAGTGCCATGCCTGGAGGAGGACTGACCAACATCTTTCTTTTTCATTAACCTGGTTGTAAGTGCTGCCACCAGTTTATCTCCCCTCTATAGAGTTGCCAAGGATAGTGCCTGACATTTTCCAGATAGGACATGCATTTGGAAAGAGATCCTGATTGACGACAGAAAGAAAAAGTGACACTTACGTGGCATCTTGCCACATGAGCTTACTCTTTTAAAACAGTCTCCAGTGACACAACTCAGCAAGAGATTTTTGCCAGGCCTGAAGCAAACTTTGGGTAGAAGTTACATCCACATATAGCTCCCTTGTAATGACAATGATATGTGGAAAAAATGAAAGGATACATCCCAGGAGTGCAAATCGATTTAGTTCACTGCAAAGTCTCTCAACCTCAAGATGCGGAAGGGTGTGTGTCTTCTGATATGCGCAGTATTTTTAAAAATGGATCCAGAGAAGGCTGTTTTAGCAATAGGAAAAACACATGCTGCTCTACAAGGCATTCAAAGCCAGACAAGCCTGATCCCCATGTGGAGACATCACCCCTGAGAAGTGACAGGCTCTCTTGATGGAAAGCTGTCTGCTTTCAAGTTGTTAAGATAAACACCTTGTACTGCACAAAGGCAGCCGAAAGCAATACTCACGCGATGTGAGCTGGGAATCCTTTGGCCAGCAGAGACTCGAGGAGTACAGAGGGGCTTTTGCTCCTGTGCTTGTTGGCCACCTTTGCATACAGCTGCGTCTCGGCCACCGCCATCTCCGCTCTCCCTCTGACTGTGCTCGGTGCTGACAGATATTGGGAGGGGGGAGGAGGGAGCAAGAGAAGGAAGGAGTAAGAAAACGAGAGAGAGAGAGAGAGAAAGAGAAAGAGGCAGCTAAGAAAAAGATAAAAACCTCAAACCTCTTGTGATCTTTTCTGACAAAAGCTGACATCCTGTTTTCGTAGCATGTGCACCTATGAGTTTTTGTTTTAGGGTAGCTAAAAGAGCAGAAAGTATCTGCAGGCTGGTCCCGTCTGCCCTAGCAGAACATGACTAGCAGTCCAGGGGCAAACACCACAGACAGGGTGGACTGACTGAAGGTTTTGACACAGGATCTCTCAGCCCTTCATTTTAATTTATCTTCCTGAAGCCAAGAAACCCACCTGAGCTTCTACCGCAGAGGGAGGGAGGTGAGAGGGGATGTCCGGTGGCATGTAAGTTAGTTTGTAGGCTGAACTCATTCCTCGGGCTCAACATTCATGTTCACCAGCCTCTCCTGTACGTGGATCCCCTTGCGTTCTCAGCCAAAGGCCACAAGCTGGCCAACTGTGCAAAGCCGAACCCAGTGTCCCACCTAGATGCAGGGTCTGGTCCTGAGATGCAGCAGGCAGAAGCCTGTCCTTCCTGGTGGTGCCGATGCCACCACAGGAGCCCTCACGGAGTGGTGCTGGTGGATCCTTGGGTCTCACAGTGTGGTCGGAGCAGGTGAAATGGCCAGAGGCAGCTTTCCCTGGCTTGGGCTGTCCCTGCTGAGGGTACAGCCTCTTCCCGGGGCGGATGGGAATGAAGGAGTCACCACAGCTGCTGGGCTCACAGAACAAGCCCTCACACAGCCTTCTCTATACATCCTAATTTACTTTCTTACACAGCTACAGTGAAAGTGGCTTAAGAGATGCGGAGAGGCTTTTGATGCCATGGTCTGGGGGCGAATGGTTAATAGGAAGGTGATGCAGTGCCCTGTCCTTTGGGAGTGCCAGCTTCCATCATGCACAGCAAAGGGATTGACTGGCTTCCCTCACTGCAGACAAGCTCCAGGAGCTGGATGTTTTCATGGAAAACCTTCATTTATTCCCTGGCCTCTCAGGAGTCCTGTTTCCTGTATACTACTGTGGACTTTTGCTTCATGTCTCCTCCCCCATCTTCCCTCCACCCTCCCCTCAGTCACCTCTCTTTATTTAGTAAAATACCTCAAGCCATATTTGGACTTCTCTTGGGTATTTTGTGAATCTCAACATACATTTTCATTTTCTAAATCTTGGACTACAAGTTGATATAACAGTATCAGTACGGGCACACCGTTTTTAGGAATGAGTTACAGCTAGCAAAGTACTTCCAAAACATTGTACAATATTTAATTAACCCCTCTTAAAATGCTCTCTTTGCCATGAGTGCACAAAAAAAAAAAAAAAAAAAAAAAAAAAAGGGTAAAAGAAGTGAAAGAGGAGCAGCATCTGCCCAAGGACCTTGTTTGTGGATGAGAAGAAGCACCTGGTGCTTCTGCCTCCTGCCACTGAGGGCTGTGGGCAGACTCCTCAGCTGCACGATTTCTGATAAAAGATGATCAAGCCCAAGCTGGTGTGGTTTAATTTCTGTGGTGTTTCTTTGCTTGGGAGGTTACAGAAAGGTTTGCAAATACTGCAATATTACCTTACACTCTTTCACTGATTAAAACACATGCTGAATTTTTATCACCCCCTTTCCATAGCCGTGCCATCCAGGGCTACCTGATACCCGTCCCCGGGTCGGGTTTCACAGGCTGCCTCCACAATGCTGCATCTGATCAGTGACTGAATGGGCAGCCTGGGGGAGACCTTTCCAGAGGAGACTGGCTTAGCAAGCGTGGGACTTCCTTTCGGCTTCTTTTGATAATGAAGAGAGAAAACAGTTTTGCTTTAAACTATGGCTTCTCAGGAAGAGGTGAGTGAAGCTTTGGGAGGGCGTGATGTCCTCTAAATAAGTGACACATCTGTGTTTTGCTCTCATGTAGTGTACTTCTCAATGTTGCTCTACTTCCATATGAACAACTTATGCACCAGTGACAAGTTTTTTAAATATTTAAAAATCATGCACAGCAAGCTGTCCTTTTCTCTGCCTTAAAGCTAATGGTTTATATGGAAAACTTAATTTATGTCCATTGAAATATACAGTGAAATTTATCAAATGAAAGTGTAGAAACCTTATTGCAGTGGTTTGCTGAAAGGTGAAAAGACATTCCAGGTGATTAAAGATTTGTGTCACCAACAAAACGCATATACTTTGCCTAAAATGTGTCACTGTAAACATTTTCTGGGACTGACTTTGCAAGCACCTATAGCACTTTTACAGCTTACCAACTCCACTGTCTTTAGCAAGCCTGGACCTATATCACACTATTGTGAGTTCAAAAACATTTGTCACTGATAGTGTTCAGAACCGGAGCCAGAAATTAGAACTTCAAAACTATTTACCGTAAGTTCTCATGTAGCCCATTTTAATCATTTTTTCAGTGTGTAGTAGGTGATCAAATGTTTTCTCGGGTAAAATTCAGTAGGCCCATGCATGAGGTTGCTGACAGGTGCTGTACAGGTGTCATGTGCTTTTCCATCTTTCTCTTGTTTCTGATTGTGATTAAGGAGCACCTCACAGGGAATATATTGAAATTTAAGGGAAGACATCTCCAGTATAAGTTATTTAAATTAGCTACAGTGCTTAGATGAACTTGAAAATAATTTAAATTCAGTGGTTTGCTGGTTAATTAATTATAAGAGCTTCTCTCATGGAGTACATAAAATTTTATGAAGTGATTTATTTTGGGCAAAAACAGCATTCTTGAAAGTGTCTCCCTGGATTCACTTTGTATTTTTACATTCAAAAAAAAATTAACAAAGAAAGCATGAAAAAAACCTAAATGTTCCTTCTTATAATGAGGAGGCCATCAATTTTTTTAGGGTGATAGAAAAAAATGCTTAAAAATTGTCTTTTTTTTTTCTTTTCTTCTCCTGTTGATCCAGGCACAAGAGACAAATCCCACTACTGGAAGTCTTGAAATCATCTCTGTTGCAGAAGATGAACCTCCAGTACCAGAAATTCACTTTTCCTTCAAAAGATTTTTCAGCATACAAGTGAGAGTTGACCCCAGTGCAGATGGATCTGGTAGGGACACGGCATAGCTTTGTTACCTTTGTAATCTGAACAGCTAATGTAGCCTTGCAAAACTACACTTGCACACTCATTCAGAGAAAGCAATTACTTAGAGGAAGAAACACAACCTCACTCCCCCAGCTGTGAGATTTGCCACCGTATTAGCAGGTGATGACATCTTGTGTCTGCTTGCATGCACAAGTGTTTTTCACAGCCAGATTATTCAAACACTTCAGCCACATAGAAAGTATTTGCCCACACTTTTCTGACATGATTTTCAGTGGATTATTTGAAATTTTATCAACTTGGAAATCAAGACCATTACAAAACCCGAATATACAATGTATTGGCCTTGGAGGAATAACACCAGTGTTTGCTACTTCCCATAGGTTTCACAGCAAAAATACCCAGTAACTTCAACAGAGGCAGGATGAACATCAAGGGTGAAGATGAAGCAATTTAATTTTACAGTACATAGCTAATACAATTATCTAAAATTTTTTGCATACTACGTACCAACTCCATCGTCAAAAACAGCTATTCAGCTGCTGCTGGGAGGGGCTGGGTAGGCTGGGATTTACTTGCGATTCTATAACCACTGGGAGACACTCATCATCCTTGACTGATTTTAAGTTTCTGCTTATCTCAGACTCAAAGCTTGAAGAATAAGTGGGTGAAGAGCTGCATGAAATAAAATTGAAGAAAAGGTTCTGCCATCTCTTTTGTGTACTTGTGTGTACAGATGAGAGAGCTGTGTGTGCTATTTTCCCATAGTTTGCACTTTGAATATCAGAATACATTACACACAAGTGAACCTTTCATTATTTTCATTGTAATCTGTTCTCTTCCTGATTCACAATGCTGCTAAGTTGAGGTCAATTATGGAGGTGAACAGCGAGCAGGACCTGCTCATGAGATGTATTCGGCAATTACTGTTGGTGTCTATTTTAACTTTAGATGTTGGTGTCTATTTTAACTTTTAACATATTTTTTCCTGAAAACTCAATCTCAGCCTTGAGCCATTACTTAGTTCTCTCCTTTTCTTTATAGAAAAACCTTGGCCATATCACCTTTTCCCACATTTTTCAAGCTATCTTATAATTTGGAGGTCCTATTTTTGCAACTATTTTTTTCCTACCATTTTCAATTAACCTTGCTTCAAAGTCCAAAAGCAACTTTCTTCCTTCCTGTCTTGAATACTATTTATTAGCTAGTCCTCTCTTCTTTCCAGTATGCCTGCTCATGTTTGAATCTTTAGGACTCTGGAGGAACAAAGTTGGTGCATGAGGTAGTACGGAGTGGTCAGAGCAGCATCTGAAAGGGGCTGTGGCTGGAGGGAGCACCAGGACCATGACTTGGTACAGGCAAGAATCAGATATCACACACAGGAAAGGTCATAACAAGGAGAGTTCATCCTTTCATCCTCATCAAACCAGTTCATCCTTTGCTATTTCCACTTAAAGAGTTTATTAGCCCATTTGAGTGTTCTGAATTCTTCAGCAAGTATATCAGTACCATGCGCACAGGTTTGATTACACAAAGCAGGTCAGAATTTCATTTTTCTTCAGGGTTTCATGTTTTCAAGAGAGGTGTTTGCATACTTTTAAGGCTCTCAGTGTGATGTAACTCATGATAACCAAAACTGAAAGCTCACGCTCTTGGTGGCATTGAGGACAGACCAATCAAGCTCTGTACAAGTGTGATTCAAATCACAAAGGGCAAAGGGGCAGTTACAGCTTCATCTAGTTGAATGTTAGATAAATCTTCACTGCAAACTCAAGCTGTTTTAACATCACAGAATCTGTTGTCTCTGTTTGGTTTCTAGGAGATATCGAACCACCTTCAATGTGCCATGTTTTAATCTCCCCAAAATACCTTCCATATGTTTGTGTTACAACCCTTCTAGTAATCCTAGCAGTTGCCATTGGCCTGGGTGGTGAGTACAATTAGTTATTCATTAAGTTCTCGATTAACCATTCAAATTCTTAATTTTTCATGAGCCTTCTACTTAGAATTGAATTAAACTGCAACCGTGGCATGCTTACTGAAGTAAAAAATCTTGTTGTTTTGATGGCTTTAAATTTTATTTACATGTATGAGTAAAATAGATCTACCATTCATGAGAGGGTTGGTGTAATATTTAGGACATAAGGGAACCTGCTGCCCTAAGAAATCTTTCTTCAGTCAAATTTCACTGATTTGTCTTAGGTGGTGACCTAAGAATTGAGAAACCAATTTAATGTAATGTGCATAGTTTTGTCCTGTAAATCACTTTCTTTAAGTTTGGTTTCAAAGAATTACCAAACTTTCCCCTACAACAAACAACCTCAATGAAGGAAAGAGAACAGGATGAGCTCAGTTGTGGCTGGAAAGTGTGACCTGCCCAGGGGCTGGTGCCAAATATGTAGGTGGCAGAGCGGTGCCTTCACATCTGCAGCTGGGATGAGCGAGGGTCTTCTTGCTTTGCTGGTGAGGAGCCAAGGCACACAGAAACATACCCTGGAGTGGAATGTAAACTGGGGTAAGGGAGCTGTGAAGGAGCCAGCATAGACAGCAAGGCCGATTCATCCAGCATTTCATCACTAATGGATGAGTTTAGCAGCACTGACAATGTTCAGGTTGTATTTCAGAAGTTCCTAGGGAACAGGAGCTGCCTTTTCCTCAGCAAGACAGAAATATTTACAGATAATGAAAGCCAGAAGTGCTAAATTAATATCCAAGTGTGTTTTCATCACATTGTTTTCTTTCATTCTTGCTAGTCGAATACAACTGCATTGGGAAGTTTCGCTGCCGGTCATCCTTTAAGTGTATCCAGAAGTCAGCCAGGTGCAATGGTGTCTTCAACTGTAAAGAAGGAGAGGATGAGTACGGATGTGGTAATTCAGATTTGGTTATAAATCCCACCTACCTCCTCCTGTAGCGTTTGGCATATTATTTAGAGATATGTGTTGTAAAGAATTTCAGTGAGACAGAGGAAGATAGAGACTGATGGATTATCTAGATCAGGACTTAAGGGGAATGATCTCTTTGGGGTATTGATTTACAGCTTATGAGAAATCAGACTGCTTTTAGGATAAATGTGATGGTTGCTGAACACTGCTACTGCCATGTTGAGCATACTTCTCAGTTAAAAGTCTAGATGTTGTTTGACCGCTAGCACTTCCTCTGTTTGCAAGGCATACTTCACTGCATTACAGTGTGCGTATATGTATATACAGCACTCTCTGCGTTCACTGTTACACAGTTGTGCTGTGCCAGTTGTGAAGGTTGCAAAAGCCTGTTGTTGTCCTATGGGATGTGGAAACTGGCTTTTGTGTGCTGAGTACTGTACCATTTGCTGTTGCATGCGTGAATGTATTTCCCCACACCCGAATTTCTCTTTGTAATGGTTTATGGCATTGCAGGGCATTTAAAATGGTCCCTCCTTGTCCTGACTGTGGTGTTTCCAACAGCCAGAGAGAAAGGATCCCAATGTTTGGGAATAGCAGAACTGACTTTTACATCAGTGTACTTGTAATTGTGAGTCCTGCACCTGCTGTCGAGGAGGCAGCATGGCTTGAAGTGGTGTTATCTCCCCATCGTGGCTCAGCTCCTGCCACCAGGCTGGCACAAAGAGCCACCTGAAGGATACTTGCTGGCAGTGGGGCACAGACAGTCCCTGCGAGCTGGGTTCCCAGCCCGTGCATCTTTGCTCTCCCCAGCCCCTACCTGCCCATCAGCTCAGATGTTCCAGCCCCATTGCAGCAGTGGGAAGGGTGCAGAAACCTCCATGGGAGCCTAGGGGCTGTTGTTGTTTTAAAAAAAGAAAACATAGGAAAATTCCATCAAAGGATCCAAGTGATAAAAAGAACAAGTAGTAAAAACTGCATGAACCAAGAAATGTGGATGCCACAGTGGTGCATTGCATGGCTGTGTACACGTTGTGTACCCAGTGGTAATCCTCTGCAGCTCACTCAGGGTTTTCTTTCTCTGCATCTCAAAGTCAGGCTGAGTGGCAAGAGAGCGGTGCTACAGGTGTTCACCTCTGGATCCTGGCGAACTGTCTGCTCGGATGACTGGAAAGCAGAGTATGGAAATACTACCTGCAAACACCTGGGTTTCTCAAGGTATGAATGTAAAACAGAAGAAACTTTTCCTGACATTCTGAACAAACTCTGAGGTTTGCAGTCTTTCTAATGAAACCTTGTGTTGGTCTGGGCTATAAAAGAAAAAGTGACTTAACAATCCGCCTTTGTGAATAGTTGAGTATTCAACAACACAGTTGAGGAGGTTGGGTTAGTTGGTTATGTTTGAGGAGGTTTGGGTTGATATGGAAATAGTCCTTAATATTTGTGCATCAAAAATGACTTTTACTCCTCATTTACTCCTATAAATCCTAGATGACAGCTAACTACAATGATTTGGTTAAATCTTCCCTATGGGTTGCAGGTACCTGAATCCTACCCGTCTCTCTATTAACTACAACCTGTTGGAAAAGCACTGAACAATGTATGAGCATTTACCATTTCTTTCACTTCCTCAGCAGAAAAATTGCATTTAGAATTGGTGTCATTAAATCTGCTAGGAAATGTTTTCCACTTCCCTTACTGAGGCCCAAGCTAGGTCCACCTTGCACTAGGGAAGAACCTGATGAGGCAGTTATCACAGAATCACTGAATAGTTTTCAATGGTCTGACCTGATTCCTGGAAAAAAGCACCATTTCTTTAAAAAATTTTCACACAACTGAGAAAGAGTTTGGAGCTGTGAGTTGCGTTATGGTGGTGTCACATTGATTTCTGCATATTATATTTGCAATATAAAGGTTCTTTGAATATGTTCTTTTTGCCTTTGTGATAAGGTACGTCTCAATTGCTCAGTGCAACAGACAAGAAAAAATCATCCTTCCTCCTGAAAAATATAACTCTAGGAAAAGGAGACAATATGCAGTGTTTCAGGAAATGTGCCAAGCAGTTACAACAAGAACTTTACCACAATATTAGAATTAAAATTTACCCTCTCTATCAGTTCAATGCCTCTCAGTATGTGTGACTTCCGCACCTGATTATGTCAATAGTACACACACGTTACAGAAAGGGCTTCTTGGAGAGGGTAGGATTGCTTTACCAAGTGTCAGAATCCGGTCACTGTGGTTGCTGAGCTGGATTTTCACTAGAAGAAGTGTTGAATTATTCAGAAGGATTACTGAAAGTCTGTCTGACGGAGCTGTGTTTATGGTTTATTTGCAGTTATGTGAGTTCAGGTTACCTGCCAGTGACTGCAGTCGAAAAACAGTTTCAAAGACATTTTGTATCCCTCAGCCACTGGTTATCAGCTGATCAAGTGACGTCCCTGCACAACGCAACAAACCTGAGGTACACTTCATCTTCTTGGTTGAATGGCAGAAAACCAGGCTGTTTCTGTAATGACAGGAAGAGAGTAATTAATAGAAAGGGAACTACTAACGGTTTGAGATTGTTGCCTATTTTTTCTGGCATGCAGTCCTTCATAAATGAAACTGCAACAGAGGCAGTTCAGGTTGGGGGTTAGGGAAAGGTTCTGCACCCAGAGGGTGGTCAGGCACCGGGACAGGCTCCTCAGGGCAGTCAGTGGTCATGGCAAGTGGTCAAGAAGCGTTGGATAATTCTCTCAGACATAGGATCTGATTTTTGTATGGTCTTCTGTAGAGTCAGGAGTTGGGCTCAATGATCCTTGTGGGTCCCTTCCAACTCGGAATATTCTCTGATACTGTGGTGCTATGATTTGTGATGTCAGGAATCATAGACCATGGTTCAGTAGCAGTTTAGTTGGAATACTAATTAAAAATCCAATCCAAGGCCCATTACATTCAAACACAGGCTTTATAATGCTCTATTTGAAAAGCCTAGTTGTCCCATCATTCCTTTACAGCAAATGGATAGACACCAGGCACTTATCTTTCTCTACTGTAGAGCAGTTTCTTTCAGTTTACATATTCCTAGATACTTCCCAGTGGGCATATGAACCCTTTATGGTGCATTTCTTTATCTTGACAGCTGCTTGCTTTTCTTAGCTAGTTTTCTCTGAGAAGCAATCTATGGATCCAAGGAGACTACAGATCACATTCTGATGAGCCTCCCCTCACAGAAGGGTGAACCACTCTTCAGCAGGACAAAATATGATCTGCAGACTCCCAATGGTGTCTAAGCTCCTACCTTACTCCAGCTAAATGTCTTAAGTAGATTGGATGAGTATATGACTTTGTGTCTCTCTTAATATATGGGTTACATATATTTAAGTGCATACAACTGTATAGGAAAAAATGGTATTCTTAAACTGGAACTAATACTGCACTGTCTCTTCATCTTAGAGAGGAATGTACTTCTGGCAATGTAATCATCTTAAAATGTTTGGGTAAGCATCAGCAAAAGTGAAAATAAGAAAATAAATCTGTCCTTCTTCATCTACTGCAGGGCAAGAGGTGGGAAGAATTGTATACAAAGGGGAATAACATCAGTTTTTCACACCCAAGAAAATATTGAATTTCTTACATAATGTTTCAAAGAATTTCAGGAAGCTGAATAAGCTGGCAGGGCAGATTTGGAGTATTAGGCAGTAGGAGCATTTTGGTGAGAATCAGAATAGGAAGCAGACATTTAAGGATTGTGAGTTCGGTCAGTGGGCTGATACCACAATTCCAACTCTTTTCCAACCCCCCCTGCCCCAAATTGCAATACAAAAAGTCAAAAAACAGCAGCAAAAAAAATCACCAAGGGAGATGAGAGGCTTCAGCCTGCTTATGTGGGTTCCTGGGCACCTATACATTTCATGGGCAGAGCAGTTGGTTTCATGGCTCAGCTGAGCACTATGTCTGCAGGAGAGAAGATGTGAACTCCATAGTCCCATATCAGATGCCAGGCACAGTGCTGCAGGAACAGGAGGGTGGAGATGAGACCTCTGGGGCAGCCCCAGACCAAGATGTGGGCTGTAGGGTAGGGGGTGGGGATGGAGATGGGCCTGAGGATGGTCCTGCTGCAAAGACCACCTGGTCTTGGGAAAACTGGGAGGAGGAAGGCTCAAGGTGACAAAAAAATGTGTCTGTGTTTCCCCCATAAACCATAACCTTTGCTTTCTGGCAGCATGTGGGACACGGGCCAGCTATGGGCCACGAATTGTGGGAGGAAACGCATCCTCCCCCCGTCAGTGGCCCTGGCAGGTCAGCCTGCAGTTTCACGGGCACCACCTCTGCGGAGGGTCCGTCATCACCCCTCGCTGGATCGTCACGGCTGCCCACTGCGTCTATGAGTAAGTCCTGAATCGTGGTGTCCCACTGACCCTGCTTGCAGTATATCTTTGGGCACACTACAGAAAAGGGCTCAAGCACTGTGCTTTATTATCTTCATTTAAAAAAATGCAGGAGAGACTGGGTTATCCTTATTTCACAGGGTTACTCCACAAGATTTAAACCATCTCTCCTTTTTCTTGCACTAATGCAAATCCTTATGAAAAAGAGTCTCACCAAAAAGTGATTTGAATCAAAGGGCCCAGTTTTCAAATATTCTGGGTACTCCCAGCTGCCTGGGAAACCAGCTTAAAAAACATAAATGCCAGACTTTAGGAATCTAGATCAGCAACTTTTCTATATTGCATATGAATTAATAGCTTGGGAGGTTTGTACTTGACTGCTCTGGTACTCAGAAGATCCAAACTAAATCACAAGACTCTTTTCAATTTGACAGGATCAAACAGCTGTAGTTAAGAGTTATAGTGTGCTTAATGCCCTTTACCACGTATTCTTTGAAAGGCTACTTTGAGGTGGTCTTTGAGGTATAAATAGATGCTAAACAATTGTTTAGACCCTTTGCTGTGTAGTAATACACATCATCTTATCTTATTTATAGTGAGGGCTATTGTCTGGTTTTGCAGTCTTGTTTGCTGCCTGTGATGCAGGTGAGCTCTTCTAGTTCTTACAAGCCCCAGAGCACTGTCACTGAAACCATTTAGGCAACTAAAATGGGATTCATCTGACCAGTTCTAGGTGCCCTCAGCATGGATGCCCTCTTCCAAGCAAGTCCTCTGGGGTGCTTTTATATCCAGTGGAGAGCGGATACAGAACAGACAAATCCCACTCCTAGATTCTGTTTAGAGCCATGTGCTGCCATTAAAACAATTACTTAGGTGTTAAGCATTTTAGGACTTTTGTCCCCAGCTTTGTCCCCCACAACCCAGTTGGCTGTGATGTGTTCAAAGGCTGATGGAGATGGGAGCTGGCAATACAGCCCATGTTCCTGGGGCCTTTTCCTGGCACCACCACTCACTTACAGATACCATAGGTGGGGTGAAGCCAAGAGGAGAGGAGCTACTCACATGCTGGCAGCTGAACAATGGGGCTGCTCGTGAGCTGGGGACAGAGGCACCTTTGAGAAGGAAAGGCTCTGCCTTGAAAATACCTTGCCATGAGTGCCAATTCAGTTTGTCTAATGGGTGAGCAGAGGCATGCCAGGTCGTACCATCAGCAGCTGTGGGGTCACATAGAAAGAGAGACGGTTTTCTTCAAGGTATACCAATGCAAAGCTCTCATGTATTTGTAAGAAGTTGCACAGACAACATGTCAGTAAGCCACTGTGAAGCTAATATTAGTCACCTTTTCTGTGTTTTTGAAATTAGATGCAAAACATAGCCAATATTAGTAGATCAGTAAGCCAGTGCAGTGGACTGTAGTTATTTGCCTGCAGAGATTGATGTGGTTTGTAATCTCAGGAGACACGCAGAAAAAATGAGAGTTTTCTTGAAGGTTTCTCACCCTCTCTTACCTCTTTGTTTCAGCCTGTACTTGCCGAGCTCATGGAGCGTGCAAGTTGGTTTTGTGACTCAGCAGGACACCCAGGTTCACCCATATTCAGTGGAAAAAATTATCTACCATCGAAATTATAAACCCAAGACAATGGGAAATGATATAGCACTGATGAAACTGGCAGCACCGCTTGTTCTCAACGGTAACTTTTTCTGTGAGCTTCCACTTGACTTTCTCACCTCTCTAGCTAAGAGTGGGCAGGGTCTTTCCTAGAAGAGAAAAGGAAACTCCTTAGGTCTGACCCAGGCCAGCTGGGTGCATCCTCTAAATGCAATGAGAGAAGAGCAGCAAAGAGGTACTAAGAGTGCTGTTGTGGTGGCAAGGCAGGGATCCCTGTTGAAACGACATGGCCATGTCCCCAGTGCTCCCACGTCCCCAGCCATGGGACAAGTCTCATCTGCCCCAGCAGGTGCTAGCCTCACGTGGCAGCAGAAAGCCCTCTCTGACCCCAGCATCAGGAACTCCTCTGTGCTCCATTTCCAGGCACACAGAAGGAGAACGTGATCACAAGTGCTGCAGAAAATTTCCAATCCATTCTGGTATTGGCTTGCTGAAGGCATTTAATAATGGGCAAACATTAACTTTAGTCTTTCTAAATTATTTTGCCTATCTAAAACAAATGCCCCACCTCATTTTTTTTGGACGTCACGGAGATTTTTATGTTTTTGCTGTCCCTATTCCTGTGAGCACAGGGAGGTCCAGCGGTACCCAGAGCAGAAAATCAAACTTAAATTTCAAAGAGAAGTCAAAACAATTCATACATAATTATGTATTTAAATTAAAACCACTCAGCAGAGTGCCACCTATAGCTGACACAGCTCGTGAATGGAAATTATAAATAATAATATTGTGTGAATGTAAATGATCACCCACCAAGACCAAGGGGAGGCTGGCTCTCTCTGACACATCTAGATTGTCCATTCCTTAATCAATACTCTTGAAATCCTTCTAACATCCAGTTTAAATGAAAATTCAGCTTGGATTTATTCTATTTCAAATCTCAGCTATTGTTGTATAATTTTGCTCAGGGTCAAGTTTGTGAGGCTGCCAAGAACAGCAAAGTCTCTGCACCTGAGCTGGGGGCTAGGGGCAGCCAGGGAGGCTCCACTGTGGGGGCTTGATGCTTGAAGCTGGGACCATTGCATTCTGGAGAACTGAAGTGCTAGGAATTACCCACTATAATGTCGTATCTTCCCTCCCTTTGGTGCTGTACCACCACACGAGGGACCTTTTGCTGCCATAGCAGCATGCCATGGGGGCTCCGTTGTGCCTGTCAACTGATTACAAGGTGTATTTCTTGTTTGCTCATTCATCATTTTACTGACATCCCAACACCTTCTTTATTACTTCCTGCTTGAAACAAATGAGGCCTGGCGTAGGTATTGTTTCAAACTTTGGCCACAAAGCAAAAAACTTACAGGACTGCCAAGCTATTTTATGTGGGGACTGGATGGTTTTCATAGTAAGTTCGTGGCAAGACAAACCCTGAAAGTTTTACTCAGTCATGTAACTTTTATTAAATTTAAAAGTTGTTCTCTCTTCTCTCCCTCTCTCTCTATTTTTAAATAGGTCACATAGAGCCAATTTGTCTGCCTAATTTTGGTGAACAGTTCCCAGAAGGGAAAATGTGTTGGGTGTCAGGATGGGGAGCAACTGTTGAAGGAGGTATTTTAAATGTCTGCTGTTAATTTCAGTACATTAAAACATCTCACATACAGTAAATAGAGGATTTGCCTGGAGCCTTGTTCAACATTCAATTTTGTGGAATATTGGGGGGGGGAGGGGGGAAGATGACATTCCTAAATTTTATGGTCATCCTAGAATGGGAATTCATTCTTTTACATGGGGGCAGATGAGGTAAAAGTGCTGTACAAACCCTTATCGCAAGGAATGGATGGGCATGCTCTATGAAAAGGATGAAAACCACAAATAGACAGCAGCACCATCCAGAGTGTTGTACTGAGACCTCAATCAAACTAGCTGTGTTGTTTATAACTTCAAGCATTGAAAGCGGAGCATGAAGGCAAGAATCAAACATTCATTTTTTTTTTCCAGTGAAAGCACGTATGTATTTTCAGGCAGGTTGGATGATAAAGAAATTGGATTTGTGAATAATGTTACAACAAAAAGGGATTTTTTTTTTTATTTTTAGCATGACTCACGGGTCATGTTAGTCAATAATAAATATTGAACCACTTTCAGTTGAAAGTGCTTGAATTCTCAGGTCATTATTTTCTATTCATTCTTCATTTGTCTCATTTAAAACGTTCCCGTTGTTCAGAGAACAAGAACAATATTACCTGACCTACAGATAATAGCAAAAGGTGGGAGAAAACAGAAAGCAAGGTTTACAGCATAAAAAAAGTTCTAAATTGGAAGAAGTCATTCAGACTCTCGTGAATACTTACAAAATAGATCAGATATTTGCAGATGTCGAATTTATGCACTAGTAATAGAAGAGAGTGCCCAACTAGCTTTTAAGATCACTATTGTCATTGCTTATTTAGTTTGAGGCAGAAACATATGGCTTGCAGTTTTTTATTACATACTGTGATAATTTCCAGCTCTATGCAGTCGTTAGTTACTGGAATTTGTAAGTGATGAGACATCTGGTTGCCTTACTTGTATGTTGTCATTTTAACTGCATTTCTTTCATTCTTGCTTGCCAGTTCTTCACATACTAAAACACCTTCTGTGTATAATTAGAGATTACTTTCAAAGATAGAGCTCTCGTTTGTTTGCTTTTGGTTTTGTTCTGTTTTTGAACAGGTGATACATCCGACACAATGAATTATGCAGGTGTTCCCTTGATTTCTAACGCAATTTGCAATCACAGGGATGTCTACGGTGGGATCATAACTCCGTCAATGCTTTGTGCCGGTTTCCTAAAGGGAGGGGTAGATACCTGCCAGGTATGAAAGTTTCCAAACTGCAAGTGTGCTCATTAACAGCAACGATGGAAAAACATGAGTGATAAGCTATCAGAAGGCACTCCCAGGCTTTTCTTGGGCAAACATTTGTTCTTGTGCCATTTACTCCATTCACCATGAATATATAGCACTGATTGTGCACACATTCATATGCTACAATTCCCTTCTTATATTTCTTCTGTGGACCATATCGGCTACTTCTGAAGCCAAATTTACTTAAGATATTTTTTAATTCCTCATATGTGCTACAGTGTGGTACCATCCTTTCTTTGCCCTGGCTATGGCCTCTGCACTGCACTGAATTGCACTGGGAACAGCTCTGGAGAACTGCAAGGTGCAGAAACCCTGTGGTGAAAAGCAGCCAAAACATTTATCAGAAGAGAAGCAAAGTGTGCAACTTTAGAAAAAGTAGAGGCAGGGGGAAGAGGAAAGGGTTTGAGTAACTCAGAGGCTTGTCAATAACTCATGCCTACTCACAGTAATGCAGGATCACCAAGCTAATTGTGGATGAAGGGGAAGGTCTGTGGGGCACTTCATGTTCCCAGAGTTACCTAGTCGCAATTACATGAGGAACGAGATGAAACCAAGGCATGAGGTGCACTGGTTGTCTTTGAAACACCTGTTTGCACAACTTCCCCAGCAAGGTACCCAATACCAGAACATGGCTGTTGCCAGCAGACCTGCCCAAAGGCAGCATGCTCAGTGTATGGTCCTACTCTTTGGCTCTTTCTGAATTCCCTTTTTAATTTCTGTTGTTGTGGTGGCTTGGATGCTGTTTCTGTTGTACTGTATCCTAGCTGGGGAAAGAAAAATAGGATCTAACAGTGTCCCTAAAAGGTCACCAATTTCTGCTGTAACATATGCTTATCCTAGGACCCAGAGCAGAATGGAAATAGGAAACTTTGAGTTACTGGACTATGCCTCTCCCCTCACCCTGCCAAACAGATATTCCCATCCTTTTCTGGGGCACTGACATTTGTTTTAATTCTTTGTCCTCCAGGGAGATAGTGGGGGCCCTTTAGCGTGCGAAGATATGAGCATCTGGAAGTTGGTGGGGACCACCAGCTTTGGAGTGGGCTGTGCAGAAGAGAACAAGCCAGGCGTCTACAGCCGAACCACCTCCTTCCTGGACTGGATACACGAGCAGATGGAGGTGTGGTTTTGCCCTGTCTCCATCTCTAGCTGTAGCTTTGCTCCATGTGTGCCATGCAGGGTTCAGCTCCTATTTGTCATAGCTGACCGGTGCTGTAGGGCCATGTGTGATCTGAGAGCAAATTTGTCCTGTGGAAGCTGAGGGGGAAGAAATAAACTGGAGAGTGGGGAAGGGTGTTGGCTGGAAGGAGAGGAAAGCAGAGGGAAGGAAGTGGGGGGACATTACAGCCACCTTCACCTGCCCCAGGTGATTCACAGCTTACAGGTATGCACCTATGCACAGGCTCTTAAATTTTATTCTACCTTCAAGACAAAACCATCCTAATCACCAATTAAAGTGTATGTCCCATCCTCCTCCACCCTGGTCCTCACAGGCAGAGGATCCAGCACTGCTATTCCAGCACCCAATTTGCTGGAATGAATGAGTGAATTAATGAATGAATGAATGAACAGCACTGGGGCTATGCCAGCAGCAGCAGCAGCACAGCCCTCAGCCCCAGCTGTGCTGCCATGCTGCCACATGCTGGAATCACTCCTGCCCTCATCTCGTATGTGAAATAGGTTAGACTTCCTCCTCAAACTGAAGTGCTAATGTCAAGCACTCACAGACAAGGAAATTCCCACCATGAGATTACATGCACAGTTAAAGTTCAGTCCTCTGTCTATATACTGTATGACACACACTGTTTTCACAGCCTAAATTACACACAAAGGTCTATGCTATCACATGCACATCTGCCACACAACAAAGCTAGAGAAGGCAAGATAATATGCCCAAAGCTTTAAGAGCTCTGATACTCTTTCTTTCTTTTTTATTTCTCATGCCTGTCCTGCCACCCCACCCCTGTTCCTCCCCATATCTTTGGCATTGTGTTCCCCCACATCAAACCATAGGTTGTAGAAATGGCTGATATTTTGCACATGCAAGAGAAGTGCAAGAATTTTGTATGAAAATGTCACATCTAATGAAGTAGTCAAGGGAAAAAAAATACAGCTGAATCTTTGTTTAGCTAGAGGTTAACGTTACAATTTTTCACAAAGACATCCTTCAGATTAAACATTTATTTATCCCCCATAAAAAGGACTTTCAGTTGTACCACAGAAGCACAGACACTTTTTAATACAATGAAAGAAACCAAAAGAAAGTAAAGGTAATATACCTTTGAAAACAGGACCAAGGGAATGGCAGTCCTGATCTGCTGTTAACTGCTATTGCTCACTGTGGATTGGGATTCATTTGATCTCTTCAGAAGTTCTTCTCCTTTCTTCACTCTAAATTAGCTCTTGTAGTTAAGACTCAACAAGGAGAAAGTGATCCATTTTGATCTAAGGGATGCAAAACTGCAAGATAAGGAATTTAGTCATCAAACGGTTTCTTTCTGGAAATTGGCTTTATAATTACTCACTTTTCAGGGCCAGTCATCTAATGCAGAGCATGATCAAAGAGGAGGTATTTGTGTTTTCTGATCTTCTGTTCCCTGGCTTAAAAAACGAGTAAAACATTTATGTCTCACAGATTTTCAGGAGCATGATAATATTTTGCTAATGGCTTTTTCCCTTAAGTGCAAAGGGAAGTTTTTCATTGCTTTCCTCTAGGTGGTGAAAATTAGTTCGTGTCATTTAACAAGATGTTTCTCCAATATTATGAGCAGAATTTCTCCTGTCTCCATTCTGATGATCTACCACTAGGGAAGGAAGCAAAAAAGTTTATAGTGCTAATGGGAGTGCCAGTGACCTACATACATTACTGAGATATACTGTGAAAGGTTCCCAGCCCAGATGAAAAAAAGGAAAAAATGAGAGAGAGAGAAAGAGAGAGATCAAGAGAGCAAGAAGGAAGGAAGGAAGGAAGGAAGGAAGGAAGGAAGGAAGAAAAAGAAAGAGAGAGAGAGAAAGAGCAATGGAACAACTAAGAGGAAACAAAATATACTCCTTCAAAGCTTTCTTAGTTCCCTGTATGCACTTGTCCCACATGCAGTGTCTGGCACAGTCACTAATATATTCCTCCTTCCCCCGTAGCCATATTTCTTTACGAATCATCTATTCCTGTCTCAGCCCATGTGATGCTGACAGTCAGTGAACCCAAGTGGTGACAGAAGCTGATGGCGTTCGCTCAGGTTCACAATGCTATATGACGGGAATTAGACCACATCTATTTTGAGGAGCTGGTGTATTTTTGTGAACAACAAGCATTGCCAGTCCTAAGGCAGAACTGGCTCCAGTAGCCCCCTCGTGCCTTTGGTGACTGTAGTACAGTAAAAAATGCCATTCCCTTCCAGGGTTCAACAGGCAGCAACGTGAATGTTTGAATAGCTGCATAATTTCTTTTGTTTTCTAGAGAGAAGAGCTGCAGACCTGAAGGGACTGGCAACTTGCTGGGATTCTGAACACCCACATCAAGACGCAGCCCCACAGAAGGACCTACTGCACTCATCTGGATGTCTGTTCTGAGCTGTGTACCTTCATGGGCTACTTTTTACCATTTCTTTTTGGTACTGGTAACTGTACTTAATGAAAACTGTTGCACATTCATCTTCTTTTCGATGAAAGAGGCAGTTTCATTCTGCACGATGGACACAAGCATTTACTGTCACCTCCTAATTTCACACAGAAGAAGTGCTAAGACTGATAACCCAGAATGCTGCAATTAAGTTTTGCAAGCACCATGGGTAAAAGACTACAGGAACTTCAGATCAGGTTGCTTGTTACTATTTTGGTACTTCCCTTCCAAGAACCAGACTACAAAAAGATTTTTTTTTTCCTGAAAGTATTCATGTATAAGGCCCATACTGTGTTGCACAGGGATTTTTTATAGACATAAAGCACACAGGAAGTGAGCAGTTGGAAATTTTGGCCCACACTTGGCAAGTACACTCAACTTCTGTTAGAAAAAAGAAAATCATTGGATTCTAGTATTTTATCATGTGAGCAAAATCCATAAAAATTGCATGCTCTTGCTGTAAATGGCTTGGAAATGAGCAATATATAGATGGTAACTGTACTGAAAAAATCTGAGATTACTGAACAGTCCTAAAAAGAAGTGAAACTTCTTTACTGTTTTTTCCAGGCTGTAAAGCCAGTCATTGCTCTATTTATGGTGTACCACACAGTACAATATCCACCGAATGCTCCCAAGCTCACATCATGGAGTACGGCTCACTAAGGCACTCATACTTAGTTGCCTTCCCTGTTTTCTCTCCCTTTTTCTGCAGACATAGATAGTGAGATCCCACACCCTTTGTACCCCCTAGTGACATCAGTGGTGCCGGTGAACTGATGGCAGCAACGCAAGTATTTAATTTGGGGACAAAATATCTGAAGTGCTGCTGTGGTTTCCTGCTTTACAAGCCATTTTAATGCAACAGCCTCTTGTTAGTTTGAAAAATGTCTTATCATTTTGCACTTGCTCTTTGTAAAAAAAACTGGGATGCAAGGTATCAATGTAGAATTGAGTGCTAGGGGCTGGATAGGCTGAATAACAGATAATGTTGTCAGAGCTTTTAAATACCGGCCAAAACTGATCTTATCATCTGATCAAATGCTGATGATATGCTTGAAATGTGGTTTTAGAGGCAGTTCTATTTGCCTTTAACTCCGTATCTGTATCACAAATGTCATCCATCACCGCTGCAAGAAAGCACTAGTGAAATCAGAACTGCATGCTGACTGCAAAGCGTGGGGTCAAAATTGAGAGAGAACGACAAACCACCGTGAATGGGCAACCTCTCTTGTTCTGTGGATGCTCACTTCAGTCTCACGGGTCACTGCACTGATACCTTTCACCATGGCAAAAGGAACTGCAGTGCAATGTGAATAACACTTCCAGAAACAGCATATTGGAAAGAAGAGGGAAGCATCATTGTAAAACTGATACGAAAGTTGGAACAAAATGGGAAATTTCAACTTGACAGAACTGTGACAGCATTAAAATGAAATATGTTGAACCCTTGTGTAGCTAACAGCTTTTTTTTTTGGAAGAGTTTTAATGCTCACTGTTTGTAGACATAATGCTTTCACAGCCACAGTATGGCTCATGTTTTGGTATTATCAGCAGTTGGAGATGAGGGGACTGCTCTCAGATCACAGTGTAGTAATTTCATGTTTCTGAAAATGTCCCTGAAAATTCCTTTTGAACTCCTTCTGTTTCCATAAAAAGACTGCACAGTAAGCATACATTGTAAGCCTCCTTTATATTTAAGAGAAGTCCAATGTAAAACACAGAAAGCTGGAGTCTTCTAGACAAGAAGCTACGTTATCCCCTAATTCAATGACCATTACTGATGGGGAGACCTAAACTAGGCTATCAGAGCTGCAAATCTCTCTTCTGATTTGTTTTTCCCCTTGCTGTGGCATCTTAGGCAGAGGCAGAATGTGGGTCTCACTCTATAAAGCTGGATTTTCCTCCCCCTGTTCATGCTTTTAACAAGCATGCTGGAGGTTTAAAAATGAATTTAACTACAGTACTAGCATTTTCTTTGCACTAACCCAGGTGAAGATATGTGGGGTCTTAGGACATTTGCTGTGGGAATGGTTTTGTGCAGAGATGGCCATTGCCGTCTCTCTTCGATTCAAAGAGAGGTAGGATCAATGAGGGAGTCTCTACAGGTAGTCAGTGTTACAGCTGGAATGAACTGGTAGACGGTAAAGGAACTTCAAAGAGGTGATATGAGGGTAGGTGACCATGCCCGTCCTTTTCCTTGTATTTTCTTCTTCCTCTTCAATGAAAATAATTAGCTACACTGCATGTGTATGCACAGAGGCCTGCCAAACTAGGTAGGGGTGAAAGCAGCTCTCATTTAACTCACTTTGATTAGGAGTTTCATGGTGAACACCTCGGAAATATTTAAGATCTTTATACTAGAGGACTGTATACGTGTATCTGCTACATTATTAAAGAGGATGATGAAACAGCTTCTAGCTTGTGAGCTCCCATCACTGGTTAAAATAGATGCACTGGGAAAGGATTACATTACAGTCATAGTATCCCTTAGAAATACAACCTGCCTGTTGCATCACCTGTGGAGCAAACTTCAATCAGCAACAAGCATTAGACTCTCAGAAAATTCATCCAGTGTATAACTTCCAAGAAATTTCCAGCACATGAAAAATAGTATTTTTTTTGTCCATCACCTGTTCTTGTCATCATGATAATTGTCTGGAAATTGAGATAAAGCTGATAAGATTGTTTTTTTTTTCAATATACACTTTTTTTTTTTTTTTTTTTTTTTTTTTTTTTTTTTTCCCCATATGCTCTGATAACATCATACAAATAAAATCTCTTGGCCAGTTTGGAATTTTTTTCTTTTTTGATTTTTTATTTTTCACTTGAGATGCCTAAGTAAAAAGGCAATTAGGGTAAAAATACAGAGATTAATTAAGAACAAATGTATGAGTAAGCAAAAGTGTGTTCTGAGACTTTACATGCTTTCACATGCTAGCACATCCTCCACCAGGAAGCAAGCACTGTACAGAGAAGGACGTATGCAGCAGAGCTGGGCTTGTAGGGGCTTTCTCATTGTGGAGATTCCTATAAGGCTGTAAATGCAAATACACAAATTGCACACTACACTTACAAAAAGAACAGATCTGGATCATCCAATTTTTGGTGGTCTTTAGCATCCACCATCTAGGTGCTGCACTGTAAAACCTGCTGTTGTGGTGACAGGCTTAGGTCGATCACTGAAGGGTGAAGGATACGTTCTCCAGTATCGCCGTGAACGTAGTGCATTTCAAGATACACAACTGGAATTTCTTTTATTCAACAAACAGCCCCGTGAGAAGCAGTATCACACCTGTAGGGTGCAGAAAGCTGTGATTACATAGAGCACAGTAAGAAACAAGCTTACTTCAGCTGTTTAACTTTAGGGAAGGTAGAAGGAAGTGTTTCTTATCTCAGATGAAAGAGCACATTTGATCATTGCCTTTAATCTCTGTTTTTACTTATTTTACAGGAGTGGAGGCTTCTGAGTTCATTTTCTTGCTTTTGCCACTTGCTTTCTTACTGGTGCAGCTCCTGTCCCAGTGCAAGACAGCAAGATTGTGTTCCCAGCATTGACATTGGTTACCCAGGCAGGATTTTGAATGCTTTGCTTCAAAATTTGTCGTGGGAGAAGTAAAAACATAGCTCTGGGTATTGCAGAAAACAGTCATACCAATTTTTGCTGGTTAAAAGAAAATTGACTCTGAACCTCATTCATTTTTCTAAAGAGCACTTTGGTAGTTGCCAGTCTGAGCAATATGAATATATAAAGCACAGTGGACATGTGGAAAACAATTAATGACAAAACCTGCTTTAATTCCTTAGCAGAGGCCTAAATGAATGGAAATTAGCTGCAGCAAGTGGGATCCTACCCTGCACACCTACCATTTGAGGACTGTTTCCTGCTGAAGCTGGTGCAGGAGAGGTTAGTGGGATGCTGGGGCAGGCTGTGGATCTCCTGAGAAAGGATGTGCTTGAGTGGGTCCTGCTGAATGAAATTGAAGTGGCTGCCCAGGGCAATTGTGGGGATGAGGCCTTCTTTTCTGAGGTGTACATTTTAAAATAGATAGGGACCCCCAATAAAATATGGCCTATTTTAAAATAGATACGGTTATTCTGCAAATAACCAGTTTCCACCCATCTTTGCAGAGCACCTCTCACTGCCCCTTTACATCAGGTGTTCCCCCAGAACAAGCTGTCCTCCTAGGGCACCAGAGCAGTAAGGGCCTTGGCAAGGAGCTGCATCACTTGAAGCTATGAGATGGCTTCAGCGCCCTGTGGCTTGGCCTTGGTCCTGCATGCAGGGTGGGACCTGGGCACTGCTGGCCCTGCTGTCAGCTGCTTTAGCCACCAACACCACTGGGACGGTTTTGCAGCACTGGCAGTTTGGCCACCCAGCCTTGGCACTGCATCATCCATCAATGTCTCTGGTGATATACAGGTCACAGGCAGATCATGGCAGCTCTACCACTGCTGTGTGGTGGCATTGCTGTTGTTTGCAGGGCTTTGTAAGCTTTGTAAGCTGAGTACGCTATGATCAGCCCTTTACCCTGAAAGCACACGTTTTGCATAGAGGGTCGAGTGGAAGGGGCCCTAGCTCCTTTTTATACAACTATGTCACGCTGTGTCATGCTGTCACTTCTTTGAGCACCCACATCCTCAGCAGCATCGCCTCCATCAGCAACCGATGCAATATGCTCAGGACGATTTTAAGCCCACAGCAGATGGCAGTATACATCAAAATTTTGCCTATGGCCTCCATTTAAAAAATAAAAAACAAATAAATGCCAAACTGTCTGGTGCTTTGACCACCAGAAATGGTTAATGAGAAGAGATGGATGGTCCCAGCTGGGGAGAGGTGATGGGGGAGATGCCACTGCCTTGGCAGAGGAGGGGACCCCCAGACATCAGCAGGGTGGGCAGCGCATCCCACCTTGCTTGGGTCTCCTCTGGTCGTGCGAAGCTGTGTGGCCATGCTGGGACACCCAGGAGACCTAGGCTTTCTCTTGCTTTGGCGTACAGGATATATTTTAAATATTGAAGGACTACAGCAAAATAGCTGTAAGGTGTCACTGTGGAGCTGCTGGTAATCCAGAGAGATCTGTAGAGCAGCTTATCATCCACATCTAAAACTACCTGGCTAGACTATTCCCAGCTGAGTCTGAAGCTGTAATTGAACAATAACAACGAAAATGTCCCCTTTCCCTACAAAATGTTTTGTGTCACTCACCAACAGCAGAAAGAAAAAGGTTTATTTACAATTTTAGCAACTTTCCCTTTTACTAGCATCAGGCTGGGGCAGTATCACAGCTTACAGGCCTCAGAGTAAAACACAACTGCCACAAAATGTATTTCAGTACAGGCACCCACTGCTGGGCACTTACAGCCATGTGCTGTGAGATAGCTTGATTTTAAGAAACCCTTGAAGCTGGTGGAAAAATGGAAGCTAAACTTCTCCAGAAAACATCTTACTTCACCTCACTGTGGGCATTTTCTTCACCCTCACAGACTGAATATTTTGGCACAATTACTTAATTCTGCCTGTGGAAACCATATAAAGCTAAATATGGCCTTATAATAGTAATAAGCCACCAAAAGCAAATTTATGCTTGCCTTTTCTGCTTACCACCTCAGCTCACCCACCCCAGAAGGCCAATGCATGCCAGCCATAGTGCCCATGCCATACAACACACTGCAGTGTAAGGTAGCTCCTCCTCAAGGGTCTGTCTAGTTATGAACCCAAACCCTGCCCAATTACCTTTACCAGTTAATATGTGCAACTTGCATCCCTTTTGAAGCTTTCTGCTTGTCAAGCCTCAGTTGTAAACTGCTGGGCTGTGCTATACTGACAGACCTTTATGGTCAGCAATACTTTCCATACCTGGCTTTCCTGTCGAAAATCTAAAATCAATTAAGTTTGTTATTTTTTTCCACACAGGCTGCATGGAGGGAAAGCAGGTGGCCTACTTATAATCTGTTTTCTTCACTTCATCATCCTGCTTCTCCACTGAGAGGCTGGAGCCAGGATTTCCATCCTTGCCCCTCAGTGGTGCTGAGTCCCCACCTCCACCCCCACCACCGTAATCCCTGCTTTTTATAGCACCTCCACCTCAATGCCCCTAGATCCTCTCTACCTCTGAGGACCTCCCTCTCACCTCATAAGCCTTTTGCTTTCTCCACCCCCCCGCAGATCCCAGTCCCCTGCCGTATGGAGCGGGGCCATGTGCGGCCCCAGAGCTGGCCATGACACCAAGCTCACGTCCTTCCTGGGGCCACCACATCCCCAGTGGCCAACCTCGTCCTTCAGCCTCAGGGAGCCGAGCTGCCAAGTGTCTTTCTTCATGGATGAAGAGAATAAAGCCTCAAAAAGGCAGATGGGCTTAAAAATTACCCCAGTGGGACTTGAAGCTGCTCATCCCTGCCTGAGTCATAGGTGAGCTGGAGGGGGGAGCAAGAGTGGCTTCTCACAGCAGCCCTCTGAGCTCTCGCAGCATCGCGTCATGGGACACAGGGACACCGCTGTAAGACTTGTCCTTACAGAGACCTGCATGTCACAGGGGATTTGCCACTCACCAGAATGACATAAATCCCACCAACACACTTGGAAATGTGCAGCACAGGGACAGAGCCGAGGACTTCCCAGGAGAAGGTCAGAGCCTACAAGGGGGCAGAGCAGAGCCCCCAGCCCACAACACTGGCTTCAGCATGCCCAGCCCCTGCCTCCTTTCTCCTTGATCTCCTTCCTGCTGCAGGACTGCAGAGACGATGTCTGAGCAGCGTGAAGGAGAGACGTGTAGCCCCACTTGTGCCAGTTTTCCCCAGTCCTACAGAGAGTCCGTATGTGTTATCAGCAGGGCAGTGAGATGTGGGATGGGGCATCCCCAGGGAGCAGAGAGGCTGCACGACTTCTCCCCTGCCATTTACCTGGGAGCAAATATCTACCCCACATCATTAAAATAAATGGGGGAACAACACACCCCTGTGTATATCCATTTGCAATTGGTTCTGTGCACATGTCCCTTGCTAAATAAGAGACCCCAGTTCTTCCCCTCCGACCCTGAAATTGCAGCACTGCAGCATTTTGCTTCTGGAGTGTTTATCATTGCATTATCTGAAGGCTCCCCATTACCTGTGTGATTTAAGAAGTCAATAAAACTATTGCTGTACAAACACATAAATGCACTGATTTGGTGATTCACCAGACTGGAAACAGCTTATTCAGCAATGGACAGGACACACCCCGTGATAAAAGAGAGCCAGGTGAGAGCTGGGGTGAATGCCCGATGGTCAAACTTGGCAGCCACGCAGACCCCCCACTACTCTGGGTATCTTCTCCAGCCTTTACCTGCCTGTTCATGGGACACCAGGTGTGCCAAAAACATGTTCATCGAGGGTGATTAAAGAAATAAAACAACCAAAAAGCTCCTCCTTAGGCAAATGTAAATCAGAGAATTTAGACGAACACAACTAATGGAAAATAAAACCCTGGCAGTGCTTTTGCCTGCAGGCACACACTCTGCCTGAAGGTTAAAGACAAAGAAGAGCAATGCAAGCGGACTCATCCCAGGTCTGGGTGGTCTTTTGGGACACAGTCTGGATGATAAGGGAATGTGATGTTGTCTCTGAGGCAAACGTGCCCCAGCACACACACAGCGACTGCTTACGTAGCAGGGAATGGCAGTGAAGAGGCGTTTTTTGGTAAAGTCAACTTTCGTGTTCCCCACTGGGTGAGCTGGTTTTAGGAATGAATAGCTCAAAACATGCATTTCTTTGAACCTGATCAGAAATGACCACAGTTTTTTCTTTCTTGGGTTAGCAGTAAGCAGATTTAATTTAACTAGTCAGCAGCTCAAAGGAAGCAGCATCATTCTGCAGGCACAAGTGGGGTGTGAAGCTGTTTGCTGCTTTCAGTCATGCACGGGTGCCTCTCCGCTATGTACGTGACACCAGGAGAAATGAAGTGGCAATGGGAACATCCTTAGATATTCCCATTACAAAAGAGCTAGCCGATTTTCATTCTCCAAGTTAAATGAACTCCAAAAATAAGCCAATATTCAGAAGTAAAGGAGATTTTTGAGATGTTTAGTTAATCTAGTGCTAATAATATAAGAAAGATTTATTTAAATGAGTTTCTACGGCATCATCCTGTATAATCCCTGTTGTGCATAGCTCAGAAATGTTCTTTGTGCAGGTGTCTGCAGCTCACCTGGCAGAGGAGTGGGGTCACTCTGAGAGTCTCCCAGGTACTGCAGTACAATGTGCATGGACAGCACGACGCAAAATGAGAAAGAAAGGATTCCTGATAGGGGTTTGGCACCCAGGCAGGACATGACAAGCTGCCTGGATTCTGCACTTGAAGGCAAAGAGCCCTACTTTTGCCTGAATGGGCTGAAGGAAGGTTTCCCCACCCTGCAAGCCCATCTTCACTGGCACACTGGAGCTGAGGCTTTTTGCGTGAGCTCCCCCTTGCCTTCCACACAGACCTTCCCCATCACATGGCCCCTGCTTTCAGTGACACCACTGTTTAAATATATTTAAACAGTGAAGATTAGTGTACTGTACTTCTGAAGGCTGGCCAAGACCACAGCCTTCATCACTAAGCAGCCCTTTGCTTAACGGATTAAATAGACCCGTGCTGGGCCTATTTATAGTATAAGGCAACATGCCCCTGAGTTCACAGGTACATCTGGTATGAGACTGGCAGGTTTGTGACCCTGGAGTGGCTGCACCAGGCAGATAGGAAAAAATATGAATTTATGGTTATTTTTATATGTCTATATTATACAACATATATTTGTATGTGTATGCATATGCTTGTGACATGTATATACATATATATATTTTTTTTACCTTATAATTTGCTTTAAATAGACTAACTAATGTGATGTGCGCCCAAGAGTAAGGCCATGGATTTTGAGGCATCACACATCTGTTGTGTATGTACATTT
Organism: Aythya fuligula; assembly: GCF_009819795.1. NCBI lineage: Eukaryota > Metazoa > Chordata > Aves > Anseriformes > Anatidae > Aythya > Aythya fuligula. The sequence continues at coordinate 115,020,705 of NC_045559.1, read as the reverse complement.
TTGTGTACATGCATTGTTTTGCCTACATGCAGCATGCAGGACCTGCCAAGGAGACAGCTGGTGGCATGGTGCCACCCCAGCACCTCTTCTCCCTGGGTTGTGGCATGGAAGAAACCACATGGGAACATCTTACAAATACTTCCCTGTCTTCCTTTATTTTATCCAGTTCCCCCACCATGCAAAATCACCTTTTCTGCATATTTTCATGTGAGCATATTCAGAGTTCATGTCAGAGGTTTGTTTACATGAGCAATAGCAGAGGGAAAATGAACAAAATGGTCGCTTTGAGCTCCATTTATCAGGACAGCAGGATGTCGCAGCAGAGGATGAGCTCTCTGCAATCTTACTTTTCAACTTTTTTTCTTGTGACTCCATTCAAAGCATTGTCTTTAAAATAAATTTCCTGCAGAAGCTTGTCTCTACTTAGACACCCTGACTAATAGCAGTGACACAAAGCCTGGTTAGCTTCACTCCAGCATCCTCTTCTCCTACTGTCACTATCAGCGCAGCAACTTTCAGCAATGCAGTTTTTCCTCCATGCTGCTATCAGTCTGTTGGGCTTGGCTGAGCTGCTATGTCTCCTGTCCCCAGCTGGGTGGGTGTGCAAACCACCCTGGGTTGGCTCTGTGGAGGCAAAGAAGCATCCCCCAAGCAAGTTATTTAGTCAACTTTAACAAGAAAATAAATAAATAAAATAAAATATTGGGTGTTTAAGGGCTTGCCCCTACTCCTTTTAATGACCTAAACAACTGGAAATGATCAGCAAGCCTCTTGAATTCCCAGAGACTAAATCATCATCAGAACAAATAAAGCAATGTTGTGATGATGTGCAAGAGGAAAGGCTCTGTTACAAGTTTCAATTCAACCATCACTGATTTTAAGCTTTGAGCAAAATAAATTATTTGCTAAAATGATCCCTGAAATAGTTTTGTATATTTCTGAATGTCAAGCTTCTATTTCACATATATACCTTTTAGTTCAAGAACTACTTTTGCATGTTTCAGTTGCTCTAGGACCTGAAGGACTTGCAGGGAACTTGTGTTCTTGATGCAGGCAGCTGCATCATGTCTTAGACCTCTCTGGACATAATAAACATTTGGACCACTAGCACCTGTGGACAACTGTAAGTAGGGACCTAAACAGCTCTGAGTATCTCTGGATATATTATAGGTACCTATCAGACATAGTTGTACTGTGCATCTATGTGTGAAAGTGCCAGTAGCATTGGTTTTGGCTGAATCTTACACTGTGAGACATTCCACACAACCCGAGAGCAGCATCCAGAACTTCCCATCCAGCAGGGCAGAGGTCTCCCATAGGTCCTACCACCTCTGTGCAGGTACCTGGGATGTCCCAGGTGAGCGTATGTGGCACCAGCACAACTCACCAAGCAGACAAATCCATCCCCGTGTGCCAATGGTGAACTCTGAGCTCACACAAGATTGCTGAGGAGTGAGAAGAAGTGCTAGAGGAACTCAGGTGTATCTGTGTATTGCACCAAGCCAAAGGGAAACAATTATATCTTGAATCCGTTAGGTACATGAATGAACTAGAAACCTTAGAAACACAAAAGCATAGAAACAACTGTTTTATTTCTCTTGTCATCCACTGGAAGGCTGCAGCATGGCTATGGTGTGCCCTAAGCCACAAGCAAGCGCTGTCAAAGTCATTTCCCCAGTGCAGCCTACAGTGCAGGGTTTCTGATTAAAGGACACTCTCCCATTGGGGTCTGCACCTCCTGAGGTCCAAACAGGAGGGTCCTGGCACAGAAGGGTCAAGGGATTTCTCTTCCTTAAAGGAGGCAGATCCCCTTTGGGTGTGTGAGGATGGTTAGGGAGAGCTGGGCTGGTGCCAGTGGGGCCAAGAGCAGCTGAGGACAAGCAGGGCCCCACCTGCTAGCACCTGCGAGCAGAGGACAGCCACCACCACCACCATCCCTACTCTTCCTCCTTCCTCTGCAGCACACAGTCCACATGCCAGAAGAGGGAGCGCAAGGCTCACTCACAAAGCGGGGTGCAGTGCTTTGGAAGATCTCAGCACTCCCAAGGTTCACAGGCAGTCAATTTACAGAGAAAAAAAATGAAGAAGTTTACCTCCAGTAATTATTCCCTTTATATTTCCTGTCCCCTATTGCTGAAGAACAAAAAGCAGGAAGTCAGCACTGTTTTAGATACACCAGAGGGCTGGCAGGGCAGGGGAGGCTCTGGGGCAGCAGCAGCACACCAGGTCTGAGGCAGAAAAACACCACAGACCCCTCTGTCCCCATCTCCTACATTTCAGGGGGGCTTGCTCCTATGCTGCCACTCTGGATGATTAACCATACCGTACAGCTTGTGGAAGAGGATTTCAAAAGCAGTTTTGCCAACTTCGTTTCACTGGGGGCTTGCTGTGTGTGCCCTCTGAGCAACCTGGGCTGGGTGGCTGGGCACGGCCTTGGGGGAAGGCTGCCATCATAAGCCCAGGCCACATGGCTGACCCTGCTCGTGTGGCCTTGCCTCTTCAGAGCAAGCACCGGCCCACCATGGACATGAGAGGTCTAGGACACCCTGGCCCCTCTTCTTCCCTATGTGCAATGAGGACTGCAGCAATCAGGGCACAAAAAGGGCATGTACAAACTGGGGACTTTTGGTGGGACTGCCAGGGCCACGCATGACTCTGCTTGGGCAGTCATCCAGGGTGCATCACATTAAAAACCACCAGCCCATGTTGGAGCAAGCCAACAATGTCAGCATAAGCATTCTGCTGGGCTGTTCTTCTCTGGTGGCAAAGTGGAGTCACAACAGGCCCTCTGAAGCCATCTCTGTGCCACACTAAGCTCGGATCAGAAGTTTGTAGCTTGTAGTGCAACTGGGAACTCAAAACCATTAAAACAAGTACTCCTTGCAGACTTTATATTTTTAATTGTCTAAAGAATCAAATGGATACTAAGAGAAAATTATTTCAAAAAAACCTTTCTCCTCCTTCCAGTCACTGGCTGTGTCAAGGGAGAGTGGGTTCAAGACAGGAACAGCCTCACTGTTTATGTAGCAAAGCTCTTCTGCTTCGTGGAGATCTATACGCCCAGAGCCACTTTGATTTAACCAACTAAGAAGAGAAAGAAAAAAAACAAAGGAAAGAAAATATTTCATTCTTCTGGCTGATGAAGACAAAAATTTCACTTAAACTGGTTAAAATGTCTTTCTAAGGAAGAACTATCAAATATTTTTCAATCTATTCATTTTACTCTTTCCATCTCTGGCCTCAAGTTTCCAGTCACCACTTCAACTGATGATAAAATTTATCTACGTTTTTTTCCCCAATGACATTCTTCATGAAGAAAACAAAGCAATCATTTTATTATATCTAATAGCATGTTCACATGCTAACAAATAAAAGTAAGAGGTACTACAAAGGTCAACTGAAATGCTTGATATTGTTAAGCAATTTGATAGAGATGGCTCATCACCACACAAGACAGCATGGGATGTTTTCAGAAAGGCACATAAGTACCCATCTGTACAGGGGAAAATTACAGGTGACTTATGTCTGTGTAATCCAGTAGAATACGTGCAAAAGAAAGTTAAGCAGATAAAGGGAAACTCATAAAATGCAATCAAAAAGTGTAAGAGCAACACTGTTGTGTGACCAACTAACTAGGTTAGCCAGCATTTTTCAGGCAACTGCCTTACCTGCTTTTATCAAAGGAGGAAAGCACCAGGGCAATCCCAGGTGTTGAGGACAAAAACATCCACAACTCCTGCATTCCCTCTTGGTGATGCTGGGACACCGCCTCTTGTAGCACCTGTGCTGGGACCTGCTGAAGGTGAAGTCTCACAGGTGCGCCACAGAGCTCATTTAAAGCTGCTGAGGCTCACCTTCCCCACTCCTGCTGTGTCTCTTTCAGAAGAGAGCTCAGGAAAGGAACAAGCCTCAGTTCCAAGGCTGACCTCTGCAATACCCCTCAGCCACCTCCTGGTGGCATCTCCCATGTGAAATCTCTCTTTGTAAGTTATTTTTCAGGAGCACTTTTGCTGAGGGTCTCATCCGGGTCTCTGCTTCACACCATTCCCAGGTCTGCTTTTTCCAAGGGTCAGCAGTAGAAGATCTCTCAGGCTAATGTAATACCTAAGAATTTACCAAATTTGTCCTGAAAGTAGCAATCAGTTTGTTACTTACACGGTTACAATGGACAAGTTTAGTTACAGAAGGTGAAAAAGAAACAAAGAAAAGAAAAGAAAAAAAAAACAAAAACCACCTCTGAAAATTTCTGACCAGCCAGTTGGCACCCATAACTGGGCAGGGAATTATCTAATCTAAGTTTGTATAATGCTACACTTAGGAATGGCAAACATAGCATTTACTAAATTACAGTTATTCTGAATAGATCCCAATGCAATCATCAAGGGTTATAGAGGTAGCAAGAAATAATTTGAGTTAAAATATTGGCAGAACTTTTTCTCACTACTAATGTAACTTCACTAAAGAAAAGTGTTACAGCAGAGTAGAGGGACTGAGCCAGGAATTAACCTCCTGTCCAGGCCGGACTCTGCAGAGGCTGAGGGGGAAAAACCCCAACCCCAAAACTTTCAGGTTTGGGCACCTGGCCGGGGCTTCCAGCTTCTGAGGCCTCTCTCTGACTCATGTAGCTCCCCCTCTGTTTCTCCTCTTGCAGGTGGCCTCATTAACGCAAGCAGTTAAATCTGCATTACGTGAATGTGGCTGATTCTGTTGCCTAATGAGAAGGACGTTTGGCAGGAATGTGAGGGCAGCTGACTTGTTGCTCAGAAATCAGGCCCTTTCGTATAGGGGCCTCATGTTTCCCACATTTCTAAAGTACTCTTTTGTTATTGAGGAGATGACTAAAGAGGTTACAAACCTCTCCAAACAAAATCCAGCCAGCTCAAGACTATAGTGTAGAAACAGCATCTGTAGAATGCACAAGGCAACAGTGGGTTCCAGCAACCCTAAACTCGTCATTCAGTTTATACGTAATTAAATCTCAGCGACCTTCCCGGCAGCAATGCAATTGCATTTTTGCCATTGCAACACCCTTGGCTGCAAAGTGCTGGGGCTGTGGGGCTGGGAGCACAGCCAGCTCAGGGTGCAACACAGCAGGGCTCTAGGGACACGCAAGGGGGGCGTTTGCCACCAAGGAGGTGAAATGAGAAGTGCCGTGGAGTGAACCTTAAGTGTGTTGGGTTTGCAGACTATTAAACCTCACCAACAGTTCTTTAGTGTGGATGTGGTTAATGTGCCTTTACCCGTGAGCAAGGTGCCACATCCTCCATGCAGCTTAGAGCTGTCATGCAGACACCACAGGTCCTGGGGACTGGCAGGAGAAAGAGTTGGGGACATCTGGGGATGTGTGCACAGCTGGTCCCAGTAGCATCGTCCACACCACCTACAACTGTGTCCTCCTGCAGCCCGGGTAGCAGGTCACCCCCAGCATCTACACCACACAGTGTAGCCACAGGAAAGCAACAGCCCTTGAACACCCCCAAAGTCTCCCGTGGTGCTAGAGCTGAGCTGGCCTGCTGTGTGTGCTGTAAAGGAAGGGCTCCCTGCTGGGTGGCTGGCTGACTGTGTCACCAGTGGTAGCAGTGTCCAGGATGGTCTGGTGCCATTTCTCTTCACCCTTCAGGAGGGATCTGTGGCCTTACTGGGCAGTGATGCCTGGTGGGATGGTTTGCTGCACTTTTGAGTGTTGGACAGACACTCTGGCACTGTTTGTTGGGGCAGGTTGAAAGTAGCAACATGCACATGCACACAACACTTTTCACCCTGGGAAAATGATTTCTAAGCACTGGCTGGTGATCCCAGGGCTCACATAGTGGCAGCTATTTTGTTCTGTTTTGCAGGCAATATCCACATAAGCCACATTCTATGGTTCTATGATTCTGTGTAAAAGCTGAGGCCATTTCACAACCGCAGATGAATCCCCTACCTTGAGAAAGGGTAAAAGCGCACAGGACATCTCTGATTCTTCCACTGAAAGCTCTCCCAGAGCAGCATTCATTTGTGCTGACACCAGCACATCCCAGCCCTCTCCCTTCCTTGCCCTTCCCTCACACCAGCGTCCAGCTGTGTGAAAATGAGCCCAGTGTACTGCGTATTTCCTTTTTCTCTCTCTATTCTTATTTGTAGTCCCTTCATCATTACTTCCCACAGGACTATCAATAGCATATTTGTCTGACACAGACAGCTTCACTGCTATAAATTCTCCACAGCCCATTGAATAGAGACTTTTTAATTAGGTTTTAGAAAATTTTAGCAGAGAGACATTGAGAATTCAGGTCTCGCTTCTGAAAAGCAAAGTATGATAGAGATGGAAGCTGCTTGATTTACTGAAATATCAATATTTTCATCCCTGTATTTATGGGCATGAATCAAATGCTGTTTTGTTGCTGCGGCCAGAAGTGTGTTTGACAATTTGCTTGATTGTACTACACATGAGAGATTTAAACCAGTGATCCAGCATGAGAGTCCTCCTGGGTTACAGTATTGTCTGCACAACATATACAGAAAATGTGAACAATATCTGTTATCATCCAGATTTGATTGCTTTCATATTTGCAACAAAAGGGGCTATATGTTCTCACCATTGAAGTTGAAGTTGTGTTTTCTCTCCTTCATTTTTTTTTTTTTTATTCTTACTTTAGCTCCCATTTTGCCCTGCCAGAACTGAGATAGGGCCTTATATGAAAGAGGAAAAGATCAAGCTGAAGCCACCTCTACAAGAAGTGTGAAAGAGTGAAGGTGCATTGCCTTCACTAAGGCTGAGCACTGCTGCTTCTGCACCGGAGGACAATTCAGGGACTGTCTGTACCTCCATGTGTTGACTCCCATAGCCCACTTTTTCTCTCCTACAGTAAAACTGGCAGCACCAGGACTGAATTAAAATCATGTGCATTCTTTGATACACACCACTCAGATTTTGAGGAAAATAAAACACCACACAGCTTGGCCTGACTGCATTTCCCCAAACTCTTTCTGTAGACCATATGTGGGAAACAACTCTTCTGGAGTTCAGCAAGGGAAACATCAGTTAGAGCTCTGACTTGCCCTTTGAGGGACCCTTCTGCCATTTCTGTAACAGGATGATTCTGATTCTGGTCACCTTACCTGGGCACTGAGGCCTGTGCTGTAGTAAGTGTCCCTTCCTGAATTTCTACTGTTTCAATATCCAGAAGTGTTCCTAATGATTCCCCAATCCAGCTATGGAGGGTTATAGTCAACATACTTGCAAAATACTACACTGACTACAGTGATAGTAGCTACAATTTATTTCAGTTAGGACATGACTTGAGGATGGAGGAAACTCTAGGAGGATTTCAACCAATAACCAATGTACAGGTGTTGAGAAAAATGAGATCGCTCTGATCATAAAGAAAAAACTTTGTAGACAGCTGGATATAGTATCTCACTCAAATAAAAAACAGTCTTTCCAGCTTCATAATGTTCAGTCCAACTCTAAACAGGTTTCTTACATGATCTGACTTGGTGCTCATTTTCAAAAGACTTCAGGAGCTGCACTCCTGAGCACAGAAATCGACACAAGCTTAGTCATTGAATCCATCAGCAGAGGGACCAAACTAACATCACACATTTTGCAATTAATTATGAAGTATACTCTGTCTCAGGAGTTCACTGCCTTCTCATATGATGTTGAAGACCCAAACTAGTGTAGATACAGTAACCAAAGATCCAAAGACCCTTCTTCTCCATCACTGCTTGTCATCTTCAGTCTTACGCACAGAGAATGAGAACTGTTTGCATCATGAGGGCTCATGTCATAGCCTTGTCATATCCTAGAACAGTGGTGTCCAGCAGACCCAACCTATCATTCATCTTTCCAAGCCAAGGGGCTACCCAACACAGACCTCATGCTGCTGAGAGCTGGAGCCTGCACCATGTGTAGAAGGCAATGGCTCACAATGGAGCCCTATATGCCAACCTCCATGGTCACAACAAAAGGACAAGCATTTATGTCCAGCATACTCCCAGCCACTGGGTATTTGGGACTCCGAGGATTCATTCAGGTGTCACTTCATCTGCCATGGTGTTCTTCATCACTGCTGGAGCCCACCAAGATGCTCCTCTAGACCTGAGAGGAAGACTTTCATGGCTTCTCTAATGAGAGAGCAGATGGGAACCTGCAGTGACATATTATAAAAATACAGTAAAGAAAAAAAGTTCTTATTAAGTTTGGTGGTTTTGCATTTATTTATTTATTTATCTAGCTTTGAGGGGAGGAAAATCTTTTTTCTTTTCCTTTCCTTTTTTTTTTTTCTTTTCTGACTTTTCCAAATCTTCACAGTTTACTTCATATGCTCACTATCTTTAAAGCACTTAGAAGGAAAGTTTAAAAGAATTTTTATAGCTAGCTTTCTTCTTTCATTTGAATTTAAAAAATAATACTTATTTCTTTCATTAGTTTGCTAACACTTTTGAAGAATTTTACTATATATAGAGAGAGTTTTCCCCTGAAGTGGTTCTCCCATCTATCCTCACATTCTCTTGCTAGCTTTAGAGTTTAATATTTCTCCCTCTACTTTTAACAATATGTAATTGGTACAGAAGAAACACTTTGCCCATTCACTGTTATCAATTAAAACAACAATAACTGAAAATTGCTAAAAGCAACAACTAGTCTCTCTGCCACCACAGTGGGGTCCTGTTGCTGTCCCCAGAGAGCAGAGCTCAGCGCCTGCCCCTCCGCTCCCCTCGTGAGGGAGCTGCAGGCCGCCATGAGGCCTCCCCTCAGCCTGCTCTGCTCGGGGCTGAGCAAACCAAGGGGCCTCAGCCGCTCCTCATACATCGTGCCCTCCAGACCCTTCACCATCTTTATAGATTATATATTTATGTTACCAGCTGCCATGATATTGATGCATGAATTATGCTAAAATTATGCAGTTTAGCCCATATTTATCAGCTGCCCCATGCAATTGCCCTCAGCACATTGGAGTTCAGAGCCACCAACCAGCCTTGGTGCCTCCCCATTCCCCATGAGAGGTGCCTGCTGGCTCATACCCCTCACTGGCTGCGATGTATTTCTCTGCAACTGCCAGCATCCCTCCCACCAGTAACTATGGGAGGAAACCAAGCCAGAAAAAACACCACCACCCCCTTCATGAGTGGTGCTAGTTTTGGGCCTTTCTTCCAGTAATCACAACCAATATGTGGGGGAGGGTTTGCTTTGGGTTTGGGTGAGTTTCAGAAGCATCTGTGAAACTCCACCCATCACGGCATTTTCCATTCTCCAAACTAGGACATTTTTAACAGATTCAAAATTAAAACCAAACTAGATTCTCTTGATTAAAACCAAACTAGATTCTCTTGATTTTGAGCTCTAAACTTTCACCAGATGATTAAACTCATCAGTCCAGGAGAGTTCAAAAAGATAATCCTGAAAAATACCAAAAATCAGAAGAAGTAATGATAAAATCATGCAATTGGCCAGACTAAGCCAGGCTAAATCATCTTCTAGCCCCACACCTGTGCCAGGCATGGCCAGTCACAGGTGCTTACAGAAAAGCTTTAAGACAGAGTACAGAGCAATCCTTCTCCTGGTAGGTTCTCCCAGAACAATAGCCAGAGATTTAGTCTTCTGAAAGAGAGTTTATACCTCGACCACCATAAACAGAAAATGCCAATGGCCCTCTCCTCTGGGTACTCTTCTAGCCCTTTCATACCTCTAACCTTCTGCTTCTGGAGCAATGAATTCCAGTGTAGTCATACACTGCCTTCTTCTCATGTACACCTGCTGCCTCATCATTTCATTGACTGCCTTTCTGGTTTCAGTATTCTGAGAAGTGACGAGTAATATTAGCTGAAGTCCAGCCAGCCAGCATCCTGTCCTTAAAAGCAGCCAGAGTAGGTGCCATGGAAAGAGTTAAAGAGCAAGTCAAATGGGCAGTGACACTTTCCCAGATTACTCTTCCAAACTCCAGTGATTTGCAGCTTAGTCATTTTCTGAGATAGACCTGTTGCTCCAAATCCAATTTTCTTCTGTGAGTTCATCCAATTGCTTTCCAGACTCACGTGAAGTTTTAGTATCCACAACATCCTGCAGGAGGGAGCTCCACAGCTGAACTACATCATACCCACACGCTCAGTGAAACACCATCTTCCTTCACTTGCTTTGAATGTGTCATTCAGGTGGTTAAACTTTTATATTAGGTGAGACAATGAGATAATGGTATTTTCTTCTGCTTCTTGTGACTTTTATACACCTTGTAGCCTGGAGATACCCAGTGTACATGGTCATCCCTGGTGCGAATGCTGTCCCACAGTGCCAGCTTTCCCTTCATCCGTGTCACAGGACCTTTTACAGGCTGGAGATGGGGGATAGGGCAAGGAGAAAGCAGATGTACTGCTTTACAAGATTGGTTATAAGAGGGTTTATAAGATGGAATATCAGTTTTCACCATGCTCTGTGCTATCCCTTCACTAATAACTGTTCACCTGTCATTTGATTTTCTCATGGTTGCTAAGCAGTAAGCTGGTGTTTTCATAAAACTCTCTCGTACTCTAAATGCTAATATCATGCACTGCACTCACTCATACCCAGGTGATAACAACCAGCTCAGGCCTCATCATTTTGCTTGAAAAGGTAGGGTTGCTCCTTTCCCTGGCATACATTGGGAAATCTTCACCTGCCATCTTATTCTGCAGTCATTCAGTTCCGCAAAATCCATCTGCACAACCAGTTCATATCTTTACCACCATGGAAGCACTGTGTTGTCAACAAATTTTACTCTCTCATCTTTTTTTCCAGATGATTTACAAGTTTGTTACACTGCAAAGATCTCAGCATAGCTCTGCAGGAGACTCCTCCTGATTTTTCTCTGCAGTGAAAACCATCCACTGACTTCCACCCCTTGCTTGTTACCTTCTTCTTTAGCCAGGAGAAAACTTCCCCTTCTGGCCTGTGACAGCATAGTTTCTAAGATCCTTACATTCTTCAAAATTTGTTTTCATAGCTCATTGCTCCCATGAGCCAGGGGGCTTCTCTCAGCATCTCTTCTAATTACACTTCCTCCTTTTTAACTTGGGGGCAACCAGTACTTCACAAGGGGATGCAGGTGTGGGCACAGTGGGGATGGCAGTGGTGTCAAAACTTGTTGTACTCAGTCCCTTTCCTAACAACATCTAAAACTTAATTGGCCTGCTTGATGCTTTGAATATTCAATTGGTGTATCCAAAGTGATGCAAAGATCTCTTTCTGAGTGACAAGAGCTAATTTACAGCCCATCTTTGTGTTTACATATAATTAGGTTATTTTTCCTCCATGCACTTTACTTTACACTTACCCACTCTGCCTTTCATTTGACATTTATCACTCAGTCACTCGGTCTTGTAAGAAATTTCTGCAACTCTTTAGTTACCTGCACTTCTGAAAAAATATGAAAAATAATTCTGAATCATCTGCATATTCATCACCACATTATTCACCAACATTTCCACATCATTTCTGAGTGCGTTGAACAACAAGAAGCCTCTTCTCCCCCTTGTGATAACTGACCTTTTTCTCCTATCTTAGAAGAAGTTATTTGTTTACCTCTTTCTGATGTTACTTCCCTGTAGTCAGTCTTCTTCTGTTTTCTTTATCTGGCTTTGAAACAAACAGCCTTTTTTTCTTCCAGTAGCTCCCTTTGTTCCATCACTTAACTATTCTGGGCCTACATGTAGGCATGAGGATATCCTTTTCATATATATATTTTTGGTGATAAGTACTTCTGTGTGTCTCATATTGTGTCTCTAAACAGCACCCCACTGTTTGTGAGCATTTCACCCATCTTACTCACCCTTTAAGTTCCTTTTAATAAATTTCCCTGGCTTATATATTTCCATTATTAGAAGGTAATCGATCAAGATTCAGGCCTTTTTATTCTTTGGGGCATGCTAAAATGCAATACATCATGATCATTACCATAAAGAGTCCTATCAACAGCTACATCTTGAACCAGATCTTCCAGATTTCTCAGGCCCAATTCAGAAGTTTCTTCCCCTCTCTGGGTCATGGCAGTGACAAGCTCTAGAAAAGAAATGAAGAAACATGTCTTTCCCCATTGCTGGTTGCAGCCACTCTTTCCTTTTCTCCACAGGCTGGTCCTCACCTCATCTCAGGAGCAGTAAGTGTTTGCTGATGTTTTGATGCTCCCTCCAGAAAGTGAATGCAAGAAATATGTGAAAATTCAAAGCATTAGGAAAAATAATATGCTCAAATCTATATTTCTAATTTGGCATTGAGCTTTGCAGTTGCAAACAAATCTATTTGTAGTGTATTGGATGTTGAAATTCAGACTTTTAGATCTGACTAAACTCTGAGTTACATATTTGATTAAGGTCACATAATTATTTTTTTCTGTTTACATTGTGTATGGATGCTGACCACAAAAATGTGACAAAAGCCCTTCTCCAGCACTGCCTCTCATTTGTAAAACGATGTATTCTTCTTAACAATTCCCCTGAAATGTTTTGTACATACCAAGTTAAAGTTGGTTTGGACACCTAGGTTAATATATCTCATGGAGGTGTATTTATCTAAGCGATATGACTGAATGGCTCTCAATGCTTACTTTGAACCATTCGTTCCCAGGGTTAAGATGTAAGGTTTTCTCTATTTATTTTCTGAACCCGCAGTGTTATTTGGTAGATAGGCAAATAACAACCTGGACTGAGGGCTTTTGTGTGATCATTCCTCTTGCTAAAATATGTGGGAGGCTGACGGCCCTCTCCCTCATTTGTTCCAGAAATGCCAGGGTTTTCTCACTGCTCCCAGCGTATGCATCAAAACAGCACAGAGGCCCGTCAGAGACCCTATTGTATCCCTTATCCTTACTGTTTCCTTTTATTTTATTTTATTTTATTTTATTTTATTTTATTTTATTTTATTTTATTTTATTTTATTTTATTTTATTTTATTTTATTTTATTTTATTTTATTTTATTTTATTTTATTTTTTATTTTATTTTATTTTATTTTATTTTATTTTATTTTATTTTATTTTATTTTTATTATTTTTCCTCTTCCCTTTACAGCTCAAGGCTTCTTCCTCCTTCTGTAGTTCTTTCTCCAGACCTGTGCAATTCAGGCTTTGGTCCCACTGAGGGTGAGCTTAGCAGACACAAAGCAGAGTGTAGTCATGTTCTCCTCCTACAGGAATGTTTACCCAAATTTGGGTGTATGTGAGGGTCATGCAACTCCTCTCTGTTTCCGTTTGCTCCTGACTTGGTGCCTTGCTCTGCTTTCCTTAGGGAAAAACACCTAGCCCTGCTCTGATGTCTGACATTTTTAAGCAACAGATGCGGGTTTCTCTGTGGCATGGCTTGCAAAATAAGTTGGACAGCGGTTGTGCAACTGGAGAGCAGCAAAGTCTTCAGCTGGACTCCAGGGGCTTGTATGTGTAAATATGTGTTTAGATTTTTCCGAAGTCTCACCTGTACCTACGCAGTTAGGTTTGGCTAGTTTGTTTTCCCAGCAGTGGCTTTTCTCAGCTTCCCTGTGAAGCCTGGCGTGGCTGACTGCTTCCAAAACAGGTCTCTCCCTGAAAGAGAAAGGGAAAACCCAGCCCTAGCCTGTGCCCAGCACAGGCGAGCAGCACCCACGCGCTGCCCACCTCCAAGCTGCAGCACAAGGTCTGCACAACAGCCTCCTGCTTGCTTTGTGGGAAACAAAGTTCTCGGGCATGTTTTACAGCAGACCTACATCTACACAAAGCCTGGTTAGTTCCCTCCCACACCCACTCAAAGCATTGACCTTTTAGCTTCAAAACCACAGGGATTTCCTACTTGAGCTAGAAAAGAAGCTCTGTGAGAGAAGCCAAGGGCACCAGCAGCTGTTGTGAAGCAAGGCAAACAGCAAGCCTCATGATAAGGAAGGAGAATATTGCTCATTCCTACGGTTTCCATAAACACTCCTAAAAAACAGAGTTGCAGTGAACAGCATGAAGCGCGCTTTGCCTAGGTGGTGGTGTGAGACTAGCACTGCTCCTGGGTCCTCTCCTCTGCTGAGCATCCCTTGCACAGCTTGAAGGAGCAAAATCGCCGAAGACAACCCCCCAGAAATCCACGAACTGGAGTTTCCTTGTTGCTTCGCCTCTGACTTTTTACCTTTTATGGTTATTCATTTCAACAAATGTGAAAAACTTGAGATTTATTTTGTGGGCTAATGTACAGTGGTGTTGAGCGATGAGAGATATTTCATGTAGCACTCGTTCTAACCACAGAAGGAAATTCCCTTTAGGATCCCAAACTCCCTTTAGGATGAAAACCTAATTAGTGCTGTTGGTTGATGGGTTGAGGAGCTCTTCCAGCCCCCTTCGGGAGCTCAGCACAGAGTTACCGAAAGGTCTGGGTAGATGCCAGTCTCAGGGAAGGAAACACATTTGCAGAGAAACCCCAGATAATGTCCAAGGCTTTCCTATATAAACATATCAAAGATCTTAAAGTAATCCGCTGGCAGAAAGCGTGAAGCTTATTTCTTCCAGGGTGTTTGTTTTAAGATGCCAATCATGCAGCCTTTCCGCAGCGAGAACTTGGTGGAAGATTTGCCTTTGTGTGCGCGGTGGGATCGGGCCCAGGAGGTGACAGCTTGCAGATAAGGACTTAACTAATGTCCCGTAAGAGGCAGGAGGGACAGGTGTTATCAGCGGCTTGCCTGACTCATGCCGTGGGCTGATAATCTCCCGTGAGCTGCTGCAGCGGCATGAACACCGCACCGCTGCCGTGGAAAGGCAGTGTTGCAGCCCATCCCTCCTGGTACTTGATGAAGGACGGTGGAAAAGTCCCTCCTGACTTCCCTCGGGCCAGGCATCACCACTGACCTTTGGGAGTGCGGTCAGTGTTGTGTCCATGGAGAAAAATAGGTGAATTTTAGGTCTGATGCTCCCTTCTGGGGATAGAGGTGAGAGGCGTGAGGGCTGGCGCATGGTTGTCTGCTGCCTGCAGCTTGGTACCTTGTGTGATGAAGCATACACAGTGTCTGATTTCTGAACAATGGCTTTCGGTGAGAAGTGCTATCACTATATTCAATAGGGATGGATGTAAATAAAGTATCAAATAAGTTAAACAGCAGGAAAATGAGCTCCGTTATTTTTTCCTTGTAGAGCCAAATCCCTCCTGTACGGTTCAGAAGGCTTCTCAACAAATAAATTGCCTTCAAAACACAACCACAGAACTTTAAATTTCTTGCTTTGAACTGTGTTCAGGAAAGAGGCAGAAAACAAACTCATCTATAATTATCAAGGGCACGAAGATATAATTCTACCAAAGATCAAAAAAATGCATTCAATCCTTATCAGATGATGAGCAGGAAGAATTCCCTGGTGGCTAAGTCACAAACCCTTGAAACTGATAGTATATTTATGTTGTATCTAGGTTCACCTAGTTGGGACTGGTAAAGAGAAAAAAAAATATTCAGAAGAAAAGTTGTTCTTTAAAGAAGCAAGATTTCCATGAGGTAAATATCCTTGTGCAGGACAACTACTCCAAAATATTATGTGGGCTGCTCGCATCTGGCCCCTGAGCAACTACAAACCCCAGTGGGTCAGACTGAGATCCTATATAAACTCTCCTTTTCTCTCCCAAGTCTGCCATACCTTGAAAGTGTCACACCTTCAGCTATCCTGCCTTACTTGGTTTCAAAGTAAGCATAACTCAAACCTAAGGCCAGGGAAAATCTGTGTCAGAGAGGACACACTTGTAAGGAAAATATGTGTATTTATTTTTTAGTGGTGGCAACCATTTAAAGCCGCTCAGAGCTTTGAAATACTCTAATAGCAATGAAATCAGCTCAGGCTGCCAGAGAGATGCAGTAATGTCCTGTTAATAGATTATGGGATCAAGTAATAGATACGTGATCTATGGGTACGTAATGGCTATGTGATCAATAGATCATGGGAGCCTAGAAATTTATCTCAGGGATATCAAAATATGCATGGCAACATTTCCTAATTAAACAGCAACAAAAAAAAGCCAACATCTGGGTGAAGCTTCACAGGGAACAATGTTATCAGATCTCTCCAGGCAAACATGAGGACCGTATAAAACGAGCTGCTCAAGGGAAGGCAGCACCTTTCTTCCAGCAACTTGCCCTGCCAGAACAGCCAGAGGCCTGAGGGCTCCCAGGAGCAATGGATCTGAAAGGGATCTGCGTGCTCTCTGTCATCCTTGTTGTAGCCCTCATCGCCACAACAGAAGGGAAGACACCACCAAGTAAGTACATTTATCTCCTGTTGCTTTTGCAGGCATGTATGTGGGCTTGAACCTGCTGATTGTACTGGCAGCATGGGCATGTCTCCAGTTCGTGTATCAGACAGTGAATGTCTTGTTCTGACACTGTTCCCAAAGCTGGAGTCTTTTTAAAAAGTCTTTCAGAGAAATCTATGGCAGCAACAACAGTAAAAAAAAAAAGACCACAGGTGAACTCTTATGCTGGTGGCATAACCGGGAACCTGCCACAAAGGTAGAGAGACAGAAATGCTCAGGAGCTCGCTAGAACAAGATTGGGACTGGAACAGGAGCTAGCTCTGCCTAAGTATTCTTCTGACATCTATTTTATGCTACTTTTCTATGTGAATGCAATCTCAAAGAAGTCTATCTGCTTCCACAATAGAAGGCATTTAGACAACTGAAGAAGTAGAAAGCAAGTAGCTCAACAGCAGGCACCTAGGGACGTGCTGAGAATTTCTTGGTTGTGGATGACCATGTAGTAGGCTTAAAATATTAAAAGTATAACTGTGACTATTCTCACATAACCCTATGATTTTATAGTTAACTGAAGGTAAAGCAAAGATTTTGCATTTTTACACCTGTCTTATGTCCACAGGACCCTTTACTCATTCTTTCTTCACATGACATGGGCAAACAAACAAACATTTACTAGCATAACATCTAAACCTGTGTTTTGTACCGTTTGATGTGGTCTATTTGAAGTCCACAGCCTCCTGCTGTGCCGGGCTGGGTTGACTGCAGGTGAGACCACAAGATATTTACTGGGTGAAGTACAGACCTTACTGTAAGGGAGTTTCACCCCAACCATAATGGGGCCAGCATTTCCCCTGCCATCTTTTACCATAAGCAGATCTTAAAACAGACAATGTCTGGTCTTAGCAAGTGACAGAAAGTGTACACTTGCAAGATGGACGGAGTACACTGCTTTCAGTAACTTCCTCATAAATGCACCTCCACTAACAAATGTGCAAACTGACAGCCAGTAACTTAGGATTTCTGTCGTCAACAGCAAAATGCCAGTGTAAAATAGCCCCCAGGGAGCGGAAGAACTGTGGTCACCCAGGAATCTCAGCAGCGGACTGCAGGAAAGCTGGGTGCTGCTTCAACGCCTCAGTCCCTGGCGTCCCCTGGTGCTTCACCGCTAAACCAAAGAAAGGTAATATCTCCACCAGGAACACCGATTTACCTAGTGTTTGCTTATATGGAAATGTGGACAACCAGGGAGTAGCTCTGCTTTGCTCTTAGGCCAATGAAGCGGGCACAAACCTCTGTTAGAAGACCTCTGGTAAGAAAGTACAAAGTCAAATCCTGCTTGTCCATCGGGCTTGTAACTCGTCCTCTCTGCACAAGATATTTCTTTTTCCTTCAGGCTTCTAGTTATCAAATAGTCCTGATTATTTAAAAACATTTCACCGCCAGTTGTGGTCTTGTTGATCAGTGGAACGTGGGATCTTCTGCACTTACTTAAATGGGTTTTCTGCATGGCTGACAAGGACTTTAGCACTGCATGTTGAAGAGATCATGAAGAGTCACGAAGAGTCCAGATAAGTCCATCTGTGGTTGTTTAACACCACAGGAATCCTGTAACTTGTAGGTTTTTCCTCCTTTTTTTTTTTTTTTTTTTTTTTTTTCCCCTAGATTTTTTTTGATACTTGCTACTCCTTTCCTTTTCTGTGTGTTTCCCAGTATAATTCCACTGGGTGGTTCTTTTTTTCCTCTCCTGTTTTCGCTCGCAGTCTTCATCCAATGAAATCTCCAACATATCCCAGGGCGGATTTTTTTTTTTTTTATTAGATTCTTCCTTCTAAAGACCCCTTGGAAAATCCAAACAAATGCTTCCATTTTTTGCCCTTGTGTTCTCAGAGAGGGTTGGAGCTGCTCACCCAAGTCCTTCAAGGACCGGGTGCATATTTTATGTAACTATTGAGCATGAGCTATACTCATAGTGCCAACCCCTTCTTAGGAGAACCTTGGCAGTTGCACAATCAGCCCTGGGAACATGAAATGAGGGGAAGCGGGAGTACAAAGGCAATGTTAGCAAATAAAGTAAGTTGATACAAATCAAGATCAGTCAACAAGGCTTCGAATTGTTGGAGGACAAAAAGTGATTTTGCCTTTGAACGCTGTTTGCATTTCATAAAAATCTTGAAAAAGAAATGGCTGCATCTTGAAGTGTCATTTTCACAGAGTTGATTTTCAGAGCAGAACCCTCCCAGGAGAGGAAAACTTAATTATTTAGGCTGTGTGGTGAAACCACTAAAAACAAGGTTTTAATGCTGTGGAAGGGGACTCTTAACATAGATTCCCCACAGCTGCAGTTCCTATCTGTTGGCTGCATCCCCACAAAGGTTCCCTCTGTACCTTTGATTTTAATTTTATGGATGAGCAGCGATTTCTCCTAAATGACTTACCTCCCCTCCACAACTGAAGCTGCCATGCAAAGGTGGGCTACGGCCATCTAAAGATTGGGCACAGATAAAGACAGGGACAGCCCCAGAGCTGAGGCCAGTGTCCGTGGTACCACCATGGGAGACAGGTTTAGATGCTGCCTGCCAGGCACTTTTAGGGGTGAATTTTGGCCCCTCTAGACCCTCTGGTGTGGCAGCAATTCCTCATCTGTTGGCATTTAGTTTTGCCTAGCAGGTATGGCAAGGGCTTGGGTGGTATTGCCGCCTGAAATCAGTGTGGAGAAGGTCACCGTGGCTGTTGCGCTCACTCACAGGCCACACTTGCCTTCCATTTGTGAATTCTGCCCCCAGGTATGTGGAGCATGAAGTAACGCAGCCTTCTTCCTTCCTTCCTTTTTGCTTTCTGCAGTTAAGAAAGTCTGTCCTGCCGACCCTCGGATCCGAGTGAACTGTGGCTACCCTGGCATCACAGCCAAGGAGTGCACAAGTAGGAAGTGCTGCTTCCGGGCACACCCCGCTGGTGTCCCCTGGTGCTTCTACCACCGCACGGTCGAGGAAGGTAACATCTCGCACGAGACATTGCCTGTGTGTCCCCACGGATGCCCTGCAGCTCCAAAGCAGGACAAGCTCTCCTCTCCTTCCCAGTGGGGGTTCAGAGTGCCCAGGGCATGAGCGGGAAGAGGTGGTTAAACCCAAAGAATACCAGCTTCTTGCACAGAGGGGTGGTGTCCATGGACCACCAGAGCCAGGGACTTGTAGGCAACGGGGCTCTGGTGTGAGCACAAGTCCTCAGCTAACACCAGGGAAAAGGTGTAGCTACCAAACCCACATCTACGTTATCACAGGAGGCAAAAGGCTTCACTTAGAAATGCGGAAAGCACCTTACAGAAATTTCTGATCCCTTCCTTCCATTTCTGTAACTGGTCTTGCAGCACACCTAGTGTAGGTAACAAATACCCCCGGCTGTTCCCAACACACCCCATGGTCTATTTTGCATCTGGAACAATTCCCCATAATTCAGTTTTATTGAATCATAGCTAGGAAACACATGTAAGGATGGGTGGGAGAGTAATTACTAAAATCTGACATCTGGATGCACACAACCTTTTTAATGTCCTTCATCTAGGCAAACACTTCCTTGCATCTTTTCAAATTTGTGGAAGAAACAAATCCCTTAATCTGTTTCTCCTCCTTTTTCTCCCCAGCTTGTTAAAGCAGAAACTTCCATCAAGAGCCTACTCAGCTGGGAAATTACAGCCAGACGTCCCAGACCAAACTTCATCATCTGTAACAACAACAGTTTTTATGTCACTTTTTTCTCCTTTCTGAAGAAAAGTTTTCCATGGCTTTTATTCTATCAGTAGGGTAGTACCACACAGTTTTTCAATGTAATAAAGGAACCAAGACACAATCCACGAGTCCTCTGCTGTCTTTATTTTAATGCCGTGTATTTCTTTGTCTCCTGGGAAATCAGACGTCCTAGCAACCTGCAGATGACAGCACGGTTGCTGACATTTCTGTAAGAAGCAGGGTGTGGAGCTTATACTTCACAGAGTAGCTGCTTGGAGGTGCTAGCTGATGGGTGGCTACGCATGGACCTTTCTGTTTTGAACACTGAAAATACCCAGCATTTCCCTTTTTACAGTGACAGCCGTGGGATTGTTGTGTTTTCCCCTCAGGACACAGGGAAGGGTCCCTTTGCTCTCCCCAGCGCCACCCCCAGCAGCCAAACCAGCACCTGTACAACCAGCCCATGTCCTCACAAGTGGGTCCCATGGTTTGGGTGCAGGAAAACTCTGATTTGGCTCAGCAGCATTAAAAACAAAGCAAGAAACAGGGCCCCTGGCCTTAACCTACACCTGAACTATATGCTGTGGTGTGTTGCCAGACACAGGAGGAGCACTGGGCCTCCAGGTGAGTGTGACTGCTTTCCTCTGCACACCTGTAATGCTTGGCACTGCAGCTTAAATGCTTCTCTGCTCTGGCTGAGATAAAGAGTCCCTAAGAGCTCCCTTAGCTCTTAACAGAATGGGTAACATGAGGCTGCTGCAGTAGCATGCCATGCTCGGGGGCTTTGCAGGAAAGAGCAGTTGAGCAGTTTTGCAGGGATGTGCTGCAAGGAGAGAAAATGATGAATACACCAGCCTCCTTAGAGCCTTCTTTTATGGTGATGAAGTTATCCAAGTGGGCAAAAATCAGTCATGTGTGAAAGTCCATTATCTCTCAATTAAAACAGGCTCGGTAACAGGATATAAATATGGTTGTAATAGAAGCAAATAAATTGACAAGTCCTCTGAAAGTCTTTGAAGGTCTTTGCTAAGGGAGATTTGGAGGTGTAGCCCAGGTGAATTTGGGAGGGTTAAGCACAGTGTGATCATTAAAATAGCAAAGTGGCCCCCAAAAGACAAGCCCAGCCGAGGGGCCCTGGCTGCTGGCCATCGATTGCGTTTCAGAGCCCACGTTGGCCAGCACATGGACATGAGCAGATGCGCACAGCTCATCCATTCGGTCTGCGTCAATAGATTTACAGGCTTCACTAGCTGGCACAATGGAAACAGCTTCAAATGATTGGGTTGTGTAAAGCCTGTCCTTTCCTGTCCCTTCTTTATTTTTTATTTTATTTTATTATTTTATTTTATTATTTATTTTTATTTTTTTTTTAATGGAGCCCTGACTTACTTTGAGAAAAGAGACTCAACTGGAAACTTGAACAAAGCTGTTGTTAGTGTTTCAGGCTGGTTACCCTACCCCAATTAAACTTCCAAATAAAAAGAAATCCAAGTGCACCCATAACACCCTGAGAGTGATGGGTGGCCACACTGGGTCATTTCAGAGGTTCATCCAGCGTCCTCCAGCCCCCAGTAATGTTGTTCAGGGAGAGGGGCAGGATAAGCATACAACAAGGCTGCTTTTTTAACACAGCACAGAGCTCTTGTCACAAACGTGAATCAGTTTTAACGAGCAAACATGAGGAGCACAAATGCAGACTCACCCTTAGCGTCTTTGCTTGCACACCCACATAGCTGCACAGCGATGAACAAGTAAGCAAAGTGCCTAATATTTTTCTGGGGGGAAAAGAAAGTAGGTCAGCTACAGGATTTTCATCAACAAAGGTGCTAACGTAATAGGAATCAGTGCTGTGACACAAAGCGGTTGTGCTGGTGAGGCTGCTACGCAGATAATGAGTGATGTTTAAAACCACGCATGCCTGGTGGTCCTAAGCTGGCTGTAACCAAGACTGCTGTGTGCAGCCCATGCCCCAGCTTCCAATAAGGCTGGAAAGAAACTGTTTGGCAATATAGATCGATTCCCTGCATGGGTCTTCAGTGACTGAGGATATTTGGCTGTTTTTTAAAGCAATTGTAGCTAAGGTAAAGGTCTCAGAAGTCAAACATTTTGAAGCAATGCAGGAGAGCTGAGTTTGGCTGACATGCAGAATTAATGGGAAAAACTGGAGCAGAAAAGGAGCTCAGAGTGCAGATGGGTGCTAGCAACAAAGAAGAAAAAGCCTGTAGCAATCTGTAAACACCTCTGAAGATGTATATTGTAACGTGCCCACTTACTACAGATCGCATTCCCAAACATCTCTGGAAAGGGTATGCTGCCTGTCTGAGCTGCTGTCACACACCTCCCCTGGCAAAGCTCCCATTCAAAAGGAAGATTTAAGGTAAGGTGCTAAGCCAAAGTGAAAACGAATACAGAAACTGAAAGGTTCCTGTTGAGAGCAGCTAAATCACACAGTTCTGCCTCTCGATGAGCTACTTTCCAAAAGTTTCATCCCTGGGGTTCAGTAAATATAAGGGACACTTGGCCCATATTTTCAAGTGAATTTCAAGACTCCTGGTTACAGAGGAGAGCCTGAAAACTTGACCATGATGCCCTCAAACAGCTTGGAAAGCAGAAGGTAAGACCCAAGAACTACATCTGATTCCATGTTAGACCGAGGAAGAAAGATGGTATCAAGACCCAGACTCAGTCTCTAGGAGGCTGCCCTCACTGGCAGGCTGAGTCCAAAAAGGCCTGCCCTCCCAAGCAGCTCTCTGCCAGAAAAATAATCCTCTTTGGGCAGAAGAGTCCCTTATTGCACTGTAACCTATTTCTTCTCCATCCAAATTTTCTAGAGCATTTGAAAGCTGCCAGTGCCAGTAAACAAAACAACAAAGTGCCCGGCAGCCTGCTGCAGGACGTGTGGTCCCTGCTTCAGTACACACCACCAGGTACACGATAGGAGGAGGAGACTGCAAACGTATGCTCAGCAGTAGGAGACAATTTGCCAGATAGATAGACTTTGCTTAAAAATGGATATGTTGCAATGCATAATACTTGGTTATGTACAGAAGCACTCACCAGTGCTCTAGAGGAGGATGCTGTTTGGTTGTCTCCTCCTGCTAGAAGATAGTAACATTTCTTTGATCTTAACAGAACTGAGCAGGATAAGAAAATAAGGTGCTTTTCTCCTGGAGACTAATGTATCTATTCTATTTTCTTGTACTTTCTAAGCACCCTTTCATATACCCATTGTAGCACCTAGAAACACCCCTCCAGGAAGACTCTAAAGACAGCCGCTTTCAAGGTCTTGCTCCCATCCATCTCTGAGTTAGGTGTCCCGGGTTTCCTTCAACATGCACGTCTGTATCTCAGCATAACCAAAGGTTTTTTTGGAAAATGGAGTTTTTGAAGGATTTAATGCTGAAACATCACAAAAATTGAAATGAAACTAAAATCTTTGCATCAAACCATTTAATTGCTGCTGAGCCAAACACCTCACTGCTGAACTTTCTTCTTGCAGTAACTCCGGGAAATACCCAGGGTGAATATCAGGGAAATACCAGGCTTTAAAAGACCTGTGTAAGTTACTCAGGTCTGACTAAAGATCGGAGTGGAGTGATGATGGTTTGAAGCAGCTACCATCATTTGGATCATTTTGGCCTATTGTGCTTTGAGGAAGTTTCATGGAAGATGAATCTGAGAAGTTAAACCTGACCAAGCTCTCCAAAGGCCCCGTGATCCTTCCTGCCATGAAGTGGGATTTCCCTGGCTACCTCCCCTTCCTCAGACTTGGCATTACACCACACCCAAGGGGGGCATTGCCACAACAACATAGAGCTTTCATCAAACAGCAGCAGCAAAATCCTAAGCTTTAACTTGTTTCTTCTGCAACAATTTTGGAGCCACTTTCCGATTGTACCACGGGAGAGAGCCAAAAAACACCTGTAAGTCTTTTGATAAAGCTATGAAATGTTTTTAACATCTGACTGTAAGGATATGGAGGAACGAGCAAGGAGTTGCCAGGAACAGGTGGAGCTTCATTCTACCTGCTAGGTGGAGAAGACAAGCTGGCCCCAGTAAGGTGGTGGGAGAAGGCAATGACTAGGTGCTAGGGGAGAAACAATGCAATTCTGTTCCAAAGTCACAATTTGATAATGTTTCAACTTCATGCGCTGTTAATATTTTCCATTTGAGGAAGAGATGAAGGACTGGCACAAAACTGTAATGTCAGGTATCTAGTAATGCTATTGCACAAAGTTGACTTGGCATAAAAAATTCACAGATCTTGAAAAAAATCAAGGCACAATAAAATAAAATAAAATAAAATTTAAAAGGAAGAAAAAAGGGAAAACAAATGAGGCTATGAAATTAATAATTAAAAAAATGCAACTAGTGTCCATGCTGCTCTTGGCAGCTTTTCTGCCACAGAAGTGGGAATTCCCAGCCAAGCCCCTTATTATGGCTTTCCTAAGATAAACCCCAGTGCTGGTAACTGGCAGCATGACAGCTGCTCATCGCTTACCTGGGCACTGCACACCTCCTCGCATCCTTCCATGCTGAAAGAAAGGATCATTCTTATTGTAGCAACTTCCCTATCTTTCCAGCATTTCCCATCCTTCATTATGAAAGTTTTTAAATTGATAGTTACGGGAAAAGGCAACATCAAGTGTTCTTTGTTTTCAAATGCTCTTTATTTTATGATGCAATTTAGAGAACAGAGTGGATGGTAATTGCATGTGAGGTATATTAATTTTTGTACAGTTGATAACGAGAAGTTTATGGCTGGCTTATTTCATAGCATTAACTGTAATATAAGACAATGAAAGTGATTGAAGTTGCTGCTTGGGCTACAAAGGAGTCCTGTTCCTCCTCTTCCTTGTCTGATTTATGGAGAGTTGGCATGGGGAGGCATCTACTTTTGGGGACCACGATGTCTTCAGTCCACCAGTTTTTGCAGGTCTATAAAACATGAAGTATGACCTCTATTATCATTACAAAATTGTCTTGCTCTTAGTTTTGAAAATGTAGTCCTATTGCATCCTCTGGGGAGCTTATCCTTTAAGCATCACTGCTCATGTTGTCTAGGGCTGGACACTTAGCTAACTTGTGAAAGTTATGGCTGTTAGCCTTGCACTGTGGTGAGATACACAGCTAATTTTGTTGCTGTGGCAGGCAGGAGGGGTGGCACAAGGACAAATTAGTACCGTGGAAAGCCACCCTGCCAAAATGAGTTTTGGCATGAAAATACCTTTCATGATGTATGTGACAGAAATGTACAGGAGGCTGCAGGAGAACACAGCACGGGTGTTGTGGCTGAACAAGGGAACATGGTGCTTGGTAAAATGGGAAATGGACAGGTGGGACTGGCAGAATAAATCATGGTTTCCCTTCTCTGGGAACAAGGGAGGAGGAAATCTATAACTTCCAGAGTACTGAGCAGAAGGTAGACCAGGAATGATCATTCACTCCTTTCTGTAATGTAAGAGTATGGGAAAACTCTGCTGAAACTTGCAGCTAGCATGGTCAAGAACAGGAGACTCAAGCAGCAATTAGACACAGACATGAAAGAAAAATCCATCAAAGGTAAGAAAATACAAAGAAAACTGCAGTGGCTCAGGCAGTCCTTGAACTGTCAGGCAAGCACCTCTTGATGCTTACCCCGTTCTTACTGTTCCCTGTGTGGTGCTGTTGTCCACTGTCAAGCACTGGGCAGTACAGATCCTTGCCCTGAGCCAAAGTGACTGCACTTATGTTATGAAGAATTTCTACGAGTTATATCTGTAACCTACCTGTACTGGAGTTACCTGAAACCACATCTAAAACAGGCAATTTGCTGTCCTTGCTGACTGCCAGGGGCAGTCAGTGAAAATGTATCTGTACCACTGCAGCTGCCAGTTCCCTTGGAGAGAGAACAGCGACAAAGGCATCTGTCTGAAAATAATAACACTTTATTTGATTTTTCTTTTGTTACATTATCATAAATGTCTCTATTCTCAGAAAACAAAGCCCTAGTTTGGAAAATAATGCACATACAAATCTCTTACGGGTATTAAGTATACAGAAATATACAAAGATTTCTCTATTATTGTCATATATCATCAGAATGCCCCACATCCCACATTTTTACTCAGGTCCACTGTACCAGTAAGCGTTAACTACAAAGGTAACAAGCAACCTGAAAAAGACATGGTTTATATAATATAATTACATATATGTATATATATATCTACAACAGTGCAAATATATCACAGCGTGCAGGCAGCAAAAGTCTCTAGAGAAGCATAATAAAATTGATTCATAGTAATGCAAATGCATTACAGAAAAAAGAGACAACAATGACATTTGATATACAGAATATGCACACTTCAGCACGCTGATTTAGAATGATACTTGCATTGACTCTTGCTTTAAAAACAAAAGAACAAATGTTAAATAATTCAATTACAGATTCAAGGGTAGTATCTCACAATAAGGTCAACTGACTCAGAGAAAGTATTTCACAAGGCTTACTGACATACATAAGGGTTTGGCTACACTGCAGAACTTGTTTTCTTTTCAGATATATCACATAATCTTTTTCCTTAAATTTCATGTATTTATCCTGTAACTTAGGAGCATTTGTTCGATATTTTTAAGAATTGTTCAACAACTTTGCGTGGTGGGAAAGCTGCTTTTTAAAGGAAGAGGAAGAAGTTTGTGCAACAATTATGCTAAATGGGTTACAGAAATAAGTTAAAATGGGGTAAGAAGAAAGACATCACAGATGTCACTGAAGTTAAAAAAAAAAAAAAAGTCAACCTTAAAAGTAAAGATTTCCATGTCATCTTTTAATCTGCTTAAAAAGACATTTTAGATTTTGTTCTTCTTGAAAGAGTGGAGAGAAGCACATCCTCAGATCCAGACCGTGAGGTATTCAGTAGCTCAAAGAAGTCTAAAAAGTCAGCGCTCCACCTCAAACCCCTTTGCACTGGTCCCAAGAAGCTCATTTTAACCACCCACGTAGACAACAACAAGTAACTAGCTATAAGGACACGAGCAATTGTTTTGCATGGCCAGAGCTGTACAGAAACCCCAAGTAAGAAAATGGATCGATAAAATCATGATGTACCTTGAAAGCATAAATAACGTACAGAATGCAGGCTGGCAGGCTAAGTCGTGGGAATTTCTTTTGCAAAAGGATAAATATTTTGACTGGTCATCCTTTGTTTTACAGTTCCTGCAATTAGTCTCAATAGAAACCTAACACTCTTAAAAAAAGCTTCTACAACCGACATCTGTGTAAAGCTACGGTTCGTTAAAAGATTTAAAAATAATGAAAACATTGAAGCTAGATTTCATACTCTAAGGTAGCATTACTCTTTTGCAAAATCTGTATGAAATGTGTACAGAAAGAGAAGTGTGCTAACATACACACAACTGAAAGCAAACGTGATGCTTGCAGGCTCAACCTGTAGCTTCTGGACTTGTAACACGCATCCAGGTTATAAAAAACATTCGGTGGGATCAAAGTGACCTATCTCTATATAATGAGAACACGTATTCAGGAACAGGACAGTAGGAGTTGATCCCTGAAAATGCTACTGCCCCTGTCCAGGAATAGCAAAGCCCATGATTAACTTCAGTGAGACCTCGCAATTAATATATGCACTCTCTAGTGTGGTGGGGTAGAATTAGTAGGACCTGTGCCATGGGCTCAGCAATGATTGGCCTGTCACAAAGTGTTACAAAGGACATGATACTAGGACTAGTTCCCAACAGCTTTTCAAAATGCCTTTGTGATTATCCTACCTTGTTAATGTTTTCCATACAGAACAAAAGGGAAGTAATTCCTGAGCAAGTGCACCCTTTCGGGGTGTTCTGGTAGGAAAATGGACACACACAAAAAGATCATTTTCAGGGTCTCAAAGGAAAAAGAATAACTGATATCTTAATGACCATGACGTTTTCTAATATCCTTGCTCTTCAAATCACAGAATCATTTAGGTTGGAAAAGACCTCTAAGATCACCTAGTCCCACCTTTAACGGGTCCGCATCACTGTCTTCCCACTGAGCCACCAAGTGGGGCTGACCTACAGCTCAGTGAGCAGAGGCAATGTGGAAGAGGCACGCATGCCATCTGTATCCTTCTCGCACCCATTTTCTGAGGATCTCTGTTTAGGATCATAATCACTGCACATTAAGTCCCTCCCTCTGCCCTTTTTTTATTGTTCCTGAAGTTAATCATCACAGAGCAGCAGGCAAAAGAATGAAACTGTATTTCAGTTAAAAGTTAATGCCGAAAAAAAAGAACCCTTCCTGCTTATTTTGGAAAGTACAAATAAACACTGGCATTTTTAGTATGCAAAGCAGTCCTGGATTGGCATTTCTGGTGCAGAAAGAAAAAAATAGATCTTTCTCCTTACCAAAATTACACAAAGGCAATTATGCAAAACAACAGTAAATATGCAGGAAAATATATACTCATCTCTCTGCTTGATTTTCCTTCTCTTCTGCCCCTCAAAAGAAATTTCTGGTTCAAAAGAGTAGATCAAAATGCCAGATATCTGATGCATCTGGTGTCTGGACACAATTGTTCATTATATTACACCTATACCATCTCTCTTTCTTTAATGTGCATATATATTCCTCTCCTGTAATGATAAAATAAATACTTGGGGCTCCAAATATTAAGGATTCAGATTTTTAAAAGATATTTTTGTTACTCCTTTTGATCCATAAAGATGATTTTTTCTCAATTTCTTATGAGTGCAGACTACTTTCCAAATCTTTTATTTAATTGTAAATAAAAGTAATTCCTCCTAAAAACTTTAAGGGTTTTTCACATTATATGCAAGTATCTGCCCCCAAAATAACAATTCTGAAGCACATAAAGTGTTGACTGGTGCATGTCATAACCAAAGCAACAGGAACAAATACGTCCAAATGAAACAAGGAAGCCAAGGGAATGCCCAAGTCTTCTACTAATCACAACAGAAATCACACATTCAGTCTTCAAGAGAACTTCCGAAAACTTTTGTGCCTCTTGTGCAATTTTTAGCCAGATTGTGCCTGGTTTGAATGGTGATAATGGCATCGATTTCAACCAGTTTATGGCTACTTATATATGGCTATATAAAATGAGGTTTTGAAGTCTTTACAACCCTGCTGGCCTCATTATGTCTCAGCACGAAGCCTCCAGAGCTTGGTAATGGGCTTGCTTACACCACAGCACATGCAAGTTCAGTCCACTAACATGGGGATGTGTTCAATACTAGCCTGCTAGAACTTATTTTCACATAAAGGGAGAAAGGCCATGCTGAGCCTCTGTTAAAAGACTTTGCAGCATACGAAAATATAACTGGGATGGACTTCAAATACTTCTGTCCCACAGTATCAGCAAAAGAGATACCAGTTAATTTTAGCACTAAGGAGGGGAAAAATGATTATCTCATTTATGTTTAGTGCTGGCTTCAAGAGAATTCATTTATTTCTTTACTAGGATACTACAGTCTGAAAGTGTTCCTTAGAATAGTAACTTTGAGCTAAATTCTGCCAGCAGATGGCTGGGAAGAAGCACATCTAATTAGAAAGGAGTGATCAAAAATAGTCCAAAGCATGCATTTTCTTAGAAACACCCATGGAGAACCAGACTTTTGGCTACTGTAACGCAATACAAACTTACAGTACAGGAATGTTGCAGACTAAAGAGGTAAAATAAGCCTACAAACACAGGAGCAGGCACAGATAACAAGACAGGATCCAAAGAGCTCCTACTGCTAAATTGGTCTAGCTTGGAGGAGACAGCAATACCCTTGTCTAAGCTGAGAGTGGCGAAGTACCAGTTTTATCAGCAAAGTGATTTCACTTGGTAAGTTTCAAGAGATCCTCAGTGTGCTATTTGGTAAATGGTGTTGATAAAAGCAAATCAAACCCTGAATTTATTTCATGCTGTGGATGTTGCACACTTTCATACTCAGCTAGCTCACAGCTGGACCAGCAGTGTGCAACAAAAGAATAATCTGGCAAACATAGTCCTGTATCTGTTTGCAAACAGCAACCACCTGAAATATTCACAAATATTCTGAGAGTCTTAAAATAATCAAGGTACATTGTGCCAAGGGATTTCAGGGGAACAAGGGATTTGTGACTTGTTTAAAAACTGTTCACAGTTATGATTATTACCTAGAATAGTCAAAGTTCTTAATTTCTCCTATCTGACAGCCACGGAGGCCCATGCCTGATTGTGAATATACCTGGAAAAGCTGCAGAACTGTATAAAAGCTCTACGGGCTTCAGGGATATTTTGTGTGGGGGAAAAAAAAAAAAAAAAAAAAAAAAAAAGCAACAAAAACATGCAGAGAGGTTGGACAAGGAGGGTTTTTCTTGTCCTTTTTTTTTTTTTTTTTTTTTTACAGTAAAGATTGACCTTATTTTCGCAGATTGACCTATTTCCAGGGAAAGTTGAGCTGACCTTCCTAATACAAGTGACCTGACTTCAGCCTAGAAGACTGGCTTAATTCAAGCATTCTGAGCTTAATAGATACGCACTGTCTGTGTCTGTACCAGCAAATAAAATAGAGCCTGGGCACAGGCCAGGAAAACAATTGCCTTCACTGCTAAGTGGTAGAGCTGTGGCGCAGCACAACCTGAGCTTTTCCAGACAGTGTTTGGGCACTGTTTAAAAGTTAGTACAGTGCAGGAATTGTTCCTGGTAGCCCCAGCTGTCTGAGGATTAACGGGACAGACAAAGGCAGACTGTGAAATCTAGCCTAAAGAACAGAGACCAGGCCCTGGAACTATTTAGTTTGCTAATTTAGATGTGGTCATGGAGTCCTCAAAGCCAGACTGTGAGCTGTGACTGTTGGTGGCCAGCAGATGCACAAGGTCTCTCTCTTCAACTAGTCTGTCACGAGTTGCTGAGCTCCTGAGTGGTTTGCTGTCACTGAGCTGCTTCCAGTCTACAAGACCTCAGTGTCCCGATAGGAATAATGCATTTATAGAATGCGTACTTCTGGTTTGGATGTCTGTGACACTAAGGTAAAACGCACAGTAACTGCAGAAGGTAGTGGAATTCACACAGATGTTTACCAGGATGTCCAACATGGGCATTGGTCCCATGCTGTCATTCTGGGTTGCCAATCCAAACCCGGGAAAATCAGTGACAAAATTCACATCGACTTGGAGTCAAAATTCCCCCTGCCAAGTTTACAAAGGTGAGATATGCAGAACAAATGCATGCCTCTTGCAATGGTTTCACTGGTGTTAATTCCCATGTCACGCATGTAGACATTGGGATGAGAACAGAACTGCTTGGTATAATTAACCCTGCAATATTACAAGGCCCTTTGCATATTTTGAGGAGACTCCTACACGTAGTGGGTTACAGGTATTTTAAATGCTGCTGCAGGAGGCAGTCACCAGTGGTTTAACACAATGCCCCAAGCTTTGAGCTGTGGATAGACCTTGCTCAGGCTTTAGGGATGGATTCTGCTTTCATAATTTAAGAAAAAAAGAGCATTGGAGTGCTTTGATCTTTTCATTCACAAGAGGTAGATCAAACAGATAATGAGCAGAGTCAGTATTTTCAATACAACAAACATTTAGGATTTAAAGGACACTGCAAATAACATATTTTCAATCATTCAGCAGTAGCTTGAATATGTCTGTGCTATCTATTGTTGCTTCCACATACAGGTTCAGTGCAGACTCCGAATCTGCCTTTTCCTCCTAACATTAAGATTTTCAGATATGAGACCAGCTCGACAAGTAAAGCACCAAAATTCTACATTTAGACACAAACAAAAATAATGACTTGAATAATTATAGTTTTTTTTTGTTTTTAAAAAGTATCCATGTTAAAAAGATATCTTTTCCTTATTAATTATTACATTTACAGACTTTTGGCCAGAAGGGGTAGTTCTGTGGAAAATAACTGCAAAATAATACATATAAAACTGCAAAGATGAAACTCTGAATTTAAAAAGATGAGAGAATCCTATTTTCTTTGCATTCTCCATTTTGCATCTCATTACCTTGTCACTTACAATGACATTATACAATTCTGGCTACCAGGACTAGTATTACCTTGTCGTATGATTGGTTTTCATAAGGAAATTTCCTACAACCATTTTTTTTTTTTTTTATAACAGTTACACTGTCTCAGTATCGATATTCTGTGTTGTAAAATTCCCTTCTATTTCTTCTTCCTAGTTAAAGCTAGAAAGTGTAATAAAAACATGACCCAACCCAGCTGGACTGATTGGCTTAACACTATATGTCCTCTATCCCAATGTGGTTCTCTATGGGCTAGGTCATAACAGCATCTAGCTGGGCACTGGAGACGGGCCTGCCACAGTGAGACAATGTCAAGAGCCCTCTATTGCATGTCTAAAGATCTTCCTACTCTATCATTTTAGCTGTTTTTCCTTTACCTCTCTGCTCGGATTTTGTATCTGAGAACAAAATAGGCAATTAGGCGCAGAGAGATGAAGAAAATTCCAAGAACAATGAAGTCCAGGTAAAGTTTGGCATTTTCTACATCCAGTTCTCTCAGAATGGCCTCTGATTTTTGAAAATGGCAAGTGTCGTCTTTGTCACAATGCAGGTCTTCTCGATCCAGTCCATAGATGGAGAGAATTACTCCTTCGAAGCCATATCTGGAAAGAAGAAGGATGGGTTATAAAGCAAAATGTTGATGATCAGTTTAGAAGTAGTCCATCAGCAATACACTCTCTATGAGAGCTTGGCTGGAAACACTGAGAGGTTCAGTATTGTTCTGACATGCCTCAAGGTAAATTCTATCCCTATTACAATCAAGCAGATGACATGCCACTGGCATTTTACATGAGATTGAACAACGATAGAAGTTTTGCCTTGAACTGCTTCCAGTTAGCGTATAGTGCAATTTCTCAGAAGTAAAATGTTAAAATACAAAGCAGACTAATTTCAGCTCACACTCAGAAACTCCGCTTTTAAAAGTGACATTATTAATTCCATTTTTAAAGCTAAGCAAGGGGGATACAATTACGGTTTGAAGTCAGAATATATTAAAAACCGGCATCTATCTAGAATGTCTCTTCTCTTACCTTCTGTTCACTGTAGTTTCACTAATTAATATTGCACAGTTCCCACGTCTCCCCTAGGACTGGGTGTGCTTAGGATCTGACTTTGCTAGCAGATACAGTATCATGGTTCCCACACCTATGATAGCTCCCTCCAGCTCCAGGAGACCCCACACAGACTAGACAATGGCTAAAGGCCTCAGCTTGAATTCTAGCTACTAATTTGGGGGGGCTGTAGTCTCTCAATCATTGTTTGGTCTCTGTATAAGACCTCACTTGTCAAACAAGAAGATATTTTAGCTTGGGTTTTCTTAGTAATAATGCAGCTCAGGCAGGATGGGGAAAAGGGGGATGGGCAAAGGAGGAACCACCTAGGAACCTATTTCCTCATACTAAAGTGGTTCTGCAAGTACATGAGCCATATACAAAATGATAGTCCAAGAACTGTTTACAAGGAGCCATTTTAGCTCCTTGGGCAACATACACTTCCTAATCATTTAATTTCATTCCAAAAAAAAAAAAAAACCATCCACCATCACCACAGGAATTCATCTTATCTAATTTCAACCACAAACATTCAGGGTTCTCGACTAAACTAGCCCACCATGTTAGCCTCCAGAGGCTTCCTGATGGCAGTCACCACATCTTGAGACTACTATCTCAGACAAGGAGTGTGACTGACATAGATAGCATATAAGGTGCCTGTGCTTCCAATGCCAACAGTTCAGATTAGAGATAACAAAAACCCCAAGCTTCTCATGGCAGTACTACTGCAAAATTTAAAGAAATCAAATCTTCATCTAACAAGTCCATCTAGGATACTGCAGTGATTTATACAACATTTTCTTCCAAAATGAGGTGCTGGCATCAATTTCTCATTTGGGCATACTGTTCCTATTATTTCACAAATGCACTGTTCCAAAATCCAAGGAGATTTGAATGCTGTGTAATTCCATTTAATTTAATGGAATTTATACAGACTTGTGGCTGATGATCTGTACTGAATGTTCCAGTTTATTTCACATCATACACAAATAAAATGAAGTTGAGATAATGTGGTATTCATTTACATCATATTCATGTATACTTTAAAGAAACATCCTCTGTACATAGTTTCCTTGGCACCCAAAATAACCAAACAGGCAAACAAAATAAAACAAACAGCATTTCCAAAATGGGAGGTTAATGGCCCCCCTAGCAGTACCTGACATAGGAAATGTAGGACATCCACTGGAGGTATGTTGGGATGGTATCAAAGCTGACAAAAAACCCAGAGAACAGAAGCACTGGGATGGCAGTAACTGGCCCCACAAAAGTGGCCACCTGGGGAGAGAAGGAATAGACAGTCTATTGCCAAGAGAGACAGAGAAAACAAACAAACAAAAAAAACCCTTGCTTTTTCATCTGACCTCAACTGAGAAAATATTTTTTTTAAAAGCACTTTCCTTAGGAAATCCTCTGTTCTGTGCCAAACCAAGTAAGTCAGTGAAAATCTCCTCTCTTAGACAGTTGGGAGTGATGCCACTCGAGTCCTTCTGAAAACGCTACTCCCCCAAATTATCACAGTTCCAAATAGCAAGAAATTACTAATTTTTTTGGACAAGGTTTCTTAGGGGGGAGGTTAGATGGTCAATGGAGGAAAAGGGGTCCCTCTTCTCTTCCTAAACCTTGCTCCTAGTTGACCACACTGCTGTGCTGGGATCTGTCCTTTGAGACACTTGAACCCACCAAGAATTTACTGAGCAAGATGGGCACTGGCATTCCCTTGCATACCCCGTGTGTGAGACCCATCTTCCTAAATATTATCCTTCCTCACTCACTCCCCGCTGCAGGCACACAAAGTTCCCTTCTCATTAACCCCACATGCACAGAAGCTTCAACTGGTACTAAAATTTGATGAAGAGGATTATATCCAGTTGGGTGGCTTTGGTGGGGTAGACAGATCTTGGCCCATCTCCAGCCTCTTTTCTCTACATCTCCTCTAGGGCAAAAGGCCATACGAGTATCTCTGGGTAGAGCAGACAAACAGGGGTCACAGCACAGGGCTATGCTTAGTTCCAGAGGGTGGCACAGAGAGGGAATCAAGACTTCTACTGCAGAAAAATTATAGTATCAGTGCCTATTAATGTCAATAACATCTATTACCACAGGCACCACAAAACAGTTCTGCTGTGAATTATCACTTCACCAGCCTTCCTGCCAGGAAGCAGAACGGTGGCCAGCTTCCACTGCAGCAGTCAAACCAACAGCTGCTTCCTACCCTCCCTCTGCAGAGGTTTAGTTTCTGGGCAATCCTTTTTCCACCTTGGCTCCTGCAACTTTCTTGTATGTACATGGAAGGACCCCATACTGAGCTGCTGATCTTCATGGACTACCTCTACTTTGTAGATGCATGCAAATGCATCAGTACTGCAGTTTTTAGGACCTGCTCAGCCAGGGATAAATAGCAAGTGACAATTCACTCAATCAAGCACAGCCCCGTTCAGATGGGGAAGGAATTTCACAGCCTTGCATCCAGTGGGTGTTCACACTCTTAAAGTCGATGGTTGCGAGAAGCATCAAATAGCTCTACCAGACCAAGAGAATATTTTGCCTGTTATATCTTAATAAATGTCTTGTTGACAAAGCAGCAGTCACGGTAAACAGTCAGTACTAGGAGACTGCAGGATTTCTGAGAGGTCACAAAACACCATTAAGTACCTGGAGGGATGTAGAGGCTGCACCTATGAGAAGACCTAGTGACTGTGCCACCAGGGATGTCATGGTTCCCAAGGCTGCAAAGAGGACAAATCGGAGTGCATCAGATGGCTGCGAAGTCATCCAGTAGACGATACTGCAGTAAGCTACAGGAAACATGATCTGCAAGGAGATACACTTGTAGTTAGTCCATTGAAGCCAAACATTCACTCACTCTCAATAAGATAAAAATGTAGTGAGTTCCAGTTAACTCAGAGCTCTCAGGCTTTGCATGGTACATGACAGGCATGGCATTCAGCTGAGGAGAATGAATGCATCTGCCACAGACTGGGATATTTATCATACTACTTCAGTATTAGAAAGCAGATCCCATTCACTTGCAGTCCTTTACGATTCCCCTTCTGCACAAAACCACAGATAGTAATGTGTTTATTCAAAAAATATTGGGTCAGGTCTGGGCATACTGTAATCCATGTGCATCTGATTTGGAACTGAAGATTCAGCACATATATATGAACAGTTTCACCGCCATTCAAATGGATAAAATACTATTACTGATCTCAGCAAGTGGACTTGCCATGAATTTAAATGATTCTTGTTTTATTGAAAAATAGAGCATATACCTGAAAAGGAACATCCGCCATCGTTTTGGCAAGATAGTAGGCTTTCAGGCTGTACCAGTAGTTCAGATGCTCTCTCAGAAATACTCCCATCTCAAGAGGAACTACAGAGAATACAGTTTTGTAAGCTAGGTTGTCAATGTGTAATATTCTTGCACATAATAACATATCTAATAATATAATATAGTAACAACATAATCCATATCTAATCCTTAACTGCTGTAGTCCCACAGTAAGACTGTAACTCTAAGGCCTTTGACAGACCAGCAATAGTTTCAATTATTTGTCACAAAATGTAAGATGTCAGCCCTGAGACTTGCTCATTGTTTAAAGTATGCATGAGGTTACTCAAATGATCTGAACTTTCCTCAAAGAGGCTTTTGAAGGAAAAATGTTTTCATAGCATGAGGGACTTGGTTATTCATTTTGGTCCAACAGGGAATACAAAGTAACAGCACTCCCCTAAGAAGTAGGGAGCAGTCCATACTGCAGGAGTTTGTTTCTGATACCACAAGATTGTGCTGATTTCATGCAGTAGTCATGATTTAGAAGTCCTAGAGAAATTAAGAGAGTTTCTCTAAGATTAAACCACAAGATCCTGACAAAGCAGAGATCCACTGGCTCCTTAGGAAAAGGGGAAATCCCAGTCCAGGATTGTAACATTGGACGGTGAGGGTTGAGAAACACTGGCAGAACTGTGGAGAGAAGTCTCTCTTTTGACTTCTACACAGCAGCTAGTTAAGTGCAAGATTTACCCCGATACCTGTTTTAGAAGTGGAAGCACAAGTCAAATGTTACCTTACATGTAACAGATACAACTCCCTCTCAACCTGCTGCAACCTCCTCATCCTTTAATTTAACAGTATGACTGTTAATGACTGGTACTCACATGTAAGGACAGTTGGCATGAGCGCAGCAAACATAAGAAACAACATGGAAAAAAAGAGGAAGCCGGAATTGCTGAGGACTTTCTTAGCTTCGTTGCCAATGCCTAAGTAGAGCAAGCCAATGAGCAGGCCAATTCCAATGTGTGAGGTGATACGCAAGTGCGTCAGGACCTACAAGCAAGGAAACAGAAGTATCTCTGATCAGAAAGTCTACGTTCAAAAACAATGGCAATATCACCAAAATCAGAAGCACAGCTTGCAGAAAAACAGTAATTATATCCAGAAGAACATATATAGAAATGTTAATTCTCTTCTAGCATACTGGTCCTCAGCTATGGGAAACTTATGGTAATGAACTTGCCAATGTGAATCAGACCCAAGGCTATTACTGCACAAACGTTCTTCCTGTAAACAAAAGCACAAACTGCAAATGCTGCAATCTGAAATCTTAGTGTCAGACAACGTCATTGAGCCATTGGCCCTCATTCATCAGGGGAAGCAGACTTTCTTTCTGACAAAAACATGAATGTCTCTGAGCAGAAGAGACCATCAAGGGAGGCAGAAGAGTTATTTGGGGCATACATAGACCAAATTAACTTAATCTGGCATAAATAAGCCTTTTGTGTCTTCTCTGCAATACAATACTCCTACAAGAAGTATGGACAAACAAAGGATGATTAACTGTAGAACAACTGCAAGTCTTTACAGCTGAGCATGAAAAAAATCTTAACAACATTATTCTTCCACCTATGCATCTGAAAATAAGCTAGAGTTTCCCCTGGTGGAGATGAGGAGAGGTTTGTATGATCCACGTTCTGAATTTGTACACCTCTGGGATACATATAAATGGTAGTGTCCTAAAGGGATACCTCACTAGGTGAGGGGCAAGAGCAGCGTAGCTGCAGCATCTGGAGCTCGGTAAAGCCAAACTCACCCTAATGCAAGGGTAATTCACTCATGCTGAGCTCCATGTGGCTCAACTACTTTGGAGTTCCAAAACACCTCATTGTCTCAAACCCCTTTCTTAAGGACAGGTATGTCACATTAATGCGTATATTATTGCGTATATTGCCTTTTCTCCCCCATCATGTAAAGCACCGAAAACCTTCCAAACCACAGGAAAGCAGCAAACAAACCCTCTTTGGGTTTATTAAAGTGCAAATTTGGCAACTAGAAAAGCACTGGGCCAACAATACTGAATACTCATGAGTCCCTTGGACAAGTGTGCATGTAAGGTCTGTTTGAGGAAGCTCATCTCTTTAATTCATGCTTGTTAATGAAGAAATAACCCTATCTGGAGGATCTTTCAAAGCAGTAACATTCAGACAGTGTAAGTACTCCCATCTCTTGAATTCACAAACAAGAAAAACTTCAAAAATAAGAAAAACTTCCCTGAGTGGAACAAAGAAAGGCCCATTGCATTTTGTTAACGTAGACTAGCCACCCAAAACATTTAATGAACTTGCATGAAAACTGCAGGTTTGGGGATTTTGAAGGGGGGTATTTATTTTTAGGAAAAAGGTGGAGAATATATACTTTTTTTCCCTTGGAGATGACTTTTTTTTTTTATAATACTTGCTCCATTTTGATTTTAAAGGTACGAAAACTGAAATATTTCCCTTTCAGAGAAACAAAATTTTTATTTATCCATTTTCTGTTTCACCAGGAAAGAGAAAGACTTTAAGCATTAACTTTACATTACACTGAAACTGCATATCTGCCATCCTGTATTCTCTGAAGAGACTAATTTTGTGACATACCAGTACAACTTCACACTCACTTTTTACTAGGAAAAATGATTGTATGAGGGACTTGCCAGTACAGAGAGGATTTAAGCTTTAGGGTTTTAGCCCAGATGCTTCTCAGTTCCACTGAGGAAAAAAGTGATTCACAATTAAGGTGGTACAATTAATAGCAAGGCTGAAAGATCAGTCTCTTTACTTTGAAGTTCTGTGTCAATCTTCATGCATGGTCTGTGGACAGGTGTATTATATGCCTTGAAGGTGTATTATACTGCCTCAGAATCAACTGAATAGATCTTTAGGCTACAAAAATATTACAAAAGCAGTCTTACTGAATCCCTCATGATGGTGAGAAAAGTTCTTTTGAAGAGGATACAGAACTGGGTTAGGCAGCTGGCAGAGAAGCTGTGGCAGCCTTCTGTGGATGAGGAATCCTGCGGAAACACAAGAAAGAATAAACTTCTTTCTTTGCAGTATCTTGCTTAGTTTTCTTTCACAAAAACCCATTCTCATCAGCTGAATGAGCCCAGAAACCTCCTCCACTGACAGGATTTTAAATTCTCTTCCTCCCTCTCCAACCTCAAGCCATACCCGTTACTCGTGATATACACAATACCTCTTCAGAGGGCCGGTGCCAGAGGAAGGGATTCAACTCATTCTCACCGCCACCATCTCTCTTGTAGTCTGTGTCACATATCCTCTCCCGTACTGCCCTTACCAGCCGGCTGTTCTGGTCTCCATATTCACCTGATGCAACTTCCATAACTACACAAATCAAAAGGCGAGTTACTGGTTTATCCTACTGATTAGTTATAGGCTTCATTATTAGGTTCCTTCGATTCTGTAGCATTGACAGAAACGTGAATTTTGTTGAAAACAGGCTCTAATCCACATGCAATTTTATATGTATATACATATAATTTAAACATATTTTTCCAAAACTCTTCAGTGAGTTCTCTTCATCCTGGTAGTTAAATGAACCGTTTTAGAGGAAAGACAGTGAATACAGCAGTATTGGTAGTCAAAAGTGACAAAGGTCCATTTTATGGTCTTTACTGTGTCTTTGGAATTAAGAAAGAACAATGAAAAAGAATCTCAATTTTATCAGCTGTTGTTCATAAAACAAACAAACAAACAAACAAACAAAACTCAAAAAGCACAAATACTGGACTCACTCTGAAAAACCACTAAGATTCATCCCTATGAAACAAAACAATATGTTTTATTTCATGGACCTAGACTTCCGTAAGAGAAAAATATTCACTAAATTCTACCACTAGATGGCACTCAAACTGCTTAGAAAAAATCTGATTAATTCTATTTCAAATTTTGGTACATGTATGTACACAGACGTATATGTATGTACAAAAGTGTAAAGCACATCATGGTTCCCATTACCAAGGTACTTATCAAATGCAAAACAAATAGAACAAATTATTCAGATTTTCCTTACCAAAATCTGCTGGATTGTGGTAGGTTGGGCAATTCAACCCCAAATCTCTCAGGTATGGGACTAGATTTAATACTTTGCCACGGTAAATGCATTGACCTTGACTTAAAACATAGAGCTGAAACACAAGGCAAAGAAAAAAAAAGATAAAGAAACATGGAAAACATGAAATCGTATCATAATATCTGAACATGCTATCTGTATGACAGCAATCCATGAACCTAATGAAAGCCTGTTGGCCCTGTGCGAAAAACACCTTGGGAGCATTTGTCATCACTTGGTATTACTTTTGCACGTAATTACAACTAATGGAAAATGAAATGCTTGAGATTTGAATTCTGCAAACATTCCCTCTAGGACTGAAAGAGCATTAACTTAGAAACAGACTAATTCAAGCCTTAGACACATGCTGAAAATAGGCAAGAAACTCTATAAACAAGCCATCTAATTTCCATACATTATGGATATTTTTGGCTGGGAGACAAAGCTGGTGAATGTAGGAATGGAAGGAGAGGTGGAACAGCACAGCAATAGGAAATAGCTTGATTATTCTAACTTTTAGCTATGCTATTGACTTTAAATAAGCTCCCTTGCCAGACTCATAATCTGCAAGTTTGTTCACCTATGGTATAGTAGCTTTTCTCTTATCTCTCACAGCTCTAATCTAGGTCTCCTAACAAGATTAACGTAAATTTAAATCTAACCTAAACATTCATGGTCCACACTACGTCAGGTGGGAGAAAACATCTCCAACTGACTTCAGTTATTATTTCACATGAATAATCTCTTCTGAATTTGCACCTGTGTAGCTAGGATGAGAACATGTACTAGCAACATTGCAGACATTTGTACTAAAGTCCTCTCGCTCTCAAATTATCTCTCATTTACTTTACCAACAGCCCTGTGCCCAGAAACAGCAGTAGGTGAAGGTATAAAAATTGCAAGTGTGATAATTATGATTTCACAAACACATCAGCCAGATTCTTTAAAAACATTGCATTTAAATAATGGAAACAGGCAGAAGAAAAGCCATAATCAAAAAGTATATATTTCTCCAATTAGTTTAATTAATTTACCGTGCATAAAGTGAAAGAGTTTGAAAATAATTTTGAGAATAATACCTGATCAAACAACTCAAACAGTTTAGCACTGGGCTGGTGAATCGTGCAGATGATGGACCGGCCACCCTGAGCTAAAGCCTTCATCAGAGAGACAACCTGAAAACATGATGCACTATCCAAGCCGCTGAATGAAAAGAAAGAAGTTTGTTATCCATGGGTCCGTACATACCACTTAGAACTAGCATATGTATTCAATACTTCAGTTTCTCACTATTATCTTTTCATAAATTCTCTCTGTAGCAGTTTTATTTTATCATATGCCAACGTTATGCTTGTATTTCTCCACCAGTCTTTTAATTAAGTTGGAAGTATGCCCAAAAATGAAAAATAGGAGTATTCTCAAAGCTGCCTTAAGGGATTTCTACATTTTAGGACTACAGATTTAAATGTGCCCAACTTTAATGAACAGATACATATTCATAACTCTCCCAGCCTCCTCCTAAACTGATCACTGAATTTGATCCTAAATATGATATATTGATTACTAAAAGTCAGTCTTCAAAATGCTTATATTCAAGCTATCTTTGCTTGAAAGAGAAATTTCACGTGCCACAATTTGAAAACAATTAGTTCTCTCTTTCTCTTCTTGTTTCAGTATATGTCTCCCTTAAATACTATTTATAGTCCCATGGTCTGTTGATTACAGCAGTGAGACAGACACTAAGTACCCAAACCACAGGATTTCTTTGGGCCTTCCTCAGTACTTGCAGGCAATACAAAATGAGCCTTTTCCAAGGACTTAGAGGTAAATAACCTTTCTGCAGCACTATTCTACCACATAAAGCAGTATTGTTCAGTCTTTATTTTTTGGCCTTGAAATACCTGGTTGGTTCATCAAAAAACATGACAGGAGGATTGTTCACCAGCTCCAAAGCAATGGCAAGACGCTTTCTCTGGCCTCCAGAAAGACTTCCAGTCCTCGTATTGGCGCACGTTAGCAAACCGAGGGCTGTCAATATTTCCTTTACCTAGAGGAAACACAAAAATGTGTGTCATTTCATTTGTTAGCAGAAAAGAAGAGCCTCTTTAATGTATCACTGATTTTCATGATGAATGTAAACTAGCTCTTGACTATTTCTGTATACATACCTAAGCCTATTTCTATATAATGCAGGAAAGGTGGGTCTTAAACATTTATTAGATTCAGTGGGGCTTAACTGCCTAGCACTTAACATTTTGACCAGAATTCTACTTGTCTCTCCTACATGACCCATCTCAGTAGCAAGTCTTCCCTGTGAAAATGGAGTGGAAATCAGTTCTTTTATAGTATCTCTTGGATACAGCACAGATATCAAAAAAACCCTTTGCAGTATGTGAACTCATTATACAGCAAGACCAACAAGTTTCTCTCATTAGAACTTCTAGTCTGTATTTACAAGGGAATGGAAAACTATAACACAAATCAGTAGTTTCTATAGAGTCATGACCTCTTCTCATATCTGTTCTTCAAAGTCTACTCTTTAAAGTGTGGCCATTGATTATAAGCACTTTCATTCTCCTCAGAGCCAATTCAGCTGTCACGCATACTCTCAGATGTTTGGGATTTCCTCAAGGCACAGCCTCAGGAATGGCACAGTTTGTCCCAGGGTCTTTGGAACAAAAGAACAATCCCAGCTGCTATTGAGTTTTTCTGTTTCAGTGATTGTAGATCTGACCTTGTAGCCCTGTATGAGCAGAACAGCTCTATGGCATCAGTACAACACAAACATAAAAATGGCTGAATCCAAGCTACATTGCTGTATTTCTCATGCAATTAATAAAATAACCGCTTAAAGGGCAGAAAGGAAGCACAGATATGTAACACTTCATCAAAGCATAGGAGAAGGAGTATGTTATTTTTTGAAGTAATGTTTGGGTGGAGGCAGTTTTCCAGACAGGGCCATTAACATCGTAAAGACTGGTCAGACCAGCCACTTAGAATCATAGAATGAATCGCAGAATGGCTCGGGTTGGAAGGGACCTTAAAGATTGTCTAGTTCCAACCCCCCTGCCATGGGCAGGGACACCTCCCACCAGATCAGGTTGCCCAAAGCCCCATCCAGCCTGGCCTTGAACACCTCCAGGGATGGGGCATCCACAGCTTCTCTGGACAACCTGTTCCAGTGCCTCACCACCCTCCGAGTGAAGAATTTCCTCCTAATAGAATGATAGAATAAAATCATAGTCACTTGTCCTGATTTTTGGGAGCTACCTCTCTTAGTCACAAGAAGGGAAAAAGAACAAAACTCACCAACCCTCATTCTCAGAGAGAAGAACTCAACTACCTCCTTCTCTTCAACTCTAGACAGGGTGAACAGAACATGGGCAGCACAAGATAAACCAACTAGAAATATAAAGTATAGTTCACTGGACATTTTTCATTTGTCCCTGTTTTAAACAAGCATCTGTAATCCTGATAACACAAGTGCATAAATTCATAAAATTTATCTACGATAAACATTTACCTTACAATTTACAGCAATAAAATGAATGATTTATTCCAATACAGGCCAGTAACACTAAAACAAATGCCCTTCTAACAGTTGTTGTATAA
This sequence comes from Aythya fuligula, assembly GCF_009819795.1. Classification (NCBI taxonomy): domain Eukaryota; kingdom Metazoa; phylum Chordata; class Aves; order Anseriformes; family Anatidae; genus Aythya; species Aythya fuligula. The sequence goes on along the minus strand of NC_045559.1, from coordinate 114,976,723 downwards.
ATGCATACAACACAGTCTTTTCCTCAAAGAGCTGTTTGTAGTTACACTGACAGTATGACAACTGAATTAGCTTGCATAGCCTAACTTAGTAAGTGCAAATGAATTAAGACTTTCAAAGGACAAAAAAAGTAACAGCTGTTTCTAAACATAGACATTTTTTCCAATTAAAAAAGTGTCTTTAGCTTATTACAAAAAAAAGTGCTGAATCAAAGCAATCCAAACCTATCAAACATATGCTGATTCATGTACGCTTCCCTCTCTGCAGTTCTTCCCGATTTCCACATATTCTCTGAGATTGAAGAGATTTATAACGTTCCAATTAGGAAATAAGTAAGGACAAAAGGAAGTTATGGAAATGGCTGCCCTACCCTTGAAGTTGCCATAATTTTCATGTTGCAGGCAATGGATACACTTTTCTCCAGACAGGTTAGAAGTGGCTTCACCCTTTCCTTAATAAACTTCTGCTTAGAAATGCCAGCTATGGCCAGAGGCATCTTTTACTAGAATAAGGTACTCCTCTGAAATACTCAAGTCCAACAAGTCAAGGTCAGGCCTCAATCAGATATGCTCATCTCCTACTTCCTTCCGCAGACTTTTATCTTTTGCCAGGAGAAGCTGTGGATGCCCCATCCCTGGAGGTGTTCAAGGCCAGGTTGGACGGCACTTTGAACAACCTGGTCTAGTGTGAGGTGTCCCTGCCCCATGGTAGGGTGTTGATCTTTAAGGTCCCTTCCAACCCAAACAGTTCTATGATTCTCTGATTCTATTCTACAGAACTATTCTAGTTCTGTAAGGTGGCTTCTTCCAGTCACCTGCACCATTTCCAAATTTGCCCAAGGAGGGTCTCCTCAATGTATGACTTTGGGAGCACAAAATGCACCATAATGAAAAACTGATCCTTCTTTATCTTTGCAAAAAAAAAAAAGAGTACTCTGAAAAGCCATGGAAAACCCCAAACTTGATCTTTACAGGAAAAAAAACCTGTACAGAGTAACATACAAGTCCATAATGAAGGTAGAAGGAGCAGCCAGCTTTCTTGGAAGCTAAGTCTCAGTTTTAGCCATGGGCCTTGTTATTGCATAATCCCCACTAGCACTCAGCATAACTCAAATTACTGAGGCTTATGCCTTGAGGAGGCAGTCTACAAGAGAATAATTACCATCTCCTTGTTGGTGTTGTCTTACACTGGATTGAAACATAGTTTGAAGCCAGCAAAAACACTTCCAAACACCCTCTGAGCTACAGTTTCAATTTTAACGAATCTCTCAGCAATGCAAATCATCTCTACATTCATCAGTGCCATGATTTTTGATTTTAAGCTGCAGGCGTAAAATTGGTAGCTATATATTGTTTTGAAACACACCTTGTGGCACTGAACCGTTCCTCCCATATGCTTCAGCATTTCCTGCTAACTCCACCCAAGCACAGACAGACACCTGAGCGTGGAGTAGCCCTAGGTATACACAAGCCTAGATTTTTGAAGTGCAGAATAAATGTGGAGAAAGGTTACATTTCCTACCCTTGTAAGTATAACTGAGGTAACCAAATTCAGCTGAGAAAGCCAACTCATGCACAAGCTAACCTGTCAGAAGCCTTTTTGTCTATCTGAACACCTCCAAGGTATTTTCTTTAAAAAGACAGCACTGTGTAAGTTCAAACGATGGGGAGGAATCATGGCAGTCAGGTGGCTGAGAGGAGCACACTTAGTGCACATCCAGCTAAGTTATAAGCCTCCACAGCCAAAAACCACCACCTTGGCTTCTCTCCCACTCTGGAAAGTCATATGTTAGACACAGCTAGACAATACAGCAAATGGGCAAGAAAAAATTGTGCAACTCATCCCCAGTGTTTTTGAAAAGATACATGCATGTTTTAGCCTGGTTTCTTACTTGTCCAAACCTTGGTCACTTAGAACAGATTCAAAATACATTAGCCTGTATCTTAACTGCAATTTCATTAGCCTGCCCAGTTGAACAATGTCTCACCGCTGACCAGCACAGCCAAAATGATCAAAGATTTCAAACATGAGCACAGAAATTTCTGCAGCAGTTGCAAGAACTACTGAATTTTTCACTAAACCTTGGAAAGGTGAACTTTGCAGCTGGCCTACAATCACTATTGCCAGACATGTCTGATTTATGTCACCACACACAAGAATGCCTGAGCCCTCTGACCTGCATGTAAGAGAATCTAAGTGTTAAGGGACAATAAAAGACATCCTACAAAACCCGTGAATTCATGTCACTAGATCTTTTGCAATTATCTTCTCAGTGTCAGCTTCAAGCACACTGAAAGCAAGTTTCATACAGTCAGTACTATGCATTCACTCATAATGATACCTGTCAACTTTGAGGTTATGATTTATTCTATCATTACAAGTCCAATGCAATTCAGTGCTAGATAAAAAATGTCAGCTTTACAGAGCTCACTTCACAGACCTCTTTGACAACCCCCAAAATCCTCAGTTTGACGGATAGTGTACATACCATTTCTCTTCTTCCTTCATCTTTCTCTTGAAGTTTCAGATGAGCAGATACCTGGAATGCAACATAATGGAATTTGATTTTAAACTGGCCTGAAGCATCGCAACCAGTTAGAGTGGAAGTCTCAGTCAAAACATCCCAATGTACCATTGAAATGATCTCTTCCAACCCTGAAGGGAAGGTTTAAGTTGAGCTATAATGTTCAAATCACAAGCATCATATATGCCTGTGCTTTAGGTAACAGTATAACCTTAAGTATCGCTCAAGCATCTGACAAAAATCATATTAGAAAGAAAGGCCGTTCTGCAAGTTAAATAACTTGAAAGGAAGATGGGAGACCCACGTCTTTGCATAGCCACTAAGTTCCTAGGCAATGCTGGAATCACAGTTTATCTGTGCTGCCTCCATATCATGAGGATAACCGAAAAAAATGCCATTCTCTAGGAAGTCAACAAATGAGTACAGAAAAAAAAAAGTGATTATTTGTTAATAATTATCAAATTAATTTTAAGTTGTAATTAAAAGTAATTATTAAGTTAAATAAATATTTTTGTCAGAGCCTTCATTGATTAGACAGAAAGTACCATCTGGGCCTACTTCTAACAAAAGTGGTCCTATGGGATTCTGACTACAATGTTCAAATAAACAAAAGAGAAAACCTTCCTCGCGAAGTGCCTCTGCAGGAAATTAGCCACATAAGGCACAGACAAGACTACAGTGAAATTTGTGGATTGATGATGGCATGCAGTATGAGTAACCTTAGCCTTATTTCTCAAACTAAGCAACAGGCTCTTCTAGATTGATTGGTCAATCAATAAATCTCTTGATGCTATGATAAACAACAAAAAGAATTTATGTTGCCTGTACATCTTGGGATTATTCTATTCTTACTGTTTTTTGGAAGGAATTTTGTACTGTTTTTATTACAGACTAGTCACGTAACAGTTCAGAAGCACAGAAATCATGCTTAACGTCAAAACAGCAACTTTTCAGTCAGAGCATGGAAGATGGAGAGAAAGGGAAGAGAATACTTCACCACCACCCAAGAAAAAGGATGCTTCCTACAAAGACTCATTCTGCATTGAATTGCAGGCTTCATTCTCTGGGAGGTCTACTTAGTACAGCCTTCTTCTAAATCATAACACCAGTCACAAATTGAAGGCAATGAAACAGAAGCTCAGACAACCCACAGAAGAATAAGCCTGAAATGGAATTCAAGGCAACATCAAAGTCTAAGCACTTCCACTGAGTAGGATCAAATAGACCTAACAGCTAGTGGCATTACTTAGAACATGTGTGCAATGAACAATTGGAGATTTTCCATTTTCTCCTGCTCAAATAAATTACAGCCAGAAACAAAGATCACCATCATAGCTTCTTGGACAGTCAGATGAGGAAGGAGCATGTCATCTTGCATGATGTAGCAGGAGACTTTGCGAAAAGAGCGCAGGTCACGAGGCTGTCCATTGATGAGAATTTCTCCCTTCATTCCTGTCTCTCTGAAATGAACCAAGAAAACAACCAGGGGTGAATCTTGCCTTCATTTGAGCTGTCACAGTCCTCATTATGTGGAACTCCTAGGTGATAATTATTGCCTAGTATGGAATAAAACTGATACAGTGGATAGAAATGAATTTATTTCATGATTATTTTCTCATTTTTAAGAGGCTTCATGTGATTTTGTTGACAATTTCAATCCAATACAAAATGTATGATATCTTGCGTGAATGTCTGAAAAAATATGAAGCTACTGAAGTGAATTTATTTAGGTTTGTCTATCTTGTTCCTTATGCCCTAATGACAACACAGAAGCACCTCATAGTTAGCCATAAACCAGAAGATTCAGGCTGATAAACCACAGTCATTTCACATGTTGCAGTTTGGTCTAGAAGACATCCACATTATCACGGAATCACAGAATTGAAGGGGTAGGAAGGGACTTCAAAAGATCATCAGGTCCAAAATCGCAAAACACTGCTGAAGCCCGGGATTGAACCAGGGACCTTTAGATCTTCAGTCTAACGCTCTCCCAGCTGAGCTACTTCAGCCCTGCCTGAAGGTGTATTATGAAGGTGTTGATTAAAAAGGGGCTTTTTTTCAAATGTTTATAAGATGTGATTTTAAAATATCACAAACATTAGAGCCAGATTTGTTTTACAGCTAGAAAAGAGAAATCTTTCTGGTGTTCCAGACTTTTTAAATTGCTTCTTATTCTTGAACCTGCCTTGTTAACAGAAAAATCACAAGTTTCTGGAAAAACAGAAAAAATATAAGCAATAAGAATCTAATTAAAAATCTGTGAAATACTTATTTTCCACAAACACTGGCTAAGATTTCTTCTGCTGTTGTCTCCAAGGCATCCACCAGGCTAGCTGATCCTTATCTTACTTGGGATTTTCACGCTACTGACCTGTATCCTGCTAGAATGTTCATGAGTGTTGACTTCCCAGCTCCCGAAGGACCCATAATGGCAACAAGTTCTCCACTGCTGAACTTCCCTGAAATTCCTTTCAAAAGGGTCTTATAACCTGAAAGAAGAAGGAAGAAAAGTTCACTGAATCCTCTCATACTCATGTCTGGTGGACAGTATAAGTTTAATTCTGCTAAAAAATTACAGCAATTAGGCATTAGTGGGTATGTACTGAGAGGCTGATATTAGGATCAGCACACTGCAATAACTACTGAAAGCCAAATTCTGGGTGAGAGTGGCGGCCTCCTCCCACTACACAAGTAGTATGATGGGATCACAGGAATTCATTTATAAGCACACACACTCTTCATTCACAATAGGAAAATTTTCAGACAGGGATAAGCCTTGCTGCCATTTTCTAATTGCCTTCTCAGAGTATTTTAGGATGCTTGTGTCTCCGTTACAAAACAGAATACTCCACAGCTAATGTAACTCCACAGGCTTGGAGCAGAGCATCCTCCAACCACAGCAACTTCAACACCAAAACTCTGTCCTCTCACCAAAACGCTTTAGAAGATCAAGCCACAATAATCATGCTCTCAGGCAAAGCTGTTCTGGAAAAACTACAACACAAACTTCAAACATCTCACTTTATTTCTGAAAGTGACCTTTGTCAACCAACCTTCATTTAAAAGCCCCAAACTCCACATTTCTGTAGGCATACACAAACTGGACTCCCATGAGAATTGCAGATTCAGAGTTAGCTACATCCAGTTTTTCTTGCACAATGCACAATTTGAGGCATACTACACCCTAACACGTCAGCTCTCCTGTGCTGGAAGTCAAGATCCCTGGTGCACAATTTCTCACTGCTGCGGAGAGGCATTTTACTGAAACAGGGAATCTGTACAGATAAAAGCTTACTACATTTTTTGGCAAGCAAAACAAGCAAAAGGTTGCCATTTAGTTAGCTGACATCTAAAAAACTCAAGTGCAGTAAAAAGGAGATTGTTGCTTGCCAAACATCTCTGGTTAATTGGATTTTCATTACGATCTGTAATAATGATTCACAAATTTGTCCTCTCCACTTATGATTTAGAGAAAGTCTTTTTCCTTTAGTGATTTCTGGAGGATTAATGGGGTAATGAGTGGGTGAGGAGGGTGGAGAGAGCCCTGACCTGCATTTAAACTTTTCAGAATTGTTTTCCCCTTTATTTATTTGCTTGCTTGCTTCACTTAAAAGACCAACGCTTTTAATTAAACTAATCATAAAAAAAATGATGAGTAAGATGTCAAAAAACAATCTTGCTGTATGTTGAAAATGTTTCTGTAATTAAGTCATGTCAAAAATGGAAGGGTGGAAGATGCATTCACGCACAGTGCTGGGCTTCAGCAATCCTTTTTGCCACACTGGTGCATACTCAGGAAGCATTTATATTCCACAGGTAAACAATCCCAGCGCTTTGATTATCATTAGCACAGGTTGTAGCTGGAATATTGAAAGGCTGTAAAAAATCACTTTGTCTGCAAGCTCCTGGACAATGAATGATGGATTGTCTTCTGATCTCTCTCTTCCTAACTCCATCACTTCTTGTTTTCCTTTCATCCCCACTTAGCATTCTCCTTAAATGTTCTTCTTTGTTCTCCGGTCACACACTTGCAATGCCAGAGAGCAAGCTTTTACATCAAGAACATGAACACTATGCTGCCATGGGACCCCCAAAATCCAAATCCAATACTTTCCTCTCAGCATTCCCCAGCCCAGGGGGAAAGCAGTGGACACAAAAATAAACCATGACCAGTAACCAAAAAAAAAAAAAAAAAAAAAAAAAAAAAAAAAAAAAAAAAAGACCAAATGTATCAAAACTATGGTTTTCTCAAGTGTCATCTATCTTAATTAAAACATTAATTCTTCAGTCTAAAATTTTGTCCTGGACCTGAATGAAACAATGCTTTCGAAGCTACTGAGATATCCCAGATATGAAAACAGTGGTGTATTCACATTGCCTGCTGATGGGGCAAGTCCTGAGAACAAAAGCACAAAAGACTCTGTCAAAAGGAACATCTGTTTAGAAGAAACAAGTCCATGGCACCCTAACGAGGTCTAACAACCTCATTCCTCATGCCAACATCTTGGAAACTGGGATTTGAGGGAAAAGGACAAGGAAGAGCTCAGACCTTCCAAACATGACAATATTTACTAAATGGGATCTACAGAAATAAAATCCTTCACACTATCCCTTAAGTCCAGTGAGAATCAGCTACCTCCCAAGCCTATTAAATTTGTAAGGGGCCCAAGCATTAGACGTTACCAGCACTTGCTTGCATTATGCACACACCCACCACATACAAATGATATGCAGCTGGGAATCTCTTGCTCATGTTGGTCAAAAGCTGGCCAAGTTGGACTGTTACTAACTTCCACTGGGACAGGATTTCCTTCACGGGATCCCACGTGTCGTGTATAGGGTAAATTATTCACTGGTGTCTGTCTCTGTTTTCTGTCTGCCCCACAAAGCAGTTCAAAACTCACATTCACATAATCCTCTGTTACAACAGCTACTATTGTATGGCCTTGTTCTGACCCAGATTACCACGGGAAAGAATTCTTGTAGGACAACTGAAGTAGCTCATCATGAGGGCTAAGATCAGGGCAGCAAATACTGCACAAATTTATAGGGAACCATAAAGAATGTGTACAGCCATGAACAGTGAGGGAGATATAACCTAAAACACACACTCATCATCCAAAAACATGTATCAACATATGCACCTTTTCCTAAAATTAAAGACTTCCCTCTTGCAATACGACTGTGAGATTTAAAATTACATCCAGGAAAGTCACTTTTCCAAACAATACTTCACAAATGACAATCAGTCTACCTTTAATTATGTTATTTTCCCCCCTCGTCACCTGCACTTGTTTCTGCCCATCTGTTGGGGGTTTCTATTTTAAATATCTTGCACACAATGCTTAAATCAGAATGGGACACATCTCTGAAACTCATTTGTGAAACAGTTAAGAAGAAGAAGAAGAAAAAAAAAAAACAATTTTAGATGAAAATCCCAATCACTGGCATTCTAAATTGCTCTCATCTCAAAGCTTTCTCTTCTTTTGACTGGACACGCATAAGAAGCCTTTCTATTACAAAGGTTAATTTAGCAACCCCCCCAAACATTTCACATTGTAGCAGTAGTGTGGTGCCCGGTATAATCCTTTGTCAAGAATTAAAGGCCATAAGAAACTACAGCCTTCTCTTTCAGAATATTGAGGCTAATCTGCAACTGAATCAGTTGACCTAAAACTTCTATATTGGGCCACATGTCTTTCACGAGAAACAGATTATGCATTTGAAGGAGATTGTATTCTTAAAGCACGGGGACTGTTTTATATCCCTTTGCTATATATTAGCAATTTCTGACCACCTTCAGTCCCGGTTTACCTGGTCCAGCTCATTTTCCAATGTCCCCTCCCAGAGTTACCGTGACCTCACCCTTAAAATATATTTAGAGTCCTATGCCCATGAGAATTTAAATACCAGTTTTCAAGAACTACTTTGATTGAATATTAATAAACCATCACTACCCAGAACAACTGCTTAGCAACTTTCTCAATCCAATCCACTAAAAAAAAAAGGATACGAAAAATTAGGGATCAAACCTGAAACAGAAAATGCAGGTAATGCGCAATATTTTGGTCTTAATTTCACCCAACATTAAATTCCAGAGTCCAACTGCTTCTCCTGAGAAAGGACCGTGGTTTATTTCTGTGCTGCGATTTCCCACGGAAAGCAAACCCCAAGCTCCATGACACTGGAGCCGATTCAGAGCCAGGAGCACATGACTGGCCTGAACAGATGCCTATTCAAGAGGTGGATTTCCCTCGCTGGGTGATTGCAGCACAAAGCCCACAGCAGCCCCTTGTTCGATGAACTAATCTAGGGTGACCTTTTTATTTGATAAAGACACCAGGGGAGCTCTTGCTGCTTAACTCACCGAAATTTCTGCTAATGGATTCAACAGTGGAGACGTTATGTTGATGGTTTAATCTGCTTCCTTGTGGATTCTACGAGGAATTCTGGAGAGATTTAGTTGTTATCATTTTCCAAAAATTATGATTAATCTTGAAGAGAAGCAAGCCTCCTCCTCCCCATGCTTAGGATAGGAGCACATGCTTAAGAATGTGTCTGAATCAGTAAAAAAAAAATAAAATGTAACTAGAACTCCTACCCTTACAGTGAATATCCTCAGGTAAATACTACCTCTAGGTTTTTGATTAAAATGCTTCATTCATTTGCATTTCATTACCAGTAATATACTCATCTGGTATTTGGAGAAATGTCACAGACTCCTCGAAGTTTCTAGGCATCTTGGCCTAATTCTGCAGCCATCAATAGGCACACAGAGCCCGCCTCAGCTCCCAGTGGGCCCAGCAGGATTTCCCTGCTTGCTGCAATTAGAGCAGGATTTGTCTTTCGCAATACGCCTGAACTGGTTCTCTTTCAAAACATGCTCTTCTGAAGGCAGGAAATAGCTGTTGATGCCTGAAATTACTCAAAGGTTTCACAGAAAATTTACTGTTGCAAATAAGGAAGGTGGGAAATTTCAACTCAAAGAGCTCAAATGCGGCAAAATTAGAAACCACTGAAAACCAAGCTACAAAATAAGCAGCACTGGGCACTTAAAAGTCAGCCAAAGTCACCACAGCCTGCTCAGTCCATACTTCCTACCTGCAGCAAAGTAAAAAGAAGTGCACTATTTTATTCGAATACCAGGACTGTATTTCTATGCCTTTTTGTGCTGCTTTTTTGGATGAGATGTGATTACTACTGCTCAGAAACATCCAGCTGGAAATACAGAAGACACTTCTGGCAAGTCCTGTATTACTATCCTGACTTATTTCAATACCTTCAACAATCAACAAACTTTAAAAACAGATATTTACATACACGAATCTGTTCATTTACGCCACCATCAATACAACGATTTGTTAAATCGTGAGCAGAAACCTCCGAAGTTTCTTGTCACTCTATACTGTCCCTGTTGCATTGAAGAAACTCCACTGCCTTTTGCTATTCTAAAATTCAGGTTTAATTTTCATTTTGTTCTTAAATAATTAATTATTAATTGATTTAATTATTAAAATTATTAATTAATTAATTAATAATAAAAACACACAAAAACAATGCTATGGTGAAGCCCAGGGGATCCTCCAACACAAAACCTGAATAAGAGGAAGTGGTATCAAGACCCCACATCCACATCTTTCCCCTTGAGGCAGCAGTAAGGAGTCCTCCTGTTAGGAAAGATGCTCCTAGCAGAACCACAACGTTGCTGCTGTCCCTCAGGCCCATCACACCCACACGCTGATGGCTGAAGACCACTCACTGCCTGGATTAGCTACTGAGGAACAGCACAACAGGCAAAACAGATCCTGTATCTCATGTTAAAGGGAGTCAGGGATGTGTATGAGAGAAGGAGCTTGCCGAATTCCATCCAGGAAAACATCTTCATGATATCTTGCAAATATTTCATTTGCAAATCCTTTAGATTTACAGCAGAAAACTGAACAGCTGGGGAATGCTGGCAGATACTCTACAGAGAAGCACAAGATGAGACACACACGGAGGAAACAGTCCAAGGTCAGATATATACTAAAGACATTTGGAGATATAATACAGCATCATCTACGAGACATAATTCTTTATCATTTTTACACCAGAATAAAAGTCTATTCCATACACCTGGGTGTAGATATAGCAACAAAAACTCCCTCCCAATCCTTTGCAAACTGTTATTCATGTCCTGTGTTTCTCAATCCTTGTTCCCACTCCAGAGAGGAAGCCAATACATAGTGGCAAAACATTTACATGCATCACAGCAAAACATCCACATGTTTCCTGATAGAGGCTATGCCAATCCACGTCATCTAACAGTTTTATCCCTGCAGGGCAAGGGTATGCAAATAGTGGCAGCGCAGAGATTCCCATGGAGCTGTTAGAGGAAGCTCTGCTGAATCGCTGCATCCCATGCGCTCTAACTCATTCTCCCAGTGCTTGATTTCTTCTGCATCACCCTGCCCTAAGTGAAAATAAACCCCATAAGTGAGTATGTGCTTACAGAAGACCAGCAGGCTGCAGCTGCAGAGCACTGAAGTCAGTGACAGTGAATATCTTCAGCTTAGTGTGTCATGACCACATTTTAAAGGTGAATGCGTGTATACACTTGAACATGAAAAGAGATGCAGGTTGCTCTTCTTTGCATATAAATAACCTAATTGTACATGTAAATTAGCTCTTGATGATTTACCCTCCTCCAGCTACTCAGTTTGTGTATGTAAACATGAGGGCTGTAAATAGGCCAGGAGATGCACAGACTGACTCGCAGCCATCGCAAGGCGGTGGCCAGGTTCTGGGCTTGGGCTGTTTGGAGCATGGAGATTCAGGAGCAGCTCACAACAACAGAGGATGCTGCTGCTCAAGAAGGGGATCAGTGTCTTTCTGCCCTTTCCCCACCTTCCTATCACTTTCCCAGCTGGCACAACCAGCGAGAAGAGCAAGCCCGTCCACCTGGAAACCACTCCAAGGAAATTAAAGAGGGCTTGCTCTCAGCTGCATGGGCTGCAGGAATGCCAGTACCAGGAGGCACAGCATGCAGGACAGGCTGGGCAGGGAGGTCAGACAACCCTCGCAGCAGCTGGGTACACTGCAGGCAGTTTACGCCCCCACCCAATCCATATCTGGAGACTTCTTTTCCATTCTGAAATAAAAATTGGACTTGCAAGTAAAATGCAACTAACCCCCGTGCACAATTCATGCTATGCCATTCACACCATTTCATTCCCAACTGGGCTGCTTGCTTGCTGTATTTTAATATAAAACCATTAGATCACTTCCCAGGGACAAGATTAAGATACCCGGGGCTCTTCACTAAACCAAAGTTAGTTCAAAGCCAAGGTGTTTCCACGAACTGACATGCTGTCAGGGCAATGTTTTCTGGATATTTCTCATTCTGCTATTGAGCAGCCAGGGCACCATGCTCCCCACTCACAACATGAGTGCAGAGTGCTTTCTTCTCGGTGGTAAGGAGAGAGTTTGTCAAGGTTTAGGTTCTCAGATGAGAAATTCATCTGTATCAATTGATATTATTTGAATACCTTGAACCTGAAAAACCTATCGATAGGGATTATTTTAATAGGTATTTCTTTCCCAAGCTCCCCACTGGGCTCAAACGGGCTTAAGTCAAAGTCGATTACAAGCTCCAATACGTGGGAAGAAAACCAGGGATCTTTTAACTTCCAGGAAACACATGAGATAGCAGGAGCCTTCCTGAGAATCAGAGTGAAAAAATGCACTGCTACAATAATAGGACCTTTCCTAATTATCTATTGGCCCAAACTGTACCTCTGTAAAATCTGGGGGAAAAAGTCACACTACAAATAATAAATATGCTTAAGGTAACTGAAACCTAGATGTAAATCCACAGGTTCATAGGCTCAACCATCGTTTGCATATTAGTAGTGGATAACCCTTTTTATGAATCATTTTTGCACTTCATAATCCATACATCCGTATATTTATATTCCACTCACACCTATCCCGGGGACGCAGAACAATAGGACTTGCCATTGTCTAAGCTCTGAGCTCTGCTTTACCACAATTAATGGAATTTACAATTGTAATGCGTTCTTGTGCCCTGCCTCAGAGAAACGACCTTCGTTATGTAAATGCCTATGAAACAGCAAGGCAGGCACCTAAGCATCAGGATGGAGAAGGCAGAAAAGCCAAGCTTGAAGTAATCAGATCAAATGCTTTTGTCCTTTCCAACTCAAAAAGGAGGAATCTGTTCCATTCAACCTAGGAATATGTCTTTCGTGCTTCACCAAAAAGAAAGAAGAAAATCCACTGGGTAGCAAATCTCTTTGTGGTAGACTAAACTGCATTTCTTAATGTAGCTGAAAGGTATCGCTCTTGATCCACAGCCCATTTCCCACTTAGTGATCACGGGACTGATTATTCATAACTCAGACGGAGAGCTTAGCCCACGCTTACGGCCAATATCATAGAGTTCATTTTACCTCATTATGTGCACCTAGAAGCTTGACATCTAACCTAAGTTAATTGTTCAGGGCTCACTTATTGCCAATAAAGAGAGACAGGCACCTCTCTAATTAATTCCACCTATTTTGCATTCGTGTTCAGGGAAGGGTTAAGAGAGCCTCTTTCTCTCACCTACGGTGTATAGTGAGAGCTCAGGCCACAGCTTGCACTGGACACTTCATCTCTAGATGCTGCGACGACAAGCCTCATCCTTTGTCAACAAAGTCATGGCTGATTTCAGTATCAGTCACAAACAACATGGTTACAAAGCCTTTTTCTGTATTTCTTAAATGTCAGTTTGATCATAGTACTCCATTTGCTTGCACGATTGCAGTAATAAAACACACAAATTGCACATGTAAAATCTTGTAGTTGGCTTGGCACTCCAAGATGCTTCCTACAAACAGATCAAGGAGGGCATCCTGCCCATCTTCAGGAAGTACAAATGTAACAGCCACAGTGCTTTTACTTTATCATTAGTATTTAGCACTTATTTCTCACTCTGACAACTGCAGGCAGTTCAAACCTCTAAGAGATTTTTGCTTTGAGCTATAAAAGCTGAAGAATACATCACTTTCTTGGTAGCACTCAGTTCACACTTAACCAGAACACCTCAAAGCCTGAAAACTCCATTTAAGCTTTGGGAGGTCAGATCTTAAACAAAAGCTAAACATTGAGAACCAACTTTTAAAGCAGCTTTTGAATACTGCCTGTGTGGGTGCCTATGATTTGATTTCTAAGTGCTAGCGCTAGTGCCTGACACTTCCTATGTGCTAAATGCATCAGCTAACTTCCTCCTGTACAAAATCAGTAAAGCATGCGGTAGATTGGAGTCTGAGAGATTATGAATCCCCAAACCAAGATTTAGGACATGAAATTCCTAGTTACCCTAGGCAATGCTGTGTAATAAAAGAGACTGTGTTGACGAGAAGACGGTAATCTAGATGAGAAACCGAATTTCAGCAGAGGGAGAATCTTAAATCAAAGTCCAGATTAAAAAAAAATAATAATATCTGAGGAGACCATTTAATTTTATTGTTCTTTCAGATCCCTGGACTAGATATTAAGCTTATGCAAGACATTGGATCTGACAGTCCACATTGTTTAGTCAAATAAAAAAATCCCTGACTAAGTAAAGATTTCTCCCTTTTGAAAGTTCAAAATAAGGACTGTGTGCACCGTGCTCTTTCTGTACTATGCAGGCTGCTCATCACATGATTTCGGTATCTGAATATTGTTTTTCTTCAGAGTAACTAATTAGATGTGACAGTCTGTTAGGCTGCAAGCTCTGCAACCCTCTAATTTTGGGTCTGAAGGTTTCATAGACTATACAGCCTCACTCACCTTGTCTGGCTGTATCCACATCTCCTGGCCGGACGGTGTTTCTCTGTGAACACGAGGAGTTTCCTGCACACAGAACCCCTACCACCAAATAACACGAGACTGAAGAGCTTGCAGGTGGACACAGCTTACAGACTTCCTTGGAACATCCCATTCCCCCAGCAGTGCAGAGGAACTTAATGGGAAGCAGAAGCATCGTGGGCATGCTTCTTTGCTCCTTCAGTGACCGATCAGACCTCCCCACCTTGCTGTGAGATGAAGGGGTTTTGTTTCAGCCCCCGTTAAGTCTACACTCCTTACAGCTACGACCAGGAAGAGCTGAAGTATTTAAGAAACCTATCAATGCAGTAGGAGACCTAGGTAAATATTTGACATCTTTCTTGTTAAAGAAACACCTCATACAGAGTGACACTAATCCCAGCGGAACAGCTGCTCTGAGCCACTCGTTTTATTCACTGAGACCAAACATCAAATCCGTCTGCTTCTATGAAGAGCAGAATAAGACACATGACACCTTCCTTACTTCTCTTCCTACACAGTCCTTCCAGGGTATTATAACACCTTTTTGGTCTGCTCACAAGGAAGTCCAAGAAAGGCCAGAATGAGGTTTAGTGAGGAAGACAGCAGGCAGTCTCCAGATACCCAGGGAGCTCAGAGAAGCAAACCATTTTTGCATAGCTCCCTTCAGCCTGCTCTGTAACAAGGTTACAGCCTGCCACCGAGTTCTACAGGATGCTTACGATGATATATGGGTAGTCATTTTAATCAGATATGTCCACGCCAAGATTTGGTTCTTGTCTGTCTCCTTGCTGAACGTTTTTGTTTGAGAGAGTTAAAGCTGTTTGTCTTTCGTAGGCACGCACACGAAGCCATATGCCTGCAACTGAGGATAGGGAATGACAATTAAATGGGTCAATGAACGAAAGTAACCTTCGACTGTGAATGCAAATAAATCTGTACTTGCAATGAGACATGATGGCTTCAGAAGCAGTATTTACATGTTGAAGCATTTGGAGATCTGGGGCATAGCTTGTGCTTTGCCGGCAAAGAAAATTGCTACCCTAATTTATCTTCAACCCTTAGGAAACATGAAAGGGGGGAAAAAAAAACATGTATGAGTGACGCACAGCTTTGTCTTTCTTCTGAATCTATTGGAAATATCTTTTCAAAGCAATATCCATAGCCCAATCCTTGTTTGATAATTGCTTTTTGCTGCCGTTTCTTAATTTCTTTTGTTTCTGTTACTTAAATGCGCAAGAAAGGTCTTTCCTTACAAAAGAAGAGCCAACACAATTTGAAATGAAAGGCTGACACATTCTCTCGAATGACAAACTGAAGTCACGAGCCTGATGCATACATTTAGAGATGAAAGCTGTTTACGTATGCCAGTCAGGCAAAAAGCAATTTCCTCATAATTGCAGTACCTTTATACCTCAAAGTACAAATAGTATTATTCACAGTCTTACAAACAGATAAAACCAGAACTCTCCCCAACATCCCCTCCCTTTACAAAAAAAATCTTCAAGCAGGAGATATTCTAAAATAGCCCAGCAGCTGTTAACAACCAAACTGCCCCATCTGCCACCGTTTCAAAGTGCAGATGCAGCTGGGTCACTCTGTAGTGGGAGTCAGAAAACCTTCCTCTCTCAGAGAGGACTTCTTTGGGTCTTCTTATGTTGGTGTTCAGAATAGCCATGCACTTCACTTCTGTTCTCTCCCATCTTCTTTCCAGCCTCTCCCCACCCACATGCATGCACAAAGCAAGAAGGAAATAAGGGAGAAGTAAAACTCTGGCTCTCTCCTCCTACCTACATTTGTGTAAGGGCTACAGAACTAGGCTCTGGAGCTTTTCAGAGCTACAGAAGAAAGAGCAGAAGTTAGACAGCACCTCTTTCCTCCATGCTGGGTCTGACGGTAATGTCTAGTCTGAAGAGCTTGGATGTGCAAAAATAAGTTTTTCCTAAGAAGCTGTTCATTGCAAACAGCTTTATCACAAACTCTAGGTTAAATTGGTATCTGAAGGGATGTCTTCTGCAAATTGCATAGCGAGTACCTTTTGAAACACACTCAGACGTAAATATCAGAGGTGTTTTTAAAGAAAACTTTAAACTCAGGTATTAAGACTTTAATTGCAATACATACACTCAGGAGAAGAGGTACAGACAGAAACGTCAACAATTGGCCTCCAAAACTGGAGAGGAGCTCAGTGAACAAGAACGGGAGTCACATGCAGAAGAACCGCTGAGGCTGAGGAAGCTGCTGTGGTGGTGGGATATCTCCTGGTGGCCAGCCCCATGGCTGGCTGGAGCAGTTATTTGGGGAGATCCTTCTTTTTAGTAACAGTCACACTGATCCTGCCCTTCTTCTCCTCAATGCTTTCATGAAACAGAAGCACAGGGTAACAGATTTACTTCATTCTAGCACACATCAAGTGACAGATCTAAACTATGAACCTCAATGCTAAAACAAGGGAAGACCTGA
The DNA here is from genome assembly GCF_009819795.1 of Aythya fuligula. Taxonomy (NCBI): domain Eukaryota; kingdom Metazoa; phylum Chordata; class Aves; order Anseriformes; family Anatidae; genus Aythya; species Aythya fuligula. The sequence continues at coordinate 114,959,909 of NC_045559.1, read as the reverse complement.
AGGGTGTATGGAAATAAACCCTGGGTTAGCCCCAGTTCTTGCATTTCGCTTAAAACAACTGTGTTTTTCTCTCTCGTCTTGAATATTTACTCTAATGAAGTTGCCCAAATTAAAATACCTTTAGTTGTCAGCAAACTAACTATAAAATCCTCTAAACACTGCTGAACTAATTAGCATCTTCTGTGGCATGTCAGAGCTGAATACGTTGCAAAGAAAGCCCAACTGCACAGGGCATGGCTGCTTCTGGAATGAAAACAAGTTGGAATAAGGTTTCAGGAGGCTGATTTCTGCTTTTTCTGCAACTGGGAACTGGAGAAGTTGGCAGCCTTGTGGGGACAGGCATCCATTGAGCCACCATGAACTACTCAATTTCCATCTGTTTTAAAAAGCTCCGGTTGACCTACATTTTATGTTATGGATTAGCTGAAGCTTATGGAGTAACATAGACAAAGCTTGACTCTTGCTGCTAATCATATTTCCTAAGCAATTAAATATTTTGCCAGTCAGATGGCCCATGTAAAGAGGAGAGTTTTCAAGAGGAAAACTTTTTAGCATTTCACATACAAAACAGAAATGTTCACTAGACAGATGCACTCAGACTTCAATATAAATATCAAGCTGATTAACTTTTCCTTAGCATACTAAGACAATTCAAATGTACAAACTAAAATTATTTGAAGTTTTGAAAAAAAGGCTAATTAATTCACAATTTCAGGACATGCTAAGATGAGGCACCAAAATCGTTTGGCATTTTGGAAACCCTGTGTTTTTTTCTAAATCATCTACTAAATGATTGATAAACCAAGCCAGAAAGCAAAGACTCGCTACAAAAAAAGCGAGATTTCCATTCAAGTTTCCATTTTCCTATCCTGAGGCAAACAGAAAATTCAGTCTTGAGTTGGTTGGTTTTTTTTACAAGTCTGTAACATCATTCCAGTGGCCAGTGGGAAACACTGACACAAGGGTGAATCAAGTCTAAGTCCTTGAGTCAGATCAAGAACTCCAGTTTGGATCTCTTACATTTTCAAGTGCCCTGGTCATTGGAGAGACTAGATTTTCTCTCTTCCTCTTCCTAACTACAAAGTCCTGGACCTGACAAATCTCCATGAAAATCCAGTCACAAAAAAATATAGTGAAGAAACAACGTATTTCTACTCAGATGCACTACCATTTTCCAACAAAAAGAAGCTATTGACAATTTCCTGCTGGATTTTCATAGGAGATGCTCTGTATTTAGAGTCCATTTACTTATTTTGGTATTAGTTTGCTTCCCAGTAACACTTGTAACTACTTTTGACGCTTTTTGTCCTTCTTTACAATGAGGTTCTTCAACTGTTTAATGAAAAGTCAAGAGATAAGCTAAGAACAGGCTTAGGCTGATCCAACTGGTCTATTAAGACAGGAAAAATTTGGTAGTGAAAGCAATTGGTTCATCCACAAATTGTAACCCCTTCAAAAGAAATCTAACACCCATGTTAATGACCTGAAGATCTATGTGCATCACTAGGAAGAGAGGCTCACATAAGCTGATCTTCTCACAACCTTCTCGTAGATGTCCCTGTAAACCATATTCCAAAATGCAACTGTTTTTTCCAAAGTCAAGACATGCTTCCATTTTTTTCTGACCACCAACTAAACCAACAACATCCTTTCAGAAAAATGCCAGTTGGATACATTACCTGAAAATGAAAATTGACTTGTCTCTTGGGATTTATTTTTTCCTCTTACTGTGTGATCTTTGTATAACTGTCTATCTATACTTAATATACTTCTGTAAGTCATGTATCTGTGCCACTTGTTAACACCTGCACAATCAGAAAAAAAGAAAGGTATTAAGAGCCCATCCTGCTTACACGGTTGTCCTCACTCCTAGTGACACTTTAAATGAAACTGTAACGATACACAGTTAGAAAAATATCCATGTCACCTCAAAATACATGTTTTGATCCTAAAAACCACATCTTCTCACCGGACTCAATTGCTACCAAACATTTAACAAAGCTCCACTAAAACCAACAGAGCAGCACAGGCTCATGCTAGCTGAGTAGCTGGCACAAGGCTGAGGGATTGAAAGTGGGGATTCATAACAACCTAGACACACGGCAGTATTTCAGTATTCAAAGATCAGAAGGTGGAAAGCTTCCATGGAAGAAATACTGATGTATCAGGAACTCCAAATCTCAGGGTGGGATTTATCTTAGCCAGTTGCAAACATCCACAATGTAAATAAATTCTTGCATGTGAGCCATTCCAGTGCTGATAACACGCCAGTCTTTTGGCTATCGCTGAACAGTGCTTGCACAGCATTAAGGCTTTCTGTTTTTTTGTTGTTTTTTTTTTTTTTTCTCCTTTTCCCTCTCTGCCCCCCGCAGCCATGAAGCTGGGGATGCACAAGAAGTTGGGCCCCAGCCAGGCCAGCTGACCAAAGGCAGCTCCCGCACCATATGGCACTGCGCTCAGCAAGAAAAGCTCGGGGAGAGGAGGAGGAAGGGGGGGATGCTTGGGGTTATGGCGTTTGTCACCCCAAGTAACTGTTCTGTGTGCTGCTTTACTGGAAACGGCTGAACATCTGCGTGCCAATGGGAAGTACCGAATAAACCCCTTATTTTGCTTTGCTTCACTTATTAAACTGCTTTCATCACCATCCTTAAATTTTCAGGTTCTGCTTTTCTGATTCTCTCCCCCATCCCACTGGGGGGCAGTGAGGGACCGGCTGCGTGGGGCTTAGCTGCTGGCCGGGGTCATCCCACCCCAGCTGCTCCTCCTCGCCAGGGTGGAGAAAGAGTTGGGGCCACTGAGGATGAGATGAGCACTAACCTCAGCTCCACTGACTGCCAGGGAAATCTCTTCGGTCTCTGAAGAGTGCTGAGGTTGATGTCTAACTCGGACACGGACTTGCATGTGGTAGAAACCTACATTTACTCAGATGAATCTGTCAGGCATGTCTCCTGCCGCTGCGAGGTGCCTAAGGGAAAATGCTGTCTGCTGTCTCTTAAGCGTAACTGCTCGTGTAATTTCTGTCTTAAAAAATATCTGATATACTGAAGTATAATTCAAAACCTCATGTGAGATGAACAGCTCCATTACACACAAGGATGGAGCAGCTGCGGTTTACCTGGCTAGAGGCATTCCTTCCACAGGTAACACGCTCAGTGCCAAGCTGGAGGTGCACAAATCCGGGTTTTTCTGGGCACATTTTTCTTAGTGTATGTGACAGCACAAGGGAGAGTAATGACAGCTGTAGCCTGAGTGCAAATGGAAAAATAAGTACACCTCCAATATTGTCGGTGTTCATTTCACAGCGCTGGGTAACTGCTTTTGATCGCTGTGTGAACGCGGTGAAGGCACCACCTGTGATTTCTTTGTCTTTCTGCCAACAGGTGAGATCCCACCACGCTGGCAGGGGCTGCAACATTCGGGTAACGGCACAAGCACTGAGCATTGTTCTGCCATCAGATCACAACAGTTTAAAAATGTTAGCACTTTCTTTTTTTTTTTTTTTTAAATCTCTGTATGTGCATGTTAAAACTGAGTCACCACTCCACCTCCCGTGAAGACCCGAGTGAAACCCAACAAACTCCTTTGAAGCACTGCTATCTGCCCCTAACAGTTGACTTTCCACTTTGCCCCATTTGTAATATTTGCAAGAGTTCAGTATTTTACAGTCTTTGTTATGGTCATCACAATAGCCTCTACATGCATTGGCCAGATTCATGGTCCCATGTTCTCAGTGAACCGACATCGAATATGAAGATCCCGTAGGTAGGACAAAGTCTGCTTTACTCTGTTCTTGTCTTTCACACTTTCCACTTGAGATAAATTGTCCCAATTTATCATCAATTTACAAAGAAAGGGTTTGCTATACACTATGGTTTCCTGCAGGACTCCAAAGCACTGCTTTAAGAGCCTTAGAGGTCAAGAAAGCGAAGCTCATGCTAGGCTTAATTTCACACAGGGTGGTAAGTTCGAAACTTAATCAAACCTACAGGTTTGGCATTATCCACAAAAATCCTACTGTCTGTTACATCAGAAGAATCCCTGGGGAAACTGCACAAGAGCAGTCTCATGCTCTTCTAGAGGGACGACTGCTGTATTAAGAAACCAGAAAGTCATTTTGGAACCGTTGAAGAACCAAAACCCCATGCATGAATGCCACCATATATAAACCCCAAGAATTGTACCTATAAATCATGTGGCTAGAGCCCCAGCTGGAGTTTCTCCATATGTCTGAACTCTCTTGGCCTTTTTCTGCAGTAAGGTACAGCAGCTGCTGGATGACAGAGTCCTTGATGAGGTGAAGGACCTCTTCTGGCAACTGGGAAGAGCTCCCTGCTCTTTCCCATTCCCTCTCCATACAGCTTATCTGCACTACGGCTCCAACTCCCTGCTGAAGGCTACCTGTGCCAACAACAACGTAGCAGGGGATATTCAAAACCAGCAGATGATCTTTTCAGGACCTGACCCGCTGAGCTCTAATGGAGCTGTTCTGTCCCTGAAGCAGCAACCCACAGACAACAAAGACAAGGGTCCCCTGTGGGGATCGTCCACGAGTCAGTGATTCGAGGGGAAGAAGTCTCTTTAAAGGGAATGCACAAGGAGAAGATGCAATTGCCTTTGGGGAGGTTTACATCTGTCACTTTTTCCATCTTGCAAATCCACAAAGAAAATGGTGTAGGTGGACGGCTGAAGATTGCTCTTCTCAAAGGCTTCCTCCTGAAATGGGTGCCTACGCTCTAATACTGACTAAGCTGCAGGGCTTTGCTTCTGATCTAATTAGATAATGATACTGCGATACAAAAGGAGAGGTTAATCTTGACTCCATCTTCAATCTCCTTTCCTTGTGTACAATTGTAAACATCCTGGAAGCACTGGGAGTCACTTCTGCCTATGTGTTTAAGTGTCAGCACTGGCACAAATATGGGAAAATAGGAGATCTGGAAAAGAGGGAAGAGGAGAGAGAAGCTTTTAAAATGCATTGGGCAATTCACACAGATCTTGAGGAGTATTAGTGCCAGAGTGGCTAGCAAAAAAGACAACGAGAACAACAGAGGCTGACCACAACCAGACAACGTCCTCAGTTGATGTTCTCCCTTCCCTCCTACATCAGAGGTGCTCACAGAAGGCAAACGTAGCCACAGGGGAACACAGACACCCACTGGGTGCACAAAGATATTTCTGGAAAGTGCCCTCCACTTGCAGATCTCAGGTGCTCACCCTCGTGCTGTTATTTGCCCTCCCTAGGGCAGTCAAGGGACATTTCCAGCCCCCAAGAAAATCAGCCAGTAGCTCACCTCTACTCCATTCCCATTCCTTGCACCGCTCTATCTTTTGCAAACTAAAAAAGCACATTGCCATTAGTTTACATGAAAGCCTAACATTTTCCTTCTGTACCCCAAAATGCAGACTTCTTCCAGTTTTCTGTCACCAGCAAACCAGCAGCCAAACAGACAGGAGTAGAACCCATTTATCTGACACACAAGCATACTCTGTTACACCTAGCAAGAAAGGGAGTTGCAATAATGCTTGAATTAATAAGAAGGGAAATTCAGATAATGATGCTGGCAGTTGTAAACAGGAACAATTGCCCAAACATGTCTGAATTGGACCTACCATTGATAAACACAAGGGCTCCAACCCATTCTTCCTTATAACTTCTAAGGAAAGCAAGAACAAACAAAGCACAAGCAATCTGATTACGGCAGAAATTACCGAGAGCAGAAAATTACTCAACTTATGTAATGCAATAAGCCCCTATTGAAAAGCATCAGCAAAATGCTGTCTTTTATTTATACCATTCTTTAAACCAGTGGCATTCAGGTGGATAAAACAGCTTCCATTTTACAGTCAGTTTTCCTGCTATTTTAGCTTATTATGCTGTTAATCCAGTAGCAACAGACTCGAGCCACTTCTAAGCAACCAATATTCTCTTGCTTTTCATTAAAAAGCATCAGGTTCTTACTGTATTTCTATAATTATTTCACCTTGTCATGAAAAGGAGGAGGAATATATACCTCAATAAAAATATTACCTTCAAAGTATCTGTTATAGTGATACACGGCCAGATTTTGTACACAAATAAATACACCTGAGTGTATGGGCATACGTGCATATAGATATCTAAAATATACATGTGCACATACACATTTATGTTTACACATATCCATGTAAATTTATTAGATCACCTGTGTATCTACAATACATTGAACATATTAACAGATCATACGTATAAAAATAAAGAAAAGGCACATACAATATGCTCACCGATTACTAACATGAATATGTAGAAGTCTGGGGAAGAAGCCACACATGACTCTTTGCACGCTGAAAGGGGGCTGTTCTGATCTTCTGAGACATGCCCACATTGGATGATAGAGACATTTGTGGTGCTGGTTATCTGGACAGGAGCTGGGCCACAAGACAGGACCTGTTCTCTCAGGTTAACACTGTGGGTGATGGGACGGAGTAGGATATAGATGGGCTTTGCTTTGTTACGCTGGTAGTCAGAAATCCAGCTTGCTTGACTTTCAGCACTGGCATTTGACATGAACTGTGTTAGCTTCTGCCTCTTCTAGAAAGCAGTTTTAGCACTGAACCACATTAACGAGTGGAAAAAGTGCTTTTCAGATAGTAGGTCATACTCTTCCTTCATCAAGCGTTATTAATTTCAGTTAATTTATAACAGGGACGAATTCGGTCCAGTACGAATTCGTACTGTAAGACAACACCCTTGGCAGACTACCCATATCTATTCTTCGGGTTATCCAATATGCCACTGCTGAGATTTTAAGATTCATTTGGCCATGTACTTCTCAGGTAGTGCTGCTTGAGTGTCTGAGCTGAACCAAAGGTTGGCTCCAAAGTTAGGTTTATTTAACGCAGAACGTGTGTCACTTTTTGTCCCAGCCCACTTGGCTTGATGAAGTTTGTTTTCCTTACTTAACACTTGTCAATGAGACTCAAACACAGTGTTAAAATACCACAACTATGCTCGCTATGGGAAGGCTTACTTTATTTTTGTTTGTTTGTTTTCATGGCTCATACACAAGGTATTTAGAGAATACATGACTCAGGAGGCTGGGATCACAGAATCATAAAGGTTGGAAAAGACCTCCAAGATCAACTGGTCCAATAAATAATAAAGATGGTAAAGAGTAAATATGATAAGTAGTATTACTCACGTTATGGAGTTTCATGTTTCTTGTACTGTCCCCAGGTGCCTTACTGTCAGTGGAGAAGACACAGTCATTGTCTACAGACACCTAGTCTTACAGTGATCCCGAGGTTCATGGACCTGTGACTACTTCAGGCAATACGTTTTTCCTTGAGATTTACATCATCATTCTCCCAGGCAAGAAATCAAATAGTCAACTTTCTTTGCGAATGTCTGTCAAGGTCCTCTGACTATTTTTTAATACAGCAACTCACACACATTGTTATAACTCAGCCTTAAAGACAGCAGACCCTGATTTATTATAATCGCAAATGGCAGCACCTCTATTCCCTGCTGGCAGTTACTCAACTTTCCTGATGCTTTCACATGGGAGGGTAAAAATGTTCAGGTGTGAGTCCTAATTCAATGATGATTTAAATCACAAGGAAACTTTCCCTGGAATTAGAGGAGCTACTGGCTAAGCAGATGCCATTTATGTTTAAATAGAAGGCTTAGCAAAATCAAATCGGCCAAGCAAGTCTAAAAATTGTCTTTGCTCAGCTATGTGATAAAAGGTCAGGCACACCAAAAACAAAAACCCAGGCTGAGAGCACCAGCAGAGGTATCAGCCCCATCAACCTACTCCGTGCAAACACAGCCCCTGAATCAGCCACTTTTAAGGCTCTTGAAGGAAAAGGACAGGACCACAGACCCTGGTGGAAAACCCACCAGGGTGCATCAACGGGGAAACACTCTCCCTGGAGAGGAACAGGACTTAACTGTGCCATGCAGGGGGAAAAGGAGTGGGGACCTGTGCAAAACCAGCTGCAGGATGGAATACCTGCCTTGGTAATTAATACCAGCTGGACCTGCAAACAGGGAGCGGAGGCTGCCACTGGACTGGGGCAGGAGGAATCCCTTTGGGTCCCGAAGCCCCACGAAATCTGTCTACAGCTAAAACTGTTTTGTTTTACAGCCATCAAAATTAGAAATTCTTGCAAATTTCTTGCAAAGACCTTGCACTTCTGATCGCAAAACCAATCTGACCCAACTGGTTTTCAGCAAGGTCTCCCATCCAGCATCCGTATGCTTAGTATTTATTTCCTGTCAAATTCCTTCTTTTCAGAAAATTCTCCTTCAAATGATTCTACAAGGCTCAGGGTCGAAACCAAGACCCAAACGAGTAACTTTTCATGGGCAGCTGTGCTCAGAGCTATTCCTCTGCATTTTTGCTTGTCCTTCCATCATATGACATTCACCTCTTAGTGGAAAAGGAAGCTCACTCCCACATGGCCAGCCACAGGTTTCAGTTTTATGCGCCTCAGATTGTTATTTTACGCAGTCAGGCCTTGACAGTCAGATTCAGTAAGCTGGCTGAACTTAGTGGTATTTTGACACGGGTAAAAAATCTGTCCTCCCTCCAAAAGTTAAGTATTTACTTTCAATCCCCGTCCTTTTAATCGTGTGCTTATTTACCCATTCTAGCCTTGTAATGCTGGTGCTACTAGAGTGTTTAATTTCCAAAGCACTTGAGATAGTGACTGGATCATGACTAAAGAAATTATACCGGCCATGCTCTGTTGGTGCGGCCTCATCCACTTGAGCACTTCGCTTAGCACAAAACATATGCAAAAGGGCAGAATTCACCCTGCTGCTTAATGAGAGTATTAAAACCTTCTGATTTTTTTCTCTTTTTTTTTTTGTATTGACTAGCTGCATCACTTCATTTGAAATTCCTTTCTTCTCCTGCCCCGCATGAAAGCCAGCTCTCTGAAGATCAGCATGAGGCAGAGCAGAGGTCTCACTCTCATCTACGCAGGAACCTGACCATGGCACGTTCCATTTTCTCCTCTCTGCTGCAGCAGATGTACTGCAATTATAAACAACATTTGTTATTATTCTAAACATGCAAAGCAGGAAGAAACGCGATTCTTACACAGAAGATGTAGGCTGCAGATACTAGATGAGAGGCAGATGGTAAATTGTCTTGTAAAGCCAAGGTCTCTGCCATTTATTTTTCTTTGGAACAGATAAGGGATGAATGATGAACCAACACACAAGTGGTTAACTCGGTCTGCCTGTTATGTAATTCCGCGTCCTTCTTTCTGTTAACAACTTGGACTACTTCATCCCTAGCCTCTCTGAAGAGAATTAAGTCTTCAGATTGCATCTGTTTCTTCCACCAAAATCAAAAAAGTCTAAATGAGCTGTGAATGAGAATACAAGCCTAACAGTGGCAAGAGAGCCCAATCAGGAAACATAGTTAAAAAGGTTTCTGCAGGATGACTGAAGACATATTGCAGTTTAAGTCTCCAGCCATACAATTTCCTAGAAGGAATTATTCTGCCCTTCTTCAACAGGCACTTACACAACACTAGGCTTTCTGTATTTTATACTACCCCCTACGTTCTCCATCAAATATTCATTCTCCAATCTTCTTTTCTAGGAGAGGAAGCATCCAAAGGCCAAATTAACCTCAAACGTCTGTACTAAAGAACACAACTCACAAGGGAATAATTTTCAAATATCTGTATCGTCACCGATGGGATATTTCAGCAGGCCTCCTGATAGCGTACTTAAGGAACAAACGAAATACATAAGGATGCTTGCTTGTAGGAAGCTACTCAGAGTCAAATACTTACTGAAAACAACTGAAGTTCCTTGCCTTACTATCTATGCACTGTGACCTTTTCCATCATATTTAAACTATTGTTTTGGGGACGAACAAGTTAAAGAAGGTTGAAAGGGGCAGTAATTCTTCCACACAGATTTGATTAAACTGTACCTTCCTTTCATGTCTTTGAAAGTTGGTGAAGAAGTGACTACATTTGGAGGGATTTGAGGACCCTTAGTCTTTCAGTTTCCTAATTAACATAGGTATTTATATCAAGAAGATGACAACGTTACTAAAAGATAAACTTTCCACATGGTACAGCCTAAGCCAGGGCTGGTGTTTTTGCTGTCCTCCATAGTGGTGATGTTAAACAGAAATTGCTGGCTTCTAGGTTCAGAGCCTAGCTGGCACAGTAGGCAGGCAATCTGAACCCCTAACATCCCCGCTTGTCACTGCCCCAATGCTTTTAACAGACAAAAAGAGAGAACTTGTGCAGAAGCCTCTGACCCAAGATTTGGTTACGTAAATTGCACGTGATGTCCTTTGGAAGTAATGCCTTGAAAGAAAGGCCATTTTGTCATCTTACATGGATGTCACGGAAAGTTTCAGTGAGGTCTTTTACTAAAGTTGTTAAATAAATGAACCTGACAAGAAGGTAGATGGACGGCTCTCAAATAAACGAGAAAGCAGGTGAAGCAACAGGAGACACCAGAATAGGAGACAGTGGTCAGTCTGTGGGGAAAGTTTCCCCCTGAGTCTCAGGGGATTTGTATCAGGCTATGCATTTACTCCTAAATGATTTGGAAAAGCAGGCAAACAGCAAGGTGCATACACACACTAGAAGTGTGCACAGGGTCAGAGAGCAAGTGAATGATTTTACAAAAGAAAATTCCACGAATGGCTGGTACACAAACCTGGTTCTGGAAACCTGAGCTGCAAGTTGCAGGGACGTGGGGCACACTGCATGCCCGCCTGTTCTCACACCATGCACGAAGCATTTACCTCTGCCTGCTGTCAGGGAACGGACACTGGGCCAGGCGGGCATCCTCTGACTTTGTACAACAGCAAACCGACCCAAACTCCCATGTTATTTTTGCCAAAAAGTGTTAGACACACATCCTTACGGACCTCAGGAGTGTGAAAGCCACAGAGGTCTGCAGGATAAGGCAGGGCCTTATTGGCTACTGCACTGAGTTCTGCCTGAAGGACACTCACTTTGAGACCAAACGCCCACCCTTCGGTCTGCAGTGCTTTCATTTCAAATCCAAACCAGTTCCTTCCCGCGTGCTACCCCATTCTGCTGAGATTCTCCTTGCGTGTATTTTGGAGCAAGTCTTGAGGTGTTATTTCCCATAGTAAGAGCAAACATTTTTTCCTCAAAGAGAAAAAAAGTTGCCGTCAGTTTTGCAGGTATGGCTACGAATTACACTGCAGCAGGGTACACTCACTCAGGGTCTGCCACATTTTTGAGCGGTATCATGTTCCCTGAGCTCTGTCCTCCCCAAACCAGCCAGTTTACATAGGAGAACAATGCTACAGGGAAGTGTGAAGGAATTAGTTTCTTAGAGAATAGAGCTGAACTCTGAGATCTTAAATCCCTTGAGAACAAAAGACTTGGTACTTACGCCTTGGTACACATGTAAGTTTAGACCCCATGGGCTTCCAGAGGGTACTTTCCAAAATGACATGTAAATACAGAAGTGAAAACGGCCTCGTGTGCATGTAGTGCTTAGGGATATAGTTTAGTGGTGGACTTGATGATCTTTGAGGTCTTTTCCAATGATGTTACGATTCTCTGGTTACCCACATGGCACAGCTACACACCACCTCTGAAGACGGTACGTGCAATCACTACCTCCTCAACACCTCGAGCACGAGATGACTGCGTACGGGCAGAGGACAGCAAAGCACTTCATCAAAGCCCACTCGGCGTACAGAAGGTCGCAGTGGGGAGCTGTCAGGGTGCGTTACAGCCAGTCCCCTACATATGCTCACGGTGAGATGGAGACGGTGGAGCTCAGCCTCCCAACAGCTCATCGCCACTGCCATCACCCCTTCCCTGGGATATTATTCCCAAAATGTTTTAACTGGTCCCTCTCTGAACCTTCCTCGGCCACGAGTTCTCAATCTTGTTGGCATTGTTTTACCAACAATATGACAAAGGGAAAGAAGAGAAATATGTTCCAGTCACACAAAAGCTCAGCAACCATGGCTCCCCGAGTCAAACTCAGACACATTTCCAAAAAAAAAAAAAAAAAAAAAGCTCTGCATACAAAAAAAAATAATCCCACAGTAATAACAACGGGCTCCGTATGAAGGAAAATAAGCAATTCTCTGTTTCAGCAGAACTACTGCTACAGGAATGTCATTCTCGGCTGGGAAACTGACAGTCAGACAAAGGGGCTGAGCAGGATTTGTCCCTAGCAGCCTCTATTTTATACAAGCCATGCAGAGGATGCTAGGGGTTGTTATTTATCTCTCAATAAAGCACTGTGAACTGCTCCAGTGACAGTGACTTCTTAGGATATTTTTACTGTCTTGACACAGCTTAAGAGGTAAGAGAGAAGCTGTATGGGTTTTCCAAGGTTGAAACACGAATTTAGAAATCTTGTGAGAAGTCACGTTTTGCTGCCATTAATCCCTCTAACGCTTTAAGGGACTGAAAAAGAAGCCACAAAACGCTCGGTTGAGGAGCTTTTACTAGTACTGCAGCTCGTTTCAACCAGCTTAACTTGTTTACTCCTCCTGGCAGGCGGCTCTGAATTTGCACCCCCTCTGCTCTCCGGGCTGAGACCACGCTCCCGGGCGAAACCCGCGGCAAACAACGCGACCCATCTGTCGGCGGATGGCGAGGAGCGAGAACTCCCTCTCCGGCGGCGGGCTCTTTATTTATTTAATTCCGGGGGGCTCTTTCCTGCTCATCTATTTCTCCTCTCCTCTTAGCAACAGCTCGCGGAGCAGCCAACCACAACCAGGGCCGGCTCGCCGGCGCGGAGCATCGCCGCCGCGGGTTACTGCAGTGCACTGACCGCCAGTAACCGCCAGCCAGCCCTCTACCGCAGTGCACCTGCTGGGGATGAGGACAGGCTTTTTCCGACTCCTCTGGCAAGGATTAGCAAATAATTTAGGGCAAATCCCACCCCCCACCCCCCTCACCTCCCGCCAACCCCCTTTTCCTTTTCCATTCGGGGCTTCGGGGTGAGGAGTGACGGGAAAGATGCAGCAACATAAAAACCAGACAGCTAAATAATAAAAATAAAGGGAATGGGGGCTGTCCCAGCACACGTATCAGAAATAAGGAATTCGTAACAGAGCAGCAAAAGCCAGCCTGCTCAAACCCATGTTGAGGGCTCGACAGGGGGCTATGTTTCCACCTCGTTCAGAGATCAGCATTCACACAGCACGCAGACCTCTGGGCTGCTCTGATGACACCGCCTCGGGCGGTGATGGATGCTTCCAGCCCTTTACGAATACCAAGCAACGTGGCAAATATTCCCTATTTCCCCCTCAGACACTATGGGGCCATCCAAAGTGAACAGTCCTAGTCCTGCATCCCCCTCCTTTACGCCGTCAGACCTCGCCTGCACGTTTCACGCGCTGAATCTTCACGTTACGAACCCAAAATCTCGTAAGAAAAGACAGGACCTCTACGACCCCTCGCCTTCCCTGGGGGCCTGAGCTCTTACAGCAAACCCCACATAACATTTGGGCGTTTTCTGCTGAGCCTGAACTTCTGCGTGGCCGCTAATCCTCCCGGTAAGAAGAGCAGGGCCCCTTCCCCCAGAGGTTACTCCAGATCAAATCCGACCGCCACTTCCATCCCCAGGCGGCACGGGTGAGTCACTGCAGCCCTCAAAATAACAATGGAGAAATTTCCAACTACACTCTTGCCTAATTAACCACGAATACTGACAAGCGCTAGGAAAAAAAAAAAAAAAAAAAATCAGTCCTCAAATTGTGGCGGAGTTTTAAAAGCCAATTTATTAGTGTTTTCATCCCAGAGGCACTCGTTAGGTAGGAGCGGTATTTCCCTGGGATCCTACCTTACGGCAGACACCTGGAAACAAAAGGATAAACGTCCTTGGGGGGGTGTGTACACAGAACCAAACTAAATGAAGGGAAAGAGTTATAGCGAGAAAGAAGACTCCAAAGTACTTTTTGAGACTTCCTCGTATTTGGGACCATCCATAATTTCACTCCTCCATCAGTCACTCTATTCAGATCTCTTTATGGTGCTTATAAAACAACACCAGCAAAAAGCTAAGGCACAGACTTCTACAAAATCCCCTGGTATAGTTTTCAGGCAGTCCTAGCTTTAAAACCTACACATTACTTTTTTTTCTTTTTTAATATAAACTGCTAAACCCAATGCATGTTCCTGTTGTTTGCATTTTAAATGACATTTTCAATGTCATTTGAAGATACAGCTTGAGCAGACAGTTCGCAAGCCACGATAAGAGCCACTTTCAGTCTCTTTTTCAACCCTCAGATAAATGGCTGTGTGATAAGGCAGTGAAATCTTGGCCAAGGTTTGTTCTGAAGCTCTGTGGATGTTGCTTTTCCTCAATTAAGGAGCCCACACTTGATCTAACAGAGGACTCTCCTGTTCTCTCTCTTCCCCTGGCTGAGTCAGCTGGCTCCCTCATCCAGCTTCTCCAGAAAGGAGAAGGCATAGTTTGTTTGCGTGCTGAATTTTCCTTTTTTTTTTTTTTTTTTTTTTTTTCTGGCTTTGCCAGTTCATCTTAACCTTGACACGCTGTCTACCTGCTCCTGCAGTCCTGGAGGTTTCTTAAGAAAATCTTGCGTCCTGCTGACCTGCACGAGACTTCTGGCACATGCTGGAACACAGACTGGAATCAAACACTGAGATGCGTTTTACCAATCTCTTTCCTTCAAAACTGAAGAAAAAGTTTGTTCTGCCAGCTGAGTAATTCCCTAAAAGCTTTATGAAGGAAATGCCAAAGTTACGTGAGACCTTCTGAAAAATTTCACTTCTGTAACCTCTTCCAAATTCCCTTATTGATAAGGAGTCCTGCTGACCTGACCGGGTCAGACAGAGTTTCTTTGATCAAGGACTCATCTGCCAGGTTCATCCCTGTTAATACCACTGACTTCAAGAGGAATTACACCACGAATGAATCAGACCCAGAGTCGTACAAATCCTCACTATGAATTTGATAAAAACTCAATTTGATAAAAAGAGCGGACCAGGCTTGATGGTAGCAAGCAGCATTTCTCAGATAATTCTGAGAATGAAACACCCTTCCTTGTTTTTACAGAGATTTAAAAGTTAAAAGTTAAATTATATTTAATAGATAAATTAGGTGTGTTAAGGCTGAGACACAAATCAATGAAAAATTCTAATTTGAAATCTACTATGGCTAATTTAGCTTATTTGTTGTTGACAAGCAATTCAAGCTCACCTTCTTTGTGCTGCTAATAAAAAGTAAATGATGTTACAAACCATGAGTTTCACTGTCTGAACAATGCAGCAAAGTACAGAACACAATGACAGCATTACTAATTATTCCTCCTTTTGTTAATTTAGAGCCTAACCTTAACATTATTTTACAATAACATCCTCACTGAAGGGAGTACGTTTTTCTGTTGCTTTTTAGTTCAATTCCTCTCTAGCACACTGGCACAAATTGTCTTCACAAGGAAACTGTATTTCTCCCTTTGTGATCCAACGCTCACTAAAAGGTTTTAACTAATTCATTACAGCTGTGGGGAAAGATGTAGGAATAGCAGAATTTTTCCAGCTCCATTTCGGAATAGAAACACCATTAGGCACATTTTCAGAACAGCATCCCTTACCCCTTATTGCCATGAACAGCACCAAAGAACAGAATGAACTGAGACACATCTTCGTGTTTTTTTTTTTTTTTCCATCTTGCACGTGCAAGTTTACTGTGTTGTTGGTTTTTTTTTCTTAATTAGTTGCATTGCCAATACTGGACTTTGTACCTTCAGGAGCATGTTCTCTGCTACTCATTAAAAAAAAAAAAACAACAGTGAATTTAAACATTTGACTTCACAGCAATGAGAAAGACTTTTAGTGCAGGGAAGTCCCAAGAAAAATAGAGCTAAATCAGCCACCCATGTTTAGAGGTAAAATACAACCTTTTTCCTGAACAGACACAGATTAAAACCCATTGCAAAGTCCCAGTTTCCCACTGGAGGAGAAACCAGTAAGAGGCGTTCAGAATAGTTCTACATGTAGTGTGTTTATCTACAAGCCTACTCATTTTAAACAGAGATAACCAAAATTACACACAAAGTTCTATTCACACAACCGCTAAAATGATTCAAGGCATCTAATATTTTGGTCCCAACCTTCCTTTGGGACTACTTAGGCAGTTCGGTATTCAGTTTTCTGTTTCTCTACTGGAAAACCTTCTCTACTAAAACCTATGTATCAGGGTCAACCTCTGGAGAGGGAACATGGCTGGGAGGGAAGTTTGTTTCTGGAAGGTTTCTATAAGCTGAATCATAAAAGCATTGTTTGGAAGGGACCTCTGGAGGTGCCCTAATCCAGCCTGCTGCTCAAAGCAAGATGATCACCACCAATAACTCAGGCCAGCTGTGGTTGTGCCAAGTCCACTCTTCTAAACCCCACAGCAAGGAGAAACCACGCCACCAGGGTGACCTGTCCCAGCGCTGCACCACCCTCCTGGTAAAAAGCTGTTTTCCACTGTAAGCCGCCCAAACGGCAGCACGTGGCCACTGACCCTTGTTATGTATCAGCTGGCTCTACCACCAGGAGTTTGGCTGCAGCGTCTTCAGAGCTTCCCACTGTGTAGTTGTAAGCCACTGCGAGGCCATCTCCTCTTGCAAATCCGAGGGTAGTGTGTTTCTGATCTGGAAACCTTTCATCATTTTTGGCCAGTGAGAAACAGACCAGTTAAAACAATCAAATTGTCAAGTCCGACACGAGACACTTCAGCATAGTTCTATTTCTTGGTTAAAAAAAAAAAAAAAAAAAAGACTTCAAAATTTGAGTTTACTCCAGAAAGACGAGAAATAATTTTGTAAAAAAGTCATTGCCAAACTGAGTTGTTCTCCTCTGGACAGCAGATCTAGATGCAATCTTACTAAATAGTTTAAAGAAGGCAGGTGTGTACACATATAGTTTTGATGTTAAAAAAAAAATTAAAGCCACAAGACTGCACATCCTTCCACAAATGATTAACTGCATGCATAGGCTGTCCTGATACGGCAGCAGTTGCACGGCCACAGCTCAGTGTTTTTCATACCACACATTTCTAGACTATTCAAGCCTCGGTGTTATGATAATGACAACATTTCCAGACAGCAGCAATGTACTTTGCGAAACAATTTCAAGTGGAACCTTTAAGCCAGCGGATTTATAGATTCAAAGCAAGTCCAGGTATCAAATATGGCTCAGCCAGCATGTTGGCAGGGTCTTATCTCTTAAAAATAACTAAAGCACACAGCAGTACCAATTTACACTACTAAGAGAGAATTCCTCCAGAAAGAGCAATTAAGTCATTTAGCACACAAAATTCTCCTCAAGATTTCAGTATTTTCTTTTGGACTTCCTTCTTTTTGCTAGCACGAATTTACTGCATGACCTATTTTTTCTTTCAGAGAGACAACTAGTCACACAAAGACACACAAGAAATTCTCCAGAAAACACATGGCTACACAATGCAAATGAAAGTATAAAAAGAACGAATACAAAGCAGATGAAAAAGGGCAGAGCCATGTTACACCCACCTTTCGGAACTGGAATAGACCAAGAGTATATAAGGAACAGAGCTGAATATGCCCTCCTAACTCCCATCAATAAATCAGCACCAGAAGCAATGTTTCAGAGCTATAAGTGAGATTGTATTGTGAAAATACAGTGGTAATGTTTGACTTCCCTTGACACGCATCCAATATCCACATCATTTTGGTGGGCCCTGTGTTACAGGCTGTGAACAGTTGGTTGTGTATTAGCAAAGTAACTAGCAAAAAAGCATGCTGGTCCTTGACTAAATCTCAGGATTTAGACCTAGCAATAGGCAGTCATTTCATCAGTTAAAAGAAATGGTAAACTTAAAGACACCCATCTGAGAAAACCAAGAGACACAGATGTGCTGACATGCCAATAGCCCACAGCACTGACTTTAAAACACAGCATTTTAAGAGAATAACTATCTTGGTTTCAAATGCCTTCTGAAATTCAGAGATGCTTGCTGTTCTGCAAGGGTACTGAAAAAAAACAGCCATTTGACAAAACAACGTATTGTAAAAGTTAAAAAAAGCATACCCTTTTCCCCGACCCCTATCTTTAAACTACTGCATGCTCAACCTGTCCTCCCCCAGCACTCAAACAACAAATTGTAAACATGCAGGATCACAGGACACATACTTGGCAGCACAGGAGTACTGTATGTGCTTCAGATACTTCAGAATTGGGAGGCAAAAATAAACAGTTGTACAAATTACTGCATCTACAGTTTCTTGGAGCGCAAGCGTCAGGCTCCTGGGAAGTTCCCAGCTGTCTGCTTGGGGGACTCTCCACGTTCCTCAGAAGGAAGTGGTGTCTGCTTCCAGAGCAGGGACAAATCCTGCACCTAGCCTTTCAGTCAGCCCTGGGGCAGCTTCTTTATGCTCTTTTCAGCTATAAGGTGTTAAAGCATTACATTTTCCTCACCTTTCTTCCTCCACCATGGCCCTTCTTGGATGGAATATGAGAGTTCTTTAAATTCAATGTTTACAGCTGGTCTGCGTGGCAGGTAGGAGAAACGATGAGCTTCTGTCAGAGTATTGTCCACCTTTTTTAAGTGTCCATTCATCAGTCGAACGTCTTGGTTATCTGTGCCATTGGAGACCACCTCATCCACCGAAACGCACACTGACTTCGGCTCGGCCATCGTGCAGGCAGAACTGCTGGCGTTCTAGAGGGAAAAAGTTGGAGAAAGGACAAAGTTCACAGACTTCCCCCTAGGAACACATTTCAAAACCTTCTGCATGAGAAGAGTTATTATCTAAAATAAAATCCAAGCACAGAGTCCAGCACAGAAATGTGTTGAAAGGTGAAAGAGGGAAAAATAATCTTTTGTTTGTTCTGCCAGTGTCTTGATAGGAGAGGTAAAAGAGAAATTGTCGCACACAAAGAGCGGTTCCTTTCGCACCACTTTCCTCTCAGTGGGTATATACAGCACATCAGTACCTAACTTCAGAACAGAATGGCTCTTGCACCAGAATAATACAGCAGAAGAATACAATTTCTAAGTACAGTCACAGTGTATTCAGTTTCTCATTCCCTCCAAGAATTAGGCTCTAGTTGCCCTGATTCCAAGGCTTGTATTAGGACAGAGCTGAAGGGGGAAGGGAGCTAGCTGAACAATTGTTTACGCAGACATGTCAGAAGACAGCCTCTCAAAAAGTCCAAGAGCTCTTACGCCTTTAGATCAGAAGATACTTCCGTAAATGTGAAATCTCACAAGTTACACTTCTGCAAATTTTGAAATGTACTGTTTTCTGCTTTATCTGCTCCGGCAGCAATAGTTCTGGAGACTGAGACCTGCAGCAGTACAACTTCTTTTCTAGAGGTTTGTTAGGAAAGCACAGCGATTTCCATCCAAAATCCTTCCTTGCTTGACAGTGATCCCTAATGGAAATCTTATCAGCTACATAAACATACTAAACCCTGCTCAGTACAGCACTGCTGACACTGCAAGGTCAATGCTCTCTGCTCACAGCCATGCCTCCTACCATGCTTTGCCCAGTGTAGTACCCAGTGCAATTCCACTTGGCTTTTTTTGGATGGAGGCTCTTTCCCCTCCTCTCCTGACTGTGACAGCAGCTTGCTGTCTGCCTTTCCCTTCTTTTTTATTTATGCACACAAAATCTGAACTTTTTCGATTCCTTTTACCTTCACAGGCACCTTGGACCAGTATCGACAGGATATGTCCAAGGCCTAAACGAAAACAACCATGAATCTTCTTCAGCTAAACAGAATTTTAAACAGTTCGGAGGACATCCTTTGTCATCTGTTGTTTGGAGTATGCCATAAGCAGCACCTAACATCTGCACAGTTGTCTATAATAAAATCTTATATTTTTAATGCAGATCTGCACCAGAAACTAATTCTGTAGGTAACATATGCCAGGCTTTCCATCCTGTCACCCATGTCCAACAACCTACATGTCTCCAAAAGATACCCACTGAAAAGCAGATCTGCTGTACCTCTGTCCAAGGCACCAGCGTTGAACACTCTCAAATAAGGAGCTGTAGGTCGTGACACTGTTTCTCCCTTCTCACTCTCCAGTGCAACTAAGTCACACTGCCTCCAAAATCATCCTCTGTCATGGGGAGTGGTCTCCCTATGTATGTGCTTTTCAGGTCAGTTACTTCTGATGAAAAACCCTAAAATACAGTCCTTCAAAACCAGTGGTTACCAAGCGTCTTCCAGTTCTTCCTGCACAAGCACATAGCTCTGGATGTGAAAATCTGCTCTGCTTACCACATTTTCTCAAGCAAGAGATTTTAATCATGGTCTCAAGTTGCTCAGAGGTCAAGTACCCAGTAGCAGTTACTCCCAATTTCTTAAGCAGATGACTGTAATAGCAGGTAATTTGAACATAACAAGCGTAATGTGAAACACCTTAGACCTGAACAGTTAAAGAACGGGGACCTCCTTCTTCCCTTAAAAAATTAACAGAAGGTGATTTGATAATGTTCCTAAATGTTTTCAAGGCTTACTTTGGCACTCTCAAAGTCATTGGTTCACAGAAACTACCGAGCAGCTTCACGTGCCAGAGGGCATATCCAAAAACTACCAATGAGCAGGTCACCATCGCTATTCAAGGGACAGTCAGGGCTTCTCCGGTTTAGATGGTTTCAAAAAGAAACATCCTTTGGATGAGCTCCTTGCGGTATGACTTAATCAGCCAAAAGTAGGAGGCCAGAGACTTTTGTTCCTGGGACATAAGCAAAGCATGTCAGTCACCCGGCCGACTGAAACGCCTCTCCTCAGCAGACCGTGACACAGCCCTGGGTCAGACGCCAGCCTCACCGGGGTCCCCTCACTGGGGTGAGGATGTCCCCTGCCAGCTGGGTGACTGAAATCCTGTGGGGTCTTTGCTTGAAATTCCCCACCAGGTGGGCAGTTCTGGTGGCTCGTACAGCCGCCAGCCCGTATAAAGTGGCACCAGAGAGCGCCTGAGGGGTTTCACGGATCTACGAGCACAAGCCGTGTGCTTCTCCACTGATGTATGCGTGCAGCCTTGTCTTTCGCACCGGTGTCCACCTCAAACACACCTATGGGGCTTACACCTCGGCCGATTTCACACAGTTTTATTCCCCGGCTTGCCGTGTGGGGCTGAACTGCCTGCTGCTGTTTACCCCACACCGCGATGCTCCCTCACACCCTGCGCCCTTTCCCCCAAGCAACTTCCCCACACCATCCCTTCCTCCTCCCGCAGCCTGCCTGCCTTTCACCCAAGCTTTTACGCCAGAAATAGAGGTTACGGTCCCCCCCGGTAAATCCGTTTCGAGAAAGCACCGGCGGCGGGGCAGGGAGCGTGCTGCCACAACCCCCTAATCCCAGCAGCAGCTCAAGCCGGGAGGTTACTGCCGGTCAAGCACCGCCACCGGGCACCGGGCACCGGGAACCATCACCGGGCACCCCCGGGCACCCCCAGCCGCCCACCCTGCCCTCACGGAGCCCCACGGAGCCCTCCTTTCCCCCCTCGTCCCGGCCGCGAAGGAAGGGCGAGCAGGGCGCCCTTACCAGAGCGGTGCCCAGGGAGAAAGCCGCCATCAGGCATGCCATGTGCCCCGCTGCTGCTGCTGCTGCTGCTGCTGGCGGCGGCTCCCGCTCCGCCAGCACCGTGCCGAGCCCTCGGGTGTCGCCTCCCCGGCCGGCTCGGCGGCGGAGAGGATGGAGGGAGGGAGGGAAGGATGGAGGGAGGGCGGCTCCGCCGAGATGGGGGCCGCCCCGCCGCGTTAAACGCGGCCCCGCCCGCCGCCATCGCGCTGAGGGGATGAGGGGAGCGGGGCGGCCGCCATGTGGCGGGGCAGGGGGGGCCCTGCCGTGGGCAAGGTGGCTTGCTCGTGAGCTCCCGGAGGGACCGGGGATGACAAAAATCTCCTCTCTTGGCCCTAGGACTTCTGTGTGATTTGTAAACTGAGCAAGCTGTTTGGGTGCAGGCTCTGAGAAAACAGAAGGTTGTAACCAAGTTTTCTTCTCTCATCGTTTTCTCCTCAAGTCTAAGACCTACATTGCAGCAATGGTGGGGCCAGAACAACGTATCACAGAACCATCTAGGTTGGAGGAGACCTCCAAGATCACCTCGTCCAACCTCTGACCTAACACTAACAAGCCCTCCACTAAACCATACCTCTAAGCTCTACATCTAAATGTCTTTTAAAGACCTCCAGGGATGGTGACTCAACCACTTCCCTAGGCAGCCTATTCCAGTGCCTAACAAGCCTATCAGTAAATAAGTTCTTCCTAATATCCAACCTAAACTTCCCCTGGCACAACTTTAGCCCATTCCCCCTCGTCCTGTCACCAGGCACGTGGGAGAATAGACCAACCCCCACCTCGCTACAGCCTCCTTTAAGGTACTTGTAGAGTGCGATAAGGTTGTCCCTGAGCCTTCTCTTGCTCATTAAGTGCAATGGATGCTGTTAGGAGTTGCATTGGCACTCCTGCAATGAGTATAGATCCATAGCTAGATTTCAAGTCAGTTTAATTAGCCTCGCTACCCAGTGGCAGGAAGCTCTGCCCAGGCACTTCACCATGCCAAGAAGCTGAATGCTGAAACATCAACCAACCTTCTCCAGGGCCTCTGAAGTGTGCCCACTGGGCCTGTTTTCCATATGCTAAGGGACTCCCTTTCCTCAGGGAGCATTAGAAGGAATATATGGGTAGATAAATCATAGCAAGGATCTGAGAAAGAGATTCAAAACGTCTACAGAACATTTTATACATGAATTCATTACCCCTGAGGAGTCTGCTAAAGGGAGCTTGCCATAATGCTTGGCACTCACGTAGCATTGTACAGATAGCAAGGTAATAATCCTCACAAAGCCCCTGAAAGACTGGAAAGTATTTTATCCTTCTTGAGCTGTGAGGAGATAGATGCTTAGCACAGGCCACCCAGTGTGGCAGGGCCAGGAGATGGATGATCAAAGAAGAGCACAAGCACAAGGCTAGTGTGTGTCAGATGTCTCCTTGATACTCTGCCAACCCACAGACATTCTGGGCTCAAGGACTTCCTGACATATAGCTGTCACTCCTGAATGTGCTAATAAACTTCAGTAGATGTCTCTTAACATGAACTACACCAGGTTTCCCCTTGAACAGCCATGATCTCTTACATCCACTACATCTTGTTGCCGAGGAGTAGAGCATTGAGACTCACTGCTCTTCACCTTGGATTCAGTCACCAGATATTGCAGAAAACCATTTACTTGTTACTCATGTAGTGGGGAAAAAATCTCTACCTGTTGTGGAGTACCAGACAAAACACAGATAGGCCCGTCCAGAAGTCTTCACCGGAGACCTGAACTGTGTTTGAGAAGAAATAAAATTAACACTAATTTTTGAAATAAAGAGAAATTATGAACTATTGTTCCAGTGAGGGTCCAGGGTTTTACTTTACTTGATTGGGAACACATATCCATAGCATCTAAAATTTATTCAAACTTGATTTCCTCTATTTTCCCTTAAGCTGAATTATCTCCCACAATACCTGAAAAGGGCTGTGAAATGCTACATTTAGGGCACTTATGGGGTTAAACAAACTGCTTAAAGACGTCAGATGTTTTAACTGCCACGTAGAGGGAGACGAAGAGAAGGTGCATGAAATATCCTCATCTTAGTGCACATGCGATACAGACCCAGCACAATGCTTGCTCTCCTCTGTTTCTCATCTGTTTCAACTTCTTAAAGGCTTGGGAAGAAGCAAGATAAAAAGAAAGAAGGCTGTAACGCAACGTTACAGTAAAGCACAGTTGACAGTGCTGAAATCTGCTGCACAAACAAAAGTTTTAGCTCAGGCTGTAAGCAGCTTATGGTACTAAGGACTGAACTGTGCCTTTCACAAAAGGGTCCCGCAGAGAAAGGCACGTGTAGCTTGCCAGCCTTGGGACTGGCCATGCTGCCACTTGGGCCACCCCAGCATGGCCAGACAGGTCGCATTATTTCATATGAGGTGGCAAGGAGACACAAACCCTCCTCAGGTGAGGCATGGGATGAAAACAACGTAGGGCTCAGACCTGCAGCCTTTACTCAAGCACCACTCCTGTTACTGCCCACAGGGCTTTAGCCTGAGCACGAGTACACAATCCCATCGCAGGGAATTATTTTTTCACAGTGGCTGCTGGATCAGTATCTAACAGAGCTTCTTGTAAAACACTGAGACGTAAAAACAGGTTTCACAGAAACTAAATTCTACTTACCAACTAAATTTGGTATCTATTTTGATATCACACGGGGAAAAAAAATGATTACATAAGACTGCTAAAAATAGCAGTCTCCTGCATTCCTACATTCCCTCATTAACTCTTCCATTAACTTTACAGGTGATCCCCTGGTCCCTGCAGACAAAAAAATACCAAGCATACAACTCTGAGAAGAAAAAAGACACACATTGAGAGAGAGGGAGAGAGAGAGTAAAAAAATCCAGGACAAAAAAAAAAAAAAAAAAAAAAAGCAGCTACAGATGAAGGTGAGGACAAGCAGGCAGGGACAAAACTCTCACTCCTAAAATAGACGAGGAAACAGTAGTAGCTTCCAGGCTTTACAGCAGGGTAAGCATTACAGGCGGTGGATTGGTGCAACCCACAGGAAAGAAAAAGGACAGCACAAGAAGAAATGAGCTGGGAAGGGCAGGCCAAAGTGGAAGCATACGAGCAGCAGGAGAGGGCAGATCTACAGCACACTCACAGGAGTATTTTCAGTGTATTATAGATAGCTCTGGTGTCTCTGTGCAAGAACTAGTTCACATGGAGAAGCAGTACAGCCTGGGGGAACACAGCGGCCAGCATGGATGTAGCTGCTAAGATACAACATGTAGGAAAAGTTCAACCGAGAAATGTGGAACAGGCAGAGGAGAAAAAGAAAGTGTAAAATGCAAAAGGCAAAATATTTCACAAGTTTTCATTTTTAAAAAATTCCTTGACTTTAACAATTTGCAACCTGTTGATTTTAAGTGGTTTGGCCAGAGTGTAAGGAACTCTGAGGAAAAGACTTAGGGAGTTTTTGAGAACTTTTTCAGATTTTTGTTTGTTTTAATATGTATTGGAGAAAAAACATTTGGGATTTTCCTTTTAGAACTGTTTCTAAATGTACCTAAAAATCAAAGGATCTGCGAGCACAAAGAAACATATCCCAATGTAAAATGCTCACACAACTATTGACCCAAATTAAAACCCAATAACAACGGTTTATCCCAGACAGAGTGTCACTTTGCCACTTCAAAATATGCATTGCTTTGGATGGAATTATGCTTCCTCTCTTCCTGTGCCCTGCCCCAAATGTTCTGGTAGGTCTAGTGAAATATGAGTGGAAAGAATATCAGTAGGTTTGAGCAACCTGAAGATGAAGTTGAGAAAAAGCTTATGGTCCAATTCTGAGAAAGGCTGAGGGCCTGGATTTCTGGAAGCTAGGAACCGGGAGTCTTCACTATGCTGTCAGTGAACCTGGGATGCAAAATATAGTATAATAGGGTAAAAAAAAAAAAAAAAAAAAAAAAAAAGTCACACTGGAAGGAAGTTATATGAACTAAAGAGATAATTTTCTATTTAAGTTTCCATGTGATAAGACTTGGAAGACATCAACACATGTATTACTTTCAGATGATAAATCAAGCAAAACACCAGTGACATAATGAGTTTTCCTATAACGCTAAGAAATTAGTAGGAGCTCTACAGCGAGTATCCAACTAAAAAGTTCCAGTACTTTTTTGGAAGTGAGCTGGAAGAAGGATCTTACAAAAACAGAGTAAAGCCATGACCTAGACCAGATTTTTTCTTTTCCCTTTCTGTTGTTTATCTTTCCTATTTAGTGGAACATCGTCATAAACCCTCTCATTTTTTTCTCATGTCTTTTTGTAAATGACATTAATACTTCCCTATCTATACTGGAAATACTCACATAATGCTATTTGGGAAGAATGCAGTCAGTCAGTTTAAACAGATCTTCCTTCAGATCTGTTTAATATTGAAGAACATAATCAGTCATTCCTTTCATGTTAGGTATACTCTGTATAATGGGTGGGATTTGTCTCTAATTTTAGCTGCCTAGAAAATTGGTATCTAAGCTAGTCATGCAGACTCTTTCAGTCAGTGGAGAGAAATGGCATCCCCAAAGGAAAATTCAGTCTTTCCTTCTTAAATATTTGCCTTGATTTGGGATTAATTGGCTTCCAGATCCATCTTGGCTTCCCAGTCAACTGGGAAAGGCTCCAGACACCTAACCTGGAATAGCCATGGCCAGTGCTATAGAGATGGATGCTGTGTTCTTAGTCCTCTTTTGTCTTCAACTAATATTTCCAGGAATAACAAATGAAACTTCATACGTTTGTTGTACGTGAGGTTTTATTCCTGTTTTTCTATCTGAGTACTCCAACATCCTTCTTCTGAAATTCAAGGGCAACAGATTCAAGAGCAGAACACCAGCTTATTTCTTAACATTTCCAGTTGAAATTCATTTCTGTGTCTGTTTCTACAGTCTATTGTGCTGATGGAATCAGTAGGGCATTCAGCACTTGCTTTTGTTTGTCTGAGCTTTTTCTTTCAAGCAAACTGAGGTGAACACTGGGAAAAAAGTAACACTGAGAGCAACGGATTAGCTCAGCCCTGCAGAAGACGGTGATCCATTCCTCTGCATCTAAGTAGCCCGCAGCTACCACAGCCATTTCATCCCAAGACATGCTAGGAGGGAACAAGAAAGCACATCGTCATTCTTCCTGCTCCAACAAATAGTTATCTTGTCAGAGACTGAGCATAATTTATATGAACTCAGTGCTTTCAGTTGATGTCATCATAGTACACTCCTGTAGTTTTCATGAGAGGAGAAATAGCAAAATGTCTCCCACACATCATGCTGGAAGCAGATAAGGGCCGAATACCTCTAGGGAAAAAGTTCCCAGACATATCTTTGCAACCCTACAGTGCTGCTCTACATGCCAGTTCTCCTCAGAAAGGAAATGGGATAAGAGGTGGAATTGCCTACCTTTAGGGTCAGGCAGCACAGACCATAGGTAGCCTCAGGGTTTGAGCACTAGGGAGGAGCAAGTGACAGTACTCACGCAGTAATGGCCATGGGGAGAAACTTCAGCAACACTGTCGTGAGCAGATTGGGTGAAAATAATATTCTCACAGCCTGATGAAAAGGCTGCAGACTCAATTCACAAGGCAACTCGGCAATTAGGCATGGCACAAGTCTTCTGAAACTCCTTTTCTCCAGCTTAAGCTCCCTGTACCATGCCTAAAGAGAGCGTGGGGCACCTGGGAAAGGCATGCACAGAAGTCAGCAGTAAACGCTAGACAAAAGGAAATGCCAAGGAAAGACGCATGCCTGGAGGACTTGGATTAGTCTCTGAAAGCTGTTTCCAAAGGGGATTCTCAGCCATGGTACTGCCTCGTGTTTGTCTGACAGAAAGCTCCAACCAGCGCCTATCCCACTACACCCAATTATCCTGCTGCTGCGCCTTCATCTTGGTGCTGAAAAGCAAATCTCACATTCAGCCTCTGCTTAGTTTCAAGAAAGGTTACGGACAGGCCTGTGGGACTGGACGAGGTCTGAGTCACTTAAATAAGTGTTCTCCAGGGAAAGCAGTAGGTGTCCCTCCCACTGCTGTTGTTCTGCTTTGAAAATGTTGCTAAACACTAACTGAGTGCCATCCTCCCCTTTGCTTCCAGTGTGAAGTGGAAAAAACTTCAAGAAGTCAGGGCTTTCACCCCAGAGCATACATATAGAGCTTTTCTACAAAGGACAGGAGACTCAGATTCAAACTCCCTGCTCTAGGTTAGGTGGAGCAGATGGGGTGCCTGATAGAAAAACACTTCAGCCATGGACATCCTAAGGAGACACAGTCCTTTTCCCAGCCCTGTCAGCCTCACCTGGTTTTGTACATGCTTGGCAGCAGAAGCACAGGAGATTTGGGGTTGCAGACTCTTCCTGAGACACACGAGACTCAGCAGACAAATATTAATTATTCTGCAAGGCCATGGCACCTGGCACATCTCAAAGATCATTTAATAAGTGACATAAAGCTCCCTCCCTTATCAATGGAAAAGTATACATTTATTTCCTGCAGAACTGAAGTCCCTGGGAGATAATAAGCATGATTGCCAGGCTACAAAACCAGGCTGTTGGAGTCTCAGCCTCATGGAGAAGTTGCAAGTTCTGCTGTAGTGAAAGGGAAAGGAATGGAAGGGAAGGGAAGGGAAGGGAAGGGAAGGGAAGGGAAGGGAAGGGAAGGGAAGGGAAGGGAAGGGAAGGGAAGGGAAGGGAAGGGAAGGGAAGGGAAGGGAAGGGAAGGGAAGGGAAGGGAAGGGAAGGGAAGGGAAGGGAAGGGAAGGGAAGGGAAGGGAAGGGAAGGGAAATGGAAGGAAGGAAGGAAGGAAGGAAGGAAGGAAGGAAGGAAGGAAGGAAGGAAGGAAGGAAGGAAGGAAGGAAGGAAGAGAAAGAGAGAGAGAGAGAAAGAGAGAAAGAAGAGAGAGAGAGAGAGAGAGAGAGAAAGAGAAAGAGAGAAAGAGAGAAAAAGAGAGAGAGAGAGAGAGAGAGAGAGAGAAAGAAAGAAAGAAAGAAAGAAAGAAAGAAAGAAAGAAAGAAAGAAAGAAAGAAAGAAAGAAAGAAAGAAAGAAAGAAAGAGAAAGAAAGAAAAACACCTCAAAACCCATGACGTATTGAGAAAGTTATCCCACTCACTCCCAGTAGCCCACGTGAGACTGACAGGGGAACAAAGAGCCAGAGCACTTATATCATCCACCTACCAGGATGGTAGAAGAAAGGAGCATAGCAGGAGCTGGGAAGCTTAGTACAAGTTTATTTGCTTGCTACATGCACTTGGCAATGCTTTTGTCCAAGATTACGTCTCAGAACAAGACAGGCACGTGAGGCATTCGCTCTGCAAGAGGTGCCTGATCTCTGGGAAGCCTCCCAGGGAAGCAGAGCTGTCATTACCTGTAAGGCAGCCAAACTGCAGGCCCTGAACTACACTCAGCTTTGTCATGGTTAGCAGAGAGAGCCTGTGTCAGTTTAGAGAAACGAGCTCTTTGGAGTCCCTGGCAGAGCTGACTGAGCCTCGAGGATGGTGCACTTGGGGACCCACAGATAATTTGTCACCGTCACAGACCTCACGGCCATAGCATTCAGTAGTGGTCATCCCACAGGCTTGACATGAAAGCCTTTCATGATGAGCATTTGCTAATTCACTGATAGACTGATAAACGTCAAACTAAGTGGCTGTATCTGCTGGTCTGACCCCTTGTCCATCACCAGTCCTTCAGCCACACTCGGTAACCCTGTATGGGGACAGCAATGTTCAGCTGCCTTCTGGACAAGCGCTCTGGTTTGATTTGAAGGTATGAAATCAAAGAAGGAGAAGGTTATCTTTTATAGTTTATTCCACCATTTTGGCATTTGCTGTAAAATAATTTGTACAGTATTTGTGTGTCTACCACGGTTTCAAGCTGTTTGCTTACATGTGTAATTAATCAGGTTAAAAAAACCTTTACAGTTTCTTATTTTTCCCTCCCTGATCCCCAAAAGATGGATATTTAGAAATTATAAGTTGCATCCAATCTTCTTTTTGATCAGTTAAACAGACTGAACTCTTTAGAGCTCTGTGTGAGGCAGTTTCTCCAGCTATCTAATCTTTGGGGTGCTTTTTTACACCTTTTCAGCATCTCTTTAAAACAGCCGATGCCAAAACTTTCAGCATTCCAGCGGCAATCTCACTAATGCGATACCCAGAGGTAGCGTTACCTCACGGCCCTGTTCATGCACTGCTAATCCAAGCATCCTGTTAACCTTTTTTGGCCACAGCATAACTGTGGGAGATTATGCTGCTTTGCTTATCCTTTGATTACCAAATCCTTTTCTGAGTCCATTCCTGTTGGGATGCAGCATCCTATCCTGTGGGCATGGCCTTCTTTCTTTATTCCTAAAAGTGCATCTGTGCAGCCAGCTACTGAAATGCATTTCACTGAAATGGGCCAAGCTTATCAAG
Source organism: Aythya fuligula (assembly GCF_009819795.1). NCBI lineage: Eukaryota > Metazoa > Chordata > Aves > Anseriformes > Anatidae > Aythya > Aythya fuligula. The sequence continues at coordinate 114,929,938 of NC_045559.1, read as the reverse complement.
AAGCCAAGATCGTTGCGTGCAACAGTCCTAGCCTCTTTGTTTACCATTCTGCATAAGTCACACACCTTAATCAGTAAAGGAGTTATATTTACTTCCGAATCACTGATGCAAATATTTAATCACTTCAAGCCTACCACCAGAGGAATCTTAATCAAAACATATCCATTAGAAGTTTCTCCAGTGATAACTGCCTTAAGGTATGTTAGTTTACCAGTTGGTAAACTATTTTGCTTATTTTTTGATACTGTCCAGTACTGGACAGGTTCTCATAAGACACCAAGTTAAACCTCACAAGAAAGTAGCTGCGTTATGTGTGAGCGTGCTTATATTGTCATAAATCATTGTGATGCCTGCTCATAAAAAAAGGGAGCCACGTTCTGTCTAGGGCAGGCTCCGAAAAGGGCAGTATTATCAATGTGTAGTGTTATGTATTATGGTTGATGGCATAGATCATTATTAAAGCCATTAAATCTTTTTTTTTTTTTTTTGCCTCAAGCTGCTGTCACACTCCCAAACCCAGTCTAGCCATTGCTCTGGCCTTTTTTTAAATTCTGGTGCAATATTTTTAAGAATAATGAAATTTCTTCAGGATTCCGAGTTTTGAACGACTTCATAAAAGTTCTCTAATGAGATATTTTATACATTCATGTAAACGAATGTAAACTGTCCAGGCCAGTGATTTAAAAGTTTAGTGCCAGCAAGTGCTGTGTAGCATCTCGCTCCACCCTAAGGGCCTGGAAAGCACTTCTTTGAACTTAGTGACTTACTCATGCCATGCAGCTCCTTTCTGAACACTAAACGGAAATATTTGTTAAATTACTCTGCTGTTTTCTGCAGTGTTTTCAGGCGTGTCAGGTTCATAGCAGTCCCTGTGTTAGGCACAGTGCTTTAAACATTACCAAACTGGTAACTGTAGATCTGCAGCAATGGTTCACTACTGGTGCTTCTCCCATGTTAAAAACTACTTTTATTTCCATCGAGCTGCACTCTGCATGAACAGTAAACATCCCTCTATTTATTTTTTTTTTTCTTCTTCTTTTCTTCCTTTTCTGAATTAAATTATTCAGATCTGCTTTCCACATCATCTGTGCACGCACTGTGGACATCTGGAGCTTCCAGATGTAGAGCAGCCTTGGTGAGAAGTTCCTTGCAACCACACACACACATGCCCCTGGTATAACTGGTGCTCAGTGGCAGAAGGATGTGTCATTAGGGGCAGGACCACATGCCCGAACACCCTGCACTGACATTGCAATTCCTTGAACTCAGATCACTGTTCTGAGAAGGAGAAGACGGGCAGGAGGGATGTGACAAGGTAACCCCACATCTGATGAAAATGCCTGATGAAAATTGAGCATCCTTTCGTTGAAGATGTCCCTCCAGGATTGTGGCAGCCTAGCAGCTTTTTGTTGGGAAAGGAAGGTGAGGAGAAGAGAGGGAAAGAAGGAGCCCACAGACAAGTCATGGAAGGAAGCTTTCACTTCCCAGCTCCCGCCAGCCTGGCTGGTGCGGTGGATTGAAGGCCAGCACCTGCAGCCTTCCCAGCCAGAGCCTGAGCAGGCTGACAGGAAAACAAGCAGGTTCCTGCAGAGCTGTTTGACTCTGGCAGTTTTCCAGTGTAATGCTTTTGGACTGAAAAAATGACAAGCAATTTTGTACTTTGAGTCTGTGTCAAAGGTAATTCCAAAATTGAATAGCCATTTCACTCTTTGTTAAGCCCCTCAACTCCCCCACCTCTCTTAAGAGCCAAGAAATCAACTAAAATAAAAAAGAAATCACTAAATATTGTGCTTGTAACCTTAATGAAAGAATGACTAATTAAAGTCATCATGAAATAATTACATACTGCATTGTATGACATAAAGAATGAAAAGGGAGACTGTTCCCAGCTACCCATGGAGACATCATTTAATAAAAAGGAATGAGACAATTGCAATACAGGCTGTAGGACAAAGCAGGAAACCCTATTTCCTCATATTTAAGATACCGATCACTTCTGACATTGCACAAGCGAAATAAAATCGGATTACCCTTTACAGTGACCCAAGAGCTTCCTTTGCTAGATTTTTTTTTTCAGCAGTGACAGCCTGGCCCTTGTTTTCCTGAGCTGTGAATACACCTTCCATACATTTGCACCACTGGGTAGCAAAAGGCATTAAGGACATCCCAGCAAGTACTGAGCTATCATAGCGAAGCAGGTACCAGGTATTAGCATGAGACTGAACAACTCGAGGCAAATGGAGAATTCAAGCATGGCATAAGCTGGAAGCTCTCTCTCTCCTCTAAATAGGACTTTCAGCACTTTCTGCAAGAATAAAGGCAATTGTCCACAGAGCACTGTGACCACACTCGTTATTAATGGCAGGTCAACCTCAAGGCTCCCTGACCATAAAAAATATGAAAGAAGGGGCGGAGGGGTTTATCCAGTTTCCATTATGCTATCGGATGAGACATCCGCTGCTGCCAGCTTGCTGGTCTGAGGCAGGCGGGTTGCTAGCAGCCAGAATCAGAGCAGGCGTCTCCTGCCAGGCTTACACAGCAATAGCACGTCCCTGCTTCCTCGCCTCTCTGAGAGCCCCGTGCAGTAGGCAAAATGAGTTTGCAAGGCAGGGTGGTGATTTGTCATGAAGAGGGGTGAAGCGGCCACAATTCTCCTTTACCAGTTTCCTTAGCTCTGTCAGTACACGCTGACAAGTCCTGGATTTACGACTAAAGGAGTTTTCAGCTTGTCCTTGCTGTAATCTTATTTATTTATTTATTTATTTATTTATTTATTTATTTTTCCTGTCTTCCCCAGTGCTCCTGCATGATCCACATATGCACATACTTTCTTTAGGCCCTGGTCGTTGCTGATACACATGGCCTGGCTGCAGCTCTAGATGCAGGACACATAGGCTGGGGGGCACAGCGATGGAGACGAGGGCATGTGCAGTAATGCCCTGGTGCCTCTGCACATCTTCTCCAGCACAGGTGTGTCGGGGTCAGGATGAATCCTGATGGGCATGGTGAGAGGGGTATGGGACAGAAAGACATGAGGGATGTACATCCTATCCCACCTGTCTTTCTTCAAAGCCCAAGCCTTCTCAGTAAGCCCTCCATCCTGGTTGCACTTGAAGAGGAGAAGGAAGGAAAACAGACCTGTGGGCCATTACTGGCTAAATCCTGCAGCAGAGTAAAAAAAGTCTTGTGCCAGTGGTGCCTCTTAGAGCTGCAGGCTCCCAGTCAGACGCTGCTGTGGCTGAACTCCCCAAGCCTTCAAAAAATTGCTGTTCTCTCTCCATCACCCAATATAGGCCCTGCCCAGGCCTATACCACCACAGACCTGCTAACCCAGCCCACCAGGTGCTGGCATGATGGGCAAGGCTGGGACCTTCCTTCTGCTGAGGCATGCAAGCTGGGGAGGGGTTTCCTCTGAGACCTGCCACTGTCTCCTAATGTAGAGGTCCATGAGTTAGTGTTGGTCTAGTTTCTCTTCACAGTCAGTGGAGACAAAGAGCCATTTCTGGGTGGTTTCAGCTCATCTAAAACAGACGCCTAAAACAAGGGTGGATGAGACATGTCCCAAAGATGCTCACTTTTCTCTGCTCACCACCACAAAAGCCCTCATACCCGTCACACCACCACACAGCAAATCCCTGCCACCCATTGGGGACATCAGACCCGCTGCCCCTGATCCTGGCAGCTCTTGGGGGAGCTGTGCCCCATGGGTTTACGCACCGGTCAACAGGAGGGAATGAAAAGGATCTTTTCTTTAAACACCGATTAGGGTTTAGAAACCAAAGCACAATATTCAGGCTCTTCTACGTGACACAGAGCAAGTGAACTTACTGATAGCTGGCACTCTGCAGCCATCCATTTCCCTAGACAAGCGGAGTGATTAGCCACATGAAATGACCTTAGTATAATAGTTAAGGAAAATGACACTTGGAATATCAGACATTTTAATTAGCTGAGAGCTAATATTTAATTACATTTTTGATTTGTAGGATTATTTTTTTCTTAAACAGATAATTTGGCCACGCTCTTAAAATTATATCTTTTTAATAGTTATTTACTTAAGGTGCTGACTCAGCGAATCCAATGCAAAAATCCCCATGAGAAACAGCTGTAAAGATCCATTCAGTTCTGTGAGGCTTCTGAATGTGAGAGCAGAAAACAAATTAACATTTTGAACGTACTTGATGTACAATTAACATTTTAATAGGGAGAACAGGATGTTTAATGGTGAAATGAGGCGAACTGAAGTTTAGAGCTGCTATCAGAGCACAGAGACGATGCCTCAACAGAGGTGGCAAAGTTCAGCAATTGCATCAGTCCCTGCCTCAGCCTGCGAGTCCTTCACGTGCTGCTGATATGGCACCTTGCACCAACCCAGAACATACTGAAGTGAGCAGAAGAGTAGAGAGTGGAGGAAGCAAATAAAACCCTTTTTCTTTGAATGTTTTCATGGGTTTCGGGGCCAGGCTTTAAACTGGTATTTAGGCACTCAAGGAGACAGGTAGGATCACACTGTCACCTTCATCTCTTGTTTTTTGGACTGCAATTCCACAGTTTAACTAGTGTAATCTAGTGACTACTTGTGTAAATGGCTCTTCACGCCTGTGATGGCCCGGCCACAGAGTCTTCATCACAGAATGATGAAATGTGTTCATGTCCCAGGTCCCTTTGGCTGGGAGGGGAATACCTGAGACACAGGCAATGGTGTCACGGGTGGGGACAGCAGCTCACCAGGTTGTGCCAGCCACCCTCCCAAATACAGGCTGCACATTTGGCTCTGCTGGGGATATGCTAGCCTTTAGACAACAGACTTACAAAAATTGCAGGTGGCATCTCCCGCTGTGCAGAGGGCTACCAGGGAAGTGCCACCCACCACCCACTCCCACTCTGGGCATCAACTTTGTGTCCTTTCACTGCTGTTCCTCCGGTGTTTGTGGGGCTCAGCACGGGCAGCTCAGCCTCTCCGAACTGCCTGCTCAGCACATCTGCACATCGGCACCGGGGAGTGGAGAAAAGGAGAGCCTGCATGCAATAATCCTGTAATTCTTGGAAGATTTGACGGGTGCAGGGAGCACCATCTGGTGGGCACGGCTGCACAGTGCAGCATTTCCTCGGTTTCTCCACGAATAGAGTTTTCTGTCCAGGTCTAATCAATGTATTTGATTTTGTATGTTTTTTAGAAGTGCAGATGTAGTGTTATGCTCATCCAGTCTCAAAAACAAGCAATAAACACTTTTTTTTTTTTTTTTTTTTTTTTTTTTTTTTTTTATGAAGTTGGAAGTTTCTTTATTGAAGTAGGAGAAGGGATAATTGCCACTAAAGTAACTTTGAAGTTGGTCCCCCCCGTTCCCTTTTTTCATTAACCTCGGATTTTTTTTACATTGTTTGCTTGACCGTGCACATCTGCCGTGGAATCACACAGCTACACCGACACACTGCAACAACTGGAAACAAACTGGAAGAACACAGAACTGCAGAAAAAAAAACATAAGCTGGACTTGGCTAAAGTAACCTCAGTGACTACGTAGGCAATAAATTAGTTCTGTGGAAGGACCAAGACCTCCTAAAAGGATCATGATCTTTTTAGAATCCCACCTAACCTGCATCACTGCTGTCAGCAAAGGATCACTGCAAGCTTAGAAAAGGGTATTTTCCACACAGGTAAAGAAAGCTCTTATTTCTATGTATTTCATATATCACTACACATTCTAGCGTAATTTCACTTATATCTGACCATGCAAAGTTCAGCTCTCCCCCTGCTGGCAAGAGCTACTGAAGAGAGGCGTGACTGAGGCCGCACAGCACAAAGCAGCTTCAGCTGCTCAGGGCAAACTTTTAACCGAGGCTAATACCACCCACCATAGGATAAGACCCACCAAAGAGAGAGAGAGATGGCCTTCTACCTGCAAGCTGTTGTGGATGGAATACTGGGTTCGGTGGGCCTCATCTTCTAAGCCAACATAGCAGATCTCACACAGGAAGCTGAAATAAATCTCCAGATACTTGCAGTACTGACACCCATGGGAAAAATACCATGTCATGAGCCTCTTTAGAGGCCAGAGGGCAAATGCTGCTGAAAAGGGGAGCATCCAAATCTTGCAACTGTTGTAAAAAAGTGTAGCATCTTGATGGTTGTGGTGAACCTTCTCTAATTCTCTCATTTGAATGCCACTCCAAAAACTTCAGAGGGCACAACTTACAGAGGTTCACATGAGTAAAACATGTATTATCATTATCTGGGTACATTTCTTCTATATCTACAAAAAAAAGGTGTGATACATTAAGCGATGGTTGGTGTGTGCTGGGGCAGTGTTCTATTTTCATCTTTCCACTAACATATTTCATGATGTCCTACAACGTTTGATTTCTAACACTGTTAAGTTTTCACTCATGAACAGGAACACGTCTCACTAGAGCAGGCTGCCCAAAGCCCCATCCAGCCTGGCCTTGAGCACCTCCAGGGATGGGGCACCCACAGCTTCTCTGGGCAGCCTGTGCCCGTGCCTCACCACCCTGACTTCATCAAAGTGAAGTAATAAGAGGACTTAGCTGCTTGTGCCAGCCAGCCTTCAGTGAGACATGAGGCAGGAGAGCCCCAGGGCCAAGAATGGTGCTACATCCCAGAAGATGATGGCCCCAGTAACCTCTGTTAGGGTTAACCAGGCTGCCCAGCAGCCTTCACAGCAGCCCTACTGTCAGTCACATGAGAGATCCCCAGCATGGGAGCTGCATTTGAAATGTTTGGAAATAGAGTGTAACTCCCAAAATAATGTTTAGCCAGGTGTTGTTTAATATAAATTTCTAAGAAGATGAGACCTGTGTGACTGGGCTGACCATCAGCTTACCAGCCGATCTGTCTATCCAGTTGTTTCCCCTCCAAAAATGTTGCAGCTCTTGGTCAAACTTGAAGCTGTGCTGATGCCTCTAAAGACAGGCTCAAGTACACCAAGGTTACTGAAGTTTGGTGAAAATCAAAGGTTTTTAATACTGCTTGTGCTAGGGAAAAGCTCAAGAGCTGTTGATAGTACTGACCACCCTCCCCTCCTGCAGCTAGAAGAGGAGAAAAGAGCAGAAAGAACAGATACTTTCAAAATACAAAATTGTAAAAATAGAGGTTTTATTTGTACAACATTTTTGGAAGAAAAAAAATCATTTAAAATACCACTTTTCTTCAGATATAAATATATTTTTGCAGGAGCAAGTCCCAGAGTTCCATAGTACAACCCTGCTGTACATGGTCTTTAGTTCAACATTATTTGCAAAGACATCTGAAAGGTTTATTAACAATGAGAGATTGCTGCTCAAAGTACACCCCTCAAAAAATAAGGAAAAAAAAGTATTAACATAAGCAAGAGTGTTCATTTGTATTTTCAACACACAGCTCACCAGAGAACCTGTATTTGCTGACAGAATGCATTGTCAAGTGACTGCTCAGTGAGTATAACAGCAAAGCCAGCTATGTTTAAAACCTACAGGAAAGAATTTTAACAAATATTAAGCATACTGAATTTCCATCAGAGCTGGGCCATGCCTTCATACCCCAGATCTAAGCAAAAGGAGAGCCAAGCTGATACTACGTGGAAGGATAAGGGATTACAATTCGTGCAACAACCCTGTTTCACAGATCCCTACAACACAATAAAATAAAATAAAATAAAATAAAAATAAATAAAATAATGCAAAATCCAGCCAGGAGTATAAATCACCAACACAGCCTTGTGTGCAAAGACCCCCTAGGTACACACAGAGCCTTCCCTTCTCAGCCAGCAGTGTCCATTGGCCTCAGACACTGACAGTGCTGCTAAGCCAAGGAGAGAGGAGCATGGCTGGGTGTGACTTCCCTCATCCGGGTGCTGATACAACCTGAACTAAACCAGCCTACATGCAGTGAGGCCAGCACACAGACGGCTTCACCTGTTTGCTTAACCAGGGCCCTTGACAGGATTCATCCAGGTGCCGAGCTGTAGCTCAGGAAAGGAAGTATAAATACCTGGCTGCACCCTGAGGAGAGCAGCGTAACTAGTGTGCCACTGCCCTACTGATGCCCTTTGTGTGCTGATGTCCTCTTCTTGGCATTTCCTTACTCTAAGCCATGCCAACTAAACATAACGTAATCTGAAAAGACAGGGGGCACAAACTATTCAGGGGCATGAGGCAGGGTCTCAGAAGATCACAGGATATTCAGTGCTTCAGCGTGAATGGTGAGCATTGGCATACAGACAAAATACACAGACACGGAGAACTGCTTTGAGATGAAATACATAAATACTACTGAAAATATGTACAGCAATATACTGCCATTTATTATTTGTTCAACGTGTTCCAAGGAGAAAAATACTCCATAGAATAAATAGTCTGTAACCTCATTGGGACTGCAGCTGAGAGCGGTGAAAACAGACAAAGGCTGTTTCTCCCCATTTCTCTAGTACACAGGGTCTCAAGCCATGCCATGCCCTTGGGCTGCTTTTAGTGGACTCCACATTGGGATTATCAGGAGCAAGGCAAAATGGCGCTATGTGACACACACTTGCTCAGCTGTATTTGACAGGCAAAACTAGATGAAGGTTTTGTCTCCCCTCCCCCATCTTTTGGTAACATGTTAAGGCTATAAAATTACTGGTTTCCTATTGAACCACACCTGTATCTAACATGCCATATATTTGTCACGTATGAGCATTTGTTTCTTCACAGCCCAGGAATTAAGAAACCAGCCTTGAATTTAGCAGCCTTTGGATCAGGTGTCTGTTCTCCCAGAGACTCCTACGGTGAGTCCGTATAGCCCAGATCTATCCCCTCTTCCTTTCAGACTCAAAACTAAGCTGTGTTTGCTGAATTGTCCCGGGCTGGCTCATTCTGCTAACTGGAGAGAAAGAGGCATCTTCATATGGTGATAAAAATCTCAGGTGAGGTGAATTACCTTTGGCTAAGTGCATAAAGCTCAACACATCTGGGCTTAGATGTGTAATCAAGTGACATGCTATAGGTATTAGGATCAGTCAGTTTGCTGTGTCACCTAAATATATATATAAGAGAGTACTGAGCAGTTCAGATTCTCTCTTTATAGCCAATGGTTAGGGATCTTTGTAATACTTACAGGGGATCGTCTGAACAGAAGTTTCTCTGTGCCTCAGTCCCCCACACATTCAACGAGGAAAATTCCCCATTCCACACCCAAGAGCAATGTCAAAAGGCTAATTCATCAGAGGTTGTTAGGAGATCAGGAATGGACGTTGAGAAGGAAAGGGCAGAGTTTTCTTAAGTTAACATAAACCATTAACAAAGACAAAAGGATTTTAAGACAAATATATTAATTCCCCCCACCCCACCCCATCCAAAATATGTAAGTCAAACTGGTGGCTAATATTACAAGTGCCTGTAGACAAAATTTCCTAGGAGTTCTTTAGGTTCAACTATGTATTTACCCGATCTTCCCTTCATCCAAATATAAGCTGATATTACCACAAAAATTAGCAGTAATGCAACTCCAAGTAAAACTCCAAGGACAATCACTGCCACTCTCCAGGTGGAACTTTTTTCAGTCGATGACTGAGAAGACAGAGCTGAAAATGTAAAGCATATTACATGTAAGTTAGGTAGAAACAATAAAAAGTAGGCATAAGACAGCCTGGAGACCTGAGTGACAGCTGCATTTCACTTTTGGATAGCTTTGAAGTTTTTGAATAATATCATAACGTTTTTGTATGTAGTAAAGATTTGCTAACTATGAAATTTCATGGATGTCTCTCTCTCTGATGGTCCTTGAGCTCTCTTAGTGACATTCAGTATCAGCAGATCTGTGGATTTGTTTGGTAGAAAGTGTCTGGAAGGTTCTGGGAGAACTCCAGTCTATATCTCAGTAAAAAGTCTCTCTACAGTGTGAAAAAGGAGCGTGAAATGAAGCTGTACATAATGTAACCCTCACAGTACTCCTTATACATGCACAAGCAACTTTGTAAAATTAATTGGGACCTAGTCTGCCATCCATACCTGCACTTCTTACTCCAGGATAAAGGCTCCACATAAAGGCAATGAAAGGCCTGTAGCCCATGTAAGCGTATCTCATCACTCTAGTAAAGATGCATGTAGTAATGGTGGAAAGGCACACAGATTAATAGTGCTAGACTAAAAGTGCTAGCCAGCCTGGTACAAAGAGAGTATATTAACTTAGGTAGAAATGTTGTATGACACCCCCCAGCTCATAGCAGCTCAAGGTAATAAGTGTTTTACCTTATTATCTTTGAGCATGACAAATACTGTATTTTGGATAAATATCCTTCTGCACACTTTCTACTTTCTCTCTCTGCCTCTCGGCAGCTCTGCAGTACTCTGAGTTGGTAAATACACACTGCCTCTGGTCAGGGAAGCAGGTGCCACTGGTTTTTGAGGGCTGTCCATCAGACAAGAAGAAATCCGTACCAGAGAGCAGTATTGCAGATGCCACTAGAGAAGAAATATGGATTCTCCTCATCCCCTTCTCCACCAAAAGCCCATCATTTAGGATCCATTTGGATAGTACAAAAATGACTACACACTATGACAAGAAGCTCTCTTAGCCCTCCTTCTGTGTGATGAGAATCCATCCCTTAAGTCTGGAACTAGGTACATGCATTGGCTCATTAAAATAGCTCTGTAAACTACATGATAGCTGGAATATGTTTTCTGTGAATGTTTAAATATGTTATCTGAAATATGTGAATCTCTTAAAAGGAAGAAGTTAATTTATCAGTTTTTATGCATGGTAGGAGATCTGACTCTAATCCCCACACCATCACAGAAAAGATGTTTTAACATCACTTACATTGTACAGTTACTTCAACTTGGTCACCAAACTTTCTCTTTAATATTTGACTTAGGTATTCCCGCACAACGTTCACATCAACAGGCTCTTGCTTTTGCAGTAGGGAAATAAAATAAGCAATCACACTCCCAGGTCTGAATCCAACCATCACGATATCAAAGTGGTCATCTTTAAGTTTGATGCGCATCTCTCTAACAATCTGTGTAAATGGGAATTGATATTTGTTCCATTGTGTCAGTAAAATGAGCCAGAGCAAGAATTATTGCATACACACATCAGGATATTCACTTTCTGCATTTATCATTTCTTCAGGGCTATCTCTTTGGAATAACAAACAACTGAATAATGACAGTAATTTTTGTCTGTACCACTACAATATTTACAGAAGGAGGATTTGGGAACAATGCAGTCTGTGACTGAAAACACAAAAAAAAAAAAAGACAGATAATGGGAAGCTCTTTGTGCTTATAAGAAAATAATTTTAAATTGCTTCTCATTAAATATTTTAGTTTTCAGTACTAGGTAAGTAATATAATCCTCATCAGACAACATGCTTTGGTCAAGATTGTCCTTGTTGAGCAAGTGATTCATTTGCTGTTTTATCAAGGTGGTATTATCTTTTCTCCTGTCACAACTTTGATTTAATAATTAATCTAAGTGACTGATGCTGCTAATTGAAAAAAAAAATCTTAGCACATTTAAAGTGGGAAAGGAGATTACAGGAACTTACTTCTGTTTTGATACTTTCAGACATTGCTTTGTAGTCTTCACTGTCAGAGTCATAAAGTGTATGATTAAATGTCTGGCTTTTTAACAAAGCACTGCAGGCAAATACTTTGTAATCTGAAAAAATATGTATATTAGGTGAATCTTGAGATATCACTTTATAATTGCTTTATGGACTTCATTATCTCATGTTATCAGCTTATAATACTAATCAATAGAAACAGAAACTAATCAGATAGAAGGAAAGAAGTATATCATGTAAATGTGTCTAATGTACTGGCTTCTGAACCTTCAGAGTTGAATCCTTTTCCTCTTCAAATTTGTCCGCCATCGCAATCCTTATGACTTCTTAGTCATTCCTGCTATAATTTAGGGCACATCCTACTCCCTAATTCAACAGCCATTCTCCCACTGATCTCAGCAGAAGCAAGAACAGTATATTAGATTCTGTAAAACACTTAGTATGTTTCTATCCTCCTGAGTAGGTGGATAAGCCCTAAACCAAAAGAAGTATTCTTTACATAGAAAAGTCCAGTCTAAAAATAGACATGGAAGTTGACACTGAAGTTTGATGAAGGCAGCTTCCTTACCAAAGAAGTGTGAACTTCAGAAGCTATGTGAATTGAGATAACAAAACAGATGATAAAATACTCATGAAAGATACTATATTGTGAAATGATATGCTATATTTATGAACAAATAAATCGTAAAACTTACCTGAGCATATGACATATTTTAAGTCAGGACAGTCACGATTCTGTGATAAGCAAAACCCAGTTCTATTGAAACAGGAAACCGGATCTGTAAAATAAACAACAACAACAACAACAACAACAACAACAACAACAACAAAAAGAGAATTTCCTCTGTGCATGGGTGATTATTGCTAGTAAGAAAATGATGGGTTGAGAATTTAGAACTGCAGACTATAAAAATGGAGCATATCAGAAAAGAGGCAGGTGGTGGGTGGGTAGGTGGTAGTTGAGAACTTCACTGAGATAACACTGAGAACTCTAAGTTCTTATGGAAGATAAAGATACATGTTTTGCTATGTGCTTGTACTACTTGGGTAAGCTGTAGATAGAATTTTCAGAAGTAAAAGTCATTTGCGATTTCATTTGAAAACAATATGCACCAAGGAGACTTGAAACCCCAGAATGCTTATCTAGATTGGCTAATAAGAATTACTTATAATGGTTCAAAATAGCAGTAAAGGCTGGTACTGTGGTTTTTATATGGTTAGCTCATACGGTGCAACTCTAGCTCCCCTCACAGAACTGTGTAATGTAATCCGTAACTCCACATAAAATTCAGATGACTCGGTCTTTATTGGCAAGATGAATCTTTTCAATTGCCTCACAAACATATTTCTAGTAAGGCAGATGGCTTCAGACTACAAAAGGAAGCAGTTTTGTTGTTGTTGTTTAGAAAATAGGGGAGCTAAAAAATGAAAGCCACTGGACTGAAGCATTGAAAAAAAATGGATGAAAATTATGTTGACAATTTCTTGGCTCTGTGTTCCTAAAGCTGATGATAGAAGGGAAGTCTATAAGATGGGACCTCACAGTTAACTGCTAGAATAATAGCCCTAGAAGGGTTTTGAAAATAATCAGACAACCTATGAGAGAACTGAAAAAAAAGGTTGCTAGAAAGAGAGTTACATTTAGATGTCAAGAAATACTGGAAGAAAGTAAGAAATGCAAAAAGTCAAAATTAGATATTTCAAAAGTTATTAAAAGAAATCATGAGAATTTTCTCAGCCACTGATAAGGTATGATAAAGTACAATATAATTTTATCAAAAGGGGACTGTGCTAAAATAACCTAATAGCTTCCTTTGACGAGCTGGCTAAGATATCTTCCAATCTTTCCCAATATAGTACCAAGTAATATTTTTTTTTAGTGGAAAAAATGTGCCTAAAGGAATAGGCTAATGGGAAGATGTAAATGGGTAGCTTTAAAAGAAAAAATCTTGTTCTAAAGGGGTATTACATGTGCTGTTCCTTGAGAATCAGTGCAGGCATAGAACTTGCTTTGCATTTCCATTATAGATCTTGCCAGAAAATACAGGAGTTTGCTCATAAGATGTGATGATGGCATAAGGTTAGCAGGCGTCATTGACATGGGAGAATTGAGATACCTTCCAGAAAGAACTGGATGAAGCTAAGAGCAATGGGATGACATTTCCTGAAAACTGGGATAAAATTCCCTGAAGGCTGGGCATTTGGGGACTAATAATAGAAATCCTCTAACCTGGGATTACAGGCATTGAAAAGAAAAGGGGTTCAGTGCCTGAGCTGATCACAGCTATGTCACCCTCTGATGCATTGCTCAATACAATTCCAGTAGAGATGAGAATGTTAACGACGTGGTAAGCGCACTCACACAACCTTGTCCGGACTGCTATGTGTAATCCCAGTTGCTCACATTCATGAAAGGTGACCTCCATTTCAAAGAAATGAAGAATGATGTGGCCCTCCAAGGGAAAGAAGAACTCGTCTTAGGAAAGAAAACTATAAAAGAATGGCTTGCCTAGCAAACAAAGGTTGAAAGCACTGTCCACAGAAAAGTTTATTAATATGGCAGGGAAGGAGAGCACCGTATGGGAAGGACCATAAAGGAAGAGAGAGGAACTATTTAAATTAGAGGACAATGCTGGCATAAAAGCGCTTTGATATGGATTTGTCCTGGACTTTTAGGCTGGCAAGGTGGTAGTGTTTTCAGAACATCAGAGCATTACAACCCTGGAACTGCTTGCTATTTGTAATAGTACAGGAAAAATGCCCAATGCCTATCAAGACAACTGATAAATGAGTTGATGAGAAACCTCGATAGTTTTTACCTTATAAATACATACCTATACTTAACAGACCACTTGTTGCAAATTTTATTAAGAGGCATGTATGTCTCAGCATTGATTTAAGGGCACTACACAGCTGTTGTGTGGTCAGAGGCAGGCAGAGGAGTATTTTTCAATTAAAGCACGTTCCTGTCTGCCTGCAACATTTTTTTTGCAGAGGTACCTATGACGTGATAACTGTCAGTGTACAGACAGTGAAGACGGTCCTTCTAAATGCCCTGGAAGCTAAACTGTTGGATCCAGATAATACATACAGTCCCTAAGTGATTCATAAGAAAGGCAGTGTCATTTGGGAGGCTGTATGCATAATAAGAAAAGTTTAGTCAAAAGCATTAGATGTAGGGAAAGGATGTAAGCAGTCAGGATTGCACACTTCCCAAAAGATGCTTTCCAGGTGTATCTCAAATTTCAAGGAAAAAAAATACAGCATATGTTCTACTTTTTGTGATATAGTACAGTGACAAAACTAAACGGTTTGTTTTAATGTCTATATCCTAGGATGAAATTGAGAAGACAAAAATAGCAATTCAGGACTTCCTGCATTCATAAAAGAATGTGCAGTCTAAGCTTTGCATTACCACAATGTTTACTGTTAAATTTGCAACCAAAATATCTTGACTTTTGTACAAAATTACCTGGTTCAATAATATAGCATGGACAGAAATTTTACAGAATAAGCACTTTGTCTTGCAAACTCCTGTGTGATCCAAGCAGTTCTATCCAAGTAAAGGGATGAATCAGATAAATAAAGACAACTTACAGGAACAGTAGTCTATGAAATCAAATCCAAATCATACTATAAAAAGATATTTTGAGAGTATATTCATTAAAAAGAAATGACAGTATAATCAAGGAATTACCTGTTCGGACACTCACTGAAGTCCTGCTATTCTCAGCACAAGATAATACTTTTACAGATATTGTATATACATGACCAGGAAGCAAATGTTTAAATATAGTTGTTGTCTCATTGGTGGTTTTATTTATCTCTCGGATTCCATCCATAAGGGAGATGGTGTAGAAGATGCCTCTCTTGCCACCCGATGTGGTCCAGCTGAATTGTATTGCTTCCCCAGTCACATTCTCAACTTTTATGGATACTGGCACTGCAAAGCGAAAATGTTTCACGCAGCTGAAAGGGACTTTAGTTCACTTACGTAATTCTAAACATTTAATATTTAATCAAAAAAAAGAACAAACTTAACCAGTATAAATTTTTGTTGGTTTTCTATGGGCTAATTTCAGCTTTTCATCCCATTCTCCTGCAAGAGCAGAAAGAAACTGTTTGCTCTATAGAGATAAATTATACATTAATGTACATTATTTGATGCCTCCAAAGCATAAATGGGTGGTATTCTGCTTGCTTCTAGTCTTTTTCACCATAGCAAGGCAGCTGCTGTGATGAGTGTTCTGAGGTAGACTGCTATTTGACTCATAGTGATGTTTTATATAACCAGGAGGATGGACTCACTAAAAAGCTACCATGAAACCCTAAGTTTGAAGAAGTAGACAGAAATATAACAACTGTGCTTCATAATAACATTACAAAAATCACACAACACAGTGATAAAGCACTAGAGGTAGGGGTAGGCGTTTTTGACCTTTTGGAACCTCACTGGGTCTGGGATGGTTTTACCAAGATGTAGAAACTTCCTCGGCTAATATTTGTATAATTATATGTTTTCAGCGGTTATCTCAGGCTTCTCTTTCTGAAGTAATATCTGGAAAATTTACATCACAGCTGATATGACTGATGAAAAATATTATCATATCTGATTTTAATAACTAATCTCAGAACATTTTTATACTGGTATTCAATATTAAATATTTACTTACTGCAAGCTCCTGATGCAAATGTGGTAGCAAAAATGGAATTAGCTGTGGATCCTGTAAATCTACCTGTAGCACTTTTTGGAGGGACTGTAGTCATCTGTTCTGTAAAATAGCAATTTGGAGGCAATGACTAGAATTTCTTTTAGTTTCACCATGTTTATGTGATTTATTTTCATAAACAACTTTCAAAAAACAAGCCCAGAAAATGTGCTTCCATTGTTTGTCTAAATAGTTAGTTATGGCACCTATTCTCATATAAAATTCCATCCATCAAAGGCCAGTATAAGGAAACATAATAAACTATTATCTGAGAGAGGGTCAGGAAGGGAAAAGACATTATATGCAAATTTTTAAGCTTTTTTTTTTTTAATATTATTTTTCATATATGATAAAAATAGTTACGTGAAGGTGGATTCTTCTCTTGTTGACACACTCTTCCTGGAACTTGTGGACTGTTATCTGTGAATCCTTTGTTGCATTGACAGGAATAACTTGCTCCTTCAGCAGTGCAGGTAGCATATTGCGAACAGACATTTAATCCTGGCTGACAACTATTCCTTGCTACAGTACAGTTAAATAAAATAGAAGAGAAAGAAAAATTTTAAATCAGCTATGAAAAAGAGATAAATAGAACATTATTTGCAATTGCCTAATCCCACCTAAATCCCATTTCACTGGATGTTATCATAAATTAAAGATACACCACTATTTGAATTCATAGTCTTGCATGCATTCATACCTTCTATAGCAGTCCTTTTAAGGTCAGCTTTCAATACTGTACTCATGTTAAGGGACTTCGTAAAAGCATCTGAAATCTCTGTCACTGTTACGTTTTCTCCTACGTTCAACACAATGTTGAAGGACACAACCACACTTCCATTCCTGATGCTATTAATTACAATACGCATTTTTCCTTCCTTTATTAGTTTTAGCATCTCCTCTGGCAGATGTCGTTTTATCTGCAAGGTAAAAAGTTTAAGTTATTATCTTTTTTCTCCTTTAAAACTAAGAATTATTACAGCAATATGCTGCCTATAATTCATTTAGAAGCACCTCCGATAGGGTAGGAGTACGTGTAACTGCCAGACAGAATTTCATTTAAATCAGGGCTTCAGAGGACAACAACAACATAAATGAGATGTAAGACCTCAATAAGTACTGCTTTGTTTCTAACCATCATACCTTCTTTCACAACCATACTTAAGATTATTCATACCTGGACCCTTGTGATTGTTGACATGAGAAAGAGCCCAACAGAAAATAAATTTGGAGTTAAAATTCCTAAGGAAAATACCTCCATAATGAAGCGAGTTTCAAAGTCCTTAAATGCTTTACTTGATTTGTTCTCATATTCAGGCAAGAAATCTTCATTAGTAATCCTAGTGGTTCCATTTAAGACTTTTGCAGCTGTGAAGATATTAAAAACAGAATAACCAGCCAAAGTATAGGTACTGTTTAAAAATGTGTCCTCAGATAAACACCTCTAAGGAAAAGTGCAAACCTGAGGTGTATGTGGACAGGTTAATTCCCTACACACCAGCTGGCCAAAGCATAACTCTTAAACACTTTTTGCCATTCACTGACCACTGTATTCCTCACCTTTTATTCAATGCGTCTCTGAGAGAAGAGGACAAGAAGACATTATGAGAAAGGATGATCCACCATACCCTTGGGCTGTGTGCAAGGCAGCTTTGAATAAAATGCAAGAGGCATCACTTTGACCTGCACCCCTTTGACTCTGCACCTTCCAAGATGCTGATTCATGTACCAGACAGTTAATCCTGGAATCACAAATCATGCTGTCCCATGGGAAGGCAGAGCAAGGTAGAGACTCCAGGTATTTCAGCTGGGAACCTAACTGCACTGGCAGATCTTACTGAAAGCATTTGCCATAGAGCTGCTGCTCACAAGAAGAAGCTGAGAAGTGAGAAGTAGGAGCTGCAGGACTCCAGGATTTCCTAGGCTACATGGCTACAGGACAACTGTGTGTTTGAACCTGTTGTCTACCACGTAACCAGGAACTCAAAAGAGGACACAGCTTGCATGTGAAGATATAAGAGCAGGGCAGGCTTGTTGAGTAGGGAGCTATGAGAGACAGACTTGTTGAACAGTGTTTCTAGTTCAGCAATGTTTTGAATATGGCAGAAAGATAAAGGAAGCTTTGGATCTTAGCTCCATTTAAAATCTGAAGATTGTTTTTTAGTGTCTGAAAGTTTGGCCTTCCTCTTCCTATTTGTTTCAGTTTATAGCTTATTCATGTCCAAGAAGGTGCACAATGGAAAAGGGCTTCATTGTCAGGCCACGTGTATGTCAGTATACTGTCAGTCTAATGAAAAAAATTGAAAAGATCCTGATAAAATACCTGTCCGAACTGTCATCGAGGTATTGATACTCATAGAGCAAGTTAAAACATCCACAGATATTTTGTATTCGTGATCAGAAAGCAGGCTTCCAAATGCAATACTGGTTTCATTTATGTTCCTGTTCTCAATCTCTCTGGATCCCTCCCACAGACGCACGCGATAAGGACTGTCTCTTGAGCCACCTTGAGGTTTCCAGCTGAACTGTATCGTTGTGCTTGTTAGATTCTCCAGCCGTATGGAGAGAGAGACAGGAGCTAAAAAGGAAAAAGGAAATCCCTGTAAGACATGTTCTTATATTATGTGTGTTGCTAGGAATGTTGTATAAATGCAAAACTTGTAGTCTACAGGAAAACAAACAAACACCTCTAAAATGCTTTTATAAAGGTATGAAAAACCAAGTTCTTCATCATATTCATCATACACATGCATATGCCATCATGAATATCATGACAGCATTATGAAAAAAAGTTAGGGTAGGATTAACCCAATAGCTTTGTTTTCAAACAAGAAGATTATAATTTTACAAAAAAAAATAAAACCAAATAACACACAAAATACAATATATATTTAATTTCTGAAGGAGAAAAAGTCAGTATTCTCCACTTTTCATTCCATGATTACCATACCAACCATTAGAATAAAAAAGAGATTAATTATGGCATATTCAGTGAAGCAGAACAGTAAACGTTTGAAAAATAATAATAAAAAAAAAATAGAAAAATATTTGCATGGGGAAAAACTGCAAGAGAAAAGAGCTGTGAAAGGACAAAAATATTTTTGACAAATTTCAGCAAGAATGGGATTACAGATAGAGTACAAAACAATAAAAAGAGAACTGAAGTAAAGTGAAAGGATACACTGAGTACTATATAACACAAAATATAAACATGCAATAAAATTAAGGAATATATGAAAAATTGAATAAATAAGAAAAAGAGAAAGCAGTACTAAAAAAGAAATACAATGAAGATTGGAGAATAAACAAGTTGGAATTATATATTACAATATATTTCACAATACAGGAAAAAAAATGAAATAAAAAAAAAATGAAAAAACATACAATTTAAAAAAAAAAAATTAAAATAAGCAAAAACATACCCAAATTCAGACATATTAGCAAAAGATGCAAAAAATAACAGTTAAAATAAGAAACACTTACCACAAGATCCAGACAAAGATGGATGAACTGATGCAGGTGGACTTAATTTAGCCAAGTAGATAGTAGTGCGCATGCTTAATTCTCCACCTCCAACTGTGACCATAGAAGCAGCTGACAAAGTCGTGGAAGGCAGGGAAATGGAAGTCACGTCACGTGCATCAGAGGTAGTGCCGCTCACCTGGGCCGAACTTGGACTTGCCCCTAGGCCAGTACGAGAGCTGGTAGGGCTAGCAGCAGATGCCAGAGATGTAGAAGGCAACGGGCTGGCAGTGGAAGATGATGTGGACCCCACCCCTGCTGTGGCCTGCTCCTGGTTAAGGCCGGTTGTGGTGAGCGCTGTCACAGTTCCCTGTCCAATGCTCGTATCTCCAGCAGTGGTCCAGGAAGCAGGGGACGTGAGGACTGTGGAAAGCTGCGATGTGGCTACCATGCTCGGCTCCGTGCTACTGCTCCTGCTGCTGCTTGGCCCGCTGTTGGACGGCGCAGCTGAGGAGCCAGCAAAGGAAGGGGAGTCACTAATTGCTGTTGATCTGGCTGTCACGGACACAGAGCTGGCACTGCCACTCACTGTGCCCACGCTGGTCATACTGGAGTCGTGACTCACAGATGTGTAGGCGACATTGGTGGCCTCACTACTGCCAGACACCCCAAGTGAACTCCCCATACTAGATGGCGTAGTGGGCACAGTCTGCGTCCTCACTTCCCCAGTTCCAATGGTATCCATGGAAGCAGCTGACAAAGTTGTGGAAGGCAGGGAAATGGAAGTCTCGTCATGTGCGTCAGACGTAGTGCCGCTCACCTGGGGCTTACTGGGACTTTTGCCTAAGCCAGTATGAGTGGTGGCAGGGCTAGCAGCAGAGGCCGGAGACGTAGAAGGTAACGGGCTGGCTGTGGAAGATGACATGGACCCCAGCCCTGCTGTGGCCTCCTCCTGGTTGACGGCGGTCGTGGTGAGCACCGTCACAGTTCCCCGTCCAACGCTAGCAGCTCCAGAGGTGGACCAGGGTACGGGAGACGTGAGAATCGTGGATGGCTGAGACGTGGCTGCCAAGCTCGGCTCAGCACTACTGCTGCTTCTGCTTGGCCCGATGCTGGATGGCACAGCTGAGGAGCCAGCAAGGGAAGGAGAGTCACTGCCTGCTGTCGATCTGGCTGTCAGGGACACAGAACTGGTATTGCCACTCGCTGTGCCCATGCTGGTTGTACTGGAGTCGCCACTCATGGATGTGTAGGCGACGCTGGTGGCCTCGCTCCTGCCAGACACCCCGAGTGAGCTCCCCATACTAGATGGCGTAGTGGGCGCCGTCTGCGTCCTCACTTCTCCGGCTCCCATGGTAACCATGGAAGCAGCTGACAAAGTCGTGGAAGGCAGGGAAATGGAAGTCACGTCACGTGCATCAGAGGTAGTGCCGCTCACCTGGGCCGAACTTGGACTTGCCCCTAGGCCAGTACGAGAGCTGGTAGGGCTAGCAGCAGATGCCAGAGATGTAGAAGGCAACGGGCTGGCAGTGGAAGATGATGTGGACCCCACCCCTGCTGTGGCCTGCTCCTGGTTAAGGCCGGTTGTGGTGAGCGCTGTCACAGTTCCCTGTCCAATGCTCGTATCTCCAGCAGTGGACCAGGAAGCAGGGGACGTGAGGACTGTGGAAAGCTGCGATGTGGCTACCATGCTCGGCTCCGTGCTACTGCTCCTGCTGCTGCTTGGCCCGCTGCTGGACGGCGCAGCTGAGGAGCCAGCAAGGGAAGGAGAATCACTAATTGCTGTTGATCTGGCTGTCACGGACACAGAGCTGGCACTGCCACTCATTGTGCCTACACTGGTCGTACTGGAGTCATGACTCACAGATGTGTAGGTGATGGTGGTGGCCTCACTACTGCCAGACACCCCAAGTGAACTCCCCATACTAGTTGGCGTAGTGGGCGACCTCTCTGTCTTCACTTCTCCAGCTGCCATGGTGCCCACAGAAACAGCCGACAAAGCTGTCAAAGGGAGGGAAATGGAAGTCTCGTCACGTGCGTCAGATGTAGTTCCACTCACATGGGCCATGGTGGAACTTTCGCCTAAGCCAGTACCAGTGGTGGCAGGGCTAGCAGCAGAGGCCAGAGACGTAGAAAGTAATGGGCTAGCTGTGGAAGATGACGTGGACCCCACACCTGTTGTGGCCTGCTCCTGGTTGAGGGCGGTCGTGGTGAGCACTGTCACAGCACCATGCTCAACGCTCATAGTGCCAGCAGTGGACCAGGGAGCAGAGGACGTGAGGACTGCGGAAGGCTGGGATGTGGTTACCAAGCTCGGCTCTGTGCTACTGCTCCTGCTGCTGCTTGGCCCGCTGCTGGACGGTGCAGCTGAGGAGCCAGCAAGGGAAGGAGAGTCACTGCCTGTTGCCGAGCTAGACATTGGTGACAAGGAACTGGCAATGCCACTCGCTGTGCCTATGCTGGTTGCATTTGTGTCCCGACTCAAGGTTGTGTAGGCGACGTTGGGTGCCTTGCTACCATCAGACACCCCAAGTGAGCTCCCCGTACTCGATGGCGTAGTGGGCGCCGTCTGCGTCCTCACTTCTCCGGCTCCCATGGTAACCATGGAAGCAGCTGACAAAGTCGTGGAAGGCAGGGAAATGGAAGTCACGTCACGTGCATCAGAGGTAGTGCCGCTCACCTGGGCCGAACTTGGACTTGCCCCTAGGCCAGTACGAGAGCTGGTAGGGCTAGCAGCAGATGCCAGAGATGTAGAAGGCAACGGGCTGGCAGTGGAAGATGATGTGGACCCCACCCCTGCTGTGGCCTGCTCCTGGTTAAGGCCGGTTGTGGTGAGCGCTGTCACAGTTCCCTGTCCAATGCTCGTATCTCCAGCAGTGGACCAGGAAGCAGGGGACGTGAGGACTATGGAAAGCTGCGATGTGGCTACCATGCCCGGCTCCGTGCTACTGCTCCTGCTGCTGCTTGGCCCGCTGTTGGACGGCGCAGCTGAGGAGCCAGCAAAGGAAGGGGAGTCACTAATTGCTGTTGATCTGGCTGTCACGGACACAGAGCTGGCACTGCCACTCACTGTGCCCACGCTGGTCATACTGGAGTCGTGACTCACAGATGTGTAGGCGACATTGGTGGCCTCACTACTGCCAGACACCCCAAGTGAACTCCCCATACTAGATGGCGTAGTGGGCACAGTCTGCGTCCTCACTTCCCCAGTTCCAATGGTATCCATGGAAGCAGCTGACAAAGTTGTGGAAGGCAGGGAAATGGAAGTCTCGTCATGTGCGTCAGACGTAGTGCCGCTCACCTGGGGCTTACTGGGACTTTTGCCTAAGCCAGTATGAGTGGTGGCAGGGCTAGCAGCAGAGGCCGGAGACGTAGAAGGTAACGGGCTGGCTGTGGAAGATGACATGGACCCCAGCCCTGCTGTGGCCTCCTCCTGGTTGACGGCGGTCGTGGTGAGCACCGTCACAGTTCCCCGTCCAACGCTCGCAGCTCCAGAGGTGGACCAGGGTACGGGAGACGTGAGAATCGTGGATGGCTGAGACGTGGCTGCCAAGCTCGGCTCAGCACTACTGCTGCTTCTGCTTGGCCCGATGCTGGATGGCACAGCTGAGGAGCCAGCAAGGGAAGGAGAGTCACTGCCTGCTGTCGATCTGGCTGTCAGGGACACAGAACTGGTATTGCCACTCGCTGTGCCCATGCTGGTTGTACTGGAGTCGCCACTCATGGATGTGTAGGCGACGCTGGTGGCCTCGCTCCTGCCAGACACCCCGAGTGAGCTCCCCATACTAGACGGCGCAGTGGGCGCCGTCTGCGTCCTCACTTCTCCGGCTCCCATGGTAACCATGGAAGCAGCTGACAAAGTCGTGGAAGGCAGGGAAATGGAAGTCACGTCACGTGCATCAGAGGTAGTGCCGCTCACCTGGGCCGAACTTGGACTTGCCCCTAGGCCAGTACGAGAGCTGGTAGGGCTAGCAGCAGATGCCAGAGATGTAGAAGGCAACGGGCTGGCAGTGGAAGATGATGTGGACCCCACCCCTGCTGTGGCCTGCTCCTGGTTAAGGCCGGTTGTGGTGAGCGCTGTCACAGTTCCCTGTCCAATGCTCGTATCTCCAGCAGTGGTCCAGGAAGCAGGGGACGTGAGGACTGTGGAAAGCTGCGATGTGGCTACCATGCTCGGCTCCGTGCTACTGCTCCTGCTGCTGCTTGGCCCGCTGCTGGACGGCGCAGCTGAGGAGCCAGCAAGGGAAGGAGAATCACTAATTGCTGTTGATCTGGCTGTCACGGACACAGAGCTGGCACTGCCACTCATTGTGCCTACACTGGTCGTACTGGAGTCATGACTCACAGATGTGTAGGTGATGGTGGTGGCCTCACTACTGCCAGACACCCCAAGTGAACTCCCCATACTAGTTGGCGTAGTGGGCGACCTCTCTGTCTTCACTTCTCCAGCTGCCATGGTGCCCACAGAAACAGCCGACAAAGCTGTCAAAGGGAGGGAAATGGAAGTCTCGTCACGTGCGTCAGATGTAGTTCCACTCACATGGGCCATGGTGGAACTTTCGCCTAAGCCAGTACCAGTGGTGGCAGGGCTAGCAGCAGAGGCCAGAGACGTAGAAAGTAATGGGCTAGCTGTGGAAGATGACGTGGACCCCACACCTGTTGTGGCCTGCTCCTGGTTGAGGGCGGTCGTGGTGAGCACTGTCACAGCACCATGCTCAACGCTCATAGTGCCAGCAGTGGACCAGGGAGCAGAGGACGTGAGGACTGCGGAAGGCTGGGATGTGGCTACCAAGCTCGGCTCTGTGCTACTGCTCCTGCTGCTGCTTGGCCCGCTGCTGGACGGTGCAGCTGAGGAGCCAGCAAGGGAAGGAGAGTCACTGCCTGTTGCCGAGCTAGACATTGGTGACAAGGAACTGGCAATGCCACTCGCTGTGCCTATGCTGGTTGCATTTGTGTCCCGACTCAAGGTTGTGTAGGCGACGTTGGGTGCCTTGCTACCATCAGACACCCCAAGTGAGCTCCCCGTACTCGATGGCGTAGTGGGCGCCGTCTGCGTCCTCACTTCTCCGGCTCCCATGGTAACCATGGAAGCAGCTGACAAAGTCGTGGAAGGCAGGGAAATGGAAGTCACGTCACGTGCATCAGAGGTAGTGCCGCTCACCTGGGCCGAACTTGGACTTGCCCCTAGGCCAGTACGAGAGCTGGTAGGGCTAGCAGCAGATGCCAGAGATGTAGAAGGCAACGGGCTGGCAGTGGAAGATGATGTGGACCCCACCCCTGCTGTGGCCTGCTCCTGGTTAAGGCCGGTTGTGGTGAGCGCTGTCACAGTTCCCTGTCCAATGCTCGTATCTCCAGCAGTGGACCAGGAAGCAGGGGACGTGAGGACTATGGAAAGCTGCGATGTGGCTACCATGCCCGGCTCCGTGCTACTGCTCCTGCTGCTGCTTGGCCCGCTGTTGGACGGCGCAGCTGAGGAGCCAGCAAAGGAAGGGGAGTCACTAATTGCTGTTGATCTGGCTGTCACGGACACAGAGCTGGCACTGCCACTCACTGTGCCCACGCTGGTCATACTGGAGTCGTGACTCACAGATGTGTAGGCGACATTGGTGGCCTCACTACTGCCAGACACCCCAAGTGAACTCCCCATACTAGATGGCGTAGTGGGCACAGTCTGCGTCCTCACTTCCCCAGTTCCAATGGTATCCATGGAAGCAGCTGACAAAGTTGTGGAAGGCAGGGAAATGGAAGTCTCGTCATGTGCGTCAGACGTAGTGCCGCTCACCTGGGGCTTACTGGGACTTTTGCCTAAGCCAGTATGAGTGGTGGCAGGGCTAGCAGCAGAGGCCGGAGACGTAGAAGGTAACGGGCTGGCTGTGGAAGATGACATGGACCCCAGCCCTGCTGTGGCCTCCTCCTGGTTGACGGCGGTCGTGGTGAGCACCGTCACAGTTCCCCGTCCAACGCTCGCAGCTCCAGAGGTGGACCAGGGTACGGGAGACGTGAGAATCGTGGATGGCTGAGACGTGGCTGCCAAGCTCGGCTCAGCACTACTGCTGCTTCTGCTTGGCCCGATGCTGGATGGCACAGCTGAGGAGCCAGCAAGGGAAGGAGAGTCACTGCCTGCTGTCGATCTGGCTGTCAGGGACACAGAACTGGTATTGCCACTCGCTGTGCCCATGCTGGTTGTACTGGAGTCGCCACTCATGGATGTGTAGGCGACGCTGGTGGCCTCGCTCCTGCCAGACACCCCGAGTGAGCTCCCCATACTAGACGGCGCAGTGGGCGCCGTCTGCGTCCTCACTTCTCCGGCTCCCATGGTAACCATGGAAGCAGCTGACAAAGTCGTGGAAGGCAGGGAAATGGAAGTCACGTCACGTGCATCAGAGGTAGTGCCGCTCACCTGGGCCGAACTTGGACTTGCCCCTAGGCCAGTACGAGAG
This sequence comes from Aythya fuligula, assembly GCF_009819795.1. NCBI lineage: Eukaryota > Metazoa > Chordata > Aves > Anseriformes > Anatidae > Aythya > Aythya fuligula. Next base: position 114,903,784 of record NC_045559.1, on the reverse strand, counting down.
CTGGTAGGGCTAGCAGCAGATGCCAGAGATGTAGAAGGCAACGGGCTGGCAGTGGAAGATGATGTGGACCCCACCCCTGCTGTGGCCTGCTCCTGGTTAAGGCCGGTTGTGGTGAGCGCTGTCACAGTTCCCTGTCCAATGCTCGTATCTCCAGCAGTGGTCCAGGAAGCAGGGGACGTGAGGACTGTGGAAAGCTGCGATGTGGCTACCATGCTCGGCTCCGTGCTACTGCTCCTGCTGCTGCTTGGCCCGCTGCTGGACGGCGCAGCTGAGGAGCCAGCAAGGGAAGGAGAATCACTAATTGCTGTTGATCTGGCTGTCACGGACACAGAGCTGGCACTGCCACTCATTGTGCCTACACTGGTCGTACTGGAGTCATGACTCACAGATGTGTAGGTGATGGTGGTGGCCTCACTACTGCCAGACACCCCAAGTGAACTCCCCATACTAGTTGGCGTAGTGGGCGACCTCTCTGTCTTCACTTCTCCAGCTGCCATGGTGCCCACAGAAACAGCCGACAAAGCTGTCAAAGGGAGGGAAATGGAAGTCTCGTCACGTGCGTCAGATGTAGTTCCACTCACATGGGCCATGGTGGAACTTTCGCCTAAGCCAGTACCAGTGGTGGCAGGGCTAGCAGCAGAGGCCAGAGACGTAGAAAGTAATGGGCTAGCTGTGGAAGATGACGTGGACCCCACACCTGTTGTGGCCTGCTCCTGGTTGAGGGCGGTCGTGGTGAGCACTGTCACAGCACCATGCTCAACGCTCATAGTGCCAGCAGTGGACCAGGGAGCAGAGGACGTGAGGACTGCGGAAGGCTGGGATGTGGCTACCAAGCTCGGCTCTGTGCTACTGCTCCTGCTGCTGCTTGGCCCGCTGCTGGACGGTGCAGCTGAGGAGCCAGCAAGGGAAGGAGAGTCACTGCCTGTTGCCGAGCTAGACATTGGTGACAAGGAACTGGCAATGCCACTCGCTGTGCCTATGCTGGTTGCATTTGTGTCCCGACTCAAGGTTGTGTAGGCGACGTTGGGTGCCTTGCTACCATCAGACACCCCAAGTGAGCTCCCCGTACTCGATGGCGTAGTGGGCGCCGTCTGCGTCCTCACTTCTCCGGCTCCCATGGTAACCATGGAAGCAGCTGACAAAGTCGTGGAAGGCAGGGAAATGGAAGTCACGTCACGTGCATCAGAGGTAGTGCCGCTCACCTGGGCCGAACTTGGACTTGCCCCTAGGCCAGTACGAGAGCTGGTAGGGCTAGCAGCAGATGCCAGAGATGTAGAAGGCAACGGGCTGGCAGTGGAAGATGATGTGGACCCCACCCCTGCTGTGGCCTGCTCCTGGTTAAGGCCGGTTGTGGTGAGCGCTGTCACAGTTCCCTGTCCAATGCTCGTATCTCCAGCAGTGGACCAGGAAGCAGGGGACGTGAGGACTATGGAAAGCTGCGATGTGGCTACCATGCCCGGCTCCGTGCTACTGCTCCTGCTGCTGCTTGGCCCGCTGTTGGACGGCGCAGCTGAGGAGCCAGCAAAGGAAGGGGAGTCACTAATTGCTGTTGATCTGGCTGTCACGGACACAGAGCTGGCACTGCCACTCACTGTGCCCACGCTGGTCATACTGGAGTCGTGACTCACAGATGTGTAGGCGACATTGGTGGCCTCACTACTGCCAGACACCCCAAGTGAACTCCCCATACTAGATGGCGTAGTGGGCACAGTCTGCGTCCTCACTTCCCCAGTTCCAATGGTATCCATGGAAGCAGCTGACAAAGTTGTGGAAGGCAGGGAAATGGAAGTCTCGTCATGTGCGTCAGACGTAGTGCCGCTCACCTGGGGCTTACTGGGACTTTTGCCTAAGCCAGTATGAGTGGTGGCAGGGCTAGCAGCAGAGGCCGGAGACGTAGAAGGTAACGGGCTGGCTGTGGAAGATGACATGGACCCCAGCCCTGCTGTGGCCTCCTCCTGGTTGACGGCGGTCGTGGTGAGCACCGTCACAGTTCCCCGTCCAACGCTCGCAGCTCCAGAGGTGGACCAGGGTACGGGAGACGTGAGAATCGTGGATGGCTGAGACGTGGCTGCCAAGCTCGGCTCAGCACTACTGCTGCTTCTGCTTGGCCCGATGCTGGATGGCACAGCTGAGGAGCCAGCAAGGGAAGGAGAGTCACTGCCTGCTGTCGATCTGGCTGTCAGGGACACAGAACTGGTATTGCCACTCGCTGTGCCCATGCTGGTTGTACTGGAGTCGCCACTCATGGATGTGTAGGCGACGCTGGTGGCCTCGCTCCTGCCAGACACCCCGAGTGAGCTCCCCATACTAGACGGCGCAGTGGGCGCCGTCTGCGTCCTCACTTCTCCGGCTCCCATGGTAACCATGGAAGCAGCTGACAAAGTCGTGGAAGGCAGGGAAATGGAAGTCACGTCACGTGCATCAGAGGTAGTGCCGCTCACCTGGGCCGAACTTGGACTTGCCCCTAGGCCAGTACGAGAGCTGGTAGGGCTAGCAGCAGATGCCAGAGATGTAGAAGGCAACGGGCTGGCAGTGGAAGATGATGTGGACCCCACCCCTGCTGTGGCCTGCTCCTGGTTAAGGCCGGTTGTGGTGAGCGCTGTCACAGTTCCCTGTCCAATGCTCGTATCTCCAGCAGTGGTCCAGGAAGCAGGGGACGTGAGGACTGTGGAAAGCTGCGATGTGGCTACCATGCTCGGCTCCGTGCTACTGCTCCTGCTGCTGCTTGGCCCGCTGCTGGACGGCGCAGCTGAGGAGCCAGCAAGGGAAGGAGAATCACTAATTGCTGTTGATCTGGCTGTCACGGACACAGAGCTGGCACTGCCACTCATTGTGCCTACACTGGTCGTACTGGAGTCATGACTCACAGATGTGTAGGTGATGGTGGTGGCCTCACTACTGCCAGACACCCCAAGTGAACTCCCCATACTAGTTGGCGTAGTGGGCGACCTCTCTGTCTTCACTTCTCCAGCTGCCATGGTGCCCACAGAAACAGCCGACAAAGCTGTCAAAGGGAGGGAAATGGAAGTCTCGTCACGTGCGTCAGATGTAGTTCCACTCACATGGGCCATGGTGGAACTTTCGCCTAAGCCAGTACCAGTGGTGGCAGGGCTAGCAGCAGAGGCCAGAGACGTAGAAAGTAATGGGCTAGCTGTGGAAGATGACGTGGACCCCACACCTGTTGTGGCCTGCTCCTGGTTGAGGGCGGTCGTGGTGAGCACTGTCACAGCACCATGCTCAACGCTCATAGTGCCAGCAGTGGACCAGGGAGCAGAGGACGTGAGGACTGCGGAAGGCTGGGATGTGGCTACCAAGCTCGGCTCTGTGCTACTGCTCCTGCTGCTGCTTGGCCCGCTGCTGGACGGTGCAGCTGAGGAGCCAGCAAGGGAAGGAGAGTCACTGCCTGTTGCCGAGCTAGACATTGGTGACAAGGAACTGGCAATGCCACTCGCTGTGCCTATGCTGGTTGCATTTGTGTCCCGACTCAAGGTTGTGTAGGCGACGTTGGGTGCCTTGCTACCATCAGACACCCCAAGTGAGCTCCCCGTACTCGATGGCGTAGTGGGCGCCGTCTGCGTCCTCACTTCTCCGGCTCCCATGGTAACCATGGAAGCAGCTGACAAAGTCGTGGAAGGCAGGGAAATGGAAGTCACGTCACGTGCATCAGAGGTAGTGCCGCTCACCTGGGCCGAACTTGGACTTGCCCCTAGGCCAGTACGAGAGCTGGTAGGGCTAGCAGCAGATGCCAGAGATGTAGAAGGCAACGGGCTGGCAGTGGAAGATGATGTGGACCCCACCCCTGCTGTGGCCTGCTCCTGGTTAAGGCCGGTTGTGGTGAGCGCTGTCACAGTTCCCTGTCCAATGCTCGTATCTCCAGCAGTGGACCAGGAAGCAGGGGACGTGAGGACTATGGAAAGCTGCGATGTGGCTACCATGCCCGGCTCCGTGCTACTGCTCCTGCTGCTGCTTGGCCCGCTGTTGGACGGCGCAGCTGAGGAGCCAGCAAAGGAAGGGGAGTCACTAATTGCTGTTGATCTGGCTGTCACGGACACAGAGCTGGCACTGCCACTCACTGTGCCCACGCTGGTCATACTGGAGTCGTGACTCACAGATGTGTAGGCGACATTGGTGGCCTCACTACTGCCAGACACCCCAAGTGAACTCCCCATACTAGATGGCGTAGTGGGCACAGTCTGCGTCCTCACTTCCCCAGTTCCAATGGTATCCATGGAAGCAGCTGACAAAGTTGTGGAAGGCAGGGAAATGGAAGTCTCGTCATGTGCGTCAGACGTAGTGCCGCTCACCTGGGGCTTACTGGGACTTTTGCCTAAGCCAGTATGAGTGGTGGCAGGGCTAGCAGCAGAGGCCGGAGACGTAGAAGGTAACGGGCTGGCTGTGGAAGATGACATGGACCCCAGCCCTGCTGTGGCCTCCTCCTGGTTGACGGCGGTCGTGGTGAGCACCGTCACAGTTCCCCGTCCAACGCTCGCAGCTCCAGAGGTGGACCAGGGTACGGGAGACGTGAGAATCGTGGATGGCTGAGACGTGGCTGCCAAGCTCGGCTCAGCACTACTGCTGCTTCTGCTTGGCCCGATGCTGGATGGCACAGCTGAGGAGCCAGCAAGGGAAGGAGAGTCACTGCCTGCTGTCGATCTGGCTGTCAGGGACACAGAACTGGTATTGCCACTCGCTGTGCCCATGCTGGTTGTACTGGAGTCGCCACTCATGGATGTGTAGGCGACGCTGGTGGCCTCGCTCCTGCCAGACACCCCGAGTGAGCTCCCCATACTAGATGGCGCAGTGGGCGCCGTCTGCGTCCTCACTTCTCCGGCTCCCATGGTAACCATGGAAGCAGCTGACAAAGTCGTGGAAGGCAGGGAAATGGAAGTCACGTCACGTGCATCAGAGGTAGTGCCGCTCACCTGGGCCGAACTTGGACTTGCCCCTAGGCCAGTACGAGAGCTGGTAGGGCTAGCAGCAGATGCCAGAGATGTAGAAGGCAACGGGCTGGCAGTGGAAGATGATGTGGACCCCACCCCTGCTGTGGCCTGCTCCTGGTTAAGGCCGGTTGTGGTGAGCGCTGTCACAGTTCCCTGTCCAATGCTCGTATCTCCAGCAGTGGACCAGGAAGCAGGGGACGTGAGGACTGTGGAAAGCTGCGATGTGGCTACCATGCTCGGCTCCGTGCTACTGCTCCTGCTGCTGCTTGGCCCGCTGCTGGACGGCGCAGCTGAGGAGCCAGCAAGGGAAGGAGAATCACTAATTGCTGTTGATCTGGCTGTCACGGACACAGAGCTGGCACTGCCACTCATTGTGCCTACACTGGTCGTACTGGAGTCATGACTCACAGATGTGTAGGTGATGGTGGTGGCCTCACTACTGCCAGACACCCCAAGTGAACTCCCCATACTAGCTGGCGTAGTGGGCGACCTCTCTGTCTTCACTTCTCCAGCTGCCATGGTGCCCACAGAAACAGCCGACAAAGCTGTCAAAGGGAGGGAAATGGAAGTCTCGTCACGTGCGTCAGATGTAGTTCCACTCACATGGGCCATGGTGGAACTTTCGCCTAAGCCAGTACCAGTGGTGGCAGGGCTAGCAGCAGAGGCCAGAGACGTAGAAAGTAATGGGCTAGCTGTGGAAGATGACGTGGACCCCACACCTGTTGTGGCCTGCTCCTGGTTGAGGGCGGTCGTGGTGAGCACTGTCACAGCACCATGCTCAACGCTCATAGTGCCAGCAGTGGACCAGGGAGCAGAGGACGTGAGGACTGCGGAAGGCTGGGATGTGGCTACCAAGCTCGGCTCTGTGCTACTGCTCCTGCTGCTGCTTGGCCCGCTGCTGGACGGTGCAGCTGAGGAGCCAGCAAGGGAAGGAGAGTCACTGCCTGTTGCCGAGCTAGACATTGGTGACAAGGAACTGGCAATGCCACTCGCTGTGCCTATGCTGGTTGCATTTGTGTCCCAACTAAAGGTTGTGTAGGCGACGTTGGGTGCCTTGCTACCATCAGACACCCCAAGTGAGCTCCCTGTACTCGATGGCGTAGTGGGCGCCGTCTGCGTCCTCACTTCTCCGGCTCCCATGGTAACCATGGAAGCAGCTGACAAAGTCGTGGAAGGCAGGGAAATGGAAGTCACGTCACGTGCATCAGAGGTAGTGCCGCTCACCTGGGCCGAACTTGGACTTGCCCCTAGGCCAGTACGAGAGCTGGTAGGGCTAGCAGCAGATGCCAGAGATGTAGAAGGCAACGGGCTGGCAGTGGAAGATGATGTGGACCCCACCCCTGCTGTGGCCTGCTCCTGGTTAAGGCCGGTTGTGGTGAGCGCTGTCACAGTTCCCTGTCCAATGCTCGTATCTCCAGCAGTGGACCAGGAAGCAGGGGACGTGAGGACTGTGGAAAGCTGCGATGTGGCTACCATGCTCGGCTCCGTGCTACTGCTCCTGCTGCTGCTTGGCCCGCTGTTGGACGGCGCAGCTGAGGAGCCAGCAAAGGAAGGGGAGTCACTAATTGCTGTTGATCTGGCTGTCACGGACACAGAGCTGGCACTGCCACTCACTGTGCCCACGCTGGTCATACTGGAGTCGTGACTCACAGATGTGTAGGCGACATTGGTGGCCTCACTACTGCCAGACACCCCAAGTGAACTCCCCATACTAGATGGCGTAGTGGGCACAGTCTGCGTCCTCACTTCCCCAGTTCCAATGGTATCCATGGAAGCAGCTGACAAAGTTGTGGAAGGCAGGGAAATGGAAGTCTCGTCATGTGCGTCAGACGTAGTGCCGCTCACCTGGGGCTTACTGGGACTTTTGCCTAAGCCAGTATGAGTGGTGGCAGGGCTAGCAGCAGAGGCCGGAGACGTAGAAGGTAACGGGCTGGCTGTGGAAGATGACATGGACCCCAGCCCTGCTGTGGCCTCCTCCTGGTTGACGGCAGTCGTGGTGAGCACCGTCACAGTTCCCCGTCCAACGCTCGCAGCTCCAGAGGTGGACCAGGGTACGGGAGACGTGAGAATCGTGGATGGCTGAGACGTGGCTGCCAAGCTCGGCTCAGCACTACTGCTGCTTCTGCTTGGCCCGATGCTGGATGGCACAGCTGAGGAGCCAGCAAGGGAAGGAGAGTCACTGCCTGCTGTCGATCTGGCTGTCAGGGACACAGAACTGGTATTGCCACTCGCTGTGCCCATGCTGGTTGTACTGGAGTCGCCACTCATGGATGTGTAGGCGACGCTGGTGGCCTCGCTCCTGCCAGACACCCCGAGTGAGCTCCCCATACTAGACGGCGCAGTGGGCGCCGTCTGCGTCCTCACTTCTCCGGCTCCCATGGTAACCATGGAAGCAGCTGACAAAGTCGTGGAAGGCAGGGAAATGGAAGTCACGTCACGTGCATCAGAGGTAGTGCCGCTCACCTGGGCCGAACTTGGACTTGCCCCTAGGCCAGTACGAGAGCTGGTAGGGCTAGCAGCAGATGCCAGAGATGTAGAAGGCAACGGGCTGGCAGTGGAAGATGATGTGGACCCCACCCCTGCTGTGGCCTGCTCCTGGTTAAGGCCGGTTGTGGTGAGCGCTGTCACAGTTCCCTGTCCAATGCTCGTATCTCCAGCAGTGGACCAGGAAGCAGGGGACGTGAGGACTGTGGAAAGCTGCGATGTGGCTACCATGCTCGGCTCCGTGCTACTGCTCCTGCTGCTGCTTGGCCCGCTGCTGGACGGCGCAGCTGAGGAGCCAGCAAGGGAAGGAGAATCACTAATTGCTGTTGATCTGGCTGTCACGGACACAGAGCTGGCACTGCCACTCATTGTGCCTACACTGGTCGTACTGGAGTCATGACTCACAGATGTGTAGGTGATGGTGGTGGCCTCACTACTGCCAGACACCCCAAGTGAACTCCCCATACTAGTTGGCGTAGTGGGCGACCTCTCTGTCTTCACTTCTCCAGCTGCCATGGTGCCCACAGAAACAGCCGACAAAGCTGTCAAAGGGAGGGAAATGGAAGTCTCGTCACGTGCGTCAGATGTAGTTCCACTCACATGGGCCATGGTGGAACTTTCGCCTAAGCCAGTACCAGTGGTGGCAGGGCTAGCAGCAGAGGCCAGAGACGTAGAAAGTAATGGGCTAGCTGTGGAAGATGACGTGGACCCCACACCTGTTGTGGCCTGCTCCTGGTTGAGGGCGGTCGTGGTGAGCACTGTCACAGCACCATGCTCAACGCTCATAGTGCCAGCAGTGGACCAGGGAGCAGAGGACGTGAGGACTGCGGAAGGCTGGGATGTGGCTACCAAGCTCGGCTCTGTGCTACTGCTCCTGCTGCTGCTTGGCCCGCTGCTGGACGGTGCAGCTGAGGAGCCAGCAAGGGAAGGAGAGTCACTGCCTGTTGCCGAGCTAGACATTGGTGACAAGGAACTGGCAATGCCACTCGCTGTGCCTATGCTGGTTGCATTTGTGTCCCAACTCAAGGTTGTGTAGGCGACGTTGGGTGCCTTGCTACCATCAGACACCCCAAGTGAGCTCCCCGTACTCGATGGCGTAGTGGGCGCCGTCTGCGTCCTCACTTCTCCGGCTCCCATGGTAACCATGGAAGCAGCTGACAAAGTCGTGGAAGGCAGGGAAATGGAAGTCACGTCACGTGCATCAGAGGTAGTGCCGCTCACCTGGGCCGAACTTGGACTTGCCCCTAGGCCAGTACGAGAGCTGGTAGGGCTAGCAGCAGATGCCAGAGATGTAGAAGGCAACGGGCTGGCAGTGGAAGATGATGTGGACCCCGCCCCTGCTGTGGCCTGCTCCTGGTTAAGGCCGGTTGTGGTGAGCGCTGTCACAGTTCCCTGTCCAATGCTCGTATCTCCAGCAGTGGACCAGGAAGCAGGGGACGTGAGGACTGTGGAAAGCTGCGATGTGGCTACCATGCTCGGCTCCGTGCTACTGCTCCTGCTGCTGCTTGGCCCGCTGCTGGACGGCGCAGCTGAGGAGCCAGCAAAGGAAGGGGAGTCACTAATTGCTGTTGATCTGGCTGTCACGGACACAGAGCTGGCACTGCCACTCACTGTGCCCACGCTGGTCATACTGGAGTCGTGACTCACAGATGTGTAGGCGACATTGGTGGCCTCACTACTGCCAGACACCCCAAGTGAACTCCCCATACTAGATGGCGTAGTGGGCACAGTCTGCGTCCTCACTTCCCCAGTTCCAATGGTATCCATGGAAGCAGCTGACAAAGTTGTGGAAGGCAGGGAAATGGAAGTCTCGTCATGTGCGTCAGACGTAGTGCCGCTCACCTGGGGCTTACTGGGACTTTTGCCTAAGCCAGTATGAGTGGTGGCAGGGCTAGCAGCAGAGGCCGGAGACGTAGAAGGTAACGGGCTGGCTGTGGAAGATGACATGGACCCCAGCCCTGCTGTGGCCTCCTCCTGGTTGACGGCGGTCGTGGTGAGCACCGTCACAGTTCCCCGTCCAACGCTCGCAGCTCCAGAGGTGGACCAGGGTACGGGAGACGTGAGAATCGTGGATGGCTGAGACGTGGCTGCCAAGCTCGGCTCAGCACTACTGCTGCTTCTGCTTGGCCCGATGCTGGATGGCACAGCTGAGGAGCCAGCAAGGGAAGGAGAGTCACTGCCTGCTGTCGATCTGGCTGTCAGGGACACAGAACTGGTATTGCCACTCGCTGTGCCCATGCTGGTTGTACTGGAGTCGCCACTCATGGATGTGTGGGCGACACTGGTGGCCTCACTACTGCCAGACACCCTGAGTGAGCTCCCCATCGTAGAGGTTTTAATCGTCGTCGTGTACACCTTGACTTCTCGAGTTGCCATCATGTCTATGGAAGGAGTTGAGAAAGATATGTGGGGGAGAGAATTTTAAATGATTTCTTGCCCATTGGACATAATGCCTTTCACCAATTTCCTCCTTTCATTTTGGTATTGATGTACATATAATGCATGTTCCATGTTAAATGGCTGTTTTAGTTACTCTAAGGTTTTGCTTTGCAGTCATGTTTTTACACTTAATTTTGTCTTTCTTATACTGTGATGAACTTCATAGTCTTTTATTTTATTTTAAGTTTGGACTAACTTTCTCCATTTTCTTTTCTCTGATATTTTCATTTATTTTCTCTAATCATCCTTCTATTTTTATTATCCTTCTCTTTTTTTATATATATTTATAGTTTTTTTATTTTATTGATTTCCAAATGTTTATTTTTTATTCTACATCATTTAATAGATTTTAACCAGCTTTCTGTATGCGCTGTTTTTTGTTTTTGAGAATATATTTTTTCTTGTAGAAAATCTAAATCTTTTTTTTTTATTTTAGAGAAATAATTAGGAAAATATGTTTTTCAAATATGGCAAGTTTTAGTATAATTTTGTCTTCTTTAGTCTTTTTTTTTTTTCTTTGTAAGGCATTAATGTCTTCACTATACTGTTCGTCTCAGGTATGGTAGAGCGTTTATCCTGAATCTATTTTTTTATATTACTGAAATCATTAATTGTCTTTGGAGAAAATTCTTTTTTTGTTGCTGTTTTGTTTACCTGTACCTCTGATTATTAATCAATAGTAACTACTGTTGTTTGCATGAAGACTGTAACATTTATTACCCGCCTCATATTTCTTTAAAGGGAAAATCAAATCATTTTTCTGTTGTGATTATATACAGACTAGTTCAGACTTATTTCATTTACTTGCCCTATTTATTCTATCTTGATTTTGAGTGGTGTCTTTTACTTTTCCCCCTTCTAAAACATGGATACAGTTGTGTGTTTTGTTTTGTTTTTCTCAATGTAATATCAGTCCTTAGCAACACCTAGTTAATATGCTATTTCTTTATTTTCAGCTGTGTGTATCGTAAAGGATACATGCACCATGTGCGCTAAAGTAGCTAAATCAAAGAACTATACTAGTTAACTTCTTTTGGCTAATATGTCTGTATAACCAAACTGGCATTTATTGTATCATTTAGTATATCTTTAACAGTGTGTAATTTAGACATATTTTGCAAAATTCCTCCTACAGACCAATAAATTTTCTGCATCCCAATACAGCTTAAGTCGTACAACTCTCTGTATGTATCCCTTGGATTCTTAATAGCAACTACTGATAATCACTAAAGAAACTTACACTCATCTGTATTGAATGACATGGAGCTAGACAGAAAGAGTAAAATAAGGGAGGACTCTTAGTTTCTAGGTATTTCAAACAGATCTTCCATTACAGTGAGTGAACAGCACAATTAATATAACCCTGTCCACATTTTCTTATCATTTTTTTTCCCAAAGAGTCTTTCAGGGAAGAAAGATCAGCAAAACAGTGTTCATTGGTCTCATAACTAAGAAATTTAAGAACAAAAAACATCAGGAAATGTGGTCAAATGCTGTGTTTCATCTTTTTAGATGAGTCTTCCACATACTTTGCTCTCACTATTTTATTTACTTGCAGCTTTATGCCCCCACTAAAATACCTACTGAAATATACATATTCAATAGAAATTTAAAAATAAATTGTAACTGTAAATATTATGTGCATTTATTTTATGTTGATTTTTAACCACCACCACCCCACCACTCTCAAGATTATTGTTTCAAATCTATCTCCAGGACCTCGAAATATATCACAAGAGTAAGTAGTAAGATTTTAACTTACACAGAAGAGAGAAAACGAAGTGCCAAAGGTAACTCCGAGTCCCCATGATAAGTTTTCTCCTCCTTACTGTACTCTTTCCATTTGTGAAACTAACATTTTGGATTGAAGGCGTCAGTAATTTAAACAGGGTGAGGCTGCATTGTTACGTCTCAGCCTCAGCTAATCCCTCACACAGGTGGGATCACAGCCAATGTAATGAAATTCTCACACCTGACTCGTACTATAATAAATTCTGAAGTTTCCTGTTGAAGTATGCTTGCTTTTCTTTAACTGAACAAAGTCTGAACGTGATTCAAAGTCTAGTGAGTCAGAAGGAAAGACTTGCAGAATTCAGTGGGTAATGCATCACACCTGAACACTGTTCGATATTTGAACAGGAGGGTATTTTAACAATCTTGGGGCTGGGTAATGCATGACTAAGATGCAGACCTTGTTGTTTTGAGTTCAAAAGCCTTGCTCTAATCAAAAGATACAACTTTTTCCCCAACCACATTTTGCAATATTTTAAATTATTTAAGAGTAGATGTTGAAGTATTCAGTTCTAACATGTATTTTTATTGGATTAGAATGCCAAATTGCTACAAATGCACCAAATGTATCAACCTTTGTTTTTTCCAATACTATAAAGAGATTGTAGCAGCCACAAATCTCTGCTAGTTCACCTCTTTGGACTAGATGGAAAATAGTAGATAACCAGGTCTCTCATTCTTACCTGAGTTTGTCCATGTTTTCTTTAGCAAGTAAGCACCCCCTAACTATAGGCAGTTGATACTGACAGACACAGCTTGCCACCTGTCTGGGGTCACATCTTCACCCACCTTCCTTCTCTTCAGTGACCGATAATGACAGAAACCCCAGACATCTCTGTGCCTGGGAGCTCATCAACGACTTAAACACTTACATTATCTCATATTTTTAATAGTCTTTCCTGCCTCAGGTTTGCTTTCAGTCACAAAATACTTGGGCTGCTAAACAGATAGAGCACTTGGGGAGCTTCACAAGGGGAAATGGTTCCCTCTTACTCTGCAGCTCAGAGGGTCTTAATACCCACCTTCTGGGGGCTGCTGCCTGTGCTGTCACAGCAAGAGTACTTGAATTTCCTGCAATCCCTGTCTGGAGTGGAGATTCTTGTATTATATATATACTTGTATTTGTTAGTCTTTAATTGATAACCTCCTGTGCCTCCATTACAAAAAGTATTATCCTGTGTCTTTTTTCTCTCCTACATCTTCCTGGGTGGATTTCACTCTGTTTCATCATCTTGTTTCTTTAGAACTACATGGGTCCTGTTTTCCTAGTCACACAAGCTAGGACACTAATTCTCCAGCTTTCTCATCATTTGTTAAGAGAGAGTGAGGAAATGAAAGATATAAATGAAAGTAGCAGAATCTGTTTCACTGTTATTGGGACATTCACTCTGGCTTTCCACTGAAAATACTCTATGTGATGTGGTTAGGATCACAGACTTGATGAAAGACCATTACCTACCTGGGGATCTGTCAAGTTTTCAAGACCTAGAACATCTATAACTACATTAATCCTAGATTTTGCTCTAGAAGATATGTTTTTTACACTTAGTTTCATTTAGGTTTCCCTTTGACAGGCAGGTGAGATCAAGGCAAATAGTCCTTGAAATGAACCCAGAAAAATGTATTGTTGCTCTTTGGTGCAAGGCAGCAGGTTTCACTTTTGTGCTTTGTTTGATGTAGGAACTCCTGACGCAGTCAGATGTTTTCTTAGCAATCACTTGTTTACAGTTTCAACTGAAATGCTTAAAGAATGCATACAAGCTATTTTCTCTTGCAGAAATCATTAGAAATTCCATCTTCCTCTTACCCAGGAGTCCAATGTCTTCAGGCTCCTCTCTCTTTTGAACTCCCACTAGCCTCACACCACTCTTCAGCTCATGCTCTGCTTGGACACTTATGGTAGTACCACTCCACATGTGAGGGTAGTGTTTGTTCCTAACCTCCCGTGGCCTCTGCAGGTCCTACTTATCTGTGAACAAGCCCTCTGGTCCTTTTGAGGAAAGGGCAAGATATGCCCCTCATTACCCTCATTACCTAGCCAAGGTCACCATCTGTGTAATGAAATGAGACATAGAAAACTGGCTGAAAAGTCTATCTATTAAAAACAGGTTTTTAATTATCTTAGAAGAAACACTGCTGTTTTTTAGTATACAACAACACTTGACTTGTTTAAAAGGGAAGTTCTTCATGAACCAAAAGAACAAACCAAGTTTAGATTTAGTAGTATAGGCCAATTTTTACTGCTATAAAGCAAACAGAATATTACCTTAACAAAATAAATAAATAAATAAATAAATAGAATCTATTCTTTGTGAGCTAGTTAAAGTAGACAAGCTATTTGTTTCATCACAACCTGTTGCCAGAACCAAGGCAAAAATAAGCTTCCCTGTTAGGTAGCCTGGATTCCACAGTTTTTATACCTGTGACAATTTATGCCCCAAGGGGAAACTTATCTCTAATTTACCTTGCCATACATTTTACCATAAAAGTTGTTTAAATAAAAGTTGTCTAAAATGCAAAACAAGTTTTACAACGTGCTTTAAAGATATGAGAGTTGCCAGTATCAAACTGCTGTCTGTTTTAAATTTTGTAATGCCTTTTGCTGTCTTTTTTAAATTTTGTAATGCCTTTTGATTCACCTTACTCACCTGTCAACTCAAGATTTGACTGATCACCTACTTCTTACATATATCTTGCAAAGCTCATGAAGAAAATCATGTTACACCTAGAGGTAGTAGAGGAGCATACAAAAGGAAACAACATGATTGAAACTCCATTGACTTCACTTGTTTAAGACCTTGGCATTCCTTTGAGATGCTCAAAGACTCCAGACATAATTTTGAAAAAAAAAAAGAGATATTAATTTTCACCTGTTTAAGAGCATGTTGTTTAAAAACTATGCTTACCAAGGCCCTAGCTTCCCAATAAAATGGAAGTTAAAAGAAATATAGAGGGCAGATGCAATTGGAAATGCAGTTATCTTTTATTAAGTCTACTAATACAACAGGGGAAAAAATACTTGTGGACATCTAAGCCCCTCAGTCAACTTGAATCACTAGAAGAAAAAATTGAGGAGAAATCTTCACAGATGAAAGAAAAATAACCCATTTTGATGTATTCATTCTTCTAATGCCAGCCATCACTGATCATTTCCAGATTCTCACCTGCCCACTTATTAGTCAAAGACAGAATTTCTTGGGGAACATTACAATTCAGGGGAAGAATATAATACTGTTTTTAATTTCTTTTATCATGTTGCAATACCAAACTAACATATACAAGAACCTCCTAAAACATACCGGTACTGTCAGTGAGGACGTGTTTCATGGTCTTGCTCCGTGGGTTTGGAGAGTGAAAGAAAAAGTGTTCTTCCAAGCACTAACTGTTCTTTCCACATTCATAAGAAGTGCCTTATCACTGAATTTTATCTTCAGTTTTTATCAAGCTTATTCAAACTTACCTTCAGTTACTTAGTAGGTGAGCCTCATTTTAAAGAGTTCAGCTCACCTTAACAATGTATATCTACGTTATTCAGTGGAAAGCAATGTGCTTGTTCTAATATCAGCCTATTATATATTAACCCAAGACTGTCTCTTACCTTTTTATTTTGTATTTGTTTTCTCATTAATAACAAATGGAAGTGAGGTTCTTCCTTGTCCAGAAGAATTACCTTCTCATGTAGTAATTTCAGTGCTAGAGAATGTTCTCTTTTCAACAACTCTCCTACTTGCAACTGATTTATCATTTTCTAATTCATTGTGATGTTCCAATCACACAAATATGAAACATATTTTCTACTGCTCACAAAAGTCATTTCTGAGTCCTCAGGCCACCTTGCATGAAACCATGCTGCCAGCTCTGAAATGACCAGTCAATACTCATTGGCAATGAAACACAGTGGGTTTTATGCACAGCACATATGCATATTGAGTAGATGATAAGACAATTCTAAGCCGTGCTTTGTGAAGACAAAGATCCACTAAAAAGAAGCATATGGCACACATCCCAACCATTTGGGGCTTGGTGCAATGTGGAGGAAGGGGAGAGGAAGGACACTCCCAGTTGGATAAAACTAGTTTCTGGCCATAAAATATCATAAACAAGCAAGCAAGCAAGCAAATAAACAAAATACCTAATTCAAAGAAACAATTCCCAAGAACCTTGAACTCATTTGAATTCCATCTCCCCATACCTAATTATCCAAAGCGAACACAATCAGGCTAAAAAAATCACAGTTATTATGACAGGGGAAAAAAAAAATAAGGAAATAAATAAGGGCGAGAGATGCCTTTTATTTGCCTCCTAGATTTGGGAAACTCTGATGTTCACATTGAGATACTTTTTGCTGTTGTTACATTCCTAAGAAATTGAGGACGGAAGAAATAGGAATGCTGAAGGCCTTTCTATCTATGGGAGCCTGAGGCTTTAAGAAACAAATGTCATCAAACAAGAAATGTTATTGAGACTGTATTTCATATTGTGAGTTAAGGGACTTGGAGTAGCTGTAACTCAGTGCATCTAGATCTTCAACATTAGCAGTGAAGTAATCTGGAGGGAGAACTTTCACAGCTGAATGGGAACTTTTTATATTGGCTGCACCCCTGTGTAGGGGGTCCTTTTCTCACCTTTTGCCACCCCAGATGAAAAGCTACAGCAAAGCCTGAAAGGAGTTACCCCTTATAGCAATGGGAACAGACAGGCTGCTTTCACTGTTGCAAAATCACTGAGAACATGCTTTTAAAAAGTCACTCGGCAGTACTGATTGATTTCAAAAGCAAGTGGAATCTAAATATATATTTTAAATGTGAATCATTCACCAATTGGTTTTCAGTAAGATAAAATGGGTTTCCTAGAAACTATTCCTGTTAAAGTTGGCAAAACATAGTACCTTTTGTGGAGGGCTAATGAGGCATGGTGTTGAGTAGAGAGTCACAGAAGTAATCAGTGTACTTTAGCTAGCTCTGATGAGTCAAATCCCACATTTTCCTTCTCAGACTTGCATTGCATTATCGTAGAAGGAGCGGATGGAAGACAAATCAAATGCAAAATACCAGGAAATAGAAAACAGCATGGATAAAGAATCGGAGTTTACAGTTAACTGAATCAATACCCAGCGTTCACAATGCAGGTTGGAAACACTGCAGCTTCCAGACAGACATGGATCATGGATTTGTCAAAATGCTCTACTGTGGAAATAAGAACAGCATAAAATAGAGAGAAGCTTTTCACGTGGAAGAGGAGGCATGTCTTCTGGGTAGAAGGGAAGCAAGTTCTGCCTTTGGGCAGAGCACTAAAACAAAAAAAGCACACCGTCATCAGAGAACACGTCTACTTCACCCAGCAGCCCTCCATAAAGACACTGATCTAAGCTGGCTCTAGAATCAGAATCAGGAAAGCCCATGAAACCCTGATGTTCATCACATCACATTAGTTCTGACCAAAAAAAAAAAAAAAAAAAAAAAAAAAGCATTATGCTAATGAGACTATGCTGCTGCTGTGACTTGATTAGCAACTTGACTTTGTTCTGTGCTGTGCATTAGATGCATTAATGCAGTCATAGCTATATCAGGGACTCTGTAACACAGCACCACATAAAGCTGTGTAGAAAAATTGTTCCTGTAAGTCTGGCCCAGGAAAAGGAAGAAAATAAAATGACTCTAAACAAGAAAGTCCAGTTCTCCACCAAGCAGCATCACTCACCCAACATCTGCTCCAGAAAGACATCCAAATAGCCCATTGCCAGAGAACAAATATCCATGTTAATCATAAACCACAGATGAGAATTAAGAAATTAGCTGTGGTTTCCAGGGTAGAATTCAAAAGACAGTGCTCAGCCAGGAATTATTGCCAATGATAACAATAAAAGTTCATTACATAGAGCTGGCATCCAAAACTAAAACAGTGACTCCCAAGGAAAATCACACTGTCTTGGAGGCTTGCTGCATGATATCTAATGCCCTCCCATAAACAAACAGAAGACCGATGTTAGACACAAAGAGATCAAGCTCCTGTCAATGTGGCTACTGATATCCCCTGTTTCAATGTCAGTTTCTCTCTTCATGTCTCATTCTCCTAATCCAGATCTTATATTTTTATTTTTATTTTTATTATTATTATTGTTATTGTTATTGTTATTGTTATTATTATTCTCCTAAATAGAGCTTACTAGCATCACCGAGAAGTTCCCCTCATGTAGAAGATCTACGTTCTGTAGCATAACACTTGTAACTCTATATAGCATGTCAAACCTCCTACATATGCAGAGACATAGCTGCCATGGAGAACCATGGAAACTCTTTTCAAATTTTTTTCATCTTTTTTGAGGGATACATTTTAACAGGATGTACTATTTGAACTAACTCTTCATGAGACCACAAAATCATGGGATTTGAAACTATTGCTGGGCACGTAGGGCAGATGGCTAGAAAAGAGGGTGGGACTGTCCTTTTTGGCAGCTCCCAGGTATCAGGTTGGCATGTCTGTACTGTCATGGTGTAGATTCGGCGCCTTCTGTGAAACAATTCCTGGTGTATAGAAGTGTTTAAGCAAGGAGCAAAAGACATGAGCACGTATTTATAATCAAGTAGGTACTTTAGTGGCTTCTGGATTACAGCTTGACAACACAAAGCTGAGACAGGAAAACATTTCAAGTGTAGAATGCACAGGGCAAGAGTGAATAAAACAATATTAAAATCATAAAAAAAAAAATCATAATAAGTTGAGCAAATGTCACGCCCATACAAACATTTGCAAAGCTGTTTGACTTCAGTGCCTAACGATTTCCACAGCACCTGCCATATGAGATTTTCAGAACAATTTACAAACATGGTTTGACTACGTTTTACAGTGCATCTGCCCTGAGGGTTTCTCTGAGTTCCATTTCCTGGATTTTCTCAACAGAGAAACTGAGTGCTTAGATTGCTTCCTCACCATAAGATAGCTTACTTACACAGAAGAGTCCCTGAAAACCATGAGTACCACTACTCAGCATCTAGAAATCTGTCCACTTCTGCTAGAGACAGCATTCAAGTGAACAGGTGCAGCAAAGCAACCGGTACGACAGAGAGGTGGAGGACTAGCATGCTGAAATTTCAAACACTTGGGAAACTTTCTGTTCCCCTCAAGAAAGCTTAAATGCCAAATAAATTTAAGCTATTAGACGTGAAGATATGTATCCTGTTTGTTTATTTCTACAGTAGGAATGCAAACAGAGTAAGCTGGGGAGAACTGTAGGTAGATACTCTGTGGTAGGTGGATAAGGATGGAGAAGCCTTAGTAATAACACTTTGCTAAGTCCCCTGTTTTGTTCTGAGAAGAAAGCTGTGCCACTTCCTTATGATTTATGTGTTACAGTCACAGTGTGAAACCAGCCATTTCACTGCAAGACTTAAAGTTTTGGACATTTCATTAAATGACTGCCAGCACCAGTATTCTGTTACACCATGTACTGGAGGCTGTTTCTCCCAGGCATCTTACGTAAGATCAGGATGGCATTTCTGTTAGCACTGTTACGAAACGTGGCTCTGCAGGCATCTGGTTACACTAACAGGAGACAGAGGAATTCTTTGCTGGACATTACGTGACACACAAATTTCACTCGAGACCCCACAGTTTGTAACTGATCAGATTATCAGATTGCAATGGATGACACCATAACAAAGTTAGCAGCCAGTATATGTCCTGTGCAGGAAGACTGACCGCCGATGGGTCTGACTCAGCAAAGTCTTCCCAAGGGTAATAATAATGTGGGATTAAAACGAGAGTTCCTGGCTTTCAGAAAACACTTAGCAATTCTTGGATTATTTTTTTTTAATTATTATTTTTTTCTCTTCATTTAGTTGCCTTTCTGGAATTTATTTCTCCAGCAAGGAAAGTAGGAAAAGCACAGGTATTGACAGCAGATCCCTTTTACTTCTTTTCAGATGTGAACTGGAAATGATGCCTATAAATCATCTTTCCATATATGGTTTTCTTGAAGATCCATTTTAAGTTCCACAAGTTGCACCTGAGAAACATTTCACTGGTTTCTGCATCCAGAGCCAGGATATCACTGTGGGCCTGCATGTTGGAAATGCACACACCCTTCACTCACACAACAGAGGATCTTCATGGCTGTTCGCATCTGTGCAGATATTTATATTCAAACTGTCAGACTGGATGACATACTCACTTACTGTGGATCCACTAGGCTGTAGCAGTAACCAGCAACCACAGCACACTGCAGAAGAGGTCAGGATGCTTCTGAGGCCTTCCTATAGAAATTCTCAAAGATGCACAAGTACATCACTGATGCTAAGACTTTTAGTTCACTTTACACAGCAGTGCATCATTTCAGATCACCGTGACTTAATATTTAATAGAAAATTCTTTCAGCTGCCTTTTACTAAAGACTCTGAGATATACCCCTCCTCTCCAGATGGATTAAAAATGGAGTGCGGTACCTACAGTGTGAATGAATCATAAATACTCCCTCAAGAAAGGAAGTTGCTGGAATGAAAAAACCTCAGTGCCAAGGTCTTTATGGACCATGTGTCCCTACAGTTTAAAAGTACATAGGGAATACATAAATATATGAACACATGAAATATAAACCATGAAGAACATTAGGTGTTAATAACTAACTTCCTTTTCTAGGATGTGACACATTACTGTATGGGAGACATAATACTGTATGGCTTAAAAATAAACCTAAATCTTTTTTAGATCAATTATTGGGCATTTCACATAATGCTTATTTCTATCACCTTTTACACTGAAATCCCTTAAGAGAAGGGACAGTCATGTCCTACAAAGGGTCAGCCAAACTAGCCTCCCCGCCCTAGCTTAAGACAAACGAGCAACAATATTTGTTTAGCTTTTCTATCCACCCTTTCCTCCAACTACAGTTGAAAAGATGAAAGAAACTGTTACTTCAGCCCCAGGAAGGCTGCTCTAACCAGAAGATTCCAAATTAGTCTTGGCACAGGCTGCTGACAGACAGCTTTCTGTTCAGCTCTGCTGAGTAACAAGGGGAGGGAAAGGCACACTGGTGGGTGAGGCAAAGAGAATGGGGAAACAGGCTAAGGAAGGGGCCTTTCCTCCATCGTGTAATCCAGAGACCTCACCATACTTGGCAGTGCTAACAGTGAAATGAAATTTGCCAGCTAACCTCCGGTTATCCTGTTAATGACTGAAACAGCACACGAAAAAAAATGTAGGGGAAAAGATTTATATACAAGTGTAAAGAAAAGTACACAGCCAGGGTATTTAAATATATACAAAAATACAAATAACATTGAAACATGCGACTTTATAGGTTTCTTTCTTAATTGTGTTTTTTTGTTGGCTGAGTGAACACATTTTTATACACTTGGCTCCAGTTTTCACTGTACAGTCTGTCCAATTAAACACCATGGTTGATATCACAACTATATAAAATTAACTTACAAATATCAGAACCTGCTATTTTATTTTTTTTAGGAGAAAAAAAAAAAAAAAAAAAAAAAAAGAAGTGCAAGTTCTGATCTTATTGTGGATTTGTGGTTTTGTGTTTTGTTTTGTTTTGTTTTGTTTTGTTTCAATACATTATTTTCTGTGTGCTCCTGGAGCTAGGATGTGTGTAAGTGCCTAATGGCATAGCTTGACAGCAGGATTGTTGAGGCTTTTTACCATCATCCATTATTACTACGGTGGCATGTTGTGGCTGACTGCACTCCGCTGGCACTAGATACACATGAAAGAGGAAGGAGAAGACCAGGACTACACCACCTGAGAGGAATATTGGGAAGAAACCACAGCTCAATCACATCCCAACTCTGGGGTCCCAGGGGTCGGGTAACCAGATCAGCTTTCAGAACCAGCAGATCTCTTGGAAAGCAGGGCAAAACTGAAGCTTTGAGTAACCAGCACAGCAGGTCTCCAAAAGGTCATGTTGGCTAAGAGGCTCAGTGGACTGAGCATTTAGGTATGAGATTTATTTAGCTCTGCAACTCTCTGGAATGTTAGCAAGCTGGATGTATGGTGGCCTGTGCTGACAAATGCACACAAGACTTTAGCACTTGCCTTTGAAGTCTCAGACCTGTGCAGTGACCTCTGTTAATGAGTAGAAACCTCATACTATATTGGAACCTCATGTTAGATATTGGCCTTTTCTTTGCTTAGTGCTTGTACTGGCAAATGATGTCAACTCAAGGTGTTCCTTTTTTAACCTACAGAGATGTATTTGGATAGTCTGAAGATAACATAAAAGTGTCTTAAGCTGGAAAAGCTTCTGCCCTTTCCCATACATCTCACTAGTTCTGGTCTGAGTGCATCCTCTGTGGGGGACTTCTGCTGTCACTATCAACGGATCATCATCCATCAGGCCTCTACTGTTTCCCAGACAACATTACTCTTCAACAGGAGATGTGTTTGTGAGATCCACTCTCCTGTCCTTCCTCCTTCCCTCTCTCCCCATGTTTACCTGTGACCAACGTCAGACTGGAAGCCATGCATACTCACACCAAGAGCCAATGAGAAGAGATGTCAAGAGCACAAAGATTAAGTATGACCCAGCAAAAATGGGTACGACTGGATTAGTCAGTGCATGCATCAATTGAATTTACAAATATGTACTCATATTTCTTCCTTCTTTGGTCTGAAACTGTCTATTTGATTTGGTGTTTCAAACTGGACAGCTTTATCCACACTGGCACTGCTAAGTCCATGCCTATTTGTGTTTCTATTTACATACAAATTTATTCTGTACAGGACGATTAGCTGTCTGTATCTATAGACAACCTTCTCATTTTTCTTGTTTCCTGTGTATTAGCGCTGGGAAGGAACAATTTCCCAAACCATATTTAGAATCACAGAATGATAGAATGGTTTGGGTTGGAAGGGACTTTAATATCATCTGTTTCCAAACCTATCGTGGACAGAGACACTAGACCAGGTTGCTTCAAGCCCCATCCAACCTGGACATGAACACTTCCAGGGATGGGGCATCCACAGCTTTTCTGGGCAACCTGTTCTTGTGCCTCACCACCCTAACAGTGAAGAATTTCTTCCTCGTATCTAATCTAAATCTATCATCTTTCAGTTTAAAGCCCTTACCATTGTCCTATCACTACATGGCCTTGTAAAAGTCCCTCTCTAGCTTTCTTGTAGGACCCCCTTTAGGGTCTCTCTGAAGCTTTCTCTTCTCCAGGTTGAACAACCCCAGTTCTCTCAGCCTGTCTTCACAGGAGAGGTGCTCCAGCTCTCTGAGCATCCCCGTGGCCCTCCCCTGGACTTCCTCCAACATGTCCATGTTCTCATGTTTTACCATCCAAACTGTGGTCACTTGCCACCACAGGTGAGTATATTTAGCTGGTGTAGTGAATATATTTGCTAAATTCCAGCGTTGTCAGAAGCTCAGTATGCTAGTTTTTCAAACTGTTTTCAACCAAACTATTGTTGGCTGAAGTGGAGAGCTTTCAATCAGGACTGAAAAAGCAGCTTTCAATAGTGATGCAATCACACAGCAGGATACCTCAGAAAAATATAACTATAAATGCATTCAGGTTTTAATCAAGAGATAAAGTTCCCCCTCACCTCCTAACTCATCATAACTGGAAGAAAAGAGCAGGTGCAAGACAAAATTAACAGCATACATAATCTTGATGTTGGCTCACTCAATACCTCCCCTTGGCTTATTTTCTTAACCTGGGGAAATTCCCTAAGACAGCACAAATAGAAAGTTAAAAGCTTTGCCAGTTGTTTATCAATGGAGAGGTGGAACTATAAAATGAGTCATTCTCTCATCTGTAAAGATCAGTGACACATAAATGTTTTATTGTGTATAAGTAAGAGAATTTGTAAAATACATGCTCACACATATACGAGAATGCAGTAATTCAGAGAGCTAAAATATTGCACCAGTACTTTCCACACAGAGAGATCACACGGAGATGAGCAGAAAATACATTTGAGAGCACAGCAGAGGTAAAGACACCTGAAAGAACACTCACACTATCCTCACCCTCCAAAATTTGGCCCTTCGTTTCTAATGCACTCCCGCTCTGATTTCAACCCAGATGACCATAAATGCTCAAATCATGCCACTGGATGCAATAAGGGAAGAGTCATTTTGGCAGCTTAAAGATACAGAACAGGATCTGTATTATGGAAGCTGTTTCCATTTGAAGAAGCATCAAAATAACTCAGTATCCAGCTCTGTAAAGAAGCCTTTGATCTGTATGGCATTGCATAGAATCTGCTGCTTGCCACAGGACAAAAAAAGAGAAGGCCATAATAGGCATTGGGTATTTATGAGATGAAAACACACAGCAAACAGCAATAAATTGCAAACAACTAAATGATGATATCCATTGCTATGTGAAGGAGAGGTCTAAAAAGGTGTGGAGGAATAAGTGAGAATATTCTTCTCTGAGGTCAGAACCACTGGCATAGATCTAAAAGATATTTACAGAAGAGAAAGCTGGAAAGGAAGCTCTTCACATGATTTGTGTTTGACTCCTGTATTACACATGGACAGATTACTGATGATAAGCTTCCTGTGTATGTTTCTGCAAATCCTTTTGACGGCTAAAGCTACATATTGAGAAAATACAGATATATGTGACACAAAAAATATGGCAAATATACTACAGCAATAAGTGCGCTTTGCCAAGACACACCGAGTCATTAAGTTTTAAAATCTGCCAGAAAGGATAACCTGTTAAGTAGTTTCTATCAAAAATATTAAACATGTTCACGATAGAAAAAAAAATGTTTACTGGTAAAGAACGTGGTAACCTGTGGTATTCTCTCTGTATCTGGCACCTATTGAGTGGTACAGGAATATGTTTGTAGGGTCTATTTCCTGGGATATGAGTTAATACAAGGCTTGTAAAAGTGCTCACAGCTTCCCTGGCAGCAATTTCCTAGTGAGTTTTAGAGGCAATTAGCACTGGTATTGATAACCTTCCTCCATGTCTTTTAGGCCTGATTAGCAAACATCTCACTAAGAGGGCCCCATTTTCCTAGGCCATACAAAGACAGAGTAAAATGTCCCTTTCTAATATGCACTCGTGTATCTACCAGAGCTTTTAGGAGTTGAGCAGCTTTCTCGCAAGGATGGGAATTCTTCCATATTCAGCCCTGGTGATTGTTAACTGTAATTCTAAAAGTGACTGGTTCAGAAATGGAAAGATTAATCCTCCAACAAAGATCTGTTCACTTAGTACTAAATGTCATGGTATTTATATCAGATCATTTACCCACCACTTATACCCTACATTCAGGAGATAAAACTGCATTGATTGATAAGTTTGGGGCAGGGTTTCAAACTCATTTGGACAGTTAATAATTTGTCATCTACTGCTTAGCAAATAACAGGAATAATGTTCCAAGTCACTAGAAAATTCTCATGACAAAACGGAACACTTTAATATCCAATACCGAACAACTTATCACTTCTGCCAGGAAGGAAAAAACTAGCAGTACAAAATCATGTGGTGGGGGAGCAGTGTAACAACAGCACTTTCTCCAGGGATAATGCATAGCTGGCTTACCTTATTATGTGTGCTTCTGTTGCCTCCTCCTGGTTTTGTAATTATGGATTCTGGTAAAGAAGAGGAAGAAGCTGACTTTGTGGTGTCACACAGTAGGATGAGAATTAAGCCAAAGTGTAAAAGATGAAGCTTAAGACTTGGGTATGCTCCTGCTGACACGAAGGGAAAATTTTTTTCCCCTTTTGAAGTGAGCAGACGCATGTCCCAAGATCCCACGCAGAGTCCCACACTGCCATCTCTCCCGTTTCTGCCTGACAGGCAGCAGTGCTTGTGGTGGAGCAGAGGGCTGAAACGAGGAACCCTGGTGCCCACCTCTGGAACTGCCTCTGCCCCACCTGTGGGCACATGCCTCTCCCCACTGCTGCCCCTCGCTCCCCCATATCAGGCCCCATGGCTGCACAGGCCAGCTGCCCGCAAACAGCCCGAGGCCAGAGCCCAGCAGGGCAACCAGCCCCAGCCGCCATGGCAGGGCTGCCATGTTGTGGTGAAGCGCCTTGGGGCTGGGGCGCGGCCGTGCTCAGGGCCACCAGCATGGCGTGAATCACCCACTAGTGCCAGCCCCAGCTTTCATCCAGGCACGGCAGTGGGGGGAGGCAGCTGCTTCTCTTGCCTGGCCAGGGTAGGGCCCAGCATCAAGCGGGTTCCTTCCAGCTGCTCTCCTTGTCCTCGTGCTGCCTGCCCAGAGGTCGGCACCCAGCCCTTCATCTTGGCTGGCAAAATCAACACAGGCATGTGCAGTACTTCGTGAGGAAGCCTGCCTGTCATTCATGACTCTCTGAAACCATCTTTGGACAAAGCAGAGGCTGCATAGCGAGCAGTACCACTGTGTACTCCCAGAGAGAGATGAAACCTTTCAGGACATTAACTCACCCAGCTGTAGTCAGTGCATCTGTCAAGGCCTTTTGCAGGAAAAATGCAGTAAAGCTTTCCATGAGATTTTATGTATATATATAATTAATATAAGGATGGTTTCCAAGGGCACCATGAATTACTTCATACAGCAGCTGTAATCTCACATTATATGTGTAACTAGATGCATGCGTGCAGACAAACCTATGTAGCCAAATATGCTAAGTGTGAATAAGTGACCCAGGTGACCATGGGTCCACCTCACTCCCTGAGGAAGCACTAAAGGAAAAGACAGTATTATTTGTACCTTGATGAGTGCTGAGGAAGAAGGCAATCTCCTAGAAAATGTCCTTAGAAGACACATACATCTTGTTCAGCTGACAGTCACTGGTATGCATTCTTTAACAAAAGAAAAATCTACCGTTGAATCACAGAAACAACTTAAGGGCTTGTTCTGTCCTTTACCAGATCTCCCATTTCATCTATTGTCTGCCAAAACCAACAGGAACTCCAGCAGGAAGCTGATATGCAGGCTGACCTCAAGCATCAGGAGCTGCCAAGAAGGGAGCCTGCATTTTTACTCAGCATCTCACTTTTGAAAAGCCCAGGTGCCATCATGTTAAGATCAATTGCATTTCTTACTCTTAATTTCAAATTACATTGCTCCCATTAATAATCTCCTGATTTCTCACTGCCCAATTAAGTAGCTGAGCACAGGCCTGAATAAATAAGGTTTCTGAGAGGCAATGTGTGTCACACTTTGCACTCAGTGGCAACAGGCTGAGACAGTCACAGCAGCTGGATGAATATGAATTGTGTTGGTGCTTTGCTGGGAAACTGAAAGTAGTAAAAGCAATGATGCACTATACCAAGACAAGATACAAAAATCAGTTCCTCATGTCAGTGGGAAGACAGCACCAAATATGGTTGCAAAAAAGGAATTCAACAGCATAGGCAGTCTCAGGTGTTCCTTTCTCTGAAATACCTGGCTTTACTCCATGAAAATACAAATAACAGTTTAAGGAATTAATTTTGGAGTACTTAAGAATAATGAATCTGGAAGTTACTAAACACATATCTTTCCAGGGAGGTCATGCAGCCTCCAATGGTCAGAATTAAATAGTTGCAAAAGTACTGTCTTATAAAAGAAGTCCAGAATACATGACTACAATCATAGCCTGTGCATGCTGTCACACTGGCATTGACTTTCATAGAAGTCAAATGAGACTTAGATGTTATTTTCCAAGGAGAGACTAAACTTTGCAAGGTGATACTTCTCATACACATGTACAACAATAGATGTGCCTTCCTTTTGTTTAAGAATAAGATGCCATAGCTGTAGCCACACAAGAGAAGATGAAGAGAACAGGGGGTCAAAGAAATGCTGACTAATGCAAGAAACAGGAAGCACTATTTAGTATCTCCAGAGGAAAAGTCAGGTGATCTTTGAATGGACTGCATAATGCAGGCTCAAACTATCTGCCAGCTGAAAATCTCGTAGGACATAAACAAAACAGCTCCAGAAGGCAATCACATCTTGTTCAACTGTTACTCTTGACTTTTACCTTACTGAAAAATGACAACTGAGGTGTTTGGTTTGGCCCTGCATTATGCAAAAGCTGTTCAGTAAAAAAATAAGTTGGATAAGAAAGCTATTCATATGTAACACTCGGCAGTGAGTCTCTCAGGTTTGGCACCAGAACAAATGCAAGAGCTTTCTATGTGTGTGTGCTAGTAATAGCCATATTTGTTGAAAATACTGAGGTGAAGCACTTCCTTCATCCTTTCAGAGTGCAAAATGTCAAAAGCAGCTAATAAATGAGAGCACTATTTGTGGCCAGCATTTCATATCAAAGCTTTAGGCAGTGTAAGAGGCAAAGCCATGTATTCCCTGAGTGGATTTGACAAGTTTAAACACTCTTGAGCATAAACCATGAAGAACTCACACTGTCAATATTGTTATTAGCTGCCAGTACATTCCCAAGGATATAGCAATATTCTTTGCTGGAAAGATTTTACCCAACTGAAAATTTTACCCAACTGTCTCTGCCAGAAATGCAGTCTCTTCTTGGCATTGAGAAGTCGTCATCACAGTTCTGAAGTGAGCGGTTTCTTGGTATGTTGGGATGAATTGGTGTCAGCCTGTTGAGAATACTGCTACCCCATAACCTACTGCACCTTGCCTGATCCACTTCCAACTATCAGTGAAAGTAGCTCCATACTGCCAGCGTACTTGGAGCTCCCCAACACTCAGTGTTTTTATCAAGTTTTCCTACTTTTCCATATATTTTCCCAAAGACTACATCTAGCAGGTAAAAGAGTGAAATGTCCCATCTAGCAAGGTGCCAAATATTCACTGCAGCATTGATAAACCAACTAGGGCATATTTTCTCTTCTCCTTGTCTATAAATTATGACCCTCCTCAGAGTTATATGTAGCAAAAGCAGACCAAACAGTCGAGGAAAAACAACTGTCAAGAGACTGCATTCTTCACAGGATAAAAGTGTAAAACAGAAATATCGCTTTTCTTTTGAAATGGGTTACTTCCAGAGTAAAGCAGGAAACAGACAAAATCACTCCTGTAATGAGTGTTATTACTTCAACTAAGCCTATGAATACTTGTAAATTTCTGAAAGTTCTCAAATATTCATTATCAAACTTTCTCTGAATGGAAAGGGAGAGAAAAAGAGAAAAAAAGAAAAAAAAAAAAAAAGTGGGATCAAATCAAGCTCTCTTTACTGTATGTGTACAATCCCTAACCATGCAAAATCCCATCTAACACACACACAAACACGCACCAAGGTAAGTTGATAAAATTACTAACTTTTTTCATTCTTTACAGTTATCATGTCAACAAAGCCAGTTACTGGGCAGCAACGTGCATTTACCCTGTCCATCCTAGTACTTTTATAGCCTTGGTTATAGGAAGGGCTGAGCACCAGCTGATTTAAAGAGTAGACATGTAGACATAGTAGACATAAGAGTAGACATTTCTGGATTCATTCCAAGCACTACACCAGTGATTTGTTACTGACATTTTAACACAGCATTAAAACCTCTTTGTCTTGATGCTTTACTGTTCTTTCCATCCCATCTCCAAATGTTCCATCTGTTGTTCAGTTACCCTTTTATACTTACATCATGATTGCTTATAGTGTACACATCTGTGACTGTATTTGTATTAAGTCTCTAAAACTCTTCTTTCTGTGGATTTCAGAGGAAAAATAACTCTCCATTTTGGAAAAAGAAGGACAGAAAAGGCAGAGAGGGCTTTCAGGGGTGTTTACAGCATGTGAAATGGTGCTGCACTGACAAGTGCCCTGTGTTATGCCCTGGCAGACCATGTAACCAAGAGCATCTTTGGTATAAGGTGGCAGCTGTCCACACAGCGAGAGGGAGGGGATTTGAAAAAAAAAAAAAACAGCAGAGATACCCTGAAAACCCTAGCCTGATGTAGTCTGTAGAAAAAAAAGAGAGAAGCCTTGAAAGGCAGCACCTCTATAACAAGGATACTACTCAGCTGTCTGTTTGCTGCAAGTCCTGCAAGACAGGCCCCAGGACAAACTATGTTTTGCTGAGCAGACCAAAGAAGCCATTAGGAGGCTCTGTGCTCTCAGCTTTCTGTCACACTGTAGCTAACATCATGTTTTTAGATCAATTGCAATTAAACATTTTCAGTTCCTCCAACTTGTTTCCTTCCTCAGCCTACAAGAAAACTTTCCAAACAGGCATTAAAAAATCCACTCCTTTATATTTTAATGGACAAGGAAAGTTTCCAATTATCTCAGCTTTTTTCCAACCCTACTGGGACCAGAGTTTGGCAACATTATAACGTGAGAGCAAGGAATAATGATGAGTGTTTTGCATCAGGTGTCAGCAATATGGTTTTCTCGGTGAACAATGGAGACATTAGGCACGCATACTGCTGGTCTAAAATGCTTCTCAGGAAATAAAGTAAAAGGTCAAAGCTAACTCTTCAGATTTTATTTCTACACATTTTTAATTGTCTCAAATAATTTTCTAGAGCCAGTTCTTCCTTACCAGAGCAAAAGGCAGCAGCAGACTGGAAAGGGGAGAGGGTCAGTGCTGCTCCTCCAAAAGAGTTCTCCTTGGTTGCAGAACTACATATGTGGTAAAAGTGCCCAGGCACTGGTGTGGGGAATTGCCCACAGTGTCTAAAATGAGTCCTCCAAAGATATCAAACCTGGTCAGACCAGCAGATGGAGTGAAATAAGTAGGGACAGAGCTACTGCACTTCATATGTAATACCTCAACCAAACAGCCTGTTCTGTGCCTCAGCATGAAAAGGAGACACGGTGCCGAGAAAATAGTGACTGCTAGCCACTGAAAGATAGCAGACAGGAAAAAAAAAAATTAAAAAAAAAGATGAATAAAGAAAATGGGTGGCACCTGTGTGACACTTTTGTGACAGAGATGAGAAAACAAACATTTGGAGCAAGTGCTGATGCTTTTCCCTGCTTTTCACTCTTGGCTCAAGATGAGTTCACCAACATCCTCAGGGACACTAGTTTCAGACTGGATCACCACAGTACTAGATTTCTATTATTGGGTTGGGAATGGTGAATACTCTTTTGTTTGTCTTCACCACAAACCATAAAACTGAAAATATGTTTGTCCCTTGCAATGGTGAAGAAAGAGACTTTCAGTAAGCATAAGCGTACATGTTTGGTCCTTGGTATTTGCGGACCAATGGTGTTTGGATAAGGTCGTGTGTTGCATTGTGAGTGATGTTTGAACATTATGCTAATACTTTAACAGTTCTTCAGAAGCTGCCACATTTACACAATACATGTCTTAATGCCCATGGCTAATTCGTGAGAGAAAAAAATAACAGTACAAAAATCAACAATTAGATATGAGAGTGCTTTTATTAAGACACAAAGACAAAGCTATTCAGATAGTCACAATATCAGTTTCTGCTGAGCATGTAAGGTATCAAACAGAAGCTTTTGCTTTGCATTTCAATCTGAAGACTAGTGCTCAGCTTTTGTAAATAGCATTGCTCCACTGAAATCAATAGGCAAATCTCTAGTCCTGTCACTTTCAGGCATTTTACAATTGTAAGTATTGCAAACTAGAAAAATACGTTTAGCAAAATAAATTATTCTTTCATTGTGTGCAGAAGGTAAATGTATATTTGAGAGCAAACAGCAAAAGTGAGGAGACTCATACATAATAAAAAGTTAATGGTTGCACTCATCAAACCTTAAAATTGCAGAGTTAAACTGCAGTTTCATTAATAAGTTGTAGCCAAGTGATTTTATTTATTTGTTTATTTTTATACCAGGATCTGGGAACTGATATTTCAGCAAAGAAAAGACAATGAAATTAACTTACAGGTTTTCAAGGTAAAACCTCCAAGATCAGCCACTCTTACATTTTACAAAACATAGGCCAAATCTTTACCTGGTTATCTTAGTACCTAGCAGCAATTGGACTAAGGAGACAGAAAAGCAGATTTCCAATGCTTTCCAGCTTGCTGTTTCCAACCCCAGGAAGGAGTCCTGCAAGAGCTGCTCACTGTGTGGAGATTTTTGTTCCGGTTTATCCAGCTGAACAGATTGTTGTGGTATCCAATGGAGCACGGAAACTAAACCTTTGCTGCTGCAGTAGTGGTAGGGTCTTGCAACCAGATGAGATACGGCTCAAATTTATATCTACTGTATTGCAATTGGAGTGCTCCCACTTCAGTAGGCAGCACACGCTGTACCTCAACTGCACAATCACTCTTCTCTAATTAAACAGATATAAGTAGGTGCCAATTGAGTTATCTGGAAAAACATGAATTGCCAGACTCAAATTTATTTATTTTTTTCCCACCAAACCCTTATCAATTAAAGAATTTACAATCAAATCTCAAAACTCATGCTGAAGAACATACTGAGCAGGCTAAGCCACAGATTCATGATGCCTTTTTCTTTATTTTGTGGCAAATCAACTACTTGTTCTTCAGCTTCTGTATACTTAAGGCGTTGCACAATTAGGTCTTCAACATTGCTGCAGCTCAAGGTTTCAACCTCACCTTAAGTAAATAGTGAACAACAAAGTAAAAATGAGATCTCTCAAAGAGTTTGCTGATTTACTTCCTGGAATATTTATAGAAACACAAATCTGTGAGTAGTAACGACACAAGTGATGCCAAGAGGGGAAAAATGGCACAGTGGGACAGCAAATCTTGGAACTTTAGTAGAGAACTGTGAAGTCCCTCCTTTTCCCCTTGTATTTTTTTTTCCATGGAGAAACTGCCAAGGAAATTGATTTCAACCTGGAGCTGCAGTCACAAATAGTTCTTTGGACATTAGGGAAAAGCCAATTTGCTAACAACAACAACAACAAAAAGTAGGGATACAGAAGCCTTTTACTTGTGACATTAATTTGGAAGAGCCAGTGTTGCAACCAGTTGTAACTACCATCATGAAGAGTAATGAAAGCCAAATGCTGAGTAAAGACAAGCTTCAATTCTCTGTGAAGAGACACATAGCCAGTTTCCAACTAGGAAAAAAAATAAATTGCAATTAAGAAATGTAATGAACTACCTTACAAAGACAGTGAGGTGCGTAGGGAAGGAGAGATGAGTTGTTCTGGTATCTAAAAGGAGCTATAACTTGAGATTCCAACATGCAGATTATATATAAACATTATAAGCATGAAGATATCCTTTATGCTACAACCTCATTGTGTAACTCCTTAATTGCCATTAATATCAAGTATTGCAATCACTCATGACCAAGAGTGCAGAATGATAAGTAACAACAAGCCAGTCTTCTCTCTGTAGAGAGACTCAGAGGCTTTATGTATAGGTTTTAATTTAATGGACCTAGATATGCCCTTTGAGCTGGGCTATGGCTCCCTAGTGGGACCTGTATCGCTGAAGGCTGCAACAAGATGCCCCGGGTGCTTTCCCTTCAGGCTTCGAACTGACAGCCCTGCCCAGGTTTCAGGAAGCAATCAGAGCATCATCCTCACCTACAGAGGTCTCACAGAAGCTGCCCACAAATGACTCCAGAAGGTGATCTTTGTAGTATAAGACATGGGGAAATAGGCTATTCAAGAATTTGCAAATAGGCAGCTGTGATACTGGCTTCCCTGTCCTTTCTCTGTCATGTTCTTAAGAGTCACTGCACCCAGTGAAACGAACTGTTATCTGCAAATACCATCATGATGAGCCTGTGAATTAATGAATTTGCTGCAGGCATGGCAGCTGTGTCGTGATGTGTGAGGCCTCCATCAGGAAAGAGTTACTCGCCACCTGTGGCAACACTGTCAAATAAGCCCTTGCCCAGGAACAAAATGAGATCAGATCCGCAGTAAACATCCTTGAGTTGTGAAGCAATGTTAGGTATTATTTTCCAGGAAGCCAGCTTTCTAACCTCTTTTTCCTGTTCTTAAAGGCACAAAGATACAAACTGTGGTGAGCAGCTAGATATTACACAAGAAAGAAAGGAAAAAAAAGAAAAAGAAAAAAAAGGAAAAAAAATGAGAAAAAAAAAGTGCTGAATCCTACAGCATTCTGGAAAAGTGTTAAATTTTTAAATTGCAGAGGCAGAACTTGTTGTAGTGGTTAACTACTCAGAAAAGTCTTTTCAGACTCTCTGCAGGCACTTGCAAGCACCACTTGTACATTAGCAACAGTTGCCGTTGTTTATGTGTAATATTCCACCTTTTTTTTTTTTTGAAAAACAGCTCCTCCAATAAATAAAATGAAACCCAAGCTTTTGAAGAAAGGGATA
Source organism: Aythya fuligula (assembly GCF_009819795.1). Lineage (NCBI taxonomy): Eukaryota > Metazoa > Chordata > Aves > Anseriformes > Anatidae > Aythya > Aythya fuligula. The sequence goes on along the minus strand of NC_045559.1, from coordinate 114,870,016 downwards.
ACTTCTAAAGCAAATTATCTTCTGAAGCAGACTTATAAAGAGAGTGGCAAAGTATTCCTCCTTTATTATACTAATCCATGATCCAAAACTCAAAGCAACATACTTTTTGTGGATATGGTTATCTATATGGTTCTTCAAAAGTTGCCAGTCATTTACTAGGACTGAGACTAAAGCCATGAAGGAAGATGAGGAAGATAAAATTATCCTCCTCCTCCATGTTCTGCAGCATCTGAAAACAGGCAAGAATAATAGGAACTTCATATTGTTATGATTTTCACCCACAACTAAATGGACAGGAGATTCAAATAACCTTAAGTAGAGGATGCTCATCTGCCATATTTAACCATTTCAGGAAGAGCTAAAGAGCTAAATAAAGTAATTTTCCATGATTCAGTACTTACTGGTAACTTGGAAATCACTAATTGTAGAACACTTGGTAGCTGAAGTTGTCAGACTTGATTCTGAAGTTGTATCTTCCCATCTTTCGCTGGTACTGGAAAATGACAAGGCTCACAACTCCCACCACAAAGCCAAACACAGCAATAGCAATAAGGATGATGTAGCCAACTCCCATCCCAGACTCCTTCTCTGTGTTTGAATCAGATGCTAAAAAAAAAGAAAGAGGTTAAAAACAGAAGCTTTGAAACTCTTATTTATTATTTTTTTCCAGAGCTAAAAAGACAGTCAAGGAGTATAATCTTGCCTACAGATTAACCAATATGTGTGCTAAAGCCCAGAGCTATGATACAGCATTTTGGGGAAGGTACTTCTCATGAAAAGGCCTATGAGCCACAGTCCTTCATTCATCTGTGATTGTTAAAAACTCATGATTTGCATTTATCTCATGGGTAAACCTTCTTTAAACACAAAACATTTAGGGAAGAATTCTTTGTGTGTTCTGAGTCTCTAGGCTCCCATTCCAGTAAGTAGAGATCTGGCCAGGGCAGCCACTGGAGCCACACTGAAGTCACCATGGGCTTCTTACACCTCTATTTCTGTTTACACATACACTCTTGCACACTTCTAATTCATTCTTGTGAGCGTTCGATGTACCTGCAAAAGCATCTCTTTGCATACGTTTACAGGACAGCACTCATATAGCCAACCACCTGTGCAGTACCTGAGTTGCACAGAAGACAGGTAACGATGCATATATGCCAGTAATTAGAAACAAGATTTTTGGCCAAACGGCCCTGTCAGCAGCCATGGAGGCACATGATAGCAGAGCCCTAGCTACATAATGTCCAGGGATCATTCCAAGACAGGCCAAGGGAGTGTTGCACAATATATTTGTGCCTATTTTGAATTTTGGTATCAAACAAAGGAATTAAAAAAGAAGATGCACAGTCAAAATGATAAGTCCGTAGCCCAACACAGATAGGACAGGACTTCCTGAATGTAATGTATCAGTGGCCTTTCCTATAGTATGTGGCAAGCAGTATAGGTAGAGCCATTAGGACTTCTTCATGTTTTACTGCAGCAGCTTACCTGACATAGCAATTCACATTGTCTCCTTCAACACAGATCTGGGTATCACTGCCTATGTCTAGCCTCACACTTAAAATGCAATACAAATATCCAAACTGGAAAGAAAAAAAAAGACTACATCTTGTAGCACCACACGGCTACAGCTTTGCTGTACTGCTGTCCTGCCACCCAAACAAAGCTCCCCTCACCAGACTTTCTTTTGTGTGATGGCCATTCTTCAGCATTAGAAATGCATCAGGGTCTCCAGTGCAAATGGGAGTGAGATCTACTTGTTGCAAATGCTGTACAAAGAAAGCTGTATTCATCTCTAAGTTTTTTAAAAAAAGAATTAAACCAGAAATGAACACTGAAGGCCTATTCTAACAGACTAATACTAACACATGAGGGAAGAAAAGTAAAATAAGCTGAGTCAGAGCCTGTTTCAAGTTCCAAAAGAACATTGTGGCCATTACAGTAGAGGGAAAAAAAATATCCCAGATCCATTATCAATCCATCACTAACCTATCTCCACAGACAGAAAAGCTTAAGTGACTGGCGGAACAGGCAACCAGCAAGAGGAAAGAGGGTGACTTCTGTCTATTGACAGTAGCCATGTGTTAAAACTGTGATGTTGCTGTGTGCAAATACTCTCAATTAGTGTTTTATGTTAACACAATATGAATGCAAAGGGCTGGAGGAAGCCAAATGAATGAAAATGTTAGCGGCAGCAGTTGTACTTGAACATATCACTCGGGGTAAGTGCAGAAGGGGCAGAAACGTAACAAATTAGACCTTGCTTGTACACAGAGCTGATGTTCGCTCTCTATTAACCTGTACTGCACCGCTCTGCCAGATTAACCAAGGTGCTGTGTATCAGCTAGGCTCTGCCACATTCTCTCACAGTAATAATGAAATCAATACCAGGGAGTCTGAGGAAACATGGCAATGCAATCTCTAATCTCGTCTGAATTGGGGCTTCAAATCTCAAAATAACCATGGTCTAAGAGCGGTGTAAGGTAAACCAGAAAAACTGATTGCAATCTAAGAGATGAAAGCAGCTTTTGCACTTTACAATTGTAATTACTGCTTGATTTTGTGGCTGTTGCACTTGCTATCCTGTGCAAATAGCTACACTTTTTTCCTCTCCCTTTCATCCCCCTTCACAACCTGACAGTCACTTCATCAAGGAGGGCACACGCTTTTCCACACTGTCACATGGCTTCAGTGAGAACTCCTCCTCCTTGGAAAAATACACAGAGAGTTTTGTTTCAACAGCCATTCAGATTCCTGTGCAAATGATAAAGAATCTTAATATTGGTGTTTACTCAGTGTCCAATTTTTGCAGGCATCTATTTGTAACTCACCCGCAGATTTACACAGAGGTCCCCAGGATGTTCTGTGGGTAGCGATGATTTCACCGGTTTTCAGGGATCGAGCCGCGTGGCATCTCTGCAACAACCAAGTCAGACTCCAACAAGTCACATGGCTGACTAATTAATGATACAAAGCCTTCAGATGAGTATGGGAAAGCCCAGTGCTGTTCTGACCCACTGAGGTTTTTGTTTCTTAATGTTATGTATTAGTTTCACTGAAATGAGCTCCCAGATGAAAGTTCAAAAGAAATGGCATTAGGGAAACATCAATCTAAGATCTCTATTTAGAAACACTAGAAAACACTGCTGTGAACAGACATTTCACATAGACAACCTCTTTCTTTTCATTAACTCTCCATTTGTTTTGGAGAAAGCTTAAAGGTTGGATTAGATGATCTTTGAGGTCTTTTCCAACCTAAATCACCCTGTGGTTATGAGAGAATAAATTTCTCACTATTTCTATATGCCAGGGTTTTGCAAACATTTTTGCTTGGATGCTTCTACTGCCCATGGCAGGCACGACAGATCCTACAACCAGCACCAGGATCAGCAGTGGCAACATTCACCCCCTGCCAAGTTGTGTCCTTTGAAAACAACACACAGCTCTTCAGAAATATGTGCACTACTCATCTGGGAACTACTGGTTTGTAGCTGCAACTTTGGCCTGCCCTTGAATAGATTTCCCAGTACTTGTCCACGTAATGTTTTAATCTCTACCTAAGATACTGAATACTCAAACTTTTCTTATGGGATGAATTTTGTTGTCGTGGTTTAACCCGACCGGCAGCTAAACACCACGCAGCCGTTCGCTCACCCTCCCCCCTCCCTCTCTGGGACGGGGGAGAGAAATGGAAAGTGAAGCCCGTGAGTTGAGATAAAGACAGTTTAATAAGACAGGAAAAAAAAATAACAAAATAATAATAACAATAATAATAATGATGATACAATGGTGATAATACGAAAGTAATAATAGTATGTACAAACAAGTGATGCACAATGCTATTGCTCACCACCCGCTGACCGATGCCCAGCCTAACCCCGAGCAGTCCGGCGCCCTCCCCCCGGCTAGCCACCCCTATATATTGTTTAGCATGACGTCAGATGGTATGGAATACCCCTTTGGCTAGTTTGGGTCACCTGTCCTGGGTCTGTCCCCTCCCAGCTCTTACTGCACCCCCCAGCCTGCCCGTTGGCAGGACAGAGCAAAGGCTGAGATGTCCTTGGCTTAGTATAAGCACTGCTCTGCAACAATTAAAGCATCGGGGTGTTATCAGCACTCTTCTCATTCTAAGCCAAAACACAGCATTCCACCAGCTACTAGGAAGAAAATTAATTCTGTGCTAACTGAAACCAGGACATTTGTGCAGGAGAAAGAACTATATATTTCCTCCTTTTTTTTTTTTTTTTTTTTTTTTTTTTTACAATTCTATATGAATAATATAGAATATAGGAAGCAAGAGGGCTTCACTGATTAACCCTGCTGTGCCTTGTTTACTGCAGATGTCAACCTTCATCAGACCTCTAGGCCTCATCTTGGGCAACAATTACCCTGTCACTGACCCCTGTAATGCAGCTCATAGCCAGGCCTTCAGTTAGCTGAATTCCTAAACTCTAATCCATGCAGCTACAGCCTGCCCTAACAGCAAACGTGGTAGCTCCTAGAAAAGCATTTGGTTGATTCCTTGCAGCAGCAACAGCAGTTCACACAAACCATGTCTAGCCCATCCCTCTTATTCCCCTGCCTCGCACCTACCAGTGTGTCTCTCCTCAGCTGTGCAGGACACTGCTTGAGCAGCCACACCATGAACCTAGGGAGGGATCCACCTCCTCCATGGGGGCATAGCATGGGGATTGCTCGTGCACTGATTTTTAACACACAAAATCAGCTCTGAAACCTGGGGCCATCTTTCCATCTGTCAGTCGTGTGTCCTGTTCCTACCTTTTTTATTATTATTATTACTATTTTTTAATCTGGAGGAAGCTTTGTACTTTGAGAAAGGAAACAAGCATTTTCTGCTGGCTACTTTGAACCTTTTAGGAAGAGACTGGCTACTTTATAATGAGCTTAAACTGAGTTATTTAGAGCTAAAGGAAAGTGTTAAACAATGGAGAAGCAGCAAGCTGTTAATGAAAACATCCTTGACAGAAAAAAAAAAAAAAATCACAGGAAGGCTGACAGAAGGAGGGGAGAATTCCTGTGCATAAGCTATAAAGAAAAAAAAATCAGTAAAAACTGATTTATTATTATTTTAATTTATTGCCATGGTAGCAACACATTTTTAGATTAAGCAGTGTGTATCACTTACTTAGAAATAAAAGAAACAACAAAAAAAAAATGCTTTGGAGCACAGTAGGAAGACAACTAGGAACTGAAGTTTTTATGAGAACAGTGCTTGGTTTCCTACTTCAAAAGCAACAGGGTTTTAAAAAGCCTTGTTAAACTCTATTGGATTCACAGCCCTGGAAACTTAATGCCATGGTGCTTCCTCCCTGGCACCTAAACTCTAACCTGGAGGAGCAAATCTCTAGGGGATAGATAAAGGATAGAAAGGATAGAAAGACATCCTAAATAAGTTTGGTCAGACTTTCCCACTGAAACTGGCAGTAAGGGTGATAGTTTTTTTCTGTGGCATGTCCATCTGAGGTGGAACATTTCTAACAGCCTTTCTCACTGTAACTTCTGTTCATCACCTTCTGGTCACCCCTAGGCAGAGGTGAAGGGTTCAGTCCTCACGTCCCACAACTTTCTGACACCCGTTTCTGTGCATGCTCCATGATTTTCACTACAAGAATGAGGAACAGGAAGAAAGGGGGATGCTTCCATATGGCTATGGTCCTTTCCCACTCCTCCCTGCTCTCAGGAGGGGATGAAGGAGCTATTTGAAACCCTGTTTGGAAACATGACTCCTTCAGTTCCACAAACGGACTGCACGGCAAAGGAGAGAGAAACAGCACATAGCAAAACCCTTACCGTCCTGCAGGTGCTTCCTGGTGTCTCCATACAAATACGAATTTTGCAGTGTAAGTAAACTACAGAATTGTTGACAAAGGAAAAAATTTTCAGCTTAAACTGTGCTTTGCTTGAATTCCCATTCTCTAGCAGTGTGGTGAACGTATTTGGGATAGGACAGCTGAAAAGGAGGAGAAAAAACACAAATATCAGGTAGGGCTATAGAAGACATGTTATAGCACTTAACTCAGTTTGTAAGACTCCTTTAAAAAGCCACAGCCACACACTCCAGAGTTTGCAAAAAACGTCCACTTTGCAGAGTTGCAAAAGGGAAAGAGTGATAGAAAGAAGGATTTGAATTTGGCTTCACCAAACAAAAAGTGAAACTAACAATATATTAAAAGGAATAGCTTTTGTTACTGAGTAAAAGGACCATCCTGTATTTTAAGGTGAAGGATGAGCATAGGGGACATGGCATGAGGGTAAAATCAGGGATCCAGACAGGAACAAGCCTCTTTTACCAGAAACTGCATTAATACTGTCTGTGAGTCACAACACACAGGAATCAACCAACTTACACCTTCAGTGAAAGAGTTACATAAGCTCTTGGTAATATCCAAATCACGGAGATATGGGTGAAACGCCCATATGTCAAAAGTTCTTTCCCTATTGCCCATGAAAACCACCTATTTCTTTTGGTCAAATGTACAACGCCTTTACAAAACTATGGGGAAGACAACCAAACTCAAACAGCTACCACATTCCACTTTGAAAACATTTTCTTTTCGTGCCTACCTTCCTGGTTCAAAGAAGGTGTGGCCAGTCAAAATGGTAAGGGACAGTGTATATGAATGACAAAAACACTCAAAAAAGGCATTTAAAATATAACACATCCGTAGTCAGTACCATTCAATGTAGGGCACATGATACTTGCAAGTGGTGTTTGCTATACCTGTTGTTGATAAAAGTAAATGAGAGGGGATCCACTGAATTATTAGTCGGAGTCGCCCAGCAGTCAGTGAGGACCACCTTCAGCTTGCTGTCTGCTCTCTGGATCCCCACTTCAATCAGTATATCATCACTGGCAGAGACACTGAAGTTTTTTGGTATTGGGGAGTTTCCAATAAACAACTGCATTTCTGTTCTGAAGTGCCCAGATCCATGTAAATCCTCAAAAATGGTGTAAACTCTGAAACAGGGAGTAACCACTTTTAAAGATCACAAGTTGGAGTGTTTCTGTAAGTCATAAAATGGTGCCTGTTTCTCCACCTGTTGCACATGTAAGTAGTGAAAGACGCCCAAGATGCTAGGGCAGTGTTCAAGAGAAAAAAAGTGAAAATGTATTGAGTTCTCAGATGGGATGGTAGGAAGCATGGAAATGAAAAAGGGAGAAAACAGATGGCATAATGTCTTGGCAACACAAATTGAGCAGGTAGAAATATTTGAGTGCACCTGAAGGAGAACAAGACTATGAGATGCCTTAAAGTTCAAATAAGGAGAGTAAAAGCTTAGTGCTGAAGACAAGAGACAAGAAATTTAAGGAAAAGGAACAAACCTGAACAGTAAGTATGAGAAAATTAGGAGTTAAAACTTGTCATCCTCAGCAGCAAACCTAGCACCCACATAGCAGTCTCTATGCCTGCCTCATCTGAAATGAGACATCATTGTTATGTTTCAAAAGCAGGTATATACTGCAATAATACTCTTATTGCTACATGTGGTTGCCCAGGAAGGCAAAGAGCAGGAATCCTGCCTCCCAAGGCTGCACCAGTAGCTCCCAAAGCTTTGTTTTCACCCATGGTTTAGCTGGGCAATGGCCAAGCTTGGTGGCCATTGGACACGTTGCCACTTTAGATGGAGTATGGTGGAAGCACATAGCAGGGATCACCTGAGAACAGGACACTTAGGAAGGCAGACTGTTCAGCACAGCAAGTACTGCCAGTGGATCCAGCTACGACCCCTTTCTTAAAGGGGGGAAAGATGGGAGATCTCTCCCATGCAGCAGCACTGCGTCATGCACCAGCATTTCAAAGCAGAGGGAGATATTCCTTACCCCTCTGCAGTGTATCCAGAGGAAGTCAAGAGATTGTTCTGAAACACACAGTGAATGGGACTGGCAACTTTTAGGTGGTGGATCACTCCCTGAGCAGAAGCGTCATTCCGGAGTATGGTTTTCACTGTGGTATTACTTTCATTCTGGAACACAGAAAGAAGAAAGCACAACTTTGTGAACACCACTGTTTCTACAGGTACATCAGAGCTACAGGCTTAGCAGCTTCAAGGACTTTGGAATTCTCCATTCTTCAAACAGATTAAACTTCCAGCATCTTTGTTGTTGTAGAGCTAAGCAATGATAATCCATCAGCCTTCCTCCTTTTCCTCAAATTGAAATGATCACTGATCCACAAGGGATTTTGTATACTTTGGCATGTTCTGAGTTTGGTTTGGGATCCATAGAAGCAGCCATCAATTTTTGTCCCCATTACTGGGAACAACTGGGGTGTTCTCTAAATATGATGCTCAGATTGCTCTTAATAAAAGAGAAGCTTCTGAGACAGCTGCAGGGGGAACCCGGACAGGTATGGGAAATGGGTCTCAGTTGGGAGAGACACTAGAACCTTCCTGCCTGACCCCAAAGATGCCTTTCTCTTTCTTGCTTGCCCCCATACCCAAACAGAGGGGTAACTTTCCACTTACAGGAAGTTTTCTTTTTCCAAAGACACTGGAAACATGAACTATGTTGCCCAACATTTCAGCAACTAATAGACTGTATTTCTAGCTAAGGAACTGTCCTTGTCCCTCAGCCCCCCCCCTCCCTCCACTCCCCATCCAAGAGAGCAAAAAAAGAAATCTTAAGGACTTCTTTGCATTCCCTGTCTCAGGGGACTTACGGTCTCAATTTCAGTGCCACATTCGCTCCAGCCAGCCTGCAGCACAGCATGAGTGCCATTGCTGATGCTCACGTTGCAGCGAGGCTCCCCTAGGTACAGGGAGGACTCAGGGATGGATTCCTGATCTAAAAATCCCTTCTGGATGGCAAGGACAATCTTCTCAATTTCACAAAACACTCTCACCGCATCTTTAATGGAAATCTCCTGGGCAGGTTTAACAAGGGGGACGGGAGATGCTTGAGAAGGAACATCAGGAGTTGATGCAGGATCTGTGGTGAGAGGAGGCAGCACCACACTGGAGAACTTGGTGTCCTCCATGTGCTCAGTACTAGAGAAGTTTAATGAAGCAAGGAAGGAAGCAGGAGTCGAAGTCTGCAAATACGTTGTAGGTAAAACTGTGCTGGGTATGGGTTTCTTGTCCATCTCTGTTGCCTCCTGGCTGGGAGGAAATGCTGAAGAGTGCCAAAAATAAAGGACTGATGTAATTTACAGGTTCAGATTGATTTCATAAGGTAAAAGCAAACACATATGAGGAAATTCACAGTTTTCTAGTTTCTGTGTTGTTGTTTTTTTTGTTTGGTTTTTGTTTTGTTTTGTCTTGTTTTAACCAGCTCTACCTGCTGTCAAAGCTGTGGCTGTTTCTTTTTTTTTGCTTGGTTGATTGGTTGGCTAGGGCTTTTGTTTGCTTGTTTGCTTCTGGTTTTGTTCTTTAAGAAAGAGCCCATGAGATACATAAGGTATCAGTGAGAAAAGCCTAAGTGCTTTATTTCCTGAGAACTGCAATAATTAATGCATTTGAGTAAAGCTCATACGTACACCTTTTGGATGATCAGTGCTTGCAGAAGATCCACAACTGCAAGTCGCTGAGCAGCGTTCATATATTTTTGCCTAGTATTGTGGGAGACTGCACACTTCAGGCTATGGGATGCAAACAGGAACAGAGCCTGTTAAAAAAAAATGGCCCCGCTTGTAAGAAGTTGGTATTCAGAATATATGACCCTGAATGCTTCGGAGACATCATTTTGGGGGTGACATACATAACAAACCTTATGTAGCAGGCCCATATTGCACACATTCCTGAGAGACACAGCAGGGAGTTGAACAAACGCTCTGGTAGGAATCTTTAATGATTCCAGTAAAAAAGTGAACAGAGGAAATGGTGAAGCAGAGATCAATGTGTATGCCAAACATCCTGCTTCCAGCACAGGCTCTGGGGTTACCATGGCTCTCTGGCAGTAGAAACCACCTAAGTATCTGACTTCGCACCCAGATAATAAACTCAATTTGCAGTGGAACAGGATGTATCTCATTGCATGAAAAAAAAAATAAAATCTCTTAAGCAGTTTTTTATATTTATTTCCCAAGCAATATATATATGTGTATATATGTGTGTATATATATGTGTGTGTATATATATACACACATGTCCTTCTGGAGCTCCCCACCTTTCAGGAATGCCCCAAACTGAAAAGATGCTGATTTGAATGTAAGTTGACAAAAAATTCCGGGTTCTTTTCAAGTTGACTTCCCCAAAAAGTCATTGTCACACTACTAAATGTGTTGGTTAAACAAAACTGAGCAAAGGCTGGAATCAGTTCACAAATCCTTGTGACTTCAGCCAGTATGTTATCACTGCAGTTACAAAAACAAGTACAAATTACGGAAGAAACCTAAAAGAATTTAGACACCTGAAGACTCATTACACGTCAGCTAACAAATGATTCAAGGAAAGACAGAAGAAACTAGATGAATTGACTGTTGCAAAACACTCATCTGTAACACTGTATTAACTTTTTGTCCCTGAGGCAATACAGAGGTCATACTCCGTACCTGCTTTCTATGACCTCTTCTGCTATCTCAGCTATCTCTGCTATCCCCTCTGCTACTGCTAATGGAAGTAATTAACATTCCTGATAATCATATCTACTTTTAATGGCACATATGAGAAAATTGAAATATTATAATTATCTTACAAAGACAGCATTAAATATTAATATAATAACTCTCATGACAGATTATTCAAGTCAGAAATGCTTAAATCCACAGCAAGATTCCTTCCATTAGGATGTAGTTGAATACAACAAACCAAATTAATCCCTCACAAACTTCAAGGCCTTTGGCAAGTGTGACTTTGATCCAATAAAGATAATAATGCTAAGAATTAGGTTAGCCATTAGATAATAATTTAAAAAAAATTGCCTTCACAGTTTCTTCCAGGCCTTTCTGGATGCACATCAGCAAATCCATCATTGCAACTGCACTGGTAAAACCCGAGTGTGTTATAACATGATGCATCTGGGGAGCAGTCATCTTCTTCACTCTTGCATTCATCATAATCTGTTGGGTATATTTAAGGTGGAGAGCATACAAATGAGAATGTGTTGGTTCTGAAACAGGAGCATGATCATATCATCATGATATCATGGTAGAATTGCACTTCTTAGATGTGAAACTCTACTGTAGGTGTCAGGTAGCTGCTGGGTGTAGAAGAGGTGGGATTTTGGAAGCACAGCCTGATTGCACAGACACTGGCATAACCCTCCAGCAGCAGTGCTGCCAGTGCTGCTTAGCAGATGCTCACTGTACCCCAGTAGGTACCCCACTGCAGAGCTCATATCCTTCTAAACTGACCAAGAGCCCAGGGCAACATTTCTAGCACCACCACAACTTGCCTCTCCCATTCTACTATCCTGAGGAGGTGGTTAACAAATGCCCAGCACGAATGAAGCAGTTTGGAAAGCAGGGGGTCTGTGTGACTTGACCAAGTTGCAATCTAATTGAAAGAAAAAATATGTGTTTTTTTTTCCCTTTCTGTTCCTAAGGCCTAATCACTGCTGCTCAGGTATGAGTGTACCACCATCAACGAGATTCAGGAAGCAGCAGTAACCAAGCACCTGCTCTATGGGGACCTATCCCTGAAACAAGCCATCTGTTCTAAAACAGCTTCAAGGGGCAGGCGCTCCACAAAGCATGAAATAACCACAATTTTACTAATTAATATAATATGCAACTTTCCACATTCACAGCTGTAAGGATAACAAGCAGAGAAAATGTACAGAATAGGCCATATACATGCTTTTGTTGTCATTTTGCCTGAGATTTTACTTGACAGGCTATAACAATAATATTTGGACAAACTTATCATGTTGAGGATATAGAATTTGATACTGTTTTCAGAGATGACACATCGATTTGTAGAACAGGATTCAACAGCACTTAGTCAGAAGACTAATTTTTATTGTTACTGACTTAAATCACTTATAAAGAAAATGAGGTTTTACAATAAGCCATTGTGCTGATCTTGGTAAGCTGTGTACTTTCGTCTGAACTGCCAGCCCACAGGTTTCTGAGGGAAACACACACTCCCAGTGCAGGAATTCACATTTTCATTTATTTGTTCTTTGGTTTCTATCTCATGCAAAATTATCAGTGCAAAGAAGGGGGTAATGTGTTTCAAAATAAATTTAAACAGAGCTAGTTATGTCTGTGTACGTGGACCTGTTTCCACTGGTAGATTGTAAGACCCTCAGTTTGTGACCACAGTTTCTAATATCTCCATATCATCTTCTCTATAAAATTATTACCAGCTATAAACAAAAAGACTACTTGGCTTCGGTCCGGTGTACCTCGCTTCTTATTCTATCTTTTGATGTTCTCTGAAAAAGCATATTGGATAGCTAAGCAGAAGTGATAGAGAGAGAATGGTGTCTCAACTGAGTGTTAAACATATGTTTTCACATCAAAAAATACAGAATAATAATAGGTGTTATCATCTTTCTAACAGAAGAACTATTGGGATATAAGCTGCTCCTTACCATTTATGGAGAGACTGCTCTTGTCAACTGTGAAATAGGAGCTGTGTTCAAAAGCATCGCGAAAAGTGGTGATGATGTAGTAGATATCCACATCTTCTGCAATCAGTAAATGGAAACTTACCACTGTGCTCCCATTAGTAATACCAGTTATCAGCACTTTAATCAGACCAGCATCCACCTGCTGAAGGACCTCAAGGGGCAGAGATTTGTGTACCTGGAATAAAAACAAAATGCATGTGAAAATGGGCAGGTAGAAGTAATTACAGTTTTGGCATTGTACAATGCCCAAATGGTAATATTATGCATTACAATTGCACTTCATACTCTGGAGGGAAGCAGGAGAAAAATCACTCTCGTTTATAACATTTCCACTCTACAGCTGCTGAAGGAAATGGTGTATATTTAGCTGTGAGCATTAAACAAGATAAGTGATTAAGATACCTCATCTGCCATTTGGCACAGGTCCTTGCAAAGGCCTCTGAAAACAGAAAGAGAGGGAGGAAACTGCAGGAATCATAGAATCGTTTAGGTTGGAAAAGACCTTCAGGATCATCAAGTCCAACCACCATGTAGCACTACCAAGTCCACCACTAAACCTGTTGAGAAATCAATAAAATTCAGTCTGTACACAGCAGCCTTGCAAATCTCTAGCAGCCTAAGAGAGAAAACACTGCCTTTGTTGAAGCACGCTGGGCCTTAGTCATGGTAGCCCCAGAAGCAGCCTCCCTGACCACAGAGGAGAGCAGGACGGTCGGCTTTCTGCAGGATGGGAAAACATGGCTCTGCTTGAGGCTTTCAGCCTCCTTGCCTCCACTTTGGATGGAGACACGAGAGAGAGAAACAGACTGGAGATGTGTATTCATCCTCTTCCCTTTCCAGTCTTGGAAGCCAGGTACCGCTGGAGGGCAGCTGCCCACAGGAAGATCGCCTCCCACAGGAGGGCGGTCATGGGGCAAGGCTCCCAGGCGCATGCAGGGAGCACACAACAGCTTTGGCATTTCTAACTCTGTTCATTCCCCTCCATCTCCAGGCCCAGCACCAGCCAAAGGAGGAACAGACACAGGCCAGATGGCATCCTCTCGCAGGACCAACACAAGACGAGACAGAAGGCTAATATTAATTCAGCTGTAAACAACATGTTGAGAAAACATTATACGCAGAAAAGCCGACCTGTTTCAGAGAAATCAGGGAAAAAAGTCTACAAGTATTTCCCTTTTCCCCTGGTTGCCCAAACAAGGGGAACAACAGGACTGCATAGGACTCCCCGCACATCCCAAGGGGAGGCAAAGCATGCACACACACACACATACAGAGGTTTGCACTCCCTGTCTGGTCCCAACATCAAGCCACAATGCATGCAGAATGCATACAATCTCATGTACACGGATCCCTGTGTTTTGCAATACCTTTCTCACATGTCTGGGAAGTCTTTTTAGATCCTTCCACATTTACAAATAAAAAGTACAGTGACAGGAAGAGTGAGACAGAGCTTTCAAGCCTGGATGAGGCAGGTAGCACAGGCTGCTGTGAGCTGTTGGCATTACCATCGTGCTTAGAAGCTGCCAGCAGAAGTGCAACAGGAGAGTGTCCATGATAAAGGAGCTGCTCTCAGCAACACAAGGACAAAGCCCCTGCCATCCTCGTCATCCCCTCCTCTTCCATCAAGACACAGGGTTCTGGGATGCATCCCCCTTTCCCTTTCTGCCATTTTACAACCATGTGCTGAAAAGCTGGGGGTCAGGCCTAAGTTTTCATCTTTTCTTAGCTTTTGTCTGAACTTGTGTGGACTTTACATACATGCACCTGTGACATCCTCCTAGCCCTACCCCGATTTCACCAGTATTCCCTTCTCATCTTTCTCCTGAAGATCTCATTTTATTGATCACAGAATCACAGAATCACAGAATTTTCTAGGTTGGAAGAGACCTCAAGGTCATCGAGTCCAACCTCCAACCTAACACTAACAGCCCTCCACTAAACCATATCCCTAAGCTCTACATCTAAACGTCTTTTAAAGACTTCCAGGGATGGTGACTCCACCACTTCCCTGGGCAGCCTGTTCCAGTGCCTCACAAATGTTTCTTTATAACTTAGGTTTGGGATTTTTGGCTGTTTGGGGTGTTTTTTTGTGGTTGTTGTTGATGATGATGTTCATTTTGTTTCTGCCCTTATCCATATTTTTCCTCAGAAGGCAGGACTCAGAGCTTCACAAGTACCACAGGGACATTCATTTGTATTTGTCACCACTAGGTGACACTGCAAAACCCTTTATTCTGAAGGCTGCCCGATTTCACTACAGGTACCACACCCTAGGCCGTCAAAATAATGGTTGATGAAGTAAGGCTAGAAAAGACAGGAAAAAAAAGACTGAACTTTTCAGAGAGAACTCAATAAACACTTAATACCCTTGATTATGAGATTTTCTTGCTAGAAAAATAAAATATCTTGTGATCCATAGTTGCATCTGCCTTTTCTGTAGCACACAGAGGAAACGCTGGCAATGCCAAACCAGAAGAAATAGGTATGCCAGAAGAAGAGCCACGAGAGAGGGACGTGAGCAGAACTAACACCAGCACCGGGGGAAGGGAATGCCTCTTGGTAAAAGAAACAAGAGGCAGATTAAGTATGAGTTAAGGGTGAGACGGAGCCCACACTAAAACCAATGTGCAAGCCTGCACAGCCAGCAGAGCCAGGAATGTGCTGGCATTATGAAAGCTGAAAATAAGTGAATAAAAGATACATCAGTATGAACAGAACAATAAGATACCCTGCATGAACCATGGTGTTTCACGCACAGAGCTCACCCCCCTGTCCATGCTTTGGCTGCACCTTCAGAAAGAAGGTATCGGAGCACAAGTCTGCCCAGATGCTACCTGCAGCAGCTTTAAGGACCTCCCAAATTGGGAATAAGCTCAAATTAACAGAGGGCATGAAATTTCACTGGAATAGTGAAGCTGCCTTAATCGCTTTATCAATGCTCATCACACATTCAGATAGCTTTCATTGCAATTATTTTAAGTGCATTAAGCTGCATCAGCTGAAGGCGACATCAGTTCCAACAGAGGGGTCACCTTGATAAGGCACTATCAGTTATTAGTTTTACACTTTCTGTCCGTCAGTATTTAAGACACCAGAATTCAAATCCATCTTTGGCACTCCGGAATTTAATGCACAACAACGAACACATTCTCAAGTCAGACCTTTTGTTTTCCTGCCTTGTCTTCTTGAGGACAACCCCTAGTTCTTATGATGTTCCTTTTGGCTCTTGCAGAAGAGAGGCTGAGAAAAACCCAGGAGGAATAAAACACTTTCTTACCCTTAGCTACATTGTTCTTCAGTTGCAGTGGAAGAAGGATGGTGAAGCTAATGTGGACAATGACAGTGCAGGTTGCCACATCAAGTTTTCACTTCGTTGTCATCTACACATTATTTAAGGAACAGTATTTCTATTTGCTGTGCTGCCAATTTAACCACGTGGCACTTAAGTGCTGGGACAGCTCTACGCTAAAGAACATTATACGCATTAGGATTTATAAATTCTCTCAATTGTAGATGGTGACTCCAAAGAGGTTTAAGAAATCTTTGCAAATCATTGGCAAAATTTATTTAACTGGAACTTGATAGTGCTTTTAAAACCCATGAAACTTTCCCTATCCACTTTAAATGATCAATTTCTGGCCCTTATAACCTGGAAAGGAAACATGCAGACCTTTTTTTTTTTTTCCTAAACTTCCTTTTCTTTGGTGTCTGGAAACACGTTGTTTGTAATAAAATACTTATGGCATGTTTTGCTGTAGTTGATACCGCTATATATGCATTGTCTCAGAGGTAGATGGAATGAGCATTCACACACCTTGCTTGTGGCTGGTCCACAAAACTGGAGTGCTGGAAAAAGGTGTGGGTGCCTTATAAACACTGGTGGCTGTTTTCTGCCTGGAACTTTGAGAGGTGGGTAAAAGTGACACAATGCTTACTTTTGTTTCTTTATGTAATCATTTCACAGATTTTCCAAACATATTTGTATCCATGGTTTTCTGGATTTATTATTTAACTGAATACCCCTCAAAGAAAATATATGATTTTAAGCCCATTTTAATAATGTGCTATCCCAAAATAGCCTTGGGCAGTGAGTGATGCTGAACGAAAGTGAGGTCAGAGGAGAATCACTCCCTCTTCACTTTGCTAATCACGTCCCTTTCATTCTGTGGCTGGTTTTCTGATGTGACAACTTGGGGCCAAAACCACGCAGAGAAAGCTGTGCTGCTGTAACACATCCAGAAAGGTGCAAATAAGTAATAACCAGTGGGAAATCTATATGATATCCAAGAAAACATCATGCACAGCTAAACAGACCGCACATTTCCCTCCTTACAGTTTTCATGCTGGCCTGAACTCTGCCAAAAGTGTTACCAGTGCCTCCCCCTGCAGACAGCTGTTTTGGTGACAGGCTGTGACTCTGTACACAGTGAGAGTCTGGGGAGGCTTCAGCAGCGTTTGAAAAGGCAGACAATTGTCAGCGATGGATTTATCTTCACTGTTATCAAGGCCTCTAAAAACACAGACAGAGAAGGCAATAAAACAGCCCAGCACAACCAGCAGTTTTCCAAGCAGAGTTGTTTGAGTAAACACCAGCAGGAACACACTTCTGATAACTTTAGCAAGAAATGAGGAAGAGAGATACTGTCAGAGGCAATGCCTCAGCGTTAAGCTAAAGGAGCAGCTGACATGGCCATGTGCTTTGATGTCCTGTGCTCTAATTAGAGGTGAGGGCAGAGGTGACTTAGCAAGAAGCCACTCCCTTTCCAGAAACGGGGCTACATGGAAGGATGATTGTAAGGAATGTCAGCCTTAACGTGCTGTGACAAAAGGTAATCATAATCACACAGCTCATTAATAAGCTGTTGTGCAGGACAAGGATAGCACAGCACTTTTTGCAAATATCCATTAACTTTTCAACATAACCCCGGAGGGAGGAAATAAATAAGCCAGTATAACCAGATACAGTCAGCAGGGGAAATGGAGGCTCCAGAGAATCCCCAAAGCCTGGTCTCAGTCTAAAACACTGCTGCAGTCTCAGTCGGGACTCAGACCTCCAAGGTACATCAAGGGATGCACATGTGGCATAAACCCTTCATGGGAAACAGGTCAGACATGATTTCATCGAGACCAGTAGCAGGTCACATCCTTCTCAGCCACTTACTTCATCGACAAAGAGCTGTGCAAAGTTTTGATATTCCTCACTGCTTGCATTGCTAAAGCCCGGAGAGTATTTCACATTTGTTATCCGCACCATCCCATTAAGTTTCTGGACAGCTGTGAAGTAAGAAAAAGACAATTTAAATACATGCTCCATGGGTGGTAGCTCATGGACAAGTGTGTGACAGTCATGGGCATGCGTGGCCATATGGGGTGTGCATAACAGCAGAAGGCAAGCCCTCTAAAATGTAGTCAGGAGATCAACTGCCTAAACACGGGTGTCCAGCTCCTGGCCTTACACTCTCTGGCCTTTGGATGCTTCTCAAAAAGGACACAGATGTCCTGTGAGACTTTTATCTGCCAGCTCTCTCTTGGATGCTCTGGGGCTTCTGAAATGCTGCTGTATGGCAATGTTCAGGCACACAAAGTGCTCTCCTAACCTCAGCTCCTTTCCCAGCTCCCTCTACACACAACGGGGAGGCACCAGCCCCTCCACAGGGCAAATCTTTCCACAGTCCTCCCTCCGTCCTCACAGGAAGGCTGGACAGCTGCCTGGGATCAGGCATCACCATTTCAGACAGCTAGTGTAAGAAGAGATGGATCCCAACAGAGTGTACACCTCCTCCCTGAAGGTGTATAAGCTGAACAACATTAAGGCAGTCTCAAATGTTTTCAGTCATTTCTTGATATTGCTGATTGTGGCATTGTTACCACAGACACTGAAGGTGATCACAAGCAGAAGAGAAAGGGCTTCTAAAGGCATGATTCATACCCCTAGCACCATTTATGGGCTAGCCAGACAAGCTGACTGATATCACGCAGTCCTGTGACCACTGCCAGCTGTCTTCATGCTGCCTTCCACCTACCAACAGATCATCACCCCTAGCATTAAGATCTAACACATCAGTGTCTTTTATGACTACAGGATAATCTTCATCAAGGTCTCCAAGAGCACTACCACCTAGATAAGGATTCCGTTTAAAATTGTTTCTGAATCAAGTTACCAGTTTTTACTTTCTGGTGCACCAGCTTGCTTTCCTCCATGAATATTTCTGTCCTGATTTCAACAGTAGATAAGACACCAAGTTCCAGCCCTGACACTGTCACACTCCTACACTGAGTTTTACTCTCCCATATTAGCTGCTTTTACTGAAGCAACAAGAATGGAAAAGCAGGGCCCCGTGTAGACTGTATGGATCCCGCTACATCAAAGCAGGTACTAGCCGTACTGGAGACTGCATTGAGCAGGGACAGCTGCTAGCAGAAAAGAAATAGTCATCAAGCAAAGCTTTGCAGGGGAGAGGTGGAAGTCATGCCTGCTTGAAGCAAGCAACAGCAGGCTACCTTTATCCCAACATACTTCTGATCCCAAAGGAGCCCTCACCATCACCAGTAAGATCAACGGATTTGGGCTTGCTTTCTGCTGTGGCTTGTCCAGCCAAGTAAGAACAGGTATTTAGGAGATAAACCACATTAAGGTATCTGGTGGAGAGAGGGGAAAATGTTCTGAGCAATTTTCAAATGAAAAAAATAAAAACCAGCATTTAAAAGAGGTGACAGACTAAGGGTTGGCTGTTGACCTTCCAGGTCAGAGATGTTGCCACAAGGAGGAGCTCTGTATTAAACTTCTCCATAAATGGGGTTTTGCCCTCTGAATTTCCTGCCTTGTCCTAGTGAGACAAGGCTCTTTATCTTGTTCCCCAGGCATCACCCCTTCACAGGCTTCTTTCCCTGCGAAAGCTGGACAACATGACTTGGCTGAACTTTTAATTCATCAGGAAAATAAAACGGGTTTGTATAAACTGAACTTGTTTGTGTGGAGTTCTTCAATTTGTTTTCCAGATGGAAGAAAATGACCCTTGTTTTTTGTCAGTTAAAATGAGCTATTTTCATGTTTTCAAAAAAAAAAATGGGGGGGGGGGGGGGGGGGGGGGCAACGACGACGACATTTTTTTGTTTTAATTAAGGGAAGAAAAAGAAAAGAAAAGAAAAAAATATTTTTTTTTTATTGTCCCCTACTTTGAAAGGGGTGGGGAGAACAGAAAGTAAAGATGTAAATGGAGTTTTTCAGTTCAGGCCTATATGTTGTTCAGTTCTTTTCCCCATTTAGCCAGCAAGCTCCCAAACTGGTTATTTACCTGGCTCTGTTCCTTGGTCTTACCAATGCCAGGCAGAGCAAAAGATACAACATGAAGGAGACAGAAAACAAAAGCAGAAAAGTAGCATTGGCATGGCTGCCCAGACACAGCAGGACCGGGGAAGTGGACGCCATGGCACTGGTTATCAGGACTGGTGGTGCACTGGTGCCACAGGAAGGGCTGGAGAAGCAGCAGAGCTGCCCTTGGACGACCAAAAAAAAGAGTTTCCAAGGAGAAATGAATGTGGGTGAACCAGAAGTGGGGCTGAGTGAATGGAGACCCCCAGGAACATGAGAACATAGGGTGAGGGAAGAGAAAAGAGCAGAGGAGTGTGGTTTGGGATCAGAGAGATGTGAAAGGCATGAGAGAAAGTACAAGGACAAGCTGAAACAAAACTGAAATAGGTATCACAAACTTACACACTAAAGAAAAAATACCTTTAGTGATGGGCAGGCACAGCAGCATTCCTATCCCAAACAAAACCATAATTTAAAGGCCAAATCTGACTCTAACCTTGAAATATGATTCAGAAAAATCCCCTAATGAGCTGCAGTACATCTGCCCAAACCCAAATAGATGAAGCCCTCGCTGCCAGCCCAGTTACTCTCAAGTAGAGCTCTTGTAAAAGTGGTTCATGGGTTTCCACACAGCTCTTGCCCTCTGGGAGATTTGTGGGGCTTTGCCATGGATTCATGCTCCACGGAGGGGAACAGGCAGGCAGGTCGTCTGCCCTCACGGGCCTCTGAGATAACTCTGTGGGCTGCTGCTGCAGTAGCCTGGTGCCAGAGTACTCAGGAGAAACTGAGATGTGTGGCAGCAGGACAAGCAGCATATGTTTTGATGAGCCACACACAGCATGCTGTATGATTTGCTCTGTCTGCTTCAGGAAGAAGAAATGTGATGTCGATAAAGCTAACTGTCAAATTATCAGAAAGTGAAATTATTTTGACATGCCAATTTAGAAATAAAAGTCCCAATTCCTGCAAGAAAATAATTTTGGCATATACGAACTGATTTCAGACACTTTCAACCCAGACCACTGAGGACAACTGCTCATCTTTTGGGACTCTGAGTGAGGTTTGTGTTTCCCACATAGGTGCATTGCCACGTGTGCATGCCCTGCTGGATGCATACTCACTGCGGTCCACAGCTGAGCTTGGCGTTGAGCTGGAAGCTGAAGAGAAGCCTGGCAAAGCTGGCAAGCCCAGAGTTGTGGTATATTTCTCAGACCAAGAGATGTTCTCTCCTCCTGTCTCTGTGTATGTGTCAAGAGTGGCGTTGAGGGTGGAAGCTCCAGCATCCCCTGTGGCCGGTGGAGCTGTGCTGGGGCCACCTTGAGAGTAGACTTGAGGCCCTCCAGAAGCTGCATGACTTCTAGTGGCACTAGAGACTGTCTGACTTGATAACATGGACAATGGTGATCTGCTTTGCTCTTGAACTGCTGTGTCCGTGGGTGTATTTGTGAGAGCAGCCTCTTGCTGCGATGCATCAGGGGAAGCCTCTGCCACCGAGCTTTGCTGTGATGGACTTAGGGCGGTCTGCTGCTCTGCTGTCACGGCCGGTTCCTCACTGGCTGCCATCTCCCTGGCCACGGGGCTGCTGTAGCTGCTGAAATCCATGTGTGGTTCTGTGTGTGGTGCCAGGCTTTTTTTCCTAGGAGCTGGAGGAGTACTGGTGGGAGAATCGTGATGAGGTGCTTGCTTCTCACCCAGGGGCAGCACTGCAGGCAGTTGTATGGTGGTGCTCATCTCAGAGCCTACCATCTCGGTGGCAGAGGGGGAAGCAGAGGTTGCAGGGTTTACTTCAGGAGCAAACTCTGTGCTGTCTGCTACTTCGAGAGCTGTCGTGTCAGTGAGAGGGTTCACGATCTCACCTGCAACACAACAGGCACACTTGCAGTGGAATATGAAACGGGACAAGGAGACACCAGGGCATGCCAGGTCTGGCCTGAAAATTGGGCTGAGACCACACAGACATGTGCAACAGCATTACAGAAACAGGTCTCGGATATTTCATTAAGGCATTGTAGCATGTGTGATTTTTATGGTAGTGAATCTGGTTTGTGCCTACACAAAGAAGCAGATTTGGTTCCTGGGTCTCCTCTTCTGGATGGCAGGCATGGATCATTACAGTGGAAAAAATTAGGCACACAGATACCAAAAAAGGAAAAAGTATGCCTCGTGTCTCTCTGCAATCAGTCTTCAGGCTATCAAGGGAGTGCTCAGAGAGATTGTATACAAAGACATATATAAGGTTCATCTTTGTGTTCAGAGAGGTTCTCTTTAGCTAGGGACAATATAGATGCAAAGGTGCATCTATATACACTTTGTGTGCTATATAAATATTTGCAAAAAAACAGGTAGAAAAACTTGACTTATTCAAACTTTTAATGGCAAAGGGAAACTACATGCCAGTCTTTTGCTCACCTTCACAGTTTCTTCCAGGTCGGGATGGATTGGTGTCCACAGGTGTCTTGCACCTGCACAGGTACGAGCCCATCACGTTGATGCAATCTGCAAACATGGAGCAGTCATTCTCGGCGTGGGAAGCGCATTCATCCCAGTCTGTAAGAGCAAAACCAGACCAGTCAGACAGCCCTCCAACTGGCTGCACTAAGCTAGAAATGTTCACAAATCAGTCCTTTCTTCAGCATTTGAATTTAAGAATGTGGTCTGCCTTTTTCACCATTTGCCTGACAGACAAGCTCTGAGAGTTGCAGAATGCTATCTGTGTTGTTGTGCTGTCACATAAAAGTTAACATTTGTTCTTGCACTCTTAAACATATTTTCTCAAAGTACACATTATTTTTTCAGTTCTTTTTAAGATTTTTTTTTTTTAGAATTCAAAACATTTAAAGCAAAAAAAAAAATACTGTAGGTTTGTACTACAGCTATATCATAAGCATATAGTTCTGCATACAGTACCTCCAGATCCATCAGATAATGAATAGTTCTGTTACCACTAGCTACCACTAGCTAGAATACTAAATAGAGTCTGAATCCAAATTGTTTTCTGCTTCAGATAAAAGGTAAATGAAAATGAAAACAATTCCCACAAAAAAAGCACACTTCAAGAGGAAATGCTAGGGGCAAAAACTCTTTTAATAAACCATTTATTTTCACAGGCAACACTACACAACTGTGACCCTCTTTCTGATAGTCTCAGAAAAAAAGGTCCTTGTTCATCAAGGCATGAATATTCTGTAAAGGTGTTCCTTAAATTTAATTTCAGCCACTCTGAATAAGTTAGAGATGCTCCTTCCATGGAGTTATGTACCAGTTTTATGGCTGAGTATCTTCACTCTTGAAGGATTTTGTTCTGGAGTCTTATACTACCATTTGCACCCTGCTCCAGCAGACAGGCAAAGTACGAGTTAACGCTTTGCACATGAATAATCTCAGTGAATTCCCTGTGACCTCTCCCTGTGTGCACTCACTTGTGCACATACATGCATTCACTGCCTCAGGGCAGAAAGTGAGGGAGAGCAGAAAACTAGACTGAGCACTGTGTCTTGGGTCAAATAATTTTGATCAGAGGCTAGAAAATTGTTTTGAACAATGTGTTGTCATAAGTGCTTCTTCTGCAAACATGCAGAGATTAGTCACTGTGATTATTACTCAGAAACAAAGGAAAGTCCCTGTCTAGAAACAGAAAGCACAGAGCATGTGTACATGCACATATGTGTGCATCTTCTTGCTTGCACACAGGCTTCCCCAGCCTCAATTCAGTTCTTTTTCCTTTCTTCCCCATTAGATAATTGTTGCCATTAGATAATTCCTTGTGCCTATGGCCAGCATCTCTCTGTTAATCTACAGCTTAAGCCACTTGGAGGAAATACAGGAGCATGCAGGACTGACTAAAGCACCAGCAATGAAAGTGCTCTCCCTGATGACTTATTATGCTGTGAGGTAAATGTGGCTCTTGATAGCTTCAAACACCACCCAAGAGACGCTCCAGTGCTAATTGCCAAGTAACTTACATTCTCTGGCTCCACAGGGCTCTGGGGGTTTCCTTTCCCATTACTTAGCACGACTTTTTAAGCAGCCCATCTCTGATAGCCACATTCAGCTACACATCAGGTCAAAACACTGATCTTGTCTCCTCAGTGCTCCATGGCAATAGTATGTGCACTCTCTGGTCTCCCCCTTTTGGCTAGTACCTTCCCCACAAATACCTCAACCAACAGTCCTACTACAAGCATTATTAAAGAAAGGAAAAGGAAAGGAAAAGAAAAGGAAAAGGAAAGGAAAAGGAAAAGGAAAAGGAAAAGGAAAAGGAAAGGAAAAGGAAAGGAAAACACCACTATGTTTGCTCTGATTACACATTGTACCTTTAGGGGGTACATGCAATGGGTAAAAATCCATGAAACTCCTTGCCAAATGATGTTGCAGATGTGAAATGTTCGTGTGACTTCACAGGGAACCCAAAATTTAAAATTCAGCTCAAAAGCTCATGGAGGAGAAACCCATAGAAAACTCTTTGGATTCGGGGAATCCTGGAGCTGAAAACAGTTGGGTGGCTAATAGAGTATTAGAAAGGGATGCTGCCTATACTTGCCATATTCTTGCATGATATTATGCAATATGGGCCTGACTCCATGCAAGTCCCCTTTTCCTTCCTTACCATGCCTCACAAAACAGACCGTTTAGCACCTCTATTAATCATGGCAGAAAGATTACTAATTATATGAGACTACAAAGAGAGATGCCATTGCTCCACTCCCTGCAGTTCTGCTATCCCTCCTGGCTTCTCATCTTTGCAGTTCCAGAGCTGAACTCTCTCCTCTGCCATAGTCACGAAACCAAGCACGTTGCCTTTTGGTGGCCACTGAGGATCCAGGTGGCATCACTCCACAGGTGCAAGAAGAGCCATGTGGTCTTACTTCCAAAGGGCCCATCCCAGGGCACTCAGGGGTGAGGAAGCAATAGAGCCTATTATAAAAATCCTTTCCTAAGTCTCCCTCCTTGGAGATCTTAAAAGCCACCTAGACGTGGTCCTGGGTAGCCTGCTCTGGGTGGCCCTGTTGAGCAGGAGGATTGGACCACATGGCCTCCAGAGGTCCCTTCCCACCTCAACCACTCTGTGATTCGGTATTTCCTCCATGCGCTGCACTCCTTGGCCTGATTTTCCACATCTGACTTTAAGAAACTCATGTCAAACAAATGCCTCTCTGTGCAGAACTAGGAAATAGATCACTTTGCTCTAGCCCTAAGGAGGAGTGGGGGAGTTGGCTGCTCTCCTGGATAAGAGTGCTGCTACTGGAAG
Source organism: Aythya fuligula (assembly GCF_009819795.1). Lineage (NCBI taxonomy): Eukaryota > Metazoa > Chordata > Aves > Anseriformes > Anatidae > Aythya > Aythya fuligula. The sequence goes on along the minus strand of NC_045559.1, from coordinate 114,844,921 downwards.
CCATCTGGCTTTTGTGCAACTAAAAAAAAAAAAAAACAGCACACATCTATCTCCTTCTTCCCCACTCCTTCAGCCACAGGACACAGCCCCTGTGCAGCCAGGAGAATATCAATAATGTTTGTAAATGATTTTGGCACATGCCTGCATCTTGCAATTCAGTTCCTGTTCGCACTGTGATGTTTGCAGGCTTCAGGTGCAGTTTGTCTCTTCTGTTTTTTCCTGTCCTCCCTAACCTCTGCATGCTCTGCAGCTCCAAAGGGAGCTTTCCCTAATTGCAGCAAATAAGCTTTTAAGGGCTCAGTACATGGAGAGAGAAGAATAGCCCATTTTGTTGACTTTGGCAACCCTTTGAGCTCTGGCTGGCTCTGCCAGCTGGGAAACCTGAAGCCAGAACTTAGCCCTTTGAAGATAAAAATGGTGATTACTGAAGATCAAACAAAGGCCTAGTTTAACATAAATTCCGTACGTGTTTCTTCAGTCCTATTCACTGAGAGGACATTTGGGAATTTCTCCTACCCAATTTCCTAAACCCTGGCCCAAGTACAACTCCACAGCCTTGAAGCATGAAACCATTTAGAGGGCATGAGTATCTAAGGGCTACAAATACCCCAAAGTAATCCTGCCCTCAGATCAGTGTGAGAGAGATATTTCAAACTTTCCACAGTTCACAAAGGAGAGAGAGAAAGGAAAATTAATGTGGAAATTAAAGGCTCCTCTCCTCATTAAACACCATGGAGGGAAGTGGTGCCTGCAGCTACCTGGGGACAACCAGTGCTCCATCTTCTTTGTGGCTTTCCCTCCAACAAACCATCTAAACTCCACATACTTTCTCTTCCTATGAAGTACTTTTCAGGAAGAATGCTCATGATACTGTGCATGATCAAAATATCAACACTGTTCTGTTGTCAAAAATAAATAAAAATAAAATTTAAATTACCTTCTATTGCAGAGTTCTGCTGATCCACCAAAAGTACAGAGCCATTGTACAGGTAAGAAAGCATCGGGGCAAAGGTGGAGGCATCAACTGGAAACCCAGGATCCTGCACAACAATTCTGAGCCTCACAATGATGCTCCCAGCTCGCAGGGATTCGGTCTGCACTTTCAGTTTCCCAGCCTCATATAAAGCAGTAATGTTGGGTGGAAATGAATTCACAATCTGAGTAGAGTTAGAGAAGCAGTGACAATCAGATACCCAGCAGCCACAGGTGATTTTTAAAACCACGGTGGTACTGTTTTTAAAGGTTTATATACATGCAACATCAGTAGGAAATGTGGTAAAAAGACAGAAAAGTTTCAAAGTATTTTGGAGATTATTTACACACACAGAAGTGTGAGTCTTCTTGGTGAAAAAAAAAAAAATGTACTTGACACAGCCCACCTTCAAGGAAGAATCACAATTACACCATGGTTGATAACCAATCTAGTAAGTAGGCATATGAATTGAACAAATGGTGTTACTCTAAGCATTAATATTGATGTCAGTTTATGAGCTGGGAAGAGGTTAGTGGTTTTGCCTCACGTCCCTAGAAGACATCTCTGTTTTTGAGCCTTTTGTTCGTGCCTCCAGCTCCAAACATGCCTTTGAGCATTCAGAACAGCACCATAGATCAGCTCATCTTTGCTCCCATTCAGGCAGTTTGCTCCAAAAATTCCTAAGTACAAGCAGTTAAACTGACCTAAGTTCAGATCTGGGTGAGGAGGCAAGAAAAAGAGCAGAGAGGAAGTGAGAAGGGGATGCTGTGCTCCCAGTGGGGCAGAAGCAACACAGATGGGCATCACTCCTTTTCCTTCCCAACTTCATGATGTCAGTTAGGTCTGTGTCAGCCTCAGAGGAGATTCACTGATAAAAATCCTCCTGCACAGCAAAAGCAAGCAATTTGCAACTATGGAAAATAAAACCACGTCAGGAGGTTTGACTTGCAATTTCTCATGAGTAAACGCCTCTTCTGGACTGCCTTTGAAAACACAGTTCCAATGTTGGTGCAGTGTTTATTTATTTATTTTCCCCTCAGATTTATATTGACAAATGTTTATGAGTGCCCTTTTGTTTTGGGAAAGTCTAGTTTTGGATCAAGATCTGAATTCCTCTGTCTGGGCCCTGTGCTATACAGCAAATCTGTAAGAGACTGCCACATCTGAAATGTCCTGCCTGTTTGGGAAGCTGAGAGCTGGAAGCAGAGTTCATGACTCAAGTTTTGTTGATGGCTGATTACACCTGAGCATTGACAGTGGCTGCACGTGGGCATGCAATGAATGGGGCTGGAGAAGAAAGCCTGGCCCCACCGCTTTGCTTAAAGAAAAAAGAGCTCTGTGAGCAGCCAAACACTTAGGGAGAGGACAGCACTGAAATGAACGCCAGCAATGTCATTTCAATAATCCATTAAAGAGCCTCAAGTCAATTTAGTGTGTGCTTACTGCCAAAGTAAAGATCCAAGGAAAGGAGTCCCTGTTGCATGCCTGGATTTCTAATTCCTTTGCTCTTCTGTAAGGGAAAATTCTCATAAGCTCCATTGCTAATAAGACCAAGGGCTTGATCTGTTTAGTCAGTTGGATTTTGTTTTAATTATAAAGAAAGGTCATAGGAAACAATATTATAATTTCCAGGGGACATTTGAGCCAGGCACAAAATACTCTATTTCATTAAATAAATTCTAAATTGAAGAAAAATACATTACCCAGATATACTTTAGCATTACCTCTGTAAGCAACAGTCTTGAAAATTCTTCATATGCTGAGCTACTGGCGTCACGGAAATCTTCAGTGAAATTATAGTTGAGAATCCTCATAGTAACACCAAATATCTTAGCCTCTGTAAGACACAACATCAAAACACAGATTGACAAAGCAGAAGAGGAAAAGATCTGGTCAGAACTGATGCACCCAGATCAAAATGTTAGATGCATAGCCCAGCACTGAGAGCCAGCAGGAACACAGTGTCAGTTTTGGATCTATAGCTACCATCACCTTCATGGCTATTTACCTGTTTTAAGATTTTGATGGGAGATGCTGTTTTTTCCACAGGTTTCATAGCTGATCTCCACTGAATACATCACTCCTGCTTCCAGTCCAGACACATTCATTTTCATTTCCTCTGTTTTCAGGTTTTGTACAATCTCCTTGCCCTTGAACACTTGGACTTGGAAAGTATGGTTTAGCGTAGACTCAACATGCCAGGACATTTCAAAACTATTGCTGGTGACACTGAAGATTCGGTGGTTTCTAATTGCAGAGGGATCTATTGCAGTCCCAGGAAGAATCATCACAGAAAAAGCAACATTTCTTCTTTAAAGCACTGTGATATCACAAATCCATTATACACAAGCACTTTGACAGTCAGTAGGGGAAGATCCTCTTTACATTATGTCAGAGCAGATTTGGTCCCCTCATCCATGAACCATCCCACTAGACTGATTAATTGGGTATTTACTCTTTTTATTTCTTTTTACTATATATTTATGTGTTGAATCTCTAGTAACATTAATAACCATACAGTGAGCTACAGGCTCAGGCAGCAGAAATAAGTTTGGAAGAGTGAATCTGTGTACTCTACATGTCTTTACACCTGCTTTGCTTGTCACTTTCATCATTAAAATGCACCTCTTCAGGCAAAGGCTGCCTTGATTTATGCCTGGAAAAAACCCACAGATGGCAGCTTTTACAAGCTGAGGGTGAAGCAGGGGTGAGCATTTTACCTATTTATGCCATGCTAGTCCAGCACAATCATTGTCACATCAATGGGAAAAGACAGAACCCTTCAGAGATGATTCCTCTCCTCAAAGGAGGAGGAGGTGTCTAAATCGGGCAGGGTGTATTGCCTTCTGGCAGGGCCTGCCTGTCTCCACCAGCTAGAGGGAGAGCTGAGATGATGAGGACAGACTGGGCACACCTCCTGTAGACAGCTGCGGTTGGGTAAGAAGAACATCAGCCCCCACGCTAAACTAGAGACCACAGCATGCTGCTGCCACAACATCCATTCTTTCATGCTAATGGTTAGCCTCAGGCAAAGGGTTGTTTTCTTCAATTATTTCAATGGAACACGGTTGTTTCCAGGCTTCTGAGCCAGGTCGGTGCCAAAAGCACTAACGACCATACCACCCTTGCTCTAGAAGGAATTTGGTCTAATTCCTTTAGTTTCAGTTTGGATCAGAAGCTGTGGATAAAGATGAAGGTCAAGAAAATTCAGCCTGCCTCTGCGAACTAGACAAAGAACTACTTAAAGCGATTTCCTCCCACAAGAAGAACAGGATGTTGTTAAAAAAAGATTGTGACCATTCTCATCTGAAAGGACTGAAGTCACTGATACAAAGATAACTCTGTCAGGCTTTGTTTCCGTCACAGTCCCTCAGACAGCTGTAGTGCATAGCAGGGAGCATTCACAGAGGCTAACTTAAATACAAGGTGGCTGTGGCCAGGTTCTTTGACTCATGCCCCACCAGCATCTCAGTGGCCATGGCCAGCAGGAGCTCAGGTGGCAGATCCTCCTGTACCTCAGTGCGGGACAAGCCCAGAATGTGCATTCAGCAGAGCCCAGGGACAAGTGAGTGGTGCCAGCCTCCTACAGCCCTTACTGGTGTGCTTCCTCATGCTGGAGAATTTGGATTACCTGTGGAAGAACTTGTGCTTGAATAGCACACCAGGCACCAGTGGATCAAGCCAGCCCCCCTCTTCCAGCAGCAGCCGTGGGGGTAACAGTGGGGCTTCTCCAGGGCTCACCTCACAGCTCCACAGCCCCTGATCCAAGTCTCCCATTACAGGACCCTCTCTCCTGCTGTTTCTGTAGGAGGAGATTCACTCCAAAACTACCATCAGCTTTTGTGAACACCCTCTTGTAACTCAACTAGCCCCAGGAAAAAGGGATCACAAAGCGCCTGAATTAAAGCAAGACAATATGCATTCAGATCCAAAGTTACTTACAGCACCCAGCATCTGTAGATTGGTTAGTTGTGGACAAGAGACTCAAATTACTTATAGATGGAGAGCTATTGCTAGCAGTAATGGGATCCAGCTCTGAGCTTGGAGTAGACAATGCCATGCCTAAGGGACAAACAGCATTATCGAAGAGTTAAAGCATTCCTAACAAAGCAAATCCAAAGTAATACCATTCACATTTTCACCAGCTGAAGAGTAGCAATAGAAGGAATATAAATAGAAACGAAAATAGACGTATTATCATATCACACAAGCAAAAAGCAATACATTATCTTAATTTTTGAGATTAAAGGATTGTTAAATTGTTTTCTAACTAGAGCATTGGATCTGCAAGCACTGATTTATCTCATTATCTTTAAGCCTATTAGCAGGCTCATTGGTGTCTGTTGGCTGTAAGTACATGCCTATATTCGTTGCTGAACTGGTGCTGAGAATTATTTCATGCATCGCTGAACTCCAGCTGCCTCCAGCAGAGGACTCGCTAACAGTGCAGCAGCTCAGGGTGGGATTGGACAGCCACGGAGTGCAGGCTGCAGTCACGCAGTCAAAACAGGAAGGAGACTTCATGTACAAATAGCGTCACTAATCGTGTTCCCCCGGGAGGCTGGGGACATGTACTGACAGTCAATGACTTGCTCTGAGAAGCAGTCAGGGTCTGAAGCTAGAGGTATTGGCAGGTAAGGACAGCTGCAGGTGAGGTACGAGAATCAGCCTGGAACTTTTAAATGAATACACTGCATTTTGTCATGAACAGCTAGCAAGCTGGCTTATACTGTGTATTCTTCCATCAGGAGGAGAAAGGGCACTGCATGCTCCAGAAAACTTTACCTTATAGTTGCTCCTGCAGTTGGCAATAAAGCCCAGCAGAGACTTTCTCTGTTCTTCCCAAAGTGGCACCTACATTTCTTACCATCCTTTCCTGTGCTCAGCTGCTGAGTGTTGACATCTGCATGTTCATTCTCAGGGTTGCAGCTGTAGTAACCCTCCAGATTTACACAGGTGTTTTGCTTAGGACAAGCGTTGAATTCAGCATAGGAGCATTCATTGACATCTAAGAAGAAGAACAACACTTACACGGATACTGACAGCAGCATCAAGACTGCAGTGCATGTAGACCTGCTCTGGGTAGGATAAATTCTGTTTAAATAGGCAGTAACTCTGATCAAGCAATTCCAGGTTTATGTGGGCACAATGAAATCAGAATGTCATCCTTCCCTGAAACTAGCCCCCATTCGGTTATAACCTCATCACTTTTTAGTCAGATTAATTGGGTTAAGATGGCAACTAGCAGCAGCTCTGTCTTACAGTTTCAGGGTGCCATCCAAACCTGAGAGAAGTCAGTGGCAGGGGAAGGAGATCTACCCAGGGATCTCACTGAAATCTGGCAGGAGTTTTCAAAAGTAAATACAGAAATAGAAGTGATGACAAATAGTGCTTATGGATACATTTCAGGAGGGAAAATATTCAGATGACTATGCAATAATAAATAGATTAAATTAATTTAAACCAAACACATTTAAATATTTACCTAACTTTTAAAAAGTAGGTTAATAAACAAATACTCCTTGTTTCATGCAAGTATCTGGAAGCACTACAAGTCCATAAAAACGGAGTATATCTGGTTCCCAAGAATACTAAAAACACTTAAGAGCCTATTTAGTATGACTAGTGATTGTGCTACAAACTTGAATACCTTTGCTTTTTCATATGAAGTAGAGCTATGCTACTAGGAGAAAATACATTTATTTGAGGAAGCAGAAGTATTCCACTCCAAACTATTTATTCCAAAATTAACTACAACCCTCTCTTCATCCTATAATATCTGGGTTACAGCCATATTTGCAAAGGTTAGAAGATCCACTATACTCTGTTTTTGAAAGCCAATTGATAGTCATGTAGACAAAATCCCAGGTGAAGAGGGATGAAGCCCCCTGGAAAGGCTTCCCTCAGTGATATGATTGTAATAATTAACCTTGTACATCCGTGTCAATAACTTCATAGACACGCTTCACAATGTCTTTCAAGGAAGAAGAAACCTCTGCTAGTGGAGCTGGTTGATGCAGTCCGATGAGAACCTGAGATGCCACTGTCCCAGAGTATATTTCTGCTTGGTTACTCTGGATATGGTGCACAGAGGCATTCAAGGGCTGTAATGCACCAGTAATCTGGAAAACAGGTGAGCAAACACTTTGGTATCTCATTTCTTTATCAGTACAGCTGTACACAAATGAGACATAATCTATGCAATGAATATCACCAGAAACCAAGTGCAGAAAGCACCAATTCAGAAAATTCAGGAAAGCAACAACATTTAGTTATATATTTATGCAAGGTGAGCTCTTCTTATTATGACATTTCGCAAAAGAGTTACATGTAACTACATGTAAGAGTATAGTAAATCCAAGTTAAGGAAGATGTGGAGCTGCATGTCAGATCTTACGTGCTTAGGCAGGATATAATACAAGAAAATATGGAAAAATCTCTTTGACATGTAATGCTTAAACACCAAAATTGCCATAGACAGAATATACTTCAGACAGGCTTTTAAAGTGCACCCAAACTGTCCAACACTCCCCATGTCAAGCAACTAAAAGGACTGCTGGCAAAGGGAATGGAAAGAAAAGGGAGAAAGAAAAGGGAAGAAGGCTGATACTGAGAACTTGGAGAGACCCAAGGACTGCTCATTGCAACTGGGAGTCAGAAACCAGAGAAGGGTGGTGGTGATGGACTGAGCATTAGAAGTCAATATAGCAAACAAGGACTGGAAAACATTCCTTTGGGTAGTGGTTCATTGCTAATCTTCATTTCTTATTTTCTATTTTTTGAGTGCTCAACTCTGCCATAACTTGCTTTAGACCAGCTGTAAGAGTCCTAGTATCAGACCAGTGTAAGAGTCTTAGATCACTGCCCACTGCTCCTTGCCACACAGGTACCGGGCCAAGGTTTCTCACTTTTTCAGGGTATCAGAAGTGGGAATTCAGGTAGGAGGAAGGATTAAATTCATGCAATATCCCCACACTACTGCTACCATCCATATTCTCCTGGCTGTCAGTGCTAAACTGGTATAGGAGAAGTTTCCTTTGCTACTTGCCCATACCTACATAGAAACTGTGGAGGAACAGAAATAAAAACAGTGATATAGAGAACTTTCTTCTTGGGTACCTTTCAAAGGCCATGTCCAAGCCTAGTCTTCTCCATGAGGTGGTGACATGTACTAGGGAAAAGGCCTGGAGGGTCTTTGTGCAAGTTCATTGATGCCTTTCCTAATTACCACTCAATGGACAGAGAGATCCCCCTTGTCCAAACGTAGCTGTAGTTTGTAGCTTGGCTCCCTCCTGTAGACCCCTCTTTAAAGAAGTGGGCCAGAAGGGCAAACACCTCACGTGTTTATGGTTTGGTTGTTATGGTTTGGTTTTCTTTGGTTGCCTCAGTTTCTTCCTCCCTGTGGTGGCTGGGGCGCTGAGAGGCAGGCCGGGCTGCTGCCCTGTGGGCCTGCTCATGTTGTTACCATGGCCACTGCTCATCCACGCAGGAGGCAGAGCCTCCGACTGATGGAAAAAGCAATTCCCTGCTGTCTCCTGGGGCGCTGCTGCTGTGGGAGAGGTGACAATGAAATGCCCTTGCTCCAGACAGGGTCCCTCACCACCAGCCTAGGTTCTCACTGGGTTCTTGCACTGCACAATCCACCTTCCATGTAGCTCCCAGTGTCATGGATCAGAGCTCTCTCTTGAAAGGTTCAACTCAAAACCAAGCCATGCAGACCATGAAATCCAGACACGGTCTGTCATAAACTTAAAACTGAGCTGAGCTGAAGCTGGAATAAAGCAGGAAAACTATTTCAGACTGTGAAAACTTTCTCATCCTCCTGGCAGAGACCTGAAAAATTTACTATAGAAGCTGCTAGATCAATTTTACTTGAGCCCTGTGAGGATGAGACTGACATTCACCAACCAGCAATACATGAGGGCCAAAAAACAGGGTGAGCAGCTGGCAAGGTGGTATCCAGCTCAGAGGACCATGGGTTCCCTCCTGGGCTGAAGCAAGTGGAAGTCAGCAAGTAATGGAGACGTAGACATGATGGGCAACACACGAGTGTGCCTGAGTTTGTACGTACCATGGAGTGCAAAAGGCGTGAATGGTTCAGAAGGTGGGAATCCACTCTGATTAATTCATTAAAATCCATCTTCACCAGCACTGTCACGTTGTACCAGAATATCCTTTCTGAAGCATACAAAATAAAACAGCCAAGTCATCTGAGGTAGGATGCTATACAAAGCTACGGAGCTGTAGGCAGGCTCCAAGAAACCAAGGCAAACTTTAACTTTGAGGTTATGAAGGGCCCGTGTGCAGCCATCAGCTACTGCTCCAGTCACCATATGCTGCAGACAGCAGCATCAGCTGAGGAGGAGAATCTATGTGAGGTCCAACAGACCTGCAACACCCCCTGCTCAGCCTCACAGGCACAATCTCTGAGAACGAATATCCTGGAGCTAACCCAAGGCAGATTCCCATATTTGTTTTATGAAGAGCTATGGTAACAGTTGTTGTTCTGCCCACTCCCACCCTCAGAAGGAAAAAATAAGCACATTTCTATTAGAAGCAGTCTTGAATTTATCAGTAACATACCCTCTGGCTTTGGATCCACACAGCCCTCTCCTTTGGATGAGTTGCAGCACTTTTTAAACCCTGGACATTCAGCATCGAACGTGCAAGGATAATCAGATGTTTCCATATTCTCCATTGGACAGATACCAGGTCTTGAGGCAAATACACTGGACCTGTTAAGTGCTAAGTAACAAAAACATTTCTGAGAACAAAAACACAGAAAATTGTTTCCATAAAACCGTGCCATTTAATTTATAGCAAACACTTCCTCCTCATTTTAGAAGTGTGTCTGTTCTGAGGTTTTCATGGGGACAAAACGGGAGCCTAAATGCCTTTATTTCATTTCAGAAGTGTAAAAGTTCTCAGAATTTTCTCACATTCGTGACATTTCTGCTACAGAAATATTGAACTGATAATTTTCCACTAATGACAATGTATAGACAGATAGATAGGCAGCATGGTAGATTAGATAAATAAATGGATTCTAAATGTGGAGAAATCGGAGCACTGCAAGACAGAAAATGTACGTGGTGCCAGCTATGACTAATCCAAATGCTGAATAACCATCAAAGCAAACAGGTAGTGTCTACGCTAGAAATCAGAAGTTTTTATTTAATCTTTTCCATTCATTTTGTGGTTACAATTTTTTGATCCTACAAATTCTTGGTCCATTAACCAGGCAATTAAAGTCAGCCTAGAGAAAAATAAAAGTTACTCCTGTCATAGAAGGTTGCAGTGTGGGAAAACCACATTTCAACATAATAAAGTCCACAGCAAATGAAAGGTCTATAGCAAACTATAGATCTGTCATGAGCTGCCATTTCTGAGGGTTTCCAATTTCTGTTATCCCAAGGCTCTGAATAAAAGTAAATCTGAGGTTTCTGAGAAGCAGAAGGGAATAATGAATCTATGACTTTTGGCCTCAGCAAAGTAGGCTTCTTAAAAAGGCAAATGATACTGATTCATCAAGTTTTAAACTAAATCTCTGTCACTTGCTGCCACATGCACATGCCAAGTCCTCCTCTCCTCCAATTCATGCTAGACTGGAACTGATTGCAAAGAGCCTTGGCAGATACCATAACTGATCTCATGCTTAGCACTAAAAATCCTCAGTTCAATCTGCAGTCCATGGCATGCAGAACTCAACACATACAATTTTCAGGCACTTTTGCATCTGGGCATGCAGTCATGTTTGCATTAAGAAATAGTATATTACCAACAGTGGTTTTAGTATTATGGTCTTTGCCTTCTAGTGGTCCCACAGTACACTTTTCAAGGGTCTTGGAAAGGTAATTAAGAAAATTAATTATCATTTAATAATAGGGGCCCACACCGCTGCTGAAAAGCGTGCCAAACCCCATAAGCTGGGGAACAGTGAAGGCACAGAGTTGAGACTCTCAGCAGCATGTAGGCTATTTGCACATGTAACTTTGAAGTTTTGCATGCAGAATATATAGGACAGCACCTCTGCACACTGTTATATTGCATTTGATATACTCTATTTGTATACCCTTTGTATAGCCAGTGAGCATACACTTTAATGGGACTGTGAGCATCTTTCAAGTAGAGTTGGTGTTAGACCTACAAGAGCTCTGGGCAGCAAATAAGGAAACTCTACTCTGTACAATCTGACCCAAACTACTTCTGGGTCCAGCAAGCCCCGTAGTCCTGTTCTGCTTCCCAGCATGGATCGGGACCCTCTGCTTCTGACTCTGGGACTGGCGCTGCAGGTCATTCCCTCAAATGGGTCCTACTGCTGGAAAGCCTCTTCCTGATGAGCCAAGTTTACTCTGGTAAACTTGACTCAAGCATTAAAAATCTCTCAATCTCTAAGATTCAGGTGCAGTTCCAGCAGGTTTGAAGTTCAAAGCAGCTTTTTCCACCCAGGTCCTTTTCTGCCACGCTGAACTGTGGTGTAAATGGTTTAATGGGTCACGTGCAATCTCAGAAAACACTATTGTGTCCTGGCTGAGTGCCACCCTAGCCATTTATCTAAAATCTAAAGGTCATCATTTTCGCATCAGCGGAAACTGGGATGGATTCACATCACATTTCTGCCTAATCACGCCAGATGCACTTTGCAAATTTGATTTACTCTTTCCACTTTGATCATCTTTGAGGATGGTCACCCAGAGCTACAACACTAACCAAGCAACACGGCCAGCACCAGGGAGCGAGCTGGGCAGCTCATCCATCAGTCAGACAAAGTGTGGACTTTCTTCTGTTATCTGCATCATTGTGCAGAAGGAGAAATGCAGCACTCAGTGCTTAGCAACTGAAAGCAGTTACCAACCTGTCCCCAGGAGAGCCACTGGGCTGGGAGATAGGTGCTGAGGGACAGCACTGGCTCAGCTGCAGCTTCTCTCTTCTCCCTCCTTCCACCCAGAGTTACCAGGCTTCACCCAGAGGGTGTGGCAGAGCAGGGGGCCAAAACTCTGAGCTCATCTCAGGCATCAGAAGGTGAAGACAAATCTATGACAATACAGAAGGAGCTCCTGGAAAAGCCTGTTGCAAAGGCAGACTGACAGTTTTCATCACACAACCCTGTTTTCAGGGTCTTTGAGCATTGCTAGCCTTTACCTGCTCAGATGGATATTGCCCACCCTGTCCAGGCCTTAAATGGGATGGAGGGCAAGGTCTGGATGTGCAGGCTCGGCATCTAACAAACACCCAGTGCCCTTTCCCATGAAAAGCCTTATTATTCGCTGCAACATATCCAGGAGCCGGGGGCTGAGATTCAGCAAGGACACAGCTGTGGGACGACGGGGGAGCACGGCCTTCCAAGCACAAAAGCAGCCTGTGCATGCTCAGGAGAAACTTGTTGAAATGTAGCCAGAAGGGGCTGCTCCCACCAACATCACCATGACGTGGCCATGCTCTGCCACGGTGCCACTCGTACCAGCAAATGATGAGAGCTGGCAGGGGCCCAGGGTGAGCCCACAGCCATCCTGGGGCTTCGTGCAGTTGGAAAAGGCACCAGGTGGTGAGCTGAGTGGGGCAGATAGCTTGCAAGGAAAGGCTACTAAAGAGACTGGAATTTTGCTGTGGAAAGGAGAAGGCTGAGGGGGATGCAATCAGGGTTTACAAAATCTCTGGTGACAGCCCAAGCAGTGGGGACAGCCATGCCACAAGTCCCCGCTGCCCTGGTTAGACCCAGCATGCATCATCTGCACACAGGGGCTGAAAGGTCCCAGCCCTGCTGGGGAGCTACCTGGACACCTGAAAATAAATTTATTATTATTATTATTATTATTATTTTACTTTACTGTTGTTTTTCTGAAAATCTAAGGAAGTTATTCACATAAAGCATTCTCCAAATGAACTTTGCAAATCAAGTTCTCTCATTAAGAAACTCCAGATTAAGGGTGTCTGGGCCTTCTTATTTCAGCCTTTTTGTACACGTGCCAAAAAAAACAACCTCCCTCACACTGATGCACTGACGCTGATGCACTCTTTGTCTTCCTGGCCAGGGATCAGTCAGGGTAAGATGGCAGATAAGGAAGAAGACTCTTGCCTGAAGCTCTCTGGTTTCACCTTAGGTAGCATCGTAGAAGGTGGGTGCCAAACCAGCCACCAGAAGTAACCACACATCTGACCTAGGCAGACAAAACCTGCTTGGAGAATTGGACCCTGCCTCTGCCTATAAAAAAAAAAGACATGCAAAATACTGGAGAAGTCTCCTGCAAGAAGCTCATAACCACCTTTCTGATACATGAGTTTCACAGGTCCAGGAACCAGATCCACAGCTCTGGGATATGCTCAGCAATCAGAGGCTGCTCAACCATCACCATCAAGGGCACAGGGCTCCACGCTCCAAGCACAATGGTGATGAAGGCAGCACTAGGCACTCCATGGATAAAAATAAATAATCAAAGAGTAGAAATCACACCCTCGGTGTCTCAGAGTGGGCACACGGAATGATGTGATCCAAGTCTCGCTGCAGTTGTGAAAGGCAGAAAACCTCCCTCTCCTCCCACAGGCTTCATGAAGATAAATTGCTGTCTGGGCATCACCCCGGGATTCACCTCATGAGGTGATAAATAATTCTCTGTTCAGAGAGAGGCTTAGAAGAGCACTGAAACACGCTGTGAAAGCAGAGGCCAGGACAGCGCTGCTGGGATGCCCTGTAGGGGGGCTGTTGCCCCTGAGCACCACATGGAAATGTGGTACTCAGGGCAAGGCAGCGGGGTCGGGTAATTAACAGGGTTTATTTGCATGCATAGGCAAAAGGAGAGGAAACAATGATTGTTTTTATTTAATTCTAACTTTAGAATTAATTCTAGCACTTTTAGAAATATATATATATATTTTAAAGTTAAAGTAGTTTGTGTGTGTGCACACATATATAGCACCATCCTAACGGACTGATAGGCAGCTAGTGAGAACTACCAGAGTATCTTGACTCGTGATATAGATATTTTTGCCCCAACAGTAAATAATAAGGAAAGCAGAGCCTGTCGTATCTCAGGCAGGGATAAATGTTTCCTTCCAGGAAGAAAGCGAGGGGAATGGCGAGGACCAGGTTTCTCTGAAAGGTCATGCAGACCCTCCAGCTTCTGGTAGGATGGAGAGTATGCCAGCATGGATAACATCAAGAAGAAAATAACGGTAGTTTAACAGCATGCTGTGCTGTAATTTCAGCAGTTCCAGTTTCTCTTTTCATCATTTATTTAAGACTGTGTCTAGACAGTGCATTACCATTCACAGAACATATGACTAATGCCCTGAAAAGCAAAGATACTGGAATAATCTAAACAGAGAAATTACCTAGAAGCGAGACAAACCCTTTTATGGTTTAAAATATTCCAAAATCTACTTTGACAGGAAAAGAGTCAAGGTGACCACAGTATTTCATGGACAACCCTGCCTAGAGTGTATATCAACAATGTGGCAAGGGTGGATCAGAAGTTCTGCAGCTAAGCTTTACAGGAGATTTACAGATTTGTTAATGTTAGAAAAAATCTCACTGACACTTCTCAAGCCTAACATTCCTTCAGAGGTGCTTTTAAAAGGCATACAATTGTACCGGAAAAAAAATATTTAAAGTGTTACCAGGACGCCTTCTTCTCCACCCAAGAAGGTGATCTTGAATTCTGGCGGCTCTGAAGCACTTTGAAAATCATGATCCCTCAAGGAGTTCCTTGTGCAAATAGAAGCAAACAGAACTAGCTGGCCACCCTTCAACATCTGTCTGACACAGTTATTTTCTTCTACTAGGAGATCAACAAGCAGTTTTCTCCAACTGCTTCTGTGCCTTGTCATTGGATTAATTTATTTACACTACGCATGTGCACACATGCATGCAGATGCATGTATTTGAAATGACCTTACTGAAGTTGCTATTCAACACTAATTAGATCTTCTGGAGAGTTTTCCCAGCCTGTAACTGCTGTTTGAAAAACATGCATTATCAGCAGTGGGTCCTATGCCCGTCAAGCAAGCTTGCCTGGAAATACCATAACATGCAGGTCAAATTGTGCCCTGGCTGACACTCCACCACAGCCACGGAGACAAAACAATTGCAGGATACAGTAAGTGAGGGATGATGTGTGCCTAATTATGCTTTTCTTCTTCTTCTCTTGCACATTGTTTTAAGAACAAATACAGCATAACAACCACTTCTGTGTTCTGACCTTTCTGTTAAAAGCATTTTCCTGATAGATACAGTATTCTACTAGCATATGTTGCAAAAAAATACCTTGCAAAAATGTTTGGAGGTTCATTTTTCCAATGTTCTGAAGCAATTTAAATGTAGGATGAACACATTCTTCTCGGTGCATTCCATGACAAGACATACAGCTCATACCCTCTCACATCACATTATATGACCCAATGCAGGAGCAGGTCTGGGGACATTCCCATAGAACTGAGTCAATCAAGTCCTGTGACCCAAAAGGAGGATCAGGACTGCAATAGGACCTTTCCTTTTTGATCTTTTGTTACAGTGTCGACACTATATAAATTACCACAACCATAACGTGAAAAGGGGAAATGGAGAAATGCAACGTCATGCAGAAAACAGGAGAAAAAATTATGTCTTGCAGAAGTGTGCTGGATGCTGGAACAATCCAGTGCTGTCCTATCTAATCCAAGACCTACTCCAAAATCAATCTAAGACTAGATCTTGGATTAGATAATCTAGTTCAGAATAAAAGCATACAACTTTTAATTAATTTAATTAATTTTTAATTAATTAAAAAATTTAAAAATAATTGCATGGGTATAACTTGAATCTTCTCAAATATATATAATCTAGTGCAAAATGCTACCTGAATATTTTTTTCCAAGTACAACTCCAGCTTGACTACAGATGTTCTTAAAGGACTTAATATAAAGAAAACTAAATTCCTCTTTTATCAAAAAGGTTTCACGACACCTTCCACTCCATTGTAATGCTATTGAAATCATATCAGTTTATACCAAACTTACTTGAGTAAACCAATACCCATTGGGACTTTGTCACAGGAACCCTTTGGAAACTTTTTGGAAACCCATACTTCCCCAGGAATGTCTTCCACCTGTGACTCAAGTCTTGCTAAAAATTAGGAATTTCTTGTTTATAGCTGCTAGTTCTGAAGTGGGAAGGCAGAATAGCTTCCATCTTGAGTCAAAGATGATTCCCAGGTAGAGTCCTGTTATAACTCAGAAGTTAGATCAGATCCACTACAAGGTTCACTACTTTCAACAACATAGCCCTAGATAACCAAGGAAGCACCTGAGAAAATGGGCCCTAACGTAGCTTTGATAGGAAGATGGTTGGTACCATCTTCCCCAAGGCCACAGGTTGTTTGAAATTAACACCAAAATTGAGCTAAAAGCCTGGGAACTGGCCTTGCTCCAAATGAAAGGAAATATTATTGTTAGTGCATCCTAAATTACTTTTGAGAAGAAAGCTCCTAGAGTAGATGCAAGCACACTGGCAGCAGACACAGCACACATCAAGGCTACATGAGTTATCCCACTTGGCCACAGATTTTGACCTGGGCCAGGACAAGTACTAAGCCCTTCTTGGGTTGACAAACAAGCTCTTTCTTCTTGGTCACCATGAACTGGCAGGAGTTTGTGAATAAGGCTGGCAAACAGGAAGAACCAGGAGCATTAGTGTTTCGTGTTTACTCCTTCCCGTGTTGGGCTGAGTTTACTGTGGATTTTTACAGACTCACTCATTTCGGTGAACAGGAACATATTGCCCAGGGCTGAACTAAGCCTTTACATGTCTCAGTTTACATGAATCCTACTCTAGCAGAAGCTTTTATATTAACTATTAATCTGACTGAAACTTACCTAAAGAGCAATAGAGACCAACTTGTTCATATCCTTCACAGCAATCTGTAAGGTTGGTGGTCTCAGGGACTTCAACTGTATGATATTGTGTTTTATAATATGTCCGGGGACATACCATCCACGGGATCCATCCACCACAGGAAGTGTTCTTCTCATAGGACTTTTGGTAGGCAACCATCTTAAACACATTTTTGGTCAGGCTATAGTTGCACAGATGATAGCCTAGCAAAGAGAGGCCTTTTTCTAGAAGAAAAATAAAAATTAATATTAGTAAAATAAACAGGAAAGAGAGGGATCAGTAATAACTTGTCACCCTGCAGCATAAGTTCCCTGCAGTGTCTAGTTAAATATGCTGTTATGAGAAAGCAGTGACAGCATCAACACAGATGAATGACTTCCAGGGAGGCTGATGTTAGGAAGAATGTTACTTAAGAAAATGGACAGAAGAAAGGATTAGTAGTGACTGCTTGTCATGGGAATCATTTCAGTCATAAAACGATCCATATTGGCAGAAAATTCAAAGAGCTCTCAGTGCCTTCAGGTACAAAGCAGAAAAAGGGTAATTTAACTCAAGTACTTGTAAAGTAAATTAATACACATTAATAGATATTAACAGTGGAGCAGAATAGGCACTTCCAGAGCAGTCATCCAAGCACTTTAGATGTCCACTCCAGGCTCATGCTGCTGAAGGGTTCATCTGGCTGTGCTGACTATAACTGGAAAGAAGGGTGAGCAACTCATGGGCAGATGAGTCATGGGAGGTGTCTGGAATAAGACATCCTTCAGACACCGCCCTAGGCTAAAACTGTGTGCTCATACATCACCGGGGAGGACTTTCAGGTATCTGAGACAAAAGGTATTCCTGGAGCTTCTGTGTTGCCTGCCTGCATTTGTAGTAGACAGTATTAGACCAGGTCCTCTGAGAGATGCTGCAGTTCCTTCAATGTAAATGGAGTTAGAGATAAGTTCATTAACTACATAATTTCATACCAGTTTGAGAATGGGGCTCAATTTCTGAGGTTCTGAAACTGCTCACAAGGAGTATTAAAGTTAGTTTTGTTACATGCTTTACTTAAAACTGAAGTATTTGAGCGGGAGCAGTAAAAAGAAAACAACACCACCACAGATGGGATTGAATTAGCATTGAGCAACCTACAGTCATCTTACAGACATTAGGCTGTCCCTTAATAAGATGTTATACAAGCCATGGGTCTGAGTCACCCCATGTCCCATTTGGGAAGGAGACAGGATAGAATTAAAAAGGCCTTTATCATCCTTGAGACAAAGCAAAAGATACTTTAATAGGGGTAAATATGATTTAGCTGCAGAGATTCGAATGTGGTAGGATTGTTTTTTCTAAGAGCTCTTAGGGGACCTGGGCCAGTCAACACACGGACTAAAGCTAACATAGCATACACAACAAGCATAAAATGGAAGTATTTATGGTTTATCTTATTTGTACAGCTTATTTCTTGCCAGAGAAGATGAAACATGCAAAAACAATTCAAACAAAGAAACAAAAAAGTTACTCAGGCTCTTAGGAATCATGTGCTTTTATCATGTTTAGCTTTCCAGATAAACAAATAATATATGTGCAATTAGAACAGGACTGGTAAAAGAGCTTAGAACAGGATTATGCATGTGCAGTGCAAGGACAGTCCAGCAGAAGTCATGGGACAGATGCCGTAGGCCACAAAATGTCCCTCAAGCTGGTTCCACCAAGTGACTCAGAAGGCCTTCCTCCAGGAAGGAGGACAGAGGTCTGATCATGAAAGTCCATAGCCAGCCACAGCCTCCCTCCCCAGCTGAATTTAAGACATCCCTCAGGGAGAAGGGAAACAAGAAAAAATCTGCGTTTGGGAGCAGAAATCACAGATCAAGGACTGTTCTTCCAATGCATGTGACTGATTACCACTTTATATCAGGCACAAGCAGCTGAGTAAGGAGAGCACTGGAGACCGATGTTGTCAGTGCAGAGCTGAGGCTGCAGCAAAGGCATAGCACTGGAAAGCTAAAAATTCCAGAGTCAGCTGAGCTGGCTTAGGCTTTACAGCAATGTGCAACATAAATACAGGTATGAAACTGAGAATAAAATGGTATAGAATTAGACACAGTTTATAATTAGAAGCTACAGCTGTCATAGCAGATATGAAATCATATTTCATTCTTAAACATTGATACTAGCTATGGAATGAGGCTGCCAAAGCCAAAAGAGAAGGTCTGAGACATGGCTCTGGAGGTACAGAAAGATACCCTCCTGGAAGAGGTTAGACTGAAGGTGACAGGAGAAGGTGCAGCACCACCAACCTTACCGTCACCCACCACATCGATCCAGTTTAAAATAAGTTTTGGCACTCACAGCATTCAATTATTTGCTGACAGCAGTTTCCTGCTGAGCAATGTGGCTTAGATCAATTTGGGCTCCTTAGCAAATTGGCTGTCAGTTCTCATTAGCCCCCATCTATGGGATTATGGCACTATCAAGCGGAATCAAACAACACCGGCTGCTTTTTCCAGCAGCACATAGTTAATAGCAAAGCAGAAGAAGGGAGTCCCCTACCATTGGCAGTGCTATGTTAGTCATCTCTGGGCTTCATGTTTTTATCTTAGCAATCACCAGCTTTCAGCACTGGCAGGAAAAAGTATTAATTTTATTGTGTTAAGCAAGAGGAAGAAAAAAAAACAAAAACCTTAAAGCACCTGTTTTGTTAATAGAAATAGATACTCAGGAGAAAGGCTGCAAGGGAAGCCTGTGTTAGGAGCAGGCTGCTCAGGACTGAAAGTCAAACCCAGAGCAGAGCCAGAAGCTGAGAGCAGGATCAAAAACTCAGCAACAAAAACAAATAAATAAATAAATACAAATAAAAATAAATAATAATTAAAAAGATGGCTTTTACACCACAGACTTAGTTGCAATTCTGGAAACCTCACAAGAGCTGCTCAAGGGCCAGAAATGTCACTGTGAGCCGAAATCTGCAAAACCTTTCACTGGAAGACAGCAAGAGCCAGAGATGAGCCCCTCTCCTGCTTTGCCGTAACCTCAAAAGTAGTCTGTTGGAACAGGCTCACAGAAGGCAGATTCAAATGCAACTTTAAAAGGCAGAGGCTCTGAAACATGGGGAAAAAAATGCATTGAGAACTCAGTTTTTCTGGTCATTTCAAGCTCTTTCTAAAATCAGAAACATTGACTTGAAGCAGCAGCAGAACAGGCATTCTGCTGACTCCCGACCTCTAGCAACAGCTTTTTTAAATGTGGCTTTGACAGGATAACAGAAAAGTTTGCAAAGCTTTTAAAAATATGGTTTTGATTTTAACTGAGACTCAAAAAACCTCTTAATTAAAAAAACACAATAAAAGCCAGCCAAAAAATCACAATCTTTTTTCATCTAAATAAATCAAACCAGAAATTAAGAATGATTTAGGATTTAATATAGCAGTTAAAACCCGGCAACTGGATTAGTTGTTTTTTCTTTTTTTTCCAAACTACAGCCTACAACATAGATGAAAGTTAAACACGTCACCTACGGTCTCATTTTATGCATCTCTCAGAATTTGCCATGTACGCTACCACATAATTTCCTCCAAAAGTTTATTCTGAAGACAATTCTCATAAAAATGTGCACATTCCTGAACATAAAGCAGAAATCCTACTCATTTACCTGTGGCACAGAGGAAAAGACAAGGCTTTTGCCTGAAGACTAGGATTTGGGCACAAAAGATGAGGCTTTGTTTGGTTAATTGTCAACAGAGACTTCATAAATGGTCGCTGCAATGCTGCCAGCTCTTTGGAGAGGGCCACTACTTTATTTATTTGAGATAAAGAGATATCCCACACCCAACCCAAGCTGTCCTACAGAATAACTGTGGTCCTCTGCACTGGTTTGCATCACTCACCTGTGATTTCATTTCCCCTTCCCTGCTGCGTGGCTGCCCAGAGGATGAGAACCAAAACCAGAGTAGGGACCCTGGCCATGGTGTCGCCTGGCCAGGATGAGCCCTTCTTACTGCTTCGTTTGCAGGGCAGTCCAGCTCAGTTGGCCTCACTTTCAGGCTTTTGGATCAAGGGAAACTGTGCTGTGTTTGTTCTCCTGCTGCAGGTGGGTGATAGCTGCTAGCAGCAGAAACAAAGGGACTCCGGTGGGAATTTCACCGCTTCTCTCTCGTTCATGTTCTCCCCTGGGAACCTGCCTCTTCTGCCTGCCCGGCTTCACCTCCCTGCATCACTTTGAGAGCAAGGCATTCCAAAATTCCTGGTTTAATCCATGGTTATCCCTCGGAGCACTTATTCCCTTTTTGCCTTGAATACCTGACAGTTAGGAGATAGGTTTATGTACCTCAGCTGTCAGGTATATATATCCTAAATTTTGTTACTGTTCACACATCAAATGATATTGTTTCCAGGTCTTGAACATGAGTACAATGTCTCTGTCAATGCTTTTCCTGAATTTATGCTGTTTCACTGGCTGTTCTCACTTTGCTCCTCGTTTCATTGCAATTTCAGCACCACATAAGCTAGAGCAGTGCTGGCAAACAAGAACGCCTAGCAGAGAGGGCATGAGTCAGTACGCTTCCGAAACCAAAACCCCTTTCTTTTCTTCATGTAAATCACAAAGGCAGGCTCCCAAGAGGAATGTGTCTGTGGCTTTACAATGCACGACAATAACTTACTAACTTGGCTTATACGCAGTAAAGGACTAAACCCAACTCAGTATTTTATTAGGAGCTGACAATGAGGTATGGAAAGTCACAGGTACGGTTCTTTGAGCTGATGTAATATGTTCAGATCTGTACTTAAATACAGATAGCAGCACCATAGGCAATTTCATGTGCATAAAAGAGTCAGATGTAAGGGAGCTAGAACCACAAACTCTTTCATTTCTATATGTGCAGAATATCACTAATACAGTTTCTATAAAATACTTCCAGGCAATCACCTTTTCAGCACTCACAAGGCAGGACAGTCAGGGCCCTCAACTGAAAAACTGGTTTGGTGAAAAGTGCAAAATGGGCATAGGAGAACATTTCAACCAAATATATATATATTGGTTTGGAAATATTGCTGCTATGCCTGAGGAGAATGTGTGCCTTAGCACCCTTTCTCCTGCCCACTCCAGGATGTCTAGTTGGGCTGCAGGTCCCAGGTGTACCATTTTTATCTCCTCTCAGCACAGGGAGGCAGCTGGGAGACTGGCTGTAGGCTTTACGAAGAATGCATTTGACTCGAAAATCCCACTAATAACATTAAAAAAAAAAAAATCATGATTGAAAATTTTCAGCTAGCTCTAACAAAAAAAGATCTGCAGTACTTAGAAATGACTTGGCACTTTCTGCAAGAAGCTTATGTCCTGGCTAAATTCAAATATGGGTAATTCCAGGCTGATATCTGAACTGGATTGTGTTGGGGTCTCCCACTTAGAATCCTAAATTGCTGGATAGGCTGCCATATGTCTTAAACAGCTGCTGCTTTCAGAGTTAGCTGTAAAACAAATGTTACCATCTTCAGCACTGAGGACTTCCATGACTGAAGATAATCCTCCAACTTGCAATAAAAGACTGATGTCTCTGATCTAGAGTATTTAGGTACATGCTCAGCTTTAGGACTTTTAGGAAACATGGATCCAACTTTGCATAGCCACAGCTCAGCCTCAAGGCTGGCAGCTGTTGCAGGCCTGTACTCAGGGAGAGGTAAACAACAGCGAGTTGCAACTTCATTGCAGGAGTGACTGAAACGGTTCCTACACAGATATGCAGAAACCCCTTTTCAAACAAAACTGGAAGTGAAGTCAGTGGGCGTTTAATCTAGGTAAGAAATGGATACAAAAGACATATACAGCAATGACCTTGTAATTTTCAAATTCTTAGAGGTTCTGATGTATAACTGCTTTGTTTCGTCAGCATTACAACCATTTATGCACTCAACAACTTCATTTCTCAGCCATGCAGGTGTTGGGAGACACCACTCAGTCAAATAAGCACATATCCTGTGCACGTACAGCCATTTAAAAATCTTCCAGACACACTCTTGCACTGCAGTAAGCAACTGCAATAAGTTTAAGACGATGCCCTGCATCCCACGCAAGTAGCATGTGCTCCTCATATTACTGTAGTTGCTGTAATGAGTTGTGTTTACCCAACACAGCTCAATACAGAGTCTCCTGCAGGGAAGCTAGATAGATTTATCAATCATTTTGGAAAACCAACCACTTGTACACACATTGCTGGTTACATGTAATTATATTTTTAGCAGCTACTGGTTTATTTCACAAATAAAGTTTTGGTGTTTTTTCCCTCGTTCATTTCAACTAGGTGTTAACTTAAGACCCCAGTGGAAAATTTGCTCACTTTTGCTATGCTGATGAGGAAGGTCAACTGAGAGGAACAGAGAAGGAAATGCTTACTGGAATCAAATGCCTGGCTGTATGGTGCTGGTAGTGTGCTGGAGTGCAGTCTGGGAGGAGCTCATCACAGTCCTCCTGGTCCAGTCATCAGGAGCTGATCTGTTCTCTTGCCTTTGTTGTTTATACTTTCTGCAGTTACGTTTGTAATGTCTGAATTGATCTGAAGTGTGTCATTTATACAAACAAGAACTATGCCAATAAAAGCCATGTAAAATCCATGAAAAAAAAAAAAAAAAAAAAAAAAAGCAAAAAAAAAAAGCATATATTTAGAGATGGGACACATAGGATTTGACTCTCCTGAACTGTATAATATCATCACTGAGTGCAGGCTTTGTCATCACTCTTCTTAGGCATTTATTTCTTTACAGACATACACTTTTGACTTACTTAGTCACTTAAAGATCCCAATCTTCTTTAAGCCAGGAGTTTGACACAGAAAGGTCAGTTGCTGGAACATTTCTTTTTGCTTTTGCATTATTTTGTCTATGAAGTAATCACTATACCAGATACCCAAAACAGTCATGACGTTTCAAGACAGACTGGCTTGCATGCAGGAAGCAGGACTATGCATTTGGGTTCCATGGGAGTATAACCAGGCATGGGTTTTGGTTCCATGGGAATCCAACGAAAGCTGCTGAAAAAGCGTGCTCCAGAAATCAACATGTCTTCTGTAAATGTACAGAACTTAAAGCCTGAGAACCAGTAAATCATTCAAGCCGACCTCTTAAAATCAGCCATTGGTACAGGAACTTTATAGCCTTCAAGTTGTCAGCTGTCAAAACTGGCTCCAGTTGGCCAGCAAGGCCAAAAGGTGTTAGAAGAAGGCAACAGGATGACTTAGCCAGAAGAAACTTTATGCAGTTAAAGACGAAACAAAATAAATCACTCATCATCATCACACAAATTTATTCCATTTTCTGAAATTCAGTACATACTATGGACACCTTAATGTTTGCTCCTGACAGAGGTTTGTACTTCTCAGATATCTGAACTACTCAGCCCTCAGAGATAAAACTCTGGTCTGGGATTTGAGAGACCTCAGCTCCCTGCCACCCATCTCATGTGTGGCCATGAGCCACAGGTCAAACTTGTCAGTGCAATGAAGACATGGGGAGAGGCAGAAAGTCCAACATTTCAGACCCTGTGGAAGCCAAGGCTACAATACTATAGATGTGTTTTTGCTTACGTTAGCTGAATAAAAATAAAAATAAAAATAGGAAAAACACAATTTTGCCAGTATATGCCAGGCCTATGTGAGGATAGACAGTAACCTGGCAGCTTTTTGAAGGGGTCCTTGTTTCCATGAGCTTCAGACACATCCAAAAAGTGGAATAGTAACACTTGCTTATTTCACTGATGTGCTTTGGTGACAAATGCACCAAAAACAAAAGGACATTCACATACGACAGCAGAAAACCATTCACTGGAAATCCTAAGAGTTGTTTAGCTCAGCTGTGCAGACAGAGCAGCCCCTGACTGCATTCAGTGATTCGTTCTGCCTTACCGACAGACTGTTCCTCAGGAAAATCTTTGGGTTGTGTTTTTTTTCCCTGAACATGCACAAAATGTTTTAAAGTGACTCATGAGGAAAAAGCTCTTATTGGTAACAGCAGGAAAAAATATGAGTCAGGCGGAGGTCATGCTGAACCTCTGCCTGGCCTTGCTCCTCTGACTGAGCGCCGATTGTGCAACCTCAGCACAGAGAAGCTCTTGTTTCCTCCCATGCTTTAATCGTGTGGTCCCATTCCCGACACCGAGACTGGTACCAGATGTGAGGGTTGGTCACACTTCATACATGGCTTAGCAGTGCTGCAGGGAAGCACATCCCACTGAAGACGTTTCATGGCATGCTTGTTTACAGCTCTAAAAACAGGCATTTTCAAAAGCAAGCAGGCTGAGTGTCTGGTATTGCACTTTGCTATGATGGTTCAGTTGGAAGAAAAGTCAGAAGGTCTCTTCTGCTCAGCATCTCCATGGATTACATGGGCCAGGTCTGCCTGGAGGCCCCATTCAGCCAAGAGTAAGGCCTGTACCATGCAACCAGAGGCTCTGCTCTCTGTCCTGCTGGCCGAAACATCATCCTCTGCAGCAAGGAGCCAGGAACAGAGCTGTGACACCAATCCTGTTCTTTGCTGACCTGGCTCCATGGGGCTCAAGAAAATAATGTCATGCAAAGACCAGCCACTAGCCCACGGACATGGCCAGGCTCCACCAGTTTTGCTGAGGTGGCTACCTCTATCTCTTTTTTGATGGAGAGCACCTGCTGCTCCTCCTGGAAGAAGGATGACTTCCCACTTCTTAAACCTCCCAAGCCCATCTGACACACAGGTGGGATACAGATGGGAAGGACAGGGGACTGTGCACTCCACTGACAGATACCCACGTGAATCCATCTCTTACACACACACACACAAAATCTGCTTCTGTTAAGCAGGTCTGAAGCACAAAATAAAATGGCCAAAATATACAATCCACTTCCCTTTTTTAATCAGCACATGATCCTGCTTACAGCTAAGGGACGTATACACAAAACCAACCACATGCTTCTGATGAGAGATTTATCTAACTGTTTGCACAAACCAGTCTGTAATCCAAACCCTAGAAAACATTTCACAATTTGTAGAACATCTTTCATTGATGCATTAGATTTAAACACTTAGAGAAAACATCTCACTTTGAAGGACCTAAAGGGAAATTGCTTCTGTGTGGTGCTGAGCCAGTTCAATTAAAAACAGAGAAGCTCATGAAGGAAGAGGAGACTTTTCAAGCAGAAACACTGAACTAAGGGAACCTTCGTATACAGACAGGGAAAATTATGGCACCCTCACCTACTGCATGGATATTAAGTATGGACATCGAGACAGGTTTGCAAGAAAACAGCACATTTTAACTTGCTTAGAAGGTACAAACCCATGAATGTATTTGTTTAGAAGAAGGAACACAGTAAGTAGTTTTGGGAAGGCGTAGCATTTCTTTTTCTTTTTTTTTTCTCCCCTTGTTAATTACTTCAAGTGTGATCATCCCTCATTACTAAGTATAAAGGAGTTAGGGGAGATAGGTTTTTCAAACAGGCAGAAGAAAAAAAAAATAAAACCAACACAGAACAGAAGCTGGGGTTGCAAGAAAAAGAATAAGAGAGTTAATATTTGTGCCAAAATGACCAGACAAGCCATGACTACAGATCTGTGTCTCTGAGGGAATCTAAACAAACATAAAAATCCCCAGTAGTTTCACAGATCTCACTGTATCCAGTGAAAAAATGCAATGCTTTTCTTTCTTCTTCTTTCTCTCTCTCTCTCTCTCTTTTTTTTTTTTTTTTTTTTTTAAGAAAATCCTGGCCTTCTGTCAAGTCTAGCTGTTGTTTTTGAAACTACTTCTGTTTTGAGATTGATACTAAATCATCAGTGTGATTAAAATCAAAGGATCTGTGTTTTTTTTTCCACACCCTTGCTCATCCTCTCCCCACAAAAGCAGACTATGTCTTACAGACCTGTAAGAGCCACTGTGCCAGGTGCCTGATAGAGCCAAGCCAAATCTTGCCTAGAAGGCACTGCTGGGCTAAAAATCCCTCTGAATTGCTCAGCAGGAGGCTATTAGCATCCTGCTCTGACTCTGCATTTTGACGCATATACATTTGCCACGGTTTCGCCCACCAAATGACTTCTGTCATCCGAAGCATCTGTTGAGTTCAGGCTTTTGCTTAAACACTGTGACAAAGCTCCAGCTGGCACCATGTTTTCCGGCATGCTAACGAGGTTTATTCTGTCAATACCTGTGAATTAAGTAACAGAAGAGTGGGAACCTAATACTAAGCCCCAGACGTCAGGCAAGGGGGGAACTTTGCAGGGCTCTGTGCGGGCAGAAGGAAGCCTCCTTCCTTCAGCAGGAGTTTCCCATTATCCTGGGGAAGAACCACGCTCCTTTGCAGCGTATTTTCTCATCTCTGATCTTTCCACTTCTGATGCCAGGAAAAGCTGTTGTTCCTCCTCCCTCTCCTCCATGCAGCCCATGCCCCACTTTGGCAGCACCGTCTGTTTCCCCAGGTACTGAGAGGAAAATCATCCTGACCTCCTCACAGCCTGAACTGCTGTCACAAACATTTGCAGTTTTCCTACTATACCCTAGTGCTGAAAAGGGAAGCAGAAATCAAAATGCTGGCTTGGAAAAAGATAATATTGCATCACGGGCTTGGTAGTCCATAAAAGACAAAAGCAATTGACCGCCTTTTCTGCAAACATAGTCAAGATAAAGGAGAGATGCCTGGCAAGGAGGTGACCTGAAGTTCAATGTTCAGAGCACAAAGAGACTTCAAACCAGCTTTTGGCATTCTCAGGTGAAGTGAAAGACGTGGTCACGCATTGTAAAACAGGAGGAAAATTGTTCTCCTGACTTTTCCTTCCTTCCACTTTTTTTCAGGCCACAAAAACCCCAGCTAAAAATATTTAACTCTATTTAACTGAAAATAAATAAATCACATTTATTCTCTGGTATTTAAAGCTCAGAAGGAGATGCTTTTCAAAATGTTTATTGGCTTGTGAAAACAGTGGGTTATTTACTGAATCTGTTCTGCACCCTTAATTAGCACAAATGCCAGTAGGGAAACTTCCTGCGTGCTTTCTCCCATGCTGACCTTCTGCTTGAGAAAAATTCCCTAGTGAAAATAAATTTTAATTCCCTCCTTGAAATCAAACATCTGGCTTTCGTTAAGGAGGCACGTAACCCTGTCTTTTGTGATATTTGGATTGCAAGTGCTCTGGGGCAGGGAGTACTTTCTTTGTTATTTGCTGCTGAAACTGATAGGGCTTTCGGTTTACAGATATAATAATGACAATGCTACCACTGAAGGATGATAACATGATTAATATTGGTTTATCATTCAAAATGCCAAGTGCAAATACCAGCTCACATCATATTATATCACCCTTCATCTTTGTAATTAATTTCTAACATACTCAAAAAGGTACTGAATATTGTCCTACTCAAGAGCCAGAGCTCATGAACAGACCTAAATCCTCAAATCCCCATTGGAAGGTGGAAGTCAGCAGTGTGCCAGTCTCCTCGGTCTCCTCAGAAACATAGTACTGCTGATATCAAGTGCATCACTTTAGTGAGAGACACAAAAAATGCACGTGCACTTCTTGAAAGGTGGAAGGCGAATGAGATAGGACTGCATCCAGCACATTTTCATTTAGTTTGATGTTCTTTGCTTCTCAGAGACCTGGTGGGATGGACAGACCAGGGCCCTCTGGCAAAGTCAGAAAAGGCTCTACAATGGCCTACAAAATGTCTATGCCTTAGATGCAAAGGATTTAAGAGGGCAAAAGCTAGGCTAATGGCAACAATAAATACTTGCTTTGCCTGTATGCCTCTGATTCTGATCAAGCAACAAAGAGGAAAAACATTGGAGAGCAACGTGATTCCCTGCTTGCAAAAGATCTGTTTTTGCTAGTCCTTGTTCTTCCAGAAGCAAGAGGGACAAGAATTCCTAACACAACTTTGGGCACTGGAAATGTTCACGCGACAAGTCCCAAGGACTTATAAACAGCAGCAGATGGGCAGGCCCTTAATCAACTGCTTGAGAAAATCACCCTGATGTCACTGCTGGAATCGGATGCCTCTCCCAGGATGTGGTACATATCCTTACCAGCAAGGTGGAAACCTCATGCTGTGGGGACAGGAAAATACCCTCTCTGTGACACGTATATCTTTATGATAAACAAGGGCTCAGTAAAAAAAGCTTTTATCGTATGGTCCACAACTAAAGAATCATTCCCATGTTAAAAATGTCATGGCTGGGGTAGTTTTGCATTCTGATAAGCTGCAGTGAGTGTCAGAAAGCAGTCTAAAACTCAGCGGATTGCCTGGAGTTTTGTTTGACCCAATGGTGATGTAGACCAAGAATAGCAGGCTCTGTGTAATTCTCAGGTCCTTGGGGCAGAAGAAGGAGGAACAGTCAGTACATTTCTGCCTTTACGAAGATGCTGAAACATCTTCCAAGGGAGACACATCAAGAGGAGGTAAAGGCAATATTGATATCCCCTTTCTTTTTTTGATGTGCCAAGTACAAAAATGGAAAGTGTATCTTCTTTTTTAAAAGCAAACATCTGAATTTTGAAGAGTTGTGAGCCAACATTATGCAACAACTTAGTCCCCAACAAAATAGGCTGCTTTTCAGTCTAGAGTTGTCTAAAAATAAATGTGGGAGGACTGTTTTCCCAAAAGGGTAATGGTTATGAACACAACTCAATGTCCACTTACAAAATTCTTTTCTGCATACCTACAAACAGCACTAATTATTATCCAAGCAGAAGGGTTTATTTTAATCTCATTTACTATTAGATCCTCTTCCATCCTTCCCCTTTACATTCCTATCAGTCTGAATAGTAAATATAGATGAATGTAGTAAATACAGATGAATGTTTTTATTTTTTTCCTTGTCATCTTTGCCACTATATACATTTATTTGTGTATACATATCTGTTTATATGCACACAGCAATATATGTGCCACTACATGTATAGATAAAGACATTCACACAGGTACATGCATATGTACGTATGTGTGTATACACATACAGTGACATCCATCACAAGGGCAATTCTACTTGATTCAGCAGTGTTGATATTTAAATTAAAAAGATGGAACTGTATCAGTCTGTTGGAACATTTTTCAACCACGATTACACTCTGTAAGGATTACAATTCATACAGAAAGCAATTGTGACAAGGAAGGACCAGATTTGACAAAGGGGAAAAAAATAAAAGAAATAGAAATGATGGCTTGCATTAGTCTCTGGCAATTGTGTGCAGTCAGTGGGTAGGGGAATGGCTCCCTGCACCTTGGATTCTTGGGCTGGATTTTGTAAACACCCTGTAGAAGCTTTTATCTATCAGTTTAGTTTCAGCCTCTGTCCTTAACAAGTCTTTACTTGCACACCATAAAGGCAAGTCCCATAGCACCTTATTAACTTGTTTATTCTTTCCAGCTCTCTGCATTCAAACTAAATCACATTATGCAATTAGCTGCTATGAAAACAAATGAAACGTATTTTGTTTTTGCATGCTCGAGCATCCATTCAAAATCTGTTCTCCTCAAAAAGCATTTGGTTGATATAGGATCAATCTGATGTCTCAATTGTTTTCCCATCCTGTGAAAAGAAGCTACAGCTGAGGTTATGTTTAAAACCACTGAGATGGTGCAAAAAAATCTGTGACTCAAACAGAAGGTTTTGATGATTTGGACAACCGGATCATCTTTCCCATAGGAGAGAAAGAATTCATTATTTTTAGGAGGTAGGTATGACAGGGGTGGTCTTGACATGCCACAAGGTTTATCCTGTAGGATATTTACATTTTTTTTCTGTTGAAAAGTCTTGCCTCCAAACTCCGGTGTTCAAGTGATTCAATTATTAGCAACTTCGGGCAAAAAAAATAAATTAATCAAAAAGGCAGCACATCTCAGCTATGCTGCATGACTTTTATTTGTATGGGAAAAGGAAAGAGACAGTTACCATGTAAACAAAAGAAAAACAAGAACAAAATCTCACTTGCTCAGCTGAGCTCACCACCAGCTAAACACAATTTAGATCAGCACCAACAGCAGGATCTGCTCCGATAGATTTTACCATAAAAGGAAATTTGGGGGTTTACTGTTATCAGAGGGGCTGAACAAATGATGCAATACCAACAACAAGAAGAAACTCAAACTATTCGAAACTGTTGGTTTTAGCATGCATTTGCTTTCTAAATGTGTAATATGCCCACTGTGGCTGTCATCAGAATGACTCTGAATGATTTATTTTGTGACTTTCTTATAAAAGTCAGTTCATATAAGCCTATTTCCAGCGTTAATGTATTCCCAAAAAATGCAGAATGAGGGCATACGCTGGGTGTACCCCAGGTCATAGGAAAAAATTAACCCAAGAAGTCCAAGAAGGCTTCCTGGTTGTCTCTCTCTTATCAATGTATTTCAAGTAGGCTTACAACTTACCTTTTCAACTTACCTTTTATGTTATTGGAGGCTGAATTCAGTCACAAAAATACCACCGTCCTACAAGTCATGGCAAAAACTATTGATGTTCAGGGGTATGCAGCAGGTTACTTGCCTGAAACCTACTACAGAACTGGGTCTTTGCTTTCTTCTATCAAGCATAGTGCATGCTGGGTGTAAGAAGTTCCCAAATCATGTATACTATATTGGTAACAAAATGTCATCTAGACAAACATTAGAAAAATCCTTAGTCCTCCTTGAAGAGAAGGCAAAATATTTTTGCATGGCACGTGAAGACAGGATTGTTAAAAGGGAGTATTTAAAAACAAACTAAAATTTAAATTATATTACAATTTCAAATTCATTTTCAAATAAGTTCAAAGTAATTCCCACTGAAAATAAGTGGGATAAATTTGAGAAAACACAAGGCTGTCTTTCAGTAAATATTTATGGAAATACAGAAAGAGGAACAGAAACTTGGTCATAAATGTGCCAAGGTGTCATTAACATTTGCTCTCTCTGTATGAGCCATGGGTTCTTCCTCTTGGGGGAATCACAGTGGAAAACTGTAAACAAATTTTTCTGCACAGCATCATAAAATAAATTCCCAGTTCTGTATTCAGTGCTGGGGATATTGCCAGGCAACAGGAAATGATTGCTCTATCTTGAGAGAATGCCGCGAATTTATTATTTTTAGGTCATCCATCAGTGACACAATGAAAAGTTTTGCCTAGGTTTTATTCCAACAAGCCCATACTTGAAAGTAAACAGATGTCCAGAAACTTCAGCAGATTATAAAACAGAAATTAATTGCTGATGTTCATTAAAATCTGTAGCAATGAAGTGATATCAGTATGCAATTTAATGGGAATTAAGAGTTTGTTTATGCCCGTGCAGCATTACCCTTCAAACTGCCTCATTGAGAGCTTCAAGGAGACGTGTAAGGGTCACTTCCATGCCAAAGAGTTCCTGCATGCTCCAGACACACCATCACTGAAGCACTAGCTACAGGAACGTGCACGAGCACAGGCTACGGCACAACTTTCTGGCAGGACCCTGGTCCTGATGGCAGTGAAGCCCCCATAACCCCCAGCAACTTCCTCCAGTAGCTAATAACCATCGCTGCTAAAATAACCCTGCAGTTCTGCTTTCTGGAAGTTCAGCTTCCAGTCCTGGGAACCTGCTAGGGTGTTATTTTATTTTTTTTTTTTTGCTGTCACATTAATTACCTTTTTTGCTTAGCACATTTTCAGAGGAAACGCTCCTAATTTTTTGTTAATCAAAGAGATGATGATGGTGAAAGGATCTGGTCTTTCAGGCAAATAGGAAGGATAAAGCTCTACCAGAAGCTATAAATTCAGTATGGGGTTAATAGAAGGGTTTTATGGACTATTTGCATGCAGGCATATGCTATATGATTGAAAGAGCCCTCTTCAGCTTCAGAATTTTAAAAACCCAGAGCTCTGTGTAAGTTACAATGACAAATGACTTCATTTTCAAACACTTTCTTAAAAATGTAAATGCATTTGTCATCTTTGAACATAAATTTATTAACCATTCGGTGTCATATATGGCATTTTAAAATATTAAACACTTTTACATTCATCCTTTTTAGTGGTGTTTTGTTTTGTTTTGTTTGCCACTGGCTACAAACACGTTTCCAGCCATATTTTTCAGCTTCTCTGGCAGGAGCTAATTTGTCAAGCTCTGGTTAGCTAGAGCACTTGCAACTGCCTTCCCATACCCACCAGTTGCAGCCAACTAACATATGGAGATGCAATTAGGCTGAGCCCAGTTTTTAATTACTGTACACACAAGCAACCTCTGTTGGTACACACTTGGACAGAGGGGCTGGTCTTGGTGAAGGGGGAAATTAGGGAGAGCAAAGACAATGAGAGTGGGAAGGTAGGAGGGAAAGGACAAAGCTGCATGGTGCTTGAAATAGCATTTGCTAATTGCATATAGACTGTAATGCCTCAGAAAGCCCCAATTAAGGCAATGGAAATGCAGAAGCAGTAATGCAGGGATGAATCATCTGACCTAAAATAGAGGGAATGATGAAACATATAAGGGAAGAAAGTGTGTCATTTTAGCTTTAACAGCGAAATAATTCCACCTATAATCTTCCAAAAATGTTTGGCCAACAGAAACCACAAGGCAGGGTTGGTTACTATAGCTTTATCCAGGTACAGTGGAGAATTTACCTGTCAGAAGCTATAGCTGAAAATGGACAGCTCTGCCCTACTGCAGGTATCCGGCACAAAAGCTAGCCACCAAGCCAAGTACCACGCGTGCTGGCCAATCTCCAGTCTGTAGCGACACTGTCCATTACAGAGACAAAATAACCCAAAGATCAATTCATCAACATTAAAAAGTCAAACGTGTCATGAATTATAGAATCCCCTTTCACTTTCTCTCTTCCCGGTCAGCGTTGTACTAATAAATAAAAAAGACCACAAATTAGCTCTCATCCCAGCGTAGGTCTGCAGCAGGTGTGAAGCAATGCAGAAAAAGTTCCCAAGGCAGGGAGCCTGCACGTAGTCCTAAATTTACATCCATGATTTATATGAAAAAATGGCCAGCTGAAGGGGGGAAAGAACAAATCCAGGCAGCCGAGCAGCATGCCGGAGAGAAGAAGACAGCTCCTCTTCCACATCACACCTTCACGCAGATAGCTGGGAACAAACACAGCCCTTCGGCAACCCCAGTGTCCATTGACAAGACACTGCAGGGTCAGATTCCTCAACCACTGACGTCAGGATTTAGGAGTTGCTTTAAATCACCACAGCCAACCGCCTCCTCTAGTCTGGAGACCGCCAAACTAATCTCCTCTGCCAGCATATCAGGTATCCCATATGCTGTCCTGGCAGCAGGGCACCCTCCACCTTTTCCCACTTTAAATACCTCCATCATCCACACAAACGGGAAATCTGTGTTTTCACCTCCAACAGGGAACTTCCCTTTTGTATTTAGAGACAACCTCACTACTACTTTGTGCTACTGCAGAAATATGAGGAGACCATAAAAAGAGAAAGAATGGCCACAGACACTGAAGATGCAACAGTTAGGGCCTCCTGTGCCGCTCTGAGACTCCCAGCATTTTCTGTGCTTTAAATGAGCCACTTGGTAAGTGCCGTCATCTTCTAACGCGGTGTCAGAATATTCC
This sequence comes from Aythya fuligula, assembly GCF_009819795.1. Lineage (NCBI taxonomy): Eukaryota > Metazoa > Chordata > Aves > Anseriformes > Anatidae > Aythya > Aythya fuligula. The sequence continues at coordinate 114,810,549 of NC_045559.1, read as the reverse complement.
TTTTACCTGCACAAGCCAAAGATTTCTCAGATCAGATACCATAGCTCAAAAAATATCTTCTCATATCTGCAGTACAGACGGTTCAGGCATACAAATAACACAATGTACAAAATTAAAAAACATTTTCAAGCAAAAATATCTCTGCATCTCTTCATCCCCTTTAGCAGGACTTCAGTTCAGTTTCCCAATTTGTGCAAAAAGAGACAGATACTCATGTCACGTGCTAGTGCATGTCGCGTGCACTTGAATGCTGAGCCTTCACTGCAGTCTGCCCAAAAGCAATTGCCTGCTGGGTAGAAGCGCACATTTTCAGCAAAATTGGCTGAATTGTGCAGTGCACGTGCATTTGCACCACCTTACAACCCTATCTCAGTCCGAGGAACTGAGGTCTTCCTTTCCACGTTCCCATCTCACTGGCTGAGTTTGTAACTCCGAGGCCAAGTGAGGCCTGGTGGTGTGAGGCCTGCCACCGAGGTAGCTGTGTAGGGAGCTCCCTTGGGTCTTCAAACTCTGATTAAAACTCTGGGTAGTTTGGCTAGGGCAAAAGTTTGAAAGGTTTTGCTTGTTTCGTTGTCTGTTTTTTAATGCCAGTGACAGCACCAGGGCAGATGTTGTAAGAAGTCATCGGGTGGTGAAGCAGCGCGATGCTTCTACAGAGAGGCAGCCGGCCTCTGTTGTCCATATATAATTGTCTCAGACATAATGAACTGCCACAGGGAAGTGGGGGAAGAGCATCACGTAGGCAGAAAAGCAGGTCATGTGAAAAGGCCTCTTCCAGAGCACCGTTTCCTATTCCCCAGCCCTCCTAGAGATGTCGGGCAGTCAGAACTGTAAAGCAACGTTTACAAATAAATCCCCTTTCTGGTTTCATCACACAAGGAATGTAATTCAATGGCACTGAACTGATGATAAGGAAATCAGCCAGTAGCGTGAACATAAAGACATCAATAATTCAGGATCTTTGCTTATTTCTGCTATGCTGCTTTAACTTTCTACTCAGCGATGAATAAATCAGTACTGCGATGACATCAACAAGGCTGCACCGGGCCATCAAATGCAAAAGCTGACAGACAGCTGTCACAGGGCTGCATTTCTGTCTTCACAGCCCGAAAGAAAGTTTCAGTTCCCGAACTCGTATCACGGTCACATCTTTACTGTGCACAGAAAGGCACTACGCTGAGTCTAAAGTTGTTAGAAATTGTTAAAAAATGTGTATTTTGTAGTCGTAGGAGCAGCAAGTAAACATCCTGTGTGAAATAGCCTAGTGACAAAACAGCTCCCTCAGGTGCAGTGAATGCTTTTAGGCTGCATAAAGTGAAAAATGCCATATAGAAAGAGCACAACTCTTCCGACGCCGTTTGATCGAGCAAACAAATGCAGGCAATTTTTCAGTAAGCCAATAGGTTTGCTTCCTGGTGTTTGTATTTTCTACATAGTGGGAAATTACCGCAAATCATTTCTAACATTCGGATACAGTCCTCTGAAGAGAAAAATAATCTACTCGTAATACCCCACTTTTTTTTTTTTTGGCATCTTAACAATGCACAAACAAAACGCACTAGCTGCAGCTCCGAAAATTGCTATCCATCTCTGCGCAATCTCTCACCCCAGAAGATTGCTGTTTGAGGCCAAACTGCTGCCGAGGAATTAAGGCATCAAGCTGACTTCTTAAATATTCCACCGCATGAGTAGCTCTTTGGTGCTCTCCGATTCACTTATAGACAGACGTAGAGAACCGAGGCTACATTCACTGTGCTCCCTGCCAAGAAATTTAATCCCTAAAGCCACGTTTACAGGAAAACAGGAGGATAAACATCACTATCATGCTAATGCAAGATTTCCCACTGTCAATCCATTTATTTTTTTCCTGAAAGTAAATTTTGCTAAACATACACAAAAGCATGAGCCCTTTTATATATTTATATATATATGTGTATATATATATAACAATCATGAAACACTTCATTTTGCTTAGCTTTTCTTTGTTTGGCATTAGTGTATGGACAGAATTATGGAAAACGCTTGCCATATCGTCTGTCTTTCCATTTGCTCTTTCCTAAATTTCCATTCGTACGCTTTGTCTAAAATAAAGAGCCAGGATGCACACATTCATTAGGAAATCAAAGCTGCTTTACAAAACTGTCTTACACATGTCCACTGTAATCAGAATACTCTGGATTTTATTTTTAGAAGACCTGAGAAGCCAAACTGCAGCCAAAGTTAACCGTAGCTGTGAAAACCGATAACATGAAATCGCTCCCTGTCTGTTGCACCGTGACAAATTTTGTATTTCAGTCGGTCTGGCAGCTTGCTTTTATCAACATACTTTTGAAAGCATCCCTGAATGGCTTACTAGTTGCAAGCGAAGATACATTATTCTTTTAAACAATAAGGGCGGTACCGTGACCAGCTGCCTGCTTAGAGAATGCATGCCTTAATATTTTGTAGCCTGCTATTCTCCGCAGCATTGTTTGACCCACGGAACTATCACCTTTTTAAGTATGCATCTGCTTACCCCTATTGAGCAGCTTTCTGTGGTAACATCTAGCTTGTCGTTATCTGGCAGCTTTTATCTGAAACTGTCCAAGCTGCTAGAATCATGCGGATTCGGAGTGGAAAATATTAACTAGATTCTGCTATTTGCAGAAGCATGAGGGTGACAGCTAAAAAAGCTCAGAACTTGGCACTACGAAACTGCAAAAACAGGGATGAAGAGGGGAGTCTTATGTTATATCGTATTATAGCTATTTTCCTGTTAAAAAATTAAAACTCCAGAGTTTTGTTTGTGTCCCATGCTTTGCATGGGTTATGGAAACACTGTTGTATTTGTAGTATTTGCGTTGCATATCTTACTGCCTGGTTGTCAGTCGGTTCCCATTCTCTGAGTGTCATATTTTTGTGATGAGCAGTGACAGCTCTACCTAGAAGGAATAAAATTTCCTTTTACCTGCTAACAGTCATGATGGGAAGTTTCATATGAACGTGCAAGAACAAAACCAAAGATAAAACACATGTTCTTTTCCATGGACAGCTGTCAGCATTGAGAAACTGGTGACAAATTGTATCTGTGTATTTTGGCAAGTCATACTTTACCTGTGTTTTGGCAGAGTATTTGGGATCAATAAAGCGAGACCTCTGGCATTTCCAGGAGCATTTGCTGCATTCTGCAGGGGCAGAGAGGAACGGGTTCATGCAGCCGTTCTCTGCATGACAGGTGACAGCGCTTCACTTCCCAGAGGTTCTGGGATTGCAGGGGAAGGGTCGGTGTGCTCCAAAGCATTAGCGCCTGCTCCACCACAAAGCCTTGGGGCCAACCGGGGGAGCTGGCACACTTGTTAGAAATTAATTAGCTCCCTCTCCAATATGTCATTGGCAATAATAATTCCAAGGGTTTTGGTGGAAACAACACATCACACGCTGGCCCCCGCAGTACTGTATTTCTGCTCTTCCAGCAGCTAGGAGAGAACTGTAGCGTTTGAGAAGCCACACTGCCTGCAAGGAGAGGATGTGGCATACACATCCACAGCACATTAAGTCCCCAAAGTACAGAACAGACAGAAGACTCAGAAAATTTACCAAAATTAAAAAAAAAAAAAATGGGTATAAAAAATACCCAGCCAAGGTTTCCCCTCCAAAATGAAGGAAAGTTAAACTGCACGACTTTCCTTCTGATGCCCTTCTTTCTTTAACCTCTCTCCTCCTCTTCCCCCAAATCAAGCTTTTCTCTACAAAACTTTATCTCAGCTGCTGATATATGGGTGCCAAAGTGTATGTGAGAAAATTCTAGAACTGTAAAATAAAATAACCTGATGTCATTGGTTTTAAATCAAAGACACAGGGTCCAAACCTTCACTGAAAAAATCTAGGGGTCTACAAATCAAAAATAACTTTGAAACTACAGATCTAGAAAAAGCCTATCTCAAGGACATGATCTTCTTCCAAATATTGTTATATTTTAAATAAGTGTTAACATTACAAAAGCAAACTGTACAGCATACACAATTTGGTCCTGTTGTAAAATACATTTACATCGTAAAAGAGTAGCTTCTTATACATACACATACAATCAAACCAAGTGTTTAAGTTTTCATATACATGCTTTCTCACCAGGTCCATATATAATCATTCATACTTCTTATATAGTTTGCTTTATGTTCATGTTTTGCAGGGGATTGTGTTTTAACAAAATTCCAGTGATTAATCTCGCTGGCAAGAGTGACCAACAGTTAATCTGAGCAGCTACTGGATACTCTGAATGTAAAGGAAACCTTACACTGATCAAACGTGCATCTGGTAATAACAGCTGCAGCCACACATATATAGAGGGAGAATGCTCCATCAAAGCATTTAAAATTAGAAATGTTTTTAAAAAAAAATCATAACCATGCTATTCTTAAGGAATGAGAAAGTATTCAAACAATTGTGAATGAACACATTTGACAAAGTTAACCTACTTAAGAGACAACTCAAACCCCAACTAGCTCTAGCACGTGAATTCCTTGCCTATGTTTCATTGCAATCAGGAAAAATCCGACTTAAGGGAACTGAAGCATCTACGCAATGTTAATAATGTCAACTAGACTCAAATATGAAATGCAGCCAGATTGAGTCTCGTGTCTCTTGAAACCACAAAACCTTTGAGAATTATCTTCAAAATTCTCTCAAATCATCTGCTTAAGGTAAGGACTACAGAGATTAATTGCTCTCTGGTACCAATATTACACAAGCCAGTACACAGGCTCTATTCAAACAGCTGCACTTTCCCTGGAGAAATTGGCAAATTAAGAGTATTGACAGTAGCTGCACAGAAAGGCATATTTCTACATGTACGCCTGTGTGTAGACCTTGAAGAACACGGTCTGTTCAGCAGGTGATTCCAGCGTGGACGTTCCCCATCTGTGACACAGGTCCTGTTGGGAGAACTGGGGATGAGAAGATTACACAAGACCCGTTTGTTTCTGCTTGGCTGATACACCACTGAGTACATATGAAAAAGGTTAGCAGGGCCTTGCGGGACTCATGATCACAGGCTGGTTTCACAAGCGCTCCGCTGGCAGTGGCAGCACATACACTGGTCTATCCTGACAGATAAAGCCCATTTCTGAGTTGCCTGCTCCCAGCAGCACGCCAGGCCCACGTGCCACGCCGGCAGCTGGCACACTCGCGGAACAGACCAGCCTGGGGACGCGATCCTGCCGAAACCAAGCGGCTCGCTCGCTTTTACGGTCCTTGATGGCGCGCTCGGGTTGTTAAATTGTTCATCGCCACGCACGTGGCTGCCGCCGTTACTACCAGCACGCCCGGGGTTTCGCGCTGGCTCACCGCACAGAAGAGACGGTGCCAGGGGAAAATTCAGGGAGGCACTCGCTGCCTTCCAACCCCCTCCACAGGCATTTTGGTGCTCTTCGCCCGCCCAGCAGCTCTCCGCTCTGACAGAACCGCGGGCACAACGCGCCCGCTTTCAACAGGCGCGCGCGGCGGAGCCGTTGATCCCCTCGCGAGCCCACCGCCCTTGCCTCAGTTTCCCTCCCGCGCGCGGGCGGCCGTTAACGGCCGCGGGCACGCGCGCCGCGGGGCGGGGCGGCGTGTGGAGGGGGGGGGGGGGAGGGAGGGGGGGGATCCCCTCGTCCCCGTGCCCGCCTCGCCTCGCCTCGCTCCCCCCCCCCCCCCCCCTCCTTCCACCCCCCCCCCGCCGCTTTCCAGGCTCGGGCGGGCGGACCAATGGGAGCGCCGCGCACGTGACGAGCGCTCCCCGCGATGACCTCATCCCTGGTGTGGGATGACGTCAAATTCAAGATGGATGGAATCACGGCGGCGGCAGCGGCGGCGGCGGCGGGGGAGCCGTGAGCGGGGCCGCCGCGGGGGGCTGAGGCGGGGAGCGGGTGAGTAACGGCCGCGTCTCGCGCCCCCCGGCCCGCAGCGTGAGGGGGACAGGGGAGGGGGGGGAGCCGAGCAGGCGCGGGCGAAGCCCCCCCCCCCTTCCTCCTCCTCCTCCTCCTCCGCCCCCCACGGTGTACCAGAGGCGTCTTTTCCTGACGTAACTCCGAGGCGTTTTTATTTTTTTATTTTTTTAATTTTTTTTTTTAGCCTTTCCCCTCCTTCTCTCTCTCTCTCTCCTTCTCCTTCTTTCCACCCCAGCGGCGGAGCGCGCCTGCGCCGGTTACGAAACGCGTCGTCGCCGCCGCGCCTCGCGGCACGCAGCCGCCACATCGCCCCGCCGCTCTCCCCCCCACCCCCAACCCAACCCCCCCACCTCAACGCCCTCCGGCCCTGCGCTGTGCGCATGCGCCGCGCCCGCGCCCCTCCTCCTCCTCCTCCTCCGGCGGGCGAACCGCGGAACTGCGCCTGCGCGGAGTGGGGGGGGTGGCGCGCGCCTGCGCTGGGCGGTGGGAAGCCCCGCCCCGCCCCCTGCGCGTGGCCGCGGCTGAGGGGGCGGTTGGCGGCCCCGTGAGGGGGGGCGCGGTTGTGAGGGGCGGAGGCGGCCCCGCCGAGTCCCGGCCGCTCGCAGGTGTTAAACGAGGCGGGAGCTGCTCGCCTCAGCCCTCTCCGGTCACGCTGAGCCCTTGAGGAGGGAGAAGTAGTGTGTAGTGGAAAAGCGCCCCGGTTGCCCACCGGTGACATTACGGAAGGCTGTGCCATATCGACCCCGTTAGAGCTGTCCGGGTTCTGCCTCAGTGCCCCTCAAGTTTCAACTCCAAACTCTTCTCACGTACCCAGCCTGGTTTTTGCTCACACAAAATCCCAGAAACGCTTCGTCTAAAGCAGTCGTTTTCATGAGGCAGGACCTCATCACATACTGAGCGAGCGCTTCTCAAGAATTAAATTACATTTATCTAAAAACTGTTTCTAAAAACTTTTTTTTTTTTTTTTGTCTAAAAGCAGTTTTTGCTGTTGGAAGTACAGCAGCACTAATAGGCTGTAGGTACAAGATTATGTTGGACCACACAACCTCAATTTTTTTCAAGTACAGCAACCGTTTAGTCGTTAACAGTTAAGATACCACGAATATTTTTATCCTTAGGATAATGTCAACACAGAAGCAGAGTTTCTTTCCAAACACGTTTTTATACAACCAATTTTTAATTTTTAATACCGAATTGGGAGCAGTAAATCCGTTTTACAGGTAGAGCGGGTACTGCTCTGTATTTGTGTCGCCCGAGCACTGCCAGTTACAGCCCTCTCTTCTGACTTTGCTCAAACGGACGAACCGACTGCCTTGACTAAAATTTTCCACCAGCCCTGTGCTGATGTTCTTGGGGGGGAAAGTTTTGAGCAAACCGTAGCTACTGTTTTTATAAAAACTGTTTGCAGAAAACAAATGATGTGGCCAGCTCTTGAGTGGATGAGGATCTCACATCCTTTTCTGTCTGAAGCTTTTCTTGCACTCGTGGTACAGAGTTGTCCTCTCAGAAGAACCTACCTGTAGAAAATCCACCGAGTGTGGCTGGATTGTGACCGCTGAAAGAATTTACAAATACACGTTCTCAGTAGGGACTTGCAGGGAGGTGTCACAGATGATAGCTTGTGGGGTCCTCAGCTATGACGGCGTGTGTCGGAAGAGGATTTATTGGGGTTTTCTCCAGCTTTGAGCTCCCCAGAGCCTGCTGGAGCTACGATCCCATTGCAGATGAGAACTGAGTGGGTGACTGTGTCTCATTTTCAGTGGTAGTCCTCCTCTGATTTGATCACATTCAGCATTGCCTGTGATCCCAACTGTGGGATCAAAGTCATAATGAGCTGGATGTGTTTTTAAACACCTACAGTGACTTATTATTTAGTATTTATTAGCAATTTAACTTCATGTGAAAAGCAGCAATAGCATATAAGAAGTTCCATGAGTCCTGTTTGCTCTGTACGTTTAATTGTACACAAAGACCATAAGGGAGACCACATGCCCTCACTTTTCCTCCTGTGCAGATCTCCAGAAGCTGGCTGTCTCTAAGACACAAGGGTTCTGAGCTCATCTTTCTCCTGTGTGTGCGATGCCAGAGAATACTGGTGCTCAGAGAATCGGACAGCTGGTGCCATGATCATCTGCATAGGAATGGCCGGCTAAGCTTTCCTTAGGGTTTGAGTGGACAACTTCACGGAAAGCCGTGAGCTGCCATGGTGTACTGAAGCTGTTTATTTTTGAACTTCGGTGACTGTCAAGCAGTCAGCGTTAAAAACATCAAGGAGTTGCCATTTTTAGTTCTCAAGGTTCTGAAAGTTGTTTTGTCTGCACGGCAGTGATAACTCTGGTCTATAAACAAGCGTGGCCTTACTGGGGAGAGGAAGGAGGAGCCGGGGAGAGGAAACGGGGCTGCAACCACCCTATAGCTCGTACTGCGCTCAGAGGTGCTGTGCTGTGAGTCACACGCTACAGTTGCAGCTGCTTCCAGCGCTCATTAAAAGAAATTCTCAGCTTTAGAGCAAGTGAACTGCTTCGTAGTGAACGCTGCTACATTGAATGGTCAGAGATCCTCAGAAAAAGGGGAAAGAAAAAGTCTTGATGCTGCACAATCCTCTGTTGTAAAGGGAAAGATCGGAAGAAGCAGTACTTTAAAATAGACATTCTGTGCAGAGGGAGTCGCTTTCCTCAAATATTTATACTGTAGATTCAATATTATTTAATGTTTAACTTTTCCTTTTTTTCTTTAGCAATAATATTTAAGACAGCAATTCTATTACATCTTTCATTTGGCAGTGAAATAAAACAACAAAAAAGCTGTTGCTGTCGTTCACCAGCTACTTCAGGTGTTACGCTGCTCTCCAATAGTGCAGGTGTGTGTTACGAACAAAACAATAAAGAGCTGAACAACTTCTCTACCTTCCTAAACTCATTCTAACCCCCCCCCCCCCACACACACACACACTACCATCAGCTCTAAAAATCTCGCATTCCATGAAAAAATAGTTTTAAAATCAATCAGTCCTGATTGTCAGCTTTTTTTCGTCTTCCCCTCTTTGCTATGCAAAATCTTCCGTGCAATCTGTAATAAAAAGGCATTAAAAGTCCTTTGCCCAAATAATTTCAAAAATAGATGAGTTGCAAAACTTGTCCTTTCACAGTAATTCATCTACGATCAAATTCCTTTCTTTGGGAAAGGAAGAAATACTTTTTCCCTTTTTCCTCAGAGCACCAGCCTCCGTGCCCGTGGTTTATCGCACATCAGCGCCTAGCAGCGTGAGTAACCCCTGGGTTGTGATTCATTCCCCGTCGTCCCCTCTCTAAGTTGTGGTTAGCTCAGGGGCACCTCTCGCTCTGAGGTCAGCCCAGGTCCCCATCACCCCCCCCCTCATTTCCTTCCAGGAAAGGCAGGCACCGAGCCTGATGCCCCAATAGATTAGGAGCTGGGGAAGTAGCAGTAGCACCCACCAGGTAACAAACGTGAGGGCTGCTTTGGCTCCAGCTGGTTGACTTCCTGGTCTGAATATGTTTGTGAGCATCTTAGGAGGGTTTTGCAGCAATAGTGTCCTTGTCCAGCCAATACGCCTCACAGGAATCCTTTTAAAGTAAGTTAGGAAACACGGGAGGAAAAGCAGCAGAATTACAGCGGTTGCCAACCACTCTTTGCTGCAGCCAGGTCCGTCTGACCCAACTAGAAGGAATTTGTCTTGTGCCAGGACCGAACTCTGGGTGCAGCCCTGCAGCTATTGAGGTCAGCAGCCAAATTGCCCGTAAATTTAGCAAGAAGAGGAGCAGCTCCTTCCTTGTGCGTTCTTCAGAGGTGTAACAAAAAGCTACAGTGTTCTTGGTCGCTAGTGCAAGTGGAGGAGGAGGTTTGCTTAATAAATGAATGAACAAAGCTGAGACGCCCAGCTCCAAGTGCACGGGGACTTGGAGCTGGAGATCTTCCACGTGCTTTTTGTGACCCTGTAAGTCTCCTGCTTGACTCACGTCCAGTTGCTGTTGCCTCCCCACTCTTACAGTGTGCTCTTAGCGATGGCTGCGTGGACTTTTCTTTAGATCCCTCCAGGGGGTAGAAGACACCTGCGCTCCCCAAATCCTGCAAACTGCCGAGTTGCTCACTCGGCGAGTTTTTAGGCTCAGCCCACATTCCAGCTTTTATAAAAGTTCTTTTTTTTGCGTTAAAATTAAGTATGTGACTTTTGCCCCCGTCCCCCTTATTCTTGTGCAAACCTTAGCGTAAAAATTGTGTTGGTAGGAAATCATCTTACGTGGGTATTATTAGCTTCTCTTCCCACCCAAAATTCACCATTCCCATAAAAAAAAAAACTCTATATTAATGGGCATATTGCCATCATTAGGGTTTGTCATTTTCACTATGCCAGCAAACTTAAAAGCAGAACGTAAATACGGTTTTGTTGTGAATTGGGCCAGTTAAACAAAACGAGAGCGGCTCATGTAGCAAAGCAGGTGACTGGAGGATTATCCAGCTTGCTAAGCATTATCTCAGCCTTGCCAATAAAATAATAAACCCAGCCCGCAGCGGGCGCGCAGCCATACACATCTGGTGTGCAGCTCCCCTCCGCTTTCGTGATTTCACGCGTCTCTTATCAAAAAGTCCAATGAAATATTTCTGGGGATCATTCATCAAGTGTTTAAACTGCACGCTCTACCACTGGGTCGCTGGGGCTTGTCCCATTGGAGATTTTAGTGGCAGTGTTACAAAACTCAGAGGAATGAAAACCGAAGGCTTCCTTAGGGAAAAGGATTTGAAAACTTCTTAGTCTCTTGATTTTTATTACAGCAATTTGGATGTCAAGTCACACACTTCTCGGTCGACGTGTTGAGGCCAGGACCAACATTTTATCAAACCGCTTTTCATGTGTTTAAATCTTCCAAGAAGGATGAGAGAAGCTGTTCCTGCCCTCTCCCTTCCATCCAGTGGTTGTGCAATCCCCCCGTGAGCTGGGTCAGTTTTCTGGTCTGACGGGGAGCTGGGGAGCTCGTCCTTCCTTGCAGGGGGAGGAGGCACGCGCTGATCCTCGCCCGAGCAATCCCCGATTAGGCAGGGCTGGGAATGAGGTGAAATCACAGCCTTTGCTGCTCGCTCCTGAGCAGGGGTGTGAAGGGCAAGCGGAGCCTTGTGGTGGTGGTCTGGGGTTTTGTAGAGTGCTGCGGGTCAGGAGGAGCTGTGCTGAGTGTCAGTGGGCAAAACTGCGGGTATGGTCTGCGTGTGGAAAGTGGTTTTTAATTTCTAATTGGATGTCTGGTCTGCGACAGGACAACTGCTGGTTATCTCTCTGTGGTAGAAGGCAAAAGACTGCACAATGTTGGAGAATTTCTTCTTTGCCTGTCGTTAAATTTCTTTGTATGCCTGTGGGTTAAATAGTTGGAAAATAGTATACCGATGTCACACATTAACAAACGCATTACTTATCTGACTTTACGCCCATCGTCATACCAGTAAAGCTCTGCTGCTGCTGACCTACTGGAAGTGAAATGTATTTGTCATCCTGGAGAAAGTTTTCAGCGTTGTCTGCAGTGAAAAACACAGCAATAGCAGCTGAAATCACATTTTACAAAACCCAGAAAGACAAAATCCCCAAACCTGCAGCAGGAGATCGCTCAAATGCGTAGTTAGAAGAAGATGCCAGAAGTGCAAACCACCTTGCTCTCTCTGCAGGTTCAAAGCTTGTGGTTCTGCATCTAAGAAAAGGCATTTGATAAGCTGTGGTCAAGCTCAAATAATAAAATCCAGCACAGGATGCTCGAGCAGAAGTTCAAGCAGTGTCGGTTGCTTCTGCATCTGGACTCTTGATGGAGAAGGAGACTTTTTTTCCCCCGGTGTCTGAAACAGCACAAGAGCAAGCAGAGCCATCGCAGCCCCTGCAGGCGCTTACAGCTGAGCTCTTACAACTTGCCCGCGCTCACCTGGGAACCGCAGGGAGCCCCTGGTGTTTCTCAGCCGGGTCCCCCAGTCCGTGCTCCTCTGGGTTTTGGTGGGTTCCCCCCCACCACGGTTACGTGTGCATTTCCCTGTTAAAACCACCCTTAACCCCCGCTTGTTGCCTGCCCCCTCTGCGTGCACCCCTTCCTCTTCCCTTGCGTTTTCTGGTCCTGCCTGTGGTTTCTCTCAGCCCTGGCGCCTCTTTGCTGCAGCGCTGCATCCCCTTACGTGTCTCAGGGCACAGCCTGTCCCACTGCCACCCCCAACACGCCAGTAACATTCAGCTGACAGCTACGTGGCTGTAACGGGTGTCAGCAGGCAACATCGACATCTTATTTTAGTCGCTTATGTACACGCAGGTGTAAGCTGTTATGTGTAAACTTCTCACAAGTCGGCCTGGTTCTGGTTGTAAAGTTCCAGCGCTGGGGACTTCTTTGCTTCTGAAAGTGATGTTTCAGAGCAGCAAGGCTGATGGAGCGACTTGCTGACAAAGAATGAGCAGTTTCATGGCTTCTCTTGCGGCAGCTCTGAGGCGTCTGACCTCTCAGTGAGCTGATTAATCTTCTAACCTTATAAAAGAGCAAGCTTCTAAAAGGCTGGGTTGATTTTTTTTTTTTCTTTTTCCTGCTTCATTTTAGGGAGCTGAATCAACTTACTTGGAGGTCAAACGGGCAGCAGAGCTGGTAAAAGGAAGAGGAGGGTCCCAGAGGGCTGGGAGCAGGAGGCAGGAGCGTGAGGGACAGAGGAACAGAAGGGGATCTAACACTGCGAGGGCAGGTAGCTGCTGAAGATAATGAACTGCTGAGCCAAAGAGAAAGCTTTTTCATCCTTTGCTTGTGAAGAGCTTTCAAGAGTAGAGCCTTCCTTTTTGCAGAAAGTCATTTTGAAGTAGTAGAGGTGTCTTTTTCTGCCCTTGTTCAATATATATATATATATATACACAATGATAATCATCTGGCCGAACGTGGTACTCCGGTCTCCGAAGCCTGATATCGGTAAGGGGCTGTCGAAGGCTGACAGCACAATTTCTTCCCAACCTCTCAAAGGAAGGCTGCAGCCACTTCTGCTGCACTTACCTCTGCTGGGCCTGGAGTCTCGCTGTCACTGTGCCTCCTGCAGACCCGCAGCTGCTGTAGCAGCTGAACACAGACGGTGGGAGATCTTTCGGTGTGCTCCGTTTCCTTGATGTCACCCCAACACCAGGGAAGAAAATAGGAAGTAGCTTTGTTTCCAGTCAGTAGTGAAGATGGCTGGGAAAAACGGTTGGAGAGAGTAGAAGGTGATTATCTGGAGGCTGACAGGAAAGGGCTTAGGCAAAATAATCTTCAGCTGAGGAATTATAATTCCTCAAAAACCTGGAATCAGATCTAGAGGCTGGCATAGCTCTGTTACCTGCACAATGCTAGGCATGCCGTTTGTATCGGGGTGGAGTGCCAGCAGCCTTACATCAGCTTTAGTGGAAAGTTGTTGTAAGGAGTTCTTGTCTTCCTAAAGCTGCTGCGCTGCCACCGTTTGCTGCCTCTTCGGTTGTGCCAGAGCAATTGTTTCTGAGATGGTGCTTTACTGTGAGCACTGACCGGCATTTGAAAAGAAACATTTGTTTTCTATTTATTGCCTAACCTGGCCTGTGATGCAGGCTGGCAAATATTTGTATGAGTGTGGAGATTTTACGCAGCTGGGCAGCTGAACTCCACCACAGCTGCTCTCTCACTCCCCCTCCTCAAAGGAAAAGGGGGAAAAATACAATGGAAAGAGCTTAAGGGTTGAGATAAGGACAGGGAGATCCCTCAACAATTACCGTCACAGGCAAAACAGAGTCAGCATAGGGAGATCAATATAATTTCATGCCTATCACTAGCAGACTCGAGCAGTGAGAAATTAAAGCACACTAAAAACACCTTCCATCCACCCACCATCTCTTACGTCCTCCCCCCAAGCAGTGCAGGGGATTGGGGAATGGGGGCTGTGGTCAGTCCCTGATGCTTGGTCTCCACCGCTCCCTCAGGGTCCCTCCCTGTCCCTGCTCCCTGTGGGGTCCCTGCCATGGGATGCCGTCCTTCTCGAACTGAGCCTGTGGGGGCTGCCCACAGGCAGCAGCTCCTCAAGCACTGCTCCCACACGGCTCCATCCCACGGGGTCCATCCCCCAGGAGCAAACTGCTCCAGCACGGGTCCCCCATGGGTGGACGGCAGCTCCCCCCAGACCCCCTGCTCCTGCGGGGGCTCTCCATGGGCCGCAGCCTCCTCCAGGCCACATCCACCTGCTCCACGGGGGCTCCTCCACCCATGGGGGGGCTGCAGCATGGAGATCTGCTCCATGTGGGACCCATGGGCTGCAGGGGGACAGCCTGCTCCACCAGGGGCCTCTGCACAGGCTGCAGGGGAACTGCTGCTGCCTGCCTGGAGCACCTCCTGCCCTCCTGCTGCACTCACCTGGGGGCTGCAGGGCTGGGTCTCTCAGTGCTCTCTCTCTCCTCTCCCAGCTGCTGTTGCATGGCATTTTTCCTCTTCCTTATCTCTGCTCTCCCAGAGGCCCACCCAGCATCACCCCCTGGCTCAGCTCTGGCCAGCAGTGGGTCCCTCTTGCAGCTGGCTGGAGCTAGCGCTGCTCTGGCATGGGGCAGCTGCTGGGCTTTGTTCACAGAGGCCACCCCTGCAGCCCCCCTGCTACCAAAACCTTGCCACATAAACCCAAGACAACCAGCACAGCTGCAGAAGGTGTGAACTGTGGTGTGCAGATAGGATGAACCAAAGGGAGCAGGAGTGTTTTGGATCAACTTTATTACTGCCTAGTGTTCATGCAGTGAAACTTTAATACAGCGTACATTTACACTAGTAATCTTTGTGGGGGTTTTGGTTTCTTTTTAAATCTGTCTTAAGGCTTTCTGGTAGTCTGTGTAAATGTGTTGAAATGGTTCTGCATGACCAGTTCTGGTTTTGTTTCTTAATGCATCATGTAACTTGTTTTATTTCTGACTGTTGCATTTAAAGGCTGTTAAGCTGAAAGTCAAGCACTTGAATTGGGCAAGTCCGGGATTAAAGCTGCCTTTGCAGGATTAATTCGGTCCCTCGCTAGTTGTAGATGTCGCAGCCTTGGTTACTCTTAAAGGGACAGAGTTGGGTTACGTCAGAGCTCTGCCTCCTTCAGAGCACACGAGCTGTGCTTGGAGAATGAAACGGGGGATTGTACTAGCATAATTATCTCTGTCTCATGTAATGGAATAAATTGAAGGTGTTCTACGAATAAAAAGGGGAATGCAGGAGGAAAAATGGGGGACTGTTGGGTGCTGCTTGAGATGTGTCACTTTTACCCCCGTCTGTACTAACAGCATGACTGTGTTATGGTGAACAAATGAACACACAGTAATTAATTGCACGTTTATTTTGCAAATGTCTTACGGAAGACACAGGGCCTGGGTAAAGCAGATTAAAATGAAAGATTTGAAAATATTTCAAAACACTTGGCTGTCTCCTTCCCAGAGCATCCTTGAAGTATGGGTTCAGCAGCAGCTTCCAGTGGGTGTCTGTACAGTGATGCGTTTGGTTCAAGTTTCCTTCCTAAATACATCATTCGTTTATTTCTCTACACTATGCTGCAGCTTGTATCACAGATAAATCACTTGAGCATGTAAACTCAGTTTCTTTAAGGTGAAACCAAAGGAAGAGATGCATTCCTGGAGCACATCCTAATAACACTGCAGGTGTTACTGAGTGCACAGGCCTGGAGACCGGACAGTCAGACCCCGGCACTTCAACTGGCAGAGGTGTCCCGAAAGTAGCTCACGCCCCAGACAGTACTTTTACATAAAACATAGAAAGCAGAACAAGACAGATGGGTTTCTCACATTCATAGAAGCCTCACAGTTCTGCTTTTTTAGAGGGAGGTGTGGGGGAATTAAGGATAAGTGACTGTGGATGAAGCAACGCTGCAAGGCACTGAAACTCTCAGTTAAGAGATCTGGTGAGGAAACAGAATTCAGCCGCTGCTGTTGCCATGATGCTGTTCCTTCTTTCGGTAGGCTCAGAGGTAGCTCAGTCCTGTGGCATGACCAGTGCTCTGAGAAACTGTATCCCACGCCCTTGAAGTCATCTCAGTAATACCAGTTCAGACTTGGATCACCTCTTTCTAGCCACTGGTTGTAAGATTTCCCATTCCCGTTTATTAATTACAGGGTTGTGATTTCTTATTTTTTGATGTATTATTTTTTTAGCTTTGCTTGTAAGTTGATGAACGGTTGTGCTGGCTCTGGCTGGGATGGTACCTTTCCCTGCAGCAGCCCACGCAGTGCTGTGCTCTGCACTTGGAGCTGGAACAGCAGCGTTATCACCCCAGTGTTGTGTCTGCTGCTGAGCAGTGCTGGCACCACACCAGGGCTCCCTCCAACCCTCCTAGGGGGTGGGCAAAACGTGAGGAGAGAAACATCACTAGGGCAGCTGACCTAACCCAACCAAAGGGCTATTCCATACCATGTGGTGTCACGCTCAGCAATAAAAGGGAAACAGGAAGAAGAGGGAAGGGGTGGGCTCCCGTGAAAACATCGGTCCTCCTCCCGAACACCGGCTGCGTGCGTTGAGGCCCTGCTGCAAGGACGTGATCAAGCATCGCTCATTTGTGGGAAGTAGAGAGTCATTTCTTTCCTCTGCACTTCCACACAGCCTTCATTTGTTTTGTTTTGATTTGTTTTCTCCTCTCCCTCTCCCTTTTCCGCTTTCCTTTTTTTTTTTTTTTCCTTTAGTTAAATTGATTAGTTAATAATAATCTTTCCTTAATAATTATTGTTTGTTTTGTTTTGTTTTGTTTTTCCCTTTAATTAAATTATCCTTATCTCAACCCGTGAGATGTTCTCTACTTCACTTCTTCCCCTCCTCATCTAAGGAGGGGGAGTGAGAGAGCGGTTGTGGTGTTAAGCTGCCTGGCACGGTAAAACCACCACAGCAGCGAAACCTTTGTGGTATAATAGCATACACCTTATGTAAATATCTTTCAAACAGTTTCTTAAATCAACTGCAAAAAGAATAGAACTGCTTCTAACAGACACATCATTGACTTGTTCTACATCGCCATAGAGGAAGATGGTGTAAAATTCCTACTTACAGGGTAACGAATTATAATAGTAACATCTGGGGATAACTGTTCCTCTAGCATCTAGGTGGTGGGCAGAAACTGCTTTTATGCTGATAAATAAGATGGGGCGTTCAGCTCACTGATAATTTTTAAGCTAGAACAAAGCCCTGCTGGGATGCTTCAAGCAAAATCATGAAATTTCCAAGAAACCAGATTGTGACAGAGCAGCGTAAGAAGTGACACATGTATCGTAGCTAGAAGGGTATGTTAACAGCACTCGCTAAATATAAGTGAACATGATGAATTAATCTAGATTACAGACACTAATCCTGCTTCTGTCTCCCTCCCCAGTATTATTGTCCTTTCCATCCTATTAAAAATAACAAAAACCCTTTAATTTGCTCCGTCAGCAGGAGGCTGTCGGGGTTGCCTAACTTTAGAAGGTGACTTGGCATCATTAAGTGTCCTCATTTCAGCCGGGACGGAGTTAATTTTCTTCATAGCTGCAAGTACAGTGTTTTGGACTTACAGTGGAGACAGGGGCGATAACACGCCGATGTTTTAGCTGTAGCAGAGCAGCACTTGCACAGAGCCAAGGACTTTCCAGTTCCTCGTGCTGCCCTGCCAGTGAGGGGCTGGGGGTGCTGCAGGAGCTGCGGGGGGCACAGCCAGGACAGCTGGCCCGGGCTGGCCCGAGGGATGTCCCACACCACAGGCGTCGTGCTCAGCAATAAAACCGGGGTGTTGGCCGAGGCGGGGGGGCTGCTGCTGTCTGGGGACTGGCTGGGCATCAGCCAGCGTGTGCTGAGCTGCTGTGCTGTGCATCAAGTGCTTTTTACCTTTCTTTTGTTCCTCCATTCCTCTGTTCTTTCATTCTTTCTTCCGTTCTTCCTTTTGTCCTTTCCCTCTCTCGTTCTTTCCTCCGTCTGTTCTCATTAAACTGCCTCAACCCACAAGTTCTTGCACTTTTACTTTTTTTTCGGTTCTCCCCCACCTCTCTGTGGGGGAGTGAGCGAGTGTCTGGGAGGCACCTCGCTGCCTGCTAGGTTAAACCACAGCACTATCTGATTCAGAAGTTCATCGCTGCAGTTGCCAAGGTAGATCTTCATAAAGCTAAAGCTGAGAAAAAGGTGATCAGGGGAAACAATTAAATGGCACTCCTTCATGTGGACGGGTATACTGCAGGTAGAGAATACAGCCCCTTCACACCCCTCTAATCAGTTCAATGTAATAATCTGTGTAAGAGCATTGTACGATCAACTATTAAGGTATGTTTGAAAGTGTTTTTTAACATGAGTTGGTTCTTCTCGTGCCTGTGCATCTGCTGGGGCCAACAATATTAATTCCCGGAGCTGTCCTCCAAACTAGCTGTTTGCTTCAGCAATATTGATGGCCTTTTAGCCTGTTTATGAAGGGCAGACAGATTAGCTATGTTCACATTACCTCCGAGAACTGTTTGCATAAAGCAACCTGCGACTTTTTTCTTGTTGTTCTCTTTCAGAAACATCCGAATCATGGAGGGGCTCTTGCATTACATAAATCCGGCACATGCCATTTCACTTCTGAGTGCACTGAATGAGGAGCGTCTAAAGGGACAGCTGTGTGATGTCGTTCTGATAGTAGGAGACCAGAAATTTCGAGCTCATAAAAACGTTCTGGCTGCCAGCAGTGAGTACTTCCAGACTCTGTTCACAAATAAGGAGAATGAGTCTCAGTCGGTGTTTCAGCTCGACTTTTGCGAACCAGATGCTTTTGATAATGTGTTGAACTACATCTATTCCTCATCCTTGTTCATTGAGAAAGGCAGTCTGGCAGCTGTGCAAGAACTGGGCTACAGCCTTGGGATATCCTTTCTTACAAACATTGTTTCTAAGAGCCCTCAAGCTCCTTTTCCAGCTTGCCCCGTTAAGAAGATACTGTATCAAGACGAAGAGGAAAGTAGTTCTCAGAAGAGAAGTGTCATTGTCTGTCAGAACAGAATTGAAGCACAAGGGAAGAGTATAAATCAAACACAACATGACTTAAGCCATACTTCTAAACCTTTACCCTCTGTTGCTGTCAAAACTAGCATTAGACCGCAAGCAGCAAAACCCACCGAAACCCTTCACAATTTATCACTGACTGAAAGGAGATGGCTGAAAGACAACCCTGTGAGCTACACCAAGCTTCATGAAACTTCTGGAACTGTAGAGGATCAGAGCAGATGTGGCTTGGTGAAAAGGAACACAGTACTGCCTCAAAAGCCCTTAGCAGAGAAAGAAATTGCAAGTGATGAACCTGGAAGCAGCGGCCAGCTCTTGAGAGGAAAGGCTGCAGAGGTGTCATTAAAGAGGCCGCGTCCTCCGGTCTTGTCTCTGCGGGGCTCGTCGGAATCTACGTTTTTGTTGCGAGAGGCAGGAAAAGGAAATGGCCAAGGTGAAGACAGGAATTTGCTATACTACTCCAAGTTAGGGCTGGTAATCCCGTCTAGTGGATCTGGTCCTGAAAACCAAAGTATTGACCGAAGTGGGCCACTTGTAAAAAGCCTCCTTCGAAGGTCACTGTCCATGGACAGTCAGGTTCCTATGTATTCACCTTCTGTTGACCTAAAGCCTTCACAGGTATCATCCTCCTCCTCACCGGGAACTAACGATTCCCAGAAGACGTTTAACGTCGCATCTCAGAAGTCGTGTTTGAAGGAGTCGTCAGAGAAGTTAGTCTTAGACGAAAAGCCACAGGTAATGCACCCACATCGCCTTAGGTCTTTCAGTGCCTCTCAGTCAACCGACAGGGAGGTGGCTTCCCCTCTCACAGAGGTGCGAATAAAAACTGAACCCAGCAGTCCACTTTCAGATCCTTCCGAAATAATTAGAGTCACGGTGGGCGACGCATCAGTGTCTACGAATAAAGACTTTGCTTTCAAAACCGAGGATGATCATAAGGAGCCAAGCAGACTGCCTGCGAAGAGGAGATTTCAAGCGGATAGGAGGCTGCCGTTTAAGAAACTGAAGGTGAATGAGCAAGGTTCCCCTGAGTCAGAAGAAAACTTTGAGGAAGGCTCGAGCCCCACGCACCTTGATGCTGACTTTGCTGATTCCGACGTCAGCAAGGATGAATACAGTGAGATGGAAGAAGCAAGACCAAATAAAAAATTTAAATGCAAGCACTGCCTTAAAATTTTCAGATCAACAGCGGGTCTTCACCGTCACGTTAACATGTATCATAATCCAGAGAAGCCCTATGCTTGTGACATATGCCACAAGAGGTTTCACACCAATTTCAAAGTGTGGACGCACTGCCAGACGCAGCATGGAATCGTGAAGAATCCCTCGCCTGCTTCCAGCTCGCATGCGGTTTTGGATGAAAAATTCCAAAGAAAACTGATCGATATAGTGAGAGAGAGAGAAATTAAGAAAGCTCTCATAGTTAAACTGCGACGCGGCAAGCAGGGTTTTCAGGGACAGTCTGCTTCACAAGCACAACAAGTCATCAAAAGGAATTTAAGGTCGAGAACGAAAGGAGCCTATATCTGTGTCTACTGTGGGAAGGCTTACCGTTTCCTCTCTCAATTCAAACAGCACATAAAAATGCACCCAGGGGAGAAACCAATCGGAGGAAACAAGGCTCCCAAGCAGAAAGACCACGCTCACATTGAAAGTCCGGTGGAGAACAAAGAAGTTTATCAGTGCCGTCTCTGTAACGCTAAGCTGTCTTCGCTTATCGAGCAGGGGAATCACGAGCGACTCTGTAGAAACGCTACTGTCTGTCCGTACTGCAGCCTTAGATTTTCCTCCCCGGAGCTGAAGCATGAGCACGAAAGCAAGTGTGAATACAAGAAGCTCACCTGTCTGGAGTGCATGCGCACCTTTAAGTCGTCCTTCAGCATCTGGCGTCATCAGGTGGAAGTCCACAACCAGAACACCATGTCTCCCACAGAGAACTTTTATTTGCCTATCCTGGATCACAACGGAGAAGTAACGAGCTCGTCGAGGTTGCCTTCCCAGCCGGAGTCCAATAAAGCGAACAATTTTGCCGCAAAGGAGGATGGAGTATTCAGTGACTCGTCAGAACAGATCAACTTCGACTCTGAAGACTCCTCGTGCCTGCCCGAAGACTTAAGCGTTTCCAAGCAGTTTAAAATCCAAATCAAGGAGGAGCCCACGGACGACGTAGAGGAAGAGGCCAGTGAAACGAGCAGAGAACCCAAGGAAGTGGTCTCCAACAAAGACGCCGGCCTGTGGCCCTGTGAGAAGTGCGGGAAGATTTTCACGGTGCGCAAGCAGCTGGAGCGTCACCAAGAGCTCCTGTGCTCCGTCAAGCCGTTCATTTGCCACGTGTGCAACAAGGCCTTCCGAACCAATTTCCGGCTCTGGAGTCACTTCCAGTCCCACATGTCCCAGGCCACAGAGGAGTCCTCGAACAAGGAGCCCGAGATATGCCCGCCCGCTAATTCCCCGTCACCGCCACCTTTACCTCCGCCCCCACCGCTGCCCAAAATCCAGCCTTTGGAGCCCGATAGCCCAACCGGCTTGTCCGAAAGCTCCGCTACTACTGAAAAATTGTTTGTCCCGCAGGAGTCAGACACGCTCTTCTATCATGCTCCACCGCTCTCGGCAATCACGTTCAAAAGACAATACATGTGTAAACTCTGTCACAGGACTTTCAAGACAGCTTTTAGTCTTTGGAGCCATGAACAGACACACAATTAGCTTTAACAGATACCTTAAAGAGCTGGCTCAGTGGAGGCTATTTTCAGGATCTCGGACGTCTGCCATATAAACCAGAAAACGAAGAGGATCAAAGCAATGGCGACAGGAGATTGGGAATTTGTGATGCTGCTTGGATTTGAAGATTAAGGTAAACTAACTTGGTTAGTAGATAGCAAGCCGAGTAATTTAAAATACTGTGGTCTGGGATCTAATAGCAACAGAATATTTTGATTTCATTTAACACTGAAATGCGATCGCATCTGGATTGTATGCATGGATCTTCATCCTGTGATGTTGGTGTGCGCGTGTGTATTATATATAAAGTTATATATTAAATGAAAGAGCAACAACCATGTGGATTCTAACTGTGAGTTTATAGTAGTGAAATACTGTAACCAACTTCACTGATTTTATTTTTATTTTTCATTTTCTCCTTTTAAAGAAACCAACACACAAGCTCCATATAAATAGCTGCCGTGCACGTGCAGTTAGGGAGGAAGTGGATGGAGTGTCTTGCTGTATCGACTTGGGTCTTAGAGATCTTTAGCAATAACAAATAAACCTCAAGTTTCAGTAATCCTGGTATTATTGGATACGAATGTTTGATACTTTAAGGGAAGAGAGAATTGTTTGTTGTTATATGGAACTTGTACAAATTAAAATAGAATCTAAAGTCAGCAATATTAGTACTGAGATTTTATATTTAAAAAAAAAAAAAAACAGCAGCAAGCCTGCTTTCAGCCATTTAATTATAAGTTTCTAAGAAAAATTGGGGGAGGGGGTACATCGCTTTATATAATGTCCCAAAGAATAATTTACTATAGATATTTCGGTAGCTGAAGTTGTATTAACAACCATTATAACTCAAATGGTACTGTTTATAACATGAAGTGAGATTGAATAGATGTCAGACAAGTTTCAAAATTTTGTTTCCACTGTTTGTACAACTGTTTGTAATTCTAACTACAAAGGAATGTATAACTATTAAAGCAAAACAAGAGAGCTCGTTGAGGGATAGAAGAATAGTTGTGTTCCTACACACAGTAATAAGCTTGGCCATGAGTACAAAGATATGTTTTATCAAAAACGAAAAATGTAAATATTTATATAGACACCTGTATAAATGAAGAAGTATGTATTTGAGATTCGTATTAAGCGTACATATCCAGCGCAGAGCAGAGGAGAAGACATCACACTACAATCACTGTATTTTAGGAGTACAATGCATAGAGTATTTCTTTCTGCCGCTTTCTATCATTTGTGGTACTGTGTTGCAGTTTTCTAATTTGTTAAAAATCATGGGTGTAATGGGCTGCAGATGCTTCGTGTGGTTCCATTATTTTACTGCAAATCACAACTGGAGCGTTTAGCGTAAGCAGGATCGTAGAAGCTATAGCACGGGTCCAAAATTACTCTGCAAGTAAAGGAAATACTTACCCAGAAGCAGTGGTAAATTAACAGGGAGAAGATTTTCCGCTAGAATTTACACCTAAAGGAGTGGTGCTGGATTGAAGTGAGCAGCAAGGATATAAGAGACTCAGACAGTGCTTATGGCCCTGACCGACGAGCCCAGGAGGCTGGGAGATGGGGACCGCACCGCACACTACCTAGCCAGAGCCCAGCCCGTGTCCATGGAGAGCAGCAGGAGGCCGGTGCCGATGTCACTGGGAGCAGCAGCGAGGCTTTAATCCTCTCTGGTTCTAATCACGCGTTTGTTTCAGCATCCCAAACTCCAAACGAATTGCACACTGATCCCAGGATCTGAGGATGTACATCCTCGGTTAGGCACGCACAGGGAGAGGTTTTTTCTCCCAAGTGTGCCACTGTTAGTTTTTTTCCTAACAGAATTTTTTAGTGTTTTTTCCTGCAATTTAAGTTTAAAAGTGTTGGCTCAGTATGGACCACTGACTTTGTTCAGCTACCAAAAAAAGGTAATGCCATTTTCAAGCCTCTTCTTTCATTTTTTGATGAAAATCTAAAATTGTTACTATACATGCTAGTAGTAACACTTTATCCTTTTTGTTCGCTTCCAAGCAAACTGCATCTGAATGTGGTAAACTGTAAGAATATCAAATTCTTTACATGAAATTGCAATTGAAACAAAATTCTTACATACTCATTAGGTGGAATAGAAAATGTCACTATCAAATAAGACTAAATTTCCTTCTCACAAGAAAAAAACAATAAATGAAACGCTTAATACACTTAACCTGATTTAACAAAATGGGAAAGACATGAAGACTTGCTGAATACGCTTTAAATGTGCTTAAGAAATCTGTGCATAGAAAATAGCAACATGTCAACTGGTACCTAAGTTCTCACCAATGATTCTTCTTCACATACACTTACAATAGTTTCTATCCAACCTTTTAAAAATCAGTGTGCTTTCTAAGGGAAAGTGGCAACTAGTTCATCAACGCTACAGTCATCTACCTTCCAACTGGGTTCTGCTGTATGGTATGATGATAAATACGGCACATTTAAAATCAAAAGCTCATACAGTGTCTTTCAAGAAACCTTGACCTTCTTCCTAGTACACTATGTATTATATTTAACAAACAAACAAACAAAAATATTTCTGGTCTAAATAGCCTCCTTCTAAGCTTTTCTGCAGAATTTTTTAAGTTTTGTTTTTAACTTTGAGCGTGTTCTGTGTTTTGTTTTGTTTTTTTTTAAATTCGGTTCCTGCTTAGTAAAGGAATTCAGGATCTCTGAAGTTTAAATATGAGATGTTTATATAGTAGTTCTGGTTTTCTATTAGCTTTTTATACAGTATCTTTAAAAGCCCTTGATAGAAGTGTTTATTTTGGAGGATACGGAATAAATATGCTTCCACTTATATAACTTTAATATATGTTTTAAAAGTTAAATTATGGAGAAAAAAAAATGTTAGTTGCTTGTTTATAAATAAAGGTCTTCTGAAGAGTGTCTAGCTTGGCCACAGCCAAAATAAAAGGCAAATTTATTGACACAAAAACCTGTCCTCATCATATTTTGTTTAATTTTGTAACTGTGTACTGAGGTGATGCAAAGTTAGAGCTCTTGTTAAATACAAAAACTGTTGGTTTTTTTTTTTCTTCTTAAAATTTGTGACAGGAATGTGCAGATGTTTTAATATATAGATTAGAATCTTTAATTCTTTCTTTTGGGGTTATTTTTATAATCTGTCCAATGAATCTCAGAGAACTAAACTGCTTCAGTGGAAGTCCAGCGAAAACTTCCATTGCATTTACGAGGAGCAGGGTTGAGCCATGAAATGTATTTTGTTTGGGGACTTCTCTTCCTTTCGGGCACTGTGTTGGCAAAGGTTTAAGCATATGCTTAAGTTCCATGGAGATCAGTCTTAACTTTTTTTTTTAAATACATGCTTAAGGTTTTTCATATTTTGGGACCATGATCACCCACTGAAAGTGAGAAATGGCAGAAAAAAAGACATATGGATACAGTATTTAAGTTCTAGAACCAAAAGTTAAGTTGAATTTTCCCCTACATAAAAACTGCATGCACAGCTAAAGCTTCCGCAGTTTTACAGAAACAAAGGTCATCAACCAGTAATCATTTAGGTGGACTTCTGTAAGGCCTTTGGTGTGATCCCCCACGACATTCTTGCCGCCTCGTTGAAGGGATGTGGGTTTGATGGATGGACTGTTAGACGGAGAGAGAATTGGCTGGAGGGCCACGTCCAAAGAGTTTTAGTCAACAGCTCAGTGTCTGAGTGTAAAGACAAGGGGTGTCCCTCCAGGGTCTGTGCTGGGACTAATACTATTGAATATCTTCATCAGGGACAGTGGGATTAAGCTTGTGGGTGACACGAAGCTACTCAGCTCGTGCATCGGTAGAGCAGAGGGAAGGGATGCCATCCGGAGGGACCCTGGCAGGCTTGAGGTGCGCGCCCCCTCGTGAAGTTCAGCAAGGCCAAGAACAAGGACTGGGTGAGGAATGGACCGAGAGCAGCCCTGCAGAGGACTTGGGGATATGAAAAATGGGATGTGAGCCAGCAATGTGTGCCTGCAGCCCAGAAAACCAGCCCTATCCTGGGCTGCATCAAAAGCAGCGTGGCTAGCAGAGCAAGGGAGGGGATTCTGCCCCTCTGCTCTGCTCTCCTCAGACCCCACTTGAAGTGCTGCCTTCAGCTCTGGGCCCCCAGCACAAGAAGGATGTAGAATTATTAGAAAGAGTCCAGAGGAGGGCCGCAAAGATGCTCAGAGGGATGAAGCTCCTCTCCTGTGAAGACAGGCTGAGGGAGCTGGGGTTGTTCAGCCTGGAGAAGGCTCAGGGGAGACCTTACAGTGGCCTTCCAGTACCTAAAGGGGCCTGCAGGAAGGCTGGGGAGGGGCTCGGTCAGGGAGCACAGTAATAGCACAAGGAGTAATGGCTTTAAATTAAAGGAGGGTAGGTTTAGATTAGGTATAAGAAAGAAATTCTTCACTTTGAGGGTGTTGAGGCGCTGGCACAGGCTGCCCAGAGAAGCTGTGGGTGCCCCATCCCTGGGGGTGCTCAAGGCCAGGCTGGATGGGGCTTTGGGCAGCCTGGCCTGGTGGGAGGTGTCCCTGCCCATGGCAGGGGGTGGAACCAGGTGGTCTTTAAGGTCCCTTCCAACACAAACTGTTCTATGATAATACTGTCTCTACTTCATGTATATATATATATTTTTTTTTCCATAAGGGGGAATGAAACACCCGGACAGTTGACTGAGCAGATAACCTGCTGAAGCAGTGGGTGACACTAGAGTTTGTCTTATGTCCTTCAGAATGGAGATGTAGCCTTATCTGTGAACCAAAACACACAGCCATGACTTGTTCCTGCATTTCCTATTTAGGCAAGCATTCTAGTGGCATCCAGTAGATTTTTTATTATTTTTTTTTTGGTGGTGGTGGTGGTTGGTTTTTTTGTTTGTTTGTTTTTATCCCCCAAGTAGGATGTGCGGGTTTGGTCTGAAGCTACACGTACTCTGTTTTTGTTCCAAGCTTCCAGTGGTAAAACTAGAAGTTCCTCATATGGGACAAGGACAGACTATGCCTAACTTCTTGGCACTAACAGTGAGGGTGCAAATATCTGGCATGAGCCTGTAATCTGGCATGTGCCTATACTGTTCAATAAAATTGTTTACATTTTCCTACCAGAAGATTTAGATAAAAATCAAAGTAAGGTTAGCTTTTTTTAACGTTGCTGTTAATGAATCAGTGTTAATTTTTATTTTTTTTTTTGGTTGAACACAGCCTGATAGTATTTTTTAATGTCATTGATTCTTGTTTATTTAAAATGACTTGTGAAAAATTGTACTATAAGTGTTGTACATAAGGGGACACTATCAAGAGAAAGGTTGTATACTGTAAAAGTGCTTATCTGTATTAACAATACTTGATATGAATAAAATCAGTTTCAAGACATGAATTGACTCACAACACTTGAGCTGCTTAGGCATGAGAATGCCTACTAAAGGCATCCGCAGTTGTTTCAAGGATGCCTGTAAATTGTATCTGAATTCTGTGGGCTGAGCTTATCTTTCATTTTGCTTTTTCTCTAACTGTTCCAGAATAAAGGACCTGATCTGTTTTTTCCTTTTTTGATTTTTCAGTGATACACCGTACCTTCCAAAGATACAAGCTTCCCACTACTGCAGCCACATGTTCAATTAAAACATGTATGTAAAGGCAGAAAGAAAAAAAAAAAAAACTTTTTGCAAAATAACTTCACAAAAGATGTACAAAATATTCATTTTAAAGCTTCTTCTTGACAGTGTCCCTTTTTAAAAAACAGGAAAATGGAATCACTTGTAGTATTTGGGTGCAGGGGAACAGTTTCCTACAGTTTCTACAAGCTGGAATTATCCAATATATTTGCTATAGAATTTTCCAATTCGTTACGTAAAATCACTTGTCATTTTAAAGCATTATAGAGGTAAGACAAAAGAAGCCGGTTTTATAATCCTGTATACCTTACAGTCATTGTATATCAATTCAATACACCAGTGCTGAATTTTAATTAAGAATGGGTTTTTACTTTTTTTAGGACTGAGACTTACTAGCTTAGGGTAACTTTTTTTCTTTAATGTAATGTAAATCCATTGCTGCTTTGTACAACTTTTTCTACTGTGTGTTTTCTTTACTTAGATCTTGACTAAGAAATGTTGGCGTCCAATAAACTTACACTTTGTTTCTTTTGAATTATCGTGTTTTATACTGGATTCTCTTGGCAAATTGAGATGTTATTGTACATGCCATTGTGCCTGTGGGACTGGAATTTTGTTTACAAAAAGACTTCTTTTGATCTAGTTGTTGAATGCAAATGACAGTTTTTACTTTACTAAAATAATGACTTTTTGTGTGCTTTAGTAAGTGTCTCAGCAAACTTTTTGCTGGAAAATACAAGAAAACTGACTGCTGTAGAAAATCTGATGAAAACTTGAGCTGTGCCCAAATTCTGCTTCCTCTGCAATCAATGATTAAAACAACTTTGTGGAAGCAAGGTTACATTGACTGAGTATCTCTTTCATCTAAAGCTGGATTGAACCAGATGTTTGAAAATACACCGTCAGGAACGGTTATGGTGTTTTGCAGTGCTCTCATCAAAAGCTGTTTTGCAGCATATATTTCCATCTCCAAAAGCCTGTGGGTGAGAATGCAGTGTGTGCGTTCTCATGATGCAGAAAATTTCCTCTATCTTTTGGGAAGGGGGTTTCCTAGGTTACTTTCTTGAAAGCAGATAAGTCACCTGTCTGTGAAAACTAGAGCTGTTTTCTGACTTTTCTGCACTCCACATCTGCCATCCTTTTCCATTTTCCATTGGTTGAACCCACCAACCAATTTCAATCACATTTAATAAGAGGAGCCAAGGCCTCAAAGGAATTAATCTCCAACAAGTTTCATAAAAACCGCTGATGTGGAAGCATAGAAGGGCCTTAGTGGGAAGGGTAGATTAGCAGTGAGAGCATGTGCTTAAGTTACCTGTCCTTTTTACACGTGCGTGCGTGTGTGTGGTGTCTTGTTAGAGTGGGGGAGGCCTGAGGTCAGGTGGAACATACTGGCAGAGCTGAAGTACCACCAAGCATCCAAAATGAAGGGTTGAAAGGGTACTCCAAGGTCAAGAGGATTTGTGCCTTTGATAATCCCTAAATCTCTGTGAAAACAGGGACAAAGGGCACCTGGCCTGTCCCTCCATGGAGCATCCCTGCGTGTCAGAAGATAAGCGAGCTGTAGAAAAAGTGGGGAGAGCTGCTCACTGATCCCCTCACAGAGTGGTAAGTCACCACAAGTTTGGCTCCCTCTTTCTGCTTTCAGCACAAGGAAATAACCTCTACTTCTTTCTGCATCCAGTCAAGATCTACATACAGTTTTCCATCTGTTAATTGTTAAAGAGCATTTGCTCGTTAACATTTGCTTAAATATTTAATATCTGATCTAGAGACCATACAATCTGTATTTGACATAAAAAAATTTTGACATTGGAATTTGACATTGAAGGCAAAGCTAGTTGCTGCTAATAAAGGATCTGCTTTACATTACTTCTGCAGTTATGATACAACCTTTAACAATTTCTTAATGTTAGGTCATCCAGGACCTAGGATGGATACAGCTGGATGTCATGGAGTCCTGGCTGCTGTCATTAACTTAAGCTGATGTTTGAGGGCAACATGCATCTCTCCAATGAAGAGAGATCACTGCTTGTTAAACACGAAGCAGTGATGAGGCAGCATGACCTGCTGGGATTACTAGCATCCAGCGACGCTTCTGCTATAAAGAAGAGACCATGCTGAGTTTTGTAAACTCCACAGGCAGGTGGAGCATTCCTTAATGAACGGCTTGGAGCCCCTGGGGTTTGACACCTTCCAACCCTTTTTGGCTGACAAGAAGCTGCATCCGTTCCTCTATGCTATGAAGACTATCAAATAGTTTAGGGGAAGAAAGATGTCCCTGACACAGCTGATCCTGCAAGGGGAAAGCTAAAGCCTTCCTCCTCTTCACTCATCAATCAACTGAGCAGCCAGGTGCCACCAGAAGGAAACTTAAATTTGTTAGCTTGCATTCAGATTACTTGGTTTCATCAGCAGAAATCTGATAGAAGCATGTCACTGATTTTTTTAAAGATAGAAATGTGAAAAAGCAAGCTCACCATGAGTAAGTATAGAGAAAAATCACTGATAATAAAAAATGAGTTTTAAAGTTGTGTAGTTTTTTTAGGAAGTACTAATGCAGCTCAGAAGGCTTGGGAGAAGAATTACATCAAGCCTGAGATGTAATTAACTCTGTGGAGTTTATGGAGATGATCCTAGAATTTATTATGTGCCTCTAACACTTTGTATGGGCACTAGGAGGAGCCAGAAACAAAGGACTGCATGGTACCATCCACCTGAAAAGCCCCACGTGAATGCACCACACAGACAGGGAACCTCTCCCTCTGTATGTATGTGTGTGTGTCTGCATATAAAAATGTGTGTTTAAAATTGACTCTGTTTTGTGGCAGTTTCTGAGTTTGGAGAAAAATTCCTGTTTAGTCAAAGGCACATTATCTATGCTTTCATCTAAAACCTCTCTTCTGCTTCAGTATTTATTCCTTCCACCAACCAGTATGTTTTCTGCCTGACCACTGAGAGGGGAGAGATGATGTGCATCTCCGGATTCTTTAGTCTTGGCCTCCCTCTTGGGACTTCCAAGGATGCCAGCTTGTCCCAATGGTTTCTGCAGCGCAGACAGTTGTCTGAGAAAATACAAGAGGGTTAACTGTGATTTAACACTAATTATGATAACTTACAGTCAATATAATTGAACATAAGGTGAATTCATGACTGAGGAGTTTAAACTTTTTGGCCATAGAATCAGAGAATCACAGGATATCCTGAGTTGGAAGGGACCCACAATGATCATTGGGCTTTAAGTCCTGGCTCCGCACAGCACCACCCAAAAATCAGACCCTATGGCTGAGAGCACTGTCCAAACATTTCTTGAACTCTGTCAGGCTCGGTGCCATGACCACCTCCCTGGGGAGCCTGTCCCAGTGCCCGACCCCCCTCTGGGTGCAGACCCTCTCCCTAACCCCCAGCCTGACCCTCCCCTGTCCCAGCTCCATGCCGTCCCCTCGGGTCCTGTCGCTGTCCCCAGAGAGCAGAGCTCAGCGCCTGCCCCTCCGCTCCCCTCGTGAGGGAGCTGCAGGCCACCATGAGGCCTCCCCTCAGCCTGCTCTGCTCGGGGCTGAGCAAACCAAGGGACCTCAGCCGATCCTCATACATCGTGCCCTCCAGACCCTTCACCATCTTTGTAGCGCTCCTTTGGACACTCTAATAGTTTTATGTCCTTTTAGTGTGGTGCCCAAAACTGCACACAGTACTCAAGGTGAGGCCACAGCAGCGCAGAGCAGCGCAGGACAACCCTTCCCTTTGCCCACACCATAACACCCTGCCTTCTCCCCCGTCCCTCAAGCAGGCCGCTCAAGCACCACACGCTGCTGCCTCTCCATGCCAGCCCCATGGACTGAGGCTTCCTGGCGCTCTCTGCTGGGGAGAATACAGCTGGCTCCAGCAGGTGAACATCAAGGAGGAAAGAAGAAGCTTGTGTCATGTTTTCCTTTCTAAAAGCTCACGGCGCTTTGCTGAACTCTAGTAAATATCTTTTGGAAGGGTTGCTGTAACAGAAAAACAATACTCTCAAACATACTTCTCCTTCTTTTATTGCATTGCCAGATACAAGTAGTAAAAGGAAGGATCAGCAATTCAAGACACGTGTCATTAACCTTTGTCTCTTTCACAAAGTCGTGACCACTCAGGAAGAGATTATTTACCCAGATATTGTAGCATGGGAAGAGCGCAACCCTACAGAAAAAAGAAAGTAGTTACAATACAACAAAATGTTAAGAAACTTCTAAGATTAATCAATAAAATACTGAGATTTCAATGAATACAAATGTGACAGTACCATTATTTGTGTGGTTGTTGTTTTTTTTCCACATTGTTGTTTGTTTGTTTGTTTGTTTTCTTTTTCTGGATGTATTTTTGGTGCGTGAATAGTTTCAGAAGAAACTACAAGTACCCGAGGTGTACCAAGTTCCTTCCAAGGTAGAACTGAAACGTGGCATTATAGTTGTGCTTTATATCCAACTATGTAATTTGAAATTAATTATGATCAGTCAAAATAAAACACTGTGACCAACTTCTTTTGAACCTTAGCCAATTTGTCAACAATCATATTTATGGTGCATGGCTGTTTTTCAAGATTTTTATTTTCAGGACCATGCCTGTGTATTAATAACATATATAATAACAAAGCTATAAGAGCAATTTCCTGATCTAATGAAAAACTCAGCTCCTGGCAGTGTGCCCTCTTAAGCTCTTAGGAGATGTAGACCTTTGGGCAAAGGAGAACTAAACAACCTAAATGAAATGAAGTCTTTCTACTGATGTCACTATGCAAATACTACCTTTTTTTTTTTTTTCCCAACAGAGATTGGTGCTTGGATAGATCAGATGTCTCCTGATTTTGCAAAAGAACCAAAAATAAGAATAATTAGTCAAATTGAAGGTCCAATGATGTCATCGCCTCAGCATTTTTGTATGTAGTTGAACTCCCTTATTAAGAAGATATTCTCTGGTGGGAGGAGCTGTTCCTGATCAAGAGCCTGCGCTGTGCTAGCCTCATTGCCCCATGCTAGCTCCTAGGTATTAAAGCCTGTTTAGTGGCAACTCCTCTGGTCTCAGGCTGCCGACCTACTTCCAGCAATGCTTCTCTGGGTATCCCACCTGGTCCTTGCTCCAGCCCTTTGCTCTCTTTCTCAGACAGACATCAACGAGTAGGGGACAATGTTTCTGGTATGTCAAGTCATGTGAGACAAGAAGGGTCACAGGTGCCAAATCGCAGCTAGAAAGGAGTTACAGAAAACAGACCAGAGAGTACATGAAAGAGCAGGACAAAATGCAGAAACACATCTTCTGGCTTTAGGATTGTTCCTCTCCCTGCCCCACTACCCCTGAGCAGACTTGCCAGGGTCAGCAGGTAGAAGGATGTGCCTGTTTCCTGCCTCTGGCACTGAGGGTAGAACAGTGGGAACGAGGTTCAAGTGCTATATGTGAAAGTGATAATGGTCCGCACATATATGGGACCAAGTAATGTGCTAAGAGGTCCCGTTTCATGTGTGGAGATTTACAGGTCTGCCCCTTGTTTTGTTTTGTTTTGTTTGTTTTGGTTGGTTTTGTTTTGGTTCTACTTAACAGATTTAGAAATGTAACTGATGACATAACTATGATCTCATCTGACCCTTTTGCCTGCATCTGTACCATGGGACTCAGGGTCACTTTCCAGGTCCTAGGTTTGAGCTCTGCTGTGTCCCAGCCCAAGGCAGGACAGGACCCTGGCACACACCATTCCCCCATTTGCCTGTGCTAAGCCCTAGCCACTGTCCCATCCTCAGGCAACAGATCTGGACATTTCAAACAAATTATTGAGGTCCTAAAATTCTGCCCCCGTTCTGTCTGCAGGAGAACAAGAGCATCTCCAGAAACTTGGATGTATGATGAATCTGGCAGCACTGGTTAACAGGTGAGATATTTTATTTCTGTTCATCTGTCTAGGGTAGCTCTAACAGGAAACCATTCTAGTATAGACCAGGTCATAGCAAGCTACGTGTCTGCAGTTTTCATCTTGCCTTTCTAACACAGCGAGCGAAACAGTTTACAAAATTCAGGCTTCAAAAGACCAAAACGTGGAGGTGTGAGAAAACTGCAATAAATGATGCATTTAAAACTCCCTTGTTCCAGAATCCTTGTGAGATCAACTCTGTACCATTTTCTCTCACTTCACCTTATTTCAATCTTGCTTTGCAGCCATCACTGGTATAGATACATACTTGCTAAGTAAAAAGAAAGCTGAGATTGGGAAATACAAAGGTTCTTTAATAGAAATACAGTGGAGAGCCTAGCAGAAAAGTCAGAATCACACTTCCCAGCTTCAAAGAACGTGGAATTATGAACAACTAATTACTTTACTAATCTCATCCCCAGAGCTATACTTTGATGGGCTAGATCCTGAATGCTCTGAGAGGGCTATTCCAAGTTCACAAGCATATGAAAAGGGAAAGTAATTAAATATTAGCTGCCATATATTTTTGTTATACTTTAAAAGTAAAAACATAGAATATTTATAGTAACAAACTAGTTGATAAAATTCCAGAAAGGGAAACTGTTCTTAATATTTCAGTGTAATCTTTTACATCTTTTTTTCATTTCGTATTCAGTAATGAGTCTCACAACACTCGTGCCAGTTAAAGAAAATTGTCTAGATGGCATATGTGGGGAACTGAAACATGGGACAAGCTAAGGGCACGTTTGTCTGTCATCCTGTAGTACTGTGTTATAAATCCCTGAGCTATCCGCAAACCAGGTGGTACAGCAAAGTGCAATACAAGCAAAGACACCAGGTTTGATCTTAAACTGAACGTTCCCAGCTAATAAATCTGATCTCTCAGCAGGGTCAATTAACCCACGTACGGTGCTGTGCTAATGTAGCAATTGGTTGGATCTCTGGAGATCTCAGCAGCTTGCTCCTTGGTATCCTGTAGGTACACTCTAAATCTCCTGCCAGGAGCCAGGCAGGCAGAAGGCAGCAGGTCAGTAAATGGAGTGTGAGGTTTCCCAGTTCACCAGCAACATGCCATCATGGCAAAGACCACCAAACGGTATCCTGGGCTGCATTAGGAGGAATGTTACCAGCAGGAGTAGGGAGATGATCCTTCCTTACACTCAGCACCAGTGAGGCCAGTGGTGAGGCGGAGTGCTGGGTCCAGTTCTGTGCTCCCCAGTACAAGAGACAGGGACGTGGTGGAGAGAGGGTCCAGCCACAAGGATGATTAAGGGTCTGGAGCATCTCTTAAATGAAGAAAGGAGATGGAGCCAGGCTCTTTGCAGTGGTGTCCAGCACCCCAACAAGAGGCAATGGGCACACAAATAACATGAGGCTCCCTCTGAGCAGCAGGCAGCACTTCAGGAGCCCTGGCACAGGCTGCCCAGAGAGCTGTGGGGGCTCCTTGGGGATCTCCAGAAGCCGCCTGGGCCTGGCCCTGGGCAGCCTGTTCTGGGTGGCCCTGCTTGGGCAGGGCTTGGAGCAGGTGGCCTCCAGGGGTTCCTTCTCACCTCAGCCACTTGGTGACTCTGTAATGTACTCACTTATGTACTCACTTCCTTTTTTTTTTTTTTTTTTAACCTTTGCTTCTAGCTATGAATCAGCCTGAAAGCGTCCAGCACACAAGCATTTGCAGTGTGGTCTGCGAGCCTGCACAACTTCTGCACCTCAACATCTGCCACCCTTGGGCTCCCCCGACAGAGCCCTGTCGATTTCCCTCTGTGGCCCACGGCACACACCCAGAGATCTGGAACCCCAGTTTCCAGCTAAGAAAGGGCATTTCTGCCCTGTAAAGCAACAGTCTGAACTTGAGTGGTGCAAGAAGTTAAAGCGGTGTTTCAGTGCCAGCCTCAGTGACTTCACCACGGGTTGTTTTTGGGCATGGCTTGGGCAAAATAACACACACAGGTGAGAGGTTCCCTGCCTAGGAGTAGGTCAGTGTGAGACAGAGGGCGAGCAGGCACAGCAAAGCAGAACAAAACCGAGGACACAGCGATAGGGCAGCGCCCCAAAACACCCCAAAAATGGGGGAAACTCGCGTCTACACGAAGCGGGGAGGGGGCACGCAGCGCCTGGATGGCGGCAGCAGGGGCCGGGCCCGGCCTCCCTCCCCTCAGCGCCCCGGCGGCGGGGGCGGGCGCTGCGGGCGCCGAGGGCGGTGCCGGGCGGGTCCCGGGGCCGCCGCCGGCCGCTGGGTGCGGGGGGGACGGGGACACAGGGACACGGGGACGGGCTCGGGCTCGGGCTGCGGCGTGGTGGTGGCGGTGGGGGCTGGTATCGCGGCTCCCATTATGGTCAGCCATGGCGGGGCTGGCGGGCGGGCTGGGCGAGCTGCGCTGGTACGCGCTGGTCGCCCTCTTCGTGGCGGCGCTGGCCACGCTGGCCGTCTACCTGGTGCAGTACGCGCTGCTGGCCCTGCGCGGGTGGCGGCGGCGGAGGACCCCCAAACAGCAGCAGGAGCAGCAGCAGCACCACCACCACCATCAGCAGCAGCAGGAGGAGCAGCAGCAGCAGTCCCAGCAGCAGCAGCAGCCCCCGTGGCGGCCTCGGGACGAGCTGCTGGAGGAGGGCGGCTCGGTGCTGGGCTGGGCGCTGTCGCTGGGCAGCTGGCGGCGGCAGTGGCGGCGGGCATGGGTGGCGGCGCTGCGCGACGAGGCGGCGGCCAGGGCGGTGAGTGCCGGCCGGGGAGCTGCGGGGAGGAGGTGGGGGGGGGACGGCACGGGGCGAAACCCGGACCCGGGCCCTCCGCGCTCAAACACCGCCCCGCCGGCCGCCTGCGGGGCTCCCGGGTGCCTGCGGTGCAGGGCGGCGGAGGGGAGAGCCCTCGGTGGGGCAGCGGGGGTTGGGGGGGGGGTGGCTGTGCAGCGAGGTTTAGGGCAGCAAATGTCCCAGTTGTGGGGACTGCGAGCTGGCTGCTTTAGTGGAAAGGGCTGGGGATGAACGAGCCGGTGCTGCTGCGTGGCGTAAGCCTGGGAAGGAGCCTGCCCGCAGCACTCCTGGTGCCGGCAGGGCTCCGTGTGGCCGGGCAGCAGCGAGCCGGGGCTTGCCGTGCACGGTGGGGGAGGCTGGGGCAGGAGGAAGAGCCGGGCAACATGTGTGCCTGGGAGATAAGGAGAGCAGCGCGGCGTGCGGGAGGAAAATACGGCGTCCTCCGGGCTTGCACGGCTCGGAGAGACTGGGTTAAGACGCGAGGGTTTGCTGCTGGAAGGGGAGAGCCGAAAGGATTTGGGAACAGGTGCTGGGAAGCGGAACGGAGAGGCCAGCAGCAGCGTCCTGTCCCCAGCCAGAGAGCGAAGCCGCCGAGCCGGGCGTGCAGCTGGAGAGCCAGCAGCTGGAGCGGTGTCTTGCGATGAGTTCACCGCCTGGCACTGCAGCACCGCGCTGCTCCCCAGCACCACGCAGCTCGCCAAATCCCTGCCGGCCTCTGCGCTGCTGCGCCGGCATGCGCACCGCCTGGGGAATGCGATAGCTGCTGCCCCAGGAGCGTGACCTCACCGCCAAAACCTGCGCCTGCTGCCCTGCTGCTGCTGCCAACGCCGAGTAGCTGTCAGCGCTGCCGCTTCCACGCACCAGCAAGGCCTGGGGAAGGGCTCGTCCCTCACCTCTGCAAGCTGGGCGTTGGGTTTTCTTAGTTTTGGTGTAGACTTGAGCAGCTGCATGACCTCCCTCCCCCCCCCCAAAAAAAAAAATATATATTTTATTGCTAGGCCAAACCAAAAACGCTCGTGGAGCATAACTCTGGTTAATCCTTATCAGGAAGAGCAGTTTCGCTGAGCTCTGTCGCTGCGCATGGGCTTCACCCTGCAGCATGTTGTATACCTTCATATTCTGTACAGTGAAAGATGATTAGGCCTGTATGTATGTCCTAAGTATAGGTTTTCAGGCTCTACCTTGTATTACATGGTGAGCTGTCACACAATTAAAACACGTGAGTTTTGACATAGGCTTGCAGTTCTGTCGCTGGTTCTTCCAGGATCTTTACAGGCCATGAATTTTCATCACCCCTTTTCAAGTGATGGGTTTGTCAGCTAATCATGCTTCTCTTCTTCTTTCTTAGGATTCACAATTGCTGACATTTGAGGAAGATGACCGACCAGAACCACTTGAGCTAGCAGTTAAACAAGTTGTTAGTGTGGTAAAGTCAGCTCAAGAGAAGGTAAACTTAATTTTTGTTTTGTTTCAGTTTACTTTTTAGCAAGAAGTATAACTTTTTGTATGAGTGTCAGCAGGAGTTTGATTTCTCAGTACTTTGAGCATTTGACCTGATGAGTTTGTGGAGGCTGGTAAGGGACTGCCTCTCTAATGAGCCTGTGCAAACTCTTTGCATTGATTCACTTCTTGTGCAAGTCATGAACAGCGTGCTCCAGGGCTTCTACCAAATGAACAATAACTAGAGCTATGCCAAGTTTATAGAAACACCTTTTGTCACCTCCTACAGCAGCCTTCTCCCACCCCCCGTCATTACGGCTCCCCATCTTATTGTTGAAGCGTGGGGTGGGGAATTCATGAAGAAGGAAAGGGACACTTCTCCTCTGGGACAGGAAAGCATCTTTGTCTGCCTCTTGCTTGCTGTTTGTGTGGCTGATTACAGGTTTGTTTCATGAGTCCCAGCCAGATAAGGATCAGTGGGGCAGGTGCAGAGTCCTCAGGGTGACATTGTGGCTACCGAATCCTATATTCAGTGAGGAAGGGATTGTTTGCTTCTTCCTCGCCCACCCCCCCAGCACCTACCAGGAAGTGTTTTTTCCCACACTTAGTGCACACAATATTAAAATAAGGCAGAATGTGGCTCTTAAAATAGTGTACAGATGCCTTAAAAGGAAAAAAACGGTTGTGTGCTTATTAGCAACGACAACTTTTGCGTTTTCATCCTAGTTACTGTAACTACTAGTCAACATGCACTGATGCTTCAGGCACCTGAATCAGTTTAGCTTAATACTTC
The DNA here is from genome assembly GCF_009819795.1 of Aythya fuligula. Classification (NCBI taxonomy): domain Eukaryota; kingdom Metazoa; phylum Chordata; class Aves; order Anseriformes; family Anatidae; genus Aythya; species Aythya fuligula. The sequence continues at coordinate 114,772,415 of NC_045559.1, read as the reverse complement.
TAGTTCTGCTTTGTTGTTTTTGTTTGCTTGTCTGATTTAAATGTTAAGCAGCTATACTGTGATTCCTTTAAAAACTATGCATGCTCATCTGTCTGATACTCAACTTAAAGTCACACCCTGATTGATCAGTGGCAGCTGGGGGTTGCCGGTGTGTAAAGACATTTGTGCACTTGCTCTCTAGCCTTGATTCAATTTTTTTTATTTTTTTTTTCCTACCAGTGCTCCCTGCCCCAGCAGTTAGGGCTAGCGAGATTGAAGCTCTCTCCCCCCTTGGCAAAGTTGTGATGTTTCAGTAGCGTTGGCCCCACAGTGGCCTGAGGCGGGTGAGCTGCTGTGGCGTTGCATAAAGCCATGCTGTGGGGCTGCTCTCTCGCCCTGTTCTACCTGGAGCTTTGTGCTGTTGCCTGCAGTCCCCTGGTCCTTGTCTGACCTTGGGTTGAGCCATTTCAGGATGCTAATGGAGCTGTTAATATTGCAACCAGCAATCTAATGGGGTTTCATAGCAGCTTGAAGCAATATAAGCACTTTTTAAAATGTATTGGATTAAGACAGTTTTGCTTATGTAAATTGGGTTGTTCTGAATTGCGCCAAAACCTGTTTCCATAATCGTGTGCGTAGCTGGTAGAAAAATTGCTCTGAACTATTCGTACGCCTTCAGTTAAGGTATAACCTGAATAATTTATTTGGATTTCAGTATGTAATAGCCTTGGAATTGCACTCGGGTGCTACTTTCACTCCTTCACTAAATTTGTACCTTTCTCTAAACACCTCAGGAGTTTTCTCATGTGATAATTCTCTCTCTTATGTACTCTTCAGGAAATACCAAAGGTCCAAAGTTTTGGATTTATTTTTTTTTTTCCCCTGCTCTTCAAACCCTTAATCTTTGCAAGCATTACCAGAAAACACAACATGAAATTGAAATCTCTCTTGGCAGCTTGTCCAGGCTCAGGCCTCTGGTCTGACTGGCTCTGAATGTGGCTTGTGACCATATGCTGCTTGTTTATCAATGCTGTAGCGTCCCACAGAGCTCTGCACTTGCCTGGGGCATAAGCTGGCACAGGACTGCTTTCCTGTAACTGGTTCAGCATGCTGCTTTACTTGTGATCTGGGTAGCGAGAGCGTATAGGAGCCTTGGTCAGCAGCCAGGGCTTGATTTATTGCACGTCGTTTCTAAATAGGTATTTTGAAGACTTTGCATCAGAGAGGCTGTGGTCATCAAAGGAAACAGAGGAATGAGGGTGAGAGTTCAAAATCTGTAACCGTGGGATGCAGAGGTGTGGCGATGGATCCCCGTGGCACACTTCTCTTTTGTGGTGGATAGTTTTATCCTCTTGAGTGCTGGGCCATGGAGCACACCAGAGGAGGGTCCTGCATGGTGCTGGGTGCGAGCCTCGTGCCTGGCAAGGCTCGCCTGCGCTCACGCCAAATCAATACAGGATTGCCAGACAGGCTGTCACTGTTATATTACCGCTGACAGCCCTGTTTATGAGCAGGACGCGCTCCGACACGTGCTGTCCTGAGGTGCATGCGGCTGTCCTTGCCTTGAAGGAGCTCGAGGCTGTAAAAGCGGCGTGTGTTGGCCGATGCGAATGGTGTCAGGGAAGCTGCTGGCTATGAACTTGGCAAACGCCACTGTGATCGTGATGGAGCTGCTCCGTGGAGGAAGGTTACACCGCGCTGCCTCTCGACAAAGCCTCTATTTATACGTAGCTGTCGCTCCAGATTTGGGCCAGAGCCTAAACATATAGAACGAAGAGGCCTGTTTTCATTGTGTGGTGTTGGCTGTTTTGTTTCAATAAAGTAAACATTAGCAATATTCTCAGCTGATCCTGCCAACCTTTCCATTACTGCAGTCTATTTTCAGAGGCTTTGAACTTCCCAGAAACAATAAAAGGCTACAGGGAAGACAATTCTCTTGTTGCGAGCTTGGCACGGAAGGGTTTAGGCAGAGCAAACTTCCAAGTCTGTTCCCTAACCGTAAAACTGGAGCAAAAATCCCCTCCTTTTCAAGCTTAAACAGAGCTGAGAAATGCCTTCAGAGGGCCCACTGCTCACTTTTCCTTTCACAAGTGGTTCGTGAGAAGTTGCTGTAAGAGGAGTGAATGCCCCACATCGCGTTAGGCATTAGCAAATAGAAAAGCTAACGGGAAGCCTTGATATGATGGATCTCATTGGGAGAAGTCGTGGAGGGGAAGGAGGGCTACTCTGCAGGCTGACAAAAAGGCCTCGTTCAACCGCGTGGCTGTTGCAGCTTCATCCTCGTCTCCCTTTGCTTCCAGCTGGCAGCCCGTGCTGGCATCCTGCCGCAGCTCACCCACCTCCACTCGCTCCAGAGCAAGTGAAGGCATTGCGAAGCAAAGGCTGTTTTCCACCGCAGGAGAGGCTGTTTTCTCGTCCTGAATGCTACAGCATTACCTGGGATTCGTCCCTGGTTGTGTACATGTGTTTATCGACGATTAGTGTTGGTGGGCTGAACCGCCCTGACCACCACGTGCCATCTCTGTTGTCCTTTAACTCCTTCTTGTGCTTCGGAAGGTGTCCTGGAGATTTGCTCTTTTAATTATTGTTTGCTTGTTTTGTATTTATTATTTTTTTTTTACAACCTTAAGAGGAATCATAGCCTATGCAGCTATTTTTTGTATATTTTTTTTTTCCTGTACTAGCATAATCCTTTATCCTGACGGTATTTACTTTTTTTTCCCCTGGTGCTTTCTGTCACTAAGTACATTATGGAGGAGTTACGTTTCCTTCCAGCCTTTGTTTGGCTTGGGTAAATAAGGTGTTCCTCAAGTCTCCTTTCGCAGTGCTGGTTTGCCAGTCACGCCTTTGCGTCCGGTCTCTGCAGCCGCTCCAGTTGGATTCGTGTTCCTTGAACGTGGTGGCTAAAGTGAAGCACAGCACAACAAGGTCTCCCTGTGTGTTGAGATTGACTGCTTCCCTGTGCCTCCGACAGCTCTTCCCAATGCATTTAAGGCTTCTCATCTGCCTCTCCTGCGGCTGCCTCACACCGTGGTTGACTTGATACATCCAGGTTTCTCTTACTTTGGTTTTCTCCTAGTGATACTGCCTCTATAGAGTGGAGCTTATTTCTTGATTCTGGCACACATGCTCTGAATTTGGTGTTACATTTCTCTTCTAGTCATCAAGGTTTTTCAGCTTTTCTGTGTAATGTCCTTATCTCCCTTTATATTGCTGCCTCCCAGCTTTCTTTCCTCAGTTCATATTTTCTTTCAGTTTTCTGCTGACGAGTTTTGGACATAGGTTCCTTGTTAAAACAGGCAAGACAGCATAATAGATCTAACCTACCTAGGAACTGAGTTTCTTGTCAAAGGAAGACATCCAGGCTGGGATTTGTTTGCTTCAGTGGCGATAATGCTGGTTTTGGCACTGTTAGGCAGCTGCAGGTGCTCGTGGTCCTCCTGCAGGTTTGTGCCACATCTGCCAGCAAGTGCCAGGGGTACCCTAGCACCCCAGTGCCTTTCTCCAAGTTACGGTAGGACAAGCTGGCAAACCTTTCTTGCATTTTTTGTCTTCCATTTGTATCAGTGTCTTCAGCTATGCCACCTTCTAAGTTGCTTGTTTAACATGCATGTTAGTGAGGCCAAACTACCCGGTCTATTTCTGGTGTTTATTTTCCACCTTCTTAAATATAGGTACTGCTTCTTGTCCTCCCACCAGCTCATGATCGCTTGGCCTGATAGGCTGATTGAAAAGTCTACCTCTCGTGTCTGCTTCTACTCCCTGATTGTTGTTTTTAACCACCCTTCCCCCTGCCCTTTTTTCCACTGCTTTGAATTTGTCTGCCTGTCAGACACAAAGGAATGGATAAATTCGCTTGGTGTATCAGTTTTTGTTTTGCTTCTGTTGCTCCTGTGGTGTCTCCTCCTCCTGTGCACTCATTCCGTCATTCACCCTGCCTTCATCCCTGTGCTTATTGTCACTTTGGAAAACTGATCTGAGGTTTTCTCATTATATTTGCAGGCAGACTTGCTTTGATACCAGCTTCTTAAAATCAGCTACTAGCTGTGCCTGGGTTAGACATTGCGTTTGTGTTCTGTCCTTGATTTTGTCTGTCACATTTAATGAGCTGCTCGAGTGAAGATGGAATGGCGTAGAAGCTACAGAAAGCCCCTCAAGAAGTTGATGTACAGGCTCGCTTAGCCAAGGAAGGTGGTGTAATTCTCCTCTCAAACAGCTGAGCGTAATGACTGTGAAAAGGCAGAAGTTTCTGACTGGAAAAGTTTCCTGTGGGGAGGTTTTAAGCTGAGCACGCAAACCATCTTTGTGGCCGTGGACAAGATAACATGTCTGTGACAGAATGAGGGCCTTCTCTTTCTCAGAGCGGTAATCCAGAACCAAAATTGGAAATTGTGGGGCTCCTAAATCTCATAGCATCCCGATACCTGCAGTTGAGATGAAAACAGCATTCACTGCGTTGCTGCCTCAGGGTATACTTGTTTCTTGTGCAAACTTTTAAAGATTTTTATTGCTTACATGGTACTGATACATGTTTCTTGGCCTCGAGTAACTTGTTCTTTCTTGAAGTAGATGCTAAACGCAGTAAAACTGATTTCTGTCCAGAGGAAAACCAATCAGGCCCGTAACATCGGGAGTTTTACACATGCACACGATACAGTCAGGCTTGGGGAAGGTGGAGAAGAACTTCTTCTGCTGGACTGTATGAACTTCCTTCTGAAATCATGGCCATTCATCATCCCTTTTACCACAGGAGGGGCTCTCCTGTCTCGCACAGAGAGATGGGGAAGAAGGGCTGATCTGGAGGAGTAACAGCAAGTCTGTGTGTGAAGCACAAATCTGTGTGGTGACAGGAACAATACTGAAACATCTCAAGGCAAGAGGACAGCCTGAGTGACAAGGAGAGGCATCCTGATTCTCCTTGAACTGAAGTAGCTTTTGCTGAAAGGAGAGAAGCTGAAATTCTGCAGCTCTGTCCAGAGGAACTGCAGAGTCAAGATAGAGAGGGGAAAGGCAGAGCAGGAGGGCAGGACTTTGGTAGCTATGAGCACACATGTTCGGGCACTTCAGTTACTTGGAAAAATATTTGTCTTACTCTGACTGTAATGTTTCTTCAGTCTTGTTCCTTCTTGTTTGCCTCGAACAGTGTTTTAGGGTAATTTTACTAATAACTTTAGAGGAAGGGCTGGGAGCCACTGCTGGATAGAAGATCCTCAAAGTGCACAGAGAGATGCCTTGCTGGTGGTGGAGTGTCTGTCCATGGGGAGATGCTGGTGTGATAAGGCACTTTGGTCTTGCTGGTGGAAGAGTCCTGGTGTCTTTGTGCCACTGCTTCACCTTACCCTTCTACTGCAAGAGTACGAGGTCTTGCTTGTCCAGCTACAAGATAGCGAAGGCGAAGAGCTGGAGCATAACCCCTCTGGGAATCCAGAGTTAGCCAGCCACAGCTGCTGTGCAGTGGTACAAGGTCTTCATTTTAAAAGAAATTTTGTTATAGAAACTACAGGTTTTCTAGCCTCCATTGAAAGTGAAAGGTTGGTGACCAGGCATGTCCTTTGTGTGGAAGGGTGGGAAAGGGAAATGAGGAAGATAAGTGAAGTTGGAGAGCAATTTACCAGTCCAGATGCTACTATTTTCTCATGAAAATCTACTCTCCCTCTTTTTCTGTTAACCAGACGGGTGCTTTGCCTGACCTTCCCTTTACCTGCTGGCAAATGCATTTTGTCTCTAGCTAGAGCTTTGCAGGATATGAATGAGCTGGGGTTTTTGGTGGTTGCTCTTCACTGGCTCAGAGAAAGGGAATTTGAGGAAGCAGGCTGGATGGGGCCATGGTGGAAGAAGAACACAGCACAGGAAGCTTCGGTATTTTTATTTATGTTGCTATTCTGGAGCAAATGGCCTATATATTTCTGCTCAGGTCTATCAAAAGAATCTGCTACATTTCTAAAGAAATGTCACTTGCGAAGAGAAGTGGCAGTTGCGGTCTCTTGCTAGTAGGCAGCATCTTAGATGAAAACAGAACCTCTTTCTCTTCAAGTTTTTACCAAGAATTCTACTTTCTCGGTGTTCTTACTCTGTAAACCATCGTGCTGCTCCAGGTACTCCAGTTTTTGTGTGATATATGTAATTTTCTGTCAACAAACAGGGAAACACTCCTTTTTGTGATTGGACTCAAACAGGCTCCTGTGCCTGAAGACCACAGTTTCTTTCTCAAAAGTAAGGAGAGAAAGGGAATATTTGCTGGGTGACATTGGCAGAAAATAAAAAGCCCAAATGCTAGCAGTACGTGCTCCTAAGCTACTGGTACAAATATTAGCAGATGATTTTGGCATATCTCAACAGGGTAGAGAAAGAAAAGTAGAAGTTCCGCCACTTGGATCATGTTTCCATCTTCTACTTGAAAGTGAAAACAAAAGCAAAAAGTTGCACATGAACACATCTACGCATTCTTCTACCACGCTTTTGTTTGTTTTATTTAAAGCAGTAATCAGCTGTGTACCTGGTAACCCTGTCTCTTAGATGTCCAGAAGCTCCAGACGAATGGCCCTGCACCACATGTGCAGCAGGTCCAACTTGTTCTGAAGGCATGAACTTCCCATGCATGTGTGGGTCAGATGTGTATGGGTGGTAAACCGCCGTGCTTAGGATATGCAAGTGTCAGCAGTATTTGCATCAGACCTGTCCTTTTTCTCTTCTCTGCTCTCCATAAAGAGGAAGGACCTGTCATTTTCTGTCATCTTTAAGGAAAAAAACATGCTAATCCATCCTCATTGTGAATGAATTGAGTGATTCTGTGTTTTGACTCAACTACAAGTAAAATGAGCAGTTAGGGGTTTTGGTCTTGTTAGCTATAAAAAACGCTTAAAACTCTTTTCTGTTATGTCCTAATTGTGGCTGCTTATGGTGATTATATGGGATTAAGGGACATAAATCAGCTTTGAGGGAATTTAGGTTTTGGGAAAGAAGAGAGGTGAGGGAAGCAGATTTTTCCCACTTCCCACCTAGAGTTTGCAGAAGACAAACCTGAAAAGGCAAATCTCGATGCTCATGGGTGTGGTTGTGATAGTTATTTGTCCTGTCCACTCCCTCCCCCTGCTCCTTTGTAATTTCTCCCTTAATAGATGTGCTCAGAAGCCCTTGATGGTGCTCTGGTGCTTCTTACAATGTATCCAATAGAGCCCTGGGAAATGGGCTGTGTATTTAAGGAGAGACTGATAAGAATCTTCCTTAGGTACATGATTCATTTTAAACCTTCAGCTTTAGTTCCAGTGCTTGTAAGTGCAGCAGTAAGTGCACAAACATAATTCACTGGCGTATGTGCAGAGTCTCCCTCAAACAAATCTTGCAGCAAATGATTTGTGCATCGCATTAACCTGGTTAACTTGGCCTGAATCCATCCGAGGAGCATTTAACTCACCTTTCCAGTGGTGGAGCTGTGGGACAGTAACCACAGAGGAACTGTGATGAGCAGCTGTCTTCAACCAGCAGAGGCTGCAACTTTGCAAAGTGAACTTCTCTCCCTGGCTTAATGCATGACTTTTGACTTCTGTACCTGGGGGCTTCCTCTGCTGCCAGGTGCTTTCTGCATGTTCGTGGGACTTTGAGCACCAGCTCAAAACCTCAGTTACTTTCAAGAGGAAGAGGGAAAAACGACAACAAAAAACCATTCTGTGTTTGTAAACTCACTGTGATAACAGGTTAAATTGCTGCTTATAAAGCTCAGGGCGTGTACTTAAGTAAGTGTATGGCATACAGGCTTGTCCCACACATTTAGCTTTACCACCAACGCTCAGTGCCTTTCTTGGTTTGGTCAAAGACTCAAACTTTTAAAGGCTTCTGCCCATCACCACCCCAGTGGTGGAATTACTCAATCCTCTCAGCAGCAGCATTATGCCAAAGTTTCACGTTTGTAGGATACCGCTAAAATAAATCTTGCCCAGTTCATTGTAATGGGTTGAATGTTTGGTAAAAACAGCCATCCTATGATAGGATGCCTGGTTCTGGGTAGGAAAGGAGGGAGAACAAACTTGTTTGCATCCACAGTACAAAATTTAGATCTTAGAGATTCTAACGTATAGGTCTGTGAAACACAAGGAGTCTTCGTCAGGTGAAGAGTTATCTTGTGTTATATAACACAAAAGAAATTTTGGAAAATGCCAGAATTCTCAGGTATTAATCCAGAAGTGCATGTTTGAACTGCAGTGTTTGGAACTGAATGTGTAGAAGGAGGTAGGGATGTTAATGAAATTGCCTGGAAATCTTCCAGCTGCAGAACGTAGCATAATTCTGGTAGCCTAAAATCCCTCATTTTCTGAGTTGCTTTCTTGCTTTCACCATTCTTCCGAAGACTAAATTATTTTTCTCTTCCTTTGCCTCTTCCCCCTTTAATTTCTTTAGGTGGTTTCTTGTAATGTTGTGGGAGATTCCATTACGTTTGTTTTCAGTGTCTCATGTACTTCACCTGAAGCTGCAGAAAGCCAGTCATACAGTGTGAAACTGTCTCCAGTTTACTTGCAGGTAAGGCATTAAGTATTATTCTCTTTTTTTTTTTTTTTTTTTTATTCTCTTGTTACATCTTATCTCCCAGTTCAGCTGAAAGATCTGAAAGATGGTATCAGGTTTTCACCTCCTGTTTGAAAAATTCATGTAAGCTCATCTGAACTCCAGTAAAACATTTAATAATGTTACAGTTCTATCTGGGGTGAGTTATAAATTCATGAATTAAGCCTCTTCTTTAGGACAACTGGATAAATAAAGCTTTGGGTAGATTGTTGAGATATGTAGAACAAAATTACCATTTATAACTGGCATATGCTCTCAAGTAACTTTTGGTTTCTTAGACTGTCACTTGGGCACATGCTGACTCAGCAACAGGTATTCTTCCTTTGGTGAGCATCAGCGTGGAGCTTGACTTAAAATTTCTTTAAATGTTACCAGAACCCTCTCCGATAACTTCTTTCCTATCCACAGCTTCAGCTCTACGTGAAAGACAAAGGAGATGATGTCAAAGTTGAGTGGGTCCTCATTAATACCGATGAAACCAACTTTGAAATCCAGCCAACAGGGCAGGAGGTCAGTCAGTAAGTTTTATTTGTTGCAACAAATGCAAAGGTGCACTTCAGACGTGGAGGGACCTTAGACAACCTCTGCCAAATCTGCCCCAGGTGGTCACTCTGTCCCTCTGCTCAAGGAGGCAGAAAAGATGGGTCTCCAACCCTCTAATGCTTTAAATTAGCAGTAATGGTGGCTAGGGCTAAGCTATCACGTAAGGTTGGAACAACTGAAGTAAAAGTGCCTGTTCCTTTCTGCTGGCCACATTCAGCAGAAGAATGGGGCAGTTATCTATTGACAATGGTATTCTTAAACTGCTTCAGTGAAACTTGCCATGGCTCATCCATCAAAACCCCGCGTCTGTGAAATCTGAGAGCGTCTCTCAGGATCACTGAAGCATTAAAGATAAACCTGCATTTGACAGACAAGTGACCTGGCAAACATTTTTCAGCCAAATTCAAAGGTGTGAAGAATGTCTGTTACTAAATGCCTTCTTTTAGAGCACTTGTAAAATAATGAAAAAAATGTAATGATGTTCCCATCAAAGTAATTAAAAAATTGCCACTTCTTTAACTTAAATAGTTTTGGAATCCGGTAACTCTGGTTCAGATACAGCTCTGAAAAAATTAAAAAAAAAAAAAAAAAAAAAAGGAAATGATGGGTTATCTAGAAATATCTTGAGGCTTTCTGAATTGCACCTTATCTTAGTATATAAATTCTGGTTTTTGACACGTCCTGAAAGAGATTCTTCTGCCTTTGAATCTTCATAATTTTGGGTGGTGGCGGGGGTCACAAACATGGTGACTTTTACACCTTTCCTACACCAGTGGGTGTGTGGTTGCTTGTGTATTACGAGCTTGGTTTTCTGATTGAAAGCCTTGCTAAAGATTAAGGTTAGTGTATAGCAGAGCTGCTTCTGAAGACCTGTACTAAGTGACCCAGAATCATAATTTATTACCATAGCTTTTGTACACAAGAATGTTAAGCTCATAACTAAAGAGAAGCAAGTCTTTTGAAGTGTGTTTTAATGGGGATTTTACTGTGCATCTGGCAGTGTAAATGATCACTTTTTGAACAAGCATTAAGTACTTAACACGTGCGAATAACTTTGGCCCTGTCACTGACCTTCACTGGACTTCAAAACCTGCTTTTGGAGAGGTGCCTAAGTCCAGAGTTACAAAGTGGTTGCAGCGTGCTTTGCCTGTGTTTTTTAAATGAGCCTGTTAAGTTCTTACTACTTAAGGGCTTTTTTTCCCCTTTGAAGTTTCTGTTAGCGTTTGTGGAGATGGCAACAAAGGAAGAGCTATTTAATGTATATAACAAAGAGCAACCTACCCCTTGGAAGTGCCTTCAGCTCTTAAACTTTAATGTTGGCTTCTGTGTCTCTTTTTCTTTTCCTCTTTCGGAAGAGATACTTTGTGTACAAATAAAGATCTGTAATTGCTGATGATTATCTACACAATAGTTCTGTCATCAGTCAAAAGAAGTGGATATAACGACCTATTTTCTGCTGATAAAAGCTGGATGAGCCGGAGCTACCTTTGGCAACCTGTCTGACTTGCGGGGCTTGGGTTGCTCGCGGTTCCGCTACCTTGACCTTGTGTACTGCCTGGCCTCGAGCTAGCCACAGCAGCTCGCTGTCAGCCCCTAGCCTGTGTCAATCCCACAGTAAAACGTGTTGGATTGAACCTTTTTGCTTGGCAGTTAAGTCACTGTGACTTTGCAGGGTATGGTGTGATAGAGCATCGCTTTCCAAATAAAGATGGCTTAAAAAAAAAAGGTTGGCTGGAAAGGAAGCTCTTTAACCAAATTGTGTTGCAAATAACTATGGAAAAAAAAAACACACACACACACACAGGAAATATCTACTAGTGGTATTCCAATGACAGTTGTTGCTGTTATTATTACTAAATAACAAATACCAGGTTAGGTTGGTGGCAAAGTGAGAATTGGCTGGAATTTTACTACTTGGCAACATTCTTCGTCGAACAATGTGTAGGTAAGGGTAGGGGTGGCAAATCACCCCCAAAACAGTAAAAACAGCAAAAACAGCCAACAGTTTATCTGCTTATTAAAATACCCCTCAAAATAAAAATTAGTGAAACTGAGGCTTTCATCAGCCTAATTTTACTTCTTTCATATTTTTAAAAGTAAAAGTATTACCTGCATCTGCAGGAGTACGCTGCTGCCTCTTTCTTTGGCAGTTGTTTTGGGTACCACAGCGTGAGCAAGGCAACGCTGCAGAGGAATTAGCTGGTGCTCTTGTGGGTTTTGAACAGTAGCTGGATGTCATCAGGGGGTGGGTACGTAAGGAGGTGATGAAACAGGATTTCTGTACGCAACATTCCCGGGATTTTTATGAAACGCCCTGGATGTTTCTGTAACACTTGGGTAATTGGGAAAGGGGTGTTACTCCTGATTGGCTTGACCTGTTGTATAAGCTGCAAGCATCCCTTTAGGAGATCAGAAGTAACTCTGTGTGTGTTTTCCTACTTTTAAAAAAGGGCTGAAGGTTTTAAGTGACAGACCATCACTTGACAAAGCTGGGCCTGCTTTGTTGGTGCTGCTTGCTGTGAATCGGTCACGGCATGCTTGCTGTAGGTGTGCTCCCTTCTGCCAGCAGCATGTGGAAGGGCACCTTTTTTTCTTTTTCTGCTTTGTATACTTATTGCATTGCCCATCTATTCTGTATCTTCACCTGTAAGGTGCTTCCCTTTCTTTTAAAGCCTTGCTCTGCAGTAACACAGTCTCTCAATGTGGTACCATGTAAGAAGAGACAGATGAGTCCTCAGATCTTTGTCTTCAACTTCAATCTTTTCTTTAGAAAACAAGCCTCATGGAGATTTCTCCTGGGCTGCCTTCAGAGCAGAGGTAGCATCATACTGCCCTTTACGTGACAGCTTCATTTGAAGATTTGCTCCCTTGTAGATAACTGAGCAGAAGAAAGCTTCCAAGTAGCGTTGACGCTGAAAGCAGGCTTCTACGTGGGCACAGGGGGAGGAGGGATGGTTCACTGTCTAAAGAAACCTACAATTACTCCAGTGAAGCTACACGTGTAAGCAAAATTGGTGACGTGTTCTGATGCTTCAGAGAGGAAGTGTGGAAGCAGGTGATGTTAAATGCAGGTGGCCATGAGGTTTTTGAGTAGGCAAACATATGAGTCAGTCCCATGGAGTGCCATGACTGCCTGTCCATACAGCATGCTTTTTTTCAGCAAAGTTAAAGACCTGCAAGAGATGCTAAAATAACTTTCCAGTGCAGCCCAGGATTAGCACGTTCTCATCTGTCGCAAGCTGGCGTAACTCCCATTAAATCAGTGGCACAGTGCCTATCTGCTTATCCCGTGGCCTGATCCGCTCTCCCCACAGAGTGCAAAGCAGTACAGAAACTTTAAAGCAGCATCATAAGATACAGACTGTCAATGAAACTTCTGTTTTTGTGGCTAATAGCTTTGCCTTCTTAACTCTCAGAACAGAGTGTGGCTTCATTAGCTTACATTTCTAGTTTTTCTTTAATGCTTAGTGTAGAAATTGAACTAATTATCTGCACGATCTCCTGGTACATTTTGTTATTGGCAACAGAAACCATCTCTCTCTCTCATAAAGCTAATTTTCAGTAGCTTCGGTAGTTTAAATATACCAAGTGATATTATTTTCTTTTTTGCCTTAACTTGTATTCTTCTGAATTTTGAACAGCACGATTGTTTGTTTCTCTTTAGGGACAGGGAGCAGGGACATGTGCAATATCTGAAACGCTCAGAGATGTTTTGAAGAACCTCTTTAGCTCAGTTTCTCCATCTGTAGTGTTGAGTACAAGGCCTACAGACATAAAGGAGATTCAGGTAAGTCCTATTCCTATCTGAATCTTTTGAGAAGTCTATTTCTGCATAGTGCTTTTATTTACCTATTCATGACCCACAAACAAGTAAGTTTAACACCACTCAGTGATCAGAAACTGCAATGCTTGCTTTTAAACAACATAGCCTTTGGCAGTGGAGGCTTTGTGATTATAACTCCCATGTGGCTACTTGTAGATGTTACACCACATCACGTCTAATTCCCTATATTAATGTGACAGAAGCTGAACGCGTTTGCATATGCACAATCCCTCTTCTTTTGCTTGCTTTTCACAGAATGTACAGAACACGAGTGTTCTCCCTCAGGGCACTAGTCCGCCTAAACCTCCAAGGGCTCACGAACTGAAACTGCTGGTAAAGAACATTGCAGTAAACCTAGCTGATCACAGTGCTGCAGGTAACGTAGCCCAGAGGATGTTGCGCATTTTTAAGTAGGGTGTTTGTTTTGTTTATTTCTGTGTTTGTTTTCTTCTGGCTGAAATCATTGGAAAGTTCTAGTTTACAAGCTTTGCTCAAAACAAGACGTAAGAAATTGCTGTGCTCTGAGAAACGGGCTTAGTCATGCTTGTACAAAACTGTGTTTTAGACTGGCTGATTATTTAGACACCTTAATCTTCATGGAGACAAATTCATCATGTTTGAAAACAAATTAAAATGAACATATTTGTAGAGCTGGTTGTTTATTTTTGGGAGTTACTTTTTATTTCTAAATAAACACACTTAGGGTGTGTACAAGGTAGTGGGGGAGGGCTCAGACCCAACTCTTCATTAATTCTTAGCAGTGGCATTGGGTTAGTTCAATATGACCTTGTTTTTACATCTGCTTTTCTTTACTTCTGAGCAATTTACTGATTTATGTAAAACTCTCCTCTTTTATGCAAACTTTCTGCAAAGGAGAGGGTTTTTTTTTCGTGGTGGTGGTGTTTTTTTTTGTTTTGTTTTGTTTTTTTCCAATACGGTACTTCTGTGGGGAGGGGAGGGGGGTACCTCTTGCAGATGGAGAATGAAACCAAAAGATCACTGCCTAGTGAAGTTGCACTGTTGGTTTAAGAAAAAAACACTGAGCCTGTCTAACAAGTATTCAAACTACTTCAAGTGCAAGCATGCTTGCATCACTGCTTGAGGCATGAGTGAGCATATTTGGGATTTTGTCAGAGGAAATGCAGACATGAGGCCCTATGATTTATGGTCGCTAACAATTCCGTAACAATCTTTTTAATGGAAGCTTGTGGCTGCTAAATTGGGAAAGGTACTAATTTTGGATAAATATATCCTGCTTGCTTTACTCCTTTTTTCAGTTAGATGTAGCAAGTTTCTGCCCCAGACTGTTGCATAATGCTGCTTTGCTCATCCTGGTTGGAAGCGACTCCTCTAAAACTTTCTGCAGGCTGTTTTTTTAAATATATATGTATATATATAGCGGTTCTGGAACTCTTTGCAGTGAAATGTCCTCTATAAATAAAGCTGTGCTGGAAACTGTAGAGTGCAGCAGGAAAACTCATTCAGAATTCATTGTTACTCTACAGTTTTGTAATGCAAGCTAAGCATTTTCGTAGAGCTGATCATTTTGGCTGCTGTTAAAAAGTCATGAGATGAGATGCCTTTATTAGCACAGAGCACATGCTGCAAAGGATTCATTGCTGTGGGAAGGCTCGCTGAACCCTCCATGAAAAGGAGAGGAAGAGGGGACAATTAATGCACTCTTCTTTAGGAAACTAGATACTGAGAACCAAAAATCACCGCTTGCTCTTCTAAGAGGAGATGGAGGAAATCTTGGTGGTTCCCTAGCAACTCTTGGAGCTCAGATGCTTTGGAGCTGAGAAATAAAGTTTCACAGTGGGGTTTAGCTGGTCACTTTAAATCCAGTGAAAATACTGCACAGCTGGGTAGATGCTGGCTTCTGGACATAGCTTGCTGCCATTTGGTTATTGTTCCCTTCCCTCTTCCTGGCCTTGTCTTGGAACAATAATTAACCATCCTGTTGCAACTCTGAGACTCCCTAGGAGCATGCACTATTGCAGGCTCACCACCGCAGATACATACTGGGTTGGGGAGGGGAGAGGAGGGTTTGTCCATCCTGACCATTAAGCTCAAACATGGGTTGCCAGCAAGGTTTATAGGAGCTTGTGGCTTTCCTATGGATGTGTGAGTTCAGCCGGTGAGTAACCAGCAACAGAACTGGCCTCTGCTTATGGGCTGCATTTGGTTTTGTCTCCTTAATTTGTGCACGTAATCAAACGCTGTCCTAGATTGGTGCTTTATGGCCCACAGTGCATCATCAAGGGTAAAAGGGACTTCTCCTGTTAAGGAAAAAAAAAATCATTAGCTGTGAACAGCAGAGAGCACGGGGCGGAGCTGTTAAAATACCCCGCTGCAGTGTCAGTCCCTGGGTGGCTCCAGTGCAGAGCTGTTTGCACTTTTCTGCACCAGGCTGCTCAGCTCTGCTGGCAGCATGAGCAGGCAGCAGGGACATATGGCTGCTATAACACAAAACTGCCCTGGGTTCATTAACTCAGGCTCAGCGTGCTGGGAAAGCAGCTAAACTACTTACTCCGGGGTTAGCTTGGATCCCAAATAAGCTGCGTGTACGTAGTGCTTTGTCTCCTCTGATAACCTTGTCAGGCCCAAGCTGCTTCTCTGCTTGAGACGGGGCTTCTCCACAGCCCAGCCACACCACCAGTGGACAACTGAGAGCTGGTGGTGATGAATGTAAACCTGGGTTCTTCCAGAGGGCTGGAGGCAGCATATCTTCTGTTTGCTTTGCACAAAGTCATTACTGAGCTTTTCGCTGCTGCCCTTGCTATAGGGGAACCCCAAGACTGAAATGATTTCTAAGGCTGTGGAAGCCAAACAGAAGAAGTTGTTTTAAGAGTGACATGTTGAGCAAATTATTTGCACTTGGATTAGCAAATAGAAAAAAAACTACTCTGGTACACCAGTTAGTCACTGGAGTGAATTCCAAGATCAAGGTGTAGTAACTCTGCACCAGTACTCTGAAATGCCATGAACTTGTTAGAAACTGCAATTCATAAAGCCATCATTAATTAACATGACTGTGATTGTTCCCTTGCTAGCAGAAGAAAGTTTATTTGGTGTCCAAAGAAACCGTGTGACTCTGGCCACTAGGAACTTTGGTCTGTTTTTGTAGAGCAGCTCAAAGCAACTTTACTTCCCCACCCACACCACCACCTCCTTGTTATTCACTCTGCATCCACATCCTTTCTTTTTATCTTTCTGTGCCTGCACTTCCTTGCTTCATGACAGAATTTAAAATGGGTCACCATGTTTCACACTGTATAGAAGAGCGTGTTGGACAACGATGACCCGGTCTCAACCAGTGCCATTATTGCACATGGTTTACAAACCGAGGGGAGAAATTTATTCCGTGAGTGGGTAAGAAAGTGTTTCCAAATGGTCTGTTCAAAAGTTCAATATGTAAGGAAGGGAATTCTTCACTTTCTTTTGAGTAAGTATATCTCCTGGTGATGGAGTATTAATAACTTTTTTTTCCCCCCCTTACAGGCAGCACAAACCTTGTGTGTATAGTTCAGTTGAATGACCCTATGCAGAAGTTTTCCAGCTCTGTAGCCAAAAATGCTGCAAATCCCTTTTGGAAGGAAGAGTTTGTCTTGTAAGTAACTTACCTACAGAGAACATTTCATAGTTTTTTGTTTTGTTTTGTTTTGTTTTTTACTGGCACTATGTGAAGTTTCAAGGGAAGAACAATGTTTTGAAATATGTCCTGTCAGGTGGCCTCGGAAAAATCTGGAGCTGGTAGGGACTGCTGGATATCTAATTACCCTCTGCGTGGATATGAGATCAAATAGGTCTCTAGATCTCCCTGGCAGATATCTGGCTGTAGTTAATGACAGCAATAACAGGCAAAACAGATCACCCTGTACTCCAATTCAGTGTCAAAAAAAAAAAAATGTTAGCAAGGTTTTTAAGTCACTTTACCTTGAAAACTGCATCTGAGGAAATCTGATGTCTCTCCCTTCCCTCTCCCCCAACTGGGACATGTAAATGTGCAGACAGGTTGACTGTCTAAAAGAATTATGGCTATTATACAAAGCAGAGTGTAAAACTAGATAGTAACTAACTAGGTTGTTGTTTTTTTTATGTAGAACATAAATGGGAATTTGGGGCAGCCTGCACAGTATTGTGTGATTTATGCAGCTTCTGTAAATAGGGTCAAAAGTGAGCAGTTCTGAAACTGTTTTAATTTCCACTTTCTGGTGGCAGAGCAGAAAATATCTGGTTGCTTCTGTGTTGTTTGAGGAGAGGAGTGGGGAGCCACAGATACGGTGATGAGTTATAGATGTGTTTCTCTAGTGGCTTTAGACAAGCACACAGGCAGAAGCAGCTTTCCAGGGAAATGGGGTAGTGATGCTGCCATGCAACATACTACAGGTGCTGCTTTTTTTTTTTTTTTTTTTTTCCTTCTACTGGATTATTAACGTGAGAGGCACTTGGTATGTGGTAGACTATCCATGGTTCTCTATGTAGCTTTCCTTTCCCACTTCAGTTCTTCCATTCATAGAATCATCTAGGGTGGAAAAGACCTTTAAGATCATAGACATAAACTTGGGTTGAAAGGGAACCTTAAAGACTATCTAGTTCCAAACCATGGGCAGGGATGCCACCCACTAGATAAGGTTGTCCAGGGCCTCATCCAGTCTGGCCTTGAACATCTCCAGGGATGGGGCATCCACAACCTCTCTCGGCAACCCGTGCCAGTGCCTCACTGCCCTCTGAATGAAGAATTTCCTCCTAACCTCTAATTTAAGTTTCCCCTCTTTTAGTTTAAAACCGTTCACCCTTGTCCTGTCTATCTGATTGAGCAAAAAGTTGCTCTCCATCTTTTTTATAAGCGCTCTCTAAGTATTGAGAGGCTGCATTGAGGTCTCCCCAGTCTTCCCTTCCTGAAGCTGAACATCCCCAGCTCTCTCAGCCTTTCTTCACAGGAGAGGTGCTCCAGCCCTCTGAGCATCTTTGTGGCCCTCCTCTGGACCTGCTCTACCAGCCCCACATCCTTCTGGTGCTGGGGGCCCCAGACCTGGACGCAGCACTCCGAGTGGGGCCTCACAAGGGCAGAGCAGAGGGGCACAATCCCCTCCCTCCACCCGCTGGCCACCCCTCTGCTGATGCAGTTCAGGATGCAGCTGGCCTTCTGGGCTGCAAGCACACACTGCTGGTGATCATCAAGAACAAGTCCACCTGTTTTTCTTTGATGTTTTTCATCACTATCTAGTCACAGCGTGGCATTCACCATACTCATTCTTTCTCTTGTGAAGCAGAACCTCACCTTGCAAAGGTCTGAGTGAGCATTCAGCCCTGTGCCTGTCAGTGCTGAGTGCTGCCTTCCTTGAGGAGTGCTGTGCACTTCTGTGTGTTTCTCCTCAACTTCCAGGGGACATAAGTGCGCAGATCTTTTCCTGCCTCCCCATTGCAGTTTTACTGGGCCGTGCCTACCTACTTTATGGGAGCGTGCTCTGCAAAAGCAGGAGTGTCGAGGGGAAAAGCAATACGGGTTGCTTGAAATAAAGGAAGGCACTGGGACTGGTTGTCAGAAGCTGTGCAGGACTTTGAGAACACTTGACTCCTCTGAATGCGTGCAGAAGGTGAGATGATAAGAAGTCACTGAGGTCAGCAAATTCAAATGGATGTTGCAGAACAACACTGAGAAGTCCCATCTTTCTGTGTGGCTTGGTGGAGAAATATGCCTCGTGTCTCCTCCTGCTGGCAAGCGGAGAACCAGCTAGGAAGCTCTCTTCCTACAATTCGATGACTTCATGTCTTACAGAGCCTGATTTCAGTTACGAGGATCTACAGCTTTTGTGGGAAGCCAGAGCAGGCTGCATTGTTCCCATCGCAGCTTAAGGATTAGTGTGATGCAGCTTCTTCTCCACAGTAGGAGAAACAATGCACTTCGTTAGCAGCTTTCTTTTCTGGCGTATCTCAAAGTGCTTCACTCCCTAGGTTTGTGAATCACGTCAGCCATCTGTTGGTGGAGCAGCATGTGCTCAGTGTTGTCGAACAGACACACGCCCAGCGCTTTCAGACAGGAAGTTTATAAGAATAATGACCTTTCCAACTGAAAGTGCAGAGGGAGGGCAGGCAGGATGTGATTAAGTTGACTGGAATTTGGCCTTGATGCTAGGGATAATGCTGGGTTTTCCACGATGTTTGCTATTTTTTGGAAGGGCATGAGGTAAGCTTGGGGACTTTTAAAGATAAGTGATCAGGATTTGAGTGTATACTTTCTTTCACATTCATTCCCCCCTGACTTTTTTAATTCAGAAACAAAAATACCCACCAGCTTGAAGACCAGTGTCCTGACCACCATGTCAGGCCTTGATTTAGCTTTGTGAGAAGAGCAGCAACAGGTAGCCTCAAGGTGCTTTTTCTCAGGTTTTGGAGGTGCAGGAGGGGATGGTAGAGGCAGGGAGAAGGTTAAAGCCTGCTGCGTAGGTTATGTCCTGGAGCATCTGATGGAGCTGGAGTATCTGCAACCAAGATCACGCCAGCCTGAAGTGGAGACATGGAAAAATAAAATACATGCATGTGTTCCCTCGAGGTTTTTGGCAGAACACTTGCCAAAATGGGCGTAAAATCAAGTTTTACTACAAGACTCCTCAGTAGCTACCCAGTTCACTGTTTCACTGGAGGGAAGTTTTTGTTGTTGTTGTTTTTTTAAATCTCTTGTCTGGTACATCTTACAGAGTTCTACAAATGCCAGTAGTTCTGCTAATAGTACACATTAGTTCTGTCACAGAGAAACTATTTCTTCTTATCTTGCAACATCCTTCAGTCTTATTTTGGAAAAGTCATACTGACTTTTCTCACTTGAGCCTGTTGACTATTTCCTCGCTTCTCTCTTGCTTTGCAGGACGCTTTCCTGCTTTGACAAGATAATGCACAGCTTTGAATAGGCAGTTGATTGGACCTATTCCAGCATCTTAACTTAAAAATTTCAGCAATGCTCACTTCTGAACCTGCCAGGAAAAAAAAATGGCTTTCTTAGTGCTGCTGCATAGCAGTTGGACTAGGGACTATCAGCCTGAAAGGCAGTGCTGGGGAGAAGAAAAGCCTCTGACAGTTTAGGCAGTTGAACTTCTGAACCATGCTGGAGGGAACCAAACCCTGTTTTTCTGGCTGAGATTCCTTTAGTCATTCTTACTGAGGTCAAAAAGAAGCCACGCACACTGCCTGCCCGGCACCCGGGTGGGTTGGCCGTGTGGGGCTGTGCTTGGTGCAAGGCAAGGAGCTGGGGACCAGAAAGAGACAGGGAATATCTACATGGGAAGGAGAATGTTTTGCATACAAAAAACTAACATAGTTTCATTTATTTTGCAGTGAACTAAGTGCCAAATCAAAAACATTGCAACTGCAAATAGTAGAAGATGGAAAGTTGGATAGTAAGTATTAAAACTGAGGCGTTTTGCATGATCACCTCATGAGCATTGCTAAATGTTGACATGAATCCTCCTTTAGTTCCACCTGGCTGTATAGCCAATATAAGAAACTGATTTGTGAACCTGTGTAGAAGTTCAGGTGTCTTATGCTGACTCGTCCTGACTGTCCCGTCAGCTGTACTTTCTGTAATGTAGAGAGCCCTGGAGGAGAAAACAACAGCAAAAGGGAGATCAGCTGAAAAGAGCTAGCCAAGTTTATACAAAACAGACATGTTGAGGAAGATGTTTAAGCTAAGTTTATGTTTTAAAACTCAGTAAGCCTGTCCTCAAATGTAGGTCCTAGAGTCGAAATCCACAGAAAACTGCAGAGTTCTTGGGTCCACCTGGGTCAGCCGCTGTCTAGGGACTTTCTTACTTCCACCAGTAAGCCTGGACAGAAGAGAAATAAACTGTTAAAAAGTATCTGTCCTCCTCAGGACAGATTTAAGGTTGCAAATGAATCTTGAATCAGCCTTTGTTTCTAGGCTGTCAATAGCTGTTGGTAATCCTAATTATTTACCCTTCTAAAGTTTTAACAGTTTCTCTGTAAGTATTTTTTGTTTCAAGTTAATCTTTCCCCTTCTTTCTCTGACTGAAGGGTAATTGTTCATCCTAACTCCTTCCTTTTCAAGCCCAAAAGACTGCCCAGCCAGTACCAAGTATAAAATGCACTAATTCTGGTTGCATTGGATTAAATATAAAACTTATGGAATGAAATATTTTTGATTCTATTGTTACAGTTTACAATTAGTTTTCAGTGGCAGAGAAAAACTCACCACCAAACTATTGCACAGTGTTTATTCAGAGAAGTATTCCCTTCCAAGTGCTGAGGGTAAGGGATGGGTAGGTTTTGAGACCAGGGAGCATGTTGAGCTGTTTGCATGAGCTTTGTAAAGTTGCTCCAAAAATACGTTGCTTACCTGAGCTTTATTGAAGTGATGCCACAAGTTCATAAATTCTTCTCATAGGTACTGCTTGTCCTTTTGCTGATACACTTCTGCTTTAACTAGAAGTAGCAACTGTATTTCACCTCTTGAATCCATTTGCTTTTTCCTTCTTACACCGTGTTTCAGATATAAAACAAACAGGCAACAAATGACTATTTGTTGAAGGATTATTTGAAGGATGGGAAGTCAAATGTAAGCAAATGATTTTAAAAAAACCTCTGATGTGGATGCTGTTTTTCTGTTTGAGAGAGAGAGGGGAGATCTATATAATCAGCAAATGCATATTGTTTCTTATATAAAGTCTAGTCGTCAAGCATCTTTTGTAATGGGTCTTTCAAACAATACCAGTAGTATACCACATCCTTCTGAGAGTGTAAATATCAACCTGGTTTTAAAACAAAAAAGTCCCAGTTGATTACAATGACAGTTGTCTTTCTTCTCCCCTGGCTCCACCACTGCCTTAGCTGTTCTTCTCCCAAAAATCTGAATGGAAAACTCAGAGTAGAATCATGAGAGTGGGTAATGGGAGTATAATGTAGATCTCTGTGCCCTTGGATTTTGCATAAAACTAGGATTTCATCCCTGAAATCATGCAGTAATTTTGCTAATGGTTTGCTCCAGTCTAATGTAGCTAACAAAGGGGAGGAATAAGAGAACCGACACTGAAGATCAAATTAAGAAACAATATTCTTGATGATACACCAGTTTACTAGGAACCCAAGGAGGTGTTCTCTGAAAAGAAAGATGGAAGTAACCCATTAAGGAGATTGTTCAAGAACGTAATATTACTATTTCTAACTGTTTTTTTTTTTTTCCTCTAAGCATTCTGCTTATACAGGGGGGGAAATGGCCAGAAATAGTGGCAAGCAGGTCATGTTTCATGTATCCATTCTTTGTTGCTCAGTATTAGGCCAGACTGGGGAACAGTTGAAAAATGCAAAGAAAGCTCTGAACAAGGCACTCACTGTCCCGTGGTGTAGAAACAGTTCTTGTAATTAGCTGCTGCTCTTCCTCCTTTCCTGTCTCCTCATCCTTAAATATACTGACAGCTCAGATGAGTGCTGATTTATTATTATTTTTTTAAAATTTATTTCTTCTAGGTTCTTTGTCCTCAAAGGCAACTGTACCTCTAGATTTGTTCAGGAAGCAACCTTCTGGCCAACAAAGCTTTGCACTGAACAGCACGGCCGGTGAGAGCAGTCCAGAGCTGGGGCCTCGGCTGGGATCCATTAGTGCAGAGGTATGGCCCGGGGATATTTTTAGGGTGGATCTTTGACTTCTGGAGGGCCTTGTAAATGCTCATCTTGTGCTGTGGACTGTCCTTCACAGTGCAGTGCAATGTGTGGCCCAATTCGAGTAGCACATTCATATTCTATGGCAACACGTCACACTGTATGTGTGCATATCAAAAGTAATAGCTGGCTATTGAATGTTCTTAGAAATGTTAAAGGAGCACTAGCTAGGAATGTTAATGTCCTTCTTGCTTATCTGCACCACTAAGGTGAAATATCTTTTCTCTTCCTAGTTCTTCTTTATAGAACCTAATGAGCTAAAGACCTGGCAAGTTTCTTCTCCAGTGTCGAGCACTAAGATAGAAAAGGATCGAACTGTGATGCCCTGTGGGACTGTGGTCACTACTGTAACTGCTGTGAAAACCAAACCTCGACTAGAAGGGAGATCATCTCCTCTGAGCACAGGTGAGGAAGTCCAATTATTTTTATGTTTGCCATTAGGACTGTCGGTTGGGAGCAGGAGAATTCGGTGCAAGGAGAGAGTGGGTTGAAAGGGAAGGTGCTGGTGTCCAGATTTCTCTGATGTGTTGGTGGTGGGGGGCATTTTTTGTATTCTTCAAAATCAGGTTTTTCATTTTCATGAAGCCTTGTTCTTACAAGAGGAGAGGTTGGTGCTCCTTTTAGTACACGCTTTAAAGCTTTATGCTGGAGTAATAATGTAGAAGAACTTTGTGGGTGTTTTTCCCATGTGACAAAAGTGTCAGTCTCTGAGTGCTTGCTAGTGACAGTCTTGTTGCTGTGCCTTCTAACCTCGGTGTGTATTATAATCTGTGGTGAGGATTGGTGTGTCATTCTCTGACAAACTTTTTTCAGAATACTTTTGAGGAGCAGACTCAATTCTTCTTGGGATATATATGAAAATAAAATCTCTAAACAGTCTTTGTTTGAAGTCTCACAAAGAGCTGCAGTCTCTTCAGTTCTCAAAGCAGATCTTTTGCTTAAATGTATATTGTCTAGTATATTACAGAAAATGCTTAAAATAAATTCCTATACTTCACAGGTCTTTAGGGGGTCACACTAACATAGAGAGCATGCATTGAGACTGCTTTCTCAAACACTTATGTTTTGAACAAGCTTTTAAATTGGTATAATTTACTCTTATTATTTTCATAGTAAGTGTCTCAAATAGTTTAAATAACCAAGAAATTTGGTCTTCAGATTCTCCTGTGAAAACTCCAGTTAAGGTCAAGATGATTGAAAAGGATTTCTCTGTTCAAGCTACCCATTCTCATGGTGCTACAGTCAGCAAAACTTTATCATCTTCAGATACAGGTAATAGAAACTTTCGAGGCTTATAATCAGAGCACGTCTCTCTAGGCTGCACATGGGATTAATGTAATCCTGTTAAAATAACAACAAACCCACATGGCTACTGCCTTTCAACAGGCACTGAGTTGTTTATGTTAGCAAGTGCTGTGGTTAGGGATATAGCAGTCTTGCAATAGAAGCCTGTTTTTAATTGGAGATTTAAATTACTAATTTTGAAAAAATAACAATGAGCTGTGGTTTGGAGAGGGGAGATGACTGCAAAAAAAAAAAAAAAAAAAAAAAAAGCCAGGCTGGCTTTTCTCTTACTTCTGAATGAAAGGCTCCTCCTTTATAAAGGCATGAGGGATACTGCACAAAATGAAAAACGTCCAAAACTTAACTCTAAGGCCATTCTGAATTCCCCTCTCTGAATAGAAGGCTTCAGGCTGGCTTGATGTAAAGCAGACCGGAACAGCAGGAACACTGAATTCTCTTCCAAACTCTGCCACTGTTGTTTTGTTTGGTGCTAATGCAAATACATAATCTTGCTGTGCCAGTTTGTTCACTTTCCTAAGTCATCTGGCGTGTAGTTGAAGAGCCATTAGGTTCTTCAGAGCATCAGGTAGCATTGACGATATCTTTAATTACAAATTCACCTTGAATTCAACTCGATTTTGACTCTGTGCCCTGTGTTTTCGGGGTACAACTGTGAATCGTCAGCATATTTTTCAGGCCTTTGTGTTGTCACCATTCATTCTTCAGCTCTGTAGGCAGCAGTGATGAAAGATGTGGTCCAGTATAGCTGTAAATGGCACGTGATGTGGAGTTCAGTTTTCTTTGTACATATTTGAGCACACATGGGACAATCTGGAGACGATCTAGGCTGCACCTGGAACAGTCAGAAGGCTTGTTCAGAGATAGAGATGTACAGGCAAAAAGTCAAAAATTTGGGAAGGACTGCAAACTATGGGTTAATAACACTTGAATTTTTCCCTGTCTTTAGACAAATGTTACCACAAAGCAGGATGGTATTTACTAAGCCAATCTGGGAAGCCTTAGACTTCCAAGTTTTCTCTCATAACTTATTTTGATCTCAAAGATAAAAAGCACTTACTGGAAAACCTGTGAATGCAGCTTAGGGCACATTGAGAATGGGCAGTGTTTTTCTTTTTATGGGAGTTCAGGGGAATTTCTGTGAAATATTAATACACCACAACAGGAAGAATTACTCATTAGATCAAAAGCTCAAGGAAAATGAAAGGAATACAAAGGAGCATTCAGTATGGCAATAACTTAGGTAGTATTTATTACAAACATGAAGCCATAATAGCTACAAGCTCTATGGAAAAGACGCTGTGTCCTTGCCATAGTTCTAAATAATGACAACAATAAGAGTCGGTAAGTGCTTCTGATGCTGTCCTGAGCACTCAGCTCTTCCAAGGGGCTTTGCAGTGGTTATGAAGGTGGAAAAGCAGGGGTTTGTATCAAATGTGCAGGCGTGCGTGGGTGTGCATTCCACTTGTGCACACCTACTGTTAAATTTCAGAGGTATCTGAGGTACTTAGTGTGGTATTATTATTTAGGCCTCATTTTTTTGTGCCTTAATGTCACAATAACAAAGAGACACCACTCAGTTTAATCAATGCTATTCCTGACTGTATCCTTTTGTTTTTAAATCTCTTATTAAAGAGCCCACCTCCAATAATTAAATCTGTGGGTTGCTTTTTTTTTGCTTCATTAACTTTATTAGATTTGTTTGTTTCAAAGCTTGATGAATTTGATTAGTTTATATTTGCTTGTGCCCAAAGTTACTGCAGTGTAACGTGTTGAAATAATTAGCTGCTTTGCCTAGGTTTCTAAAACCTTCTGTGTGTTCAAGGCACAGGTTTGTAAGTGCAACTTTTGTACCTTTTCTCAGAACAATGGGTAACATAGACTGAGAAGAATGGAAAGACGAGACCCTGTAGCTGGGTGGTGGATTGGAAAATGTTTTGTTATTCATGGTGTTTATACTATTTCTGCTAATTTCTTTGAATTTTAAATTAAGAACAATATCTTGCTCCGATACTTCCTTTTTTTTTTTTCTTCTTTCTGAAATAATTCTTTTGTTTCAGAACTGTTGGTATTGAATGGCACCGATCCTGTTGCAGAAGCAGCCATTCGACAGTTAAGCGAGTCTGCAAAGCAGAAGCTGAAGTCTCCTAGGAAGAAAAGCACCATTATCATATCAGGGGTGTCCAAGGTAGAGCAGAAAGCAACACGTTTAATTCTTAGTCTCTAGACTGTAAAGTCTTTGCTCCACTGAGTACTACATGAATGTGCTTTCTGTTGTCTCCCATTCAGCAGTCTCTGCAGGATCTAGGTCTGTTCTTTTCTTACTGAAGAATTTTGAATTGAAGAAGTTTCTAATTTGTTTCAAGCTGAGCCAAATACAAGTGGGTTTACTGCAGAGTGGGTTGGTTTTTCATTCTTAATTTGACAGCCTGATTAAAACATATGGTGTCCTTGGACAGGAGTGGGATGATTAGGAATTTGGGAAAGCCAGTTTAGGTGAGGACAAAAGATTAGTCCTTGCCTGTGTTTTGGATTTGTGAATTTGTATTTATCTGATATAGCTGTCAAGAAGTCCTTCTACAAGATGAAATACATTGATACCTATGTTCTTAATAATTAAATAATAAGATTATAAATAATAAGATTATTTTCTACGCAAGCTGATACATTGTTACAGCAGCACATGTAGGAAAGTGTCCCATTACTTACAGTGGGGCCAGTGACAGGAGTGAGGCATGTACTTAAGTCTTTTTTTTTTTTTCAGTCACTTGGCTTTATCAAGGCAATGTTTAGGTGAATATGGTCACCTAAATGGTCACCTGAATATGTATTCTTACTAGAATTTGACTATATGTTCCTCTCCTTTAGTGGAGATAAAGAAGCCTCACGATGGCTTTCTGATAGGCCTGAGCACTGCAGATGAAAGTGTAAAGCAGAGAGAAGAAAAGAACTTTTGCAGGGATGCTTGTTGTTGTTTGTTTTGGTTTGTTTTTTTCTCTGGCAGAGCATCTTGTGTCAGTGTTGTCTCTTTATTTATTTTTTTTTCTTTCACTGGGCAGACCTCTTTATCTCAGGACAGTGAAGCTGCACTGATGATGGACTATGCTGCAGCCATGGACAGCTCCTGCAAAGAAGCAGATCCAGCACCTACTGGAGAGGAGGCTATTGCAAAAGTCACCTCTGATGAAAAGCTGTCATTAGGTGCTTCAGAAACAGTACCTGATACTGACCCTCAGCAAAGTGCCCATAAGGCTTGGGGCTTGGAGAATGGCAGTCAGCAGTGGAACTCCAACACGCTCTTAGACCAGACCTGTGAAGAAATATCTGGGAGCTCATTAAGTGTTTCAGAAACTGGGAGCATGAAAAAGTCTAAAGGTATGTGAGCCTTACCTCTCCTTCAGTGAACGACTGCTTTTTTGTACATAAGTGACAGCGTTGTGCAACACTGTATATAGTAGGTTATCTTGTACTGATTTTTCTTCTGTAACTCCATGCAGTTGTGATGTTGATGGAAGCTGTCTTACTAGCAGCTATAAAGAGTGCAGACCTCCTGCTCCCAGAGGTACGGCAGGCTCTCTGACGTTCTCCTCCATCTGGAAGCTAGAAGGGCTCACCCTTACAAGCTGCAAGGCAGACCACTAAGCCTGACTCAGTATCTGGGAGGGAGATAACTGACCACATTGTCAGTTCCTCAGTGAGAAATGTGTTCTTGTAAACAAGGACTTGTGCTGTGTTAGGAGTCCCATTACTGATGTGAAATGGCAAGGTCCTGTGGTTGCTTCCTGGTAGGTTGCTTGTCTTCCTTTTTTCTTCCTTGCTTCTCTGAGCACAAGCTTCCCTGCCTTCACTAAAATATGTGCTCAGTCAGCACCAGTGGCTAAGCCAGAAGTTTTTCTGTTTTCATTAATACATAGGTTTCTATAAACTGTAATAAAGTATAATTTAATAAGTAAATAAAGGGTCAGATCATTTTGCTCATGTAGTTACATGCCTGGATAGCTGCAATTTAGAAATGTCTTAGGATTCGTTGTGTTTCCTTTGACCAATGACCTCTTAGGCTGTTGTGCTGTCTTGTGGCTATGTGGTAGACACAGGTGGCTGTTAGAAAGTCTGAAAGAAGAGTGACTTCAGTGGACTTTCACCTGTGCCTTGAACAGGCAGCACACCAGCCTCAGGGGATGCGCATACAAGTTGCAAAAATGGCAGTTTCTCACCCGTATTCATCCCTCTTTTGCTTTATTTTATCTTCTTTCCTTATCCTGAGATAGTGTGAAATGGCTTTCTACAAAACCTCAGTATAGTACTAGATTATTGTAATGTGCCCCACATAAGGTGTATCTGTAAGGCCTCTTTGTCAAAGTTCTCCTTTAGGACATTGAGGTCTTGTCTTTTCACAGCACTTTTTTTATTTTTTTTTTCATCTGATAGTTTAGAATGGCACAGCAACAATCAGTTCGGCATTAGAAAATTTTGGGTGTGTTTGGGGTGGGGTTAGGCAGCTAAGCATGAAGTGAACATTTGTCTTTTTTGGAGCCTGGTGAGATTTACAAAGCTGTATGAGATTTTGCAAAAACCTCTGAACTCCTCTTTAATGTGTTATTCAAAACACGCGATTGGAAGTTTGTTTGTGAACTGTTGTCTCATTTTTTTTTCCCTGTGCAGTATGTTGCAAAGAGATCAGACTTCTGAAAATTCTCTTTGCACAGTGTAGGGTGGGACTGCTAAAAAAGGGCAAGTTATCTCTAATATTTGAGACAGTTGTCTCAGCTGAAAAAGATCTCTAAAAACAGTCTAAAATCCCTTTCCTTATGCACAGATCTTTGTGTGGAAATCTTGAATCTCTGCTTTGTCACAGCCAAAGAACTTTTATAGAGTGAGATAGGGAAAGGAGGTAGAAATGTTTTCCTGAGTTAGGTTTGAATAGTTCAAGGGGTTTTTTGTTAAACACCTTCCCTTCTAAAAAACAAGAACAGCAACAGCAAAAAACAGCCTTCTTCTTTAAAAAGCCTTGTGTATGGTATTAATGTCTTAAAGTTAGCGTTGTCTTTCTCTCTATTTTTTTAGTCTTGCATATTTTTGTTCTTTACCTTTCTGACTTCCTGTTTCTTACCCATTCCCTTTTATAAACTTAAGAGGACCACTATGCCAGCCAGAATTAATTACCTACACAGTAAGTTACTTTTGTCTTACTTTTTAAAGAAAATGTAGCTTTACAATGGTACTCTCATTGTAAAAACCAAAGCAAAATGTAGTTTGGCACCTGTCTTCTTCTCCCCCCATCCATTTCTTTCCCCCCTCCAAAATGGCCTTCCTGTGCTCGGATGCCCTTGCAGACTAGTCTGCCGTAACAAATTCCTGGTGGGTGTGCTGTCCAGGTGGGTCACGCGGAGTGGGCTGCAGGGAAGGCTTGGAGGGGTGCTCTGTGCTCCCGATCTCTGTCCACCATGCCCATTCCTGTCCTATCTGGTTATCGGTCAAACATCTGCTCATGCAAACCATGTGTGACCCCATACTGGATATGCATACACAGAATGCTTATTTTAAAAGCTGCTGCTTACAGTTTTCTAGATCTCTTTTCTAGCCAAACTCCTTGAGCTACAAGTTCCTCAGCAGCTATTTACAGTCACTTGGATTAAAACTGTTTTGGAGTTGGGAAGGAATGGAAAGAAGCATCTCTATTCGTTTCCTAGTAGATGTAGAAGGGAATCTGAATCTAATTTCTGTTATCGACCAAAGTGATCCTAGCCCCACAAGCCTGTGCTCAGGAGCCTGTGAAGACCTGAGTCTGGACAGTGCTCTTGAGACTCTCTCTGCTTATCTCCTGGTGTTAGGGGCAAAGTTGGCATGCGGATCCTGTCGAACTCGAGAAGTAAGCATGCAAACAGCACGAGCATCACCAAGCTTGTGATTTGCCCTGTACCCGATCTCCTCGGTTGGGGTGCATGCCTCCACAGCAGCTAGAGCCACCCTCAGGCAGCACGTGCCAGGCTGGCTGGAGACTGATGGGTGGCAGTGGGGATGTGGCAAGCTTCCAGGTACCAGTGACCTCAGTACCTCTGAAAACACAAGCTTTCATGCCAAGGGGCTCCTGCTTTTGCTGAGGCCGTGCTGTTCTCAGGGAAGTGCTGCCTGCAGCTTTTTCAGCTGTAGCAAGTTGTCCTGGGCCACCAGCACAGGTTTTGCATCATTCTTTGTTTGGTTCTGTTCCCTAGGATGGAAAATCGGTCTGAATGGATAGGACTAAGTATCTGTTTACAGATAAACTCTTCTGTCCTGTACCTCCCATTGGCACAACTTCTGCTGCAGCTGCCAAGTCTGCTGGGCAGAACAGCTGAGTGCTAAAACAAAAGCCGCACAGCAGCAGGGCCTCAGCAACCTCCCCCAGCCCCGGCATATTAACAACTGTCAGTGTCACGGGGTAAAACACTGCTTCTTTTATGCTGTTGACAAGAGCTTGAAGTGGTACTGCCTTGCCAAAGTGATCAGTCAGGGGGTGATGGGAGAGCAGTCGAGAGTCAAATCCGTGAGTTGCAGTTGCTTTCAGCCGACTTCTGCTTCAATCCCGTTGTGCCTGGTGAGCTAAGTCTCGGCCTCAGCCAGACAAAACGTGCTGGAATATCCTCCCGGATGCTGAGTGCCTAGTCCATAAAATAAAAAGTAATAATGCCAAGCACACATTTGTAAGTGTTCCGGTCTGAACAAAGCATCTGGCTGCGTGGAGCAGGGCTGCCATGAATTGCCTATTCGGCAGCTGCTGCTGTGCGAAATGCCACGCAGCCCGCCTTGAGTCCTTTGATAATGATGTAATCCTAGTTGTTGGACATGGTCACATGCAGGAATTAGTCTGAGCATTGCTTTTTGCATCCGTTTGCAATGGGAGGAAAAGCAGAATGGAGACTGCGTGGTGACACGATTTAATGGTTGATTTGAGAAGGAGTAAGGAAACCTGGTTGTGGTAGGGGAGCAGGCTGCGGAAGCTTTGCCGGGGAGGTGACTGTCCTCATGCACGTACCCACCCGACTGCCAGAAACCTCCTGTGTTGGCTTGCTACCTGGGTCCTCCTCCGTTCAAATTGGCTTGTGCCACTGGGGCGACGACAGTGCCCAGTTCTGCACAAAATGATCGCTGTGTTAATGCTGGGCTGATGTGCTGGCACCTGGCTGAGTGCTGCTGGTAGCATCCCTGCCAGCTGCCACCGGGCTGCCTTACACATCAGGAATGCATGTGGAAAGGGAAGGTGGAATTTGGCACAATGCTGGCTGCAGAAACAGCCAGGGCTTGCAAAGAAGGAAAACTGCTGGTGTCTGGTGTTGCCAGCACGAAGCCCTGGTGAGACGATAGCTGCAATTGCCTTGGCTGCACAGCAGGTTTGACATGGGATCAAGAGGAGGAGTACTACAAAAATAAAGGAACCCGGACTAATTTACCACAAGAAGGGATTTGGGCAAATTTCTGAATCTATTGGCAGCAGGTGTGATATTATTTTTAATCTGTTTGAGGTGAATTGTTATTTCTAGCAGGATTTTCAAACAGCAAACGCTTGATGATGGCTACTCTAGGTGATGGTGCTGACCTCTTGTAGAATACGTGCAGCCTGGCTTGTTCCAGTCTGCTGCATGCGGGCTGGCTGCCAGGTGCTGAGCTCAGGCACCAACCGCGTCCTGCACTTCAGATTAAAATGCCACCTTCACTTTGTGCATAACGGGGTCATCTTTTTGTTTCAGCTCCTTTTACTGCTGAAACAACAGAAAGTAGCATTTCTTTCTCTATTTCATTCTTTCTGTGAAATACGCCGTACTTTTATTGCATTAGAAAGGTTGCATATGCCTGTTTGACGTTTGAGAACCCAGTGTGCAACCCACACTAAACGCTGTGCATGTGTATGTTTGAACACTATCATAGTTTTCAGAAGAACACTTGAAACAAAGTGTAAGGAAGGCAACTTGCCCAAGATGCGTGGATTGACTTCAGAAGTTGAAATCAGAGGATTAATACTTGATTGCTTGTAGATAGATTGCACGGTAGCTTTCCTTCCTTTTCAACTGCATCAGTTCGGAGAGAACTGAAGGAAAAACTACTCTTTCTGTAGTGCTCCTCCAGCAATGCGTGCGAGCTCTTCTCTCCTGAACTTACCTGCTGACTGTAAGAGCGTGTGGATATGCATAGTTGTAGAGCTACCACAGTCTGTCTCGAATCTAAGTGATTCAGTTTGCATGATACCTGCATGGAACGAGGAGAAGCAGAGAAATACATAATTTCATGGAGCCTGAATTTCTTCGTGGTGTTTGTCTGGGTCGAGTGGGGGAAGGTGGATTCAGTAGCATGTAGTGTACATATGTGCGCCTCTGGCTGACAGCACAGCGACTGCTCATGTTTGCCAGTATCCAAAATCACTTGTTCCAATGCGGGACTCGTGCTCCTATGTCCCATCAGTTACAAGCCATCAATATTGCTGATTTAGATGCACCACTCTCTTAGCTTTCTAACATTGAATTGTTAAGAGGGTTGTGCTCAAACTGGAGATGTTGAGACCCAGGCTGTTTTTTAGTAGTGGTGCAGTTAAAGGTAAAGCTGTGGTCCAAGAGGAAAGCAGCCTGTTCTGTCTAAAGTGTCCTGTGCCTCTGCTCTCTGCTTCTGCAGGTGGGATTTTGAAAAAAAGCGCGAAGCTCTTCTTCCGTCGGCGACACCATCAGAAGGACCCGGGAATGAGCCAGTCACACAACGATCTTGTCTACCTGCAGCAGCCCCTGTCGGAGGAGACACGCAAGAAGGGAGGCACGCTTTCACGTCTTCTTAACAGAAAGCTGCTTTCCAAGAACAAAAGCAAGAGCAAACTGAACGGTGCTTCGGCAGAACCATATGTATAAGAGCGGACGCTCTCTGGTGGGATATTGCACATCAGTTGTTTACAGAGCAGTACTAAAGAATACGAATGAGGCTGATGACTTGCATAAAATGATGTTCGCTAATGCAGTGGTCAAGGAATAAACAGAAGGCTTGTCTTTTTTGTTTATTCTTCCAGAACGTTTTTCTCTCTGGTTATCGAGTTGTTCCTCCGAATACAGGCAGCGCTAATTGCATCGTGACAGCTTTTGGAGGATTGAGTGGGTTATTGTACAAACTGAGGGAGGACAGGGAATGGTGCAGGTGGAGAGGACCTGCACGTGAGCACCTAGTTTACATTAGTGGGGAGCTGAGAACTGAAAAACCATGCCTGCTCTATGGCTGAACCACTATCAAGAGAGAAGATGCCACTGTGCTTCCTTGCTGCAGCATGGAGTAATAGCAACACAAGTCTCAGTTTGTGTTTCTGGTCAGGCTGAAAGGGAAAAGAGAGACCCAGATCCAGTTTGTATTGTAATTTGGAAACGGGTAAGTTTTCAGAAGCAGACCTAAAATGCTGATTAAGATAGCCTACTGTAATATCTGTAGCCTGCTATAATAACTGCTCAGTCCATGTAGGTGGAGAGATGCCTTTTATATTAGCCATAAAATCAATAAATTATGCAAACACTTATACTAGCATATTGTTTAATGTTCTGTGCATAGGTTATACTCTAAAAAAAAAAAAACAGAACTTTTTTAAAAGTCTACTTGAGTCTACTTGCAAGCAAAACAGTTAAGTCTTCTCCTCTGTAGCTTTTCTTCCCTGTGTGAGAAGCTGTGCTGCTAATGCAAAAACCTATCTTAGGGGCTCTAATTCCTTCTACCAAGTACTTGTTAGACAAGGATATAAACCATCATATCAAATGCAAAGCTAGGAGCAATAAGTGTCGAACAGAGCATATTTAACCCTATATAAACTTCTCATTAGACAGCTTGTTTTACTTGCCAAATACTTACTGAGATCTTAGAAAACACAGTTGTGAAGAGAACTCTTAAAAAAAAAAAATAATGATCACAGTTCCCTCGGTCTTTCAGTTTCTCGATCTACCAGTGTTGCTATGGGGTGAGCGTTCAGTTGGCTTTCTGACTTTTTTCCCCTCATTAAATATTGCAGCTGGCTCCTTTAACTCCTTTAAGTTGAAAGGAAAAACTGGTGAAAGTAAAGGCATAGTTCTTGTTTCAGCTATTTAAGAGGGTAAAAGGCAGTGTTTCACAGGTACCACCTTTCATGCATACCTATAGCTTTCCATTGTATACATTCCTGCTGAGGACAAAGGACCAAGCCTGTTCTCTTTCTCCAATAAAAACATCCATTCCATCAAAACTACTGACACAAATGGAAGACAGATTGTGCCTGCTTTGCCAACAGGGTTTCCCCTTCCTGCCCCTTAAAATTCATCCAAGGCTTTGGCAGATATTTCAGCTTTCAACTTAAACCATTCTTCAAAAATAGAAAGTCGCTGAAGAACAGAAACACGTATCAAAACTTCCAATGGACTCTAGGTTCCTTGGTATTTTCTTTTTCAAAGATAAAAATAACTTTTTTTTTTTTTTAACCAGCAAAATAGTAGAAGAAATGAATTGTCAAAATATTTTAACTGAGTCTACTGCTTAAAAGTACCATTTATGTGTAACCTAGTAAAATCACTGTAGTACAACAGTCCGGACTATCAGATGGCTGTATGTTTAAGCATGCTGCTTATTATGAAAACACTTGAAGGCATTTTAATATTCTGTGTTTTGATAATTTGTTACACATGAGTGTCCTGGAGCTGTAATGTGCTTAAAAATCCCAGTTTAGTAATATGGGTTTGTCCTGCTTGAGTGTGTGTGAACACTTTTGTTTGTAGTTATTTTAACACAAAGTAGAAGTTAGGATTCATTCATTCATTCTACAGCAGACCACGATCTGAGCATCCGAAAACCTAAAGTTAAGTTTCTTAAACGTGCACTTTTCCCCTCGACTTTGCTAGGAACTCTTTGCGTGCTGGGGCAGGGTGGGTGATGAAATCCATCACAAATTTTAAATGTTCGGTTTTGTTTGCTGAAAGAGGAAGACTAACCACCAAGTTGAAGAAACCAAAGCGAGACAGCTCTGCGGATAGCACCCCGTACACTAAGAGCTGGAGAATTGGGAATGTAGAGGGAGTATGTAACACTACTTGGAGTCTGTTTAAATTACTGAACTGGGATTTTAATTTACAAAAGCTTTATCATTTACTGTAGGATGAAGTGGAAATAACACTGAATAATGTGCAGAATACAGAAGGGTTTGCTTGTATCTTACCCCAAAGAACAGACACACCCTGAGGCATTTTTGGTGTTTTTTGTTTTTTGGTTTTTTTTTTTGGGTTGATCTTTCCAAAAGTCTTGGTAGTTGCCTAAATGTGTGTCTTAAATGGTGGGAACTGCAATGTGTGTATATATATATATATATACTGCAAACTGTGTGAAGATTTCGGCTCACGTATATTGAAAGAGAATTAATTATGAAGATGAGGAAAGCAAGGCATTTGGGGTTAAAAGGGAATCACGGGAATCTTGTTTTTTAATTGCCTTCACTCCTCAGGAAAATAAACATCATTTGGTTTGATATTTGACCTTTGCATCTGGCTGGCGTGTGTTCCTCACCTCTTCCAAAAAATGATTTTTGTCATATTGTAAAAACAAGATAAATATTTCTGTCCATAATTGAACCTTCTTAGTCTGTGTTTGTGATTTGCTTTTGCTTTATAACATTTAAGCATTTCGTTTTTATGACATGACGACCTGCATCCCTACCTAGCCAAGATTTGTCTTGGCTTTTCTGGGAATTTTAACTGAACAAGAAGTACAAGAATTAAAAATTTCTTTGTAAATTAAAGTGATAAAGCTGCTTAATATCTCACATGTGAATACAAGCTAGGTAACTTTGTTAATGTTCACTTAAAGATCACTTTAAAAGTCACTTTGAAGAGGAGGGGCTCCTTTATCCCTAAGGCACTGTGTTTCACATTCAATTCACCCCAGGAGAAAATGTCAGTCATTTCACTCCCAACACTTCTGAAACTGAGGCTGCAGGAAGAAGGGATGTCATAATGGAAAAAAAATATATATATATATTCATTTAAAAAGCAAAATACCTTTGGCAAATTTGTTCGGCTTAATGGAGAGGTAATAAAACTGTGCAAGCATAAATTCTGGGCTTTATTCTTATGCTTTCTGTTAGATTTTCATTCCCCTGCTGACTCTTTGGCTGGGGCTCTAGGTCATACAGACCCATAGTTACTGCCTGGCTCTCAAGAGGGCTTGGTTTCCAGTCCTGCTTTTCTCAGACGATGCTGTTGCCTGCCTGTGATACCAGTTCGAGGATCAGTGAAATTGAAATGTTAGGGTTGTTTCTAGTACTGCAGCTCCTCGCTAGTCCCAGGTGGTTTTCAAATGAAAGCTCTCTGCTGTGTATTTCAAGTAATGCTTTGGTGTTTTTGATATATGAAATATCATAGGGAAAAAGTGGAATTGACTACATAAAATGTTGAATGTATGGGGGAAGAGAGCCTTGCTCTTGTTTTAATATCTCTTTTAGCTCTGGTAAATCAAGGTGTTACAAGGGGCAAGAGCTCTACAAGGTGGCAGTCACCTGGATTTTTTGTTTTAGCTCATTGCTGCATTTTACCTGTAGAGCTGAAGCTTGAGGTAAGCGCTTTTGGTACAGAAGGAAGCATACCAGAGCTCCAAAGGCATTCATTCCCCCTGTGAGCAGGCACAGCTGACCTCCTACTCCGACCTCCACAGCACCTCGGTGGATTTATTCACGTGTTTTAAGTTAGCAAATGCCTCGGCGTGTTGCTGAGCCACAGCCTTGGTGACAAACAGTCCAAGATTAATGACGTAACAGGGAGGATTGCTTGAAGTCAGGGGTGAATAATACCATTTCACTCAGGATATCCAAACTGCTACTATGCAAGGTGCTGGCACAGTGCGAAGGATCTGTGAAGGAGGGATCTGAGGTATTTCCAATACTGTAACTTTGTATTTCCCAACAATGTACTATGCTTTGATATTCCAGGGGGAGTAAAACATTTTTTCCTAGCATACAACTGTGATGGTCACTTCTGTGGTGTTTTGTTTTGTTGTTGTTGTTTTTCTGTGTGTGTATGTAAAATTAAGTTGGTGTAATTAAGAAGCCTACGATGTACAGATTTATTACATCACTAAAAAGCGCGAGGATTTTTTAAAGAAATAACTACTGCTGTACATACAATAAACGCCAGTTGACTCTGTGTTGTGTGCTGTCCTACGTACCTAGTCAGCCAACCTTAATAAGCAGTTTTCTACTCCACGAATTTGACAGGTTGTTTAATGCAGACCGTTCACCTGCTTATCCAGGGGCAGACTCCTCCACCTACTCTGTGCCGACACCGTGGGTTATTTCTGATAATCCAGGCGCACCCAGCCCTACAAGGAGCCCTCTCTTGTTCCTTAAGAATTATCTGAAACACGGACAGGGTGGGAATCTAATGGAAGGGGGAATTGTAGAATCACCATGGTTACTCATTATTTATTCTCTCAGTTTTATAGTATTATCCTGAAACCATTTGTAATTTGGGGGAGGTATTGGGAGGCAAAAGGGGTGTTAGTGCATAGGTCCTGTATGAAAGACACCAGTACTAAAATGAGCACTGCCTGCGAATGAGGTTCTCTTGCGATCTTTCTGACGAAAAGTTTGCATTCTAAATGAATGCTTCCACAAAGCCCTACCAGACTGGAGGAAAGCAAGCCAAAACATTCACATGAAAACAGACACAGCAGTGCTTTTTCTTCCCAAAAGTGAGTGTTGCACCTTCTTTTGCAAGGAAACTGTATGTTGCCATGAGAGTTACTGCCCACACCTCTCTGCCTATTTATTTCAAGTCCTTGAAGAGCTTAGCTGAAATCCCCTATTGCGCTCCTGACAAAGTTTCCTCATTTTCCTTTCTGCTCTAATCTTGGGTCTTTATTTATTTAACTTTTGTGGTGCTGTGAGGGTATGCTAGCAAAAGTGACAAGAAGCCTCCGAGCTACGGCAGGTGCCACATTCTGTCGCTTGGTTCATCGTTCCTGCACAGTGAATGAAAGGCATCCTCGTTTTTTTCATCTCTGTGCCAAGGATCAAGCCAGGTATACTGCACGAGTTCACGGCCTGATGCCAATGCTGAAAAAATACACACAGAAAGCGTGTGGGAGCTGCGGGGTGCGGGCACACACGCGTTGTAAACCCAGACTGCTTTGGCTAAGAAATGTGCGTGTAACTCCTGATCAGAGAATCATAGATGGGTTGGGTTGGAAGGGACCTTAAAGGACACCTGGATCCTGGATCCCCCCCCCTGCCACGGGCAGGGACACCTCCCCCCAGCCCAGCCTGCCCACAGCCCCATCCAGCCTGGCCTTGAGCACCTCCAGGGATGGGGCACCCACAGCTGCTCTGGGGAAAGAGCCGGACCGCTTCCACACATCGCAGAGTAATCCCCCTTAATCAAACAACCCCTGACGCTTCATTTATTTATTCATTTATTTATTTATTTATTGATGGATCCCGTTCACCCAAGCGGCAGCCGGGGAGGGAAGAGGGGGAAGGATGGGGGGGGGTGGTGGTGGTGGTGAGGACACGGCGAGGACTACATCTCCCAGCGTGCCCCGCGCCCCGGCCGCGCCGTCTTCCGCCGTCGCGTGGTTTCCGGAGCGGATCGGAACCCGGAGCCCGGATCCGATCCGGCTCGGGCCGTTCCCGGGGCAGGTAACGCCGCCGCCACGCGCCCCCCCCCCACCCCCCCTCCCCACCCCTTGCGCGCGCGCGGCCCCCCCTCCCCTCCCGGTTCCCCCCCCCCCCCTCCCTCCCCTCCCTCCCCTCCCGGGGCCGTGGCGGCGGCGGCGGGGGCGGGCTCCGGGCGCGGCGGCGGCGGCGGCGGCAGCAGCGGCGGCTCCGTCCCCTCCTCCCCGTCCTCCTCCTCCTCCTCCTCCGCCTCCACGCCGCCTGTTCTTTGTTACAGCGGCCGCGCCGCCGCGCCGGAGGGAGGGAGGGAGGGAGGGAGGGAAGGAAGGAGGGGGGCGAGCACCGCGGGTCCGAGGCAAAACCCGGCGGAGCCGCTCCCGGATCGCAGCTCGGGCCCCAGCGGGAGCCCTCCGCCGGCTCCCTGACGGGCGCCGGCCGTTAACGGCCCTTAACGGCCGTTAACGGCTGCTGGGGCGCCCGCCCGCTCTGAGGGCACGGGAGGGTGTCCCCCCCCGGGTGCGTTTCCACCTGGGTTGTGGCCGCCTGGCCACCGCTGCCCCTTTGTGTGGAAATTATATATATATATATATATAAAAAATCTTATTTTATTTTTTTTTTAATGTGAAAAATATAGAGAGAGTGACACATATTGACGTGGAAAATAAAAAGGGAGTTTTCTCGCCGGCTTTGGTTTTTCCCCCGTGCAAGGCTGGGTGGTTCGGTGCGGTGGGACGGGTGGCTTCACGTAACGCTTTTCTGACAGAAATGCTTCAAAATAATTAAGAAAAAAAAAAAAAAAGCCCTGAATAAAAAATATATATAGCCCAGAGTGAACAGGAGATAAAAGGTGAAGTGAGCCCTGCGAAGTGAGCGTGTGCCCGGTGCCGCCGCGTGATGACATCATGGCACCAGGCTCAAAAGCCCCTGGGGTTTGTGAAGGGTTTTGAAGGGTTTTGAAGCCCGCAGGTGAGAGCTTGTGTATCTGCACATCAGCATCCTTAAACCCACTTCTGGCGTCCTTCCTTCCTTATATTTCTAATAAATTATGAACGGGAAGACAACGCCTCAGGAGCTTGTAGCAGTGCAAGGGCTGATAGTGCAAGGCAGTCAGTGCTCCTCCTGCACCTGCACGCAGGGACGCGGGTGGGTTTGACACCTAATGCCCGTTCCTGTTGTGTTTTGATTTTTTTTCAGAGCACAGCAGGTCACTGTGCTGAGCGCAGGAAAGATGGAGGCTGACTCAGAAAGTTTGCTCTGTGGAAAAGGAAAACGCTCGCTACAAAACTGAAAATTAAGCTAGTGCAGATGATAGCTGAAATATAGAGTCCGATCAATTAAGTGAGGTACGTGTGAGGGACCTCAGCAGTTTCTCTCCATCACCTTGACTGGTATTTATGCCACTATGATTTCTCCCCCCCCACTTTATTGCTATTCTGATCTTAGGGCTGCTAGAGCAAGATCGACCTTGGTGCTCTGGTAACGCTGCCGGTCATCAGTCTGCTGTTTGGGAAGGGTGACACAGGAAAGCAGGCGCGCCTTTGAAGAGCGGGTTGCACAGCAGTAGTGCTGATCGTGCTGCACCGCGTCCCCTGTGTATCTGAACCACTGACCGAGGAGAGTAGTTGTTAATTCAGCCGTATTTAGGATGAAAGCCTTGTCAGGACACAAACTGTCTAAAAATAACTGGACATACACTTCTTGAAATAGTGCGGAGCATCCACAGAGCATCTTGGTTAGGAAGCAAACCATTCTTGCCATCAGCCTGTGGTTCACTTTCTATGGCTTGTTTTGTACTAGTGCACCCCAGGTGCACTAAATACCTGTTGCGTTGCCTATCTGCTTTCGGGAAGATAGCTTTGGGGAATTTCCCTGAATTGCTGCTGCTTCCCAGCACCAGACTTCTGTATAAACGTGTAAATGTCTTGTTACGTGTGTTTATTCCCCAGGAGCCATAAACGGCTGGTGCTGCGTTGGCAGCGATAGCCCCTTACGAGGCAGCAGGGGTTAGGAAGGGCCGTGCTGCTGGCGAGAGGAAGGATTTGGGAGGGCTGTGCAGGAAGGCTGGGGTGCCCAGGCTTGTGTACATCTTCGGACAGGTTTCTGTTGTTGCAGTAGCAAATTCTAGGCCTTTTTTCAAACAGGGCTCTGCCAGCCTGGTGTGTCTTTGGTCACCTTCCCTCTCCTCTGTCCTCCTCCTCCTCAAAGGTTCAGGCTCTTGCCTGTTTTCTTCTTGACCACTGTACTTGCTGTTTCTGCAGCCACATTCTCTCTTGGACTTAGGTCAGGATCTTCGTGTTGCTTTGCCTCTTGCTGGGGCATTGGGAGGATTCCTTATGCGAAGAGGAGAATTTCAAGGTTCGAAAAGGGAAAACTGTCTTCTAGAGCCCACTTGAGTGATCTTAGTCATGCATAATCACAGGCTGCTTGCCAAAAGGATTTCAGATCGTCTAGACATCGAGGAGCAATAAATAGTGCTTATGTGAGTTTTTAATACATACTGCCAAAACTGGTTTATGAAAGTGAATGTGGATTATCCTTGTTTTACAGGTGAAAGCAAATTGGTGGGTTACCATTTCATGGCAGGTCAGTGACAGAGACGGGATTTGATTTTCCGTTTCCTGATGCTTGTTACCAACCCGTACATTTCCCTTTGGAACAGATCTGTATCTGCAGAGTGTAGGCTTTTGTGTTTATTAAATCAGTAATCCAACCCTTCGCAGATGATTTTTAATCTACCGTTCAATATGATGTTGCTTGTTCTGAGGTTCCACAAGAGCTTCTAACACAGGGTGCAGAGAAATGCCTGGAGGTTGGCAGGAGGGGAGCTGCTTAAGATGGCATTGCCTAGAGAGAGGTGCCCGCGAAGCTCCATTTGGGCTTCTTGCAAGTGACTTCAGCAACGCGTGTAATGATACAGCCGTCACTGGGGGATTTTCCTTTTCTGTCCCAGCAGGAGCCAGGGGTGTGTTTGGGTGTGCTCTGGGTCAGTCAGCATCATCACTCTGTAATGGGATGTTTCACTAATATGGTGAAAGTAAAACTCATTCAGAACTAACTTCATCTCTTGTGTTTTGGCAGGCTTGAAAAATGGCTGAAGATGGCAGCGATGAGACTATGTTTATTTGTAAGTACTGGAAGGAAGATGAGTTACCTCTTGTGATGTGACTTGTCTCTGCAGAACGTTTGAAATTAAAGACTAAAACAGACTCGGTTTTTATTTATGTAAAGGAAGCTCAGACAGCTTATGGGGGAGTGGAGAGAAGGCTGCTAATTTTAAGCATACACATTTTCCTGTTTCCGTCGGCAAACAGATGAAGAGCCCTGTGGATATGACTTAGCAGAACAGCTTCTTCATGGCTGAAATAAGTGTGGTTGAAGGCTCGGGGCTTGCCAGGGACAAGTCTAAGCCCCGTGCTTGTACTGCCAGCTTTGGCAGCCAGGGCTTTGCACGGGGAGCTCTGACCTGTAGCCTCCAGCAGGAGGATGCAGGCTGGTTAATCTTTCAGGATGAGCCCAGTGTGAGATGTGCTGCCTGAACAGGGGCACAGCGGGCTGCAGCCTGTGCTTGGTGGACCTCAGCTGTGGGCTTGCTTCCCAGCCTAACCCCTCTGTTTGTCACCTGGTGATAGGAATCCGCAGTCTTTCGCTCTCGATGGCTCCACAGCTGTGCATTGATTTTATGGTAGCTAACTCTTCCCTCTACAACATATGTACTGGGGTTCCTTAAAAAACAGTGATGACTTGGTGGGAATTTTTGTTGAGTTGCAGATACCAGTGGTGAGATTACGGTGACTTCTTTTTCGTAAAAAGACCCTGGTAGATGCCGACAAGGATGGGGATGTGGTATCATTCCCTAATTTTAGATTGATGGTGTCACACGGCCTTTTTTCATCTTCCAGTGGAGGCAGAAGTCACTAAATTTCTTGAGCTTTCTTGTGCTCTGTGTAAGTTTTTCCCGTGGAATATGGGGAGTGCTCAAGCTCAGGAAAAGCGAGTTGTTATGAGTGATACTGTGCACTCCCACAGTTAATGCCACTGAATATGTATTTCGTAGACATAAGAGAGTTTAGGAAAATTTTTCATAAAACTTTGTGAACTTGCCCTCCCCAGGGTATTTTGGCATTTAGGCTAAATGCTTAATTTCTCTTGGTTTTGTATTTCTCCCGTGGCCGTAATCTCTTGAAAGCGTCCCATATGGCGAGTGAACCAGCCGTGGGGGTTGTCTGCTCCAAGGCATCCCTCAGATTTTGAGACGTGCCACCCCGTGTCAGTCTCTTGTTCCCTCTGCTTTGATCATTCATCCATGCAGCAGCGAGAGGCACCTATCTCCTTCCTGCCTGTACTTTTGGACAGTGCTCATTGAACCAGTGCAGTGGCTATTTTTGCAGGAGTGAAGGCCGCTTCGGTGTCGCCAAAAGATAAGGGGAAGAGCAAACGAAGTGCTTCCTTTCCTTTGGCAGCAAAGCCAGCTGAAGAAGCTGTCATTCCGGCTATTCCTTCCAGTCCCTGTCGGTGGTGACAACCCATCCCGGGTGATAATCCGGTTCTTTTCAGCAGTCTGCTTTACACATTCCTCCGTGGCTCCTCCACCCTAGTTGGTGTTGGAAATTTACATTTAACCCGGATTATATTAGAATATTAAGTGCAGTGCGAGCTACAGGTAGCTGAGTTTGCCACACAGAAGAGTGGGATGGTGGGATGGTAAACTGCCACTGCCAGCGTGGCAAACTGGGCTGAGAAATTCCTTCTGCTGAAAAATGAACTGATGGGCACAGGATGGTTGT
Source organism: Aythya fuligula (assembly GCF_009819795.1). Classification (NCBI taxonomy): domain Eukaryota; kingdom Metazoa; phylum Chordata; class Aves; order Anseriformes; family Anatidae; genus Aythya; species Aythya fuligula. The sequence continues at coordinate 114,729,136 of NC_045559.1, read as the reverse complement.
TTTGTGACAGAGTTCACCAGCAGGCACCACAAAGAGCTGTGCAGGAAGCAGTGGCTGGGCTTGGGGCTTGCGTGAGCTGGTACTGCCATTTGTGAAGTGTCTGTGGATTTTCACTGCTAAGCTCTTGTGTTTTTTTGCCAGGAGAAAAAGAAAAACAGCACAACCAACAGGGAGCTGTGTTGTGTAGTTTGGGATCCCTTTTCCCCGTCTTAGATGAGATCCTGTTGTTAGTTCAGTGAGACAAACTGGGAGGGAGAGGTGTCCAGTTAGGAGTACAGTTTATCTTCACCAGAGGGAGCGTGCCCTGGGACAAAACTGCTTTTCTCTTGTTCTCATCCCAGACAAAGTGTAGCCACCCTCTGCTTTGCAGCCTTGCTGGGGTTGCCTGACCTGCCCTTGTGAATGGGGAGCGCTAAGAAGATAACCCCTGTGTGATCATCCCCTGTGCTGCGTCAGCAGCTGCCCGGGCAGCGCAATTTGACAGCTGGTTTTCACAGTGAAGCAGTGTATGAGCGTTTGAAATCCTGCTAAGTTAGCTTATTTTGCAAAGTTTCAAATCATCCCAGTCTGAAAATTATTTCTTAGGAGCCTTTCAGGTCTGAGTAATTTGCACTTAAACTAGAAGTTAACTGAGGTGAGCTGAAAGTGAGCTAAGGAGTAGCCTCGGTGCGTTGCTTAGTCAGCCGGCTTGTTTGGGAAGGCACCAGAAGCTGTCTCTGAGCTCTGCTAACTCGCTGCCAGACGCTGCCTCTGCCCTGCCTGAGGAGTGTGAGCACATCAGGTGCTCGGCTCCTGCTCCACCTCCGTGCCTTGTGCAGGTTCTGCTACTGGCACCAGGGATTTGCATCTCTTCTTTCTAAAACAACCGTGCTACTCAAGCTGTTTCTAAAAGCCTGGAGTAAGGCAGTTTTGGAATAATGCAGCCTGGAGTAATGCAGTTTTCTCAGGCTGCTAGACATCGTGGCACTTTATCTGAAGAATAATCCCATCTTTAAGCAGAATATTTCTTGTGCATGTATGGTAATTAGTTTCCTCAGAGAGAAGATTTAAACAATTGTGTTCTGATAGTACTGATCATAATGTATATTATCTCACCTACGTGGGTGCTCACCTCAGTGTTCTGTTATACGTATTCTTTTAATCAATATAAATAAAACACTGTTTTATAAGTATTTTGCTTTGTGCTAGATTTTGCATTTGGCTCTCGAAAGAGGCAGCTGTACTACAGCAGCACTTTCCATGAACTTTGCTGTCTGCTTCCTTGCAGGGTGTGAGGACTGTGGGCAGTACCATGATTCAGAGTGTCCTGAGCTGGGCCCAGTGGTGACAGTCAAAGACTCCTTTGTGCTGAGCAGGGCCAGGTAAGGAGCGTTTGTGTCAGTGCTGGCTAACCAAAGCTCACGTTAGTGCCTCAAGTCAGATTTGTTTGTTAATGGGTTGTTAACGCTGACAGCTGAGAAGTGAACTCCCAGTCTATGAAAAGGACACAGCCTTCACAGAGAAGGAGAAAAAATGATGCAGAAACTTAAGTGCTCGACTGAACTGAAGCCAAAAAATAACTTGCTGCTCATCAGGACTTGGCTTCTTTGCTTAAGTTTCTGGCAAAAAGTGAGATAGCGCCAGATGGGGTGATGTCTTGGTCGAGTACCTGCAGCTCATTCCTCTCCTCAGATGTACCGTACAGGTTTCAGACAAGCACAGAAGGATTTCCCAGTGCTGTGAATGGTTGTATCCTCCTGCTTGGTATAACCTCTGTAATTCCTCCACTGAGAAGCAAAACAAGTTGTTCTCATTATTGTGAGCCTGTATGAATGATTATGGATAATACTCCTGTCAGTAAGCCTACAACAGCACAGCAGAAACAGTCATGCTTGCCAAAAGAAACAAAGGGGCTAAATGCAGTAGGAGAAAACAACAGTGAGTAGTGTATTTTTTACAGAGAAAAGAAATCTGGCGTTGTAAGCAAAATTCACATCAACGTGTAAAATGTGGGACTTTTGCTAAGGAGGAGAAACAACTATCATGAAGATGTGGCACAGATCCCAGAAAGGGAAGTGAGTTCAATGGGCTTCACGAGCTTTATGAAGCTTTGTATTTCTTGGGAAGCCACAGACAGAAACAATGGGCATGTGGGCAGCAAGTCTGACACGTCCTGGCTGTGCAAGCCATACCGTGTGTTCCCAGGATCATTTTGTAACAAACATCTGCCGTGCGTGTACCATGACGCCTCTCTGCACGGGCAGGGTGCTCTTTGTGGCCCAGGGTGCACGTTTGCTGGATGTACGCATGAGCAGTAGCCATTTCTCTGAGCCTTCAGGAAGTCCAGCAGCCCCGTGTAAGTTCCTGATAGACGTCAGTTTCTATGGCTGCAAATCCTCAAATAACAAACTTAGGCAGCCAGTGTTCATGGGGGCTACTGTTTGAACAGCCCCGACAGTAGAGGTGCTTTGGACGTGAGGGTAATTTTGAAATGCCTGAAGGAATGGTATAAACTGGTGATGGGGGTGCTTTTCTAAAAACAGGGCCCAGACTGGGCGGTGTGGTAACTCCAACCTATATTAAGCAGATTCAACAACAAGTTAAACTACTATCTCATACCTTTAATGGTTGGGCTTTTTGTTGTTGTTGCCTTGCGATTTAATACTCTTGTTTCTTCATGTGGTGGAGGACTGCAGTAGTGTCCAGATGTTCCAGTTGTGAATCCTTGTGAATGTGGTGTGTGCACTGGTTTTCAGCCTTTTTGAACATAGAGGTGCTTAGGTGTTCCTTAGTGGAAGCATTGGCTGCTGGCTTTAAAAGCAGGATTTTAAAATGACCATGATACAGAAAAATGTATTTATTTTTGAAGAGTTTACAGCTGAAAACCAGTAGGATAAGAAAGGGAAACAAGAAATGTAATTGAAACAAGATGTAACTTATTTTACATCTGGGGAACAGTATCTGAGAGAGTGATTTGTCTGAGGTTGAGGGCAAGTTTAACCACAAACTGGATATGAATCTCTTAACACCCTGTCTAGTTGCATAACCACATGGTGGTTGTTTTCCTCTGTCCCGCTGGAAAGATAAAATAAATGCTCAATGGTTAGAAAAATGGCATTAAGAAACGTCTCCTGAACTTCACCGACCCTAACGTTGCATATTCTGTTACTAAAACTGAAAGCAGGTTTTTTCAGTTGATTTGCTTATCACCAAGATTGTAATCTTTCTGTATTTCTCTTCATCTAGATAGGAAAGCAGATCAGCCAGTGTCAACTTTTATCCAGTAGCCTGTCTGGTTATATTTAGGTTTTCATTCGCTAGCACAGAACTGAAAAATCAAGGCTGTATTGGGTGTTTGACCATAACATCCCAACTTGGATACAATAACATGGTCAGAGATCGTGTTGAAAGCCTTGCTAAAGTCAAGGGAAATGACATCCACTGCTCTGCCTTCATCCATAAACGGGTCATTTTATCCTGGATGACAAATGGTTTGTCAGGTATGGATTTCACTTAACCGATGCACATTCGTCATGTGCCCATGAATACCTCCCAAAGTGTCTTGTTCCATGATTTTCCTAGGGACTGCAGCAAGGCTGATTGACCTCTAGTTCCTTTTGCTCTTTTTTGAAGAAGAGTGCAACATTTTTCTTTCTCTAATCACCAGGGACCTCCCCTGATGTCCAGGGTCTTTCTTTCAAAGGTGACACAGAGCAGCTTCACTGTGGTACTGGATCACTCCCTTGCACCCTCAGGTGCACCCTGCTGCGTTCCTGGACTTATATATTGCTTGAGCACTCTCGAGTAATTGCTGATTTGGCCCTCCTCCACCACTGGTAGTTTTTCTCCTCTGTTTATAAATCCTTACAGAAATCAGGGTATTTTGACAGAAAACTATTTTCTGTCTCTAGAGACTGGAGAAATAGATGCTGACATCTTCTTTCGATGAGTTCCTGCAGTCTTATCCCATATATAACTCAATTCTCTCTTCAATCTTAGATCATCTCTGCCTTCTAATTTGGAGATAAGACAATTGGAAGATGGGACTGAAGGAGTATTTGCTTTGACACAGCTAGTGAAACGTACGCAGTTTGGCCCATTTGAATCCAAGAGAGTTGCCAAGCTTGAAAAAGAATCAGTTTTCCCACTGAAGGTAAGATATGGCATGTGTAAAGCAATTGAAGTGAGTCTGTTTTACCCACGAGGATTTTATGCTATCTACTACTATGGAAAAAAATGTGGTGGCAGTTATTTGGGACATCTTTTAGGCATGCCCTATACCAGTCTACCTAAATGAGCATTCTCTGGGCACGATGCAGAAGAACTGATCTGGGGGCTTGTTCTGTGTGTTTGGAGTTAACGTCCTTATAGGAGATAAAGCCAGAATACTGTCAGCAAAACTGCTTGTCTGGCACCTAAACGTGATGATACAGGAAGTGTCATGCCTATGGCAGTTCATTTCTTTCTTTTTTTCTTTTTTTTTTTAATAACTGTGTTCAATTTGGTTTTGTTTGCTTAGTCAGTGGCATGTGCATTATTCTTATGGAATGTGCAATAAATGTATTTTTGTCTGGCTTGCATTTGTGTTATTTTTCTCTTTAAAAGTTTTGGTGGGAGAAATGCCCCGGTAAAAATGTAATTCAGTACTACGTGACTCAGAAGCAAAGATTTAGAGATGTGACATGGGCTGATGGGTGTTTCCCAGTGTGCTGTTTGGATTCTACGCTGTTTACCTATATACGGTCATTCAAATTTTGTGAAGAACTAGTGGCTAAAGCAAGACTTTGGGGATAGAAGTTCTCTTTGTTCCCATGCTGCCCCTGGTAGTCTGCCTTAGACTTACTCATCTGAAGATGAGACTGATACATGAGACTGAAGATGAGCCTGATGCATGCACGGGTTAAGGCTTGCTTCGTCTCTGATGTACACTGAAGGAAAGCCATTACAAAGCAGGAAGTATAAATTCTTAACTTTGCATTATTAGTTAGAGTTTTATTGCATGTGTAATTTGCTTGGTAGGTGTTCCAGAAGGATGGGCCCTTGGTTTACTTTGACACCTCAAATGAAGATGATTGCAACTGGATGATGATGGTGCGGCCAGCCACTGAGCACAAACATCAAAATTTAACTGCCTTCCAGCATGATAATGATATTTACTTCACCACCTCCCGGGACATCCCGCCAGGAACTGAGCTGCGAGTGTGGTATGCAGCTTTTTACGCCAAAAAAATGGAAAAGCCAGTGCTGAAGCAGGTCTCTAGTATTGCCAATGGTATGTGTGGGGGCCTTTCTTCCTTCCTAAGGGCCCAGTCCTGAGAGGGACTGATAGTTGTAGCTGACAGTGCTGTTTATTGAATAGGCCTTGACCCTGAACCTTTAGAGTCAGGCTAACCTGCATACATGGTTGCCTTACAAGAAGAAAGCATGGGTTCTTCACCACGGTATATCTGAGTTTTTGAAAACAGATGACTTAGTTGATGATTCAGCCTCTTCAGGCTGAACAACCTTGCTAAATAGTTCTTAACTAAAGAACTGGTATCAGAAGCAGCTCAGGGTACAAGAGCAAAGGGGCTCAGGTGTCAGTGTGTGTCTAAACATATGATGTAGATTTGTTAAAGAAGCCTTTTTTTTTTATAGTTGTAGTGAAAATGTGTTGGTTTTGCTCAGAACTGCTACACAGTTAAAAACTAATTTTACCTTATGCAGTCTCACGTGAAAGCTATTAGAAAGAAGTAAGTTCAGATGTGAGGTGCCATTCCACATCATTGCTTGTGCATTGGCAAGGAAAGGCAGCAGATTTGTTAGTCTGAATTAGAATTTATTCCTCTGCCCCCTCGGTTTTCTTCTACTTCTGCATTTCTACAGCTAAAGGGCATGATCCTTTAGCATTGCAAGGGCAATTTCTTTCTGTTGTTGAGCTGGGAATACTCCTTATACAGTGTTATCACTTTGCTGAGTGTAATTTGGGGTGACAAATATCTTGGGGAGAGGCCAATGCCAATAGCATGTTTTATGGCTGATCTTGGTGGTGAGCACAGTCTTGAATGCTGAATCGGTCCTGTTAACACATTTATAAATTCAAAGATGTTTTCAGTTGGTATTAATCGAGTGGTTTCATCTTTTTCCTATTTAGCTTAACCCATTCATGTACTTTCAACCCATTCTCATGTATACAGTGTGTGCAAATGGGTATTTAAAAATATTTAGGTAAAAAGCTTAGGTATGTCCTGCTGTCTCTCTTCAGCACTTTCATTATATACTCCATAACATCAAAGGCATTTATGCAAATCCAGGCATAAAAATGTCCTGGTTAGGATTTTACATGAGAATGAGTTTTGCAGGCCTGCTGTTAGGCAAAACTTTGTGACTCTGCGTGCTGCTGTCAGTACAGAGGAAGAGAATCAAAAGGTCTGGAAAGTAAAGAAAAGGAACTGTTTTTCCTCTCCACAGATATGTGCTTGGTAGTGATGGAATATGATAAAGAGGGGAACAAAGTCTCTTCAAAGCCTTCGACTGCTGTCTTCCCCCATAAAAAAATGAAAAAATCCAGCATACCAGTAGCTGATCCAGCAGGTATGCAAAATTATGTTATTTTTGAGAGAGAGAGAGAGAGAGAGTAGATACAGATCTAAAGAGGGTAGATAGAGATCCAAAGAGCTGCTGGGTATGCCATTTCTCTGCAGATATCATGGTTATGTAACATTCAGCAAATCCTAATGTGTAGAGGGTTTGAAAGTCTAGATTTTTCTTTTTATTTTCATGGGCACTGTGCTTAAAACACATAGGCAGGTTCAAAAAAGGCCAGAAGGGACAAAAAGACCTCCAGACAGATGATTTTCATGAAAGCCCTAACTGCTTCTGAATTTGCAGGTGGTTAAGGTTTGGCGGGGGACGTTCTAAAGAAAATCTGCAGACTTTCTTTGCAAACTGTAATAGTTCAAATGGCCAGGTGCTAGAAGAAAACATGAGATTGTGAGTGTAAGAACAGTGCTGTTTGGAAACAACAAAAATGCTGCCCATCCCTAAATTACGGTGATACCAGAAGTCTAGAAGAATTCAGACTGTATTTGCTGACAGGAACTCAGATTTATGTAAATTTATGAGCAATACAGGTACTATTGGCAAAGAACACAAGGTTAGGAAACAACTAACGGAGTCACAGAAGCTTAGTCCCCAAGATTGATCATGAAGCAATTCCTCTGTAATCTCTGATAAGAGAGCAATGAAATTAAGAAGCCGTCTAACACAGATTGCCTTGTCTTGCCTTGAAGTAAACTCAGAGTACATAGTTTGCAGATCAGGATGAAAATAAAGTATTCTGGGTCTCTTCTTTGAGAAGGTTGGTTTGCTAAGTTACTAGTATTAAAAGTAGTCAGGAGGAGAGGAGGAGATTGTTGCAGATGTGAACTTCATCAGAAGAGGTCCATACATTTTACCTGGATGCTGCCACAGCTGAAACATGAAGCTGGCTGAGCAGTTGCCTTTCAGTTCAGCATAACTGATTTTTCCTGGAAAAAAACAGTGAAGAATTTAAACAGCCCTTCCTACATCCTTTATGCTACTGTCTGAAAGGCCAACTTCAACAGAAACAAAATGTGTACTGTTACATTTCAGGAGCCTTAAAGCGTCCCCGCTGTTGTAGTGTTTTGGTGCTTACAAAACAAAATATGCCTGTTTTGATTCTGACTGCTGACCCCAAGTCCTGCAAAGCTTCTGGCAACTGACAGCTTAACCTGGAAGCCTGAAGAAGTGGGACGTGACTCTCCCTGGCAAACCAGTGCACCTAGTACCTAGGGTCTCTAGGTTTGAGGTAGATAAAAGGAGCAAGGGAAGTTCAAAAGCAGAGATCGTTTCCAAGACAGATTTCAGTTTTGCAGATGGTGGCTTTTCAGTTTTACTGGCCAGCAACATCATGATACGGATCCAATAGCTTAGCTTACATGTTGTTTACCGATTTGACTTCTAAGTTATGCAGAATTTGGGGGTTCAGGTGTGTTGTCCTTGGCCTCCTGGACAAAGCTCTCAAGATAAGAAGTTCTTTTTGTAGCCTGTGAAGAAAGAAGTTCTGTTTTTGAATCATCATTTTTTATATATTTATTACAGTGTGGATGAGGTCTGACGCATGTAGTGCAGAATGTTGAACATGTTTGTAGCAGGGAACTATCAGAGAGTCTTTTATTTTTGTTTAAGAGCCAAGAGTGAGAAGGAGGAAGTATTTTTATCATCCCATTACAGATGGGGTCCTTAGGCAGAGAGAGATTAACTGACTTGCTTACTGTCACGCAGGAAATCTGTGGCAGAAACTGAGGTACAGTCTGAATTTCTTGCACTGGCATTCACTCAATCTAATTACAGCCTCATCCTACTTTCCGGGGGATTCTTGTGTACTGTGGAATATTCAGCTTTGTGTGTCAAAAATCCTGTGAACCAGTCCAGATTTACCAGGTACTTGGCAATTTCAGACAGATCATCCGAAGAGTGAAAGTTCAGGGACTGTGAACCTTTTTTTTTTTTTTTCCCAATTCCAGATCCATTTTCCCCCTAATATCTTTATGCGTGTTTGTTGGCTGATAGTTAAAATACTGATCTGGTAGTCTGATAGAACACCCAGTTCATGAAACCACTCAAAACCAGGTTTTTATTGTTCTCACCCTTACATCTGTTAATCCAAATGCTCTTACTCTGTGATGCTCTTTGGAGAGAGCAAGGAGGATTTTTCTACTTCTGTCCTCAACTGACCCAGAAGAGTACTGGTATCTCCACTGCTAAAAATTGATTTGCATCTTGTCTTTGATCATCACTGTTCTTTAGAAAGTGATAAAGGGACCCTTGGGACTTTACAAGAGCGCCAATGTTCTCCCCTGCAGCCATTTGGATTCTATTCAGTGTTCTCATCTGTTTTGACTTTTAAAGTACTCATGTCTGGAAGATCCCAAAGTGGTCCCAGAGAATAAATCATACTTAAGTTTTCTTGTGAATTGCACGTGTTACAGGCATGTGACTACTTGTTTTGTTTGGTCTGCTGGTTGGAGTATAGCTGGGAAGCTCAAAATTAAGCAGTTGCCTCTGTGGGCCACTTATTGCTTAAATCATAGTTTGTGGTATGCAGGGAGTCACCGCAAGAGGAACAAGGCTACAGGGATTTACTGCTTCTTTTTCCCATTTTCAAACCTTTAAGTTATTTCTTCTTGTGATTTAGTGAATGCTTCAGAAAGCAGCGGAGCTGCAGAAGCAGAGTCCAGCCAGTGGACGTGTAAAGTCTGTTCTTCTGCTTTCCAAGAGCCTCAGCTGCTGACAGGTAAGGAGTGTTAGAAATTGATGCCAGAGTACTGAGGAGCGTTAGGAGAGTTCAGTTCTCCCAGAGCACAAGGCTGCAAAGCCATGTCCTCATCCATGATGCAGGTTTTATATACTCATGTAAAAATAGGTTTTATATATTTGTGTAAAAATTGTTTGCGAAAGGTAAAACAATGATGTTATTGATGTGGCAGCAGAAAATCTCTAGGCATACAGTTGTGATATTGAATCTAGAAGAAATAAAATTACTGTCTAGAAGATGACGTGAGCGTTAGGAGCATCAAGGGCAGAAAACTGCATGAATGATCTATAACATCAGACACGTCAGCTTATACTTAATGATGCTATCTGTCTGGTATTTATAGCACAGATGCAGTAAAGGTAATGAAATAGGTGGGTTCCTTTTCTCTGCATTTCATTTCCAGCTGTTTTATTCAGTCTTCTAAAGATCTTAAAATATTTAAGAGCTCCGACCGTTTGACAAATCATTTTTGAAAAGGGGACTTTGGCTGCTAAATAACTTGGATATTTGGAAAAATATACACACTGTCAGGGGCACAGCCTATTTCCCGTTATATCTATTAAAAATTGCAGTCCATGTTAGTAATTGTTTGCATGTTTAATAGACTTTATGCTTTTAGTTAGGATGGTATTGTGACTGACTGCTTCTGAAATAATTTGGAGTCCGTTAAATGAGGTTGACCTGATTGATAGGTTTCAGCTAGATTTATCCCTTGGGGAATTCCATGGCAGTTTCTTTCCTCTTTATTCTCTTGTTCTTTCCATCCATCCAGAGCACTTGCTGAGTCACCTGGAGCAAGCTAAAGGTGCTCCCCAAGCCAGCCAAAATGAGGCTGTTACAGAGAAAGCAACAGAGACTCCCCCTGCGGATCCGCCAGTGGTTTGTGATGCAGCTGGTGCCAGTACAGACTCCAGGAGGAAGGCCAGACGGGGAAGAAAGCCCAAAACAGCAAAAGCAGAAACGCCCCTCGTCGTTGTTGAAGAGAAGGATTCGGCAGGTAAGACAATGCTAAGTATGTGTTCCCCTCATATGTCTTTAGTTTTCAGAAAGGCCTACAAAGTAAAGCACAGTCAGGGTGGAGGTTTTCAGGCGGATCACTAAAACAGATGATTTACAAACCTGTGTTAGTTATCTGCAAGGTCCATGTCTACAGTAAAGGTTGCAACATCTGTGCTTAGATGACCTGCATTCTCCTGCAACAGTTTTAGGAATAGAGGGGCCCAGAGACAACTGTGTAGCATCCTGCGAGAAGAAACAGGAGAGAAAGCATCCTCCCTCTCAAGAAGAGAGAGCTTCCTCTCTCAGCCTTACATTGTATTCCTAGAAGGGGCTTTTTTCAGGGTCTTACTTCCCTTTAAGAGAAGTTCTAGTAGGAATTTGCAAGGCATGGTCACCTGTACTAGTAGGCTGGAAAGGTAAGAAATTACACCTTCGTAAGCGATGTTAGCTCCAGCTTACTTGTGATTCAGTAGCCCCTTTCTCTGTCTTCAAAGTTCTACCTACTCATTTGCAATCAGTTACTTGTCAAGGATCCTAGTTCAGTGCCACGTGTCATTACAAAAGCAAGTTCCTGCAATTAAGGTTTTCTTTCAAGCTCTCCACGTTAACACTCTATTTTTATGATGTGTTTGCAGCGGAACGGGTAGCTAGCACTGCAACTGAAGTCCCGCCAGATGAGGTAGCCCTGCCTTCAGCTACAGAAGAGAGGATTATGGAATTGGTTTTAGGAAAGATGCCTAGCACCACAAACAGCATCAGTTCAGTCACAAAGTAAGTGTTCTGGGATGCAGAATTTCCTCTCGGGCTTAATCAAGTCAGAGTAGCATGTAACAGCTCTGCTCAAACACTGAACCCACAGATGCTGTTTTTCATTAGTGTAAAACTGCATGCTGCTGCCACTAGAAGAGCCACAAAGCTGGATCGAGCACTGTAGGATGATGCACAGTTGGTGAGAGATTTGCACTAGAAGGTTGAAATATAAACCACGGGAATTTAATTTTCTGACATGTTAATGGTTTCATTCAGTGTGATACCAAAGCCTCTTCCAGTTGCACAGTGAAATATTACTCTTGTTGAATGTTGGTGATAAAGCAGGCAAAAAGTTTTTGGCTTTAAAAAAAACAACAACACATTATTATTCAGTCTGGTTTGTATCTTAACTCATAAATGACTTCATACTGATTCATGTTCATGATACTTCAGACTTGGAGCAGTAAGAAGGGAAAATTTATGTATACCAGAACCTCAGGGAGACTGCTAAATATCATTGACTGATTTAAAATCTTCTGTGTTTTTCCGGCTTGATAAAACTGTCTTTTTGAATGATTTTTTTTCTTTTTCTTTCATTTTTTTTTGGTATAATAAATTAATTGGTGTTTCAAAATTAGCTAGTAATGCTATATGCTAAAGTCCTGAGCAGACGGAGAACCATCAAAATGCATTCCAGCGGGTGGCTGTGCTGGGAAATAGAACAGGACCGCTTCTTGGTGCCCTGCTGCCTTCTTGTCATACACGCTTTTTGCATGAAAACAGGTTTCTAAGCCGAAGTACTGCTAAAGTTTTTAGAGAGTAAGCAGAACAGATCCTTTATGCTGCTCTGAGAGGCCTTAAAAGACGATCTCTGGGGCTGGTGGCTGCTGCTTTTTTTCTTTTTTGTCCTGGGTGAAGTTAATTTGGAGCGAGCTGCTTTCTGACATCTGCTGCTACCAGTGGGTGGCCGGGAGGTCATCTTCTCAAGGATGAAGCTCCAGCACTCCCTCTCCTGCCAGAAGCTGAGCGTAACACTCTTCTAGCTTTTGCCAGCTCTTGGGACTTCCTTGCAACCTGTGGGATACCTTTCAGTCCCTGCCTTTCTTTCTCTGATCCAGTAGGTTTGCTCATCACCAAAACACCATGTCCCTCAAAAGAAGTTTAATTCTCTCCAGTAGACATGGTATACGGCGGAAGCTGATAAAACAACTCGGGGAGCACAAACGTGTCTATCAATGCAGTATCTGCAGTAAGATCTTCCAGAACAGCAGCAACCTCAGCAGGCACATCCGTTCTCATGGTGGGTTTGCTTTCTGTCTCGCTTGCATACTGCTTCTGTCTCTCGTTGGTTCCACCTTTGAGTAAAGCATTTAAACTATTCTTAATATTGCTGTGCATAATCTTAATAGAGTTGCTTTTTAAAAAAAAAAAAAACTTTCTCTAATGACCTCTTTAATTTTTTCAGTCCAAAGCATGAGAAGATAAAGTTGGGAGTTGAAATTTGAGTATTTAGAATCTGAATGTAGGTACATATTATAAGCAACGGCAAGGATGTGATGGCTTTTCCACAACTGTTCCAAAACTGTTCATCGCTTTACATACACACAGTCCCCCATCTTCACAGGCTCATGGTCAACATTGATGTGTAAATACCAGCTGAGTGCTTTTTGACCTGTGATCTGCAGTTCCAGGGGGTGCATGACCTGCTTCTAAGGATTCTGTGAAAAATAACAATTTCAAAAGGGTGGGGGGAACCAAACGTAATTCTTGTCAGTAGGTAAACTGCACTAAAATGGAGAAGGTCAAAATCCATTATCTGCGTCTCCTGAATTACTTAAACTTCTCATCACTAGCCTGTTTATTTGCAGTTGCTTGTCCTTTGGTTTCCCCTGTCTTGCCTAGAGTTGATTATTATCAGTCTCTGACTTTTCTTTTTTTTTTTTTTTTTTTAATCTTGATTGATCCCCTCAGGTGACAAACTATTTAAATGTGAGGAATGCGCAAAGCTGTTCAGCCGTAAAGAGAGCTTGAAGCAGCATGTTTCCTACAAGCACAGCAGGAACGAAGTGAGTGGAAATGACTAGCGGGCTTCTTCTGAGGTTAGGTGAAAATGCATCCAGGTGCTAGCGGGGGAGTTTGGGTCAATTACATTTGAGTAGATACCTGTGAATTTCTTATAAGTGAGACAAGACTGAGGGAGAGGTAATATTTTCTGTTACAACAACGGATTAGTTTGGAAAGTGGACACGCTTTGGAGCATGGAAGTCTCTTTTCATGTCTGAATTTTCTGTAGAAAATTGTTTTCAGGCATCTGTTACAGCAAGAGAAACTGGAGATAGCTGGACCTGCATGACCTAGAAGTGAGATCTGAATTCAGTTTATTGTACTAAAAAGGACTATTCTAGTCTTGTTTGCCTGTCCTGGTTTATCTATCACCACCTGTAGCATCATTTAGTGGGTGAACTCTGGGTGAAGGCTGTGTCAGTAAGGGCTGTGATCAGATGTGTAAATGTGTGGTGCTTATAGTAGCAGTGCTGTGCCTGCTATGAGGGCCTTTCAGTGCTGCTGACATATAAATACTTAACACACCTGTGGTAGAGCCTTATCAGTGAATATTTCTGTTCTTGCTGGGCATCAAGGTCCTAAGCTCTCAGACTCCTGGCATCTGCTTCGGAGCTAGAGGATGAGTCAGATTACATCTCGCTTTTCAAACATTCTGTCTCCACATCGGACTGGGAGGTTATTGGGAAGACTGTTACAAGCACACAGATGCATTGTCTGTTCTTTTTGTTTTGTATAGAGGTCATATGTAGAAACATGGCATGATAATCTAGCATTAGAATTTTGTATCTGTGTATTTAAGCGTCCTGTTGAAGGAAGAAAAATTAGGAAAGGCAGAAAAAGTAATTGAGATTCAGAATTTCTCTGTCAGATGTGAGTTGGCTTTTTCCCCTCGTAAACACTGTTTGCAATCCTCAGGTTGACAGTGAGTACAGATACAAGTGTACAACATGTGAAAAGGCCTTTCGGATAGAGAGTGCGTTGGAATTCCATAACTGCAGGACAGGTGAGAATGGCTAATGGTTCAGCTTCCTCTCATCTTTACTCAGTTTTGTGGGTGTGTCTACAGATCTATCTCAGTATAGTAACTGCAAAGGGGAAGTAGGCATTTGGATTTTTTCATCACCACAAGCAACCTGCCCCCTTCTTTCCCCCTTTTCTCACAAAACCTGAAAAAAAAAGTAAAAACGAACAAACAAACAAAAAAGATAAAAAAAAAAAAAAAAAGTGAAAACAGTAATCTGTAGAGGAACACATCCACTTTTGTATTGCATTTAGTATTTCCTGCTCAACTATATAAAAGCCTAACTAATATTTCAATCGTATGTTCACAGCTACCCTGTCACCATCTGTTTAACTTTCTTTCCTGAAACTAAGTTTAGCCTCTTCTCTCTGAGATAGGGGAACTGGAAAAGGAGCCAGTACTATCAATAGTTTGTAGTTCTCTGGGATTATAGTTTTTGTGGTTTTGTGGTTCCGGGCAGCCTGCTCTAGTGGTTGGCAACCCTGCCTAGACCAGGGGAGTTGAAACTAGATGATCTTTAAGATCGTTTTCAACCCAGGCCATTCAATGCTGCTTTTTCATGCTTTGTTTATACTTGCAGTAGTCTCTACAGATGCTTCTTTCTTGGTATCACTAGAACTTGTCCTTTTCTTCCACAGCCATCCCTTGTGGTTACTCATATTAGTTGCACTGAGTGATCTTATGCTTAGAAAATGACATCCCAATTACTTTTACAGACCCATGATAACTCTCGGTTTAAAATCACTTGGGCTATTGCCCCTTCCACACCATCCTAAGTAGGTTCTCTCATTTCCTTTCAGAGGAAAAAAAACTCAGCCATATGTAGAATGGAAAATAATGCTGAGTGACCTCACTCTTGTGTTCATTCAAGGACAGCAGCATACTTTCTGTCTCTTGAGTTGACTGTTAGCAAAATGAGCAGCAGTTTTTGCTCTACTGTTTAACAAACCAAGCTGTTACTTCATTGTGATTACTTTAGCATTGGCAAATTCCACCTACAGCACCAGGCTGTCATGTTTTGACAAAAGTCTCAACTGCTGAATATCAAGTGAATTTCCCGTAGGCCTATTATCGTATAATGGTTTGCTTTTTGAGATTTTATACTTTGTTCTGGAGTATACCGTACTGGCATGTATTACACAGTCAACTCAAAACATAATTTTAATGTATGCTAGACCACAATGGAGATAGCCAGGTTGAGGAAGTTATGATGCTAGAGCCAGTGTTCAAATTAACATAATATATTTCTATTGCTTTTGAAAAAAATATGTTCCAGTGCATTCCAGTGATACTTTCACATACTTTTTTACTACCTATTTCATAGGTAGCAAAATTAAATGTGATATGTTGTTTGATGTTTATTATACCTTTAATGGGAAGACAAATTTTGAAGAAAAAGAAGAATACATGCTTCTGCATTTCCCTTCTCAATCCATATAATGATGTATTTTATGTTAAAATTCAGGTCTAACAAAAGAACTACATGTCCCACAAACACGCACAACCTGCTTTCCTCTGTAAAGACCTGCATGGTTTCTCTTACAGATGACAAGACATTCCAGTGTGAGATGTGTTTCAGATTCTTTTCTACAAACAGCAATCTTTCCAAACACAAGAAAAAGCATGGAGATAAGAAGTTTGCCTGTGAAATCTGCAATAAGATGTTCTACAGGAAGGATGTCATGCTAGACCATCAAAGACGACACCTGGAAGGTAAGTATACTGCGTATGAACAGAACTGTTATGGTAGGTGTCGTTTTTAGTCAGCTTCCTGACCTAAAGTAGCAAGCTTCAGCAATATGTGATATTTATAAAAAATAATAGTAATGAATCCTTGAGGAAAGTTACCTAATTCTGTGAAACCTTTCTAGGAGCTGCACCATTTTTTTTCTTCATATGATTGGAGTCAGTGCTGCTAACAATCACATGAAAGTTGTTTGGGTTGCTATGCATTAGCTTAGACTAGCTGATTTTAACAGTTTATTTTTTTTTTAAATCTGAGTTCTATTTTTTTTTTTTCTTTAAATGTGTGGTAACTTGAAAATTTGAGGGCAGAGAATTAACTTGCAATGTAGGATTGAAAGTGACTACTGTATATATTTATTTTTAAAGTCTGCTACCTGGCCAGTATAATATAAATAGAATGCTGTGTGATGTTAATCTTCTGAAATCTGGGGAAATGTATGAAAGTAATATAAGATTTGTCTGTTTGAACTTTGAAGCATCTAAAGACCTTATAGGTACTCAGAGAGAGTGGAAAAAGTAGGGTAATGATAGATTGCTGAAGTATATATTAAAATGCCACTAGTGGTAGAGATGATAAGACCACAGGTGATTCAAAAAATTAAAAAAAAAACAGATTATCTGATTTGGTGCTTTGGGTATAGCTGATTGTCACTGGCCTCTCGTGATTCAGCCCTCTGTGTCATGAGCAGAGGACAAGGGTTAGAGTGGCAATGGCAAGAAATTTCATGTTCAACTTCCACAGAACAGCAGCAGCCCTCTTGAAAGTAGCAGAGAAAGGTCTGAAAGTTCCTTCTCTGAAAGTTCCCTCTCTCCTTAGAGATATTTGAGGAGAATTTCTAGGCCAGATAACTGATCAAAATGCCAAGGCCTACTGCATCTGCCTGTTTTCCTGTTGACAGTAAATGTCTGTTTTCAGACACAGCAGAGTTGGTGTAATGTCCAACACTTTGGATACGTCACTTTGGCAGACTGCTTCTATATTCTTAAGGCACCGTTTTAACTAAGCAATTATCCTTTTGCTAGCAATTAACGTCTGCATTGAGGCTCTTCCCAGTGTTTCACTCTTCTTTACAGTATTCACCTGAGAGGGCATGCAGATTGGAGTGGAAAACCATGGTTTATTTTTTTTGTTTTGTTTTTTTGATGGGGACTGTTCTGTTAAGGGGTGAGGCGTGTGAAACGAGAAGACTTTGAACACAGCACGGAAAACATGGTTCGCTACAAGAAGGAGCCTTCGGGATGCCCTGTGTGTGGGAAGGTAGGCTTCTTCGCCAGCGTGTGCCCCGTGAAGCTCTGTGTTGTAGCTCCAAGAACACTCCAAGGGTATGCTGTGCCTCAACCCAGCGCTTCTGAATGAATTATCGTGGCGTAGCAAGTTACCACCCATGTATTAAACCACAGTAACTGTCTACCTGAATAGACACTTAGCCTGCCAAAAGCTTTTAGGTAAATGACGTTTACTAAGGTATCTGCCAAATCAGATTACCTCGCAGCTCAGACAGGCATGCGGTCAGTTAGCAGCGAGTCCTGGGGCCCAGCCAAGGTGTTTGTTGCTCTTTCAGCTGCGTCAGCTCCATTATATGTCCAAGCACACTGTGTCTAGAGACACTGAGAGCTCTTATGGCAAAAATAAAAGCTAAAATTAAGTTCAGACTAGAATTTCTTCAGGACATGTAAGAAAACATAGAGTGTTACTTGGCCACTGTGTCTGTCAGTGAGATCCCTTGGCATACACTACTTAGCATAAAGTTTTTCTGCCAGAATGTGAACAGCTAGAATTGACTGTGTGCATTGGAAATCATTTTCTATTAGAATTCAAAGTGAACTCATTGTGTGACCATGCTGCTGTTGTGTTTGGGAGCTAGTGGTCACGATCTGAAGTCGCTGTTGTCACCAGTACGAATATTGTGGGTTTAACTAGTGATTCAATAGATGTTTAATGATTTGTGGTGCTAGATGTGCTCAAGCAACTGTTAATTTGGTCTGTAGGCCCTTATTTTGGATTATTTCAATACATGAAGCATCAATGAAGATAGATTTTTGTAAGTATCTTTTTACAGATAGAGGCAACGTTACCTTATGTAATTCTGCTCCATCTTTTTTGGAAGCCCACCTCTGACAAGCAGGCAATTTCAGTCAGTTCTTTGAAACTGTTTATGTGTATTTTGCTGTGTCGACAGTTTCTGGGGTAGTCTGCTGAGTTCCTACATGTTTCTGGCCAGAATGAATAATATGGGATAGTAAATATGTTCTGAGCAGTCCGTTGGATAACTTATAAAGAATTGTACTCCTGCTGGATGTGATACAAAAGCCCATCCTTCTTCTTTTGTCTTAGGTATTTTCATGCAGAAGCAATATGAACAAACACCTTTTAACACATGGAGACAAGAAGTACACCTGTGAAATCTGTGGGCGTAAATTTTTCAGGGTGGATGTGCTGAGAGATCATATTCACGTCCATTTTAAGGTATTGCGTTAATATTTTAGTAGGAAAGGCCTGTTATTTAGCAAGCATTAATAAGCACATCAGTAAATATGTTCAGACTGCTACAGCCACGTGTTCATACTGGCGACACAAGAGTGATTGTGTACCCTATGCAGTGATGTTTCTACGGCAGCCTAGCAAGTGTCGTGTTCTGCTTTACCCATGGCTCTGCTGTGTTCCACAGGTGGACTGCTACAGAGCACGTGGACTATCATGTTTAAAGTTATTGCAGGTACCACTGCAGAACGCTGTTCTGAACATAATGCAAATGCACTTCTTCGACCTTGGGTGAATCATAGAGGTTGCTCAGTTTAAGGCAGGGAGAATAACAACTCGTTTAAGAGGAGGACTGCTAACAGATGCATTGTTCCAGCAAACAAACCAGAAAAGTAATTGAATCATGGTGATTGTGATTCTCTTGCATATGCCAGCATAACTGGCTGTGCACTCAGTTCCTAACCTGGTTTAATCAGAATGACCCAAATCATGTTAAAATAGAAAAAAAAATAAAATAAAAACACCACTACTACTAGTGCCTAATCAGACACTGATTGTTTTGACATAACTGGGTTAGCACAAAATTGAAAGGAATTGTATCACTCATGCTTATAAAGACGCTTATTTGGTTGTAATACTGAACCAGTTGGGTATCTTTTTACATTCGAGTTCCTTTCATATACAAAAAATGGAGTACTATCTGTTCAGATAAACAGTTGTTCCTTGTTTAATCATGAACAGAGGGACTTTGTTTACCTGAACTGAGTGAAGTGGGAGGATATTTTAAATAATATTACAGCAGTTAATGTGAAGCAGTCAGGGTGGCAAAAAAGAAAAAGAGAAAAAAAGCTGTCAATCTGTTACCTTTTCACATAGGTGTTTATTAAAACAGAATATTCTTTCTTACCCTACACAGGATATAGCACTAATGGACGATCACCAGAGGGAAGAATTCATTGGTAAAATTGGAATCTCATCAGAGGAAAACGATGACAACTCTGATGAAAGTGCAGATTCTGAGCCTCACAAGTATAGCTGCAAAAGGTGCCAGGTAGCTTTAAATACATTCAAATTAATTTGATGGGCGGGAGGAGGGGGAAGGAGTGGAGATATTTATAAATTTTTCAGTTTTAAGTAACACTGAGGCCAGTTCACAGGTCTTCTCTTCTCTGTAGTGCTTGTTACCTCTATTCTAGGAAGTGATCTTATTCCGTAAGACATCAGGTGGTGTTCTGTAAGGCAAATGCTAAATACTTAAAAAGATAAATACATAAATATACACTTCCCTCTGTGTAAGGCAGCAAGCAAGCAAAACTGGAGGAAGAAACAGTAAAGGAATATTAAAATTTTATGCTATCTTTTAATTATACGCAAATTAAAGTTGTTGTGGCATTTCTGAATGACACCAACCACAATTTGATTAATTTTGACAAGATCAGATGTCCTCTAGTCGGTATCCAGTCTGGAGGATTACCACCATTGTTAATGTTCAGCATGACTGCTTATTCTTGGCCTATTCTGTTACTAACAGGATGGTTCTGCTGGCACAGACTTTACTCACTTGTCAGTGAACAGAGGAAGACTCTTTCAGTCTCTTATTGCATGGCTTTTGCCATTTAGTAAAGAAATAATGAGGAAGAATGGGATCCTTAAGCCCCATTTGGATTCTGTACAGTAACTGGGGGAGCACGCAGTGCTGAGGTGGGGGGGGATGCAAAATGAATCAGTGACAACAGCAAAACTGGGCAAACTGGCAGTGGGACAGGAGAACCTTGGTAGTTAAGCCACTGACTTGGCCTCTGGAAATCAGACTTTATGTCACAGTCTACTCTTAATGTGATGAAAGTGCTTAGGCTATCTTCGTCTCATTTTAAAAACTCAGAGATATTAATACATCATTTTTCTATACTTATCTGCAAACCGTTTTTAAATGCAAACTTATTTTAAGCTTATGTCAGTAAGCATAAGAAGATGTGGTATCACAGCAGTTAATCATGCACTTGCTTTCAATGTGGTAATTATAATGTCTGGCGCTTAATGGGTACATAAACTGCACAAAAATGTGTGCTTCTAAATGTGGGAAATTATGCCATTCAAATTAGAAAGCTCTTTCTGGAAGCTTTGTTTGTTTGTTTGTTTTCAGCACTTTTTTTAAGTGTCTGTGAAGTAAGAAACCATGTAAGGCAGTGGGAAATGAGTGTTACCTGTGATGAGATGGGGAGGCTCTTTTTGGCTGAAAATTTACACATTCTTAAGGGATTCCACATATATATAAGTGTTAGTGAAATACGCCTTCTGAGGATATCTGTCTTTATTTTTTCCTTTTCCCAAAGGACATCTTCACCAAGCTATGCAGTACTGTCAGTTATACCCTGAGTCATTCCAAAATCAGAGCAAAAGATCATGTCATGGCACTTCGCCCTGATATATGGGAGCATATGTGTATATGCAAGGTCACTTAGCCCAGGTCAAGCACCTGGCTGTCATAGCTGTAGTGCTTCCAGGGCCTGAGCTGGAATTGCTGCTCTGCAAATGCCTGGAAACATCAACTCTTCTTGCTCTGCAAAGGGAGAGCTTACTATATCTGTAGAGTCCAAAAGACATTTCTCTCCATCTCTGACGTCCTTGGTTCAACAGCTAGTGGAGGTTAGATGTGGCTCTTTTCAAGTCTGCTCGTCAGTGCACAGATAATTGCAGGTCCTCTACTTGTGCAGTGTAAGAAGCACGACTTCTGTCCAAAACTGAGCGAACTGTTCTGTTCTTCTGCACTTCTGCCCTCTGTCAGCAAGAAGCCAGAGATACCATCTCAAGCTAGTTTTCCAAGTGAGTTAACCGATGTCCTGTAGCAGCGTGCTTGTAATGGCCAAACAGGTTCAGGCCTGAATCTAGCTTTCCCAGAATTTTCACCTGGTGATACGCACGGTATTTCCGACTAGTAGCTCTGGCTTGAGATCCCAGTAACGCAGTATGAAATCATTGCTGTTCCTAAGGACATTTTTCCCCTTTCATTCACTATTGGTTCATTCCACAGTTAACTTTCGGCCGAGGGAAGGAGTACCTGAAGCATATAATGGATGTGCACAAGGAGAAAGGCTATGGCTGTAGCATTTGTAATCGACGGTTCGCTTTGAAGGCAACTTACCATGCACACATGGTCATTCATCGGGAGAACCTGCCTGATCCTAATGTGCAGAAGTAAGACGACTTATTGGACTGATACGAGGAGCTATCTTGAAGTCACAGTGGCTCTGCCATCTGACGATTTTAGAGAATTGGGTTGTACTAAAAGACCAGAAACTAATGGGTGTTATAATGTTGATCAAAAGTTCAAAATGCATTATATATCACTGCCAATTCACTTAAAATGATTAGTCAACAGTTACCCAGTTTGGGCTTTATAAACAATAAATCTATGGTTTTAATAAGAGTGTTTTAAAAATACATAATTTGAGGGCATAGCAATGCCTTCAGCAAACCTAGAGTTTCTAAGGCTCATTTTTAAAATGCATTTATGTTTCAAGGAACTTTTCTAGTAGTTAGTATTACCAAACACACTGGCAAAGATGCCTGAAAACCATCTCTGTCTCAGGAAAAGCTTGACAGTTTTGGTCTCTCTGGTTTCAGATACATCCATCCATGTGAAATCTGTGGAAGGATTTTTAACAGTATAGGGAATCTGGAAAGACATAAGCTTATACATACAGGTAAAAATGTTGTGTTTCTTTATCATTCTCAGTATTACAAAGAAATTTCTGTTGCCAATGCCTGCCTTATTTTTTTTCAGGGAGAAATAAGTTACGGGTTTTTACTGTAAGTTACAATAAGATAAATGATATATTTATGCTTTTAAGGTAGACCAGTTTTCTAAAACAGATAGTGTTAATGAAGATGTTTGGTCAAGGCACACAATCCAGATCTTAGTTAATATAATGCAGGATTCATCTGCTAAAATCCTAATTCTGTGTTCCGTTCTTCCTCAAATTCTTCTCCATGTCACCTTCTCACCATTACACAGGCTGAAAACTGCTATTGCAAAATCATTTTTAACAGCTCATTATTATTTCATGCTATGCAGTATTTTCCTACCTCAGGCTTTCTTTTTGTAGATCTCGCACAAAAAGCCAGCTTTTTTCTCTCTCTAATGTCTCCTAATTCAGTTTGGGCTACAATATGCATGAAAGATATGGCTGTCAACACAGGTGGACTGTTGCCTTCTAATTCACCAGTTTAATCAGGTTTTAGGAGATGCACATTTTTCATTAACATTTTTTTTGTTTATGTTGTCTTTTAAATTTATTTTTAAGGTGTAAAAAGTCATGCTTGTGAGCAATGTGGCAAATCATTTGCTAGGAAAGACATGTTAAAAGAACACATGCGGGTCCATGATAATATCCGAGAATACTTGTGTGCAGAATGTGGCAAAGGTATGTCTGATGCCTTGTTTTCCATTAACTGTGATACTGAATAGCAGGTGAATATCTGAATTAAAATGACTTCCATTATTCTAATGACTTAGAATATTGGGAAGGTACTCAGAATGTAAATTCTTTATTTTTGAGTGTTGGAAACTGTATTCATTAGGAGCCTTACGCGTATATTAAACACTCCTAATTTTACTATCTGGCTCCACGACCTGTAAGACACTTCTGATGTCAATGAAATTTGCCTCTGTTCTGTTAGGTTGAGGTGTGCTTGCCTGAGTGAATTCCACTGCATTTCCAGTTCCAAAGTGAATAAAAGTTGTTTTGGTTTGTTTGTTTGCTGTTTGATTTTTCATTCTAGACTGTTTTCAGACTTAAGAATTAGTAATTTCTCTTTTTAAGAGCTTTAAGAGTCAAAGTTGCTTTGAACTTTTGAATTACCTGAGCTATAACTTGAACCATAATTGAACTGGCATATTAGCGGAAGGCAGTAAGTCTGACATCCCTAAGGATGTTTTATCTTTGCTTCTCCCTGCTGTTTTGCTTCTTCCGCATGGTTCTTCAGATGTTTTTCCAGAGCTTTTGCCTGGAACTAAAATAATAATGTTAATGTGCACTGCTACCTAAACAATTAAAAACACTGAATAGCAGATACACAGCAGGTATCAACTTAGAGCTATTGGCTAACAAATGTGTTAGGTCATCCTGAGTTCCCTTCTGAAGGTGGGAGAATGGAGAAAATCATCATACTGTGCTTTTAGCTGTGTCTTTTTACCTCATAGGAATGAAGACAAAACATGCGCTTCGTCACCACATGAAGCTTCACAAAGGGATTAAAGAATACGAGTGCAAGGAATGTCACCGGAAATTTGCACAGAAAGTCAACATGCTGAAGCATTACAAAAGACACACAGGTGAGGTCCCTAAGGATGTACAAAAGCTGCACTGATTCAGCTAAATGAATTTAACATTATTAAAAGAAATATGCATGTTGTGCTTTTTGAAAAGTGAGGTTTTGGTCAGTCAAGACCACCTATTATACAGTTAAGACGTGTTTGGTTGCTTGCATCTTTCCATTTTTTAAGGGTGGTTGGTTTAGTCTAGGATAGACGTAGTG
The DNA here is from genome assembly GCF_009819795.1 of Aythya fuligula. Lineage (NCBI taxonomy): Eukaryota > Metazoa > Chordata > Aves > Anseriformes > Anatidae > Aythya > Aythya fuligula. The sequence goes on along the minus strand of NC_045559.1, from coordinate 114,705,238 downwards.
TTGCTTTTGTTTTAAATTAGTCTCTGGTTTCCTATTTCACAAATGAAAATGTTATTTTCTGATTTATTTTCTGACTGGTACGGTTGCATGGCTTAATGAAAATAGCTGGTGAAACTGGACTTCTTTTATTTGTTTGTCTGTGGGGTGGAGTGTTTTGTTAATACAAGATTCAGAATTGTCTCAGATGCCTTAGATCATTATTGCTCTTACGCTAAATGTACTCTTACAGGAATCAAAGATTTTATGTGTGAGCTCTGTGGGAAGACTTTTAGTGAGAGAAATACGATGGAGACTCATAAGCTAATTCATACAGGTAAATCCTCTAAAATACAGTAATAGAAGACTAGAGCTTAACTTTTCTCCTAGTTCTCATATGATACTCATCTTTGGGGGCTGTTGCTAACAGCTTTTCGTTCCATTTGCCACCAGTAGGAAAACAGTGGACGTGTTCAGTCTGTGATAAGAAGTATGTCACTGATTACATGCTCCAGAAGCACATACAGCTCACTCATGATAAGGTGGAAGCCCAGAGCTGTCAGCTGTGTGGGACAAAGGTTTCCACCAGAGCATCCATGAGTCGACACATGAGGCGTAAACATCCAGAGGTGAGTTAGTTTGGCAGGTAGATTATGGAATGGTTTGGTTTGTGACTTTTCTTTTTCTTTAGAAAACTTCATGACCTTCAGTGACTTGAAGGGAATTCCTCTCCCATCACCCCCACCCGCATACCTTTTTTTTTCCTGTTCTCTTTTGGTGCCACCTTTAAGGTTAAGGATAAACTAAGATCAGCTCAGGTAGTATCTGTTAAGCATGCACTTAGCCAAATCGGCTGTTTTGTTATGTTTCAGTAGTAAACGTACCTGATTGTCACTCCCTAAAAATGAAGTTCTTCTGATAACTTAAATCCCTTTTCTTTTTTTTTTTTCCCCTCAGCTTAAATGCATATTTCTTTTCATGTTTTGTCTTCATCTACTAGTGACCGTAATCGATTCTTTTTTTCCCCATTGTGTTCTCCATATTTAGAAGTGATCTGAAAGAAGTGGTGAATAGAGATGATGGCAGTATCTGCTGCTGATGTAGAATGATTCTTAGTACTAAAAGTGAATGTTGACTGCAGAGAATTTGGATTAGAGGGATGTTTTGTCTGGCCGTAATGGGGCTTTTACTTTGTTCTAAATTTATGAATAGATATTGTATTTTTTCTCAGCATTTATTGTTTAGGTTGACTAAGGCTTCTCCTCTCCCTTTGAGGTTTTATTTTACAAGCAGTTTATCATCAGCATTGCTTTGGATTGAACTATTCCTTCCCTGTCATCATGATGAAAAGTAGGCAGTCAACAAAAAGCTTTGTTTATTGATCTTTGGTTTAAAAATGCAGCAATCTAGAGGGCAATTTGTTTCTGCTCTTTGATAAGCTGAGAAGTATAGATTTTGCTGAAAATAAGGGAATAGGACACAGTTAATATATTTATAAATATATTTATAAATATGTAAGTGGTGGTCAATGGCTCTATGTCCAGTTGGAGGCCGGTGACAAGTGGTGTCCCTCAGGGGTCCGTCCTGGGACCGGGGCTGTTTAATACCTTTATTAATGGCACGGACAGTGGGATTGAGTGCAAATTCAGCAAGTTTGCAGATGACACCAAGCTGAGTGGTGCAGTCGATACAACAGAAGGAAGGGATGCCATTTAAAGGGTCCTGAACAAGGTTGAGAAGTGGGCCCACGTGAACTGAATGAGATTCAACAAGTCGAAGTACAGGGTGCTGCACCTGGGACGGGGCAATCCCAGACAGGAGCACAGACTGGGAGAAGAAAGGTGATCAAGGGGCTGGAGCACCTCTCCTATGAAGAAAGGCTGAGAGAACTGGGGATGTTCAGCCTGGAGAAGAGAAAGCTCAAGGGGAGACCTCAATGCAGCCTCTCAGTACTTAAAGGGGGCTTATAAAAAAGTTGGAGAGCAACTCTTTGTTCAGTCAGATAACGACAGGAAAGGGGGAATGGATTTAAACTAAAAGAGGGTAGGTTTACATTACATATAAGGATGAAATTCTTCTCTGTGAGGGCGGAGAGGCGCTGGCACAGGCTGCCCAGAGAAGCTGTGGATGCCCTATCCCTGGAGGTGCTCAAGGCCAGGCTGGATGGGGCTGTGGGCAGCCTGGGCTGGGGGGAGGTGTCCCTGCTCATGGCAGGGGGGTGGAACTGGATGGTCTTTAAGGTCCCTTCTGACCCAAACCAGTCTGTGGTTCTGTGCCGTATGATGAAGGCTACTTTAAAAAAAAAAAAAAAAAAAAAAAGCTGTGGGTAAATGCATTATATTAAATGGTAAGTGCAAAATGTTAGATTACACCATTTTTGCTTTGTGACAGGATTTATCAAGGCTGTGCTGTATTGTTTGGCTGTGGTCTGTTCTGCTGCTGTTCACCAGGCTGATACCTCTTTGTCCACAGATTCTTTCAGTGCGGATTGATGATTTAGAGCAGCTGCCAGAGACTACTACCATTGATGCCTCCTCAATTGGGATTGTTCAGGTAAATTGCTGAATTCGTATGGCAACAAGGTGTCAGGCCTGCTGGAGGGTGAATTGGGGATGTCAATTTTTTGTTACGTGTCATAGCCAATTGTGGGCTGGTAGGCAAGGAATATGTTTTTTAGAGAACCAGCCCCAGCTTAATCTGTGGCATGCTGTGTTATAAGACATAGCAGCATAAGCAGATGCAAGTTGTTGATTTGTTTCATTATATAATGTGCTCATAACATTGAGGTAATTAGAGCATGAGTTCTCATTCTCTGAAAACAAGTTTTTGCTAAAGTTTGATCCTTTGCTTGAGGATCGACAGTAAAACAACTTCAGGTGATAGTGTCTTACTTGGAACTTCATCAAGTCATTTTGCTTAGTGTTTTGTTTGGAAATTCATCACTCCAGCCAGAATTAGCCTTGGAACAGAGCGAACTACCAGAAGGGAAACAGCATATGAAAGCTCCTAAACGTGGCCAGAAACGGAAGCAAAAGTCAGGTGAGGAGGAGGAAGCTCAAGTGCCTGAGGACCCTGCCTTCAGTGAATACACAGAGAAGGAAGCTCAATTCACAGGAAATGTTGGAGATGAGACTAATTCAGCTGTACAGAGTATTCAGCAGGTAAAGCTCCAGTAGAAGGGTGATGGGCTGCTGGCATTGCTTAGGGGGATAAACTACTTTACTAATAGCAAACACAGAAGAGCAATCAGAACATTTAGGGGTATTTTAATAAACTGCAGTAATACAAACATAAATAAGAATTAAAAAGAAAAAAAATATCAGGCCAGACCATTCCTCATATCTATTTTTATTTCCTTTGGCGTTACCATCTCCTTGTCTGCCAGTCTGCTAACTGGCTGAAGCTGTGACTACAGGTGTGACAGCTAATTTGGCTGAAGGTTTTGAAGATTACATATGCCCTCCCCCATTATCTCCTTACTTCTACACTTGGAAGTTGTTCCATTCCAGCTTTCTATATTCCCCTCTATCTGTATGACTTCTTTTGCTGGCAGCAGCAATGTAGGAGTCCATCAGCACTCAGTTGTTTTGTTCTTCATGCCAGATATTTGACGGTCAGGTTACCTTTCTGTTTTTCCTCAGGTGGTGGTGACCCTTGGCGACCCCAGTGTCACAGCCCCGTCCAGTTCCGTCGGGCTGACAAACATCACCGTTACCCCCATTACGACGGCAGCTGGCACCCAGTTCACAAACCTCCAGCCGGTGGCAGTGGGCCACCTGGCTGCGCCCGAGCGCCAGCTGCAGCTGGACAACTCCATTCTCACCGTCACGTTCGACACCGTCAGTGGCTCCGCCATGCTGCACAACCGCCAGAATGACATTCAGATCCAGCCGCAGCCGGAGGCCGCCAACCCGCAGTCTGTGGCCCACTTTATAAACCTGACCACCTTGGTGAACTCCATTGCTCCTCTGGGGAACCAGATAACAGAACAGCATCCTCTGACGTGGAGGTCGGTGCCTCAGACTGATGTCTTGCAGCCCCAGGCGCAGCCAACGCCACAGCAGTCAGGACAGCAACAGGTTCAAACAGAGCAACAGCAACAGATGTATAGCTACTAATTTATACTTCGAGAAGGTGAAATGGACAGTACTTACAGACAAAAACTCACAGACATTTGGAAAATTTCTAATAGGATTGTTTGCTGGATACCAAACAGATGGGAAAATGTTTATACAATGAAATGTAAGCTGAAATTGGCGTAGCACCCTGCAACACCCTAATTTTGAGATTCTCGTATCGTCTCTAGACCTTGCACTGTCTTTCAAAAAAGCAAAAAAAAAAAAAAAGAAAAATCAATCTCACCATAAATTTAGCGCCCCCTTGCACTGTGTATTTTGTGCAGAAAGATTGAGATTTGACAGGAGCATCGTAATATATTCTAACCAAAGCAGGGAAATCCTAAAAAATATGGCACTGGTGATTTAGAAAACCCTTTCAGCCGTAACATGTCACTTACTTCTCTCCAGTCTGGAAATTATATATGAAGACCTTGTTGAGAGTAAGCTGGAGTGCACTTCTGGCCAGCTGGCAGAGACTGAAATGTAAACACAAATGGGCAAAACAATAATTGTTTTCTTTCTTCTTTAGGTCTTGTATCTAACAATGTTGGTAAAGTAGGTGGAGGTTGGGGGTGGGGATGAACGTGGTGTGGAAGAAAATATACCAATTTCACAAAGTGTTTTAATTTAGTGATGGGAAAAGCCCTGTACCCGTAACACAGTGTTAGTGCTACTCGAATCACATAGCTGGTCTAATGCTAAGGCAACTTTGATGGTCTTGTAGTCAAGTTTGAATCAAACCAGTTACGAACTGAGACAAGAATGTGATACAGTTTTATGTAATTATTCAAAACTGCTCTTTCAGTTTTGCTTTTAGCTACTAGGCCCGAAGAGCAATTGGTCCCCTTTGATCAAGTGCAGGATGTGAATTTTTTTCAATTAGCCTTCTTTCATCGTGTAATAAACATTTGAGAAAGCATTCTTTATATATATATACATATATATATATATATAGCCTTTGTACTTTACTGTGCATTCCTGGTGAATATTTGTGTGAAGAACATTGTTATCAATACGATGCATTAAGTTCCACATCCTCGTATTGCCCTTTCTCGCAGAAATAATGTATGGATTCTATTTCTTCAGTTTCCAAAATTCATTGCCACATCCAAGGTTGTATGAAATGCAAGACAAAAGAATATCTAACACGTATTCTGCCACGTGGAGGCAGTGTGCCCTAGTGTATAATGATGGGCAAGGTTTGCATGAATATTGGGGATATAAATAGAGGGTTGGGCCAAATACATTACTGCTGATACTACACTTTCATTCCATTCTCCATACATTGATGTGTAGTCTGGACTTTCGCATGTCAAGGAGACAGTTTCTTTCCCACAGAGCAAAAGCAGCTGCTATCAAAAAGGAATAAACTAAAAACAAACAAACAAAAAGTTGCTGCCTGGAATCCTGAAAGGCAAATTTGTCCTGCCAGCTACAGTTGAAGAACAAGTTCCCTTGGGGCTGCAAACTGAGCCACAGAACCATACTAAAGATTTCTGCTGGGTTTAACAGTGAAGATGGATGGTTGTAAAAATCCTGTCTGTGCCTATCATACTTATGAAAATGTTCTATGTATTAGCAAAACTATGAGTAGGAATGAGTTTGTCTTTGAAAGTCGGTATTAACATGGACTACCTGACCCCTAAAGAATGCCTTATAATCTCTGCAGCAAATCCTTCCAAAGTATAAATGACTGGAAATTAAAGATAACCTCCCGTGGCTTTCTTGGTGCTGGAGCAACAGCCAGAGTCTCACTATGTCTCAAAACCTAATTGCAATGGGACATGGCAATAAGAGAGGAGTTCCTGGTGAAAGATGTACCAGAGGAATAGAGCTACTTTTCTGTAAATGTCAACAAGTCCTGAACTGTCTTTATGGGAGATGCCTACATTGGAGGGAACAAGGATGTGTATCAGAAACATCTTTTACCAGTGTGGAAAAGAAATAATTTTCTGTTCCCTAGTCTCTCATTTTCCCCAGTTCTTTTCAAACAGCACTCTGTGATTCTGTAAGTTTTTTTAGCCTCCCACCGTCCCAAGAATTAGAGTTTGATGTCCCTCTATCATACAGATTATTCCACCACTGGCTTGGGCCAGATAAGTTTCTCAGCTATCCTCCCCATGAGTGCTTCCCCTTCATGTCCATTGATCAAGAGGACTCTAGGTTTTATTTATAAATCGTATTATGTACTTGAAACTTTTTACAACTTTTTTAACCTTTTTTTTTTTTCCTGTGTTCAGTGCCTAATTAATAAAGGCACGTTATATTTTGACAGGGTGACTGAAAAAAAAAATAGGAAAGCAAATGCAGAGGTCTGGGATCAAGTTACTGTGGTAAATAAGATAGCTGACATCTAAAGAAAATATGCGTATGTATACAAACAAGGAGGGTTGCAGTGCTGCAGATAGAGTTTCTGGAAGATTAGTTTTTTGTCTAGACACATGTATGTGGTGATTAACCTTTTAAGTAGGGAGGAAAAGACTTTTTGCCTCAGTTGCACATTGAGTGCATCTGCTCAATATTAATACCACGGACGTTTGCATTCAGGGTACATTGAATCAACCAGAGCCACTTTAACAACTAGTAATCGCCTGACTGTTTGATAAGAATGGTGTCTGCAGGTGATCGCCTGTTGCAGAGATCTCTCTGACAGCACGAAGCCCCTTTGTCCTGTGTGTGTGATCCTCAGGTGTTCTGTGCTCTCATGCTGACTCTCATCCCTCCTGCTCTTCCTGGCCCACAGAATCTGGCCCAAGCAAGTCAGCATCTTGCCCTTCTGATAACAATTGATCCTAACTAATTAAGTATCTAACTAATTAACTATCCCCAAAAACTTAAATGATCTGCTTCAGGAGATAAAAATGAAGCTCACTGGAAGGAAGGGCTTTGAGGAGGCCAGGCAATTGAAAGTTCTCAGAACCTGCCAGAAGGCTCCTTTTAAAAATGATCTTGACTTTCCCTGCAACCCTTGCTGTGGTGTCTCATCATCTCAGTGTGATTTTATTACTAATATTATTAACATCTCTATGAGAACAAATCTGTATCTTGGGTGTGCTGCAACACGGAAAACTCCAAAACAATTTTTTGGAGAAGCTGGAAATCGATTCCTTTTCAGACAGAACTTACCTTGGAGAACTAGTGAATGCCAGCTGCTCTCCCAGCTAAGCCTTTTTCAGACAAATACCAAAGTTATACTGATGCTGTTTCTACCTGCACAACAAATAAAAATATGTAAGGGATGTGCAATCTAGATTTCATTTGCCAATTTGTTACTAGCCTTTTCATCTATAGCATATGAAGGTTACATTTTTTCAGCCGTGTGTTGGAGATTTTGCATAACAACTGTTTGGTAACAAACTGGAAATATTTTGAGCCAAAGGAGCGATGTTGTGTAGTGTCGTGTATTGTCATTGTTTATTGCTGAGACTATTATTTAATTGAATGCTGTCTGTGGCACATGGGCTCTGAAGTAAAGGAGCTACGAGGTACAGAACTTTTCCTCTACTAGTGTTTTTATTTTTGGTTCTCAATGTATCAAACTTTTTTTTTTTTTCTTTAAATCAGGTAGACTTGCTTCAAAAGCAGTAAGATCCTGTAGTTATCCATAGAACTTTGTGCACCTCAAAATATGTGGGAATATGGGGTAGCATCCTAAAATGTTTATTCTACAGCTTGTTGCTGTACAATAACAGAAAACAGAGGAGATTGCATCCTTCTCAGCTATGGTTGAAGATGAGTTCTCTCTGGAAAACCAACTGTATTGTGCCATTACACTCTAAAATTAAACTTTTCTTTTGAGATGTGCCAGTAGCAAAAGTATTTTGCAGAAACCTACCCGTCAGTTTCCTACCTGTCTAAACAGCTAAGTATCTGTACCTTTTTTGTTGTTCCAGAAAGTGTTTGAAATTACCAGCTGGATAGCAGCTGAATTTATTTCTGGAACTGAATTTTCTGTCAGTTTGTCAGAGGAATTTACCAGAGTTCTGTACACAAAAAGATGCTTCAATTCCTCACCTGGAAGACTGAATGGAAACAATGCCACGCATCTAAACGACAGTCTTATAAAAACTGTGGGTATTACAAGAAAATGGAGAGGGAAAATAGCTTTGTAAGTGGGGTTTTGTGAATTCTTTTTCAGTAATGGTATTCCCTTGACACTGTTTAGACTATTTAAAGTAATGCTCTCTCTCCTCTTAATTACTTTAGGCCTTACATTTGTTACTGTTATAGGCATACCTGTTGGAAAATCCTTAACCCTTTGTGTTTTTGGCATGCCCATTCATGGCTGTTGTGAGTGTGCTGGCCTGATCTGGCGTAAAGGGAGGAGGAAACTTACTGGAGGAGGGTCCCACCAATCTGCACCACAACCCACAGCAAAGCTCTGCTCTCAGTAGTTTTGGACAAAGACAGTACAGCTGAGTGACTGCATCTGTGAGATTAGCTGCCAAGGTTTGTATTTACACAGGGGCTTTTGCCCTGTAGCAAATCCAAAGCATCATGTTGGCAACGGGACAACAAAAAAAAAGGCGTTTCCATCACGTTTGTCATCAACTCAGAGTGATTTTCTTCAGTGCTGAGATGCTACTACCGTGTTCACACTGTACATGGGAAGAAGCTGTCAAATTTTCTTGATTAAAACTGTTATAACACTTTTAAGAAGCCACAGTTACTTCCCAATGCAGTGCAACAGTGGTTGGAAAATACTTTTTTTTTTTTTTTTCCCTAAAAAGCTTTGAGAAAGCTGTTTTGGATTTCTTTTCCCTCCTGGGTCCCAAAGTGCTACTCTGCACGTGCAGTGCTGACAGTTGCAAAACGCAGAGGTCGACTCAAACAAATTCAGCGCACAGAGCCCTGCTGATGGCTGACACTGGATCGTTTTCTAGGAGAGGCCAAGCTCACCGCTGCTAATCTGACCTTCCTAACAGCTAAGCTGAAAGGGGCAGAAGGGGCGTCCTTTGAGAGGGGCAGGGGAAGCCAAGACTCCTCCAAGCGACCTCAGTGTCTCGCTCCTGGAGTCAGGATTTCATCAGCATTTGTAGTGTGGTGCTGTCGTCTTTCTGTCTTACCCATTTCAAGAAAAAAGATTCAAAGCTGGGGAAAAAGAGGCAACGAAATACATTGGATATACAACTTTTTTAATAATAATAATAATAAACCAAACAAGAAAAACAAAACAAAACAAAACAAAACAAACAAACAAACAAAAAAAAAAACAGAGAACACATACTTAACCTGCTATACAGAACTGTGTGGTAAGATATGGTGGATGCTGTCCTGTTAACTAAATATTAGTTATTACGTTAAGATGCTTTTTTTTTTTTTTTTTTTTTTTTTCTAGCAGAACCTATACTGTTAAGCGTAGAGGGGAAAGTGGTAGCGTGTACTTAGTTTATCATACATTAACTTCAAAGGTAAAGCACACTCAGTGCGTTATATGCAGCAACATGCGGGCCGCAAAGTGTAAGATGCACAAATGATAAGAGTGTATAGCAGGTCTACATTTCATCACTTCTGGAAAGAGCTTGTGGGCAGCATTTTCTCAAGCCTGAACGTCCTTTCTCACGCACAGAAGAGACCTGCTCCGTCCTGTACGTGCTATCTGCATGCAAGTCTGACGTAGGAGCATCACGGAGGGGATGATATTAGAATAAAGAGGGGTGCTTTACAACCAAATTGCAAAACAACAACAACAAAAAATCAAATGAGCACATTAAAGGGAAGGGTGGGGAAGTTCCTACCCCCGCTCTTTGTTGTGCCAAGGAGAGGGGGATAGAAAGGAACGGCTCTCAAATCTGCTATATGGGCTGTGCTGTGGATAGGTTAAAAAAAAAATACAGTAACTGCATATGGGAGCTTTTCTTCCACACACACACCTGTGTTAAGACCATGGTCTGAGCTTTCAAAGGAATAAAGACCTTTGCCTGCCATACAAATGGCACCTGTACCCAGGGGCCCACGTGACAACAGAGAATTCGGGATGTGTTTTCAGAGTAATTATGGATACATACGTCAGGTGTTTGGATAAAGGGGGGTTCTTCAGGGAGCTGTCTTAAAAAGTAAAGAATAGTTCCTTTATTGTCCTCCTGCGAAGTCTGAACAGAAGCAAACAGATTTTTGCTGTGGAACAGTGGAATCTGTGACAAAACACCATTTATAAAGACGGAAAAGAGAAGAGCTCAGATTGCATAATCAAAGAGGAAAAAAAAAAAAAAAAAAGAGAAACTTTGTCCTGGAGGCAAATGCACCTACTTCTCATTCACTCTCCTCCCTTTTCCACTACTTTTCCCATGAAATACATGCAAATCCCAACACGCAGCAAGTTCTCCTCCAGGCACGATATACTTGTGTGGTTATGCAAGTCAGAAGTGGGTTGAATAGCGAGAGATACGGGGCGCTCCTGGCTGAGCAGCCGTGGAGAGGAGCGCTGCTGCCTTTACCGCTGCTAGAAAATAACCCGGTCACCCCTGAGCGCGCTTCCAGTGAGAGGATCACTGCTGTTCTCATTACATGGCGTGCACATTTCCTGGTGATTTTGTTAATTTTAGTTAACTTCGTCTTCTCGCTGTATTGGCGGTGCTTCTGAGTCTACACAGTGGAGAAAATAAATGAATAAATAGATAAATAAATAAAGGGCGTGAGCGTTTTATCAGAAGGAAGAGTGGCTTCAGGGGGAGGTCAAGCACAGCGGGCGCCTGCTGTTACCGACCAGCGCCCCCAGGACATCACACACCCGGCTGCTGCCCTTCCTCACCCACTCGTGGGCTGGGGCGACCCCAAACCCGGCCCCGGCCCCGAGGGACCCTGAGGGGATCCTGAGAGGCCATGAGGGTGCCGTGACGGGACCAAATCCCCCCCCCCCGCCATCTCCACCCTAACGTGGAGGCGCCTCCTGCGCAGGCGCGCCCCGGCCCGCCTCAAGGTGGTGGCGGTTGCGGCCGTTGGGCGGGCGTGAGGCGAGCCCTGGCCGCCTATGGCGGGGGCTGAGGGGACAGCGAGAGCTCCCTGCCGGGGCTGTGCCTCGGGTCCTTCGGGCAGGGTGCTGCGGGCACCGGCCCTGGCCCGATAGAGGAACCGTCCCTGTGAGAATTTTGTGGCAGTGATGCTCATTTCAGCGTTTGGAGTAACTTTGTTGAAGTACTCGACGGTGAAATCTTGCAGGTTACTTTAACAGTGTCTACCTAACACCACAGAGTTGACGCGCTGACTCCTGCGTGTTTTTCCACTGGCACGCTCTATATTTTTAACTAGCATTACGTTACTACCTGACTTCTCAGCAGTCGACTCAGTAGCAGCAGCAGTGGGGGCACAGGCAGGCTTTTATACTGATGCTTTAGGCTATTGGAAACCATCCGTCTTCCAGATTTGTATGTGCTGATAAGGGATGATACGAACCTCCTCCCACCTGCTTGTTGCCATCCTCCTCCCAGAGTTTGACTGGGTTTTTGTCTGGAAGATGTTTTACAGTGCTTCTGTGGAGTTAAATTATGGTAGCGGATGTTTGGGACGCTGATCATAGGGCTCCAGCTGTATGGCTGTAAGGAAAATGTCACAACGGGGGGCTTCTGGCAAGGTGTAAATGTTTGCAAAATGTGGCCACAGATTCCTAAAATAAAGTGCCCAGTAATCAAAGAAAAAAAAAAATAACATTTATGTCATTCAGGAACCTGTAATCTTAACTGCCGTTTTTACAAGGGAAATCTACAAAAATGTGATACAGTAACTAAAACTTCTCTGTACTGCTAAAAATTGTAGGCGATGGCCCCTGGAAGCAAATTTAAGAACTCTGAAATGATATTGCCATGTGAATGGGAAGAATGCCTCTTTGTAGGAAAATGCATGGAGGAGTTTTGTGATCACGTTGCAGGACACTTGAAAGAGTATCTACAGCACCCCCTGGAAACAGCAGGTGACTTTTGTTTCATGTCACACAAATCGTGTTGCAGTACTGAAGATTATTTTCTAGGTTAGAAAGTAATACTGACTTCAGTTTACACAGACCTTCATAGCTTCCCAAGGACTTAGCTGCCCAAAGCCCTTAGATGAAGATTTACAGTTGCTTTTTATTTGAGATCTGATTGTCTTGGATCTTTGTTTCTATTGATAGCTGTTATTAAAATGGAAAGAGACTGGAGAGGTGATCTGGGAACTTCTGCTGTGGGTTTTTCTAAGGTTAGGTCCTCTGCAGGTGGAATTGTCTAAAACAGATTTTAGAGAATTACTTTTGAATGGCAGAGTGCTTCCCTTTCAGGCAACCGGCCTGGTGCTTCTGAATTCCAGGTTTGAAGTAGCAGTCTTATGAATCTTAATAGAAAAACAGAAACTTTTATTGTTCGTATGGTGTTTGCCTTGTTTGGTTACAAACACCAGTGCTGTTTTATGACCGGTGTTGTATTTTACATCTTTTTAATGGTACTAAGTGTACTTAAAAGGAAAACAAAAAATCTGATTCTGCAGAAAATTATAGGCAGTCCCTGTGGATGTAATAGCAATAATATACTAGACTTGTTAATATAACTATTTTGGCTCTCGTGTATCCTGCTCTTTATTCTTAACACTGTAATCAAGCGTAATTACAGGTGTAGACATTTTAATTAAAGGTGAATGAGTTTTAATTAAAGGTGAAAAAAGTAGAATTGAACCAACATTAACAATGTCTGTGTGACCTAAACCAGAGAGTACCATAGTATATACCTAAGAAAAATACAAATTTTTACAAAATTTTCCTGTTGAATCTGTTAAGCGCCTTTCTGTAAAAAGTTGTGTTTGAAGGTACAAAGCACTCGAGTAGTGCTACAGCTTTAAGATAGTGGAAAATCTGTTTGCCACTGAGATTTGTAAGTTTTCCCTACCACATTATCAGCAGATAGCAATTACCAGCATCCCTGATAAGGCTACTTACAGATGGTGGGGTTATTGCAAATGTAAGTGCTGTTGGTGTTCTCGCTGTTGCAGCAACGCCTGCAGGTTTCATGCAGAGTTGTGTAAAATGTTGTTACTTCTTTCTTGTGTTTAGAGCATTACCGGTGTTGGTGGAGAAACTGTGAATTTGGGGCAAAAGATCCCAGAGAGCTGATAACACACGTCAATTTTCACAGTTACCACACCAAACTGAAATTCGTGGGCTCTCGGTTACGGGCATTGCACCGCGACTTGCCAGCATGTTTGCTGACCAGCCGTAGCTGGCATCAGTTACCACAGACCTCGGAGGAGTTTGTCTGCAATTGGGAGAACTGTAATGTAAGTTGTGTATGTTGAGATATTACTGACTTTTCTGATTTCCTAACTTTACCTTTGGATTTGACTCACTACTAGGATTTTTTGCTCAAACTTACCTCTGTACAAGGCTTCCCACTACCCTCATAAATTAGATCTGGGGGGTATTATGGTAGCACTCACAAAAATGTAAACAAGATACTTGTATAGCATCTATGACTTCAAATTTTCTTTCTCTTTATGGTGACTAAAATTTTCGTGCTTTAAGAGCATACATGCAAAACTGTAATATACCCAGTTGAATGTTAAATTAATCAATTTGGTAGCTTCTAGAGAGGTCCAGAGAGCTTATCATTTATCTAAAGAAAAGCGTCAGAATATCTGATGTTTCCTTGGTCAGTTTGAAATGTTGTTTTTTGCTTTTGGTTGTTGTTGTTGTTTTTAATTTTTGACTGGAACAGAAATCAAATGCTTGCAATAGGCTTTTCATACAAGTCTCACATTCAAATGTGGCCAGGATTGGTTTGACCTAAAAATGGGCTGTATCTTGACCACTTTGTGGTATCCTGTACTAAAGAAAATGATTATCCATTCAGTTCCAGCTGTGCTATTTGTGCATCACATGAACCAAGATGATTAACAGCTGCTATATTATTTTTTTTTGAGAATGTTAATGTTAACATAGTGCTGCATGTGCTCTTCTGTTTCTTAGAAGTGTTTGCTCCTGATCAGAAGTGGTTTCACACGGATGTGATATTATAGGGTGATATTATAGGGAAGCACTTTTCCCTGTCCCTGTTGGACTCAGAAGCTCAGCTGTTATTCCTGGCCAGTGAGCGTTACCTTTGCATCTGTAGATGTGATGCCTTGCAGAAGAGCTTTTCATACCGCCCCCTTCTGTGTAGCTGTTGCACAAATTAGTTTTTAGACAGCTCATCTACACTACTTCTGTCTCTGAGATGAGATAAATTGCCGCTGTGTATCTATCCAATCTACATTACTTTTTGTCACGTTGTATGAGTTTTTTATTTAATTTTACTTAAATGATATAATTGAAACCAAAGTGATACTGGAGAACAAGATACACCTGAAATGAGTTGTGCCATGGGAAAAAAAAATGTAAAACTAGACAGTTTTGTAAACCTTATATGGGTAAGTCTGATGTAGGCTTAGTAACATCAAACTACAAATCCAAACAAAAACTCTGTTTTTGAAAGGCCTTTCATCCTGTTACCTTCTGTCTCCCAGGGCCCTCCAATGACGCATGGGTTATCATCCTTAAATCCTTATCTATGACTTTTTCATATCAAAGTTGTGTTAAATTTAAATTTATGACATAAATTACGCTGTTTGATGTTACAAACAAGAGCTAATGAGGATGAAAATATGTCCATGCAAGAGACTGTCAGACTGGTGGTGCTTTATATACATGCTGTATCCCTCACGTACACCACACTGTTGAATTAGAGTAAGTGTAATGTTGGAATGAAAATGTTTTTGTTTCCTGGTGGTAGTTATAGTCCATGCTTTGTTTTGCTAACCTTCTCCTTACTAAGTATAAGGTTATTTCTAGTTTCCTCTTAACGTTTCAATTTACAGATGGTTTATGCCAGAGCATATGTAAAGGGTGAGTGTCTGGTCAGGCGTATGTTATTGTTGGACAGAATGCCCAGAAATATCCATTTGGCTCTTTTGGCTTTGAGTTTAGAATACCTACACCCAAAAAATGCTTTGATATCTCTCTTTGACTTTTTTTTTTTCCTTTATATAAGGAATGACAAAATCTGCGAGCAAAGTTTATAGGGAGAGGTAATTCTGTTGTCAGTCAATCTGTGAGAAATTCTCCCTCTGTAAGTAAGCTTTTACTCACTATTGGATTAAGCATGGAAATACCCCCCGTCTCTTCTTTTCAAAGCTGTGTGCCTGAGCATATAATACAGAGCA
The DNA here is from genome assembly GCF_009819795.1 of Aythya fuligula. Taxonomy (NCBI): domain Eukaryota; kingdom Metazoa; phylum Chordata; class Aves; order Anseriformes; family Anatidae; genus Aythya; species Aythya fuligula. The sequence goes on along the minus strand of NC_045559.1, from coordinate 114,689,987 downwards.
TTATTTATGATAACTTTGGGATGGTTTGCATAGTTTGATTACAAACTATTACAAACAAATGTTATTTCCGTTGTGCCTCCTAGCTTGTAGGAGTCATATTTCTAACAGTAGTTATTTTAAGGTATCAATACTTTTTAATACGTACTAATCAGCCTTTATTTGCACAATGCAACAATTGGTCCATGTACTTTAAAAAATGAAGTTAAGAAAAACTTCCAAGCCCTCTAAAGTTTGATTTTACTGCATCTGTCAGTAAACACAGTCCTTGAAAAGCACACTTAAAAAAAAGAAAAATCTTCGTGTTCATCAATTTCATGTTCTGTTTTTCGTTTCTGTAAGCGGGCGCTTGTGTCTGATGGACTCCTTTAGTCCATAGCATTTTGCTAAATCTTTTTATACATGTTTTTTCAAGTTCAAACTATGTTGTGAATTTTATTAATTAAAAGAATGTTTCCCAACTTAGTAGGCAGGCTAGACTAGACCCAGGAGGTGGGGTAGGGCGCACTGCGAAGGAGAACTGTGAGGGCAGGGAAAGCTGCTTACATTTCCCACCCTCCTGCAAATATGTTCCCACAGTTATGAATATAATTCTCTTTGAAAATCGGCTATACAGCTTCCCCCGACTGTTGCGGTGCCTCCTACCGTGTCAGATTCTGGTTCCCCAAAGGTAAAGCTCCTAATTGCGGCAACAGCCCCCAAAACTTCTCTCCTCCTCTATGTACAAATAAAGAAATGCTCAAGAAAGTTCCGGGGAAAGACTCACAGAGATGGTGCCAATAAATAACAGCGGGTTTCACCCCTCTATGGTCACTGTGATGAGGAAGTGAAGAGGCTTTCCATTGCCGTCGAGCTTAATCCCTTTAGTTGATTCACCTTAATATGCCTGCATGTTTTCATATACACAGGACCTTGGATTTCTCAGATCATGTTTCAAGCCCTTCAGAGGAAATAAGGCTTGTCTTCCCTGAGGAGCTATTGTGAAATACATTGGAGTACGAATTAAAAATGCAGCAGTTCGCCTGCATTAACTCCTCATGTGAATGCTCTGTTCTGCACAAATAACGCCTTTTAACAGCTTAGCTTAATCCACTCTCCTAAGATTAGGATCATTAAAAACATAATACTAAGTGAATAGTTTTTCATTTACATATTTTTCCTAAAAAGATAAATCTCTTTCAATCTGAATCAACTGCACATTATCTGCAGTGGCAATACCAGCATAAGGAGGGTTTTTTTCCCCCCATTTCCTCTCCCTAGCATTTAAAGCCAGATCAATTCAGATCAATCAGATTCTGTTTAATGCCAGATCTGTTTAATGCCTTGTCCCAATTCAATGTGTAGCCTCACAAAACGGGGCTAGTGCAACGGGGAGGTTAAGGGGTTACGTTATTGGGAAATGAGAGAGGGATACTTTAAGTTGCCACTGAGGACAGTCTGCAGCTGGATGATGCCCTTTGTGACTTTAAGAAGGTGCAGCATGCAGTGTGCTCTCACTGCAGGTGTGGATTTTTGTGGACTGAGGAAGAGGCTAATTAAAGTCGAGTTGCCCCTTGTCACACACACCGACTGGTGGAGCGCTCTATCTATAACACTTAATTCAGTCTAATCATCATGCAGCTTTCCTATTTCCTTCATAGCCTTCCCGTGAGCAGGTAGAAGTGAAGAATGGGTAGCATTCCCTCAATTAAGCTAGACAGGCTTCAACTACGTGATGGTAGGTCCAAATTCAGGTTTTGTGGTGGATACTGCCGAATGTTCTACATTTTTGTAATGATGTAATTTTCTTTCTGTTGGCGTGAGTTAATTAAATGTTACTGCAATATTTACTGATGTCTGGTTTCTAAAAGCACTTAATTCTATGGTCCTGTCAACTGATTTCCTGCCAAAACTGTATTAACTTCTCCGTGCTTTTTTTTTGTTGTTAGGTTGCTTTCAATAATCCAGAGTGGTTCTATCAACATGTTGCTCATCATGCCTATGCTACTGAGGAAAAAACTGTTACAGATCAGAAGAAAGCTGTTTATTGTCACTGGAAAGGTAGTTCATATAAAAACTTAATTGCAAAAAATAGTTTCTCTGCAGTGTTTCTTATAAAATTAACTGAGTGTTACGTATTGCATAGGACATTATAAAACCTTCAGATTTTCTTTTACCTAAAATAGTTGCAGAACACTTTTATTTTATAGCATCCATGATTTAAATAGAATAGTTCATGTCATCCATGGGACCAAATGCATTCAGCTCCCAACTAGAGTAAGCTGAGAAATGCCAGTACTGACCAGGGCTGGGTTTCTTCATAATTCAGTCTGTGAATGTCAGTTTGTATACCATTCAAAGAGACTTTTCAATTATATTCTACCACTCAGGACCAGGAATGTTTCCCTCACGATAACCTTTGATGAGCTTACTCTCTGCTCACTCTCACCTGTCTCTTCAAATCAAGGGAAGCACACCTATTGTCATTCTAGTTTTTCTCAACTCACTCTGTGGTGAGAAAGAGCATTTCTAATGCATTGTCTATGTTGCTAGCTACCTCTCGTGTTAAAATTATCGTCATGGCTTCAAAGCAGATGTTCTGCCCTTGGCTCTGTTGTAGAAGCCACATTCCATTGACACTCTTTCATAGCAGATGCCTTTATTGTTTGAGTAAGAACAAAAGTATGGACTGCCATCTGATGTACATGCCATTCAGCTTCAGACCTACAAAGTGTATGAGCAGAGCCTCCCAAGAAGAGAAGGCTTTCTGCTCAAGAATAAAGAGACTATTTGTTGGACCCTGGTCCTGGAGCAGATTCATTCTGTTTGCTTTAAACCTGGCAATTTAACATGTATCAACAAAGTACTGGTTTGACTGGAATCCTCTTTATATCTAACTTATATCCTCTTTATATCTAACCCCCCACATACAAGTCTTTTCAATTTATTAAAGTTACTTTTTGGATTAGGTATTCACTGTGGTGATGGCCAAATCCACTCCGTGGATGCAAGGCAACATCATCCCTTTCCATCATGAGAACAGATGCACATTTTTTTTTTTTGGCTGGGGAACTCAGGAACTCACTCCAGTTTCCTGATAGTGTAAAATCTGTAGTTCTTAGAGGAAAATAAAATCACATATCTGTGTGATCATAGCTTTCAAAAAAATATCATCTTATTAGAACAGCTGAAAGGATTTGCCGGAATCTATGGCATGAATAACAGAATGGGTAAAGGGAAGTGTGAAAGAAAAGGAATACAACACCTTCAAATATGTTGAAGAAATGCCCTGCTGCTAGGAACAGTGAAATCTGTTCTCCGTGTTTGTGGAAGAAATGATGTGAAGTAATGAGCTTCAGCTGTAACAAGAGAGGTGCAAGTAGGAAGTTAGGAAAGTCATTTTAAAGGAGGATATTAAAGTACTGTAGCAGTTGCCTCTTGAACTCATGGAAGTTCTGTGTCACTCAGGAACTGAAAAGACCTCGTCTGAGACCAAGATCCTGCCTCAGAAAAATATATACATATATCCTGGGTGTTGTGGGGTCTATATTAGTCTGTGATCTGGACATTCAGGGTGGTGATTAACTTTTGAGAGCAGCATGCAGAATCATAATGTCCAGGAAGTGAAAGACAAATTTTCATTCCAAACCCCAAACTTAAGAAACACACACAGGCAAGTGAGGTCTCATCTCCAGTTGGCGTGGAACACGGCCAAGCCAGGAAGCTCATTCAGCAAGTCCGAGGCAGGGGCAGTGAGGTGCAAGGCCCCGCACAGCATCCCTACAGTGCACGTACATGCAGGTCCCAAGACAGAAAACTCAGTGTGCATGAGTGGAGGTTTCTTGCTGCTCTCTCTCTCAACTTAGCTGTTTTTGTGGAATTGTCATCGAAGGATGTGCAGCATCACCATATTAGAGCAGACCTGACCAGAAGTATTCTGTACTCAGTAAAGATGAAGGAGACACTGATGATCCTATTTCCTCGTTGTAGGAAGGGTGAGGTTATGGTTTCCTTTGTCTTTTAATGAAGGGTCTAGGGCTTTGCCCTTTGCTAAATATGGTAATCTGAAGCTCAGAGGTTCTTTCCAGGAAGTTGTCTCTATTCTACTGCCTGGTTTGGATGTGGGTTGTTATCAAGACTATGGCATTGTTGTTCTATTAGAGGCAAAGTCCCCATGAGTAGTAAAAATGGAACTTGGAACTCACGATGCACCTACTTGATTAAATGAGCTAGGTGAATCATTTCTGTTAAATTAATTTTACGTATTAATTTCTGAGACCTAAAGGTACCCAACCTGTCATTGAGTTTGATTCACTTGATGACCATTTTCATGCATCATCCACAAAGAATCTTTTACCTTTTCCTACCTCTTGTTCTTGAATTTGAATTTAGTCTTCTTGACTCTTAAGAGTCTCTAATTGGGTCCAGGCTGTTACTTCACCTTTCTAAAAATGCACTTTTCTGCATAGCTGTTATCTTTTGGTAGGTAGATGAGTCTTGTGGCAGCTTCTCCTTATGTGATACAGCAGGGTATTCTTTCACAACTATCTGAAGTTTTCTACCGAGAGCTCTTCTTGAGCTTCATTTACACCAACACATTAACCTACTAGATCCTTATGTGTCACATGTCAATAACCAGAACTTTCTAGTTGTGTTGTTCTTGCTCTGTGTCTACAGTACCAGTCTGTTCCTGAGCTTAAGAGGTCTGACACTGCTATTTATATGCAAAGATTGCTTGGTGGGTAGCTGACTGCTTGTGGTTAACCACTACGTGAACGTGTATGTAAAGATAGAAAACGTGGAGATAAAAAAAAAAAAAAAAAAAAAAAAAAAAGAGGTCAGTAAGCGGAGTTCTTTGACGTGTGTTCTCTACCCCGTCTTACTCTCTTGTTTCTCAAGGGAACAGAGAACATGCATTTTGCTGGGGTTCTGTGATAGCAACAGAGATAGTAATGAATTTTATCTCTGTTCTACTTCATGAACATACAGGTAGAGTCAAAAACTTTGATGCCTGATGGTTGAAAGTATAGGAGCGTGCATGCTGCAAATTCAAAACTAGGATTTTCTTGAGGAGGACGTGTGGACAACAAAGAATTGTCTCAAAGAATTCTGATTACTGACAAGTAATGTGACTTTGTCACAGATATTTGCGGGGCTAAATGTCACATGAGGTTTGCAACAGTCTGGTGGTGGTTGTTGTTGTTTCTCCCAGAAGAGGCTTTACTTTGGGTTTCTAAAAATACAATGGTAAGACATGTGTCTTACTGTTTCTTTTCAAGAAAGACTGTAGCACTCACCTGCAGCTGGTTTTTTTTTTTTTTTTTTTTTTTTTGTCTATTTGTGTTAGACTGCTTAGGAGTATTTAAAGGCAAGCACAAGCTATGGGATCATTTAAGAACCCACACGCAAGAAAGAGTTGTAGCGTGTCCTACTTGTGGAGGAATGTTCTCCAATAACACTAAGTTTTTTGATCATGTAAAGAGACAAGTTTCAGAAGACAGTAAGTGGATATGCTTTTATTTTGTGTATGTTTTAAAGAGATTTTCATTTAAGGTGTTTTATAATAAATGTACAGATGTAGTCTCATAAATAATTCTGTTCTTACAAGTAAATCTCGTGAAAGCATGAGTATGTTGGTGATGGAAAGTAAAACCATTCTATGTTATTGACAGAAGAATTGACTCAAATTTCAAACTGTTAGTGTTTTGAACGCTGTTACCTGACTGAGGATGAAATTAAGTTACTGATAAAGAATCCTTCTCATTAAGCCTAAACTCTGCTTTTTTCTGAAGAGTATTGGTAATGAAAAATAATACTGAAACTGTCCCAATGTTGTATTAGCTTATTCACAAAACTGGCAGATATAGATTATTAATTAATATATCTTTCATAAGTGATTTGTATCGCCACTAAATAATTTCTATTTGAATTCAGAACAAATATTTGTTTGCCAGAACTGTCACAAACATTTTGCCAATGAAAGGCTGCTACGAGATCACATGAGGGTACATGGTAAGTCAAAGCTTTTTAAAATTAAAACATGCTTTTCTCCAGGTCACCTTATAGAGCTTTTGATTAACTACAGAGTTACTGAGGTATTGTTGTATCAGCTAAGAAGATTAAGGGACAAAACTAGGACAACTGGGTTACGAATTCTGGAAAGCAAGAATTTCGTTGCCAGTCCCACTGAAGCAAAGGAACTCCCTTCTTCATGCCTTCTGATGAAAAAGTTTAAGGCGGATGTTCAGTGTGGGCTTTTCTATATTGCAGTAGCTTCCTGTGCAGATGCTTTTTCTTCACTTGCATCTCTGTTTACTTGCTTTCATGACTGGGCAAATGGTTAAAGCCAAAGTATTGTTTTAGCTTGAGCTGCAGCTCTGCTCACTTCGCAGTACATAATCAACTTCACTCAAATGGCATAGTCCTTCATTGACCTAACCACAATCTCCCTCAGGTCCCCAAATTATTCCCACAAGTTATACTACAACAGCTATGACTTGCTGGGAAAGAATCCTACAGCATCCAAGCACAAGGAAACATGTGATATTGCTCTTGGACATACAGGAAATACAGAAGCCGAGAAGCGGGTGGGTCTTTGCTTTGGGAACAGGAATATTTGAACCATGTAGCCAGACCTGGGTACCAGTTATTTAGGTTGTATAAACATACGAGTAGCTATGTGCAGACTTGCTCAGTCATAGCAGATTCTACATTCTAGTTGCATTTGTAAAGAAAACATGATTTTTCACTGTCTGCAAATCAATGCATTGATGCTTAACAGTATGCATTTGATTTGGTGCTTACTGTGAGCTACCAAGATTAACCATGTTCACATTTAAATATATTTACACTTGACGTGCATCTACCTAAAATATCTTAATTTTAATATTTTATGTCAGAAAGTAGAGAGATTTTTGTTTACTAGACTAGTTATATTCCTTTGTGTCAAGGTGATTTTGGACAGAAAATGGAAATAGGTACAAATTTATTTATTTGTATTAGCTAATGAAGCAGTTTAAATATGTTGCTTTGCTTTTTTTTTCTTAATTAAAGCATAATACACATTAAAATAGACTTGATATCTAAAATAAGACGTGTGGTTAACAGGGCTGTTTGTTTCTGGCCCCTCTGGCTGCATCTAAACCTTTGTGAACTGTACAAGGGGCCTGGCTGGCCTTGTCCCCTGATAATTCATCCTGTGCCCTGCTTGCACAGCCAGGGAAAATCACAGGGTGGCTGGACCTAGGAACAAGGATGATGTGATTCTGTGTCATGTCCCAGTAAACCACTGTGAACCAGCTGCAACGTGAACTTGGCTGAAGAAGCTGTGAAGCAATCCTGGGTCCGATTGTTTAGGCACAACATAAATCTCTTCAGACATTAGAGCCAGTTACTTTCTCGGTTCATGATTCAGCTTTCTTTAAAAATTCTGGCAGCATACATGTCTGCTAGTGCAGACTGCCAGTGCAGACATGACATTTTAAGATTCTTACTCCAGCATATTTCTTAATAGCTTTTGGTATAGATAAATAGTGAAAATTATGCCCATCTATAAGAAATTAGTCAGAGATAAGTTGTGATGTGAATGCAAAGTCTGTGGGTATTTTGAAATTGCTCCCCACATGGATACATTTATGTGCCAGAAGGCGAAGTAAACTGTTGGATACTACCATTTCAAGAGACTTCACTGGTGCAGTTCTACAGGTTGTTACTCCAGACTAATTTTGCACATGAAGCTATTTATTTTAGGGAGAAAAAGAAATTATCCTACCTCAAGACAAACTTTGAGGAAAAGTCTCTATGCAGGGATTCCAGAGCAGTTAGAACACATTACACTTAGTTCATTTTTTTGAGAAAACATGAACACTTCAACTGCATGATTTTCACTGGCCACCTGCAGAGCACCGGTCTGATTATAAAATAAGGCATTATTTCAAGGTCCTAAATATAACAGGTTTTGTTGAAATCCCATACTTCTTTAAGATTCTTCCTACCACATTCATCAGGTTGCTGATTCACACGCAGCAAAGCAAGCATTTGTTCAGCTTAAGATGCTGCCGTCCTGCCTGCCAACGTGCCAGAGGTTCTCCCCTGTTCCAGAGTCAGCAGAGCAAACCTGTGCCTCAGCCACTGCAGTTCAAAGTCTGGCAGCTCAGCAAGCACCTACCATTATTATGCCTTAAGCAAACGTATCCGAATGTGAAACGGGGAGGCGGAGGGCAGACACATATTCCTTCTGCCACCTTTTTAAAGAGTGGTAATACCTTAAACATTAAAGGTAGATTTGCCAGTGCTTGTCTGTCAGAAGGCCTCCAGACAACGTGCACCTTTTAGGAAGCCTCCCAAAGTGCTACAGGCAAGAAGATAATCATCCTTTTGTTAGAGCCTGGAGAGTGAAACATGATCCTCTACATCTTTTTCCCTTACCTTTTTTGAAAGTAACTCGAAACATTGTAATGTTATATATACATATAAAAGATTACTGGTATTTGACTACTCTTTCTCTTCTACCTGTGTTCCATTTTTATCTCCTTTTTTTTTCTCTGTATATTTTGTTTCTGAATTATTGTAATCTGTTGATTCTAATGTGAGCTTGTAATACATTTTCTTGTCATGTGCCATAGTGGACTGAATGTCCTCCTGTGATACAGGACTGAAAGTATCTTTCTTTCTACAGTTAACCGTGTTACGTGCCCACTTTGTGATGCAGTATGCACAAGTGTCTCCTCACTGAAAGCACACACCAGATACCGACACTGTGATGAACGTCCTTTCCGTTGTCACCTCTGTGACAGCAGGTCAGAAAATTTTAAGGCTTGTAGCTCTGTGAGCAGAACTGTAGAACTGAGTTAGTTTTTACATAGGAGTTAACAGAGATAAGAAAACTTTTCAACCATTAAAACAGTCAACTGGTCAAGGAAGAAATGTAATAGATTTATCTGCTGTTCATCTGCCTTCATCTGTTAAAACGTTGTAGTTCATGAACTTCTGGTTAAGAAGGATTGATGTTTTAAAGGGGACTTTTCTTGGCAAGACTGTGTGGACTATAAAATGGTCCATGATAATGGCAAGTGGAGATGTGTGGTAGTAGTTCCTTAAGCGGTGGGTTTTGCCATTCTGAATGACCGCTGGACATTTCCTGGGAGAGTCATAATCTTCTGAATGATTTTTCAGCCACAGGTTCACTATACCTTTTGCTGTCTGATTTTTCTGTGGTGGTTTCTTTTCTGCTTTCATCATATGATGCCAAACAACAATGAAATAATAATATTTCTTAAAAAAAATGTAAAAAATATACCACTGTGATGTGATAGACCAAGTTGTGTATGTAAGCACTAGGCTGGCAAATTACGTGTAACTTTTGCCAGGGAAGATGAGAGGTCTAGCCTTTTTATGCTGAAAGTAGGGTAAAGTAAACAAGTATTTAAGTACTCTTGTGTTCATACTGTGGGTGGACACAAGGAAACAATCTGAATTTCTAGACCAGAAATAATAAAATGACTGATCCATAATGGACAAGAATTTTCTCAGTGTGAACCGAAAGAGAGGCTGATGCCTTGCAACATAGTTGTGGAAAAATCACCTAGATTTGGGCATGCCATGGATGTGTGGGAAGAAAGAAGGAATGGAAAATGAAATACAGAGCACATCAAAGAGGTGTCTGCATTATCCCCTTTTCACAGGTGGAAAAACTGAGGTAGAGAAGAGAAGTGATTTACACATATTCCGCTTTCACTTGTCATTGTCAGAGCCAAAAATTACTACCTCCCAGTCCTAAACATTAACCACAAGACTACTCCTCTGTACTATTATATCTGTTATTTGTTTTACCTTGTTTTCAGTTTTAAGAACGCATACGATCTGCATAAACATGTTGAAACACACAATGATTCAGATGCCTACAGCTGTGATGTTGAAGGATGTGGTTTTACTTCACGGACTTTACAAACTTTGAAACAGCATTACAAGAGAGCACATGTGGTGAGTATATTAAATAGCAGAGTAGAATATATTGCTATAAGTGATCCTAAGTTTCAAATCTACATGTGTTTAGTTTCATATAAATGAAGGAAATATTTCATTTTTCCATCAAATCAAGTATCTATTTGCGCATATTTCTAGGACTCTTGTAAGTATTATAAAAATACCTGATTCATCCTTCCCTATAGATTTCAATTGCTTACTTTAAGTACATGCAGTTGCATACTCACAGTCTTGAATTCCAGCCAACCCCCCACTTACGTTTTTTTTTTTCCTCTTCTTTAAAACAACATGCCAATCCTAATCTGAAATGCAAAATATTTCAGGGATTAAAATCCAATGTCACCTTTCTTCTCATGTTGATACTCCGCCCTTAGAGCTAATATGTAACCTGGAAATAAAGAAACTATAAAGCATGTAATGCTTACATCACCTCTGATCATGTGAGTCTTTCATCACAACATTAAAATATAGTTTTGGCTGCAAAACTATATGAAACTGCATGAACTACTTTTGTAGTTCATGCACGTATTTTGCCTGTTTCTTCAACTTTCTGAGTTATGACCACTGCTATAATGTAAACTGTAAAGGTTTTAGAGGAACTATATTGTCTCACTGCTACTGAAGATTTGTGCAGTACTGAAGGCATTAAAGACAATTTACATGTTCAATAAGGTTCCTTAAGCAGACAAGTTTGCCTAAAACTCACACATTTTAAACCTTTTTGAAGTTAACTCCCTAAAAGGTTTTTAGCTAGACAGTGTACTTTCCCCCTTTTCAACAAAGGATTAATTGTCCTCATGTAGATGTGCAAGTCTTAAATTACTCTAACACTACTTCTTTCCAAGAGTAATGGTATTCTGAAATACAAATGCCACATCTGTCAGAAATGTTTCTGCTGGAGTTATTCATTGACCCTACATCTTCGAAAAGCACACAATCTCAGCAGTCATTCTCGTTTCAGGTATGTCACCAGTTGATTCTTGTTCAGATTATAAAGTAACTTTTTTTTTCTTCTTTTTTAAGGTTTTGTATAAGAGATCCACATATTTAATTAAATGTTGTCTTATGTTTGGTCCAGCTTTAACTATTCTGTGAAATATTGTGAAACAATTTATATCTTAGATTTTGCTATCATGGTGGAAAACCTAGTGTAAAGATGGTCAAAATGGTTTTTTTTGTTGTTGTTGTTGTTTTTTTTTGTTTTTTTTTTTTTTTTTGTTATATAGCCTTTACCACTAGGAAGTTCTTGTAACCTAGATTGTTGAAAGAATTTTGGTTTTGACCATGTAAGTTGTATCCACCAAGGAAGTAAGCTGTGCATAAATATATCAACAGCTTCTGTAGTTCAAAGAAGTCACACTCTCCATTTTGGGACACATAAAATATAATTGTGAATAGGTTTTTCTTATTTTATATTAAGTGATGTGTATTTGATGAAAAATACTTATTGGAACCCTATTGCATTTGTCTCTTCATACAGTGTTTTTTGTTTGAGTACAACATAATAAATAGCAATCTGATTCATCTTCTAATTGCAGACATTTTCAATTTTGGCAATCATATTAGGTGGCATTTTCTGCTGTAAATACTGTGTTTGTAACTTGCATTTTCAATGCTATTCCCTTAGGTATAAAGAAGATGATGAGGGTCACATGAGTTTGAATTTAGCAGTATTTAATGCTGTCACAAGCTTAGGTCAGACTCTTAATAACAAGATGATAATAAATAAGTCACCAGTAAGTCAAAATAGTTTGGGAAGAGAAGGAGGGGACTCTTGTGAAAGAGAGACTTCAACAACAGAAATACTTTTCGCGCAACTTCAGCCGTGGTCACAAGCTACTGGAGAAAATGTTCTGGTAGAAGCAGAGTCTTCTATACTGGAGCCATTGTATTCGGAACTTCAGACCGCAGTACAGACATTTGAAAGCTCTTCTACTTCCTCTAGAGTTGATGAAGCCACACCAGTGAATGTGAAGGAAAAACTAATAGAAATTGACCTGGGCTTGGGAATTCAGATGGCTTTCTAGTAAAACGGTGTTTTTGTGGATTTATCTGTGAAAAGCATACTCTTCAGAAGAGGTGTTTTTTTTTTTTGTTTGTTTTGTTTTGTTTTTTTGTTTTTTTTTTTTTTTAAGCAAAAAATAGTAAGAAGTTTGCACTTCTGTCCTTGTCAAAATCTTGTGTATAATACTGTCTTTTCTCTGCTTTCATGTTAAATTATTCTAATGTGCTTAGAGTTTATATATGCAAGACACACACAATATTATGCACATATAATATGTTCATTAATAACCCTTTGGAGAAGAAAGTTTTAAGTTTCACATATTCATATAGCATATATATGTGTGTGTGTATTTATTTATTTATAAAACAAATATAGCCCTTGGGGGAAAGCATTGACACAATACACAAGACAAAGTTTGAAATGGTAGGGAATACATCCCATTATTTATTACTCCACTACGCTATTTATTAGAAATCAGATAACAGCTTGTGTGATATATACGTATATAAGTTACATTTCTTAGCTTTATAGACTTTAAAATTATTTCAAGAGTTATTACAGAGACAATTTTATAATGGACTTTTAAGCTACAATTCACTGTTAAATGAATGCATTAAAATGAAAACAATGGCTATGTATAAATAAAACAGTTAAAGATGAATTTAGGATTTAGGTAGAGTTTGCTGTAATTTAAATTTTATAGCTATTTGTTGGGTGCTGCAGGTACAATGACAAGAAAGCAAATGATATTGGCAGCATAGCTAAAAATGCCTTCTTCGTTTCCATAAATATTTCCACATAGCCATGGTTATTCTGACCCACTAGGAAAAGTGCTTGCTAAAACATTATTAATCTGATTCTTGTATTAAGGCCACAGACAAAAAGATAGCTATCTTTCCTCACAGTAAAAATGAAATCCGATGTTGAAAACATTTTTAAAACAAGAACTGAATGAGCCCTGTACAGCTGAGATGGTGGTGGTCAGGCAGCTATGAGACTGATTTTCAATGTATTAGCGCTGTCCCTGGAGAACCCAGAGGTAATCCATGGGAACACCTTGCTGTGCTGTCTGCAAAGCAGGAACTTTCAAGGTGGTGGTGGATGTCCACAACAAGGTGGACACTACAATCACTGTCCCTTACCAAATGATCATTTCCTTACCTAGGCGAACTGATGCTAAGGCCCCAGGACAAACAATCCAACCTGCACGTGGGTGAGCCCCCAGCCAGCAAGAAGGGAATGAGTATCAGACAGACTGGGAACAGTTTGGACAAAGACAGGCTGTCTGAAATTGAAATGAGAATGAGCTGACCGTGCAACTTCAAGGCAGCCAAGGATTCTGGGCACTTCTATTTTGAAGGATTTACACTCTGCATCTTCTGTGGAAAACTGCAGTTTTCTAGAGAGAAAAGAAAAAGAAATATACGACCCCTGTCATAACACAGATCAAAAACATCAGCAGGGGAAATCTCCCATAGCCATCCATGTCGTTACTGCCTTGAAAGTTTCTGCTTTGCAGGCAGCTGAGATCTTTGTGCCCAGATTTTAGCGTTATTAAATTATGCCTGGCTGTAAATTGTGGCAATTCAGCTGATGTTTCAAGAGCAGTTGATCCATCTGTGCAGAGGGGGCAGGCCAGACAGATGTGGGTGGTAGCCTGATTTTAATCTGCCTTTGTGCATGAATCAGAGACCCGACATTTTTAATACTTTACAATACAGGTAAAACTGACTCACGTTTCTCTGGGCAATGAATAGGCACCACTATAGCCTCTGGGACTTCCCCTGCTAAATATCAAAGGCCTGCAACAGACAACAGAGGTGTTAATGCTTCCCAAAGAAAGAGTCCTTTATAATGGAAAGTATTAGTCAACCAAAATACCGTGGAGCCTTTTCCAGATCTTTTATAATAGTTCACCAGAAGCCTCCAATCCATTATCCAACAATTTTCTCCTTTGGGCAGATGCCCATGCCTGCCTGATTTTGGAGTTTGCTGCCTTTAGTGCCAGCTGTGCTGCAGGTACCAGGGTGAATTAACACAAGGCTCATTCAGGACCAGGGCTTCACACGACAGATTTAAACATGGTGTTACAGATTTGGTTATGAGCTTGAAAGGCAAGAACATGGCCTACAAGTTCTACATTGCTGCAGCTTTGTGTGATCCCATCAAATTCATTTTTGAAGACAAAACTGTGGGGGCAGGTGCAATGGGATGATCATTTGTTAATGGAAACCTATTTTGAAAGTTGTATTTTCAAATCGTTTTCCATAGTTATGCTGCTTAATGACACACTAGAGCCTTATGCTATTGTGGCTTGGGTACCCGCTCCACTTAATTATTATTCACAGTGTTTGCATTCACACAAGGGCCTTACAAAGCTAAAAAGTTAAATCAATTTTCTTGTCAGTCATCTAGTCTAGAATTTGCATTTGTACTCTAGTTTGGATACAGAGGCTTTGTTAACACTGTTGTATTTACTAGACAATAGTAGTTTGTGACAATGGATTTCAAAGATACCTTTTCAGAGTTTTTTTCAAATTGATGTTAAGATTTTGGTGTTACATTAGCACTCCAAGATGCTGGCTTGCACGTAGAAAGAAAAATAAAATATCCATCTGAATTGAAGAACTTTGAAATGATTTATTTTTTTTTTCCCTGAGTTTGATACCAAATTATAAAATTTTCGTGCCAGTTGTGCTTACTATAGTGAATGTATGTAAATCCATTTGGTTTTGAAAAGTGGTTTGCAGTTTCTGCTTAATTTCCACCGTGACTCTGAAGTTCCCTCTCACCTGCCAGCGCTGCTGCGTCTGGACGGGTCCCGAGCGGTGTTTCACAGCAGTGCCCATAGAGGGTGCCTGCAGACTGGGAGCTCTGAATCACGCCGCGAGTTGGTGGCACCCGCTTGCGTGCGACGCGGGGCACGAGTTCAGCAAATATCTTCGTCGAACCCGCGCGTTATTCAGCGCTTCCCGGTAGACAGAAGCCCTGCGAAGAAGCGAGGAATCGTGCGCTGGCATCTGTGGGACCCAGCTCGAAAAACAACCTGTTGCTGAGCGCATCAGGTATGAGGCGGACGTGAGTCACGAGGGACTTGTTCTCCTGGAGCCAGATCATCAGATAAAGCCAGCTGGCGAAGGTCCGACGGAGTCTGTGGAACAAGCATAGTGCATAACTGCGGGTCTGGCACGGGACCGCTGTGGATTTCAGTGGGACTGGGCCGGCCCTCGCCTCTGTGGAGGGAGAAGGAGACAGCTTGCCAGACTGGCAAAGAAACCCTTTGATGATGACCTAGGAGATGGTGCCCTGCAGCGCAGCTAACAGCAGGAAAAAATGTACCTAAAAATGATGGTGTCTGCCAAGAAGCAGAGCAAGACCGAGCTTGAGGAAATCATGCAGAACGCCTTTTTTGTTCTCAGAGGTCTGAGGACGAAAATTTAAAACTAGGCATTCTTCTCCCTAATACCACAGAAACAGCACTATTATTCATTGCTTACGCTAATGTGATTAATCTGATTAATCCTTTTTTTTTTTTTAATTGTATTTTTTTTCACTTTGTACAAGCTCTCGACCATCACAAACGGACTTGATAATGAGATATATTTGCAACTGAGGTTGCTTAATCCTTCTCACTTAAATTCCTGAACGCAGGGCTTTTTCTTATCCTTGCAAAGGAAAAATGTTAACAAAAATAGTTCAATAGTTTCTAAGGAAGCAGTTATGAAAAAATACAGTATTTTTCCTTGAAAAAAAATAATCTCCAAGCTGGATCATTAAGTAGTTCTATTATTTTGCACATGCTTTAAAGTGTAGCATTTGGAAGAGGAGTATTTGCTCTAATCTGGTTTTTGGCATGTAATTCCACAAAGCAAGACATGTTAAAAGCACTTTGCAAAGCCTACCTAAAGCCCTGAAACGGTAATTTTATTAATTCACATCAAATACAGAGCATATTCTGTTACTGTCTCCACAGTGAGGAGCTTATGTGATCTTAAGCAAATTATGATCTCCCTCAGTTTTTTGCCCATGAAGAAGTGTCCTCAGGTTTACCAGGAAGCCACACAATTATCAACCTGTGCTCCCGTTGGCTCACATATTGCCAGCATGAGCACTAAGAACTCACTGGTGAAGGTCCAAGGATGGTCCCCAGCATGCCTTTTAATTCATGGCTTACTTGTGTATGCTCAAGGTGTAAAGGATCTGATTCTTGGGGTGCTGGGCAGGCAGCGTCCATTCATTTAAACTCTGAACTAGGAAAGATTCATACATGTGCCCGTCTCTGGGCACTGAGAACCACAGTGTGCATTTGACTTCAGTATGATTACCTATATTGTAGGTGATTTTTTTTTTTTCAGTGGATATTTTAGTGTAAGAATCCCCACCCTCTTCCTTCTGCTCTTTCCACCTCCACACCACAACCCTCATTTTTTTGTGAGGGTGCACTTTGCATGAGATCAGCAAGGAATTCCTTAAACTGAGTTTGCCGCTGCATCTGCTACCGCGTGCAATTGTGCCCCTTTCATCACCTTCTTTGGAGGCAGTTCCCTTCCAGCCTGCTTGCCTCCCTCTCTGTTGACATTAGCCTGTGGTAAGTCAGGCCAGCTTTCTCGCCTGTCTGAAAACTAAGCAAGGGAGTGGTGTGGTTTGATTTATTTACTTTTTTTTTTTTTTTCTTCCCCTCGTGTGAGATCACGGAGCTGATTCAGTTACAGTTCAACCATCGAATGCTAGTACAACTGTGTGAGCACTAGTGCCAAGACAAAAGAGGGGACGGCAAACCTCCTTCAGTGATAATGTCGTTTTAGATCAGCTTAAGCCAACTGCAGTATTGCAGCGTTTGTGCATAAAAACCTAAGCCACAGCTTAAGTGTTTGAGGAGTGGATGAATAGATGGATTTGTGTTTTATCTTTCGGAAAGCTGCAGATCAGTGTTGGTCTGTATCAGCTCTAAAGCTGCTGTTACATAGTTGAAATCTGCTGCCCCTTCACAGAGCATCTTAGCTGTAACAAGAGCCAAGGTGCCCGCCAACCTTTTGAAGCTTTGGGCTGGTTTATCTCACACGCATCAAGCAAACCTTTAGAAGGATATCCTTTTAAAAAAGAAAAAGCCAAAGCACTGTATGAAATCCTATTCTCTGGACCAAGAAATACTGCAAGTAGAGAAACAAGAGTAAGAAGGGGAGTTTTCTCTGTGATGCCCGTACATGCACATGAGAGGAGAAGTTAAACAAGACTGGTTACCTTGCCACAGAAAGATACATTAGGCTGGTTTCACATGATTTGTTTTCAATAAATCTAGTATTGTCTGCTCTTTGCCATCCTGGCTATCTGCTAGCATGTTTTATTTATTTATTTTAACTGGGGAGCTGACTGCTGTGGGATTCCTTTGCCACCATCTTTCTTTCTCTGCTTCTTAAAGAGATTTAAGAGATGCTTTCTCTGCTCTTCTGGTGCCCTTTTCCAGTCTTCCTACACTTCCCCAACTAAAACCTCTGAGGCTGAGTAGCTGTTCTCTAGGCACCTTAAGTGTGATTTTTATTTAGGCTTAGCCTTTCTGAAAGCACTTGAGTAATCTAAATTCTCTCAGACCAGCTCTTTTGATGTTCTGTCATGAGCTCTCCGTTGCTGCTGGTGTGTGCTGAATTAGCTCTCCAGTCACAGTGCAGGTAAAAGGTACACAATCCATTTTTTGCTTAAACTCAACTGCAACCTGAGTTTTGCATAGTTCATTTTGTTTTACAGTTTTTGCCATCTGTCTAATGAAAGAGGTGCTTGAATGGTAATGTATCATTAGTGGAATAAAACATTTGGTGTGCTATTGGCAAGTCAGTCATGTACACCTCCAGAAGGCACAGTGTCCAAGGCCCTGCTTCAGCAAATTTCTTCAATTTAAGCAGAGCTCCTTGAGAGCACAGAAGTCCCTCCACATGGATCCTGCTGAACCCAAATCAAAACAAGGAACAAGTCAGGATAGCCAGGAGGAGGAGGTCAGACAGAGGTGTACTGTTGGGTCACGCAGGTGGCCTAAGGGTTTGTCTCTGCTCACAGTTATTTCTTGTTCCTAATGGATTTATGTATATACGGTCTCATTCAGAGTAAGCAATTGTTTCATTTAATCCAGAGTAAATTAAGCAGGAAGGAGTCCATGTGGAATAAAGCCCTGAGAACAGACTTGATGTCCCATGTCTTGGGAGTAATTAAACGTTTCTATAGATTCTTTTAAAATGGAGCTTTGCAAAGACAACAAAGTGACTTACTTATATTACCCCAGCTTTAAAACACATTGTCCTCTGCCTGTTGCCTAACCCGCCAGAGTAAATTGTACACTAACTGCCTAGAACAACAAACCCGGGTCTGATATTCGTTACAACAAACAAACAGGAGCTTTATTAACCTTTAGCCTTGTGATAGGCGTGAAGGTCACGATGCAGATAGGAGAAGCCTCCTTAGGATTACGTGATGTACCAAAGGTTGCAGGCTCCTTTTTCAGCTGCAGTGTCTCAGCAACTGATCACACCTCATCCATCAGTCCTGCAATTAGACCCCAAAAAACAATTCAGGGACTGAAGTCTGCAGCTGGGCTAATCAAAATCCCTCATGCCAAGGCAACTATAAAGCACAGACACACGAGTGTGCCAGGGGAGGTTTAGGTTGGATGTCAGGAAGAACTTCTTTACCGAAAGGGTTGTGAGGCATTGGAACAGGCTGCCCAGGGAGGGGGTTGAGTCACCGTCCCTGGAGGTCTTACAAGACGTTTAGATGTAGAGCTGAGGGATATGGTTTAGTGGAGGGCTGCTAGCGTTAGGTCAGAGGCTGGACTGGGTGATCTTGGAGGTCTCTTCCAACCTAGATGACTCTGTGAGCGCACAGCAGCACAACTTCCCAGAGCCAAAGAGGCGCCGAGGGACCCCCTCCGGGGCTGCCCTCCCGGCAGAGCCCCGACCCCGGGGTGCAGGAGCCGGGGAGGCAGCAGGGGGCGGCCGCCCCCCGGGGCCCGAGCCTCCCCTCCCCGCCAGCGCCATGGCGGCGGGGCCGGGCCCGGCCCAGGAAATGACGGCGCCGCCTCCCCCTGCTGGGCCGCACCCGACTCACCTGGTGCCGAGCCGAGCTGAGCCGAGCCGGGCTGTGCTGAGCCGAGCCGGGCAGGGCAGGGCTGGGCAGGGTCGGTCTCAGCCATGGAGAGCGGCTCCCCCTGGGCCGTGGGGCTGCTGAGAGCCTTCGAGGAGAGCGAGTTCGGCAGCTGGGAGAAGATCGGCTCGGGGGGCTTCGGGCAGGTGTACAAGGTGCGCCACCTGCACTGGAAGACCTGGCTCGCCATCAAGTGCTCGCCCAGCCTCCATGTGGACGAGAAGTAAGGACCGGGACCGGGACCGGGACCGGGGCAGGGAGGGGTGGGAGGGCTCGGCTGTGCCCGCTTTGGGAGGAGACCCCCAAAACCTCGGGGATTTTGCTTTCTTATTTTATTTTATTTTTTTTTTTTGGTTCGCCTACGCAGCGCATGCGAACGTGTAACAGCGGTGCAGACGCTTCCGAGGCCAAACTGGGTTGTCCATGCTGTCTGCACTGCTGGCGTGCCCTTGTTTTTGGGGTGGCGAAGCAGGCGGCGTAGCCCAGAGCCTTGGGAGCGAGTGAATGAAGCAAGCCTGGCCCCACGCACGCAGCCCATGGCAGCCACGCGTGTGACCAGACACGGCAAAGACAGCCTGGAAATTCGTCATTCCCCAAGCAAACGTGGCATTTATCGCACTCAGGCGAAGCCCAGGCCACCACGAGATGTGGTGGGGCCGGGAAGAGCGACGCTTGGCCGCTCGAAGCAGCTCGGCTTGGGAAGAGGTTGCAGTGTGAGCCCGCCTGTGCGCTTGGGGCCGCTCGCAAGGCGTTTTGCCCTGTCCCGGTCTGGTGCTTCAGTCCTTGTGAAAGGAGTGGAAACACAGGATGGGGTCTGGAGGCTCTCCATGCCTCGTGTCTCCTGCCAGGGCAAGGCACTGTGTGGTGGGAAGGCGCTGCAGCTCGGCCGCCCCCGATGGAGGGCACAGCACAATCCCAAATGAAGGGGGACGGAGGGTTTTGGGATGCACTTTGGAAGCGTCCCGCTGGTCTGAGGGACAGTGGCAGCTTCCCGGCAGGTCAGCATCTGTGTAGGAGGTGGGGAGCGCGGCCAAGTTGTGCCGATGGAGCTTTTCCAGCTCCACCTCGATCTCTGGGATCTCCGCCAGCTCATGAGCTGATTCTGCAGCTTGCTCCATGGGGTTGAGTCTCAGAAGGTTTCCCGTGCTGCAGTTCCTGCAGCAGCAGGAGATAAGCTGGCCCGGGATTGAGGGTGTTTGTGAGCCCGTATTCTGCGAGAGTGCTGGGCTGGGGGGGCGTCTTGCCAGCCTGAATTTGCTGTAGGCACGGCTTACATAGCAGAGTGAGATGCTTCTTATTCAAAGGGGAGAGGGAGAGTTGAATGTCTGCGTTGGGTAACTGTGCTGTCTGTGAATAAAATGGGAAAGACCTCAGAGTGGCAGAGGATGTGTTATCTGGTTAACCCACAGGCCCACCTACCTTTAAAGCTTCAGAGTAGGTTTCAGACTTGATGTGTACCGAGACCTAATCAAATGGTACCATAGCTGGCTGATTTTGCCATTAAAATTAAAGCATCCCTTAAAAATAAGGTAGAATGTTTTTTACACTTTTTATTTGTGGAATATGTTTAGAAACATATTCAAAAGTTAATTTTTAGAGTATAGCAGAAAGGATGTCGCCGCCTATTGTAATGTGAACGATTAATTTTGAGAGATGCTACCAAATCTCTGTACCGGTATTCGGTGTGCAATAGAGATCCACCCGTCTTTCGGGGGTTGTGAGGTTTGCAGATGTGAGAGAGATTGTATGGACGTGATGTATGGTGAACAAAAATTCTGTGGGAATCTGCGAACTTTGAGGGCAGGGGACTCCTGCAGCGTGCAGCTCATCTTGGCAATCCAGTTACCGAAAGATGAGTGTATTTGTTTTACTACAGAATATATTTCATGCACTTAAGGGGAGTGGGGAGTGTTAATTAGAAGTTGGAGGGGTCCCTGGCCTTTGAAAAAGCTGTTTCTGCAGAATAAAACTGAGCTGAGATTGTGAATTCGTGGAGGGGGGCGGGGGGGGGGGGCAGGCACAGACAAAATAAAACACCGCCCCTGTAGTTCACAGGCTGTTCGAGCTGGTTGAAACAAGCCTGTATAATTAAACTGTTAATCCAGGAGGTTCACTTGACAAGCCGTTTCTTGGAACTGTCTGGAGACAGAGTTAAAATTACAAGTGATATCAGAAACATTAACTGCATAGCACTGAAGCTTTCTTTCTTTCTTTCTTTCTTTATTTGGTACCACATTAAAACCCTGTTTGTAATGGTTTGGTGGTGGTAGTGCCCTGTAGTCTCTCCTACTGTTTCTGCAGTAGATTTGGAGTAATTCCCTTGGCAATTATCTCACTGGAGAGTGAAGTGGCCTCAAGCAGAAGAAGATTTTATTCTTCAGAGATATTTTTCCCTTTAAACCCAAGCCCTCTCAGGCTGTCTAGCCAAATTCCATTTCTAAACCCTTATTCATTCCCGCTTTCTGTCCCCTGACATCGTGTTTCCCACGTGCAGCTCCAGATGCCCTCACTGTAAACCTGAAGAAAAGAGTGTGTGGCCCAGAAAGGTGGAGGAGGGTACGCCCAGGACCTGCAGTGGAGAAAGCAAAGTCTTTTTTTCCTTACCTCCGTTGGCCAGAGCAGAAGTCTAGCTGGAGAAAAAGGGGGCAAGCTGTGCAAGAACAACCTGGAGGTGAATTTCTTGTAGCTGAACCTAATCACGCAGGCCCTAACGAGCCCGAACAACGTAGCGGTTCCCAGAGAGGGCTCTTGGCTAGGTGTGCAGGGTGGTGAGGGTGGCTACCAGGTGTGGAGGTGGCAAGGTACGCCTCCGTGGCTGGGACAACATGAGCAAAGCCCTCTGCAGGACCTGGATTTAGAAGTGGAGTGGGACTTAGAAACTGAGCTGGTTTTAGGAATTTCTTGCTGTTAGCAGATGCTGCGTTTATTCAGGTGGCCGACGAAGGAGCCTGGCGAGGGCTGCCCGGTGAGCTTAAAGTTGTATTTTTGTGCACAGAACACTATCTGTAGGGCACGAAGACTGGGTGCATGCAAATGTGAGTACAGCTGTAATTCTCGCAGGTCTTGCAACAGCAGGGCTTGTGCTACAAGCATCGGGCCCCGCTGCATCTTTGGGAGAATCCACACAGCGCGGCCGCAGCTCGGCCTGACCCTCAGCAGGAGCAGGGGCTGCCTCGGGGGTGCCCGAGGTCCCACGTGCTGATTTAGCTGATATTTCTAATTGCTTTGAAGATGGCTGATCATGGCTGTCAGCATCTTCTCTGCAAGATGTTATCTGAACCCAGGGATAGATCTCTTCCAGTGCGTGCCCCTGTCCCCTAATGCTTTGAAAGCGTATGTACCCTTAGATTTAGGGGAGCTGAGCAGTCCTGGATGCAAACTTTTTTAAGAAATCACTGTAATCTTAGAATATGTGGAGGGGGAAGGGAGACGAAGTGGTTAGAGAAGATAATTCTGACTCTTTAACCACATAGGTGCCAAGTAAGAAGCTGTAACAGAGGCGAGGCCCATGCCTCTTGACTTAGAAACCTCGCAAGCATCTTTTTTCCTTTGGAGGAGTTTTCTTGGTGATTATTGGAATAATTTCTAAGCACTATGAGTAACTGAGCAGCGTAAAAAAAAAACAGACTTTGATCTGCTAAAACTGGACTTCAGCGATACCACAGCGTCCTTTGCTGTAGCATTAGGGCTTGGATGTTGAGGCGATGGGCACACCGACAGCGGGGCGGAAAGGGCAGGTAGGGACCTTTCATCTCAGCCTGGTCTGAGGAGCTGCTTGTGCTAATAGGATTAATGCAAATGCACTCCAGCACTTGACTAACGATTTAGTTGTATTCGGGCTCTCTTATCTTTTGTCCCTTTTGTCTTTTTTTTTTTTTCTTTCCTATTTTCTGAAGTGGGGAGGTCTGGTCTGTGTTTGAAACCTGTACCGCAGTGGCTATGCTGGATCACCAGAGGTTTCATTTTTGAATGCTGCGATATCGGAAGACCCTAAAGGTGGTGGTGATTGTACGTTTGTCTATTAATTTGTTTGAACAGGCGAATTGGATAAAGGATGCTTGCCTGTTAATTAGTCAATTTTTTCACTCGACTAACTGAGCATGGTCGAAACAGAAAGGGAAGCTTTTTATTTTGCTGGAAGTGGAAATCCTCTCTTTGCTGGGGAAAACAGGCAATTTCGAGCAGCTGCTCTCTCTCTCTCTCTGACCTTGGTGACTCTTTCTGAGCCTGTCCTTAGCCAGGGAACCCCTGGTCCCCGTGAGCCCGGCGGCTCCTGTTAGGTTTGAGCTGTTGCTGGGCTCCTGCTCTGCCTCGGAGGGCTCAGACGGGTGTTTTACATCGTGACTCCAGCACTCAGCTCGCTGAAGCCTGGTGAATTATGCTGGCTATGCATGTGGCTTGGGGGCAAGGAGTTGGTTGTGTTATTCACAGGCGCTCCCTTCCAGCATGCCAGAGAGCAAACTGGGTACTTGTCTACAAAGGCAATTATTTCACAAGCAAGTTGCTGTAGGGAGCAGCAGGAGCCAACATGGTTAATGGAGAGAAACGATTTCACTTATCTTTTTTTTTTTTTCTTCCCAATATCTTGTCCTTACCTCTTAAGTTGTTTCTTAGCCTGATCTTACCTCGGAAAAAGGTCTGCTGCTTCTTGCTAGGTCAGACCCACCACTAAGGAGAAAAGTTGGGCATATCAGATCTCTGCAGCCCGTGGGTGCTCGGTACCTCCTGAATAACGAGGATCAGCCTCGGACAGGTAGTGCTGCAGTGCCACGGCTGGATTTGGGTGGAAGGGAGGCTTTTGCCTCATCCCCCTGGTCGCAGCAGGGAGCTTCCCCTCCTAAAGGATGAGTCTGAGGGGCTCTGGCTGCCAGCCCTGGCTCCGTGTGCTGTCAGCCTGTGTCAGCAGGGCAGCTGAAGCAGTGCTGGCTGTGTTCGCTCCTGGTGGAGGCAGCCTCCTGACTCACAGAAAGCTGCTGGCTTGAGCCCGGGGAGGTATGGCAGTGGCGAACCTGGGCATTACACAGCTGGGGCTTCTTCCTAGCCGCCGACACATCAAAGCGGAGAGGCAGGCCGTGCATGGCTAGGGGGATTTGTGCTGCTGAAGTCTGCAGCTTGCCTGCGGTTCGGCAGCTCTGAGCTGTCATCGGCAGCACAAAGCCAAGCCAGTAAATGTGACAACGTGCCTGGGGCAGAGGCTGGAGAGATGCAGCCTGGTCCAGCCAGGCAACGATCACGAAATGTGTTTTTCAGTTTCATAATTTCTTAGGAAATTAAACGTGGTGTGCGCTTTTTTTCGGGAGCGAGCAGCCACTCCATCCTTTACCATATTTTCTCTTCCACGCAGGGAGCGCATGGAGTTACTGGAAGAAGCCAGGAAGATGGAAATGGCAAAGTTTCGCTACATCCTCCCTGTTTATGGCATCTGCAAAGAGCCGGTTGGCTTGGTCATGGAGTACATGGAAACAGGGTCCCTGGAAAAGCTCCTGGCTTCCGAGCCTCTGCCCTGGGAGCTGCGCTTCCGAATCATCCACGAGACGGCCGTGGGCATGAACTTCCTGCACTGCATGTCCCCTCCGCTGCTCCACCTGGACCTCAAGCCTGCCAACATCCTGCTTGATGCCCACTACCATGTCAAGGTATGCCTTGGGCACTCTGAGCCCAAACCCCGCTTTGGGATATTCCTGCTGTGCCAAGCTCAGGGGCCGGAGAGAGGCCCAGAAGCGTTCCTTTTGAATTAGGAAAATGCCCGCCAACCCAACCGCTCCGATCCTCAAACTTGTCTACCTGATTTACGCACCATTTTGGTACATAAACAGAGGTGGAGTTGCAGGGCCTGTGAGAAGGTGGGTGCTAGCATAGCAGACTCTGGGTTTGTGAGCCCAGCGCCTTCTGCTACAAACTTCCTCACAGACAGGCCATAAAGCAGATGAGAACACAGAGATTCACGCTGCTTTTCTCTCCAAGTCATCTCTGCCAGTTCTGCAGCTCCCAGTGGCAACCTTGTTCTGTCTGGGTCCTTCTGGCTTTGTACGTTGCACTGAATACCCAAATCTCATGTACAGTGGGAGTCTGGAGAAGCAGAGCCTTCCTGGAGGCAACTCGCTGTCTTCTTTCCTTTGCCCAGAGCACATACAGTGAAAAAGTATCCCTGTCGTGACTGCTTATGCATACCAGAGGTCACTTAGGGAAACGTTTCTGGCTCTATCAGTATGGAATTATTTTTATCATCCTCTTCCAGAGTAAGCTAGCATGTTTGCTGGCCTTCTTTGTTGGAGGTTCTGTTCTGACAGCTGGTCTAGGGAGATTTTTTTGCTTTCTAATTCTTCCTTATGGAGAGGAAAGAGACTGAAGCGTACCTTTTCCCTGATTTTTATTTTTATTTTTCCAAAACAATAGCCAAATTACTGAGCCTAGAAGTGCAGGATTAACCATACCTGGGTGCTATAATTCAGCACAAGTAGTCACAGATCTTTCAGCACCATCATCCGTCTTCTCCCTGTCTTCCTGTCCTCCTCAGTCTGGCCAAATGGCCGTGGATTTGTTGTACTATTCTAAAACTGAAGTTTTCAGGAAATGGAAATACCTTCCCTGATGTCTTGAGAGGGTTGGAGCCATAGGAAGCATGTGCCTAATGGAATCAGTCTGGACACAGTCACCTTTTTTTCTAGGGCACTTTATGGTTTACTTGTTAGGAGGATTTTCTTCTTGAGGTACAAGACAACTACAGACAGTCCTGGTATGATGGCCAGAACATCAAGATTTGAACTGTACGAAGTATATTCCCACACGCTGGTGCTCAAAGGCCTTTGTTAAGGATTTATTTACCTAAACTTTATGCACGCTTGCATAACTTCTTAAATTCCTAATTCTTGACTCATCTGTGAGCCAAGATGTGAAGGCTCTATTTTTCTCACCATTTCAGGAGGTTGAAATCTTGCCTGATATCTGCCTCCTGTGTAGCCTATATCTGCACAGTAATACGAGGGGGCAAAGTACAAAATGCACACGCATTTTTTTCAGGTGAGGTCATTGTCAACATCCCTAAAGTGTTGCTGCTTTGTGTTCCGTATGTAGAGCATGTTCTTCAGACTCTTTCCATTAAGCTCAGAAAAAAATGGTCTGATCCCAACCTTTTTTTCCAGCCAGAGCTCTTTTAGATCTGCAGGCATTGTGGAAACCCCTCCGTGCAGCAAAGCAGACGTAGGAACCCACATGCAAAATAGGCGATGTGCATATTCTGTGAGGAGTCTTCACTTTAAAAATGTGGCCCCAAACCTCCTTTTTGTGTGATGTGAAACTTGTAATTAAATTTCAGACCCTGCAGCTTGATTTAATGCGCATTTTCTTGCTGGAAGGCTAATGAAGCTAATGATTGAAGTGTTTTTACTTTTTAAACGTTAGTGTTAATTTAGTAGGTGACCTGTCCCTAATAGGATCCTGAAGTGTGTGAAGAGATGTTGCAGACTGCAAAAGAAGAGTTTGGAGGTAGGGAGGATTTTTATAAGCTGTTTGCCCTTGAGCCAGGAAACAGACAGACTTACAGTGGAGTACATTAGGAATGCTTCTGTGCCATGTTGCTAGTTAAATGGAAACACACCCTTCTTCTTTTACGAGCACAACACTTACTGTAAAAACCCCAAGTGAGGATGATGACTAACGCAGTGGTGTTGCACACAACTTATCATCAAGTGGGTGCCTCCGTATCATAAAGCCGTCTCCTGCGTGTTACATAAGTGTGGGTGCTGAATTTTGTTATTGGCGGGGTAATTAAGAGGGTGAGATTAGCCTGAGCTGGGATGCAGATAGCTGTGTATTTGTTAATTTTCTCAAAGGCACGTTGGGGAATTCTCTGGTGATTTTAAGTGTATGTATATAACGTGCAACTTAGGATAAGGCTTTGCTGTCCTCTGTAGGATGCCTCCTGTCCCGAAACGAGTCTTAGGTGGGAGCTCCCTTCCTCTCCATATCTGGGTTGCCTTAAGCAACGTGGTTTTCTTGGGAGGATTATTGCATACCCAGGCAAGCTTTGCTAGCAACAAACAGCCTGCGTTTTTTTCCTTAATTTCAGCCTGTTGCTTCTCTCTGTCAACAAGATCCACCCTGCCCCTTTCTCTGGTGTTTCACACATGCTGCCGTCAAATACTTACAAGCTGCTTAACACCTCGCTTTCGCTCACCTCTACCACATCTAACGAGCTTGTTCTTCAGCCTGCTGTCCCCTGTACAAAATCAGGATCCCTCCTCCAGCTCCCTGGGATGTGGCAATTGTCGGCGGGGAAGCAGTGCCGCATTCCTGCGCTGCCCTCGCAGGCGGTAGCACACTCAGCGCTCGGAGATCCCATGGGATCTCTCTCCAGAGCCCTCCGCAGGTGAATACAGCCCCTGTGCAAAACCTCTCCGCCTGACTTGTTGGCAGCTGCCGTGCCCACATGCTCAGTTACTGCTGCCCAGGTTTATCTTCTTAAAAGAGTTACTTTTCATTCAGGTTTTTAAAATGAAGCTGGCCTGCAGCTTAATACCTTTGGGGAAAAACATTACTGTCCTTGTTTCTCTTATACAGCTTATATGTATAGGTACATACACTGGCAAATCCCACCAATTGTTTTTCATCTCCAGATTTTCTTTCAAAGAATTTGAATCAAGATGAGCTCGCAGTTCCTTTCCCCTACTTTGATCCAACTGCAGCCAGGGTGAAGTTTGCTGCTGTGCTGTGCTGGCAGTCCCCAGAGACAACCTCTCCATGTTTAGTCAGTCTTCACCTTTACTTGGTTCAGCTGAAGGAAAAGGCGGCAAAATTCGTAGAGTTTGAAGTCAGAAGAGGCCTAGACAGATAGAAAATGCGTTTGTCATAAAGCTTCTCTATGTACTGTAGGTCAAGGTAATAGCTGGAGGCCAGGCTGGTGACAAGAGGTTCTCTTTCATTAGACTAGCTGATGCAGTTAACACAGCCACTTCTTTTTTTTTTTTTATCAGCTGCAAATGCTTTCCTGTTATTAGAAAGGAGAAGAGGCTTTGTTTTCTGTGTCCCTTCTCCATTTCCCACCCCTCCTGATCAAGGTGTCTGGGGCTTTTGTTACCTGGCTCTTTGATGCCAGCCAGCCAAGCTGATTCTCACCTCGATCAATTCTCTCTAGTAGTGGCAGAGGAGAGCAAGCAGAACCATCCCTGCTGTGGCAATGCACATTTATGATGGATTAAAGTGGATGTTTGACCGTGGTTTCTGCTCTTCTGAAGAATCATAGAATATCCCAAGTTGGAAGGGACCCATGAGGATCATCGAGTCCAACTCCTGGTACCACACAGGTCTACCCAAAATTTTAGACCATGCAAACATCTCAGCTAAAACAGATTTTAGAGTTAAAGCTTCAGGACATGTTAGAAAAGGATAGGAACACAATCTCTTTTAAAAGGACTTTGTTTTGTAGCTAACTGAAGTCTTTCTACCAGTGTTTCTCAACATACACGATTGAAGTTGAGGTGCTAGCTGTGTCTACGTATGGAACCAAGAGAATTATTTTTTTATTCCTAATGTTTTGTATTCCGAATCTATAATCCGTGTAAGTCTTTTAAAACTTTCTTGCATTTTTTAGAAACAAACAAACAAACAAACAACATTTCCACCTTGTCTTCAGAAAAATAAAGAAGAAAAAAAAAAAACAAAAACAAAAGCCCATCATCAAAACCCTGTGGACAAATACGGTGGCATCCTCAGTCACCAAGTGCACAGACAGTTGGACCAGAAACAAATACCAGGAATGCCAGCAGAGATTAAAAATTAATCTGCTTTATGTTACCTATTTGTTGAAGGAAACCTTTGGGTGAACTCTGTCCCTGAGTCCATTGAGGTGGATTCCTGAGCCTGATTTGCAGAAAAATGACATGCAGCATCAGGAACTGCGTGCGTGCATTAGGGTGGGCTATTGGGAGCCATCAGTTTCCAGGCATTGTTTTTGTTTCTAGGAGCTAGATCCCTGCACTGCTTGGGTTACATGTTTTTAAAAATAAAAAAAAAAAGGAGAAGAAAAAGAGGGGAAGAGAGAGATTTTGGTCTCTACAGAAGCTGTAAAAAATAACTTGGCCAACTCAAGCATCTAAAATCTTGCAAGTGAGTGGATTTTAGCAAACTGCAATGGAAATGTTTGCCATTGACAGAAGCAGCTAGGCTGCGTGCACAGAACACTTGATTTAAACCAAACCAGTAAAAAGGTTTATGGAAAATGCCCTTCAGATCTGCAGCCTGGCAGTCATGTTGCTGGGCTGTGGGCCGGGGAGCACGTGCGGCTCCCCTCCCCAGTGGCTGCTCACGTGTTTCTTTTCATGCAGCCCTTTAAAAGGCCGAGAGCACCTGAGCTGTCTGAACATGTACAATCCCACTGCCTGTGTGGGGTTTGGCCCGTGTTTCTCCTCTTCTTCCTACCCCTTCACCGCATGTTTTGCATGCAGCAGTCTGTCGCCTCCGTGTCTCCCCTTAACTCCGCGGGTATTAGGTATGCTTCTGAAGCGTGGTGGGATCCATCCAAAATGAGTAAGGCGAGGAGCAAGGCTACATGCAGAGCATGACACACAGGCACAGGGCAGGTGCTGGGGTGGGCTTGGGGCCGGTGGGGATGTGAGGAAGGAGCAGGGACGCCTGGTGCGGCAGAACCAGCAATTTCAAGGCAGGAGAGATAAGGCAAATGGCTGCCTTCCACCCACTGCGCAGTTCCCACTGACGTTAAAAGAAGCTGCATGACTAACTAACTACCCCATGCAGCATGGAAAATTTACCCTAAAGGGACTCGGGAAAGCCACAAGGGCTGTCTGCGGCATCCTGCTCCTTTGTGTCAGCCTGGCAGGTGACAATTCTCCGAGGGCCGGTGCTCTCTGCTGTGTTTGGTGCGACTGGGGCTCTGCTCTGCGGATAAATTGCCTTTTATTTTGTGTAAAACCTGGCCCTTCACAGCCAGGTTTGCAAGGGGAAGCTGTGCTGGCCTGGAGGGCTGTGTGTGGGGTACACCATGTGCTGTAGCAGTTTTTTGGTGCGTAGGCTCGGCGTGAGGCCTGCTGCGTGCCCTGTGGCATAGCTGGTGGCCCGCCGTAACGCAGCAGGGTCACCGCGCTGCCTGCAACTCATCTTCTCTCTTCACCTACACAGCAGGAAACCTGGCATCGTTCGGGCAGAGAGGAAGGTGCCTTTCTGTAAAATTACGCCTGCGTGCCATGTGGATTTCTTGAGGTGTGTGTGCAAGCCCTCTGCTTCGCGTTAATCAAAGCAGAGCAGCGCTCCGCCAGGCTGGATCTGTTCGGGCTTGCAGGACTCGGAGCGTTTGCTAACCTGACACCGAGGGCTTGCACGATGCTGGCGCTGTGCTTTGGTGCTCCCATCGAGCACCAGCTGCCCCCAAATCTTGCGGCTTGCTGGGGCCATCGATTTGGCTCTCACCAGGGCAGTTGGCTTGTTGATCTTGCCCACTCACTGCTTTTCGGGCCTCCAGCAGGTCCCCTCTGAGAGCACAGCATGGGAATCTGCTCCTCCAGATGACTTCACTTTTTTGTCGTCTTCCAAAGCCATTCCTGCGTTGCATTACAGATTTAAGATCCAGGCAGGCAGCAGGTGGGAAATACCTGCGTGCTAGGGTACAGGCACCCTCCTGAACATCTCTCCCGAGCTGTTTGTTCCTGGGAGAAGTTCCTGCCGAGGCTGCGTGGGCTGGTTTGTTTGTTTTATGACAAGGGGAGATTCCTGGCATCTGTGGAGTGATGGCTCTGCAGCCTGCCTCCTCTCCGACAGCGTGGGGCTGGCTGCAGTTTTACCCCTTTCCAATAACGGGGACGTGTTGCAGCTAGCCTTGCGGTTATCTTTAGAGAGAAGCTTCTGAAAGGGTAGAGCCGGAGCCTCTTTCAGAAAATAAAATGAAGGTTTTTTTTTAATTATGCCTCTTGTTTTGAGGGAAAACTTTCTCAAAGGAGAAGTTGTGAAGATCAAAAAGGTGCTAGGGGAATGAGTCATTGAAAAACCTGAGCATTTATTAGATAAAAAGAAGATACATGTCTTTTTTTTTTTTTTTTTTTTGGTGGTGGTGCTGGGGGGATGTTGCTTGAAGGAGAAACCTTATCTAACGTGTAGACCAAAATCAGTGGGCAGAGTGGTCAAAAAAAAAAAAAAGGCTTGGCTCTTCTTGAAATTTCCACTTAACATAATAGACATTTTTGACCAGTGGGAAATAAGTAAGACAAAGGAAAATTCCTTGCCTATCTGTTTGCTTGATGATTGGTATGCCTTTGAGAGCAAATGAATGCATATTTGTTTGACACTTCAAATTAAAGTGGAGGTGTGTTTTCCTTTTTCTAAACTTGCTGTCACTTGTTTAGTTCACTTCAGCTGTGTTCACTGCGTCACTGCACCGACTTGCTATATCTGCTAGTTGCCAAAAAGAATTCCCCGTGTGGGTTCAGTGTGTGTGTGTCTGTGTGTTTTAAACACTTTGTGCCTCTGGTGCTGGGCTTGGTCCTTGCTGGTATGGTCAGTGGAACAGTGATATCTGAAAGAGCAATTCTCTTGCACTCATTTTCAGACCACGAGCTCGAAAATAGGTGCTCAGAACAGTTCAACATAACATACAACGTGATGTTGCTTATGGAAAGGGGGTGGCGAGACCAGGAATTGCATTAACCTGTAGTTTGCACTAGCTGAATTTTGACTGGTTTTAAATTGCAATAAATTGGCTGACTGTTTGTTGTGTTTGCTGTGTAATGGGCTGACATGCCGCTGCTTGCAAAAAGCTGCTTAATTTTTTTTAGCTTAACCATAAGAAGAAAAGCCTACCACAGCGTAATGCTTCCAGAGTGTGCTCACTGTTTTTTTGGGGGTCATCTATCATTCTCTACAGAAAAGTTTTCAGCTCCTCTGAAGTCTAATGGTAGCATGCACTTAATTCTCTCCCCTCCTCCTCTGTCTTTTGCAGATTTCTGACTTTGGACTCGCAAAGTGCAATGGCTTGTCCCATTCCCATGACCTCAGCATGGACGGCTTGTGTGGCACAATTGCATACCTTCCTCCCGAGCGCATCAAAGAAAAAAATAGGTGTTTTGACACCAAGCATGATGTGTACAGGTCAGTTAACTGAGAAAACACCTAAAAAAGGGCTTTAAATTAATGAGTCCTCTTTTTTTCTGTTTATAACACTTAATTGACCGCGAAGCCCCTAACTCTTGTTTGAGCCTCGTTTTGCAAAGGCTCGTGTTTAGTTCTCTTTATGCAAAGTCTTTACAACGTAGAAGACTTTTAACAAATTGCAGCTGATTCTGGTCTTCAGCATTATGGAAATCATTCTAAGAAACATTTATTTATTAGCAACTGTCATGGGAGGCACTCAGGGCACCTTAAATTTCCCCGTCAAAAGGTACATCCTGACCTACTTTTCTAGTCTGTGACAAAATTCTTAGCTATCTCTGGTGGATTTCATCACTATCTCTTTGGTTTTTCTTTCATGGTAAGGTTATTAGGAAAAGGAAGTCATAGATGTAGATTAAAAGAATGTCATGTTGGAAGAGGAATGTTTATATATTTTTTTATAGTTGTCTTGCAGGGTAGAAGTATTAAATAACATCCCCAGTAATTCTTTGCTGCTCTCTGATCTTGTTAGTGTCTTTGCGGAGTAATTGGTAGATGTTAACAAGAAATCAGCAGTCTCTGGCAGCTCTGTGTTCACTGCCTCAGGTTCCTCCCTCACAAACTAGACTTTCAGATCATGGTTCTTGGCTGCATCTCGCTGTGTGTGTTTCTCAGCTGAAATGCACACAAAAGTGAAGGCCAAGAAAAGAGAACTTACCAAAACATGTTATACTTCTGTATAGTTGTAGGTTTTTTTTGTGGTTTTTAAAGCTTTTCTAAAAGTATTTTTTTGTATTTGTTTGTAGCTTTTCCATTGTGATTTGGGGAGTTCTTACACAGAAAAAGCCTTTTGCAGGTAAGTCTGATGTGTTGTGTGTTGTGTTGGACTTCTTTTTCCCTTTCTTCCATTGATAAACACGCTTCCCTCCCCACCAGCCCCAGTTTACAAGTATGATGCATGTCCTCCAAATTCCTACAGTCTTATGCCATCAGCATATGTAAGATCTCAAATGCCAAGCGTAATTTTAAGTCCTCCTTTGACCTACATCCTAAAAGCAGAACCTATGGTGCCATGGTGTGCCCTGATGTGCACCTTTTTTTGCAGTTTGCTGTATTTTTTGTTGGAGTTTGCTGTCCTGATCCGTGTCAGTGTGTGGCCTGCTCAGACTTCTGTCAGATGTTGGTGGCCAGCAAGGAACAGCGCAGGGCAAAGCCAACTGGCAGGCAGCCATCCTGTTTTCAGAAACAGCTTCTCTGTAGAGAGGCTCTGGAGTTTATTTGTAGATTGTGGGTGCAGATTTAAAAAAAACAAAAAAACAAAAAAACTCTGACTGTGAGAGTAAGCTTTGTTCCGCCCCACAGTAAATGTACCAATCTACAGGCAGTTATTTATTCTTTATGACTCTTTTCCTTTGTATGCAACTAGCCTATGTATAGCAAACGTGTTTGAGCAGGTTCCAGTCTACTATTCATTTTTCTTCTAGTGAGAGATCCCGTTTAGCCCAGTGGTTGGCTTAAGAATCAAGAGCCACATTGCTTCACTGCTTGACCTGTGGTCTTCCTTTACCTTTATGAAAAGTTCGGGTACCTGGTCTTTGTGAAAACTGTTCTTCAGTTTTCTTGTAGCAGATACGGAAATCCAAAGAGATGTAGCAAAGCACTGTTTTGGTGTTGTTTTTTCTTTGGTTCTGCACCTTTTATGGGAAGAAAAAGCACACAGTCGCTTACTGACGATTGATTTTTAACTAATAACTGGAAGTAGATGTTACTGTGTTGCTGAATATGGTGTGGGAGAATAGGTCCATTTTTTCCTTTTTCCCCTGTTGGCAAAGAAATCTAGCAAAAATATTGCATGAAAAACAAGTTTTTGCCTAATACACTGTTAATGCTGTTAGACAAAAGAGAAATCCTTCCTTTTGCTGCGAGAGCTTCATTTGTGTGCTTTTGCTTTACAGAGGAAAACAACATTTTACATATTATGGTAAAAGTAGTTAAAGGCCACCGCCCAGAGCTACCTGCTGTTTCCAAATCCAGACCTCATTCATGTAATAACTTGATCAAACTGATGCAAAAATGTTGGCAAGATGATCCTGGTGAACGGCCAACATTTCAAGGTAAGATTTCCTCGTAACTTGGCCGCCTATTTCTTCTTCTATGAGTCATGTTATTGCTCAGGACTCTGCTAATCCTTGGGGTAAATGCTGTGAACCTTTGTGACAGAATAAACAGAGCACATTGTATGGGAGAGACAATGATACAGGCCACTTATTCATTCATGGAGGAAGAGATTATCTGGGGACAAGTCTGACCATGACAGCGTTATGTAAACACGTCAGGAATAAGATCTGTACTGAGCCAGTTGATCTATTTAGCCAGTACCTTGAGGGGAGGTGGTTTATGTTCAATTCTGATCGTTTGTATCAGGGTATATGCCTGCCAAGCTGGACTTGGTGTGCTTTTTTTTCTTTTCTTTTTTTTTTTTTTTTTTTTTTTTTTTACCATACCAAAGTGTTGAACACCCTGGCTCTTGGAATACACCATTGTGTGCTAAGAAACAGAATTGCCTCTTTTTTTTTTTTTTTTCAAAACAATTTGTGCTTTTGTTTTTCTGCCCATAACAAAGGCAGCTCTGCTCAAAGGTTTGAACTCACTCAAAGCACCTGTTACAAACTGAGGTGTGCAAAGGAGTGTAGCAAGTACTATCTCTAAGTAGCTTTATTTCACATTAATGACAGAGATTTGCCTCTTCCCCCCACCCACTTCCATATTCCTGCCCAAACAAAGTATGTGAACTAATG
This sequence comes from Aythya fuligula, assembly GCF_009819795.1. Taxonomy (NCBI): domain Eukaryota; kingdom Metazoa; phylum Chordata; class Aves; order Anseriformes; family Anatidae; genus Aythya; species Aythya fuligula. Next base: position 114,655,004 of record NC_045559.1, on the reverse strand, counting down.
GGAAGAGGTTTTGCATCTTTTTGGAACATATTTTTAAGTCTGCTAGCAGTAGACTAGTTTACAGTCCTGCGGTGTGGCCATCACGTACCATAAGTCTGGTCTGAATGTGAAAATGAACTGTTCAGTCAGTCGTTTGCACTTTTTGGTTAGCTGCAATTCTGTACCTACTGATGAGGTGCTGTGTGGAATAGCCAAAACAGGAGTCCTCCTCCTAGAACATCAAATAGCCGTTAAGCTCTAGTGATAAGAAAGGCAGCAGGGCATCTCAGGAGAAGACTCCTGTTTAATAGCAAACAAACAAGACAAAACAAACAAACAAAACCCTGTCTTTCTTTCTTCAAAGAAATCACTTCAGAAACAGAGGCCCTCTGTGAGAAACCAGAAGATGAAACAAAAGAAATGATAGCTGAGGACCTGGACACCAAGAGCTCCCCGAAGCAACGGTCTGAGGTATTTTCTCCTTCTATCTAGTGTTAAATTGCACTATTTTTTTTTTTTTTTTTTTTTTTAATGAGAAGCAGATACTTCTGTGACCTGTACCTTTCAAACAACCTTTTCTTTGTTGCTTTTTAACACCTTCTTGCCTAGTAGGAGTGGGTCTTGCTGAAGGCCTGGAATGCAGAAGTGGCAGTAGATGTACAAATCAGCTGCAAAAACTGAGTGCCAGTGGACCCTTGGGGTGCTGAGGGACATCAGGACAGTTAGGAAGTAAAGGCTGGAACTGTGTGGGTGTGTCTGATCTTAAAAAACACTATAGATAAAAGAGCCATGTGGCTTTAGTGGCTGTGAGAGTACTGATGAAAGCTTCTCTCCCGCATCTAAAAGTTTTCAGTGGCCTTATTTGTAGGATTCATTTAGCAAGAATGGTGCTTCAAGGGTATCTGCAAGCTAACAGTGAGGTTTCGTCTCGCAGAAGCTCAGTTTTCCTTGTTGACCTTTCTAAAATGCTTGTGTGCTTCTCTTGAAGGGGATGTCTGCGTTATCCCAGCCGAAACAGGAGCCTGTTCTAGCATCAGTTAAGGATTACAGTCTCTCAGAGTTGTTGTCCCAGCTGGATTCAGGGATTTCACAGACTATGGAAGGCCCTGAGGACCTCAGCCGCAGCTCTTCTGAATCCAAACTCGCTGCCAGCGACAAGCGGCTTTCAGGAGTTTCGTCCGTAGATTCCGCTTTTTCATCCAGAGGCTCCCTTTCCCTTTCCTTTGAAAGAGAGAGTTCAGGTAATGGTCGGGTTTTTTGTTTGTTTGTTTTTGTAATTGTTTGGACTAGGGCATGGGAGTTGGTGGGTCAGAGAGTGGTCATATGGAGAATAACATTCTGGAAATCACTGTTAGCCTTGCTTTCTCCTGCTGTCAGCACTACAAATTTGTTTACAGGAGGTAGTTATTTAAATAAAATGGGTGAGGAGGCTCCTAAACACGGTCTAATGAGAAACAATAAATCTCATTTACTTTTGAAAACAAGTGACCTGAATCCCCATCAAAGCAATTACAGAATCAGTCATGGAAAGGCTGGTTGGAAGGGAGGTCACCTAGTCTAGCATCCCGCTCAGAGTAGGACTAAAACCAATGCCACGTGCCAGAAGAGCTTGTGGCTTCTTCAGTTATACAAAGCCCAAGTCTGAGCACCTGTCTTTGGGGAAGGCTCAAGCGAGTTTCTCAGCAGCTCCCATGAACATTGTAGTAAAGACCACCCTGTTGTGCACACACCCCTCCATTTTCAGTCTGCACTGCAAAAAGCAGGCGTCTATTTTCCACTTTGGCAAACTATGATTAGTGCAGTGAGACCAACCACAGCATCCTTTGTTCTTAGTTTCATTGGAAACAGGATAAGGACAAGTGTGGGCTCCAAATCTGCCCTGTGAAATGGTTCTGAAACCTCTGCAGGTATGGCAGTGGGAGGGGGAGGCAATTTTTGCAGTCTGAAGTCATTGCTCGAAGCCACCAGCTGTTCTAGCCAGGGACACGTAAGGATTGGCAGGTATCAGCATTGTGATGTTGTCTTTTTCCATCTAGATATTGGTACTACAGACATACAGAAAAGGAAGCTAACGGAGGCTATTTTAGCTGGAGACACCAGCAAGCTGATGAAGATCCTCCAGCCTCAAGACGTTGATATTGTTTTAGATGGGAACTACAGTCTTTTGCACTTAGCTGTTGAAGCTGGTCAAGAAGAATGCGTCAAGTGGCTCCTCCTCTACAACGCTAACCCTAACCTCACCAACAAGAAAGGATCCACCCCTCTTCACATAGCCATTGAGAAGAAAGTTAAAAGCATCGTGGAGCTGATTATGGCAAGGAAAATCAATGTTAATGCCAAAGATGAGGATCAGTGGACTGCTCTTCACTTTGCTGCCCAAAACGGGGATGATTTCAGCACCAAAATGCTGCTTGATAAGAATGCATCCTTGAATGAGGTTGATTTTGAAGGCAGAGCCCCCATCCACATAGCCTGTCAGTATGGCCAAGAGAATATTGTGCGGATCCTGCTGAGGAGAGGCGTTAGTGTGAACATCAGAGGCAAGGATGACTGGGTGCCCCTGCACTATGCTGCCTGGCAGGGCCATCTCCCCATCGTAAAGCTCCTGGCCAAGCAGCCAGGTGCAAACGTAAACGTGCAGACCGTGGATGGGAGGACCTCGCTGCACTTGGCTGCTCAGCGAGGACACTACCGCGTCGCTCGCCTGCTCATAGACCTGGAGTCAGATGTCAACATACCGAACGCGCTCTCGCAGACTGCTCTCCACATAGCTGCCGAAACGGGCCACACGAGCACGTCGAGGCTGCTCCTTAAGCATGGTGCAGACATCGAGGCGGCAACAGCGGAAGGATGTACGGCTCTGCACCTGGCCTCTCGCAGTGGGCATTTAGCAACGACGAAGTTGCTGATAGATGAAGGGGCCAGTGTCCTGGCCAGAGGCCCTTTAAACAGGACAGCGTTACATCTTGCTGCGGAAAATGGGCACTCTGAAGTAGTAGAAGAACTCGCCAGTTCGGGAAATATCAACGTTTCTGATGATGAGGGGTTGACAGCTCTTCATCTGGCTGCACGAGGAGGGCACACAAAAACGGTTGAGGTTCTTCTGAAGCACGGGGCGTTCACTGACATGCAAAAACCCACATTTCAGACCCTGCTGCGGCTTGCTCAGCAGAGCAGTAGTAGCTCAGTTACTGTCTTGTTAAGTGAGACTTAATTGAAAGGTATGGGACTTGCTACCTTTCTACCTGGTGCGAGAAGGTTGCTGGAGCTTGACCCGTGAGGGCCTTCTCCAGCTGTGCAGTGACCTGCTGCTCATCAGCAGTGTCAGCAGATGGACTGAGGGGCAACCAGCAAGAAGCTACTCACGTGTGAGTGTGGGAGTGAGGGCGCACATGGACTAAGGCCAAATACAAATTTAAGAGCTGGAGTGCATCACACTGTGGTCTGGATCATCCATTGCGAGCGTGCCTGCCCCACCTGTATAGTAATATTCCCCTCCCAAGGATGTTGTGAGGGTCAGATGCAACTTGTGGGTTCCCCCCTGCTTTTTTTTTTTTTTTGCTTTTTGTTTTGTTTTGTTTTGTTTTTGACACGCTGAACTAATTTAAGAACTAACATTCTACTTTCTGATTTTCCTCAGAAAAAGGATGGGGTAGATTTCTGGCTTATTGCAGTGATCTATATTTTGGGCTTAAAGCCTTTTATGATAAAATAAACCCAACACAGATCTGCTTGAAATGAATGCAAGAGAAAAGGAAAAGTCTGTTTAAAGTATAGTTAATCATGAACCCTGGCTGAGCTTCATTGTCAGAAGGTACTCTGTTTAATTGGAGACACATTGTTTACAGATTTCCATGTAATCAAAACAGTTGAGGCAGACTATCATTAACAAGGAAGGATCCCAATGACACATAAGCAGAAGGAAAAGCTTAACGCAAGTATCTTCATATACAGCACCACCTTGTATGTGTTCTGAGATTGCTAAGCTGAACTAGGTGCTTGGAGGTTTGTCTCAAAAATTCAAAAGTTAAAGATTTCATACGGGACTGCAACGGGATGGTATATTTTCACATCGTTATATCTATTTGCAGAACAATGTTTGGAGGAATATGTTAGAGAACTATAGCAGCCATGCCACAGTACATGTCCTAGGAGAATGAACTGTGTGTTGACTACACTGATATACTGTGTATATAGTATTTCTACCTGTTGTATGCTTTTTTTCTACTGAAGAAAATAGATTGCTTAGAGTGGGTATGTTTTAATACGCCTTTTAATTTCACTCTTTTCAAAGTTCAAATGTGATACATTATTAATAAAAGATTGTGTTCCATATCTGCTTGTATTTTGTAGTTTTTTTAAGCAACTGAAGACCCAGCAGCCAGCAGCAGCACGCAACTGTAATGTGTTTAATGATGCTGAAGGCAAAATAGTTGAGTTGTAAGACACTCCTCTTTCTACATTCCCCTTAGGTTTTGCACAGTAGGTTAGGAACTTGAAAGAATGGGAGGTGTTACAGACATTTATAGAATAAAGACTCGCATAACCTAGCCTGTATGTGCCAAACACTTTGATATACAACTGGGATGCTTTCCTCTAATGCTGTAACTGTTGAGGGAGTTTGGTTTTCTTCCCCATTTTGAAGCAAATCAAAGGCATCTGCATCTTCCCTTTGTCACTAAGCGCTGTGACTGGTGGGCTGCTCCTCAGCAGGGCATTCCCACCATGCATGCCACAGGGCAGGCACGTGTGTTGTGCTTTGCTCCTACCTCCTGGGGAGCCATGCTGCTCCTGCTTTCAGGACCTTTGTTGCAAGTACCTGGCATGCCAATGCCAATGCCACCTCAGTATCTGATTTTAGGAGTCCACATGATCTTGTGGGAATCTAGCCTGAAAGTCAATACCTTTTTTTTTTTTTTTTTTTTTTAAAGAAAAAGCAAAAACCAACTCATTGGTAGCAGTAGTAGCTGAGGGCAATGAAAAAGGAGGGCAATGAAAAAGGAGGGCAGGTGCCTGCAGAGGGTGTTTGCTACTGCTTGAGATCGTTCGTGGCTGTAAGTAGGGTGCCTCCCTGTACCTGCCTGCAACTCCCCTAGCTAAATTTCCTGTAGCATAGGGCTTCTCACTTTATATAGGTGTGTAGATGTGAACTACTCCCTATTCAAGACATTTCATTGCCTGTCTACTGAAACCATGTTAAGAAGCAGGTAGTGAGGCTGAGCTCATGCCAACATACGGAGGTTACAAAGCAGTATACCTCTTACCGGAGCATAGCAGTCACAGCCAGCTTACTAAACATGAAGGCAGTGAAACTTCTCTTTAAAAAAAAAAAAAAAAAAAATGTAATTTTCTTATTGCTTCTTTCAACCTCTTCTGAGACCAATGCAGTCGTCATGTTTCATCAAGCTGTACTTCATCACTATCTCTGAATAGAAAAGTTAGCCACAGACCTCGTACTCTCCCAAGTCTCTGTGCCACTGTGATTAAACATTTGGCTTGGCCTGGGACACGCCATACACTTCTGTTTCAAAGTCCTCCAAACAAACAGATTTGAGATACTTTAATTCCAGTGGTATTTGCCTGAACTTCAAACGAAGAGCTGTAGGACTGGGTAACAGCAGTCTTGTGCCTCCTAATAATGCCAGTGCATGCCAGCTAGACAAAGGGAAAGTACACTTATGCTTTTAAAACAACTCGAGCACTGCTTCGCCAGTACATTCCTTCGGTACCTAATAATAATAGCGCATTAGCTTCTAATTAAACATGAAGCCACACTTATGAGTCTTTATTTTCCATGCAGTCTTTCACAATAACAGGCAACAGCTATGTATTACATAGAAGGCAACAGAGCCGTCACTGGGAAAAAAACAACGAAGGGATTGCCCGACGTGCTGCCAGTATTGTAGGGGGCATTTTTCCCCGTGATCCAGCCTGCCTTGGGGGCAGGAGGGGTGAAATAGCAGCATGGTGCTATATTAGCACTAACGCAGCAATTATGAATTACTGCTTTGTAAAGGTCTCCTGCGGGTGACTTTCCTGGTCGTGCGTGTGCTGCTCGCTGGCTGGCTCAAGTCCCAGCTGGACTGCTACCTGGAGCTTACAGGTTTTTCTTTCTCTTTTCCACACCTTAGCCATGTTCACAGAATCACAGAATCACAGAATTTTCTAGGTTGGAAGAGACCTCAAGGTCATCGAGTCCAACCTCCAACCTAACGCTAACAGCCCTCCACTAAACCATATCCCTAAGCTCTACATCTAAGCGTCTTTTGAAGACTTCCAGGGATGGTGACTCCACCACTTCCCTGGGCAGCCTGTTCCTTAAAAACTACCTCAGAAATACTCAGGATGGCCCATTGGTGATATCTGGCCATGTCACTATGGCTGAGCACGCAGCTGATGACTTATTTTAGACTGCTAGCCTACAAACAAAAACTCCATGTAAAGAAAAGTATATCTATAACCCCCCCCCCCCAGGCCCTACTGTAACTACACAGTTGGTATCAGATGAGTTATTTTTACTCCTCCAGTTGGCCGGTTGTACAGAGCTGCACCGAGGCTGGAAGGAAACCTGCTCCCTGCACTGCTCTCCACCAGCTTCCCTCCCTCGTCCTCAGCTCACGCCCCGAGTCAAGCAACGGCAGGGGTGGGAGCCATCGCCTCGCACACAGCCTCTGCCCACTCAGCCCTCTGGCTCGAGCAATCACACAGCCCCCTAAAAATCACACAAAAGCCCCGTGTGTTCAGCGAATGGTTTCAGTTTATGGTGTGAAAGCAAGGGGGGTGCTGCAGATGGGCTCCAGGTGCCCGGTGCTGCTCCCTGCAGCAGGCCAGGGCTGGCAGGAGCTGGGCCTGGCAGCAGGGACCGTGCCTTGCATCACCACCCCGACCCAGGCCTCTGATGCTGGGGGCTGAGGCAGCCCCCGGTGTGTGCCCTGTCTTCCCGGCAGCCTGTTCCCAGCACCCGCTAGGGTTATTTACCCGCTCCTCAGAGCGAGGAGCTGCAGCGCCGTGTTCCTACAGGCCTCGAGAGGACTCGACAAGCCTGCGGTTCAAACACGCTTGGCGGCAGGCGAGGGGAGAGAATTGCTGGGCGATTGCAAAGAGGCCCGGAGGCAAACCTCAGCCCTTTCATTCCTGCCTCCTCGCTTGCACCACCTCGGCTCCGGGCAGCAGGGCTGCCAGAAAAACAAGGCGTGTGGGAGCCATGCTGCACCACCAAGGTCTCCTTCGGCGGAGGGGTGAAAACCCGCACGAGAGAGGCGCTGAGCTGCTTTGCATGCGAGTCCTGGGGCCCATGGTTTCTGATAAGATGTCAGCAGTGCTCAGCCCCTCCTGCTCTTTGGCCAGAACCGCTCACACGTGCGCCCAGGTCTCTGCATGAAGCCTTTGACTGCTTTTGCAACAGAGGCTGGGTAGTGCAGGAGGCTGCGTGGCCACCACGCTCTCCCCACTTTCAGGACGTGCTTCCAACCCCAGGCTGCGGCCAAACACTAAGTAATATCTCTGGGGACCCAAGCTGGGGAAAGGCTCCCAACCTAAAGCTCCTGCTGATTAAACTGAGGGCAGCGGCACAGGAAGCTGTTTCAACAGAGGAGGGAGCAGAGGGCAGATCCCAACACGTCGGGCGGCCTCGATAACGCCGTGGCTCGGCGTCACGGGATGCCGGCAGCCAGACACGGGGCAGCTGTTGCAGGGCAGACTACAAGCGGCACGGGGAGGTGGCTCCATGGCTTTGCTTCATCAGGGAAGCTGTGGCAGGGAGGCTGAGGTGGGGAGGCTGCAGCAGGGAGGCTGCTGGCACGAAGCCTGCCTATCGATCCAGGTCCGGCTAGCAGCACCTTTGCTGCCACCGTCATCCCATCAGGGACAGCAAGATCTTGTAGGGGACCGCACACTAGGCACTTAAGAAAAAAAAAAGAAAAAAAAAAAGAGGGTTGAAATCACCGCCGCTGCCACCTTATTTACGTTTTGTTTTTGAAAGGCTGTGGGAGAGAGTTTTGGGCTTTCCATTGCAATTATGTAGAGCAAAGACCATTTAAAAGCTAACAAAAAGCAACTTGTGACCTGCACAGAAAAACTTGGCTTTGTGAAGCTTGAGAAGAAACATGAAAAAGCACAAAACGGATACTAAAACTGTGGCAATGACAAGGGGAAAGACACCCCACACTCGTCCCTGGAGGGCAAATGGGCAAGGGTCCATTTGCAGGTGCTGCCCCAAAGGTTTTGCCCCTACATCTGCCTGGAGAGGGGGCATTGGCCAACCAAGTAGAGGGAGGGGTTAGTGACCTGATCCTAGCTGTCATGACAGAGCATCCTCTGAATGCACAGTCTGCCCTGTGGAAAAGCAAGAGGCAATGGAAGACAGCTGCAGAGAACAACCCAGGGCCGCGACAGGATGAAAACGGGGCTGCAGACTCACAGCATGGCAAGAGAGAGGACCTTGCCAACTGAGTGCCACCAGTCTCCATCACTTCATTGGATCACAGGAAATGCTGACAAAAACAGTTTTCACCTGGGCTCATGCCCTGACTCTGCCTCAAAAGGACAAGGTCCAACAGATTTCCTCTTAATCCATTTAAATAGGATCGCCTTCCTTAGTCCACCAACAGGCTATGCATGCCAAGTCCAGTACTGCCATTCCTGATGTTTGCTGTATGTTTTAAAACCACTGGTGAGACTGGCTTTGTCACAGCATCATCTTGCTTTTTGCAGAGATGCTTAGCTAAGGGCATTGCAGGAGACTAAGCAGGCCACAGTGATAATGGACACTGGGGACTTTTATCAGAGTAGCTATATGCAAAAGCATATGTACAATGTGGTTTGGGCATTTGCAAATTGAAGTCTAGTAGTTCATGTAGGGTGAATATAAAGGCTGAATTCAGTCTAACCTGTATTCCCTCTGCCAGTTTCAGGGGCTCACAAAAATCTCTAGTGTCTTCCTTTAAATATATATGTATATATATTAATGCAATCAGCAGGATAGTCCATGCCAGCTTGAAAAAGATGCTCGATGCCTTGAGAGTAACTTAGCCTTGACCACCAGCTCCCCAAAGTAGAAAAACTCTTATTCCCCTGTATCTTCCCACTCAGTTCTGATTCTTGAGGACAGCAGCATCCCTCAGCCTGGAGCAGCCCTGGACCATTCTCCCTCCACTTCCAGCTGGGGCAGGACCTCTAGGACACGTGGAAGGTGCCTGGCTCTCTCCCCATGTCAAAACTCCTGTTTTTTTCCACACAAGGCTGCCTGCAGAGAGCCGTATGGAGGAGAAGGAGGAGGAAGGTGCACAGCACAGCCACTGCTGTAGCAGTAACCGTGGCAGGGGAAAGCAGAACAGCAAAGGGACAGTCAGTGCTGATGAGCAACTGGGGCTTCTCTTTCCATTCGACCTAGGGCTGTAGTTGGATGATGGTTTGTTAAGGAAAGGTGGCACAGCCCCACCAGGCTCTGACTCAAACCACTGTCAGCACCACTCTAGTTCTCCCCTTGTCCTTAGCCTGTCTGTCTTTGGCTCTGCCAGTATTGGGTAAAAAGAGAAGAGCTGCAAAGAGCACCCTCCCCAGACCAGTGTGATGGCAAGAGGACTTTCTGCTTGGCCTGTCTGCTGCAGATGGTGAGGATGGCTTCTTCAGATGCCATCTTCTCTCCCTTCTCCACCACGGGTGGTAGGGGTGATGCTCTGTGGCACCATGCAGCCTCCTTCTAGCCAACATTTCTATGCAAGCACAAAGGCACCCCAAAATACCCCCCACAGGGCTTAAAAGCCTATTGTTTCTGTGTAAAAGCCCCAGAACCGTGGGCCGAGGTGTGCCACGCAGGGCCCTCATGCATGCCACCAGCCCGCAGGCAGGGCACTTCCTCGGCTGCTCTCCCATCCTTTCCTGCCCTTTGCTCGCCAGCTCCCAAGGAGATGTGTCGCACACAGGTGTCACAACAACGCGTTACAGCTTCCCAGAAAAAGACCCGAACCACTCAGCCCCGTAATGAGCACGCACCAGCCCCGGCTGCCGCTGCGTCCCTACTGCTGTTTGCAAACAATTAGCAGGGACGTGGGGCAGGGTGAGGCTGGGCGAGGTGAGAGACCAGAGGCAATAAGGACGTGATCTGAAGCTATTCCTGCTTTTTAATGCGGCTGTTTCTTCACTTTGATCACAGGGATGGCCCGGTGTGTGTGCATGTGTACCTACCTACACAGGCACGCGCACTTCCCTACCCACACACGCAGCCATGCGGGCGCACACGTGCCCACGCTCTGCCTTCACACACGTGGGCATGCATGCGTTTGCACACACATTCACAAATGCTTCATTCCCTTCTTATTTTAATGGTGAAAATTAGGTGCTTTTCAAGCCAGGGAGCTCTCAGACCACCACATCTAGCAAACTCACCCCAGTCCAAGCCCCGTACTGCAATTCTTTGCTTTCAGAAACAGGCTACAGAAAGCAGAAAGGAGACAGCAGCAATGCACTGAAGTTCATGTGATGCTTTGCTAACCTAAGCCCGCCAGCCACTCTGTAACACATCACTGCAGCTCTCCCCTTTAGCTACTCTATCCCAGCTCCCTGTGGTCTATCAGAGCATCCAGATGGCCAAAAGCTGCCCTGGGGTGTAACCCTCCAGGCTGCCAAGTCAGACACATCACAATGCAGCCACAGCCCTGCAATCCAATCCCTCGAGGTGCTGCTGCTGTCAGAAAGTAATCAAATCCCAGCTGCAAAAACAAGAGGCAGAAGCATCCATTTGTGCAGCCACAAGCAGTGGTTCAGTTCTTCCTGTTTAGGAACATCCAGCCCAGTGAACGCAAGCTGGGTCAGAGCAGCATTCACCAAATTCAGTGTTTTGCCTCAGAGTTTTCAGTGTTAAAACTGAAGGAAGAATCCAAAAATAATTCTGCTCTAAGCAGCTGGGAAATAAAAGGCCCAGAGGGAAAACACCTTCCACATTGCAGTAACTTACCACTGTGTTTGCATTACTTATAATAAATATATAAAGATTTCCAGAATCCTACACTGTTAAGAGTTGCCATTTATTGTGTGTACATATATAGACATATGTATATTGTGTACATATATAGATAGATATAAACACACTGAAGCATCTATTTGACCAGTCTAAAGGCATACTGCCTTTGGCTTCTGCTTCCATTTCTGGTTGTAGCAGAGTAAGTCGTGTTTTCCTTCTCTCCAGCAGGCACCTGAGCTACAGGACACAAACTGTCATGGTTTCCCCTATGATGCCACCCATCCACAACTGCTCCAATCCCACCCCATCCAAATCACCCAAATCCAAATGCAGCAGCCAGGGCCTGGCCCCAAAACGGTGCATAAGGGTGTGGCTCCGGAGTCCCACCAACACAAAAGCTGGAGGAGCTGGGCGAAGGGCTGGCAGCAGCTTATCAGTTTTTGAATCTCGCATTTTTACATTCCCTCCCCTATCCCCCAGCTGCCTTCTTCAGCATGCTTTTCAGTAACTTGCTTTGCTGATGTGTGATTGGGCTGACTTTTACAGTAATAGGAAGTCTTTGGTCCATAGGAAAGCTATTTATGAAGTACATTTATTTATTACATATTTCATGCCCATGCATGCGTACAGGGAGCATCTAGCTGCTTGTGCCCCTAGACCCCTTCCACAAGCAGCAACACACCAAGCCTCCCCATGCCCTACTGCTGTTTCTCCGAGCTCTGCCTCTTCTCCTAATGGCCTCTAAGCCCTAAATATATTTCAGATTAACACAATTTACAGGGGATCAAGATGCAAAGGGGCACGCCGTCGGCCAGGGCTGCGCCCTGCGGCCTTGCTGGAGGAGGATGTCTTCCTCGAAGGCCTCCCGCGTGGCTGTAATCGCTGCCTTCCATCAGATACGGGCGCTCCTCCACCACTCACGGAGAGGAACCAACCTGGGGAGAGCAGCAAGCAAGCAGCAAGCGAGCCAGTGCACGCCAGCGCTGCGGGAAGCTTGTTTTCTGGCTGGGCCTGTTTTGGGGAAAGGCACGGGCTGGGTCTTGCAAGACGTCAGGGCCCGGGGAGGCTCTGCTGCCGGGAAGAAGGACAGGCAGTATGGTGCTTTCTCGGCTGCCAGGAGCCAAGTGGTTTGGGGTTTGCACCCCCAATATCTCTTCTAACTTGTCAATGACCCTCCCGAAGAGCCAGCCCCGTTCCCCTCCTGTTTTGACCCAAAGATGTTTTGCTGCAGTGCAGTGAGGCTGCGGGCACCAGCGCAGAGCGTGGCTGCGGCGCCTGGGTTGTGACAGGGCTGGTGTGTAATGAGGCTGGTAATGCTACATCATGACACACGTATGGCTGCCGGATTTCCACTGAACGCATGATTGTTGAGGAGCCAAGAAGAAATAATCCTTTAACTATGGATTAAACTCAGTCTATTTGGCATCCCTTCATCCGTTCAAGCCATTGGAAGGACGTGGGCCAGGGAGCTATCCATGTTCCTCACCAGGAATGCTCACATCCAGCCGAGATCTTCTCTAACATATCTGCAGATAGGAAGTTAAGAGGCTCTCCAGGGAATGGCTGCTCCAAGCCAGGGCTTGCTTTATGTCCAAGTTGCACTTGATGCTGATCCTTTGTCTTAAAAGACCACCAGGCTACAAACGTACCCATCCCATCTTATTCTGGCCCCATTCTTGACCGCAACCTTGACCCAGCAGGCCTTCAAGATAACTCCTAGATGCCAACGCTTGCTAGCTGTGCTGTAACCCTGGGGTGACCCAGCTGTCCCTCCCGGTGCGTAGGTGTACCTGCAGCCACCGCACATGCCAGCAGCCCAACCTCCTCCACTTCTTTGTCTTAGGTGTGCCAGCTGCTCCGGAAGGGTGCTTCAGGCTTGCTGTCTTCACCTCCTGCTCCTCTCCTTGGGCCTGCCCTTTGAGCTGTCAGTGACTGAAGACATCCAGAGTTGAAGGGTGAAGCCTCAGTGACTCACAGGGGGAAAAAAAATAAAAAGAAAAATAAAGGATGGGCCATGTGCTTCAGCCCCCATTGCAGGTGTTTTCTTTGTATCCTGCAGGGCTGTACTGTGTGCTTCTGGAGGCTGGAGGCTGTGGGTGTCTGCTCCCCTGGAGAAGCTGTTCCAGAGGTTTGCAGGAGTGAAGCTGCCAGTAGCAACCCTTGCATTTCAGTCTACATGACACTTGGTCCAGTCACTGCAGATTTTTTCCTCCCTCCTCTGCAGGGACCTTCTTTTCTTCTTTCTCTTTCTCCTATGATGAAGGCCCTCAGAGATCCTTCATTCAATTCCTTCTGTCTTGGCTGAGCCACGTTTTTAAGGATATGTCTCTAGAAGCAGTGACATAGGATGAGCTGCTGGTAACTTACTTATTAAATCAAAAGGAAAAAAAAAAAAAAAAAAAAAAAAAAAAAAAACACCAACAACTCCTGAAACAGAAATATGGAGGAGGAGGCAGAAATCAAAAAGGCATCTGGAAAAGAGCAGCACATTGTAGAATTATGCAGCATCCCTGTAATAAAAATCAGTTATTCAACTACCTGTGAGGGCACCTATTTGCATTATTCATAGGGTATTAATTACACAAGTCTTAATTTTTCTGAATGTTTGCCATTACAGCTCAACACCTGCAGCAGGTAGCCCAGCAGCGCTTTGCTGCCTCTGCTCCCCCCCCAACACAGTCTATTCAATTTTCTCCTCCTGCCTAATTATGACAATTACTTTCTTATCCTCCTCTTTTATTTCCTTTTACTTGCCTTGCCTGAGCCAGCTGTTACAGCTTTAATGTTCTTGTAGCAAAGTTGTTCTCTGCGAAGACCCCACCCGAGATGGCACCGTGATATCAAGCTGGTATCAGGTAACAGCTGAAATCAGCTCTCCACCAGGTGTTTTTCTGACAGCTCTTACCAAAAAGGAGATTGTGGGTTTGTTTGATTTTTCCTCTGACTGCTGCATCTCCCCATGGCCTCTTCTTACCACCCCCTACTGCTCAGCAAGTGCTGGATGAACACAGACAGGCATTTTTCCAGAGGTGGCAGGTATCCAAACACGGTGCCTGGGGAAGGGCTTGGCTGATGGCCTAAGCACAGCAGTGGCCCAGCTCCTCCAAGCTGAAATCCATGGCACCAAGTGTCTAAGCATCACTGAGTGCTTACAGCCTCCTTGTAGCAGGACCAGGCACCCGCTGCCGCGCTGGCTCCTCTCCTGCATGTCCCACATCACAGTGCAGGGGCTGCATGCAGACCACAGTGGGTAGGACCAACAAAGAACCAAAAGAACATGCCTGCAAATGCTGGATATGTATTGCCAAGTCAGAGAAGAATAAAACAAGGAGAATGGGGCTAGTCATCCCAGTCATTTAGATTATCCATTACATAAAAATTTTCACGGCCCAGTGGGATGCAACACGCCCAACTCCAGGCCTCCAGTAGGCCTCAGGCATGCAAAAACTCCCTGAACAGTCAGTGGAAAGAAAAAGAGGAGACCCCAATGTGTTTATTCCTCCCACATCAACTTGTGTCTCTCTGTGAATCGAGTGACCTGTGCTTGTGTCCAACTTGTGTCTCTCTGTGAATCGAGTGAGGGAGTGCAGACTGCCCAGATGAACCCCTGGGAATTGGGGTGTCCAAAGTAGGGAGAGCCAAATCGCTTCAAGGCTGCCTACGCTTTGTTGTTAAAACAGATCCAGAAAGAGCCAAAAGTAAGAAGCTCCTGTGGCATGCCTCAGGGTATCACCAGAGTTATCAGAGAGGTTTGGTCCAGGAGCTGGAAAATTGTGCTCATGACTGCTTGCTGTAGAGACTCTGGAGGAAAGAGGAGGACTGTGGTGGTGACAGAGCCAAGTATCTCATCTGATGGGTCCTCCTAGGGCGAGCACTCTTTGTGAGAGATTGCTGTCAAAACTAATTGTCTAATAGCTTAGGTTGGGCTGAACTGACCAGCCTAATGGGCTAACAGTAGGGCTAGGGTTATGCCTATGGACAGGGACAGAAGGAACTGAAGAGCCAGGTCTACTGCAGTATAACAGCAAGGACCAAAGATCTAGACAAAGTCCTGCTGTCTATAGGGGTGAATGGGTCATCAATCCTTGAGCCAGCAGTGCTTCACTGAGGTGGTCTCCTGTGGTAGAGTTGGGCCTTAGGGCAGCAGGATTGCCCCAACAGATGGTCCTATGATGCCCTGGTGCTTTGGGACAGGTTTTTGAGGAGCTCTAGGTAATTCTGAAGTTGGATGAAGACTCCTGGATATAGAGAACCTCATGACTAAAGGAGTAAATTGGATAGTCATTTGGTACAGATGGGTTTGAAGAAGTTTAGAACTGAACACAACCTAAAGATAAGGGAACCAATAGGGGTTATCAGCATGTGTTTTGTTTTAGGCTATTCTGATAAATCTAGAATTAGGGTTAAGAACCATAGGATCAAAAGAAATAACCCGAGCAACATCTCCTAGGTGAATTCAGGACAGTGGTAGTAGTAGGGACAAATAACACCCAGCCTTCCCATTAACACCTAGCTATTTCCATTTGCCCTAGACAAAGATAGTCTGTTCCTGGCTCCAGTTTCACATTCAGTGACCACATACTCTTCACAATTAGTATAACTTCTGCTTTTCTGAGACCTAACACCTGTCCTACCCCTTGTCTTGAGCCTACAGCACAAACCCTTCCACTTTTATGCTTTTTTTTTTTTTTTTTTTTTTTTTTCCTGTATACTAGGTACAAACCATAATGCCTGTTCAATTAGTTGAATATGGCCCAGAATGATCAACACTGAATTCAAGCCAGGAGGCACCAGCTCTCATTTTAGCCTTACAGAAAAACCCATCCCACTTCTGAGCAAATCAAAGCCACTTTACCTCCCCAGGATGCAACCCTTATCTTAGCCAGACAGGCTTTGGAGATGCTTGAATTATATCAAAATTCAGCTTCTGCTCTTAACTCTCTAGTCCAGTGATCCTAAGCTAAGCCTAAATAGATCATGACCCTTTTGCCGCAGGTGATGCTAGTCTTACCTGGACTACAAGAACCAAGCAGAAATGGCAGCTTTTTGCAAACCAGCTTGAGCCCTAACCCTGACCATTGGCTAGATATCCTTGTTTACAGACCCTGGTACAAAATGAATGAGGACTCTTTCACCATATGATAGCCATCCCACTTTTACATCCATCAGGACCCAGCAGAGCATTAACAAAGCCCAAGAGACCTTCAGCCCATGCTAAGCCAAATGCTAAACATCATGCCTTCTCACATGCTTTTTTCAAAACACACCTGAACAAATCAAAGGCCAATGTCTTCCCTCGGGACACCACCCTCACTTTTGCTTGTTTAGCCTTGCAGGCATATACAACATATCGACTCAGGCAGTTCTTTAGAGCATTCCCTTTCCATGCAGTCCACCAGACATAGGAGCCACGAACACCCACCCACATGGCATCAGCACTAATCAACGCCTAAAGGCAGTGGAAGCGCCCCAGAAAGCTCAAGGCAAGACCAGGACTTCATCCAACAGGAGCCAAGAAGTTTCCTGTATTTCCATATGAAATTGAGGGCCTGGGATATGAGCTTGTGCAGCATCCTCAAGGGCTTAATTGTGTTGTGTTCTTTTTTTTTCATAAAGACAAGCTCCTGGAGGTATTGTGCTAAGATGAGGGCCAGGCTTAGGAACATCAGGGTCTGAAGAGCCCAAGTAATTCACAAAGCTCAGATAAGTAGGAGGAGAGCTGGCATTAAAAAGAGAAAATTACTTTTAGACTATTTTGGGATAAAGTAGGCACTCCTACATATGTGTCTATGGGCACACACTTAATGCTTGGGATGGAAGAGCCTGTTTTCCTGTAATTGGCCAAGTGGGAAGGCAGGCTGGGAGATGGTGTCACACTGTCGGGGTTATTCAGCCCTTCTCACCATCTCAGCGAGCACTATCTGGCAAACTCACCATCAGCTCCACCCTTGGGGCCTTCCCAGCTCCAGCAGCAAATCTACTTTTTTAGGCCATGCTGGATCTCCTCTGCCCGATGGTAATTTCCTCAGCTCCGGCATCTGGTGTCTCCTCACCAGCCTTGGGCGAACAGCAGACACTCACCACAGCTGCCAGCAGCCTTCTATTACATATCAAAGGGGGAGGATTGGGCAGGATTAGGGATCAAAACCATGCATGGAAGATCTCAGACTGCTGCTGCTGCTGCTGAATCATTCAAAGCTTGGAGGCTAGGATTAGAGATGGTGCCACTGGAAGCCACTAGCTCTGGCTTTTTTTTTTTTTTTTTTTTCTGGGACAGGGAGAGTTTGCTGGGTTGCTATTCCATGGCAGAGTAGTTTTTAAATATAGGGTTGGCACTCTGGCCCCAGCTGTAAGCCAAATGATAAATCCTGCAGATTTGCATAAATACTGGTGTCAGAAAGCCTGGATGGCTTCTACGTAACTGTGGGGCATGTGTGGATCTCCTGGTTATACAATAGCAGAAGCAAATAACTTAATAGGTCTGTTGTGAGTAAAGCCTGCTTCAAAGGCTGGAGTTGAAGCCCTGATTAAGAAAACCAAGGGCTGAAGAGCTATGCTGATTTACACATTTTGCAACACCTCCCAAGGTGGAGTGAAGGCTACTGGTAATAGCAGCAAGCGTCTCCTGGTTTGTCTTGGGGCACAAATTGTTCTCCAGGCAAACATGGACAAGCCTAGAATTGGGCTTAATTTTAGGCAAAGAGACAGCAGGGACTGAAGACCTCTTGCTTGTTGTTTTCTCTCTAGCCTAGAGCATTACAGTGGGTGCTGCCCTGACAAGAACTTACCGATCTGTTCAGCCCTCGGTGCCTGGCTGGTGCCTTGGGTCGGTCGGGGTGCTGTGGGTAGTGCTCAGACAGCAGCCCCGGGATATCCATAAGGCTTAGCCCAGGGTCAACACCAGCAAACCCCGCACGCAGCCTTCACTGGGCTGTCCAGCAGCACCTTTGCTCCTCAGCCCTGGCACGTGGAGCCATCTGAGCATAAGACCCCACGCTCCCACAGCAGCACCCAGCCAGGCTTTTTACCTCCCTCCCTGCCACAACTGGTGTTGGCCTGGATGATCACTTTGGATTTTTCCATTTCTGTTTTGTTCAATTTATAGCCTTACGATTTTTAAAGTTAAGAAGATGAAGCTTCAGTTAGCGAGGTTGTTGTTGCATATTCCTCTGCTTATATTTACAGAACCCCCCTCAGCTCCCAATGATTGTTTTTCTGCTTCAAGTTAGCACCGTTAGAAATTACACTGAAGCCCATGCCTAACATGAAACAATACACACTACAGTTTATAAATTAAGATTTTATTTCAGTAATCCTTCACACGAGAGGTACACGGGCTCGTTTATGTACCCCTGCCCACCTTCATGTGCAATTATTATGCTCCTGAATTTTAATAGATATTGGGAATGCTCACCAGAGTGAGAACAGACTCTCTTCACTGGCCACAAACATAACACAATGGCAGTAACATTTTTTCCACCCTGCTTATTTTTGATCCTGGCTTCTTATTTAATAATAAACCAGGCTGTGAACACTCTGACTCATCTCTTGTTTTCTCAAAATAGTGAGAAGTTCTATTTATTTTTTTAATCAGTAACTACCTGAGAGAAAGGAATGCCTCATATGATAAAGGCATTTAATTAGTTTGTTTGCTGGTAAGAAAAATATGTAGGTGGATGTGGGCTAAATGCCAAGCCTAAGTGGTCTGGCTTTACTGACAGTTCAGCAGAAGAAAAAGATTAGACGTCATGGAAAAAATGACTCCCTGAACAGGAAAAGCTGGACATGTTGCATATTTCTCCTCGTGATCTAGCTTTGTAACAGTAAAAGGAACCACTAGCACTAGCTAACAGAATGCACTGAAGATGCAAAAGGGCCACAAAACAGCAAAAGGGCAACTGAATCAGAGGACTTGGCCAAACACATGAGATTTCGTTCAAGTATCCTAGTTTTCACTGTTATCTTTAATATTATTATAGGAAAAAATGAGCACTCCCTCATGTGCCCAGACTGCACAAAGGCCAATGTGCCAGCACTGTTCAGGGGCACGGTGAAGTTTTGGCTACACTACACAGGTTTCCAAGCAGACTCAAACATCAGGTGACTTTTATTTATAATGCAGACTGCTCTACAAAGCAGAGTACTATTTGTAACAGGGTTTGAAAACAGCGCTCTATCAGTCATCCTAATCTTGGTTTTAATGCTCTTCACATTCCTGTGGATGCGAACCACTTGAGATACAACATGCCGTAATCCCAAAGCACAACAAACACGGAGATCTAATACAGGAGCACGAGCCTGCTTAGCCCTTGGCCGTTCTTCCTGAAGGCCACGACTACATTGCAGCTGCAACTGGACATCCTTTATGTTTTGTTCACGAGCAGATCCTTCTGCTGTGCTGCTGCCGAGGAGCTATTCCCAGCGTTTGAGTTCACACCACGTCCTGGAGCGGAAGCACGCCTGTCTGCACCGAGCTCCTCTCCAGGGCATTTCAGACAAAGCTTTCCAGCTGGCTGCTACATCAGGAAGGTATACTCGTGTGTTTTGGTTACCGTGTTTTATTGCAAGTCATCCTTTACCCTTTAGACTCGTCCCAGGAAACAACTGGCCGTCCTCGTGCCTTTCTGGAAACCCGTGATTCTTATCACGGTGACCTGTACTACTTTGCGATCGCTCAATTAACTGCCACCTTCGGATTGTCAGATCAGTTTCTATTCGCCAGGTTACATACTGAAATGTCCACGTTTTGCTGCCTCCCATTTCTGAGGTGAGCTGTTTACAGCATGTTGGAGGAACCTGGCAGCTCGGCTGCTTCTCCAACAGCACCTGGTTTTGGGAAGGCCAGATGTCAGTTTGCTGCAAGGCCCCATCCCTCAGAGAGGTGTGACAGCTGCCTTAAAAGACTCACATCCATCCCCTCCCATACTGTAGGGTCTTGTCACAGCCCCTCCTCTTATATGTCCATGTTTTCCCCTTTTATAACTGGGGGCTTTGCATGCACGACCACATGGGTTCTGGTATGTAGCTCAGGGGTGCAGATCACAGTTTATCCACAGCCTCAGCTGCCACCCAACATCCAGTCAGGTGTGTGTAGGTGACAGGTTTGCAGTAAATCTCCAGGGCAAACTGAGCCCAGGTGTCTCGTTTTGAGGACCAGGTCTGATATTTCCAGTAGTTGTTCATGATGGTGCAGGGACCTGCTGGATGGGAGAGACAGAGATGTGAACAGAGAACAGGAATCCACCTCAGGTCAAAGGCCACGAACCATGAGCAGATCAAAAGATAAAATAATTCGGGTGGGTGGTCTGGTCCCGACCAGCAGAGACACCTGTCTGTCACCGTTTTTCCTCCCACAGGCTCTTCCCTTGCATAAGCTTCTCCTATCCCATTACATCTCTCATTTCCTTCTCGCCCCAGCAAGGCTTCCTCCCTGTGCTGTTGCACAACTCCCATTTCCCTGGGAGACAGCTGGGAAACCTACCTGCATCGACAGCGACTGGCTCAGCACTGCTCACTGCTGAGACAGGAGCCCCGAAGGTTTTGCCCATGCCACAGGCTAAAAGAGTGCCACCTTGGCCGCCGGTGCAGCAGATGCAGCTCAGGTACTGGCAGGAGCTTGTTCCCCCTGGCACGGTACCAGAAATCCTCCTTGCACCCAGGCAGGGTTTGCAAGTTGTTATTTTACTCCATCGCATCAAGAGAGGTGTTGGACACCTTAAACCTCGTCTGGTTATTTACCTTTCTAGGGTGTCAAGATGGGAAGAAAAGAGCCAGATTGGCTCTGAAGTTTCTCCTCTAGGAGAAGTCAGAAGTGAAATCCTGGGCTTATAAATCTGTGTTTTACCCAATCTGCCCCTGCAGAGTGGGGCTGAAGGCTCACACCTACAGCTTCTCCCTGGTACGTCCACAGGCTGCTGTCCTGCCAGGGCATGCGGGCTCCTGCGAGTTAATTTATTCCTTCATATTTTATCATCTTCTCTCGGTCACATCCCCTCTGGCAGGATGACACAACCATCATTTTGCAACCTGTTGCCTGCACTCACACCAGCGCGGTGTCCCCTCCTCTCCTGCCATTCCCCTCCCAACCTGGGGAGCTTCTCCCTCTACCACAACCACAGCAACCACACTGCTGATCTGAAAGCTGACTGTCTAACGCAGTGGAGGGAAACCTCCACCCTGAGATGCTGACAACTTCACCAGCTCCATGTAGGCTGATGCTTGGTTTGGGGTCACTGGGTGCCACAGGGAGGCCGAGCTCAGCAAACTGAAGAAAGGTGGTGCTGTGGGGTGGGAGGTGCTGGGCATGGGGGATCAGGGCCATAGTGGGTATGCAGCCCATTTTTATAGCCCGTCCTTATTTTTAGTCATTTGACTAGCAGGTTTTGATACATATGTCAAATCTTTCTGTCTTGAAAAACCTCAGGTAAGCAAACTGGATGATCAGATGTTGTAAATGAAAGGAAAAGAGTTAAAAAGTGAGAGGAAGCATCAATGTGGAAATGCTTCGCCTTGTCGACACACAAAGGCAGATAGATTAAAAACACCAATTAAAAACAAAAACAGGAATGACAATTTCATTTTAGTGAAACCCGTATTGACATTAATAATAATTCTGAAAAAAAAAAAAAAGTTTAGTCCATAAAACAACTGCCCCCAAACCCACTGCAAAAAAAATGTAAAGCCCAGCTCCTCCCACTCTCCTCCATACTTTCATTCTTCCTTCCTAGTGATGATCTGGAGGAGAATGGTGAGTTTCCTGGCCACAGGAGACGTGGCACATGGAAGGAGGTGCAATGCTGACAGAAAGAGAAGTAGGAAAGGTGGGAAGACAGGAAAATACATTCCTTAAGGGAGAAACCAATACTTGATGTGTACAGTAGGAAGCTCATGCTCAGCTTTCACTCAAATGCCTTCTGAGCTGAAAAATGAGTTAGCTAATAACCTGCACGTTTCCTGTACAGTTCATCTGGGAACAGCATCATTTACTTATCATCAGAATTTTTATTTAGACACTGAGTAATACGCTCGACATGTAAATAGGTCAAAGGCACTATTCGAATGGCAAGTATTGATCCCAAGATAACCCCTTCATAAAATTTCACCTAGTTAAATATTGACACATGGGAAAGAGCCTACATCTGGGGCATTTTTCACTCCTTAAGTTGCACCAAATTATTTCTATCCCTTATATCACTTTCTCCCCGTTATTTAGAATTACGTGTTGGGTTTTTTTGTTTTTTGTTTTTTTTTTTTTTTTAAATCTCATCTTTTGCCTTAAAAGACACCTTGATTTCTGTTGTTTGTTCACATGTTGGTTGAACACACCCTGCACATTATCCACTTTTCCCTACAGATGCACAGGGGAGGGATGTGCTGTACCCAGTGTCCAGTAACCAGCTGGCAGGTGACAAACCCCTTCCTCCCATCAAGTGCAGCCCCAAGCAAAGAGCATGCCATGAGCTCACCAACAGAGTGGAGGAGAATTAGGGAGGAAGAGGAGTTCCAGATCCATGCTGGAACTGCTTCAGAAATGCATAATAACAGCAGCAGCACAAACAGCCTCAACACCAGCAGCCGAGTCCCCCTCTTGCTGCGATGCGGTGCGGGAGTGGTGTCAGTGGGCAGCCTGGCGTGCGTGCGTGCACACAGACAGATGCACGGACACACGGGCACAGACACACTGATTTGTCATCGAGTGTGCGTGACCAGTCCTCAGCACGACCGGTTATCAGCAAGACAGCTACGAGAAAATGATAAAGGTCGAGGTAATTACGCTTGCTTTTCTCATTGCTGGGTAAATATTGTGGGACTCATTCTTAAGAGTGCTGAGTCCCTTGAAGTTCACCCAAAGTCACTCTGAGCCTTGCAGGATCTGAAATATCAGACACCCATGAATTAAACAAAACGGATCAAAATACACAAGGGAAGAGTTTTTTATTTTGAGAAAAATATATATATATAATTCTAATAGAACCAAGATATTTTGCAGAAAATATTTTATATGTTTTCAAGAGAAAAAGTGATCAGACAAGTTTTCACATAGACCAAATGGAATGAGAAAATATTTTGTACTGATACAGTGATTTTTTTATTACATTCTCACTACTAAAATTTTTGAACTTACATAACTGTAGAGCATAAGATGTCAATACTCTCAAAATGGAAGTCTTTGGATAATTTTCATGAAGAAAAACTGAGTTTTGTTTTGCAAGAAATGTGGACTTCTTAAGCTCACGCAGGATTTAAGTGGCAACGTTGGACTTCAGAACAGAAGTACTAATTCTTCAGCAGCTCCACCACTAAAAATGTGTTTCACCTGATTAAGTTCTGTGGTAAGGCCTGTAATAAAGTCAGGAACCAGACAAAGATACTGTTCTTTAAAGAGAGGGGAAAGAGTCTGTAATCCATTCTTGCTTGGAAAAGGGTTTAACTTAATGTATCTTTCCACAATGACTTATTTCTTAGACTGGACAGAATCCTTTCAAAAAACACAGAGAAAAACCTTGTGGCATGAATCAAAACCAATTAATTTCTCACTTTCCCACAGGGAGAATTGGCCATTGGGCGTTTTCATCTCTGCATCCTTAAATTGCTACGTCCCGACAAATCCCAGGATAAACCTCAGCTAATCAGATCACACAGTCTCACAGGTTTCAATCCTTGAACATCTCATAAAGTTTACACCATAACACCAAAAGGTCCTTGACACCTACAGCTTAATTTGCTGCCATTGATCGCTCCACTACCTCATCCACTTCCACTTTAATCAGATAGGCTGCAGTGTCAGAGACCCACTGAATTAGCTACCTGTGGCGTAACCTTGGATGCGTAATACTGAGTTTTATATTAATAAAGGCTGATATCACCATGATGCACTCCTGAGACAGATATGAGATGCTGAAATGGGTGGGGTAATGGTGAACTCCACCCTTTCCATATATATTCGTTAATAACTGGTTTCCCTTAATAACGCTCTTCTAAAGGACAGACCTTTTCCTTCCCAGCAGCCATACATAAAACCCACATAAGCATAAATGGAGATG
Organism: Aythya fuligula; assembly: GCF_009819795.1. NCBI lineage: Eukaryota > Metazoa > Chordata > Aves > Anseriformes > Anatidae > Aythya > Aythya fuligula. The sequence goes on along the minus strand of NC_045559.1, from coordinate 114,631,022 downwards.
TTTCCCATCAAAGCATTGCTGTTGTGCCATGTCAAAAAGTACATCTCCATCAAGCCAGGGGCAGGCAAAGAGAAAACCTTGCACTGAGCTTATGAAAGTGAAGTCAGTGGGCTCTGTCCTGCCTGTGAATGAGCCCTTGTGGACAAGATATTACCATTCCCATATACACCCCACTCTTTTCCAAAGGTAATCTCTTCACTGAAGAGGAGCCAAAAAAGGATTTATGCCTGCCTTGCACCCACTTGGGTTTACAGCATCGTAATGCAGAAGAATCAAGGCCCAGATTTGCACACTGTATGTTTTTATCATTAAATTCCTGCTAACTAGCTTACAAGTCCATCTTGCAACCCGCTTTTGCTGTAAATAATTTTTTTTTTCTTTTCCCTCTGCTATTGCCACACGGCATGTCATTTTCTCTCAAGCCCTCCTAAAACTTCCCCTCCTTCTTGCTGTGCTAGCTTCCATATAAGTTAATTGGAGAGAGATCACCAGCTGAGTGAAGTAAGGTCTGAACACAGCTTTGTGTCATATCTCGCCTTCTGTCTGTAAGATAAAGCTGGGTGGAGCGCGGAGAGGAAGGAGGGCAGAGGGGAGCTGGTGTGGGGCAAGCACGCAAGACCCGGGAGGGAGGTACATGGTACGGGGCGGGTGAGTGGGGAGCACTGGGAGGATAGTGACAGACCCTGGTATTTGAGTTACGTACGCAATCCCTCCCTGCAGGGAGACAGCTGTGGCAATTTTGGCAACGTGGTGCAGCGATGGAGGGATCTGCGGGGGGACAGCATGGGGCAGCCCAGGAGGTTTTGTCTCCTCCTGGAGAGGATGGGCAACATCCAGGTGCCGTGCCAAGCCTGGCCTTGACTCAGCACGGCGCTGGGTCCGGGACACGCACCTGGCGGAGATCAGAAAGGACCTTGTGCTCATCACACAGAGAGCATTACGGCAGCTGGAGGGGAAGGCAGGAGGGCCAGATCCTGAGGTGATTACTCTGACCTTAGTCAGTGGGAATTTTGCCTGAACAACAACTGACTAATGGCTCTGTGTGTTGGCACACGCATGACACACCGCTGCGTTTTACATGGGAGTTGTCTAGATTTCTAATTAGTTTGCATTTGTCCTGGTTGCATTTTGACAAAGCAGCAACAGACAAGCCTATTTTGTCCTACACCCCCCTGTATTTAATTGCATCTGTGATGCATGTAGGAAATGCCTGGGGGGCCTTGCTCCACACCACAGCGTGGCTCCAAGCACACAATGCAGGCTCACGGAGCTACCAAACCCCATGCTCACAGCTGGCTGTGGGCTTTGGCCTTGCCGCAGGGATGGTGGAAGGGAAAGTTCAACTGTTTTTTGGGTGATAGTATGGTGCAGGAGCATTTCCACCATCCTTGTGGACAAACCGGACACCGGCTGGACACAGTGTCTCCCATCCAGGTCTTCTCCAAGGCTCCCAAGTCCCCTCCCCTCCAAGCATCTGTGTGGCCTGAGGCTCACCTGGCCGTGACAGCTGCCCTCCCGAGCCTGGTTTCCTGGCCATATCCCTCCGGCCCCTCTGAGCTCACCCTGGAGTTGCTGTGCAATGCTCCTCACGTGTTGTAAGGTGTTTCAGCATCTCTGAGCCACCAGTAATAAAGGTGAAAAATAAAACTCTCAGCCCCGCAGATGTCTGCCAGCAAATGTTACTGCAGAACTCATTCTGTTTGAGGCTGAAAGAATATAAGTACATGACAAGGTTTACAAGATGCCTATTGCTACTTTGGATAGAGAGAAGAAAGGATTCCTCTAGCAGCACCTGCAATTTCATTACCTAAATCCAAAGGAGGACATCTGTGTGTCATTATCCAGCAACACGCTCTCAGTCAGGGATTTAATAGCAAGATACAGAAAAGAAAAATGCCATGTGTGCCAAACTAAATATTGGCTTTCTGAAACATAACCTTTTGTGATAACAACAGATCGAACCAGAGATCAGAGTGCAGTGTGTACTCCAGACAGCCAAACAAGAAGTCAGATCGTGATGGAGGACGGGAGGGTTCTCCTCCCTCTCACAGCCTCGCCGAAGCCGATGGGAACATGAGGAACGGCTGAGCCCAACGTGGTGTTCGACCTGAAACCTTCATCAGCTCTGACAAGTGCAAGCAGAGTACATTTGGCACCCTCAAAATCTATTTTGATCTTCAGATAAGATCAGTTTACTAAAACAAACTTAGAAATTGCAAGCTCTAGTTGCTGGCTTAACAAATGAGACCGGTTCCAGAAAAGCTTTTAAGGGCATAGGTCAAGCACGCAACACCAAAATTAATAGCTGCAATTTAGGATGCTGCTACCTGCTGAACTGTTTGTAACCCTTGTGCTGCATGGCCAGCCAACAGCAAGGCTGTTATGCAGACAACATACCATTGCCTTGACCTGGCCAGCACTGACCTGCTGGGATAGCTCAGAGCCTAGGGTTAGGGGCAGACACTTGGGACCAAGCGAGCCAAAGTGCAGGGACATGACCTCTCTGCCACCAAAGGCAGACCGCTGCTGCAGAAAGGCAGTTTGCCCTTAAACCACCGCAAACATTCCTGTTCCAAATGTGGTTTTTGACCCCATTTTGCTGTTTAACTGGCAACATTAGGAGAGTATTCGAATAAAGAAAGAAACAGATTGAATTGATTACACTCCAGGCAGGACTGTAACACACGAGGGATTCCTTTCCAAGACAGGGAGGAATTCAGGCTTTCAAAATGACCAACCCAACAGTTGCAACTTAAGAATCCTGCTCAGTCTGAGCAGACGCCAAATTTCCTATCCAGCTTGCATGTGGGGTGACTGACAGCCCTCTGGTCTCATTGGCAGTATGCTTTGGCATCCCCATTGGTCTTAGTGAACTTGCTCTGTAACTTGGTATTTTACTGAATAAGTGTGTAGAACAGTTCCTTGGCTGGTAAGGAAGTTCACACTGCTTCTATTTCTGAAGTTACCACACATGGTAACTCAGTCACATTACAACAGGATATATAAATCCTTGCATACATAAACTCTTAGGGGAAAAAAATGCCATTACTCACTTGGATTTTGTCATTGTTTGACTGCTTCACAGACTAGATACAGGTGGCAACAAGTGTACGTGCACAGTTCCACAAAAAAAGTCTTAGCCATTTTGGTGAGTAATATAAAAGACACAGAAGCCTGCATTTTCTGACCAAAATAATTTTGGATGAAAAAATACTCCAGCCTCAGAATCCACTTTTATTATTATTATTATTAATATTAATTCATTGGCTTGTTTGTTTTGTGCAGTTTCAGGTTTTTCTGGACAGCGTACCAGAATTTTCTAAGATGTGGACCCATCATACGGTACAGAAATTCAGGAGTATGCTTCCCTCATTGTTTTCTGCTGAGCTGAACTCCTTAGAATAGTTATATTTTTGTGATTATTATGATTTTTTACTTACACAAGCCATAGAGCATTTAGTCACTGGAGATGTTTTTCAACATAGAAGCTTGGTTCCAGAAGAAAAAAGGACACAAATTGCCCTAAATTCAATGCCTAGTGGACACCTGAAAATCCAGTGGCATCAGGTGAAAGGCTCTAATCTGAAGCATTTATGGACCTTTTTCTTCCTTTCTTTCTTTCTTTCTTTCTTTCTTGCTTGCTTGCTTGCTACCTTGCTTGCTTGCTTTCTATAGTTTTGTATTCACCATAAAAGCAATTAAACCTCCAGAGAGGAATTCCATCTTATTTATCTATAAATACCTAATTATATGCTCGTATCCACAGAGATACAGAATAGTCACCTACCCTAAGTGCTGACCTCTGTGCTTTTTCAAGACATTCCCATGATGACAACAGACCTGTGCTTATATGAACATCTCTCTTGATTTCACTCTTTTATACAATTCAGTATCACTGATAATCAAACACAAATAAAAGATTATTCTCCCCTCCCCTGAAAAATCTCAAGTATTTCAAGGGTGGATGAGTACTTTGTCTGGGAAGCAGGAAGACAATGTGTCAACAGACAAGTTGCCTTCCAGAAGTATTAATGTTTAGGGCAGAAAAACAGATGTGGCGATAAAAGTCTCACAAGGGCAATTCAATCCTGAAATTAAGTTGAGACACTCATCAGCTGCTGCATCTGCTTACTGTGAATAGTCTCCTCTCCTGGAGAAATTTCATCAAGAAGAAGAAAAAAAAATAGTAGAATATAGGGAAATAGTCTCCTACAACCACACCCTGCAGAAGCATTTCCTTCCTTTACTAGTTGAAAAGTGCTATACTACTAATTTCTTGGGTTTACATTTTTATATATGTATATATTTATTTATTTTTTTTGTCACTGTGGATTAGTACTGAAGTTAATAAATTTCTCTGGAGAGAGGTTTAAGAAACAATGTCAAGAAGGAGTGGCTTGTTTGGAAACATAGTGACACAGCCAGACACACTCAATGTCAACACATATTTCAATGCACTTGCACAAGAAGATATTATGGGAGAGGTCTACACTGTAACTGGATGAAATACTTCTGTTTGAATCAATAATGTATCATCATCACGATGCACATCGGCCTGTATCAGGTTCTACCTTATGGCTTTGGGACAGACATTCATTACGAAGCCATCCTTTTGTCATGAGGAACAATAGGTCATTTCTTTCAGCACCCCATTAGTGATTTGTCTACAAATACTTGAGCTCTCAACTCAAGCGTACAACTGGCATAGCAGCCCTAGAGAGGATTGCTTCATTTAGTAAGAAAAAGTGAGCTGTGTCTATTAATTAGATTTCTGTGTTGAAAGATACCATTTTTAAATCTATGTATTTCATACAAGTGACCTAAGCTTCTTCTTCTGCTTCTTCTGACAGACTTTAATATGTGCATACATATTAATACATATGTATATATACATATACATGCGTATATATATATATAATATATGTAATACATATATAAATATATAAAATATATAAAAATATATAAAATATATATAATACATATATAAATATATAAATATATAAAATTTTTGAAATAATTGTCCTGTTCCTCCCTGACTCCCCACCAAGAAACCTGGTATTTTGATTTCTTTGATGAAGGTATTTCAAATAATACAGTTTTAAATCCAGGTAAAAAAACTTCAAGGGGAAAACAGAGTCTATTTCAGATTCTTTCAAGCTAAAAATTGTCAGTGTTTGTGAAGATGTTTTCTGTTGCCTCTTTAACTCAATAAATCAATTCAGAAATGTTTCTAGCTGATCTTTGCTCCTTTACATTTTCTCTTTGCTCCCCACACTGCTGCCTTCCCGTGTCTCTCTTTTCCTCCTCTTCTCCTCGGACAGGATTTTGTCATGGACTTTTTCTTGGCTTTCTGTGCAGCTCAGGGTCATGGCCCAGATTTGTCTCAGCTCCATCCCTGCCACCACTGCAGGGTGACCACGGCCTCTACTCTGCCCCAGAACGACTTGTGCTCGTGTTCCCTGCCCTGATCCAAGGCAGGAGCTCACATCAGGGCTCAGCAACTTGCTGCTACCAGAATTTGAAGCTCTTGCTCTCCTTCCTTCCTCCTCCACCCACCCCATGGCAGGCAGCAGGGCAGAGGACACCTTGACTTTTGGGGTGTGCAGAGGGAAGGCAAGGGAGGGCAACTAGGAGTCAGCCTGTGGGCAGTCACCTCCTCCTCTGCTTACCTAACACACATCTGGCCCACTTTCCGCTCTCTCTTTTTACGAGAAGCCTATTGGTCACATACAACATCTGGCATTATTTAACCATCATGTTTGTCTTTGCAGAGCCTGATCTTGCTGCTGACTCCCACGGCGGTTGACTCAAGTGCACCATTTGCTTAAATAATTTAGTTAAAGACTATATCGGTAATATCCTCAAAAGAAGCACAATCAGCTTCTTGCACATGCTCCCCACTTTGCACACCTAAATCTGCGACTGGCCCTCTAGAATCACCCCAGCATACAAGCAACCCCAAACTTTATGGAAACATAGATCTTTACGTGGATGTTAGGACTTGGTTGGACGTCTAACTAACAGCCTCAGTGCTACTACTGAATGCAGATCCAGTCTGCTCTTCACGACAGCTGAAGAGAAGCTCCACCAAACTTGGGCAGGAAGACAGAAAGGCAGCAGAGCATGATGTTCGTAAGACTCCTTTGCTCTCCTTACACATCTAGACGCTAAGTGTCTGTTGGAGTGTTGCTTCTGGTTTTGTTGTTTTTTTAATGGGCACAGCTTTAGCCCTCATTGTTGCAGGTGAGGTCTGCCAAAAAAAAAGAACGAAGAGGAGATAGTCCCACGGGCCCGAGCTTGCACAGCTCTCCAAACAGTGACTCAGCAACCAGACCTCTCTTGGCCATCTCACAGTAACCTCGGCACGGCAGAGTAGCAGCGATGACAGTTCAGTGTCAGCATTAGTTCTTCAACAGAGGATCCTGTCAGTAGGTTAAGCAGAGGCTGTGGCAGGTGTACAGACCAAGAAGAGGTAGGAAACTGCAAGGAGGGAACTGCAAAGTCGGAGGAAGGGAGGACACAAAGATGGAAATGGGAGGGCCAGGGCACGGATGGAGAGAGGAGGAGAGTAGAGTCAGGCAAATCAGAAGTAGTAGCAACCTAAAGGGCTAGCTTGTGAAGAAACCATTAAAACAGAACAAAACAAACAACAAAAAAACACTAATTAAAGCCTAGGGAGAAATTATATCCTTGCTCCCTCTATGCAAGCTTCTTCTTGACAGCAGGGATTCTTCTACAGGCAGAGACAAAACAAAGAGCTGACCTTTGAGCTAGACATTCCTATGATGAGGCTACACATAGATCTACTGCCCCAGAGGGGTCTTGGGGCTGGGACCCCCCAGCACTGTGACTGAGGGAGCACGACCAAAGCAGACACCACATTGTCTTCCCAAGGGGTGAGTGCCTGGGCAGAGGAGGAGGTGGGTGAGGTGCCAGCCTCCTCTGGCACTGCCATCAGATGTGGGCCGTGATGGAGCTGCCTGCCTCCCAGCAGCAGTCACTGCCGAGCTTTCTGCTCCAGCCTGATGCTTGCCGGGGACTTTCAAAACATCCAAAAATGTGAGAAATGATTTATCTTTTCCCTAACGCAGCCGGCTCCCCTCCCAACATCTCGCAACACCCCAAGGGCACAATTAAAGCCTTTCTGGATAACAGGAACACTCCCTAGAGTGCTAATCATGCTGGAAAGATTGTTGGAGAATTTGGAAACCTAGAGCTTATCTCCTGTGCCATACAAAAGGAGATCTGCTTCTGCAGACATCCTAATCTGCAGGATTCTATTTAAATTTTGGCTAATTCGCAGTCCCACACTGGGAATAAGAAAAGGCTGATTAGCAGTTGGGTGAATCAATAAGTACCGAATGGCCTAGAGAAGTGGGAACATTCATTTTGACTCTAATAAAACTGGGAAAGCTGTGGGTGGATGACTAAAGGGAACAAAGGGCTGCTTAACAGCGTTGAGCTAGGGTAAAAAGGCCAGGAAGAAAAGCGCTTATAAAACTTTATGACTAAGAGCAGAATGAGATGAGAAAGGCACTGGAAGATGTGTTGGGTCAGGAAGCACGCCACTCAAAAGCTACGATGAGTCACGCTGATTCGTGCCTTTTAGGACAGGAGGTCTTCTTTGCTGAAAGGGTCGAGCTCCCCTCTTTGATGCCCCCCAGGGATGGGCTGATATCCTTCAGTGAATCCATGGGACTGCTCAGGGGAGGGCCGGCCTCATATTTCAAGGCAAGATAAGAACCAAGGCGCCGGAGCTGCTGGTTGCTCCAGAGCTGCATTAAGAACCTCGGCACTTGGAAGAGGGAAAAGATTGCCCAGAGGAGGCTTCGGGGCAACAGACGTGCCCTGAAGGACTTGAAACGAGGAGACAGAGAGGCAGCTCCAGCCTTCGGGAGAGGAGGCCAGGAGATCAACCAAGCCGGAAACGGAGCAACCCGGGGCCAACGTTGCAGCACTTTGTCAGGGCCTGTATTTCTTCTGCCCGGGCTTTGTTTGCCCTGTGGCTATACGGGGAACTTTCTCCTCTCAAGTTGTCAATTTGCAAGTCTCGTGAGCCTTTAGCTTGCTTAATAATCTCTTTTCTGCTAATACATATTTTGAGGAGCAGCCTGCCCATGAAGAACAATTTCCTTCTAAAAGTGCCGAATGGTTTCAGGATTTTGAAACAGCAAAAATGGAGAGCTGCTGTTCAGGCTTATTAAAAACCTTAATGAAACATTCAAATCAGATTGTTTCCTGTTATGCTTTAGAGTCAGTATACAGTATTAAAAAAACAAATACAGCACTGGGGATAGATACCTAGGGGTTTTGTGACTTGATCAGCTTCTAATAATTTTGCCTTCTTTTAAAATCTAAAATCCCAAACCACTTGGCATCAGTGTGTAGCAGGCCAGAGACGACACTCAGCACGGATGTGCAGTTCCAAGCTCTGTCACAAGGTCACCATTCCCCTCACAGAGATTCAGCCCAGATTTTGGCTGCTTTCAAAAACTTTACAAAACACAAGCCTGCTGTAGCTACACAGAAAGCAACCAGTGGTGGTTTTTTGTTTGTTTGTTAGTTTATTTATTTTTGGTAAGGCTAAATATGTTTTTTGGACACTTTAAACCACAGCCCTTTTCAACACGCTAATTTTCTTACTGAAAGATTTCAAAAATCTTTGTTTTCTACAGAAACTTTGAACCTCTGCTACCAACAGAATCAAAAAGACAACAAAGAGGATGAAGCTAGTTTGGTGAAGCAGACACACCTGGGGTGCTGCCCAACAGCAGAAGTAAACCCTCAGCTCAGCTTTTCATGGCAGATGATAGAGTGATATCCAACCTCCAGCAAAGCAAAGGGGAAGCCCAGAGAAAGTAGTAGGAAAGCAGTGCTTGGGTTGTTCCTAACCCACCTTACAACAACAACAAAAAAGTCCCAAAAGAATCAGAAGAAAGTCTCCTGGTTTCCAGACAAGCTTCGTAGACTCCAGAGGTTTGCAAGTTCAGGTAGAATTTGGCTATATACGCTTGTGCTTGGATATTTTCAAAATAATCCTGACAAATACTGAAGTTCCTGGATTGTTCCAGTTCCTTGGACAGAACAGAGCTGCTTATGTGCCAAGCACGAAACGCTTCAAAGCTAATCCTTCTTCTGGCTTTTAAGATGCACAGAGTGATCCATGTGCTCGCAGGCAGACAATGCATTTAACAGGGTATGTCAAAATGTATTCAGAGGACATGTTTACTCTCATACATTTAAAGATGTCTCATTGTAGCATGGAAACAGTGATGAGTGCTTTGCTTTTGACACAGGTATGCTCTCGGGGCCAGAACCGACTTTCAGGGCTGTTCCACGGGCATGTGGAGGAGGAGGAGGAAGCCCGCAGCTTTCCAAACCGCAACAGGGTGCTCCGGCTTTGTTTCCCACACCTCAGGACTACAACTCTCCTATGGGAAACTGCAACTACTCAGGTCAGGTTACTGACTGAGGACACCTAGTGGGGTTTTGCTTACACACCAACACCACAAAAAAAGTCATTTCTGCGAGACTGATTTATAAAGAAATATGACTACCATTATCCCCTTTAAAACAAACAAGCAAACCCCCCAACACATACTTTTTTTTTTTTTTTTTTTTTTTTTTTTTTTTTTTTTTTTCTTTAATGTAGTTACTGATGCTATAGAAAAATCCCAGAGTATTTTCCCAAATGTTTGCTAAGCTTGGACATTCCACCACACGCTGTTTCATTTTCATTTTCTTTCCATTTCTTTGATGAGCACAGTGTTTCTCACCTAGGTCAACAGGCCACTGTCATATTTTGAAAGTGTTTTATGGACCTAAGCCCATCAGCAGAGTCGAGCAGGACTAGCAAGCTCATCAGCTCTACTGGTTAGTAGGGGCCCATCGCCTCAAATTAGCAAAACACAGGATGGGAAACAGTAATTAAAGTTGTGGGTGGGCAGAACTCTTATTTTTTATCCATTTTTAATGGCTAGAATATTATTCTGTTGACAGTAAAACAAATAAAGTAAATACTTGAATGAGACTTTTATGGTTGAATCACTAACATACTGTGCTCAAGTAGGTTATTGATGTAGATGCAGTTTGGTGAGATTTTAAAGAGGATGCTGTAAAATCCATCCACAGTTTCTGTTTTCTGTGGCAGGATTGACAAGATGAAAGCATTTTAGGATGCAATATGATTCTCAACAGAACTTTTTTGTGGGCTGAAGCACCTTCGGATTTCTTTGAGATGAGCATTTTTGTTTTGTTTTACTGCAGTTCTGTGAGAAATTGTTTAAAAAGCCGAAGTTAAATGCTGTGTGTCACCTCATGACTCGTAGTCCATCTTCTGCTTTAGTTCTGAAGCTGAGCTTTTGTTAGATCAGTGCTCTGGAAAAATGATTGCCTGTTCTCAGCTCCTTCAGAGTATCGATTTAAGGTATTATCTGAAACCATCAGAAATGAGCAGCTAAACTAACAAACTTTATCTACTTCACTGCAGATTTAATTAAAAAAAAAAAATCCCCAAACACCCCCTCTTCAATACCTGATGGATGTGCTCTGAGTACCCGCACTGTTCTTTCACCTCACCAGATAGATCATGCAATGATTGATAACTCAGCCTGTGCTCCAGCCTGCCCCTTAATTGCCTTAAATACCTGTTTCATCATATTCTCCTTGCTGGTTCCCATGTTTGAGAGGCAGGTGAAGCCAGGCAACAAAGATGTTTGATGGCTTCAAAGTAAAATAGAGGCAAATAGAGACAGCAGAACTTCTTCCCACCCCTCCCAATCAAACCTAAACCTGAAACACACTTCAGTTTATGAGTGGATAGACTGGGGAAGGTGATTTCTCCTCCTTTCTCTCCCATGGCAATGCAAAGCCAGCAGCCCCCAGGAGAAGCAAGCACCAGCCTGATATGGGTCAGAGCAGCCAGGGTGGAAGAAGCTGCTCTAATATACTCTAATGACAGACTTCACAGCGGAAAAACCAGGATAATTTAGGATCTCTTCCTAGTAAGAAAAACAAGGGAAACTGATAGCTGGACCACTATTTTGTCTCCATCTGTGTGAATTCACCCCAATGTGCAGGAGAATTCGCTGGTATGAGACAGTACTGTTACTTTCTTAGTGTGTGAAATCAACCTGCCTTTATTTTGAGTTAAGTAAGTGCCGAGTACATGGAGGGTACAAGGGCCATCGTGAGCACAGCAGCGTGAGGAAGAGAATGAGGAGAATGGATGAAGCCCCACAATGGCTTGTTCGCTGAAGCCCTATGGCTAAAAAGCAGGGTCATGTCCCCGAATACAAGGCAAGCACTAGATAAGGACACGGCTCCTTCGGGGAGCTGAAGGATGACGCATTTTCCATTCACTTAGGTGCTAGGTCAGCCTTTCTGAACCAGATTTCCTTTCTACCCACGCTGTGTTTGGCACTGTCTTACTGAATGAATTTCCATTATCAGGTACTGATAAGAGCAAGATACAGGCTCCATTGTTACCCCAATTTTTCAATTCCTATTGAGAGAATCATATCATGTTACCAAGCGAGCAGTTCGTGCCAGGAAAACAACACTCTGCGGTCATCCATTTGGAATAATAAGCTATGAAATTCACAACTTTGGTAGGAAAAGCAGAGGTAAGATGAGCTCATGAGAGCATGAATTAAAACCTCTCAGCACTGCTGAGCACTGTGAACGCTAGCACAATGCTGCTTCTCGGGCGAGACATGCCTGTTCATGAGATGTGTGCTTTTGTGCTGAAACAGTCACAGCAGCAACACACCACTGCTTTTCTTCACAGCTTCCCAGAACACAGTCAGCTGATTCCCAATGACTTCAAAGCTTACCTGTAATTATACTACAGTGCAGAACCAGACATCTGCTGGGTTATCTCCCTTTCAGATGCAATATAGCCAATGGCTCTCTAATACTTTGTTCGGTGTTATCTAAACTATCTCTGATAGAGGAACTTTTACTATCCCTCTCCCTTGGAAGATTAGGGCTTCTCTGCCACTCTTGGTGTTAGGTGCTGTGGTTCCCTAGGAAAGGTAGCAAGGCTTTGCCCTGTCCCTTGTTCTGAGCAAGCCATGATTCACTGTGTAAACAATACAGCCCAATAAACACTCAGACACGGGCTTGACTTTTGCCCCGCGCCTCCTGGATTCTCTCTAGGCAGCTGCTGGGCACAGGGCAGAGTTACTGCCAGCACTACCCTTGCCCCCAAATGTGCATGCACTTCAGATGTGTACCATGATAAGGCAAGATTATCAACAAATAAGGAGCTGCTGGGATGAGAGGATTATCCTAATGAAGGCCATGATACAAGGCAGTCTTTTTGGCTAAAGATCTCACTTTCCTGCACTTGCAGTGGGTACAGGCAACCTATAACCGCCCCTCTGCACCCTGCAGGCACTGTGGCTGGCCATGCCATAATCCCACAGGGTTTCATCATCGGGAAAGTCTCCCGACATTGAGGCTGTTTTCTTTGCCTTCGCAATGCTTCCCTACCTGGCTTAGAAATTTAAATGTGTTGCCAATTCTTATGATTTTATCACAACTGTCCCACTTTTTTTTTTTTTTCTTCTTTTTTTTTTTTTTAATTAAAATCTCAGTTCCCAAAGGCAACCAATTATGCAGGAATCTCAAGTTTCATTTCAAAAAAATGTTTCCAGACCTCAGAAATGCTAAGAAAAAGTTTGAAAAAGAAAAAAAAATCTAAAGGTTAAAAAAAAATAGAAACAAAACAAACAAACAAAAAAGAATTTTCCTGATTAGAAACAAGAAACACAACTTTAGTCTAAAGTTTTTTTTATTATTATTATTTATTATTTTTTAAATTACTTTTACCTTTTTTTTCCACCTGGAAGGAATAGGGCTGAAGAATGAAGCTTGAGTCAGTTTTGACTGTCTGGGACTACTAACACTGAATTTTACAGTTAAGATGACAAATAAAATCAGATTAGTATAAAGAGGTCAAAATCTCATACGCAAGGAGGAAGGATAATTATAAAACCTGTTTATTGTTCTAATCCCTGTTATGAATGTCTCAGATTAATTGAAATTTAATTCTGTTTTGGTTTTGCTATTGTTTATGCAGCACTAAGAGAACATCAGACACTTTACAAAAACTGCAGGCTGACTTAACTGAAATACAAATACATGACCTTTATATGAGGGATGGAAGCTGAGTGTTCTTTAATTATGTTCTCTGGCTGGTCCCAGACTGTACCTTTCGCTAAGCTGAATACCATTAAAGACACAAAATGCATGCTTTGTGGAGTACTGGCACCAGAGGAAGACAGAAGGATTCAGTTCAACAATAGCTTTCCTGTTCCTACAGGACAGCTAGTGTCCTGGCTAGCAAAATGCTTAAATATCACCAGTTCCTTGCACGTGTCTTTGCTTCATTACAACCATGCAAGATCTCACACAAATGCATTGTTCCAATTACCTCCTCTGATGGAGTCTGTCAAAGAATTTATTTATTGCTGCCCTGAAAGGGCACTTCTTCAGGTGAGAACACCATTACAAAAGGCACCATATAAATGAACACTGCAAAAACATACCTGGCCAGAGAGGACTTGAAGTTTGCAGCCAAGAATTCAGGCAGTGATATCCCAGGTGAGAAAGTGGACAAACAGGACTAGGTGGAGAGAGTAAGGCTGCAGACTGGTCTAGACATAGCAGAGTGGCCACTAAGGAGTTTGGAATTTTATTTATTTATGTATTTATTTGACAACATCCACTGAAGTGGCACATTTGAAAAACACCATATGACATGAGCCCTTCAGCTCTGTAGCAATGCAATGCATGACTCCAATGCACAATACCGGAGAGAACAAAGGCAAAGATGATCTGATCAGAATTAGGCTCTCAAAGGGAGACTCAGTCAAGGCGAATTCTCATCCAAGAGCTGCCCGACTGAGGTGCAATTAAAATTGCAGCGTTGCATTTACTTGGAGGGGGGAAGGTGTGCTTTCGGTATTCCATTTCCTTGTTAAGCAGCCACATACTAGTATGTGAATGCCAGACATTTAATCACAAAGGTATGTGGAAAGCATGCGACATCCACGTTCCCACAATCCTTGATGCAATTTTTGTTTGTTTGTTTGTTTGCTTGCTTGTTTTCTTCTCCAATCTATGCAGTTTTAAGAAAGAAAAAAAAAAAAAAAAAAGTCAATGAAAGAAGCCAGAGTCCGGACCATTGTTTGCTCCAGCTGCCCCAATGGGACTGCCCTGACCCGACAGCACTGGAGCCCCTGAAAAGCTGTGTGTGCAGGGAAGCCACAGTTTGCTGAAATGTCTCCTTCGCACTCTGCATGACAGACACGGTACGAGCTCTGCAAAGCCCTTGGGCAGCCCTGAAATCTAGGCAAGGGCAAGGGGACCCTTCTTGAAGCTCAGGGTCTGCACCAAGCACCACTCAAAATTTAGCTGAACCTCCAGTTCTGTGTAAAAAGAGCAATTTTAATTTAATTTAATAAAAGATCATCCCGAAGGGGATAGGATTTCCCTTCACAATAACGATGGTTTTGGTCTCTGGGGCCCTGGGCGAGCTCTGGGCCCCATAGTGACAGCGCCCGGCCCGGCTCCGGGCCCTGCTCCCGCCCCTCCGCCGGGCCGGCGGCGCCCCCTGGCGGCCGCGCTGAGCATTGAAAAGGACCTGCAAAACATCTGGGAAACTCCTAAAAATGACAGCTGCAGGCTACTTTCCCATGTGATGGAGCTGTAGAGCTCTGGCTCCGCACAAGAGAAGGCTTTCAGCTGCCTTTTAGGGTGGGCCACAAGCTTGAGCAGGGGGTTGTTGCTGCGTGGTAATTTAGTTCTTCTGCAGTGACCAGGGTGGGTCTTTTGCTGCAGGGGAACAAGTCAAGACAGCTTTCATGGTTGTCCAAATTAGCACGTGGAGATAAAACCTGTCTTCGGCCTCACTGCTGCTGTGAAGGGTCTCTCATGGTGCAAGAATGGAGAGACATAATGAGAAGTGATGAAGCCAAAATAGCAGACTACAAACAACCATACCAGTCAATAAGACTTTACTTGCAGAAGTTTGATTCTTTTCTATCTAAAGTATATGGTCAGTTATGCTTGATCAAGTCTGTAAGGTCTGTAACCTTTCAGCGCTTATAGGTCAAATAGCGCCCTTGTTTGTGAATCACAGCTGTGGGCAATGGCTTAATTCCTCTGTTCCAGACCTTGTCAAGATGAAATCATTGCGGTTTCTTGTTCTAGTCTTCTATGTTCTCTGCATGCTTCACGGCTGCCCTGTTATGTGTACACATCTTTCTCCAGTTCCTCTCTCCTTTATTGCATCTCCCTTTTGATTCACCTGCTGCTCCTCCACACAACCACCTCATACATAACTTTGTTCCCCTTGAACGTTTCTCCTGACCTCCAGAAAAAAAAATGTTACTTGCCTTTCTGCCTCTCTCTACCATCACTAATGCTTCACATCGCTTAGTTTCTAATTCCTCATTCTTTCCTATTCACCCTGCAATACTCGTGGAATTGCAATACATGGGACATAAGTTATTTAATTCTGAGGCAAAGTGTACTTTACAGTTTAAGACATCGGAAGACCAGATTTTAGTCAGATGAGGGCAGTGTTACAAAACATGTTGGTTCCCAGTTTCACACGTCACTGCTTGTCCTCCCAGTATAATTAAAAAAAAAATCTGTTTTACAGCAGGGCCACAGTGACATTTTTCCAGAGGCAGCAAGTGCTGTGGTAGGGGAGAGAGCAGCCAAGGACAGGAAAAGAGTCCTCAAGCAGAACTTGCCTGCCAAAGGCAACATGTTGCTGCAGCCCAAGATTTCTGCACTTTTTTTTTTTTTTTTTTTTTTTTTTTTAAACCTGAAATTTTAAATTAGAATGACTTGGCCCCTGTGCATTAGAGTTATTTTGTACATATATCACTCTTTTATCTTACTCTCTAGCCCCTTTCTCTTACTTCTCCCAAACAAGTTGCCACTAATCGTTTGACCTACCATAGAATGGTAATTTCTTTCTTTATGACAACATGACAAATGGCAAGGATGACAATTCCTGTTTTAGGATAAAGGCAGATGCCAGTCTCTAGCATATGATAAATCTAACAAATATTTTATGTGCTTACCTGGGGAGGGGATGGATTAGGTCAATGGAAAGCCCCTTTGTCAAAACTAACTGAAAGCAATGTTTGCCAGGGTAGAAGTAAACTTATGTAAATATCCAGGGGCATTTCTTTTTGAAAAAGCCCATTTAGATAGTTCGTTTCCAGTGAGTTCATTTTCAGTGCAGTAAGCTGAGAAGCAGCTGCGGAATTCCCAATAGTGGTTATATAAAAGTTGTGACTAATCATGTGGGGAACATTATTCTTTCCCAGTTTGATTCAGGCTGTGGATCTTTAATTCTTCCAGCCTGATTATCCAGTATCTCCCAGTTACACAAATAATGAAAAAACTCTTCCCCAAAATAATAGGTAACTGGAATACAAAATAAGGAGAATGCTCACATTCAGCTAGCATTTCTTGCAACAGACTATGGGCTGGATTAGCAGGGGCCATGGCTGAAGAAGGATCACGTAGGTGACTGGAGGTGTACAGACTGAGGCTGTATGTCAGGGCTTCACCATAGACAGGAGAGGAGGCCTTAATCCGAATCTTCACGTACCTGTGTACACAGGGCCTGAAGCTCATTTCAGTAACTGTCCAAAATCACTGCTAAATGTCTTGATGAGGCACAGGTGTTCAGAGAAACGGCTGATTTAGGCAATTCTTTGTGGAGCTGGATGTTAAAAGTTGGGGATATTTTGCCTGTCTACTTCCAGATGTGTCCACAGAGCGCTTCACAACCCCCTACAATGTAATTAAGTGTAGGGCACAAAAAACTTTGTGTTACAAAATAGTAAAGAGACTTGCCCAGGTTTATAGAGTAGCTCAGTGGCAGAGAGTACAGTGAAGATGAGGTAACTGCTCCTTGTTGTGGTCAGGCAAAACAGAAGGGCAGAGAATGGCTTTCCATCAACTATTGGGAGCATTTGGTATCCATGTAGCCTATTCCATGGCATTCCTTGCACCAATAATTATTAATTAGGTTGGTATGGCACGATTAGCTGATTTAATAAATAGCTGGGCTGCTTAGATAAAGCCCTTGCTCGTCCTCTTCCTACATATTGCCTTATGCCTAACCATGTGCTTCAAAAGGCAGTCCCAAACCAACGAAGCAATTGGTGGTTGAGTTTTTAGAAGCCATTAGATCAGTTTAGATTAATGTTAAACTTCAGCTCAGTGTACTTTTTCTTACAGCATAGCAGCTACCTAATGCTATTCCCCTGGAACTCAAATACCTTAAATTATAAAATGTATATGATTAATACTAACACAAATAAAAAATGAAATTACAACATAATTATTACCCAGAGGAATTCTTACCTAATAGCTTACCCAAAGGGAGAAAGTGGTATCTGTAAATTACAAACAGGCAATTGATTTACAATATCTCCTCTGTGAAATACGGGATTAAGATCATTTCTCAATCATTTGTCAGATAATGGCCTGTTGGCACTCACGATACCTCCGAAGGCTGCTCAACTCCTCGGTAGTTGCTAGGGAACATTGCTGCAGCTTAAAGGAGTGTAGCCATGCCCATTGTTCTGCTGTCATTTACCTGCTACAGTGACATCATTTGGGGTTTATAAACATTTATTTAGTTTGTGTGCTTTCAAGGGACCAATTGTTGCTTGAAGCCTCTTTAGTCTGCAGGTTACTCTCAGGATGTATACACCAGACAAATAAAAATGAACCTATTTCAGATGTGAAACTGTAAAGTCATGCTGACAATACATACATAGACATAATTCAGGAGTGGTTGCTAGAAATCATAATTTCCCCAGAAGTTACCTCAAAGAAATTCAATGACACTACCTGTGCAAAACACTGAAAACTGCTCTCAAGGATTGGCTGTCCAAGCCAGTTTTCAATCCTGCCTGCTGTAGTAGTTTTATCAAGATCAAAATATTTCACTAGCTTACTTACAGAAATGTAATCCAAAAAATTATTATTATGCAAACATGAAATGAATCTGTCACCAAAAATCAATGCTCTGTCTCTGTAACCCTAAAACAGAGTGTTATCTTTAAAAATGAAGAAAATGGTATTATTGAAAACTGAATTCAAAACCATTACTTATTTTAAAATGCCAAAAAGGGGGAATCAGCTCCGAATTCAGGTATCTTAAGCTCACGTTACTGACTATGACTCCACTGTACAACCAGCAGTGGCTGGAAGGCAATTCATCTCATGCTAATGTAGAAACTTTGCTCACACAAGGTCATCTACATGGCAGAAACCTAAATTTAGACATCTGTATTTGGAACCAAGTCCTACCCTTGTCTGTCTGTCTCTGTCTACCTTCTCTCCACAAAGCCTGTTCCCCAGTCACAGAAGGAAATTAGACAGATTTGTCACATAGAAGATTCTCTCAGCTTTTCTGAACGAAAAGGTGGGATTCTCCTTCCTATCCAATCCTATTCACTCAGAATGCCAGGCAAACTAAGCCTACAGCCAGAAAAAGCACAAAACCAGCCACAGAAACACCACAACCTGACTGTGCCATTATTTATATGCGCAGCACCCTCATTGTTCTCAGTGAAGACCCTTCTTTTTGTTCAAATCTGGAGAAATCTCAAATGCAGGTGCAAGGTGATGTGTGGGAGGGGCAGGGGAAGTGGGACAGTGGAGAAATGTAAATCCCCAATTAACTGTCTTCTCTGATTACTGCTACTGGGAAAGGGGAGAAGGGGGAGAGAAGAGGCTGTGTAGGTTGAAAGAGGAAGCAGGATTTATCACCTCATCTGGGATTTAATTCCATTAACCATTAACGAAGGGGACAATCCAGGTGCTTCCCTCAGCTGTAGGAGCTTTCCAAAGTCACAGAAAGAGGGAAAACGTAGGTCCCAACACGGTTATGTCTCCAAAATGAATGGATATGGCTCCATACTCACCTGAGGAAAAGAATAGTATTATGAAATTTTATAGCTTTCTCTCCCCCCTCCCCTTTAATATTTATCTATTATTATATTTAATATTGGCAGTTATTTTTATAGGTAACCTGTTGTTTAAGACAGCAGGTTTTACTCATTATCCTGGTTCAAACATGGTTAACAATGCCACTTGTTCTCCCAGCTGTGACCAGAAAATTGAACACTGCAGAAGGAACGGGAAAAAAATGGAGCAGATCCAAAAAGGCTGCTGCCAACAGTACAAATACATATGATAAATTATGACAAGATGTCACTAAGCTGTTTTTACCCATTCTCCCACATGTTGATTTAGATTGGAGTACAGGGGAAAACAATACTTGATGGATATTCCATTCTCTTGAGACAGATAATTGCCTGTAGAGCATTTCTGGATGAGAGGTGCTGATGCTCAATGACTGCTTGTTGGCAGTGTTGGGGCTGTGCAAAGAGCATAGCACAGGTTTGTGTAACATGCACATAGTGATGGCTGTGTACATTGTCAAGCCAAACGAAGCCAAATTTCTTTGGTCTGTCTTTTTCCTCTCCTTTACTAGAAGACCTATCTGATATTTATTTGTATAAAATATAATCTGGCCTCCCCATCTTGGTGTCTGAGTGGCGTACTTGTGTTTATTCTCACAAAACTGAGCAGGCTGCTACTGTCTACTGACATTTAACATCTGAGAGAAGGAAGTCAAGAAAAAATAAGTTCAATTCTCCTTGTAGAGCCAAAGTACCCAAATTCACTGAAGCCTGTCCAACCCCCTGTCAGCTGCCAGCTGCCCTGGTACTTCTCGGCTGTGTTACCTGGAGCCTTTGGTCATGCCCAGCTGCAGAGATGCTGTGAGATGGGCCACAGGTTGGGAAACATGAGCTGGGACATGGACAAGGAAAAAGACTTCAATCCCCCTCTCATCAGATCCGTGGCTGTGACTGGAAGGTGGCTTCCCTATGCCAGGATGGTGATCAGATTATTCCATATGTATGAAGGTTGTCTGCCTTAGGGACATCTTCACCCTTGGAGCCAGTGTTTCCTTTGATTCCTGCAGGATCCAGAAGAGTCCAGTTATATCCACATCCTTTTCCTTGTC
This sequence comes from Aythya fuligula, assembly GCF_009819795.1. Lineage (NCBI taxonomy): Eukaryota > Metazoa > Chordata > Aves > Anseriformes > Anatidae > Aythya > Aythya fuligula. Next base: position 114,610,942 of record NC_045559.1, on the reverse strand, counting down.
TCCTCTTAAAATGAAGACAAGTGGTGAGGAGAAAAGAAAGCTCAGGTCCTGCCCCCCCAGGAAGGAGTACCTTGGCACGCACAGAGACGCCTAGGGATGTCTCCAGATATACAGCTTCATGTTTTCCGCTTATATTTCTGCAGTCCACTCGAATGCATTATCTCCTTTTGGTAACTATTTCCATGAGCCCTTTGTTTAAAATGCTTATTGTATGTAAAATTTGTTCTGTGTAACTTGAACTCTGTGAGTGCCACAGCCTAGCACGTGATGGGCACATTGTCTCGGCTGCATGCCAGAGCGGAACAGAGTTGTGCAACCACTAATTATAAGATTATAAAATAATAACACTCTAGAAGCTCAACAGCCCAAAGGTAATATTACTATTCAAAGTTTTGGCTTTATGAGGCACCAAAGGGCACCTTCAACTCAGACCATTCAGCTGTATGTTCAACTGCTAATATCCTTTATCTTGTTATGGCAATTCCTTAAAAAAGACAGATGGAAAAAATATATTCTCTTCTTTATGACTGATTTTGAAATTACATGCTCTAGCATGGAACTTTCAACAAATGACTGTATTGTGCGTGTAAGATAAGACAGAGAATAACTCTAATTATTTTTTTTGGTTTAACTTTGTGGCCAGAGAGGCTGCTAGGTGCATTACCTTCTTCATTAAATTAATTTGGACAAAAAAAAAATAACAGAAGGCAAAGCTCTGGGACACTATGCTAAAGCAAGATCTGTTTGGATCGTAAAACACAATAAATAAAGGAAATGTGGAGAAATAGACCTGATATTCTACCTGAAACTCTGGCTAGCTTTTCTTCCTCTTATTTCACTCTACAGATAGGTCCTTGCACCAACTATGCAAAAGACTCCTGTGCAGGACTTTGGTGGTCTTTTCACTCTTCTTAGAATTGTTTCACATTTGCCCTCTCTTGACTATGTAAGAACTAAAACTAAGACAATATTCAGACAATATTCTGCCTATATCCCAGAATATAGGCAAAGTTGTAGGATCACAGAATAACGGAGGTTAGAAAGGAGATTGTTGAGTAGTCATAACAGGGCCAATTAGCTCAGGCTGCTCAGGGCTTGTGCCACTGAGTTTTCAGTATCTCCAGGGATGGGGATCCCACAGCCTCTTTGGACCCCTCTTTCAGAGTGTGTTGGGTCTGTCTGAGCTGGAGTCACCTTTTCCCTGCAGCAGCCCACACAGTGCTGTGCTCTGCACTCATAGCTGGAACAGCACTGATATTACTCAAGTGTTGTCTCTATTGCTTCGTAGTGCTGGCACAGCATCAGGACTCCTTCTAAGCCCCCAAGAGCCAGCAGGCTGGGGGTGGGCAAGTGATGGGGAGGGGACATTGCTGGGGCAGCTGACCTAAACCAACCAAAGGGATATTCCATAACACCTGATGTCACACTCAGCAATAAAAAGGGGGCTCTCGTAGGGGAGGGGGCTGTTCCTCCTGAACAACCACGACATGTTTTGAGGCTCTGCTTCCCAGGACGTGGCTGAACATCGCTCGTTGATGGGAAGTAGAGAATATTTTTTTTCCCTCTCTCTGTGCTTCCGTGCAGACTTATTGTTTCTTTTGTTTCTTTTTTTCCTCCCCATTCCCTTTCCATTTAATTAAACCTTTCTCCTCTCAAACCTCGAGTTCTCTGTGTTGTATTTTCTCCCCCTTCCTCTTTGTGAGAGAGCGGTTGTGGTGGAGCTCTGCTGCCCACCTGAGTAAAACCACCACACAGAGTATGACCAGTCTCATGGTGATAGTTTTTTATTAGCATTTAATCAGGTTTTCCCATGTTTCAACCTTGTCCTGTCACTCTGCACTTCTGAGGAAGGCGTGGCTTCATCTTCTCTTCAATCTTCCACTAGGTCAGTCCAAACAGTGATAATATTCTCCTTGAGCTGCCTCTTGTCCAGCCTGAACAGTCCCAGCTCACTTTGTCTCTCCTTGTACATGTCCTTGCACTCCAGGCCCCAACCATCTTGATGGCCCTTTGGTGGACTTGCTCCTTCTATAAGTCCGTGTCTTTCTTTCTTATACAGGGGAGTACCAGACTGCTCACAGCACTCAAGATGTGGCCTTATGAGAGCTGAGTGGCTAGCTAACCCTTCTCAATGTCCCTCTCAATAGCCATCATATCAACTGCTCTCCCAGTAGAAACTTCCAGTGCCCTTTAATCCCATTTCTTAGGTTATTAATAAAGGCATAAAACTGAATTGGTGCTAGTATCGGTCCCTGAGGAACACTGCTAGTAACTGGTCACCAGTTGGACTTTGTACCATCAACTGATTACAAACAATCCTCTGAGGCTAGCAGCACAGATAATTTCCCACATGCCTTGCCATCCACATATCTTGTCCATATCTCATCAGTTTTGCAATAAAGATATTGAAGAAAACAAGTTAAAAGGCCTTACTTAAGTCTATGAATACAGCATCCACTTCTCACTCTTCATCCACAGAGCCAGTCATATCACCATAGAAAACATTCAGGCTGGAAGGGCACAGTTTGCCCTTGGTAAATCCATATTTCCAATCAACTTTTTGTCCTTCCTATGCTTGGAAATGCCTCTATCAGTTTCCCAGGGACTGAGGCAGGGCTAACCAGCCTCTAGCTCCCCAGATCCTCCTTCTTGCCCTTTTTGAGGATGGGTGTGACATTTGCATTTTTCCAGTCATTGGGAACCTCCACCATGACCAACGATGGAGAGTGGCTTTGCAGTGGCATCAGCTAGGTCCCCTGGATGCCTCCCATCTGTTTCCATGGACTTGTCTATGGCTAATCAGCTGGAGCTCTCACTAACTCCATCTGCCTGAACTTTGGGTATGGATGCACTCCCACAGCTTCTGCCAGGAAGCTCAGGCACCTCAGAGGCCTGACGGCAAACCTTATCAGTGATAAACAAAGGAAAAAGGGCACTGAGTATGTCAGCCTTTTTTATCCTTAGTCACTGTCCCCAGCCTCACTGAACAGCAGGCCTGCGTTTTTCTTAGCTCTCATTCTTCTGTGGATGAACTTACAGAAACCTCTCTTGTTGCCCTTCACATCCTTTACTAGGTTCACCTCCAGGTGAGCTTTGGTTTTCCTAACCCCATCCCTGTGTGCTCAAGCAGTGCTTCTGTACACTTCCCAGGTAGCCCCTCCCTGCTCTCTCTTTGAATTGGGAGCACTATACAAATATTTAGAGCTTTAGACTGTTTTACACAAACATCCCACTGCAGGTTTGTACAGTCAATAATAGATCGTTTTTGTCCTCAATTAATTTTAAAGTGAAGAAGTTTTCTGATTTTCCCATTCCATTTTTGATTACATACCAGATTAATTTTATGGTTATTAATTTTCTGTTATTTCTAGCTTATGTCTTTTTTTTTTTTTTTTCTAAGACTCTTAATATCACCTTCCCTTGATTTGTCCTGACACTGCCTTTGACTTTACTATTCCTTGAAATTTTATTAAAGCAACATCCATATATTCCCTTGGATCTATGTTGAGCTAGTGTAATTGTGGGGAACTGAAAAAAATGTGTCTGTCATGATCCAACTGAATACTTGCGTAACTGCACTGCCTTTAATTGGTTACACCTGGGGTTAATTTCACCCAGTTCCTAGCAATATAAATTTACTACATTTAGCTTAGGGATATGGTTTAGTGGGGACTGTTAGCATTAGGTCAGAGGTTGGACTTGATGGTCTTGAGGTCTCTTCCAACCTAGAAATTCTGTAATTCTGTAGCTCGATACATCAGTATTATTAGATAGGTGTTTTTAAAAGCTTGTAATGCCATCCAATCTGGTAAGTCTTTATGAGTTGCATGTTACTATATAGTAAAGGGACAAGGCATAGCAGTCTGTATTTTGCAGCACAGAATGCATCAGGTTAACAAAGGAGATTTTCCTCATTCTGCCTTTTAAACTGAAAAGAATTCTGTGTGGTTATACCACTTCTCTCTTACTTGGAGTTAATGACATGACTAACAGATTTGACTAAGTTTCATGGGGAAAAATCCAAGTGGATGGCAACTCATAATCTGATTTTTAGGTGGGACAAGCCATCCCCATCTACACTGATATCCCCCAATCCCATTTCACTGTTCTCCCACACCCATAAACTAAAGCAAGCTCTCCTTCCAATATTGCCTAGAATTGTGATTATTCTGACTCTTGTGATTCATTCAGTTTACCTATGTAATAGTATGTGCATGCATTTAAAATGTAAATGTATTAATTTTATTAAAAATATTGCTTGATAATATAAGGGCTTATAGCCAAAACCAAGAAACTGCAGCAACAGGAATGGTAATTTACACTGTTCTCTATACATACAGTTACATTTTCAAATAACAATAAGTGGTGTGTATAACAATGAAAGTAAATCTAAGTAATGAATAAGAAAATCCACACCTATTGACGTTACTGTGATAATAAATGTCTATTTATTGTCAGCAGTTAGGTGAAGGCAAAACCAATTACTTTCATCTTTTCAATTTCCTTTAGTGGAAGGCAACCTTTAACCAGATATACAGTAGAACTATATATACCTATATTTCACCTTTATGCAGGAAAGCTCTTTCACTGGGTAATATTGAACAACTAGAATAGCATCACATTTTTCACTAAACCCACATACTTTTATTCTTTGAAGGCATACATCTGTCTATGTATCTATTTATTTATCTATGTAGGAGTCAAACATGCAAACCTTTACTCTTATTTTCTCCTTCTCCAAATTTAACAAAAACATTTTTATTCACTTTTTTTTTTTTTTTTTTCTTTTAATAACATTTCAGTTTCTACTCCCATTGAGTCCTTTTCAAAAACCTTTTTTACCTCAGGTAAATCTTGGTATTGACAACTCGGTCAATCAAAAAATTAATTTTGGACAGAAAAACAAACAAACAAAAAACAGAGAAAAGCCCATGGTTTTTATTTCAGTTTTTAGGAGCAATCTAAATTCTATCAAAAAGATTGTCTCCCAGCTGCCTGACTATGTTTTGGATTACAGGGAAAAATGTGATTCTCTGAAAATCCAATTTCTTAGAGCTGAATCAATTTTAATAATTTTGGCCAGAAAACAAGGGGAGGTGGGAAAGGATTCATGAAATAGAAGTTTTTAATTTAGCAAATTATATTTTTCCACATAACAGCTGTCCAAGCTTTTTTTTTCTATTTTTTTTTTTTTCAAGAATACTTAGATTTCATAAATAGCTTGACTTCCCCCCCCCCGGTTTTAATTAAGCTTCTTTACATACACAAACATCTTCCATCCACAAATATATATATATATATATATATATATATATATATATATATATATACATATGTACATTTAAGGTTTATATATATATATAAACCTTAAATGTACAGCTCTGCTTTGGATCTTTGGACTTTTGCTTATGTTCATAAAAAGAAGTACAGTGGCCACACAGTTTCTGTCTTCCACATACACATAGCTTAACGTAGCGTAGAGCAGCACCGTGACAGTACCATGCTCAATAGGTCTAGCAGCTCCAGTCACAGGAATGTCTGGGATCTTATCTACACTGGGGGAAAAATGCACGGGGTTAGAAAGCAGAGGTGTCTCCAGGCTCACTTTATTGCCCTCTGCATTCCCCACCCACCACAGAAACAGCTTGCCCTGCAGCAAGGGCTGGCCGCATCCAGCACACCTCAGGGGCAGTGCCCCCAGCAAGGGGCCCTCGGCTCACAGCCTGTTTGCTTTGGGAAATTTCAGTTCTTCCAGCTGATAGCCAGAGCCACGTCACAGGTATTAACTGTACTTCACCTGTGTTGCAATCAAGGGCAAAAATGCTGCTTTGCAATCTCAGCCTTGTGCTTTTAAGTGAGATGTTCCATCAGATTAGCTGCAGCAGGAAACAAGTGGATATAAACCATGGGTCCATGCTGGGCTCTGTGAGGTCAGCCTTCCTTGCTAAGGATGAAGGTACATTGTATTCCTTTAAAAATGAAGTACCTTACTTGGTGTGTGACAATGAAATAAACTGTACTTTAAAGAAGATGGCTAATGCAGTTTCTTTTCAAAGTATTACTTTTTGTGATTGCAGCGCAGTCTGTGAGAAGCTGGATTTTTAAGGATTTTTTTTAATTTTTTTTTTTTCATTTTACTTTTTGCTTACAGACATTAACATTTTGACGAGCCTTAGTATTTCTCTTTATGTACCTTGCCAGCATCTACCTCAGCAGAAGCCTCAAGCCATCTGAAGACAAATTCCCTTTTGCCCTTGTAGGAGGTAGAAAATGAACCAAATAAAAAAATAAATAAAAATACCAAAGTCTCAGTTCTCATGGTAGATTTCTTCAAGAAAAAAAAAAGGGGGGGGGGGGGGGAAGAAAGCATCAGCTTACAAACGGAAGGCATGAAGGGAAGATATATAAAATAAATAAATAAAATATATATAAATAAAAGAGGGAAGCCTCTTTTATTAAATAAAACAACTGGGATGGGCAGAGAAAGAAGAGGGGAGGGTGCAGGAAAGTGGTTTACAACAGCAAATAATGTCAGATTCTTGGGTGAAGGAAGAGATGTAGCTTGCAGCTACTGATTATTACAATATAATGTTACTTATCCCAAGGCAGGAAGTTCTTGATTTAAAAGTTACCCCTTTTCAGTTCACCTGCTTGCATGGTTCTTAGGGCCCCAAAGCATGTAGAAATTCCTATATTTTCTTAAACAAACAAACAAACAAACAACAACAACAAACAGCCTACTTTTAAACTTTCTTATCATCCAGGGAAGGTTCCAATCCACTAGCTGTACATAGTTCTTCAGGCCAGTGTCTCCCAGTGGCTTGGAAGAACTGCCGGACCTTGATGCTGAGATTGTCTACACTGCTGGTCACAGGACAGCGTGTGGGCCCACAGGCCCCTGGTCAAGCCAGGTGGCATACACTTAGGTCAATCCTTTTCCTCTTCTGCTTCAATCTGCAGAAAAAGAACAGCACTGATGCACTCTGCTCCTTTGCCATGGGTTTCCACAGGAAAGCATAGGCATGTCTCCTGTAATTTCATCTAGGAAGAAGTGAACGCTACTTATGGTGCAATATGTTTTAGGAGTAAATATTTATGCATGTATCATTTCAACTTAGGTAACAAACAGTCAGTTGTGGTGGATGAACAGGATTTGGTGTGTGAAACGCAGCATCAGATCTCAGCATTCCTCTAGTTCCTCCTAAGGGATGTGTGACACTTAAAAACCATCAAAACCAAAAACATGCACAGGCATGAGTGGTACATGTTGTCCTAGCATCTCACACTTCAGGTGAAGTTATCTGCAGAAAAGCTGCACAAAACTGTGCCCAGCAACCTTGACTTATGTTTAGCAGAATGGGTAAGACATGCACTAGTTTCTGGAGCACATGCTAGCTTTAGACTTGCTAACACGCAAGAGAAAAAAAAAAAACTATCTTGTGACACAAAATAGCTGTCTTTCTGTTTGTTTACCACACAGCACTATTGAAACAAGTCTTTCAAGTCATCTTGTAGCAGACTGCTTTATGCAATACTCTATTAAAAGTTTGTCAGATGAGGGTTGTTACTACATCTCCCCCCTTATTTTTTCTGCAGCTGATGCACTCCTCATGTGAAAAGCCTGTTCCAGCTGCCTGCCCTTTAAGGCTGACAGAGCCAGTCTGCCTGCCCAAGAGGGTATCTGTCCATCAGTTGGTCTCTGGAGAATGTGGAAGACTTTTTGCAGTGAACTCTCTATCTTCCATCTCTCAAACCATCCTGTTGGGACTCCTGTTCCCTAGTTTCACCCTTTCATGTTGCTTTGAGTTCAAATGATCTGGAACAAAGCCAAGCAGAGGGCACATTTGATGTGGGCAGTGTCACAGAGTCAGCGAGGTTCTTCCTAGAAAAGAAAACATCCTTTTTATTCAGCAACCCAGGACAATGTCTGTCCTCCGAGTAGGCCCTAATGGAGTAGCTTGAAGAGACTGGGAATAGAAGAGCACTCCCAGCTCTGAAGAGCAGGGGTCTTCTCCAAGACCACTCCAACTGCTTCTTATAGGAAGCTGTTGCTGCTCTGCTGTAGGGTGGGATATGGGGGAACAGGTTGCTGGTGCTTGTCACAGGTGCAAGTAGCCTACTGTGAGCTGAGATCAGAGCCAGTGAATCTTCAGGGTCATTTCCCTGTCAGGTCAGCAACAGCAGAAAGGGTTACTACCTTAGCAAGAATGGTAGCACTCAGGTATGTCTTCCAGATCTAGTCACAACACCTTTAGATACAGCTGTGTATGTTTAAAGATTCACTTAGAGGTCTGATCTACTTCCCTCTTATATTCAGTCCTCATCGTGGACCTGGGGGTCATTCTGGATAGTCTTCTTCCAGAATGGCAGATTCTCTCTTCCAAAGCATTTTTTTTTCTTGCCACCAGTCAGGATTATTCTTGTTTGGAGAAGCACAGAATTTTTCCTTCAGGATTCTGAAAGGTTTTTTTTTTTTTTTTTTTTTTTTTTTTTTTTTTTTTGGCATCCTTCATGGAGCCTGTCACTGCAGCCGTGGAAGGTAGCACAGCACAAGATGGACCATCTATGATTGCCCACAAGGAAAAAGAGGAACACACCTGCCTCTTTATCATGAGGAACTGGGCTTTGAAACAAGAGAACCACTTTGAGAAACAGCAGGCTGTGCTTGATCATCCCTTCAGGAGAACATTGGCTGGTAGCATGCCTGAGCAGGTTGAAGCCCTTGTTTGCAGTGAATACAGAACAGCCATCAGAAGCTGGTTAGGACTCACACTGCCCTAGATAATCACATCACTTAAATAGGTAGAGAAATACTAAGAACAAGGATGAGATACCTTGATCCCAGACTTAGTTGTAGACCTACGCACATCAAGCAGCAACTGTGAGAAGAATTTCCCAGTATTTTTTCATAAAGACAGAGATCATAATGCCTTTGACCTTCCATATGCATTTTAATATCTTCTTAAGACAGGCCTGAGTAAATATCAAACTGGGATGTGGTACTGACAATCCTGAAGACGGTGAAGAGAGACCAAGAATGCATAGCGATGCCGGCTCTGCACTCACCTTCAGACTGAACATAGCTAAGTCTGAAAATACTTGTCAGAAAGCCTCAGGGGCTTCGTAGTCTACATCTTACCTTAGGTCAGAGATTTTCTGGATGTGATAACAGAAATATCAGCAAAGGTACCACACAAGTACAGTGGCTGCTCTGTCTGCACCAGGCAGGAGAACTATCTTGATTTGGCAGAGATCTGTTCTCTCTGTTTCCTTTTCCAGGGCACAGAGTTTTAGTAGGTCACATTAGGTATTTGGCAAGGTTGTTTTATGCTCACCTACGAGATGACATAAGTAATCTGTCTGCATGGACCACAAGACTTGAGGGAGGGTAGGGAAGAGTTTTTATTTCAGCCTTAGGGTCTAGCTGACTCTTCCACAGCACTTTCAGTGGCTAAGTTGGGCTTTTTGCAGATCTGCCATATCCACCAGCCTTTGAACATAAGACAGAATAGATCTGAATACATTGTGGTGCATTGAAAAGAAATCTCTTGTATAGGTCTATTATTCTTATGGGCAAACATCCCTAGCAGAGTCTGGGGGCAGAAATCCCATCAAGGCCTGTGGTACTTCCTAGGAGGATACGAATCATAGAATCAAAGAATCATAGAAAGGTTTGTGCTGGAAGGGGTCTTAAAGACTATCTGTTTCCACCCCCCTGCCATGGGCAGGGACACCTCCCCCCAGCCCAGGCTGCCCACAGCCCCATTCAGCCTGGCCTTGAGCACCTCCAGGGATGGGGCACCCACAGCTTCTCTGGGCAGCCTGTGCCAGCGCCTCACCGCCCTTAGCAGCAGTTAGTATACATTGTGCTGCTTGTGTATCTTTCTTTCAGTGTGTGTTTTATAGTTCCATCAAAAGTCCCCATTGATCCTGTACTTGTGGATCTTAGACAGTTCCTGGTTGGCTCAGTCATGAGACTTTTGTGAGCTTTATGCAAAAGCCAGGCAGGAAAATCAAGTTTTTGATACAGAATAGCACTAGAAAATAGCTTCAACTCAAGGTAATTTGCAACTGCTGTACTCCTGAGGGAAAGCAAGACTGGCAGGAGAACAGTATGTGCTGTTTATAAGAGGCTGTGAAAATCATAGTCTCACACATAGCCAAAGGTGTATTCGAAGCACTCTCTGTAATAGTGTTCCTTCCAGTTCCTTCAGTGGTTACCTACGCTTAGAAGGTAGCTTCTTATTTGTGCAATTTGGAGACGGAAACCTAAAAAAAAAACTTCAATGTTATTATGGAGAATTGAATGGAAGGAAAAAGAGAGAGGGAAAGGAAAGGAAAGGAAAGGAAAGGAAAGGAAAGGAAAGGAAAGGAAAGGAAAGGAAAGGAAAGGAAAGGAAAGGAAAGGAAAGGAAAGGAAAGGAAAGGAAAGGAAAGGAAAGGAAAGGAAAGGAAAGGAAAGGAAAGGAAAGGAAAGGAAAGGAAAGGAAAGGAAAGGAAAGGAAAGGAAAGGAAAGGAAAGGAAAGGAAAGGAAAGGAAAAACAAGGTTCTTCAACCTTCATTTTTGTTCTGCAGACCAGTAACTTGCCACCTGTCTCTACTGTTCTGGGGGCCTGCAAAGCACAGCCACGAGAGGTATTTCACGCTATGTAACACATTCACTGTGAGGCTGGCTGAGATTCTCATCCTTTGTGTATCACAGCTACCTTCTTCAGAAAGTTTCACTGAAGAGATTTCTTTCTTGTGGGTTTAAATCAACCTGCAAGCATGTGTCCAAGCATGTGTCCACAGCTCCTGCTGTTAAGGAAGGTTCAATCTTTTAGGCACCTCTGAGAGAGGTACACAGAATTTTTTCTTTAGACTTTTCTTTTTCTGCTCCCTTTCCTTTTACTCAGGTGATGGGAGGGCAATCAGGACATCTCTCACTTCCAAGAGCACCCTGAAGAAGATGCCAGTGTTAGGGATGTTACCCCATAATAGGAATGACAGTCTACCTGTCTTTCCCTTTGTGGTTTTAGCTTTGGGTATGCAGCTATGAGCATAATGGCATCTACAAAAATGGACAGCCAGTTTCAGGGGCATTTCACAGGACTGCTAACCTGCATTAGGACACTGAATGTCCCCAGGACAACAGGATATGGAAATGTCCTGGCTGAAAACAGATAACTGTTACTTCTGGGAGTGAGAGACTGATTTGGGGGTGTACATCTGACCTGTTTAGAGCTTTGCGAGGTTGCTGTCCTCTCTGTGTTCTAAGTCTGTGAGCAAGAGACACTGCACCATTAATAAACACTTGCACCATTAACCTATGTACTGCCTAGCCATATTTCAGCATTTAATGCATTCGCAGCAGCATACTCCATATGGGGCCTGCTCTGCCCCAGGAGGGCTTCCTATGCTGTGTTTAGCATCCCAGTTCATCTGAGGCAGTGCAGCTCAAATACCCTTCTGTCTGACTGCTTGAAAATGCTGCTGATCATGATGGTGTGGTCTAACAGCACAGAAACATTAGAGGTCCATCTTTCCAGTTCTTATCATAAGGCTACTGCAGCCTGTGCCCTACTCCAGCACCAATATCAGCCAGCTGTTCTCTCAGTCCATTCCCTGTTTAGGGGACTGGGTTAAGGTTAGTTCAACCAGTTAACTCTCATGAGAGCAGCCAAAAAGAGGGAGGAAACAATGCTCGCTTTAAGGTCCATTTTGCAACTGCCTTTTCCAGCCTGGGCTGAGCCTGGGCACCCTCCTGGACCTGTGCTATCCATACTGCAGGCCCAGCATCTGGCCCAGTAGCATGGCATGGCGTGGTGGCAATGCCTAACTCAGGCAGCCTATTTTGATATTGTTTCCTGTTCTTACTGGGCTCTTGTAGCTTTTCTAGCTCCATCATATACTGCTACATTTTTTGGATCAGCGCACTCATTTCAACACAGGGTTGCACTAAAAATACACACAGATTCTGGGTACATAGGGTGCAGTGGTCTCTTTGAAGTCTTCTGATAACTGACTAGCTCTGAATGTCTGACAGTCAAGGGGTTTGTGCTGAATGAAATGACTAATGGTCATCTGGATTAATTTGTCAACTGTTTCATAGCTAAGACACAAATTGCAAGTCTCCTCAGAGAGGGTTCAAACACGTGGTGTCTTGCTGAAATACAGGAACTCTCCTCAATCATTAGCTCCATACCTACCCTTCTGGTTCATACTATGGGCTGCTCAAAGTCGATTTTTTGTGGATTATTTTTTTCTGTTTTGTGGGTTCATTGCCCTAAATTCATCTCATGGTTCCCGACAGTCACAAGGTAAACTCTTCGCTGAGTTTCATCTCTAATTTCTGCAAGGATATGAGAAAAATCATGTTTTCTGGGTGGAATCCCACAGTTCTTGTTTTAAATGCAGTACAATGTTAAAAGATGGTCTACTGACTAGGCTTTCCTAACAAATCTCAGTGGTATCAAGACACACAAACAAGAGCAGAATAACATAATTTTAGGGGGATTCTTTTGTATTTATAAACCATAGAAAGTTTAAGGCATTAAAAATATTAAAGCAAACAAACAAACAAACAAAAAACCTGCATATTGTCTAGCTCTCCTAAAGGCTGAAAACATCTATGACCTTTGCTGTGGTCAGGAGTTCAACCTTGGTTGTTCCTGCTGGTTTGGAGAGATTATAGCGCTGCCCCAACCCACAACCCTTTGAATTAGTCCCCCAAGTTTGAACCTTCAACTGGTTACCGATTGACCCTCCTAGCTTCTGCAGTCGTGCTCTCCTGATAAGCCGGTCTCCTCAGGAACAAGCCTGGAGAGCACAGCAAGTGGCAGGACACAATTACACAGAGCTATTCTTGAACACCCATGAACTGCAGTCCACAGTCATAACTCTCTCTCCTGTCTCCACACACCCAGTTTAAGGAAGATTTAACTCCATGTTTTTGTGCAATTGGCATCTGGCAATATTCATGCTCTTTTCAAAGGTGTGCAAATACTCTTTATTGTGCCAGAGTAGTTCAGCAGAACTAAGTTCCCTGGAAACAGGGCATGGGATTGCTTAATCTTGAAGATGAAACAAGAGAGAGAGAATAAGGTAATGCTTTCAGTTCTTGTATAGGTAATGCTAACAGCTGAAACATGTACATAGACATGGGGAGAAGTTAAACAAAAACAGAGGCGTACAGGAGTAAAATAAATGAAAATGACTAAATGCTCACATAAATTATTGATAGATATTTGCAATGTGCCTCCCACAAAATCTGAATAAGGGAGGACAGTTTTATAGAAACAGACTTAAAAGAAATAAAACACAAAATGGAAATACAACCCCTCAGTACAATTACAACCCAGCTGGTGCACGCTTGCCATCTGTGGTATTAGTTGGCAATGTAATAGCAAAAAAGTGGCAATATTAATGCAGTCCACATACATCTTGTCTCACAGAAAATCTTTTTACTCCTCAAGTAACATTCCTGTAATATTCCATGCATTTCTGGGTACTGAAGTTCCCATATCTCTGAACAATTTTTAAGCTGTGCAGTCAATAGCAACACGAGCTTTAGGAAAGCAGCAGCAAGAGATCAACACTATTAGAGAGAGGTGAACAGAATCATGTGGAAAGTGAAATCTGCCTACCAATATAGAAAGGTGGAAAGCATTTGTTTGAATAATAGAACAAGACTGGAAAAAAAGGAGAAATTTAGTGTAACATAAGAAAAAAAGCAAAATGGTAGAACAAAGCTTGGGGACATGGAAAGTTGTCCCAGACAGGACTTTTCATGGGAAATGAACTAAGTAACCTATTTTTTCATGCCTTTTGCTCCCCTAGCTTCTCTATGGATAACAGAAAAGGAGGAAAACAATCTGAGAACAGATACAACATGTTAATAAAATTAACTCTCAGTGAATCTACTTTTCTTATATGGATTCCATCTATGCTATCTATTCTATTTACTCCTCAAAGAATGTGCAGACAGACAAGAAGATGATTGGGATTTTGTGAAGAGTCTTTATCAGCCCCACTTTTCCAATGTCATAGTTAGCAACAGTGGTAAAAAGTTACCACTTAAACATGGGCTTTGTTAGCTTTGTATGTTTTTTTGGGAGACACTGTTTTCTTACCCAATAATGTTGTTTTCTACAGAGTACATGCAATATTCGTAGAGTCACAGAGTTGGAAGGGACCCATCGAGGAAATCATTGAGTCCAACTCCTGGCTCCACACAGGAATGTCTAAATGTGTTTCATGGTACCTATAACTTGAAATGTTTTAAATAAATTAACAGTGAAGATGCCAGCCATAGCTGGTATTTGTTTGGTATTTGTTTAATGAGTACTGTTGTTGTTACCACAGAAATATTTGGGAAAAGAGGTCCATCACCAGCAAAAACCTGTATTAGCCAGCCTGTACTCATTTCTCAAGATGAGTTCAAATTACTTCCTGAAAATTATTTACCTGGTGGCTGTAGAGCAGTTGATGACCTATGTCCAACCAATCCCACAGAAAGCAAACACTTCCAGTTAGCTTCCTCTAGCTTCATATGAGGCTTTGATATGTTTTGATGTGTTTGGGATTTGATACCAAAGGTGTTATAAAACTAGTAAGACAAAGTTTGATAAGTAAGTGGTTAAATCAACATAGTAATTTCCTGTTCTAAAACATGCTTGCTTAGTGCTGAAGTGTTGGCAATTACGTAAAGGTAGAATTAAAGCATAAATCTTTCACCTCTTAGAATAAAATAGTAATGCTATGGTTATAATTATTCATTAGAAAAGATCTGCTTCCTCATGCTGCTTTCTCTAAAGATAAGTATTTTGGCTTGGTTTCATTTGCGCCTTTAAACACAAGACTTTTTTACACAGGTAGCAGACAAGCAAACATAATTCTTTCTGAAGGAATTAATGCAGCAACTGAACAAGAATAAACCAATGAAGAGAGTCAGACCTAAATCAAGAACGATGAAGTAAGACAAAGAAATCTAAACATATGTGTATTCTAGTCATTAAAGAGGAAAATGTAGCGAGTGGTAAGACAGCTGGATGTATGATGTTCTTTTACTAATAATGTTTATACAGAGGTGTGGAATAGTAACTACTGACTCAGAAAGTTTCAAAAACACAATTTTTTCTCCACTCCAATATATACCCATATTGCAAACAGGGCTTCACTGAGGCACTTCAGGGTTTTTTTTGTTTGTTTGTTTGTTTGTTTGTTTGTTTGTTTGTTTTTGAGTGAACTGTAAAATGTTGCTGGAAGTCTTTACTTACAACCATAAAGTTATCCTGCAAAAACTCATGGAAAAACGTCTAGATGCTTTCTTGGTAAGCAAAACTCCCTGAAACTCAAGGAACAGCAAAAATACCCTTACTAGGAATACTGGTTCAGATTTAAAGAAACAGAAACCAAAATCTTGCATTTGCATATGTAAATATCACTTTCCCATAATTGCAATTAAATATGTTTTTCCCACAAAAATTTGGCTTGCTGGAGAATATAAGAACATGAAGGTGAACTGCATTTTCACTTGCCTATAGCATGCCTGATCCAGTGAGCTGGGTCAATTATTTTGTTTGTGACCAATCCACGATTTACAGTTTTCTGACTTCATCTCCCCAGTTTATCATGGAATTAAAACAATGTTCAAATGTTGATAAAAATCAAGTACTTCTACCTGATGCAGGAACAGACCATAAAAGCTTGCTTAGCTGCAGGTAAATATAAGGAGGACATTTTATTTTTACCCTTTTGTAGCAGTCTAATCAACAAGTCTCTGAGCACTTTTACAAATATTTGGTTAAATGTGAAAATAACTACAGTGCTCCCAATAACACATACCTTTAATTCCCTTTTACAGAAGAAGAAATGAAGGCAGATAGGGACAAGTCAGCCAAAGCTATGCAGCAAATTTGGAGCAGAAGTAGGACTGAAAGTGAAGAAAACCCTAAGTCTTTATTATTCAGACAAACAAAAGGCAATTCTGTTCGGATACAATTTATCTCTGGTTATCTCATGCAGGTATTCAGAAAATTCAGCTCATCTAATTCCTTTTTTTTTTTTTTTTTTCCTTCTGCCTGGAATTATTATGAAAGAAATTAAACTCAGTGGAACAGTGGTCTTTCTGGATCTTTAAAAAGAAGATATTTCTTGATATAAGATGTTATGAGGAACACTCAATACTTTCAAAACAAAATATCATTAAATGATCAGTTAAGAAAATCTGGCTCCTCTAAATTGATAGTAATTTTCTCCAAGGTTATATTTAGATTAAAAACATAATATATAATTACTAATTAAAATAAATAAATAAATAAATAAATGTGGTTTGTCTTTTTATTTTCCCTGTCAGCATTTTTCTGTATTTATCAGCAAAACTAGTACATCTGATCCTAATTTCTACTAAAATACTAGTAAGTATTGAGTCACTTTCCTTTTGCAAATTCCTATTAAGTATTTTTAAATGCATCTCACAATGTATTTGTGTAATCTCTTTTTTTTTATAAGAACGGTAAGATCAATCTGCATCGAAACTCATATTCACTGATGCATTTAGTTGCTTCAGGCCTGTTTGCTGGCACAAGAGTAACTATAAATCTGGTTTAACTGGCTGAATACATCAGATTTATGGCTGCTTTGTGTTACAGGTGCAACACATAGCTAACAACCAGATCAGTGAAAAAAAAGTCCCAAGTATCAGAAAAAGTCATACAATGAATTAAAGTTGTCATTCAATTTCTGTGCCACAAGACCATCGCTATTTGAATGTGGATAGCAAACCAAATTTATAGGTCAGATCCCATTCTGATGGAGGAAAATGCAGCTGCATTTACATGGTACACCCAGAAAAAATCACACAAAGAACAGTATTTGATCTTTTATTTTCTTGTTTTACAATAACAGACAAGAAACACATTGAAACTCCATGCAGTTCAAGGCAAATTAAGGTCACTTATTATCCCTGACAGTTTCTTCCCTCTGGGAGAAAGCAAAGAATTTCATAACTCTAAGACTTTCTTTGTTTCTGTAGGGGAAGTGTGAGAGAGAAAGAATCAAGAAAATCCTAGATAATTTTCTGGTTTTCCATCTTTGTAGGGCTTGAAACTCCAGAAGAACTTCCTGAATGGTTGGGAAAGAAGTGAGAATGTTCCCAGGGCCATGCCTCTCTGATCTGCAAGTGTGCCTTACCCTCTCCCGGTCCCAGATAACAGGTAATTGGTTTCAGTAGTTGTGTTTTTTTTTCAGCATCTTGAGTTAATATGTTAACAAAAGTCTACCTTTTGTTTCACAGGTGTTCAACAGTTAGAATAAGAAATGATTCTTGGAGATGTCTGCCCATTTACTTTGATTTCCAACTAGACCTGAAGCAGGTAAGTTTATGTGTGTTTGTATTCTTGATAATACCAGCAGATGCAAATGTACTACCAAAGTCAACATACGTTTAGTTTTAGCTTACTTATTAAATAACTACATTTCCAAATTTTGAGAGCTTACTGATGTAGTTTTGTGGATGAATGCATAACTGTAGCATCTCTCAGGCAGTGCTGAACAGAGGTGTTTCTCATGGTGCTGATGAAGAAATGCCATAATGAGATTCCCAGTGCTTAAATTTGGGTGAAGGCTGTTGAGTTAGTAATAGTGGTGAGTTGGATTAGCCGGTTTGTCATCTGAATGGTTTTGTCAAACTGGGGGCTTTGGCACCGAATTTGCTTGGAGATGCCTTTAATTCTGGTTCTCTTGGTGGGGTAAAACAGTCCTGTGCTGTGGTCCCAAAGTGGCAAGGACAAGCTCATCCTGACATGCCTTAAGGAAGCATTCTGTAGCTTTGCTTTAGAGAAACTTTATCTCTCGTGCCCTGAGTTTTTTATTGGACACTAGAAACACATGCAAAAAATCAGACGTAAGAAAGAAAGACAATGGAGTGAATTATACGTTGGTTATTAACAGAGTAGGAAATGAACTGTGTTGATGGAGGACTGCGGGAACAGTACAAGTTATGATTAAAGGGTGGGCAGACTTGCCTTAAACAATAGAGTAGAAGTGGGAAGCAAAGAATGACAAAGTTTTCCTGTGGTGGGATGGTGGGTGTTGCCAGACACTTAAGATCTGTTCATTTACATGCTGAAATTCCGATGCTTAGCACAAGTATACAGGAGCATTAACATCCGAGCCTGTAAAAACAAAAGAGCACCCTCCCCTGCCCCTCACATTCATAAATGCACATTCATAAATATGGAGGAGGAAGCGGTTCACTGAGCGCTTAAACTATTAAGTGAGAAAAAGGTGTTTGGTGTGAGCATGGAGACAACCAGCAGCAGGCTGGATGACGTCTGAGTCCTCGGACACCTGGAGGTCTGGGCTGCTGGACAAGACAGAGCCCCTCGAGAGCAGGACCCCTCTGCAAGCATGCACTGGCCCTGAAACACCAAACCCAGCCCTGCCCTGTCGAAGGCGGCTCGTACTGCGTTACTAAAATGAAGGCTTGGCATCCTGTGCTGCTAAAAGCCAGCTTGAATAATTAAAAGCCATACACACGCAAATATTTTGTAAGAGCTTACAGGACCACGACTAGTCCTCGGCTAGAAAAGACGAGCTGAACAGACCTTTCAACTTCTGCTGCCAAGAGGAGGCAGTGTCCCCCTCCCCACCTCCACCTCCGCCGCTCCAGCTCGTGATGTCCCTTTGACCTTTGTTAGCAAACTGAGTTAAGCTTGCAGAATATTAACCAGTTTAAAAAAAAAAAAAAAAAAAAAAAAGAGGCTTTTACTACGATAGAGCACCAAAATGTCAACCCTTCAGTGAGCCAGAAACCAACCTCCCAGCCTGAAGCAAGAAAGAGAAGAACTGGGGAAATGAGGGAATGCACTTTTCCCTGACCAGCTCAGCCGTTCTGCCTGAAAAGAAAAGGTGTTAACAGTGTTAATCAACGGGCTGCTGGCGGGTGCCCAGGTCTTCAAGTCTGTAACTAAGCAGGGTGCCATTAATTGTAATGGGGCCGCACTGAATCCCTGCCATGGCAGATCCGGTATTATTTCGTGGTCCACAAAGCCATGTGGTTACCCATCTAAAGCTTCTCCTCAGCAGGTCATACTTATCCATACCCTGCTACCCTGTCGTCCTGCTTACTTTTTTTTTTTTTTTATAACTCCTGAACTGATGTAATACATTAGAAGTGGCTACATATGGACAACATCAATATATAGAAGGATTTCCCTAGGTATTTTACATCTCCCTTTCTCCTTACCTTTAGCCATTGTGCTACGTATTTGGACAAATCCAAAGGGGGAACCTAAGCACAGAAAAATTGCCTTTGGAAACCTAAATTGTTAGGCATCCTAATAACTGAGGGAGCTGTCTTGAGAGAGGAATGGAACACACCATCAGTACAGGAGCCTCCAAATGATCTTCAAAGAAAAAGTGAATTTTGAAGGTGGAGGCACGTTCAGATTCTGCCTGTAGAGCAGCACAGCTCTCCTTGATGGTCATGGGGCATCTCTCTTTTGTGGCTGTGGTGACATGTGGCAGTTTTCAGGGCCATCTCCCTCTGTCCTGGCAAGGAAGCTTATCAGGAAACCTCACGACCAGGCACCCTGCTTCAAAAGTAAAATATCTTTAAGCTCTAAAGGCCACTGGCAGATTTAAAGACAAGGCAGATTTAAGGACACGATTGGCAGATTAAAGACAAGGACAAGCCAAAAAGGTGAAAACTTTAGAGAACCATTGTAGGCATGACTTGGGACAATCTTACATTTTGCTTCAGGAGAAATTCAAGCCCAGTTTCTGCAACTAAATCCACAGTGGAAAATTACTGAATTTCACCAACTCCTTTTGGGAAAACATGAGCAGAAATAGCCCCACAAAAAGGTCCAGCTGGAAAGTCTGCGCAAAAGTTTAAAGATATTTCAGCAAATGCTTCCCATGTATTAGTACTAAAGTATCAGAATAGTAAGTTCATGTCTTTGAATAAATATTAAGAAAGCTTAGTAAAGCTGGAAAAATACTGAAGGTATGATTTTGGCTTCTTGGTGCCCTGGATGTGATTTCTTGATGTGCGTTTGAAAATATAAACAAAGCCCAAACACTCATCATGCCATGCTTCGGGACTTTCCCTTATCTGGAGTCTCACTGAAGAGGTGTTAAGCACAGTATGCAACGATGCTGTAGCTAATTTGGAGCTGTTATTAAAGTGAGTGGAAGTTCTCCACGCACCTATGAACTTACGCAGTTATACTCTGAGGCTTTTGGATGTAAGTCAATTTTTATTGAACTTGTGAGTTCAGTTTTGGCAGAGAACAGCCTTATTCTTTTCTAGATCTGCTTTACAAGTGAGTTAACCCAAATCACTCGAGTCTTATAAGACTCTGACTTGAGACTACTGACAGCACTAATCTTTTAAGAGTGCCCCTTTCTTAAGCAGACCTCAACGGTAAAAGAAAAAAGGAAGTAATTTCCCAGGCCAATTTTACGAGCACTCGCTATCAGCTTGGTTTAGGGAAGGGCTGAGGCTCCTGATTTGCATACGGCGCTTTGAGAAGCAGACGGATAATGAGTACTGATTACTGATCTTTAAAAAACTCCGTCTCAACCCCCCCGCTCGGGGGCTGGTGTCTCTCGCTGCCCTCTTCCCTGTAGCGGGTTTGTTTTGCAGACGGGCGCAGGAGGTAGAGGAGGAGGGAAGAGGAAGAGGGCTGGGGGAAGGGAAAATCCCGGCTCCCCCCTGCCGGTGCCCGGCCTCGGCGGGGGCAGGTGCCCGCAGGTGGATGCGGTGCCCGGCCCCTTCCCTCCTCTCCCCCCGCCCCAGCTCCTCCCCGGCCGCCGCTGCTCCCGGCCGGCGCCGCGTCCCGCTCCGGATCCGCTCCGCTTCTGCTCCGCCGCGGCGGGGGCGGCCCCAGGTAAGCGGGGGCTCCCCCTTGCCCGGCCCGGCCGGGCCTCGGCACCTCCGGGGCCGGGGGGCTGCCCCTGGACCCTCACTTCGCCGCCCTGTCCCGGCCGCCCCCCTCTCCCCGTTTTTGCTGGCGTTTAACCGAGGCTTGGCTTTTGGGGGCGCCGAGTGACCCTGGTGGCAGCGTGGAGGCCGTGTCCCCCACCCCCGGTCCAGCCGCTTGCCTCCTTCCCAAAGGCTGGCCCTGCAGCGGTGGGTGAGGCGAGGTGGGACCTGGAAGCCGGTAACGTGTTTTTTTGGGGTGCTGGGGCCAAGCTGCAGAGAGCTCTGTGTATGCTAAAGCCGCCCCAGCTGGTGCTTCTCGAGGTGAATGTTATCTGTTCGTGCCGTCGTGATGAAGGGAAGAGAGATGCTGTGAGATGGGGCAGCTCCTTCGAGGTCACGGAGGCCGTGGCTGTTCCTATGGAGGTTAAACCAAACCTAATTCTGGGACCTCCTTGCTGTGTCACCGCCGTTTGGTTTCTTGTAAAAGCGCTGACTTTTGGCTACAGGTGGCACGGTTTGTTGAGTAGCATTTTGGAAGAGCAACGTTGTTGATATGAGCAGAGCACCTTCCAGGACGATCCATCTCATCAAAACGTCCAGGCCAAGACCTTGAGGGTTGGAATAAAGCCCCCCCTCTGCATGCTGTTTTGGGCAGCTTTCTTGGTGATCACACCTTACCGGCACCTAGAGTTTCACTGCAGGTTTGCAGGGCTGTGTGTAGGTCAGTGAATTTGAGAGGCTGCTCTCACACTGCGCTGTTGTCCTGAGTATCCCTGTTTGCCCTGAGTTAAATTACACCTTCAACGCTTCAGAAAGACCTGGAGGGAGCAGCTTCCCCTCTGACGGCTGATTTGTGCTAAGTGGGGCAGTGTTAGGTGAGGAACGAGACGGATGCTGTGTGGGACATCGAAAGTTTACGTAGGGCAGCGGATCTAGAGCAAATCTGTTGTGGCAGTCCAGCCTAGGTCGAAATGGTATTCTAGGAAAAACAGATTGAAGCAGCATTCTGGGTTGCTGGTCGGAATATTTCCCTTGGAGATGCCACTCCTGGAGGTACAGGACCTTCCCCCGCTGTGTGCAGTCTGCCTCAGTGCAGGGTCTGCCCACCCTGAGCATCTCTGGTGCTGCATCTGCAGCTCGGCTGCATCTGTGCCACTGCGTTAGTACTTGTCCTGCGTCTTCAGTGCGTGGATCCCTAAACCAGTCCCTGGCAATGAGGGTTCACCCTGTGCGTTGGATTCAAACCTCCTGCTGGTCAGCTTGCTTTTCTTCCTTATCTGCCATAGACCCCTTGAAAGTGGTTTATAGCCCCTCAGCAGGTGGAGCTCACAGGTTGAAAACAGCTGACCTAGACAAATACCTAAATAAGCCAGTTTTGTTAACATTGCTAGCTTTTATTTATTTTTCTGCAGGGTGGGTGCCTCCTGCTAAGTGATAACCATGTCTGCAAGCTCATTTGTTTGCAACTTGGATGTGGTAAATAGGTGTTCTTGAGAGCTTCCTCCCTACTCCCCCCCCCCCCCCCCCCCCCCCAAAGAAGCAGCCAGAGGCTCTCACTGCTGCAACCCGAGACTTGAATTTTGCTGCTATTGAAGCTGAGGTTGTTTGCTTCTGCTATAGGGGAAATGGGCAGAGGCAGAACTGGGGGTGTAATATAGGGAAAGAAAGCACCGAAATGCCAGGCTGGCAGTTAGAGCATCCTCTAGCAATTCAGTGATCAGTGTATGAGGTGCTGGGTGCCATGGGCAATAGCTGCATCCGTACCAATGGATAGATCCAACTCCCACCATACCAGGAAATCTGATTCTTTTGGACTCTTGCCCTCCCTGTCTTGGAAACAGCTTTTAGTAGGGCTATAACTCTTCTGCCACTCATCATCCACTCAGCTAGGCAACGCCTTCTCTGCCTCCTTTCCCACTCCACCTTTCCTAATTGCTTGCATGTGACTTTTTTTTTTTCCCCCCTTATATATAAGCATCTCATTTACTCGTGATAGGCAGTTTCATTGGTAACGTTTGTTTTCAGGGAAGATAAATAGAGCATTACTCATACTATGAATACAGCATCCTACAACAGTTTAAAATGAGACTGGTACGCGTAGAACTTAATACCTTTTTTTTTTTTTTTTTTCTTTTGCCTGTGAAAGTAGTATGAATCTTGGTTTGCTGGCCTCGAGAATGCTGCTGTATTGTGGACTTTATTTGAGTTTCTGGTAGAGCTTATCAAGAGGTGCTGTGTGTTTTTTTTTTTTTTTTTTTCTTTTACCACCTGTTGATAAGTGGTTCTATAGTTTAATGATGTTTTAGGAGCTAATCTGGAAGAGCTCCAAAGCTATTTCTTAGGAAACCTAGGAATGCTGAGGCTCTATTGTGGCAAATTGACTTTCTTGTAAGTATTTGCAGTCTTGTATAGTACTCTGCAAGACCATAGAGTCACAGAATATCAGAGTTGGAAGGGTCCCACAAGGATCATCAAGTCCAACTCCTGGCTCCACACCGGACCACCCTAAAACCAGACCATGCGTCTGAGAGCCTTGTCCAGATGCTTCTTGAACTCTTGTCAGGCTTGGTGCCCTGACTACTGCCCTTGGCAGCCTGTCCCAATGCCTGACCACCTCTGGGTGCAGAACCTTTCCCTAACCCCCAGCCTGACCTTCCCCTGTCCCAGCTCCATGCCATTCCCTCGGGTCCTGTCGCTGTCCCCAGAGAGCAGAGCTCAGCGCCTGCCCCTCCGCTCCCCTCGTGAGGGAGCTGCAGGCCGCCATGAGGCCTCCCCTCAGCCTGCTCTGCTCGGGGCTGAACACACCAACACTTTAATATTACTGCTTGGGCACACTGAGCAGAGCTTACCCTTATTGAGAAGATTAGTTGAAAAGTGAGAACACTGAAATAACTCAATTTCAATTACTTTAGACATTCAGGTTCTTGTTGATTTGGTTTTGACCCATACAGAGGTTAAATTTCACCCCAAAGGAATAAATTACATTTACTGCAATGATAAACAAAAAAAAAAAAAAAGGGAAAAATATCCAGTACTACTTCCAGATGTATTAAGGAAATCTTGTTGATGAAATTATATGAATATTCTTATTTAATTTATTTCCTCTTTGAAAAGTAAATGGATTTTTAAACCTTTTTATAGTTTATTTGTAATTCATGATGTTTTTAATGCTGCTTGTTAAACAGGGACCTTGACCATGTTTATTTTTTTGTTGTCCAGGCAGTAAAGGCAAGAATTGCCCATTGTGTGAAAAGATTATGCAAGTAAATTTGGAATCACCTCTTTGCTCATTTGCTCCCTACCACTTACTATCACGATTGTCTACCCTTAGCTACTGAAGTTTCTTTGATAACATAAAATGGTTGGATGTAAACTAATAAAAGCATACTTCCTTTCTAGTATCATCAAGAGAAGCCATAATTTGTTGGTTTATTCTGTATTAAGATTGAGCTTTGCACTCCATTAACATTTTAATGAGTATGCTGTATTTCTTTATCTGGATAATAAGAATGGATATTTTTGGGTATGAATTGGTGTTAGTCACTGCTTATCTAGATTGGATACTTTTATGCTTGCTTCTCTTAGAAGCTGAACTTGTCTTTATGCATTTGATTTTTAACAGTTGTTTTTTTTTATCTTGTGTGCACGTGTTTGCTTTTACATAGGTATAGTTATCAGGAACTGGTCTGTTTTTTACTTATTTATTCAGTTGATGGTCTTTGTCATAGAGCTTAGCAAACAGCTAATAGCATTTCTGCTTAAGGAAATGGCACAAAATATGCATTGAAGTAGTAAAGAAATACAGGAAGTGTACTGTTAGCAATATAATCTTGGCATCATTAGCCAATTGACTGAATTTACAGTGTTCTATTAGTATGGTTGAAGGTAACTGTTCCATCTTGTTGACTTACACGTGTCACCTGTATACAATATATAGCTATCTCTATGGAAAAGGCTGTGGAAACTAAGGTAGCTGGTAGTACGTGCAGAGTTCTGCACCTCTAGAAGCATGGTACTGTTCTTAATTAGCAGTTACAACATGGTGAGTGATAAGGAAGTAACATTTTTATTTCTTGCATGGAGAAACTAGGGTAAAAGCCTAGGGTAAAAGTCTGGTTTTATGAACAAAAATGGGACTCTATCTCCTGTTTGTTTTTCCATTGTAATTTTTTTTATTTGTCTTTATGGGATGTTGACTCCTGGTTATTGAAGGATGCACACAGTATAAAAGGAGCCATGACCTGTTGCTGCTGCAAGGAGGCGAAAGCAGAGGCTTGCCTTCATCTGGCAGTAGCAAGGTGAGGGGCTAAGGAGGACAGGGCGGTGAGGAGCACCTACTGCTGAGCAGTGCAACTCTGCTCAGTGCTTTTCTTGTCCATGGGACAGTGGTCGAGAGGAGGAAGACAAGCCTTTGGGGGACTCATGTTCTAGGGAGTCTATATCCAGTTAAGTAGCAAGTTATCAAACGAAGTGGAGACCTATCAAATTACCACTTTTTTTTTTTTTTTTTTTTTAATATACAGGATTGATTTGCAGGAAGTCATTGAAAACTTTTTTTTTTTTTCCACAAAAAAAGTGTTGGATTCAATTTGTCTTGGGTGAATCTAATCTTTTCAATTTTCTCCAATTCTGACAACTTTTCTTGGGAAAAAAAAAAAGATGCAAGTTTTCTAAGTCTAATAAACTGTGACAGAACTGTACTTATAACACTCCTTAGACACATATTAGAAGGAGCTAAGATATTTTAATAATGGCTTCCTGCTGTGAGACAGTGTTCTATAGAATAGGATGGCTTGGGTTATAAGGGGCCTTGTAGACCATCTACTTCCACCTCCCTCCTGCCATAGGCAGGGATGCCACCCACTAGATCAGGTTGCCCAGGGCCTCGTCCAGACTGGCCTTGAACACTTCCAGAAATGGGGCATCCACAACCTCTCTGGACAACCTGTTTCAGTGCCTCACTTCCCTCTGAGTGAAGAATTTCCTTCCAGATCTAAATTTCGTTCTAATCTAAATCTTCCCTGTAAGTCCCCTTCAAGTACTGAAAGGTTGTAATGAGATTCCCCCAGAGCCTTCTCTTCTGTAGGTTGAACATCCCCAGCTCTCTCAGCCTTTCTATGTAGGAGAGGTGCTTCAGCCCCTTGACCATCTTTGTGGCCCTCCTCTGGACCTACTTTAACAGATCTACAACCTTCTAGTGCCGATGGCTGTATATTTTATACTCTTACCATTGGCTATTATTAGAAATGTTCAACATCTTTGATGATGACATTGATGAGGGAATAGTGTCCACCCTCAGCAAATAGGCCGATGATACAAAGCTGGGAGGAGCAGCTGACATGCCAGAAGGCATGTGAGACCTGGGCAGGAAGTAGCCAAATGAGGTTTAACAAATGAAGTGTAGAGTCCTGCACCTGGGAAGAAACAACTACTGGGCTCCCCGGTACAAAAAAGACAGTTATCTCCTGGAAAGAGTCCAGCGGAGGGCCACAGAGATGGTACAGGGCATGGAGCATTTTCTCTATGAGGAAGGGCTGAGAGACCTGGGTCTGTGCAGCCTGGAGAAGAGAAGACTGAAGGGAGATCTTAGCAATGTTTATAAATACCTGAGGTGTGGGAGACAAAGGGATATGGCCAACCTCTTTTCAGTGGTTTGTGGGGACAGGGCAAAGGACAATGGTCAAAATGGAGCACAGGAAGTTTGGCACCAACATGCAAAATAACTTCTTCGTGGTAAGGGTGATGGAGCACTGGAACAGGCTGCCCGGGGAGGTTGTGGAGTCTCCTTCTCTGGAGATATTTAAGGCGCATCTGGTTGCCTACCTGGGCAACCTGCTCTAGGGAACCTGCTTTGGCAGGGGGGTTGGACCTGATGATGCTTGGAGGTCCCTTCCAACTCCTTCAGTTCTGTGATTCTGTGAAATTATAGCATTATTTCTTTGCTTTCAGAGTTGTGGAAAAAAAAGCAAACTTGATTTTTGGAACTTCTGGAATGCTGGAGGGCCAAGTGCTTGTTCTGCTTAATATTGGAGTAAACTGAAGGGTTTGAAATTCAAGGGCTTGACAGCATATGAATGATGATTCCCTTTCGTTCATTGGCTATGCTTTTCCCAGTGCTGTAAGGTGTTGCATGACAAGCTGATCTGCAAGGCTTTGCACCCTGGACATTGTCTTGTTCTTTGAAGCCCACTGCAGGGATGACTTCCATCCCTGTGTTCTTGCATAGGGATCCCTGTACCCTTTAACTCTGCCATCTCACTTTAAGGAACATTTGAGGTTTCTTCAGATGTACCTGGTAATGTGCCATTATAACTTGGCACATATTTGGGGAAGTGACTGCTGGGGGAAGGGAAGGTTAATTCTGTGTTCCCACCAAACTTTTTTCTTATCAATGTGGGTTTACACTACTTTTATGTGCGATGTAAATTTTAAATCTGTCAGATGTGTGAGCCTGAACTATTGGCCTGAGATAAGGCAGCACCATGCTTTCCAGTTCTGTCGCTCTTGGAATGGGGACTGTTTGGCAGGTCAGTTTGTTTTTCCATGGCCCAGTGTGCTTATCCGTGAATTTGCTGCAGTATCCTTGATTTGTTTGTAAAACTTTTTGAAGTGTCTCAGTGATGTATGTTCAAGAAACCTGGATTGTATCATTATTGGATGCTAGCCATCTTTTTTTTTTTTTGTATTTGAAACGCGCAATCTAATGGGAGTCTAGTGTTTTTGGTGTAATCTCTTTTTAATACCATGGCAAATAATTTCATTGAAATGTGTATGTACCTATGTCTTGCCTATGTTTTGTGGTGTGATAATGGAAAATCTCTTATTAGAAGTTAGAGGGGAAGTAGTTTAACAAGAACTGAAATGGGAGAGGTGGTTAACAGCGAGTTAAACAACAGCGATTTCTTTTCTTTTTTCCCTGTAGTTAATTAAAAAAATAGAATGAGGAAGTCTGTCATCTGCCAGCTTGTAAAGAATTTCAAATTGAAATGTAGAAAATATTCTTTTTGTTTGTTTGTCATGCCTGGCTTACCTCAGAATCACCTAGTATTCTTCCTTCCATCTGTTAACATTAAATTTCTGTACCTTTTTTCCTTCCTTCTCAGAGAACAAGGAACAACAATATCTTCCTGTGAAGTGTTACTCGTCCTCTGAGTTTAGGCAGAACTGCATTTCCCAGCTCTACAATGAAGAATTGACTAAGAAGGGATGCGACATAAAAGAGAAGTCCTGCAGACTTAGTCACCAGTCTTGATGGACTTGCTGTAAGTAGGAGAAGGACTTGTTTTCTCTTGTCTTCCATGCAAGTAAGAGTTCAACTGTGCGTTATTTTATTTATTTTTTGGTAGCACAAATAGGCAAATACCATGATCAACCTTCCTAAACTGTCACGAGGTATTGGCATGCTCTGGGTGCTAAGCTGCGGTTGACATCTGCTTCAAAGACACTTGAAATTCAGTTCTGGGTGAGGTGACATCTAGGTGCAGGCTCTAAAACAACCTTCTGTTTTAGGCTAAATTATGCTGTGTCTTAGTGGAGCTGCTTTTTATAGTAGCGGCTTGCAACAGGGGTGGTGGCATTGTGCCGGTGTGCGGGGCTTGTTCTGGAAGCTGGAGAACTGTGTTGCTCAGTGTATGACTGAGGCACTTCCTGTGCTTTTTCTCATGTAGGGTAATATTATGAGAGGTCTCTGTAGATTAAATTATTTATTAAAATGCTTGCGTATGGCTGTGTATAGCCACCTGTGTTAGAAAGGTGACAGCAAACATTGTGCATTTCTTGTGTTTCTGCTAATCTTTGGTTTTACCTAATGTTAATGTTTAACTTCAAAATAAACTGCTATATGCCTGAAACTTTGGATGCAGCTCCTTTGTTTTACTGTTTCAGTAAGATTTGTATTGGTGTGGCATGCTGTTTCACTGCCATGCTTCTTTCCCCTCTTTTTGGTGTGGTAGCCACAAAGCATAACCAAGAAGAAAACTGTTTGCAACGCAATGGAGTGAAAATGGTGTGGTTTTCAGGGATACCATCTTTAGCATTATTAAATGAATTGGTGGCATTTCTATTTCCTTATGCTTTGTTCGTCTTCTTGTTTCCGTGTCATAAACTTCAGTGATACATGAGTAAGTGTTGAGAGAGGCAGGAGGAACTGTGCCTGGCGCTGACAGCAGGTGGGTTGCTGCCAGGGTGCTCTACAACGCTCCTCCTGTCAGTGAGGGTGAGCACTGCCTCAGTCTTCTCGGTTTGCTAGGTGCTCGTGTTGATGAATAGTGGCCACTGTATAATGCTCAAGGTTGTATTGAGAGGCTATTGAGATCTGATTTCAGGCTGTACCTTAATTTATACCCGCTCTTGAAATACTTCCCTATTTTTTTCCTCTTGATTTGGCATTTTTTCAAAGGAAAAACAAGAGAGGTGGATAAAGCTTTTGGTTATGATCATTTCCTGTTCTTTTTTTTTTTTTTTTATAGGTTCAAGCTTTACTTCCAAACACTTGAGTTGTTTCAGTACTATTGACAAAGGAAAGATGACCTCTACTGTAGTAAGTAAACAAAATGCTTCTTTTTTTCTTTAATGGGGTTTTATTTCTTTACAAGTAACATACTATTGAGTTATGTACTGGTTAGTAAGTCTTTTAAAATGTGGATATAAGTATTTCTTGTGTTTTTTGCATGAAGGGAAAGATACACTGTGGGACAGGTATAAGAGGCTTGAATTAACTAGGATTTCAAGTGCTCAGATACCTCTAGGAGAGATTTATGCTTTTAAAGATTATGTTTGAGAGAGATTGGCATGGCTTCTGATTTAATTCTTAAATCTCTCACAAGTTAAGTATTCCACAACCTGTTGTTAAGCCAGTGTGTTTCAGAAGTAGCTCAGGTGCACTAGGTCTTCCCATAGGACAGAATGGCAAGTAAGCATTTTTCCTAGGCATGGACAGCTGAGTGCACAGAGGCTGTTAGTTGCCAGCATTTCTTTTGATGATGGTATTGCCTAAAACAGTCCGTGCTGCTTATTTGTTTGCTGTCAGATGTTCCAGTGAAATAGTTGGTACAGTCACCTGGTGGGCTGGGTTCAAAAATCCTTTCTAGATGGAGTTACTTTGGACCAGGAAACTGATCTCTTAATATGCCTTTGGGCATCACTGTTGTTCTTATTATTCAAAGTATGAATTATTAGGCATGTGCTGTAAACCTCTCTCCATGCAAATTTGAGTCACTGGTATGTATGAGCATGTGTGGTGGATTCCTATGGTAGCAGAATTACTTAGTAGGGTTCTGTATGGAAACGGTATCTTAAATTTGCTTCGTCTTAATCACAGTCTTGCCTTTCTTTTGTTTCCTTTCCTGTAATGTTATCATTTAGGGCCCACCGCCATACTTTGAAAATCGTGGCTTTCAGCCAGAAAACTATTCTGCCAGGCCACCAGCAGGTGCTAACCCATATCCACCATACTTCTCTACAAATGCTCCATCAGTGCCAACCTATGTCCCAAGAGTTTCAACCTACCAGTCGACTAGTCCAGTAGCCCCTTCAACTGGGAGGACTTGTTCATCAGGCAAGATTTCTTGGGATTTTTTCCAATTTTAGGCTTAATGTCTTCCAGAGTAAGGGGGTCTTCCCTTCAGATTCCGGTGTTGAAGGAATATGCAAGAGCCTGCTTCCTCCTTGTGGATGAAGAAGTGGTGGCTGGGATGCAGGTGTAACTGCATCCGCAGTGAAGGAAGGGTGTTGGAATGGAGAAAGTCTGGTGGAAAAACACCATCTACTTTTAATTTCAAGGAAATATACGTAATGCTGGTCTCCATGTTGGAAATTTCTTATTTGTAAACCTAATTTCCCTTTTTGCCCTTGTTTCTGTTTCAGGTGTAAAGAAAACCATAATAATTATAATATCCATTTTAATAGTCATTTGTTGCGCAGTTGGTGCTTTCTTCATTTGGTATTTTGGTAAGAATTACTTTTTTGTTTTGTGTTCAGAAAGAAAGGAAGTAATATGCTTATGGTTAGAAGTATGCATTTTTTTTATCTTCTTATGCTGAATTAAGGATAGGAAAGACTTTGTTATCTATCTCATAAGAGATAAACTGATGTTGCTTGAAAAGCCACAACTATGTGCTTTTAAAAATTATTTTTAAGTAAACAGTGTTGCTATTGCTTTCTTTTCCATTTGTCAAGTAAATGTTTTTGAGATCAAGCGATGTCATCACCTTTTTGACTCCTGGAGCAGCTTGTTCAGTTGGCTTTTCTGGAAAGCTACAAAGCGTCTGGGAAAAGCTGCTGTAGTACAAGTGTACATCGCAGTAGCTTTGCTGCAGAGCAGTTTGTCTTACAAGGTTTTTTTGCATTGGTGGATACCTGGCATGTGACTGTCTGTGGACAACTGATCCTACAGTACATTTCATTAGGGAAATGACTACTGTATATTGTCTCCGACATGAAACTCTGTTCTAACTTCTAACTTGACTTAAATTCAATGGAAGGAAGGAGACTGAAGTAAATTTGTGTAGCTTAACTGGTAGAGTATAAATGATTAAGATGTATTTTATTTTTGTAAAATGGGATATCTCTCAGAGCTGAAGTTATTCGTGATATTTGTCTCTGTGATGACTTTGATTTGAAAGTATGTTAAAGTTGTGTGAGCCCAGTCCATGTAACCACCATAAGCTGGAACACAAATGATATGTTCTGTGCAGGACAGGAAAGGAAGAGAGAAGGTAGTTCATTTAAAACTATTAGATGACACTTTTGTGTTGTTAGGGTTTTTGTTTGTTGTTTTTAACTCTGATTTGTATGGGGTGAATGTAGTCTCGTTTTAAACAGGACTGAAAGCAAAGGATGTAATTGGAGTAATTTCTTTCTTCCTCCTTTTCTGATTATAAATGCTATGCTTTATCAGCGTGAAGTTAATTCCTTTTAGACAACTTAATGGCGTTTGTTTATTCAAGGGAGGCAATGGACAAAATCCAATCAGCTGCATCAATAATTTAATTTGACAAGCAATGTAAGGGAGAGATAGCAATAAATCTTCTGTTGTGTCAGGCTAGGTGTCTTCCTATCTCTGAGTCTGAGCTTTCTGATGCTTTGCTCCATCAAACTGGCATTCTCCTTTAGGTGAGAGTTGGCAGTAGTTGCCTGAGGCTAAACTGATGTTCAATCTAATAACTGTGCTGCTTTCTCCTTACAGTAGAGAATCCTTGCCTCGGATCGTTAGAGTGTGGGTCTTCGGGAGTGTGCGTGTCTCCCTCAGATTGGTGTGATGGAGTGACCAACTGCCCAAATGGGGAGGATGAAAACCGTTGTGGTGAGTGCTGGTGGTCAAGGCAGGGGACCTGTAGCCAGCTGCAAGCATTCTTGAGCAAATCCCCTTGTCTAAAGCTTGCCTAAGTTACCATAGGGCTGGCTTAGGCTCAGTTATATCTCTAAAATGCTTTAGGAAGTTTGAGTGCTTCAAATCCTATATTTAGACCTTCAGCCTGTTTTTGGTCCAATTGCACAGCTGAAACAAAATGGCTGGCTCAGCAGGTCATAGAATAATTAAGGTCAGTATCAACTTCCAAGATCAGCTGGTCCAACCATCCCCTTACCACCAATGTCACCCCTTAAACTGTGTTCCTAAGCACCACGTCCAACCTTTCCTTAAACACCCCTGGGGACTGTGACTCTACCACCTCTGGGCAACCCCTTCCAATGCCTAAAAGCCAAGCTGGTTTGATATGGAATAAGCTTTAAAATATTACCTTCTAATTTAAATCTACTTTGTGCAAACCTGAATACAACATTGGTTCTGGAATGAACAGTCATAAGTGACTTCTTAGTAGAACTTCAGGTGATAGTGGAAGTCTTTTTCCATATATTTCACATTCCTTCTTCTCCCAATACTTTATTTTCAACTTTATAACTGCTTTGTGTAAGAAAGCTTAGTCTGATTAATGTTTCCAACTCAAAAGGTGCCAAGAGGAGTTTTGGTGTAGAGCTGAAAACATAAGGTGGAAATGGATTCAATTTACCCATTCCAAAGGTGTGGCATCTTGATTCTAACACCTGTGTTTTGCTCATTCTCTGTTTGGGAACTCTTCTTCTGTACATGCTTCATGCAGTGTTAGTATTTACTGACATATGCTCTAAAGCTGTTCCTCTCCGTTTGGTCGAATAATGTGTTTTTGAAGAAGCTTGTTCAGTCTGCTCTTTCATTTGGACTATTTTATATTGAATTATTCTGAAAATAAGTACATAGTAGGGCATGGAATGTCAGAGTTAATTGCTCCTTGTTACATTCTTTGTCTACAGGCGCTTGTCTGTTTAGTGTATTTAAGTTATTATATATAATAACGGTTTCTATTTTATTTATACATGATACACGGTTGTGTAGGTAGATGATAAAAGTGCTTGGGTATTTCAGTCTTCTGCAGTGGTGGAATATGAAAAAGAATTTCAAGAATAAAAACTGAAATGACAAGATGAAAACTATGTTGTACACTTGCCTTTTAAACTGGTAGTTATTTTAAATTGCCTTGCATAAAGGAATTAAATCGCTGTTATATTTCTGTCTACTTGGTATTTAACCAGAATTTGAGTAGATGGCAGCATTAGATTAACACTGGTTTATAGATGCAAGCAAATATAATGGGTATTAAATAGCTTTAAGTAGAGAAAGAAGAAGTATAGCATGTGTGGTGTTCTTATATTCTTTTTTTTTTTTTTTTTATTACTTTTCTGGCAGTTAGACTTTTTGGACCAAACTTTATCCTTGAAGTTTACTCACCTGTCAGCAACACCTGGTATCCTGTTTGCCAAGATGACTGGACTGATGATTTTGGAAAGATTGCATGTAAAGATATGGGCTATAATGTGTAAGTCTAACCCTTATCAGTCTTTGAAAATGCATAGAATGGTTAAAATTTCCCTCTTGCAGTTTTTAAGAATACATATGTGAAATAAAAAGCGGCTGGCAGTCTCCTGAGGACACACATAACAGATGCTGGTGTGAAGAGCAGCATAAACGTTTGTGGCCAGAATGCTGTCCATGTTCTCCCTGTGTAAACGCTGTAGCATAAATTCTTCCACAGCTGAAATACTTTGTGTTGCCTCTCTTTGATGTGGTTGGCAAATACTGTCTTCTGGTGGGGGTGGGGTAATGCAGTGAATTTATTGTCCAGGAAGAACTTGCACACCTGAATTAAGGTCTCTGAATCAGCAATGCCTGAAGTAGTTTCCGATCAGTAAGACAGCCCAGCAGCTACTGTACAAGGCTGGTCCTCATCCAGAAAGCCCTGCAGAGCAGCAGCACTTACTGCCCCTGCAGATGTCCCACAGAATGTGGCTGTTACATCCTATGGGACCTGAACTTTGCTATGCCCTATAAATGTACCAGCAAAGGCATCTCTTGATTATGTTCTGTTTCATAAGGCTGAAGATTCCTACCATGTACACGTACTAGATAAAAATATTTTAATCTAATAACTGTCTGATGGGAAACTGAGATTGAATGTTTAAAGAAACCTGTTTGTCTGGCATTGTACTGCTCCATTGGGTTCTGTGCTTAATATAAAATATATATTAGTGTTGTTCACGTCAGAAGCTCTGGCTTGGCACCATTTATTTTCACTCGTTTGAAAACTGAAACTGCTGTGTTTCTTAATAGGCTTTTTCTGTTTTACAGAGATACATATTACTATAGTCAAGGAGTAGCAGCTGAAGTCAGCTTTAAAAGCTTTATGAAGCTGAACACAAGTGCTGGGAGTACAGACTTGTATAAAAGGCTATATAACAGGTATCTTAAGACAAACTAATTACCTTTTATAAGGGGTATCTTTAGCTGTTGTGGGACACACAGCTTCTGCCTACAGCATAATGCAAGCACTTCTTTCTCTGGGGATTGCTGGAGGGAAAGAGGCTGCCTTTTAAATCTGCTTGCAGCAACTGCTCTTACCTCTGTTTAAAAGCACATCTGTCACTTTTCCATCTTTCCACTCCTTTTCAAAAAACAGAGGTGTCCCATCGTGTTCCCATGCTGTATAGAAGGTTGCCCTGTCTACTGTACCTTAACTCTGAAGCCTCTCATTTCCTTACCCGTAGACTGCTGTACCTGCAAGGTTTCTGTGGCTCCCTTGTTGTTCAAAGTCTTCTACGACTGCTTCATAAATCATCTCAACTTTATCTTATGCTGTTCTTTATCTTGCTCCTCAATAGGCTTACAAGCCTTTTGTGCTGCCTACCTCTACTGGAGTCTGCGGGCTTCCACATGACAGTTTTGGTGAATGCAAGAAATGGTGGAGGCCAGATGGGTGTTGGTAGGGTAGCTGGAGAGAGTGAAGAAAAGAGGGAAGCCTCACCAGGAAGATGAGTGAAGGCAGGGCACATAGCTGGAACGGGTAGGAAGCAGCTGGAGGGTGAGCTTTGCCCGCTATTTGCCTTGCTAGCTGCCTAAAAGCCTGTTTCATTATTTTTTTTATTTCTATTGCAGCAATGTCTGTACATCAGGACATGTGGTTTCTCTACGCTGCATACGTAAGTGTCCTTGTTTTCCAGACCTTTGCATGTTCACACCTTTGAACGCTGTGGCAGTAAATCTTTCTGAATCGACGTAAATAATTGCCGTCTTTTGATGTGTAGATGATTTAACCGTGCTTCCCAAGCTTCACATTTTAAGGAACAGAATTGAGGAGGAGACAAGGGGGATATTAGGTCCCCAGTTGCTCTCTCTCTGTTGCTTCTGGTTCCTTTAAATGACTTGCCCGTGGTGCGCTGTGGTGGGAAGTCTGTAGTGCAGTCACTGACATGTGGCCATCAGGTGGACACCGTTCCTCACCATAATAACTGTGGTGAGGTGACTCCTGGGTGTTGCCTGTTCCATTGCACAACACAATGTTGTGTGTTTATGTGGCTCATTAAAGATAGTCAAACAGCAGCACTCAGAGCGTTCAGTGAACCACCCTCGTATGGTTCACTTCTGAAGTGATGAACTGAGGGCAACAGCTACCAGCGAGGCAGGGCAGTGTTTGCGATGTGAAGGGTGCCTGGGCCGTGTGAGGCTCAGCCCCGCTCGATCCCATGAGTGAGCATTGTAGGGTGATGGCTGGGATGTGGGATCAACCAGTAGCAGAGTCTGCTCTCCCCTCTCTGCTGTGCCACAGCGAAGCCTGGGCTGAAGAAACCGCCTTCGAGACCATCTCTCTCTAACGCCTGTCTGTGTGTGCCTGATTCCCCAGAGTGCGGCCTGCCCACCAAAAGCACGGCCATCATGAACAGGATCGTGGGCGGCAGCACGGCGGCGCTGGGGCAGTGGCCGTGGCAGCTCAGCCTCCACGTGCAGGGCACGCACGTCTGTGGGGGCTCCATCATCACCCGCGAGTGGCTGGTGACCGCGGCTCACTGCGTGGAGGGGTGAGTGCCATGTGGGTCTGCCTGCGGGTGGTCTTCCTTGCTTCTGGCTGGCAGGGGGGCAGAACAGATCTTGCAGCTTTCTGCTTTAAAACGGAGTCAAATGCAGGCATTGGATATGGTATTTTAGCTGTATAGACTTAGTGTTGAAGGAAGTTTTGGAAGCTGCAGATAGTCTGATTTCTACAGGAAGAAAATTCTATTTTGCTTGTTGAAGGGGGAAATTAAATTGGACGGATGTGCTGGGCACGGACACCCACCCAACTTAAAAGGCATATTCAAAGCACCAAACTGATGCCAGACAACACAATGCCGTCACAAAGGCATTACACTTTGCCCCCAAAATGTCCAACATTACAAAACTGTAGATGTGATCAGTTCAAACATGTCTGTACCCTTCATTTCCTCATATCTTTATGCTATAGAGTCAAGCAGTAAAGCCCAAGTCAGTATTAACTGTAGATTTATACCTATCCAAGGAACACTTTTTGTAGGCATTGTAGGCATGAACAGAAGAAAATAAAAAGAAAAGCTTTGTCCCTCTTTAATGTGAAAGTACAGTTTTAAAGGACAGTTAAGGGTGTTTTGTGGCAGATTGTTTCCTCTTCTATTGGAGGAAAATCCAGTAAGCAAAAACATTTTAACGGTTGGTTGGCTGGTTCACAGTTTGAGACGCCGCCATGGAAAAATAACTTTGTCTTTCACCTTGAGAAAGGAATGCAAGTGTTTAGTTTTATGTGAAGATCTTATCCCCCCCCTCTGTTTTCAAGTGTGAGCTCTGTAATACGCAACATGTTAGGAATGGCAACCAAAGTGTAGCTGGGTTAAAAATAATACATGCTTTCAGGATTTTTTTTTTTTTTGTCACTTCTGAGCGAGAGAGTTTTAACAGTTGTGGAAAGCTTTCTACTGAGCATTTGTAAATTGTACTGGATCACAGTAACTACTTAAATTACATCTAGACCATATGCTTAGCATTTTTTTTTATTTTTTATTTTTAAAAGGCAACAAACACCACCAAAAAAACACAACCCAACCAAACAGCCTAATAACATTTTCAGGATAATGAAATTCCTTCACTAGATCATGTTTTTACTAATTCTGGCTTCTGCTGTCCTTCCGTGCTTTGGATAGTGCACAAGTGATAACACTGACATGTGAGACTTTAGAAATAACAACTTGATCCCTCAGCAACTGAAATCAAAAAAGAGGCTTCAGTGTTGCAGTCTCAGCCTATAATTTGCTGTGCTGAGTGACTAAGGGGATAGACAGTAATTCTTAATCTATTTGAAATATTTTTTGTATATTTATGAAACTAGAATCAACCTTCCACAGACTTAGTTATCTTATACTCTGTCTTTCAGGAAAACTGACCATGAGATTTTTTTTGATTAAATTAGCTCCCTTTTATGCTATTTGTCCATTTCACCTTTTTTTTGATGTGTATGAGACACAGGTATCTGGACAAGGATGTCTCTTTTTTTTTTGAGGGGGGCATGTTAATATGTTTGGATTAACATCAGTAAAAATCATGCTGTTAGTTGGCTGATGAGGAAAGGCTGGCCAAAAACGGAAGGCATGAGTTACTTTTTAATTTATCTTCAGAAGTGGTAGTCAAATGCATGTACGTTCTTGGTGATGGATGCTAAAGACAATTGTTTGAAGTTTGTAAGCTGAACTCCCTACCAGGGAAACAAACCTTTTAACATTTTTTTTTTTTTCTGTAGACAACTTTCTGACCCATATGTCTGGAGAGTTTATGCTGGGATTGTGAGCCAGAGTGACATTACTTTCAGAGCTGCATATAAAGTGCAACAAATAATTTCCCATCCAGATTATGATACAGACACTAAAGACAATGATGTTGCCCTTATGAAGTTAGAGACACCGTTGAGTTTTACTGGTAAGTATTCTTCTTAAGGAAAAAATCCAATGGCAATGAGCACATCTCCTAAAACTTCTGAAGGTAGTGAAGAAATCTTCCTTGCAGATATTTACTCGTGGGAAAAGCAAAATGTGGGTAGAGGCACCTTCAAGTGCCCTTTGATTTCCTAAGTAGGGTTTATTTACGTCTAGTACCAGGTAAGGGAGTTTGGACTAGGTTTAAGCTTGTTTGCTTTTCCTCGTGGTCAGTAATGTACATCTGCTGCAGAGTGCTGTAAGGTGTTCAAGTGTTATCACTCCTGTATGTGCAGTCTCAGAGTAAGGGTGGAGCAACTGACTAAATGGTAAACTAAGCTATATCAAATAACTACTGGGGTGGGGGGGAACACACACCACCCCCACCCATCCCACACCCACAAAGTCCAAAGAAACAAAAACCCTGTCCTAAGAAGTTCCTGCTCAGAGGGAAGAACATAACACCTCACGTTAGTAGGTTGCTAACCTTTTTTTTTTTAAACACATAAAGCTGAAAGGGGCTTTTCTTAAAAGTAGATGCATATTCTTTGTAAGCAATCAGGAACATGAGAAGACAAAGCATTATTTAAGCTTTTAAGTGCTTTATGTATATGGGTCCTATATGTGTATAGGTGCTTTATGTACAGGTACTGTATATTTCAGTGCATCAGTTTAAAACTACTAGAGGTAATCTGGAGGGGCTCGTCTTCTGCTGGGTGTAGGGAGGTTGCTTTTACCAAGAAAATTTGTCTTTTTTTTTATTTCTGCATTTTATACTTCTTGTATACAGGCATTGAATTCTGCTTGCGTTATTTTCAGCAGGGTTTTGTAAACAGAATGAAGCCAGCTGTTAGAAGTCTTTGTTCTCTTCTTTGTTCCCCTTTACTGATCAAGAGGACTGGTGTTAATTGTTGATGAATTGAGCTAGAACCATTAACTGTGTTTGCTCCTCACTTTGAGGTCAGGATGCGGTAGGTAGCCCTCTGGGAAAGGGCTACTGCTGCTTGTGTTGCACAGTATTGTACTATCCTTAAGGAGAGGAGAAGAAACATGGTGTGTGTATATATTTAAAGCGAGTTATGGTCATGCTGAGAAGTTTCATTTGCGCTTTTATTTTATTTTATTTTTTTTTGCATTATACCTGGACATCTGGGATTGCAGACTGTCACTGTGTGTTTTTTTTGTAGATACTGTACAGCCAGTTTGTCTGCCTAATGCAGGAATGACGTTCCAGCCCAATCAGCAGTGCTGGATATCTGGATGGGGAGCAGAGTACCAAGGAGGTAAGAGTGGTTCTGGGATGTTCGGGTCTTCTACAGAGCTCGTCCTCTTCTGGCTAGGTAAATGTATAAGGAGGAGAAAGAAAAGGGAAGCAAGCTTTCTTTCAGTGCCAGAAGGTCCTGGTCTGTGGTAGGCATGGGGGGAGGGGGGCGGGGGAGCAGGCTGTTGGGGAAAATGGACTCTGAATTTGGGTATTGCTGCCCCTTTGTTCTGGGCTGTGAAACAGAGAACCTTCTTACCCCTTGCTTTGCTCATGGGCCTTTAACAGCCCTGTGTCTTATGCAGTTGATTCAGGGTTGTGGTGAGCAGGTCCTTGTTCTTTTGCCTTAGGGTACACCGACAGCAATGCGGAGTAACTTCCTGACCTCTGGGAAGGGAGTTGTGGTGTCAAAGTGTTCTGTGTGATAGACCATATGTCTTAAGAGTCCATGCCAAAGTTTCTAGCGGGTTTATTTCACCTTGAACAGTGCTAGCTGCTGAGATTTGTAATAGCAGTGTGACCTGAGGCTTGTTCTAATCTTGTCTTTCTGTGTGTGTGTTTATGTGCATGTTTCAATTTTAGGTAAAACATCAACTAACTTGAATTATGTTATGGTACCTTTAATAGAACGTTCTAAATGTAATTCTATCTATATCTATAATGGTCTGATTTTGCCTACAATGATCTGTGCTGGATATCTAGAAGGAGGAATTGATTCCTGTCAGGTAATTATTACTAATAAACACTTGATAATAATCTGGCCGATTTATTTTTCGTCTTCTTAGTAGGAATTTTGTCATCTATTAATTAAAAACAGATCCTACAATTATATATTTTTATGACTAACACTTTGGTTGGGCTTCCAGTTCATTTTGTGGCATCCTGAATGGTAGCAAGTGCTGAAGTCTTGCTATATATGCCAAGAGGGTAAGGTGCCACTTTTTAATGCTTTGAGGATGTTTTGTGATTGTGTACTTGAAAACGAAGCTCTTTGTAATCACTACAATACCCTAGCATTACACTTGTGAACAAGAAAGTCAATGAAGTCTTATCTCATCCAGTGCTTTGGGCAAACAATTTTCCTTCCTATGGCAAACAGTTATCATTTAATACTGTAATTGCCATAGCATTTTGTTTTAGTTGTTCTTCTGAAATGGTCTCTAGCTTTTTTGAAACCTAACCTGTAGTCCTGAAACGAAACGAATCATATTCTGTATCTTTCCCGATGGTCAGGCCACTGATAGTATGGATGTTTTGTGCAGGGTGACAGCGGAGGTCCTCTGGTAACAAATGAAAACTCCGTGTGGTGGTTGGTTGGAGATACCAGCTGGGGAAGTGGCTGTGCTACTCCCAATAGACCTGGAGTTTATGGGAATATGACTGTGTTTACAGACTGGATTTATAAAAATATGCAGGTAAGATATTTTAGTCTTTAATATTTTTAAATGCCCCAAATATCAAAGCTTAAATTTAATTATTCATATCCTGTGAACTGCCTGATAAAGCTATTCCATTGAAAAGCATCCAAATAATGGATAAGATGGTCTGTTAGCACAACTATAAATTTTTGTTTTTTGTTTTAAACAGGCAAACAGATGACAATGCTGTCTGTCCTTGTTGATGATCAATGTTTCTGAGAACAAGAAAAAATGAAGCCATGGGATATTTATTCACTTTTACAAATGATTCTTCTCCTTGAATTTTCTTTTTTTAAAAATAACATGAAGGATTGCACACTCGGTTCTGTACTGGCTACAGTGACTGATTTTAATCAGTGAAGGATTATCACAATGAGCACCTTTCTTCTTGATGTGGTGCCTGGCAGAAAGTTGTTCTGCCAACTGCTTTCTGAGATGTCTTTTTTTAGTTGAGTACTTTCATTTGATAATCAGGTACAGGTTTATAATGGCAATTATAATCACAATTTAACGTAAGATTTTTGTAGCTGGATACCGAGAAGGTTTAGTAGCATTTTAAACTGAATGTTAAGTAATGTGAACATTGAATCTCTGAGCTGCTGGTTGGCAATTTTAGAAGTGAATGTTTTGTGGTATATATGAAGGGAAGTTTTCGTG
The DNA here is from genome assembly GCF_009819795.1 of Aythya fuligula. Taxonomy (NCBI): domain Eukaryota; kingdom Metazoa; phylum Chordata; class Aves; order Anseriformes; family Anatidae; genus Aythya; species Aythya fuligula. The sequence continues at coordinate 114,569,414 of NC_045559.1, read as the reverse complement.
CACTATGGTAGAGACACAGGAAAAAAAAATACTGTATATTCAGGTAGTTAAAATCCTCAGGACCTTGACTGCCGTCATTCAAGTCAGACTGTTCTGAGAGAGCAGCCTGGCTATCTCAGTAATTAAAAGTGCTCTTCTGCCTTAAACTGCTCTGAACCTGGAAAGGGCAGGACCTGCTGTCACTTGATGTGGACCAAGGAGAGGGATGCTTTTGGAGCTGCAGTGGGAAGCCAGGAGTTAACCATCCTGACAGGGGTCCCTGGCTGAGCACATCGTGATGACTCCTGAACTCTCCCTGCTGTGAAAGCTGACGTCTGGTCTGTCCTGTCCTGTCCAAGAGTCTGTGCTGCAGGCAGCGGACCTCTGGCTGCAGTGCATGTCCAGAGGCTGGATGTTCTGTGAGAAGAAATACAACCCCATGTTTCTGCTTAACCAGATGAACTACCTCATTTATTAAATTTGGCTTTTAATTCCTTAGAGCTGTCCTTTGGGTACCTGTATGATGCTTTTAGCAAAAGGCAGTTAATATCACAGTGCCACCTCGACTAGGATTTTGAAAATAATTTATAGCCAGTACACAGGATCAAAAAGCCATAACAAGTCACATTTGTTAAGAAAGATAATTTTTTTTTTTTTGAATGAAATGACTCTACTAGTCTTGTTTTCTCTTTTGGTACTGAAATGCAATTATCTTGCATGTAAACACTGCACCAAATAAATATATTTTTTTCTACAAAGAACTTTCCTTTGTAGTGTTTTCTGTCTGAAATGCTTTGGAAGCAATTGCTGAATTCAGTGTCTGAAATCCTCTGAGTATCTGATTTAAGAAAAAAAGAAACAAGAGGACAAAAAAATGTAAGAGGGTGATCAAAGAGATTCCTTTAACTCCAGTATTTCAGGTCCTTAGAGAAATCCAGAAGAGCTGGATGTCCAGGAATGCTGGATGTCTTCAGTGGCTGGGTCTGATGAAATCACATTTCTGGTGAAACTGAGGTAAAGGGAAGCTTAGCCTGAAGGCAGTGAGTTGAGGCACTTGCACCCTGTTTTGTTATTGCATTTCATGCAGCCTGAAGCAATGTGCATCTGCCTCTTTTCTCAAGGTGCTACAGGGTGTTTTCAATGGCACTAGTGTCAAGTGTGCCTCGGGGTTTACAGTGAAGTAGTCATTGAATTTGAAGTACATTCAAAACAGAAATTAAGTATGTTCATTGTTTTGGTATCAGGCCATTACATGGCTCGTGAACTGCAGTGTTGCAAGTCTCCAGTAGCAAATGTGGAAAACTGTTAATAGTGCTGAACAGGGTTGTAAAAGCTGTATCTTCCAGTGGGGTGAGGGCTGTGCTGCAGAAGTCAGCCACCTGCTGCTGCAGTGTGGTGAAGAGGAGGCTTCTCTTGTAACCATCTTGGAAATTACTTAATGACAAATTGTCATAGGCATGTGTTTTTTTAGCTCTATGCAGCCCATAGCACAGTTTTGCCCATAAATCCTCCATGTGAAAGATGTCACAAATACAGTGCAGTATTACATTTTGTCCCTGCTCCCATGAAACAAAAGACATCTTTTGGAAAGGTTTTCCTCCTCCTTTGGGGGGTAAGATGACAGGTACCAAACCCCATGCTGAGACATCCTTCCAGTGTTCAGTGTCCATAATGGATTAAAACACTCAGGACATCCAAATCCAGCTGTCCAGTGAATCTTCCATCAGACCCAAAAATTCAGCCAAGGCTCCAGGAATCCAAAAGAAAAGAGTCTTAGGGTTTCTCTACAACTCTGAGATCTGAAAAAGGCGAAGCAGATATAATATAATCCTGGGGATATACTTATCAGATGTAGTTAACTGTATTTCCCATTAGGCTGGAACTGTTGCATACCCACTGTGCGCACCATCTCTACCTCCTGGGATGAGACTTAACAGTGATGACACCTTGCACAGGCATCCTTCAGGCAAGGGCAGGAAATAAATACAGCAACCAGCACAGAGCGAAGCAGAGGAACGCTAGGGATGGGCAGTAAGTGCAAAAACAACAGACCCACCAAAACTGGAGTTCAATCTTTTATTTTAAAAAATATTTCAAAATATGCACAGTAGACAAAGTTTATAAAATGAACATTTAGAAGTAGGATAACATTCATTTAACCACATCTCTACTAATGGAGCATTTTAAACAAGAGTAGGTGTTTGTGTGTAACAGACTATGGAAAATAGGACAGAATGGACCACTCTTGAAAATTTGAGAAATTGGCAGTAAAGGTCAGTGTTTATGTTTCAGAGGGTTTTAGATCAGTAATACTAGAAAATCAAAGTAGAAAAATATGTCTGAAAAGTGAAGAAATCTACAGACAGCTAAAGTCCTTCAGACATTGGTAGGCTTTGCTGAGCCGATTAACTTGGCCACTGAGGTAATTCCTAATTTTAGCAGCTTCACTGTCCTCTTGAAGTAAACTGTTTAATTTTTCCCTTTCTTGCAAAAGATGCAACATTGAGGTCTGCAAGTTGTCGCCGAAGTCATGAAGGACAGCAGATAGGATGATCAGAGGAATCTGATTGGAGAGGCGTTTATTTGCTGCCTGCAAGGAGGAAAAAAAAAGTTACAAGATTTATTTCCCAAAAAGAAAAAAAAAAAAAAGGGGGCTATAGGTAATCTACTAAGTGACAGCATGTTTTAAACTGTTACATTGAGTTACTGTTCAAAAAGTGAGTGCTTCTAGGAACTAAAAAATGTTTCCTGTTAGTCTCTCTCATGCCTAAAAATCTAAAAGTTAAGATTTATGGGAATAAATCAGCTGTTCCTTTTTTTTTGGTTGTTTTTCTGTGGATAAGAGCCAAGGTATTTCATTCCCTACTTAGCTCTATCGGCTATCATTTTTAAGATTTATGCTAGGACATACCCACGAATAAAACTTGTCAACAATTTCTGGTATCAAACCTGTTCTCTCTGAACACCACCAATCTGTTATGGTACTGGAAATTAAATTGCGCTTTGTTTGTTCCCCCCAAAAGGTAGCAGATTTCTATATCTAGATGGGGTTTCAATGTGATTGTCCTTTTGACTATGACGGGTTTGGAGTAAGCTTTACCCTTAAGGGAAAACATCTTCAGCAACAGTGAGACTGGGCTGCAAGTACATCTATTGGAAAAACTATAAGAATTTTCTACATAACCTGAACAACTCTCTGGCCTGGCTTATCTATGCAAATGGAAACAGATTGTCCTAGAAGAAGTTGTGAGGCCATTTCCATAGAGATGGCCTCAGGGCATGGGGGCTTAGCTGGTGCTCTTGGGTGATGGGAGGTGCAAAACCTCTCCGAGGCTGGGAGGGAACTGAACCCAGCCTTGGAGGCCTTAAAGGGTTTAGGCCACCATCTCCAGAAAAGTCTAAGTTTTTTTTTGGCTTCAGATATCTTTGGAACTCAGCAGCTGCAAATCTTTGATCTACAAGGATGGGATCATACTTATGGTGAAAAATACTGAAGACTAGATACTCAGTTTCTCTTACTAGTTTGCAGAGATCTCGTAATAAGGAGCAGTTCAGCTGAGTCAGCAAGAGACTTACTGAGCCTATGCATCCTCCAGGCACTGCTGACTATTGCTGGGGGGTGTAGATGCCTTAAAAAAGGGTGTTTTTCTGCAGCAGAGCTCTACCCAGAACTCTGGCAGACCTGCCATAGGTGACATGGGTTCATGCTTGCCAGGTTCATGCTTGCCATTTGCAAAGGCCATAGGTGCTTAAGAGCTTTCCCCTCATTTCATCTCATCTCATCTATTTGGCCTCTCATAAGTTGCATGGAGATGTGATGCCCTGGCATCCATTGGTGATTGTTGAAAAGGCTGTTTAGGGCATTTACAAAAATGTACAACTCAAGACTTTGTGGTATAGCAGAGGGTATTGTGAGGCTGGAGGGAAGAAGCTTATGCAATTCTGCTTTTATCTCTTGCTCCATTAAAACTGATGGCTTTCTCTCCCTCTCAGTATGGAAATCTGGAAGAGTAGCCCGAACGTTTAATTGCAAGAATTTGGCAAAACCTTGCTATTGAAATTCAAGGTGAACCACTACCTAAGTTACTGCATTATTAATATTAAGTTGGTGCTTTCTGAGTGAGTTCTATGAAACAGAGACCAAAAGCACCTTCTGATACTATGCATTCTCTTTGCTTTCTTGCTCTGAAATATTCTTTTATTAAAGTACCCAATTTTCTTTGCTTAACACCTGCTGAGCTATCTGCAATGTGTTATATTCACCTGATCTCTATATAGAGCCAAATTCATTTTAACCAAACATCTGATTACCACTCCTCCCGCCCCATGAGTTAGTACCCAACTGGCAGCCACAGCAACCACTTTCTGGAGGTAGCAGGATATGCATGATCAAAGCTCCTTTACTGGAATACGGGTCTTGCCATCATCTGAGTATCAATAACTTTTCATTACAAGGCTAACAGCTCTCCCCCATCTTCTCCTCTCCCCTAAACCAGGTAAGTAACAGTCCTTCCATCCCCCCAGCACTTGTCCCCATAGGAAAAGCCAGCCAGAGAGCATTGCTGTGCTGGCTTATAGGCTGTAAACTCACAGTAAAATAGGCCTTCGTGTGAGAAATCATTTCCTGGATGAAGATGGCATTCTTATCTGAAACGGATCCAAAACTGATCTTCTCCTTCCCACCGTCTTTGCTGAGTATTTCTGCCTTGGCAGAGTTTAAATCATCCAAGTAGATGTTATCCTGGCAGTATACGATTCTCTCCATTTTAAACTGGTTCCGGATGTGATTTTCAGCATTCATTGCTTGTGTATTTCTAATGACATCAATTCTGGCCTAGGGAAAAAAAAAAAAAAAAGTTCTGAGATGCTTAGCAGTGTCCTTGGGGCAAGATGAGGTGGATGTGGTATTCCACACCTCACTGCAACACTGGCTAATCCCAGGTTGGCTCTTGGTGCATGCAGTAATGCTCTAGCTGCAGGTTCCTCTGCCACTGCAGAAAGAGCAGGAATAGGCAGCATTTGGTCTCTCCATTAAACAGGAGTGGGTTCAATCATACCCTGGTGCTTGGACCCTGAGGGAAAATACCAAGATTGGTGGGAACAAGCAGCAACTGCCAGAAATTAGTTCAGCCAGCCCTCTTTTTTGCATGCCTTTTGGATGCTTTTGCATGCATTTCAATTGCTTGTCCCTCTTGCACTAAGCTGTGATAGCAGGCACTGAAATGAAATCCATTTCCCCTCCTACTGGTCTCAAAAACTGATGTTTCCTGTCCGTTGTCAGCAAACCAACCTTGTCTACCTCCTTGCTATCTGGCATCTTCATTAAAATAATCTGATGCTTTCTGGCCTTTTTGGTGCTTCCACCTAGAAGCCTGCAGGAGCAACAAATTCCCCTTAGTCATCCTTAAGGTCTCCTAAAATGCTACCTTAGCATCCCTGCATCAGAATAGTTTTTTTTTTGTTTGTTTGTTTGTTTGTTTCCAGACTCTGCCAAAACCTCTTCCTTTCTTAATTTCTCTGATTGTGCTGTGCCTAAAGATGCACCCAAAATTCCTCTGTGCTTGGCTGAAATAGGTTATTTGCTTGCTGTCTGGTTGACTTGGGACTTTGGTAGGATTTGGCCATGCAAGTCACATAGCAAATCACCTGTTTCACTCACATTTGCCTTTGAGTTTCCCTTTAACCATTGTGCCATGTGAGTGGGCTCTGCTTTCTGGCTGGCCTGCGATGCTTCTCACCTCTTCCTCAAAGCTCTTTCACAGAAAAGGTCTTTGAGGACATCAATGTCATTTAACTCCACCCCAAAACCTGGAAGCCTCCAAACTGTGAACAGGAGTATGCTGGCTTTCATGGTTAAATGATTTTTGGCTTGTCTGCCACTGTTCCTTTTTGTCAAAGGTGAGAAGCTTGCCCTGGCTAACACCCTGGCTTTCCTTTCAGAAAGCAACAAGCACCCCCGCAGTGCTCAGAGGCTACCGACATGCTTAGAAATCATTGCAGGACTTAGAACTGAAATTAATGATAGACTTTTCAAGGCAGCCACACCACATTTTCTGTGCACAGAATGCAAAGAAAAATGCACTTTCATTAGTGTCATTACAAACACGTTTGTTTTCAATTTCTTACTTACTTTATACAAATCATAGACTGTCATGACATTGCATGGTTGCATATAGGTAAAACAACGGGATAGGTACCATAAGCGTGGCTGTATTTACAAATTACATTCTATTTTGCTCTTGAATTATCTCGGGTTATAGCTAGTTCCTCACCTGAGCAGCTCTATTTAAATTTTGAAAATTAGCAAAATGCTTGTTAGTGAGCTCCAGAAATTTCTCTTCAACCAGTCCTAAGGGAAGAACAGACAGACAAAATAAAGTCAGGTAAGCAAATAAGTTTTTAAAGCTATTGGCAATACAAGGCTTGGGAAAACCACTTGCTTTCTGCAGTATGCCCTTATAACTAATATAGACAGATGGGAATTTAGATTTCTAGGCTGAAGAGCATGAGCCATTCAAGACCTCCTGTAACCACTTACTTATCTTGTCAGAAATTAAATATTGCTGAGATTTCATTGATAAAGCAATTTATGTGCTTGCAGCTGTGTTTGACCAGGTGGTTCATCACTTGGCCATGTAAGCACACCTCAGAGTGGCCTTCCCAGGGAAGCACTGAGTCTGGCACAGATGCCAAAGCTCCCTTCTAAGGCAAACATGGGAATAGTGACATACTTTTTCCTTTGGTGTTTTTTACTGGATACGTAAATCCCTTTCCCCCCCTCCCAGCAGTCGCTGTTTAATGTATATAACATGCAAAGAACTGGCAAAGAAGCTAGAATCTTGGTTTAGGTTTTGTGCATGCCACTCCTTGCACCTGGGAATACCAACCAGCTTGGCTGGTACCAGGTACTTCCACTGCACCACTTCATTACAGTGTTATCTATTATAGTTAACTAACTCCCCATTCCCAGCCATGGGGAAGCGTGTTAACAAATTCTGAAGAGCATGTCAAAACAAAATTATCAGGCACATCAGCGTCACCCATGTGATGGCCTCATGTGGCCTGTAAAACATACGGATCACGTTGTTCAGTATCACAATAGCTGGCTCCTCTAGGTCTAGGATTTGCTCTTTTATAATGTCCTCAAACGTCCTGTAGTTGATGAAGCCTGGAAACTCCCGTCCACGGTACTGGTCTTCATATTTCCACATTTTACTGGGTATGCTTTTTTGAACTGTAATATTAAGATAACATTGCTTTACTACTAAGTCACTGCATAAATTTCTGATTAAAGAAATTCTCTTAAGTTTCTTAAAGAAAGTCTCTTTCTTGTCTTTGAAAATGCTCTTGTGAATAACAACTACTGAGCCCATCTTTCAAGCAACGTGGTTACTGCAGAATGGAGCTCAGAAATACTGGTTCTTCGTGGAGATGCTACCCTCACAATATTGGCCAGTACCAGTCACTGCTGAGTTCAAAACCAAACCACAACAAAAAAGACCAAAATTACAAAACATGAATAATAACAACAATACCAACAAAACTAATTAATTACATCGTATAAATATTATTATTGTTGTATTTTCTGTTATTGAGAAGAACGGTTCAGAGAATCAGCACCCAATTCTCTGCCAGGGTTCACAGGCTTGCTTTTATTGCTCTGCTGAGAGAAGAGAGGCTCAGACATCTCTGTAAAGACAGCAAGCTGGGTCTCTGTTCCTAAGAATCAAAGCATAACTTGCCTTGCATAACAGCAGATAAATGCTCCTAGCTTCTCTCAAATAAGGTGTAAATGATGGTTTCCTATACCTACCCTTGTCAGCATTTTCCATGAGAAGTAGTCCCCATGTTTGAAATTCTTTGCGGAGTTTTGCAAAAAGTCTGATTTCATTTCCAAACAAGTGTTCCTCTCCACGTATCACCCGAGAGACATCTTGATTAAATAGCTTGATCAACTGTAATGAATTAAAAAGAAAAAACGAAACAAAACAAAACCACAATGTACTAAAGTTTCATTTCTTCAGACTAACTTATACCTGTTAAGTAAATCTGCTGTTGTGATGGTGAGATAGGATTAATTGAAAATATTCCTTCCTTAGAATTTTTATGCTCTTAGCATTTTTTTTTTTTTTCTTTCCCTGTGAATTCTTAGAACCATTTACTAAATTGTAATGGACATATTGATATCAGTAAGACATTTATTCTCACGAGTGCTGTAAACAATGGAAACTCTTCAGAGAATTTCAGTGAGCTGGGCAGAAAAGAGTGTAGATTTTCATTCTCTGAGATGCTTGATTTTGACCAATCAAACAGTTTGTTGTTGAGCTCTTTCGTCACATAATCAGAGGAAAAAAATTGCTAGACAGGAACATGAAGTCCTGCAGTCCAAAATTTTTGCAGGTATAATGTATTCCTGCCAGAGGTCTGCCTAGGTAGCTCTCAAAACCCTGCAGTGACAGATCCAAGAAGCTCCCTGGTCCATCCTGTTGCTTTGCTATCTTTAAAAAGGTCTGCTCAACTCTGTAACTAAATCAATATTGATACTTACATCTGTGAGAAAAGCCAGCTTTTCTGCTTCTACTGTGGGTGTGCCTCGTCTGTATTTTTGTAGTTCCTGCACTGATTTTTGCAGCACCTCACGTATTTGGTTCTCTATTGTAGGCAAAGTTTTCTGGAAGGTAGACAGGAAAGAAGGACTGTTAGGTAGGCTGAACACATCTGGTTTGGGAAGGAAAACAAAATAGCTGCAGGAGTGACCTAGGCCTGTACATGACCTTTGCTGCTCTCAAGTCAAATAACTCCATGTCACCTGCATCCCAAGAGTCACGGTGGGATAGCACCACCGTGCAAATGTGGCCTTATATGTCTCAGGGGCTACCTGAGATACCGGGGTGGACCTCCCTGCAGAGGAGCTGCAGTCTAGGCTTCACATACAGTGAGCCAAAAAGTGTCTCCTGGCAGCTTGTGATGGGAATGTACTGATCCTTCTATTCCTGACAAATACACGGTTGGACATGTCTGTTTGATTGCTTTTTTAATGTAAATTTACATAAATACAGATTTTTTTCCTCCTTCAGGGCTGAGTTTAGATGATTGTTGTATTTTAGCATTTCCCTTCATGGAACAGCTTATATTATTTTGGATATATTTCTATAAAATAATAAAATATATTATTTTACTAGTATCATAAAATAATTACATCTTAATTGAGATTTTGAAGACATTTTCACTTGATAGAAATTACTGTGTTTTAGAAAGCTGATAGTAGTAACTTGTTGCTCACCCTATCAACACTTTACAGACAAAAAAAGTATCATGACTGCCATTTAAAAGGCAGGGGTTATAATACACAAGCAGATTAAATGAATTGCTTATTGCCAATCCTTTGCTTAAAGGCAAATCTGAGGACATACCATGGTTTTCCTTGCCTCTAACTCTCACCTCAATTTGCTCTCAGATTGCCATATTGAAGGATAGTTAAGTATCCTTTAAGTATAAGAAGGATAGTTATGTATGCATATAAAGAAAAAAATATTGCAGTTCAAGGGGGAAGGGTTGGATGTATTTTTAGGTAGTAACTGGTACACATAGCTTAGTATGACACCTCTGTTACTTACAATAATATGTGCCACAAGTTCATTTGTGAGCTTCATTGCCAGATGAGGAATAGTAGCCTTGTTTTGATCCAGAAGAATGCTGCAAAAAAGGGGGAAAAGGAGGTTTGGGACAGACCATGTTTACAAGGTAAGGAGGCAGCACTGATGATGTTCTGCTGCACACACTGAGTAAAAAAAAAAATAAAAATGCGGCAGCAGCCAAGGGCTCTGTGGAATCCACATCTTCTCTGCAAGATTTGCTTAACAGCCACTGCAACTAGTGGAGCCAAAGGAAACAGAGAAGAATTAAAAAATGGCCATTTCTAACAACAGATTATTGTACTGCTGTTATTCCTTCATGTGGGAAGTATGCCGGTTCAAAATCCTTTTTACCTGTTATTCTTCATGTAATGATTGATTTGCTGCTGAGTTGTTTTCTGGGGAAACATCAGCACAAACATTATCTTTTATCATACTGAATTTCGTGGTGTTTTCCAGTGAACAGAAATACTTCAGTACTTAACTGGTTGTGCTCAGATGCATAACTTGACTTCTTTGGGACTATTCTGATCTCCTGAGGTTAATTGCACTTAGAATCAGAGTCATCTGGGTTGGAATAGACCTTCAAGATCATCAAGTCTGACCATCAACTTGCCTACTGAGTCTCATCAGCAAACCATGCTCCTTAGTGCCACATCCACGTTTCTTAAATATCTCCAGGATGGGGGCTTCTCCACTTCCCTGGGCAGCCAACCTCTCTGTGAAGATATTCTTTCCTTCATCCAACCTAAACATCCCAAGTGGCCCAATTTGAGGCCACTTCCTCACATCCTACCACTTGTCACCCGGGAAAAGTGGCTGACAGACTCCTTGCTGCAACCTCTCTTCAGTAGCTGTAGAGAGCAATGAGGTCTCCCTCACAGCCTCCTCTTCTCTAGACTAACCAACTCCAGTTCCCTCTGCCCCTTCTTGTAACACTTGCATTCTCATCCCTTCCCTTCACCAGTTTTGTTGCCCTTCTCTGGTTGTGTACCAGTACCTTGATGTCCTTCCTGTAGTGAGGGGCCCCAAACTGAACACAGTACTCAAGGTGTGACCTCACCAGAACCAAGTACAATGGGACGATCACCTCCCTTGTCCTGCTGGCCATGCTATTTCTGGTACAAGCCAGAATGCTGTTGGCCTTCTTGGCCACGTGAGCACACTGCTGGCTCATATTCAGCCGGCTGTTGACCAATACCCCCAGGTCCTTTACTGCTTGGCAACTTCTCAGCCAAACTTCCTCTCATGAAGTCAGAGTCAAGGAGAGTTACAAATCAAACGTGCAACAAAAATATATTTTAAAAGAGTATTTGCCATGTAAAATTATTCTGGCTTACTAGAAAGCAATACTACATGGACAATGAGAAATAGTGAGTATAATTAATTTTTGGTTTTAACCCTAACTTAAATCTCAACACGTCAACAGGAAGATTTGAAGTGACTTTAATATGCTTTGGGTTAGGTCCTTTATATGAGAAGTACCTGAAGTATTTGTGAGTCTCGAAGAATTGTCTCTCCTGATCGATGGCAGATGCCAAGGTCAGTTTGTTGTGGATGTCACGTTGACCACGACACTTCACAATCATGTAGCCTTTTCTGAGGGGGATGACCTCATTTTGTACTATGCTAATGATGGACTCTTCAGTTCCTATGTCCACCAGATCAGGTTTTGTGAGGATCCCTGTGAAGTCACCCAAAGAGAAAGTTAGTCAGGTACAGAAGTTGACAGTGGAAGAGGTGCAGTAGGACATCTAGCTGTCAGAGTGGAAATGTTCCCTGCAGCATTTTACAAAGCAGCTGTTCTTCGTTTCATTTTCTCTTCTAGAAAGCTCTCAGCTCCTGGACCTTGCACTGTAATATTTGCTCTATAGTAGGGTTCCCACCATGCCTATTGCTTTGCAAACCTTTTTAGCAGGGAGCAGCAAGGTTTTCCCACAAGTAACTCTGAGATTGTCAATTTCCAGTTATTTACAGTGGGAATGCCAGTAAGACTCAAAACTGAGGTATGTTTAGAACTACTCCAGCTTTGTAAACAGTTTATTTAGATATTTTTATTTTATTTTATTTTATTATTTTATTTTATTTTATTTTATTTTATTTTATTTTATTTTATTTTATTTTATTTTATTTTATTTTATTTTATTTTATTTTATTTTTCCCTTCTAGTAGCTTTGAACTAGAACTTTGCAGTTCTGGTGTGCAGTGCAAAACATTTGACTTTCATGGAAGTAAAAGATTCATACTTGCAGTCAAAAAAATATCTTACCAAGTGTCCTTTCTCCCTTAGGGTCCACCTCTTGAGCCATTTTCAGTGCTTCTGTTGTTGCAATATCCACATTACATGGCACCACTACCAAATTGATTGTCTCTTTGTTGCTAATAATTTTTTTAATTAGCATTTTGATCTGAAATGTAATACAGTAGTAATTCAGTGAAATCAAATGTTTGCATGTAGGATATGAGCATTTCTAGCAATATAAGCCACCTCACTGTCTGATGACACGAAGTGTCACATACACTGAGAATGCTATTAAATAGTAAAGGATAACATGGAAATGTGTCAACAGAAGAATGCAGCCTGTTTTCCTACATAAAGATAAATCAAAACACCTAATGTGAATGAGAGCAGATTATTGTTAGGCTTGTCCTGAAAAAAATATGTAAATTAGAGAAAATTTAACCCCTCATACTATGTAAAATTTAAACACATACATATCATCTTTCATTAAGAAAGTACTAATGATATTTCATAAATAATCTCACATGAGAAAAATGAGTTATGATGCCTAGTTACACACTTATGGAGTGAAAGGAAGTCACTATCCTGACATGAAATTTGTGTCTCTGAAAGGAGAAAAAATATCTTTGGCTTACCTTTCTGTGGATGATTTGTGAAAAAACATCTCTCATGACACCTAGTTGGTAACATTTCTATGCTTCAATGCCAAAGCAAATGAATTTTTCAGAGTTTGTGTTGTATTTTAAAAGGCACACACAGCTCTATTGTGTTTATACTGAAGCAATTTAACTCTTTATTCTGAGTATTGGTAAAGGTGTCTCTTCTCTAACCCCCATTCATCCCAATTTCTGACATGATAAAGTGCTATAGCACAGACATATAAGTGCTATATGTCTGAAGCATGCAGGCAGCTGGGTACAATGGGGCAGTGTCACATCAAACCTGCCACTTTCTTCTGAATACAATGGGGAGGTTACTTTCTGATTGTGAAATGAACACTTTCCTAGAGAAAGAAGACCAGACGGTCTATTTTGTCTATTCATCCATGTTTCTGTTTTAATGCTGATATGTCTAGTTTAATTTGTTCTACATTTATTCCAAATTCTTGTGTAAAGGTATTTTAGGAGAGACAATATAGTCAGCTCCTGCACAACACTCTCACAGCCGACCCCATCTTCTGGAGTTTTGTGTTCCCCAGCATTTCCTCAAAAAGCCACCAGGGGAAGCATAGAGATAGCCTCCACGTTAATGTATATTCTTTATACTACAGAAAGGGTCTCTTCTGATCTGGTAGGCGATGAGAACAATGAGCATGAGTACCCTTCTGATGTATGTTGTAAGCAAGGGATGACAGTACACCAAGCCAGTAAGAGGGCTGATCTGCATTCTTGCTCAGGAATAACATAGGAGAACTCAATATTTCCCCAGCACTGGGAAGACACAACCCTCTTGGGATGCATCTATCCTCCAGCCTAGATGCATCCCAACTCTAGATGCAGTCTAGCCCAGGGGCAGTGCTGTGTTCAGAGACCTGGGTCTGTGTGGATGGGATGTTCTGTGCTGCCCTGGCAGGCACCTGGGGTGGATCCTGGTCATCGCTGTTCCTATTAGGACTGTTTTCCTGAAGGTCTGGCTGCTTGCTAGCATAGCTATCATTCTAGTTCAGAAGCCCAGAACAATTATTGCAATGTCCTGCAGCACAGATCTGTATGTAAGGTAGGTTACAAAAATGAGTCTTTCCATAGGTTGGCATAAGAGACTGCATTTTACCTGTTCCCCAATGTCTTGTGGCTGATTCCTCATGGCCACTCTGGCAATTCCAGGAAGATCAATTAATGTCAGGTCTGGGACATATGGGGAACAGATTTCTAGGGAAATTAGTTCTCCACTAATGTTGCCCTTTGTACCAGCCACAACATCCTGAGCTGCAAGGGGAAAAGAGCAAAGCAATGAATACAGGCTTCAAATGATGCATCGAAGTGAAGAAGAAGTGGGAATCCCTGGAAATCTTTAAAAGACGTTTAGATGTAGAGCTTAGGGATATGGTTTAGTGGGGACTGTTAGTGTTAGGTCAGAGGTTGGACTCAAAGATCTTGAGGTCTCTTCCAACCTAGAAATTCTGTGATTCCATGATTCTGTGAATATGATGACTTCAGGAAGTACATACTACCACCTAGGCAACTAGTCATTTTAGGCATGATTTTTTTTTTTTTCTTTCCCAGATGCAGGCATGAATGTAAATCTATTTCTCTATTTCTGCAAAAATCTAAGGAAATTATTATGGACTATGTGGAGTCCTTTTGGAATGGGAACTGCAGTATTTCACAGACCATATGCTTGTGGACTGCAACATATGAAGACAAAATACATACAAATAATTAATAACAAAAGTGATAGGATAAGGTATTATTCAGTTGCAGAAATTATTCCTCAACATCAAGATACTTTGTAGACATTAATTCTTGGGTGTTTTAAAAGATCAGTAGGTACTAATCTATATTCTTCACACGTTGATAGTAACGTTGAGAGGCCAGGCATTTTGTCCCAGATCTTATAAGGCAATGATGGACTGTGAGCAGCACTGAGGAGCAGGGAGACACTGTGACCATTCTCATTAAAGATTTTCAGCTCTGTAATTAGCTTATTCAAATCATACCACCTACCTTGCAGTTTTTGAAGGATATATTGAAAATCTCCAAATAACATATTGAAAAACTGATGAAACATTACATTGAATAACAACATTGTGGAGCTGTCCTAGTCAAGGAAATATGAACAATCTCACTTTCACATTTAGGGCAAGTGCTTACTACCTTTTAGGTATGAAAAATGTTTTCTTTTACCACAGGAAATACAATAAAAGTAAAGATGTGACATGGGAAGGGCAGTCCCTGAGGCTGTGGTCACACTAACTGATGGGAGCTCTGTATGCCCTTCACTCTGTAATCTTTTAACTTTCTCCAAAATCATTGGATTTCCAGCCACAGACACCACAAGCATTCCTCAAGGTTTTGAGCTGATGACACAAACCATTTAGGGCTTCTCATGTTTCAAGCTTGACAGACACACTCCCCAAACTGGGCAAATGGCAGCTATCTGAGGACATGGCCTGAGCTTTTATCAGACATCATGGACCATCTTCATCACTGAAGCAATAAGTAGCACAACTTTCTTAACCTGCATGTATATTGCACTCCCTCACCTTCGTCTGCTTTGAATTCAGCTTTTAGCAGCTATGATCCCTGTGTTAGTCCACAGACTTCAGCTCAGCCTAGGAAGCAGAACAAGGGTTCAAAGGAGATTGAGCAATTCAGATCAGGGCAATATGCTACAACTCACCATTTCTTATTGCATTCTCCACCTCTGATGCATGCTGCAGATCTGTACTGATATTGCGGTAAGAAAGTTTCCCTTTCCATTCCTGCGAATTGGGTATTTTTTTTCAGTTTAAGTTCCAGGGGACATCGAGTAACGATACCTACAGTGATGCCAAAGACAGAGGTAATGCCATTAGCAGTTGTGATACATGGGAGACAGAGAGTGTGTGTGCACAGCATTGCCTAATATTTCAGAGAGCTGTAAAGAAAAGTTTCAAGGGACATGGCCAAAGGACACTCATCTGACTTCCCACTTGGTGTCACCAGCATTATGTGATGTCAAATGTGGCTTGGCCAGCCAAGTCTTGCCTTGCAAACCTACAAGGATGGAGATTTGTTCCTTTCTGCATGACCTGGTTTTGATGCTGTGCCTACATATTATGAAATAAAACCTTTTTTCTCAAGTCCAGCCTGAAAGCCTAAATGTGCTCAGATATTGACAGCCAATACAGGACTTGTAGAACCCATGTGTGTGCATCTACATGTATGTAGATGCACACACATGTATGAAGCTGGAAAATTAATCTTCCTGAGCTGCAAATGAAGTCTTCCAATTATCTTCTCTGATATCCATATGCTAATAAGCAAAGATATACATTTTTTGCCAAACAAAAAAAAATCTGTAAGAAAATCTTGGTCCAAAAAACAAACTAACTAACTAACAAAAACCAGAAGCAAATTTCCAAACTAGTCACTCTTTGCTGGAAAATACACATGGTTAGATGATGCTGCTGCCTTTCAGCCTGTCTACAGTTTCAGGCAAGTATCATAGAATCATAGAATGGCTTGGTTTGGAAGGGACCACAAAGATCATCTGGTTCCAAATCCCCTGCCATAGGCAGGGATGCCACCCACTAGATCATGTTGCCCAGGGTCCCATCCAGTCTGGCCTTGAACACCTCCAGGGATGGGGCATCCACAACCTCTCTGGGCAACTTGCTCCAGTGCGTCACCACCCTCTGAGTGAAGAATTTCCTCCTAACCTCTAATTTAGATTTCCCCTCTTTTAGTGTAAAACCTTTCCCTGCTTGTCCTATCATTATCTTCCCAAGAGTCCTTCTCCATCCTTTTTATAAGACCCCTTTAAGTACTGAAAAGCTGCAGTGAGGTCCCCCCAGAGCCTTCTCTTCTTTAGGTTGAACATCCCCAGCTCTCCCAGCCTTTCTTCATAGGAGAGGTGCTCCAGATCCTTGATCATCTTTGTGGCCCTCCTCTGGACCTGCTCTAACAAATCTACATCCTTCTTGTGCTGGGGGCTCCCGGCCTGGACACAAGTATGCTATACTACATGCTTCTTATTCCTGCTCCTTTGACCACCCAAACCATGTGACCTGTTTGGGTAACACTACGGTGCCCCACCTTCACATCCATTTCTTCAGCTGGAAACCAGAGCTAAGAAAGCCCCTGGAGTCTCATCATTCAGATATAGTCTCAGTCATGGTGTTATCTACTCCCAGATACCAGGAAAAAAAACACCACCATCAAAAAATGTTTCACTTTATCAGAGTGAAATTCTGCTGAGAACCTGAGAAGGTGATTTCTTACCGTTGCCCCTAGGAAGAGAAACACCAGACAGGGCTTCGAGGATGGAGCTTTTCCCAGAGCTCTGGTCTCCAATCACTGCGATTGCAGGCAATGACAGGTCTTTTTCTATTCCAAGTGCTCTCAGGCTGTCAATGAGATCAATGCAAGGCCGGATCTTCTCCTCATACTGATTGTACAAGGTGTGTTCTGCTGCCTGCTGGAGTTAAACTTACAGTGATCTTATGAATTTTCCATAATTTTAAAATAAATTATTTCCACAAAACAAAACAAATAAAACCCCAACATTCTTCTTGGCACATTTTCCAGTTCATCATTCTCTAGTAGGCCTTATGTACTAGCTTCTGCTGTACCTCGTTATCACTATGCATCCTTGCACCTCCATGCTATAAATGGATGATTGTAAATATAGCTAAATCAGTTGAGGTTGGCTCAGTGACTGAAACAACCTTGGTAAAAATAATAAATTTTGTATGCTGTCCTGAAAGGTGAAAAGTGAAAGGGGTTTTAAAAATTAAATTTTTTTTTTTTTTTTTATTTTTTTTCTTTTTTTTTTTTTTTTTAATAACTGACATTTTCTTCCAGTCATCTACAGATGTACTGAAGGATATGTATGCAAGTACAGACTGGTCACCGTAATAAAACAATTTAGTACAGAGAAGATTATCAAATCTTTGTTTTGAAGTTTGGAGATTTAGTTGTTGAGCAAACACCAAATCATTCTGCTGTGGTGTTCTTAGTAGGTGGCTAAAATCTCATGATATCATGATAATCTCATGATATCTTTTCTCTTTTTGCCTTTTGAATTATTATTATTATTATTTAATACTAACTGCAAGGTATTTTACACATGCTCTTCATTTTCATGAAACCAGACTGAGTAATTTCCAACCCTTACCCAGCTGGTCCACCTGCTGTTAAAGATGTCTATTTAAGTGTATAAAGATCATCCTGGTGCCTTCTCTCAATTCCTCTCACTGTATTCCAGTTGGCCATCTCCAGAAATGCAATTTTGAGAATATCAGTATTTTACAGACCGTAACAGGCCACCACCATCACTTTTTTTATAAGAAAGCCACCTCTGAAAATATCTGTCAGATGTAATCAGAAAGCAGATTTTTCTTTCAAGATAAGAAAGGGGGTACACGTCCCTAGCTGCAGGAATTTAAAAACCATATTGTTAACCCTTCCCCAGTATCTTCATTACAGTGTTTGCTGGCTAGTAAATCCCAACCATTCTCAAGGAACCCCATTAATTAAAAAAAAAAAAAAAGACTTAAAAAAAAATCTTTTCCAGTGTTATATATACAACAGATTATTTTTAAGATTTCTTTATATTTCTGTTGAAGGTTGCAGAGCCTCAAATAAAGAGTATCTCAGATTTTAGGATTCCCATTTAATGCTTGCTAATTGTTCCTAATGAAACAGATGTATCTCACACATTAAGTTGGCTGCTATGACTCTGCCGTGCTTTTTACCACACCTACACTATTTATGCCTTCCGATTAATGGTAGGCACACATCTTCCCAGCTACACAAATGAGTGCTTGGCCTTGATCCCCAAAGTTCTCCTCTGCTTAGACTTAACAAGTGCCTGAAGGAACAGAAAAATTCATTTGGAGCACAAAGTGAAGCACAAAGGGGAGCATGAGAAGATCTGTGCTGTTCCAAGCTGCTTGCCTTACCACGTCCTGTTCTCCTTCGTGCAGATTCATGGACACCTTCTGCTCGTGTTGAGACTCTCTGGTAGTCTGCTCTGGCACAGGAAAATCTATTTCATCATTCAAGTCTGGTGGCAGTGGCACTGCAGAAGCTTCTGTACATACTGGTGAGAAAAGTGTTTGAAAACCATCTTTCATCAGGTTAGGACTGCGTCTTTTGGCCATTGATTTGAACTTGGGACTTCTGCTGTACTGGCTGTACATGTTCCACTGGTCTTCTGGCTTGCTATGTGGCTTGTCTGTGTTATGCTGAGTAGTGATTCTTATCAGCTCCAACCACTCTTTTGTACAGCTTCTGAAATCAAACATGGGGCACTGAGTGACTCCAACTTGCAACAGAAACCACAGCACAGAAAATCAAAGCACTGTTTTTACCTACTGGTTCAAACCCTTAGCAGAGATTAAGTGGCAGAATTCTTTTCAAATCAGTAAAATTGGTCTCCAGAGTTGAAACACTTCTCCCCACCTCACTTAGGCCTTTTTTTTTTTTTTAAAAAAAAAAAAAAAAAAAGAGAATTTGCTACAGGGTAAACAAGATTGTTATTATTATTAATATTTTTTTTTTTTTTTTTTGGGGGGGGGAGGTGGTGGTTTCACACTGATGGCTAGCTAAACTCCAGAACATCCTCTCTCATTCTCCCTCCTCAAGAGAACATGGGGGGGGGGGAAGGGGGGGGGGAGAAGAAAATACAATGGAAAAAGATAATGGGTTGAAACAAGGACAGGGAGATCACTCATCAACTACTGTCACGGGTAAAACAGACTCAGCATAGGGAGATCAGTGTAACTTACTGCCTATTACTAGCAGCCTAGAGCAGTGAGACACTAAAAGCGAACCAAAACCACCTTCCATTCATCCACCCTCATTTAAGTCCTCCCACCAAGCAGTGCAGAGGAACAGAGAATGGAGGCTGGGGTCAGCATAGTCCCATATTCCAGTGAAAATGAATGCCAGGGATGAGGCATATTCCTGGGAAAGTGATTTCCAGAGAGAATGATTTAAAGAAATAAACAGAACAAACAAACAAAAAAGCATTATTAAAAAAATATATATATATATATTAATATATATATTAAATATAAATTAAATATAATATAAATATACATATATATATATATATATTAACCTGCCTGTCTTTCCCCAAATCTGCTTATGCTAAACACTTGGGAAAATTATGAAGTTTTGAAATTATGAATGATAAAAAACACATTTTTTTTTTCTGAAAGTAACACATTTTTTTTTTTTCTGAAAGTAACTCCTGTCCTTTGATGTTTTTAGTTGAATTAAGCATACAGGTTTTGTCTTTTTAGCAGATGTCAAAACAGGAAGATTAGACACAACATAAGCTATTTTTCCAATGCATAAAAGAAGTTTACAAACAAATTACTTCCTTAATTGCTATTCAGTCTCTTTTTAATAAAGCAGTACTTTTTAAAATATTCCTGTCTCCTTTAATCGACATACAATATAAATGTTTACGAGGAAAAGCTTGATTTTTTATCAACAATAAAAGACAACAGAACTACTTTCATTTCCATATAGGTATTCATTTCTCATTTTCCTCACCTTTTTCCACACTTTCCCTTTCACTCTCGTTTCACTATAAACTTGATCTATTAATGAATTTTAAGTTTTTTTGTTTTTTTTTTTTCCTTGAATGATGACTCAGAGCCTTATCTGTAATAAACATTCCCCATTCACAGGCAACCAGATTCTTTTGTGTTTTTTCTATTGCCACGGAAAATAAAGTACTGATGATAATGTTTCTGATAATAATCCCTTCTACTGCCCCTCTCTCCCATTCTCCACCCTCTTTACAATTCAGTGGAATGAATGCATTCTACTCGTTTTGGTTTTAACATAAATATTACCCAGGAACAATTGTCCATCACTTTTGCATTATTATTTATATTCATTGTGCTGAGTTGAGAGCTGTTCTTGTACCACTATTAGCATATGGCCTCACAGGCATGGATGTAGTTCCTTCAGACAGTGGCTATGCAGCAAGCTTTATAGTGGCTAGGATGAGATGCAGAAGTGGTGAAGTGAGGCCACCAGGAAACAAAAAAGAAAAAAGAAAAAAGGCTCCTGGAAGATAAACTTATGGCACCTGGGAATATTAGGGACTCTGAAAACAATGGTGATAACTTTGAAATGTTTTTGCTGCAAGGGCTGTTTCTGACCATGTACATAATAGCTTCTTTTAGCAAGGAGATAAACAGCTGCAGTGGTTAAAGCAACCTTCTGAAGCTGGCCAGAGTCAACAGGCAAAACCTGGCACCTGAAAGACATGTACTGATTGCACAGGTCAGACAACACCCTGCTGACACCAAAACTGCCATGGCATTGGTACAATACTGGTTTCCTCAAACTTTAAGATTTTGCCTGCCTCTGTGCCAGCAAGGTCCTCCTGTACCATAGGAAACTCTTCTGGGCAGGATGACCCAGTGAGGGTGGCACAAATTGCCAGCCTGGAGACAAGTTGTTTCTTTTTCCTCTGACAATCCTGGCTTTACATCTCCAGAACAAGTCACAAAACCTATCACTGAATCCAAAATGCAAACCATGGTGCTGAGACTGCAGCCTCCCTCCTCTCTTCTGAGCAAAATTTATCCAGTTTGTGTCCCGCCAGAGGAGCGCACAGACCTCTGCGTGACCACAGGATAGCTGTGCAACCTGCACAGCCTTTTGTGTTGTGATTTTTAATTCTGTCTTCTCAGAAAAAAAGCAATGAAATGCTCACAATGTTATACGCACAAACCGCTGGCTAGACCATGCTACTGAGCACTGCCTCCCCACGTTACATATTTTAAGGAGTGTATTCCAATTTAAATGCCATCTTTCGGTTGTCTTCTTTTAAAGAGAGTTAAGCCAAACTGAATATTTTTTTGTTTTAACCTGTGCTATATTACTATAGGTTGGTAGAACTACTAATTTCTTTAATTTTTCCCCACCCCAAAAAACAACAAATTCCTCTCCTGACAACCTAATTTTTAACCACACTTACTTTAGATTCTTATGCAGCCTTCTCACCAACTATTAAAGCAACAAAGACAGCAATTAAAATCATATGGTTATTTTTAAAAGAAGGTAAAGGAAAAGTTGTACCTCACAGTACCTGTCTGGCAGCAAGGAGAAACAGTAACTGTTCTCAATTGCTTTGGGTGCTTTTTTATGTACAGGCTCCACCTACACACTCTGACAAGAACTGGGAGAAACGAAACTGGTGCTCCCAATTAACAGCTTTGGAAATAGGAACTTGATGTCTTTTTCCTTTCTGCACTGCAGAGGCCAGAAATGAAACTCCACCCTCATCCTGTGACTTCTCCCTGCAGCGGGACCAAAATATGCAAAATAGGGTGCTGGCAAGCAACAGGTCCTTGTCTCACCCTAATAGGCTGGCTCACCAAAGTGGCCACTCTGCACCTCTGTCGCTCACCAACAATATTGCCTGGCACCTCTGCCATTTGTCCTCTGGTCCCACTGCAGCGGAAAACAGGGAGTTTTGTTTCTGGTCTCTGCTAAACATCAGGAAGAGAGCTGGCTGGTGTGTAAAGAAAAGGATCGGGGAGGAATTTATTGTTTACCGGGATGGGGAAAAAATCAAAGAAATTCATGTCTTGCTGCTGCCCAGCACCCCAATTTGTACAAATGGCAGGAGGCTTGTGTGTGTGTGTGTGCTTTTGGCATCTCCATGCCTGCCCCTCCAACTTGGCCATACTGGCAGGGCTGAGTCATTGCTGCCCTGCGCTGCTGCCAGGCATTTCTCAGGGTTGCTCATCAGTTCAGGGCAGGTGAAGTCTCCAGTGTTTCCACACTGTTACTCAGAGTCATTGACTGTCTTCACTCTCCTGCCCCCATTTTTGGTGTTTTATGGGTTCTGAGCTGTTAGGCAATATCAGCTTTCTCTGTTATTTCTCATTTCCTCTGTTTCTGACTGCTGCTTTTATCAGCCACTCTCAATTCCATTTTTTTTTTTTCTTTGAGTGATTCTCAAATTGCCCAACTTTCCCCTGCAGATTAGACTGACCAGAAATGGCACTGTTGCAGTTTCAGAGCCAGCCCATCTTCCTCCCTCCCTGTCCCACCTGCTGCCACCCCCGGGTCACCACTATTAGGGCTGGAGCAGGTCCTGGCCTCCCTCTGGCACTGGTCATCATGCCCTTAGGCATGTAGGAGACAGACCTGCAAGGGAATAAGTTCCCACATACACCAACTGGGTTATTAATTTTGAGCATTGCTGATGGGGTTGTCTTGGTTAAAGGGTTTTGTTCAATCCTCTGCATGTTTCAGAGAGGAGTTCTGAGCAGCACCAGAAGGATTCTGCAGCTTGCTCTGCAGGAACAGGACAGCGTTCGCCTTTCTCCCATTGTAGAGATTTAGGTTCTCCTATTTTCTCCTGAATCAGCGTAATAACATCTTTAACACACTGGAAAACCCACTGGGAAATAATGCATTGAAAACAGGTTTCATCTTTATGTAATGACTTATACCAGCATGTCCCACCGGCAGTACAATTCCACGGATTAAGACAACACAATAAAGGATGTATAAAAATAGATTAAACTGAATTTCATTCAAATCTCAGCTGTACAGAGTATGTTTGGAAATAATTTTGATGAAGAGAAAAATGGGACATACTGTAAAAGTATGCATTGATCCTTGTTGAATCACACAATATTTAAGCCTGTGAGCAGCAGCTGTAGGAAAAGCAAGTGAAGAGAACAGCTATGTCTCTGTACCTCCTAAATATGAACCATTTGCTGGCAAATCATCTTGCTGTGATGCCCACCATGGGGGACTTAGGTCCCATCCAGGCAGGAGGCTGTTAACAGAGGGTAGAGCTGCTGGTCAAAGCACATGTCCTGTAAGAGAAAGGGCAGACACTTCTGTAACCTTGTTTTGAGAGAGGAGATGGCTCCACTTCATCATGCTGCAATGCCCAGGAGAGACTAGAGTGTGAAGCACATCATCGCTGCTTCTCCAGGTTTCTCCTACCCTCTGCTGAGCAGAGAGGGAGCCTCCATTTCCTCAATTTTACTGCATCCCTAATGCAGGTAGAACCAGCCCTGGCAGCTGAGGGAGGTGGTGCTTCCCTGCTGAGGTGCTCTGTGAGAAAAATGTGGAAAAGGAGTGCTCACACTTGGAGTGGACCATGCTTTGGTCCATGTAAAACAGGAAGCAGCAGGGAATTTTTCCTTCACTTCTTTGACAAAGTACCTCCGGTTATTCAGTAAGTGCGGTGTTCCAGAGCAAGGTTATTTGGCATTGAAGAAGCAGAAGAGATCACCCCGTGGCAGATTATCTACGGAGGTAAATGAGAGAAGATAACCTGGCTGTGCATTGAAATCATCAACAGCTGGAGATCCCTCAGAGTAGAAGAGGGCCTGGCTTGGTCAGCAATTGCATGGACTGGAAATGGACAAAAGCTCAATGCTAAAAGCCTTGCCTATATTGCTTTACCTAGAGACAATACGAACTCACTTTTTCTGTCTTTCCCTCCAAGTCTCTTGCAGTAATGTGGCTTGCAGAGGCAGTGCTGTTTTGTCTAAGGGTACATTTTACTCCATCTCCATTACATGCTTTTGAAGCAAATCTCAGGGTTGTCCCCAGCTATTGCATTTTGCCTCATGTCACAGAGGAGACTTGGAGCATCCTTTCTGGATTGCTTTGGAGCCAGAGAAAGCCAGCAGATGTGCTCCAAGATCATACCTCATATACCACAGCCACTTGCAGGTACATGGTCCTTGAGAGCAAACAAGATCATATGAAGCAACCTCCTCCTCCTTCCCATGGACTGCAAAGAGTATTTTGACACACAGACCCACTCCTGTTGGTGTATGCCAAGGGAGGCAGGCATGGCCTAGGTGAGCTGGCAAACCACGATGAAAAACAGATGGGTTCTGTGGTCCCAGGGACAGAAGAACACAGGTCCACCCGAGCAGGACCATCAGCTATGCCAGCCCTTGGGTGACTCTGCTCCCCAGCCCTGCCTGTCAGACTGAGTTATCTGCTGTAAAGCTGGCATGCCTGGCTGTAATATACTTGTGTGTTCTTATATGTGATAACAAAGAACACTGTGTTTTAAGTGAAGGGGGTTAAAAGCCTGATCCTCCATGTCAGGAGAAAGCAGTCTCAACAATAAATGCTAGATTCCTTGGTGTTTGATAATGGCCAACTGCAAGCTAATTACTGCTGGTGCCTTCAATAGCAAAGGAATGACTTATGAGGAGTCATGTGTCTTTAAACGGGAAGAGAATGTCTACGTCCCATTCCTTCAGCATGAGGCTTTGCTTTGAACACGTCATCTACAGAAACAAGTTCAGCAAGAAGTTATTTCCTGTTCTGGCTTTAACTTGCTGAGTAAACGCCCCTGTACATGCACTGAGTACTGGCAGTGGGGATCCTGTCTCTAGGCTGGGATTTAATGGCTGGTTGCAGAAGTTGCTTTTTAACAGATAATGAATATCCAACAAAATAAGGTCCCTTGGGTCACAGATGCCAGGGTGGTGAGCATCTGTGGGAGATCAGCCACAGATGCCGAACCCAGAGAGATGATGGGGCTCTGGCTGGGAAGCTGATATTTATACAAGTAAAAGTCAAAGCATCCCAATGTTTGCAGAGCTTTTCTGTGAGCAGGGGCAGTCTCTTGAAAGGCACTGAACAAAGCTGTGGTTTGTTTCCCAAGACGACTGCACAGAGCACAAATGAAGGCTGTAAGGTTCGCTCTAAGAGAGTCCACTGTGTGCCATCATGTCTGAATTTAGGGAAACAACTCAACTCAGCAGGCAGGGGTGTTATTCTGGGAACAAGGAGACTTTAATTAGGATTGTGCAGAAGAATTCTCTTCTGAACCAGGGCTTGAGTTTTGCAGCCCCAGAAGGTTCTGATTTTAGGGCTCACTCTGCACTTTTTCTTTCTCTGCTCTCTTTGACTCCTCAGACATTTATCGTTGCCTTTCCCTTTGACTACGGTTGAAAGAAGAAGTGAGGAAGTTTGCTTTTTGCCTTGCAGCATCACTAAGATGCTGCTGCTATTGGAGGAAAGCCCTGTAATTTGTGTGCAGGGGTGTGAAAGAGTGAGCGTGGATCCTGGCTTCCCTGATAGGCAGTAGTGCTTTTATGCAAAGCAGAGCTCTGGGCAAGTATTGGCCACGTCATTTCAGGAGCAGCCTCCTCTCTCCTCCCTGTGTTTCTGTGTCATGCTTACTGGAACTCATTTTCCACAACATTGCTTCCAGAATGCTTCTTAGAAAAAACCCTGAGGCAATCAAGTCACTCTTCACACAAAGGTAGGGTAGATGAGTCGGCACACCAAGCCATAGGGGTTGCAAGGGACTTCTGGAGATCACTGAGTCCAACCCCCCTGCTAAAAGCAGGTTCCCTACAGTAGGTTGAGCAGCAAAGTGTCCAGGCTGGTCTTGAATATCTCCAGAGAAGGAGACTCCACAACCTCCCTGGGCAGTCTGTTCCAGTGCTCTGTCACCCTCACCATGAAGAAGTTCTTACAACATATTTGTGTGGAACTTCCTGTGATCCAGCTTTTAGCCATTGTTCCCTGTCCTGTTGCTGCACACCACTGAAAGGAGCCTGGCCCCATCCATTTACCTCCCGCACTTTAGATATTTATAAATGATCACATCTGTCTTCTCTTCTCCAGGCTGAACAGACCCAGGTCTCTCAGCCTTTCCTCATGGGGAAGATGCTTCAGGCCCCGTATCATCTTTGTGGCCCTCTGCCGGACTCTTTCCAGGAGATCCCTGTCTTGTTTTGTACTGGAGAGCCCAGAACTGGACACAGTGCTCCAGGTGAGGCCTGACGAGGGCAGAGTAGAGGCAGAGGATCACCTCCCTTGACCTGCTGGCCACGCTCCTTTTAATGTACCCCAGGATGCCATTGGCCTTCTTGGCCACCAGGGCACACTGCTGGCTCATGGCCTACCTGTCATCCACTCAGGTCCTTTTCCTCAGAGCTGCTTTCCCCCAACCTGTACTGATACATGGAGTTATTCCTCCCCAGGTGCAGGACTCTACATTTGCTCAAGACTCTACATTGAACCTCATCAGGTTCCTCTCTGCCGAACTCTACAGCCTGTCCAGGCCTTGCTGAAGCTGTAGTTGCATGCAAAGTTCTGTAAGCCCATTTGCTGTTTCTATATGATCCACACACTTAAAAATACTGGGAAATCTGTGACCATGCTGGTGATCCTTGCAGAACAAACATGAGAACTTGGACAGAAATGGTTGCAGACCACCCCATCCACACTGCACTTGGGAGAGGAGTGAAGAAAAGTCTAGACTGCTAATAAATCATGCTGGTGTTGGGATATTACAGTGAGTTGTCAGCACATGGAGTCCTTCACTAGGGGTGGGGTAGAATATGATGTCAATGTTGATGGCTTCATCCTCCCCTCATTTTTTTTTCCTCCCTCTCTTCCTCCTTGTACTTATGGTCATTTCTATGCTCACTAGCACATATTTACACCTTTCTCTTTCTTCCTTGGTATGTAGTTCCAGGTTACATCTGAATTCACAATATGCGGTACCATTTACACATGTGAAATAGCATTTCCTTGTTCTATTTACTTCACCTACAGCCAGTTATGTCCAGCTCCAGCTCCAGCTCCAGCTCTGAAAGTTTTTGTGTTATTTATTTTTTTAATTGACCATTAGTGAGTTGGGTTTCCAGTGCCAAGCCCATGTCCCATCTCTTACCATCCTGCACCTGCACTCCTTGATATCACAGTCCATTTCTTTACTTCTCGAGTCCTCTGCTGGTTGTATTTCCCTACATTGCATCATTGTTTTGGAGTTGCAGATATCACATTTTACTATTTGTTATTGCTTTTTGTGTAAAACCATGGTTGTACCATGCCAAAATAAACAAAAGTAAAACAAACTAGATATAGATACCCAGTCAATTACAGAAACAGTTGTCATAGCTTAACCAAGTAGGCAGTCTACAAGCAGACCATAGAAATTTCAGATAGAACAGATCTGACAGACCCCAGTGCTGAGGCCTCACAAATGCAGCATAAAGGTTTATAGCCTGTGGGTATTAATGACAATACCAACTAAAAAGCTATGTGATTACAGCATGTTGGAGTATCCTTCATCTTCTACATTTGTGGGGAGTGAAAGAAATTTGTGCTAGCCTGCTGTTGTTTAACCCATGAGACAGCTGAACAGCATTTGACCTTTCCCCCCTTCCCCCCCACACACACAGTGGGATGGGGGAGTAAACTGAAAAGTGCAAGAAATTACAGATTGAGATAAGGACAGTTTATTAAGGAAAAATAATAAAAGAAAAGGATAAAAAAATAATAATAAAAAAAGCCAAGAAGAATAAGCAAAGGAAGTAGCAATTGATGCACAATGCAGTTGCTCACGACTGGCCAAATTATGCCCATCCAGTCCTCAAGTGATGGCAGCCCCCCAGCCAACTCCTCCTAGTTTGATTGATGACCATGACACCACATGGTGTGGGACATCTCCTTGGCCAGTTTGGGCCAGCTGTCGTGGCTGTGTTCCCCCCAGTTCCTGCTGCATTCCCAGCCTCCTTGCTGGCAAGGCAGTGCAAGAAGCTGAAGAGTCCTTGGCTCTGTGCAAGCACCTCTCAGCGACAATATTGGTGCGTTACCATCATTATTCTCATTCCAAATACACAGCACAGCACCCTACCAGCTACTAGGAAGAAAATTAACTCTCCCAGCCAAAACCAAGATGTAGCCTTAGACCCTCTCCTCCAGAAACACATGCTTTGCTATGCCAGAACAGCTGCAGACTCATTATATTTGTGTTATGAAACTACACTTTCACTCTCCAAAAGCATCATATACTTTTACAACTACAACAATACCAATAAACAATGGTCAGTTTCCAGCAATATCTTATTCAAGCCTTCCCATATGCTCTGCTATGCAGCATTGTTTGAGCTCAGCAAAACAACACACGTGGGGATGTTTAATTTCGCCTACTTGCAGTAACACCCCAAGCTCCAGGCTGTACCTACATGAACACAATCTTTGCAGACACATTTCTATTTTAGCACCACGGCTAGATTCCTTTGCAATCCCTCTGACCTGTTGTCTCCTCTAGCACCCAAGGCTTTTAGCTGCACATTTGTGTTGGCAAGGCACACAGCAACAGGGAGCAGCTAAGGAACACATTCCTGCTTGCCACCTCTGCTTCTGTTAACAATCCAATTATTTGCCAGTAGCCTGGAAGAAAATACTTACTGTGTTCATCAGCAAGCAATAAAACATTTAAAGAGCTGTATGAAAAAAAAAGCAGTAAATCTTAGGACAAACAAAAATACCTCAGCAAATAGGTCAATCTTGCCCATACTATTTCCTGCAGCAGATGGTAATCAGGGCTAAAATTGGTACCAGCTGGGGCATTAGTGCTTCTGGATGTTTACAGGATTTTTCTGATGAAGTTATTGTAGGGTTGATATCTTCTTTCTTTCCTCCTTTTTTCATGACAAAGAATTATAGGTGAGATTATAAGGAGAAAAAAATTTATAGAGAAATTATAAGGAGAACAAGAGAAAAGGACTAAAAGTACGATCGACAAGCAATTAAAACTAGGAAGGATTACTTATTGCTAGAACAATGCTTATGAAAAATTCCAAAAATTATCAAGAGGAGTGCCTGTTATTTGTTTTGGCTTTGAGAGTCATGCATCTCAAGGGCTGATTAAGGCTAGAGGGCTTCAGTAAACTGTTGAGCTATTGACAGGGTGGAGTGCTGTGTGTATTGCTAAGAGCTTTGCTGCACTGCAATGCCAGAAAGCAGGGGTGGAAGTTCACAGCTGGCTTGAAGCTGGCTTTGGCAGCAGTTGAGCTGGAGCAGTTTCAGGACTGTGGTGACAAGTCACAACAGACTGAAATGCTGTGACTATATGGAAAGCAAAGAGCAATCCTACAATCTTCTTTATAAGTGAAAGGAGACCATCAATATTAGGAAGATTTTGAAGGGAAGAATAAAACATCTCTCAAGAACCTCCTGGTCTAGATCAGTTGTGCTAAGCCATGGAGCTTTTCTGCAATTTGTGTGAATGTTGGCCATGGCTAATGAAAACCATGCTTGAGCTGGTTAAAGAAGCTAGCCTACAGTTTTGCAGATGGGCCTGTTTCCTTGAATGCCTTAAATCCTTTTTTTTTTTTTTTTTTCCCCTCTGCTTTTGGAAATCCTTACCCTTGTTATCTGCTCAGTCCTACCTGAGAACAGGCTCCAACTGGTAGATTTACCTGCAAGTTCTTCTGTCTGCAGGAGAACATCAGTCCAATGACACCTGAACCCAGGTCTTGTGATCCAAGCCAGACAGTAATGTCTCTGTTTTCTCACCTAACATCTTCTTGCCAAGCCCCAGTACCTCTCTGGGATAATAACAAAAGGGAGGCAGTGATGCAACCAAGTCTGGTCAGTCACATTTATGAGAGCATGTGACAATGTAGGAGTGTTTATTCCAGCAGGGTCATGTGATGGAGGATTTCTAAGCTGGAAGACAATCATGAGAAACAAACCTCCCAGCCACACTAATTGGTGGGCTAACAAGCTACAAGTACCACTTCCAGGAAGGATGAACCTTGCAACTGATAAGATTGTGAACCAAGGGGCCCACCCTCGGAGGGTGCAGAAATTGCAGAGCTCAGTAAACCCACAGTGGGAGCAGGAGGAACAAAGTGTGTTGGGGGGTACAGGTAGAAAATATCATGAAAGGGCTGGTTGTGTGTAAAGCAAAGCTGGTCAGACCGTGGGTGTGGGTGCCCCCAGCCTGTGGTGTCAGCTACTAGAGCGAGTGCGATCCTAGCTTCAGCTACTGGGGTGAGCAGAGAGATTTCCTGCTCCCAGCCGTGGGATGGGAGTGGTGTGTGTTCCCAAATCAGCTACTGGGGATTGGGACTGGCATGAGTGAGGCAAGAACAAAATACTCAAGGTTAATTCTGTCACTTTTAGTTCTTGCAGGCAGTAAAATCTGATCATGTAGCACAATAATGTTCAATGAGCCAGGATGGGAGGAAGACTGGAACTTGAGTCAGATGTGACTTCGAAGCATGAATAATCCTTTGGAAAGGCTTACATCAGGACTCAGTTCCTCTTTTCCAGGTACAAGTTGTCATAGACCTTCTGGCCTTGGGGAGAAGGTAGAAGTTCAGTCTCATTCCTGAAAACATTTTGGTAGTAAATGTCCAAGAGATAGAAAGCAGCTATAGGAAGTATAACTTCATTAGATATATATATTTTTTCATAAGTACATGGCTTATGAAAATATTCCGCAAACTTCCCAGTTGGCAATGGATAGCATTACACAAAGAACCTAAGCAACAGTTACCACTGAGGAAACCGAAAATGTTACCTATATTTGATTGGTATTTCCTATTACTGCCATCAGGCCGGACTGCAAGATCCATCAGGGATTTTTTAAGAGGCACGTCAGGACCCTGAAACACTTTTGATTCTCTTAAACAGAAAGATAAAAAAGGCTTCTGTCCTGGTACTCCATTCTTTATAGGCTTGCTTCTGTCACGTTTACCACTGGAGAGAGAGGGGGGATGGCAGCTACTTGTCTGTTTCTGTCCAGAAGTCTATCTAAATGCCCAGGATATATGAAGGGCCTTATAGGACACTTCCAGAGAGGAATGCTGACCAACAGGCTGCTGCCTGTGGAGATGCTTGAAATGGGAGCCTGCTGCTGGCAAAGCACAGGGGGGGGATTTGGCACGCCGCCGGCAGAGCTGCTGGCTGCGTTCCCAGCCTGCAGGAGCACGGCCAGGTGGCAGCAGGTACCTGTCCGGTGTGGACAGCTCTGGGGACACCTACAGAGCCGGGATGTGGAACGGCACTGCTGCCACCTGCTGCCGCTTTGCTTTAAAATGCATAAACCCATCCCTGAGCAGTACTGCTGCCTAAAGCTCACGTTTTCCCATTCGATGTGTGTACTATGGCTTAGAAAAAGCCTGGTTCCTCTGAAGGCTTTAGTCCTGTTTGTTGGTGGTGACACCCATCCTTCGCTAACCACGCTGAGTATTATTTCATGAGGCATGATGAAGACCACAGCGCTTGCCTGACCTAGAGGAGTGCAGCAAGTTGCTTCCTACCTGCTGCTTATGGTCAACGATGTTACCTCAATTCAACAGTGCTGTCCACTGATGAAGTTTGCTTGTGGTCCACAGTGAGTGACAGAGAAGGTAAGGAGATCTGCGCAAGGGATCCTATGCACTATTGCTTCACCTTCAAATAAAACTAAATATTTAATTTCCTGATTTTTTGTCATCACGTTGAAATCCAAAGCTATTTAACATTTGCCCAGGTCACCTTTTCAGAATTACTGTTCTCTGAAAGTGCTTAAATGCTTTTCACTCCAATTTAGAAGGCAGCTCTTTTCAACGTGCTCACTGTGTGCAAAATTGAAATCCCATTTTCAAACCAGTTCTCTGTAAGATTGCTTTGATTGTAAGATTGTTCTTAAAAGTGATTGAAAAAGTGACATCTTTTTACTCAGGTGATCACTTCTCTGTGGTTTAATGAGGTCAGAGAGGTATCAAAGCTAGTGAGGCTCCTCCACCTACCGTATGTAAGCACTGGGGCAGGAGTGAAGGAAAACAAAGCCAACAGCTCCTCAATACTTCACAGTATTACCTGGCTTTGTCTAAGTGACCCAACTGCATCTCTGAGAAAGTGAAAACTTGACGGAGCATTTTGCAGGGACGTGTTGTGAAGAGCACTCTGGTAGTCAGCTTTGATTCAAACTGCCAGGACATACCTTTTCCTGTTGCCCACTTGTAAAGAAATGGAGCACTGTGAACTTGCTCCATAGGGATGGGCAAAGAAACCAACCCCTCTCTGTAGAAATAAAGGCACTAAAAGGCCCCTCGCTACAAGAAGGACATGGAGATGCTTGAGCGGGTTCAGAGAAGGGCGACGAAGCTAGTGAGGGGCCTGGAGAACAAGTCCTATGAGGAGCGGCTGAGGGAGCTGGGCTTGTTCAGCCTGGAGAAGAGGAGGCTCA
Source organism: Aythya fuligula (assembly GCF_009819795.1). Lineage (NCBI taxonomy): Eukaryota > Metazoa > Chordata > Aves > Anseriformes > Anatidae > Aythya > Aythya fuligula. The sequence goes on along the minus strand of NC_045559.1, from coordinate 114,536,906 downwards.
GGGGTGACCTTATCGCTCTCTATAGGTACCTCAAGGGAGGCTGTAGCGAGGTGGGGGTTGGCCTGTTCTCCCACGTGCCTGGTGACAGGACGAGGGGGGAATGGGCTTAAGTTGAGCCAGGGGAGTTTAGGTTAGATGTTAGGAAGAACTTCTTCACTGAAAGGGTTGTGAGGCACTGGAACAGGCTGCCCAGGGAAGTGGTGGAGTCACCATCCCTGGAAGTCTTTAAAAGACGTTTAGATGTAGAGCTTAGGGAAATGATTTAGTGGGGACTGTTAGCGTTAGGTCAGAGGTTGGACTCGATGATCTTGAGGTCTCTTCCAACCTAGAAAATTCTGTGATTCTGTGATTCTGTGTTAGGTAAGGCACACACTGACTGAAATGGCTCTTGCTCTGTAAATCACTGGTAGCTTATATGCACTGCAGGTGCTTCTACCTAATTAGCTAAGAAATTAGAAGACACACAGTTAATAGAAACTAATTGTATTGCCAGCTGGGCAAAACGTGTCTTGACACATTCCCCACAGACCCCAAACAAGAAGTACCTGTGTGATCTGGATTTGATGGGCAGGGTGTTAATAATGCAAAGGACTGTGCTTGTATCTGGTGTCCCTGTTCCCAGGTACATCGGAGCAGTTATCTAGTGGGTGGATGTGCAAAACCGAATGCCCAGGGCCTTCTAACAAAAAAAAAAGGTTGTTTGGGCAACAGGGTAACATTCTTGTCATGACATTAAGAGGGGATTTCTTTGAGGGTGTTAAGGCTTGTAAGCAAACACAGGAGCAGTAAAGCAAGATGCTGTTGAGGCTTGGTGATGGCAGAGCTTTGGTTGTACTTTGTATTTTGCTTTTTATCTCCAAAGGGTAGCAGCAGTACATGTTGTGATAATTGCTAAACAGAAACTGATGTAAAATTTAATTGTAATTGACTTAATTGTGGGCTGGAGTAGAAGGCAATCACTGCCAAACTGCACTGTCCCAGGACTGTCTCAGAGCTCGACATCTTGAGGCTCACTTACCATTATTACTGTAATTACATTATATCAGGCGTGTAACAAAGGGTGATTATGATGTAAAGGAATAGTTATGATGTAACTGTTCAGCCAGTAACATGAACGCTTCCTGAACAAATTACTGATCATGTGAAGGTGTACACTTAAGAAAATGAACATACACAAGCTGTATGCATTAGCACAGATTTGTCTGACATGAGTGCTGAAGTAAAATTGGTTAGATCACTTTATCAGACGCACAGGTGAGATGTAATTTATCTGCTATAACATCCCTAGGAAGCATTTACAGAGCATCTGCAGCCTGCTGCTTTGAATCTCCTGAGGAATAAGCTCTGGAATATCTCTAGAGCTCCAGAAAGCTGCAAGTCTTGCATGCAAAACAGATGCTTATGATATCTCTCCTTTCTCTTGGTAAAATATAAGAAACAGCAGCAGATGCAGAGTACTTTTCTTAACTGAGAACTAGCAAACTTCTGGCAGATCTTGGGTTTCTCATCCAAATCTCTAGGTTTCAAGAATGCACCCAAATTTAGGACGTGGCACAACAGTTCACTGCAAACAGTGCATGTACTACTAGATATGTAAAATACCAAAATGAGGCCTTTTACCTATGAAATCTGTAGGACGAACAAGCAAAAGAACAAAAGAAGAATGATTTAAATGTATAAAAATATTGAAACAGCCATTTAAGTACTCATTTTTTCACTGACTAATCAGTTGCAAGGTGATAAGGAATAACCATTGTGTCTGCCAAAATCAAATTGTGTTAAACTAACTTAGCTGCTTTGTTTGGCAGCGTCCCTGGGCAACGGAGCAGTTCTTAAACTGGCAGCAGAAACTCTAGCTTTAGGGACTGTGGAGGGAGCTGCTACCAGAAAGCAAGGAACACAGCAGTGAGTAGTGGCAGCTATGACAAGGGTAGAGATAGGGAGCACTGCTGTGAGGGCTTTAACCCTTTTAAGAGAAAGCAAGAGCAGACTGAATCCCTGGCTGTTGGCAGCCACCCCCTCAGGTCACCACTTCAGATCTTCTCCTGCCCAAAGTCTGGAGTGCAGGACTATAGTACAGAGCTGCAAAGGCTGCTTGTGGCCCATTTGAAGCACAGCATGTTAAGAAAGTTGCTGCTAAATGAACATTTCAATGATGAGAAGAATGTCAAGAAAGATTAAAATGCACCTGGTAGATTCAGTCCAGGAATGAGAGGATGAGGACAGTCTTCAAATACATAATAGACGGGCGTAAGGAGAACGGTGTTAAGCTATTCTCTGTGCAATTGGCTTGGCCCATTTAGGTTAATTCTGTATGTTCAGCTGTAAACAGTGAAATGCTACAGGAAGCAACTTCAAACAGTTGAAAACTGTTTGAATATTACAAGAAGCAACGTGGCATCTGCTTTATTGGATGCTTCTGAACAACAGGTGGGACAAACACGAGTTAAGAACAGTCCAGACATACTTCTTTTACTTCAGAAAAAGGAACATTGAATAAATGGATCCTACAGTTCCCTTTCATATATATGTTCCATTCCAGTTAGCATGAATAACACTTAAGCTTGCATGAAGTCAGTACAAATTTTTAAATTAAGTTAAACATACAGGAAGGGAAAATAAAACAAACCAAGTAAATTTGCAGCTTACATTTGCTAAAATAATTAAAATATTTTGGTCTTTACATGTTAACAATGTTATTCTATATAGTTAACATTACCAAAAACAGCTCAACAAACGTAACAACTCTTTCCATGCTTCTTCTGAAGAGAAGCAAAGTTACTAATAAATTAACATAAAAATAACTTGTTTTATTGCTAGTGATTTTATATTACCAGTTATACCAGGTTCTATTTGTATGTTAGTTTTTATAGGGAACCAAAAAAACAACATGTATTGAAAACATAACTAACAAATTACTATGGGCAACGTACAATCACTTTCAATAATCCTGGTATTTTACAACTGATTGCCTGACCACTGTAATTCTAAACCAGAGTATTTTATTCCCACTTGTCATCAAAATATCTATTGTTTTCAGACTACAGAAAAACCTCACAGTTGAAAGCAAGGGTAAAACCTGTACATGACTTATTTTACAACTGCTGGTCAGATGCTTACTGCGTTCTGGATGCAGCCTACTAGTCATACTTATAAAAATATAGAAATATCTTTATTGATGAGGGACACATTTTGTTCAGATCAAGTTCCTTGGGATACAGCCCTCTATCACAATTTCAGCTGGCCAGCCACTGTATCTGTTCTTGTCTTCATCAGAGTGGTTTATCTGTTTTAAAGTAATAACAATCTTTATCATCATCATCAATACTTGGTTTATCATTTACAAATTAAGTTTGTTAAATCTCATTTCTGTCATACAGATAAGCACTTATGGGCTTATAGAAAACAAATACAACAGGTCACAGATGTAAACACAATCTGATATAAAATGGTATGTTTAGACTTCCTGAAGCCTGAGGACAAGTTATTCAAAAAGTTTTTTTTTTTTTTTTTTTTGATGCAGGGATTGCTGTTCATGGACAGCCAATTTGAGACTGCTCAGTTTTGATATAAAAGCAGTCATCATTTTTAGGAAGTCCTTGGAATTTGTCCTTTTAGAAGAAAATGCAAGATTCTATACAGCATGTCAGATTGGACATTCCAAAACTGAGACTATCTAGAATCATCGGTCACTTCTGAAATTTGTCTACAGAAAAAAAAGTCTCAACATGATTTAATGCTGCAGTGGTAGAAGCCAGTAGTGTACGTGGCCCAGATTAAAAGCAAAGAATGATGACACATTAGAGAACTTGATTTGTACAACTGAGGCTTACTGAACAGATTACAGTTAAGACAGATGCTCCATGAAATCTGCACCTGAAGGTTATACGTGATATACAGACAAATACAAAGTGAAAATAAAATTAACCTGACCTTTTCTCTTTGGATATCATCTGGCAGCTTGAAACCTTTGGCAGCTATAAAAGCCCAGCTTGACCTGAACTTCATATTCTGTATTTCTTTACTTCCCAGGGCTTCTATTAATGTTTTGGCATCACTTCGTAACCTAGGAAAATTTAGAGAAAACATATTAAAAATGCATAACATAAACAACCTGAAAAAGAACACAGTGGCTTCATGGTTTATGTCATTAGGTCAGCAGAAGCAATAATAAGAAGTTTAAAACTTCCCGAGTGCTATCTTAGTAGCATGCCATTAAACTTACAGAACAAAATTATATATTCCTCTCTGCTTCCCTGATGTTAATACAACTTGTTTGTAACAGCACAATGGAAGTAAATTTTGTCTCAAATACTGTTTGATATTTCATCCCTTTTTAAATATGGACAAGGGCATCAACTGTTTATCAACCAAATGATTAAGATTGTTCCTGTTTAATTATGATATCATCACTTCAGAACAAAATAACATACAATTTGAAAGGACTTGAAGAATCAGGTTAAGATGTAAAAAGGAATGCTAACTACATACATTCCAATTAGAACTGTAGATAGCTTCTTAACAGAAGAATGTGACCCAGAGGTAATAGCACGGCCCTTTATGAGAATAACTGTTGTTTTTAAACAAGTTTAACACACTCCTTCCATCTTTGGAAGCATCAACATACATGATATGGACAAGCACTGAATGCATATGAAATCAAAACCTAAAGAGAAGCAATGAGAGAACAACCCTGACTACATGATGAAATAAATCATTCCTTTACACCATTTCAAAAGAGTGATTGTCAGACTATGTGCTGCTCTATCTCTCTATTCTCTCAAAATGAATTATTTGCTTACTGGGTGCTTCCATCGTCATGAGTCACCATCAAAAGCAGGGACCCTTGTGGTGCATTTTTGATGAAAGTCGCCAGCTCTCCTGAGTGCTCTGTTGAATTAATTACACGGCTAATTATTCATTTCTCCCTTATATACACACATAACAAATTCCACCTACTTTCTATTGCTTTCAAATTCTCTTCGCTTTTTGGCCTTGTCTATTCAAAATGAGACCTAATTAGGCAATTATTCTCTTTGCAGGCAGAGGACCTGTCTAATTCTGAAAGATGGAGAAAGCTGCTAGCTCTCACTGAAGACTAGGAGAGCAAAGTTAGATCTACAGTTCCCAGTAAAGATACTTCTGAACCTCTGAAAAATAAAACATTTATACACAAATGTATAGATGGTTTCTTATGTTTACCTCATATAACAAAAGCAGGGAAAACATGGAATAGTCCAGCAGAAGTCACTGATATTCTGTGCCTTTATTTTTGTGTGCTAACTACTGTGCTAATTGTAGAGCTAAGTAACACACCCCATTGTATGCCTGTTTTCATTAAGAGGGGCTGCTTATTTGCAGCACTAAGCTATTTATTGGTTTTGTAATTGCTAGGCATACATTATATTCTACAGAAAATAAGCATCTTGTGTAACGGGAACACTGGGGACATGGCTGTCTACATACTGTATATAAAACTGTAGCCCCATGATTAGACCAAGTGCGATTTCTATGCATGCATGTACATGCATGTATGTGCATGGCCATAAGCATTCTTAAGAGGTCAAAGAATCAACTGCCAGTGCCTCACAGCATTCTGTTTCTCCTTACTAGTTAGTAAGGAAATTTGTATCATTCGAAGTCTGGAAAATGTATTGAAAGGTATTCTTAAAGTAGATCTTCTTTCTAGACGCATTGAAGGATACCAAGAGACAGACTAGCATATTTTGTATGATGATTTTACAACCAGAATAGAACAAAATATAGCAGAAAATTGAATTTGCTGACTGAGATACCACATCCGGATGTGGTATCTGCAAAAGTGCTATCCTTACCAGACTGAAAAAATAGAGAGAAAAAAAGGACAATTAATTACAATAAACATTAACCAACTCAACCAACAGGAGAAACACAGTTTTTAAGGCAACATTTTTTTGTCAGGAGACCTGGCCACAGCATATCCTAACAAAAACAACAGCTGTTAGCTTCTAGCTGATCCCTTTCAACGAGACAGTCCTTTAAAAAGCAGGATAAATATGTAATATGTCTTTACTTAATGCTAAAACATTAACAAAAGCTCTACTGTGCTTTTTCCTACCTCCTTCCCACATGTCAAAAAATTTTGCTGATATCACTTTTCCTGTTTTATCTGTAATTAAGAAAAAAAGGAAATATAAGCAAGAATTATTACATTTAGTCAGCATACGCAGCAGTTTCAGCTAAGGCAAGGCATCTCCAGTTTTCAGTATTATTGTGCTTCTGAGTTACCTTTTGTTTGAATTTTAAATTGGAAGGAATATAGAAAAATGTAAGTTTAAGATTTGGGTATAATATTTTGTTTTGTATAGTCTCTGCCTGTGGCAACAGTCAGCTGAAAAAAATTGTTCAGAAATCACTTCTATTACAGCACAGACCTGCAAATTGTCAAAGAAAATCACACTGGAAATAAATGAATTCTCCTTTCAACTAAAGGAAGTCACTTGCAGACTGAATCTGAATCATCATTAATGATTAAAACATTTTTATTACTTTTTATTTTAAGGAAGGAATACAGTTTATTGTGCACTTTCATGATCTTATATATACACACATACAACACTAGGTCACGGCCATACATTGGCAAACTGGCTAAGCCTGGGTGTATGTGAATGTGCCTATTTGGTGCCCTGATTCAGATGTGCAGGCTCTCATACTATTTGAATCTCAGTGGACAGAAACTCAACACACAGACATCATTATCATAACAAAAATTGGGCATGCAAACAATTAGTCATTCCAAAACATTATGGTCAATATTCATAGTTGGTTATGCTGCTGTTGAGATGGTTATTTTTGTTTTCGGAAGACATGTACCATTGGAAATACTTTTCAAATTTCTAAATTCATGTCAACTGAGCTAATTTACTTTGGTTATCCTATACCCCTGCTATGTGAAAGGTATTTTTCTATTTATTATACCGTCAACTTATTTCTTATCATAAGATCCAACAGTTCCTGATTTCTTTATAGCATATCTTTGATCCACACATGGTAAAATACTGGAGGAAAATTCTTCCAATCACAGGGCTCTAAATGTCAGGTTTATCACACTGACAAGGAGAGAAGGTGGTAAAATCTGTCACTAGTGAAACAAGATCCTAGAACTGGGCTTCTTCTAAGTGGAGATCACTCAGGAAAGGGATAGGACTATAGTATGGACAGTGGAGGTCCACACAACTCTTTTTCTCTTTCTCTGTTTGTAACTTGGGCTTAATAGCTCTGTCTTCCTTCTTACAAAAGAGCACATTCATTCAGAAAAAAAAGAGAAATTTTGAAATAAAATATGAATGTGGATGCTACAAGAAATTTATTGGACACACTCATTAGTTTGACTGATTTAATTAGAGGACATGCAGAAAATATGTTTCACTACAAATTACTTTGAGACACTGGACAGATTTACCTGCAGGGGGAGATGGATGGGTAGCTAAAATGACTATGTATGTGATGAAGGAAGTGCTTTTTCAGTCTTTTAAAATGTGTAAAATTTGATATAGAACTTCCTCATTCAAGATGGATGCAAAGGCATCTACGTCTCTATGCTGAAAGCTCACTGTTAACTGTTTACCTACTATAACCAGTAAAGCTTTTAAGATTCCTCACTGGAAACAAAAAAACATGCAGTAGTTAACTGGAAAAAATACATCACACTTCATAGTCCCAACCTCATCACCATACCCATTCATCTAAATTAAAATGGTTCATCCAGATCTGGAACAAACTACAGCTTCTGCTCCTCCTATGAGCAAAGACATATAATGGCAGTTTAATTTTAATCAAGCCTTGAATTTCTCTTTCCAAGTCTTGAATTTCTCTGGAAAAGGAATTTGTACCTTGCAGCAGAACTGCAATTCTCAGTTATGGTTTGCCCCATCAGTAGAGCAGTAGATATGCTTTAAAACAAGGACAGAACCTGAAAATTGAGTGTTACTGCTGGAGGTCACAGATATTTTGCTATGTTACTTAAGCAGCAGTATTTTTTTCTGACAAAATACACATATACCACTTCTGTATGCACATTTGTTATTTTCTTATATTGATTATGAACGTTTCTTTTGTTTATCCAGAATACTACTACTCATGCAGTATTTTTTCTTATATTTAACACAAATCAAGTTTGCAATTGTCTTCCTTTTCTTCCATACTACCTACTAAAAAAATCCCAACATTTAAAATTTATTCCATTATAAAATGTCTCCAACATTTTTTTCTCTTACTTACAATTCACAATGGCAATGTTTATACCTCTTCCAACATTACCCTTCTCTTCACTTATAATCCTGGAATTGAAATAAACACAGTATCAGTAAAATTCATCCTTCCAGAAGCTCTGATCCAAAGTCAGATTCACCAATGCTAAGTCACTTCTTGGTGTTCTTGTTTTCTTCAGTTATTTAATTCAGGAGTTTGTAGTAAACAAGAGCTATGGCTTAAAAATCTTGCGTATTATGCCAGTTCATTTCCTTCAAAGATGCACAATGAGTCTTGCAAAATGAGCCAGATCAAGACAGATCTTTTTCTACTTTTTCTTTCTGTCTGCTTTAGTACAAAGCAAACGTAAGAAAATGGTTTTTGTTTGTTTGTTTGTTTGTTTTTGGTGGTAGTAGTCTGTGTGGACTACATCAACAAGAAAAATCACTTCAGGGTTTTAAAGTAGGTCTACTTGTACAGTTTGAAAAAACTAAGAATGAAACCGACTTTCAGAAGATGGTGACCATTCAACAAGTTTTAAGCTGTCTATCCTGAACCACAAAAATCATAGTTGAAATGAACAGCTGAACGCAGCTTATACAGAGGAACAAATAAAATAACCTGAGATTTAAGAATTAAAAAAAGACAGAAAAAGGATCTAAATAGTGTCATCAACAGTTTGGAATTATTTCTATCTACGCTTAAATGACTGAGAGGGCACGTCTTCCGAGCACTCATATTACAACTACTTAACAATAAAAAATTATGAGTCAGTCAGAGCTAATAAAAGAAAGCCATTCGAACACCTAGGAGACAGGGCAAAGGGAAGTATACTACACAGAAATTACAAGGTCCACAAGTGGAAAACACACCCTTCAGTGAAAACAGTATTGTTACAGTCACCCATATGACAAAAATGTTCTATTCAAAAAAGTAGAACACATAGGAAGTAGAGAAAAATTTAAGACAACTTAAAAAAAGGTGTTTATAAGTATATATTCAAGCTATCTCCAAGTTATCTTTAGTCCCTATATCACCATTTTTGAGCTTTTATTTTAGGCCAGAGTTCCATGGAGAGATGGATTGTCTTGATTTGAATCATCATCGCAACGCCCATTTGAATGAAGGAAGCAGAGATGTTGTATTTAAGATGGACCCCATGAGGCATGCTGCACAAAAAATACCATAAAAAGTGAAACCTCAGACAGACATAAGGAGACAATAATTCAGAATTGGAACAGAAGGGGAGAACTCACATGTTCCTAAGAGTCTTACAGCATACTTAGTAGCACTTAAAAGGGAAGATACAACAGTGGCCTTCTTATTTTTTGCATATCTTTTTGAAGAAAGAAACCTTTTCTTTCCCTTGGTAGGAGCCTACTTGCTGATAGCGTACCAAAATGGAACACCTTTCTTCATACTACAAAGCACTTGCTTATATTTATAGTCAGGCTGGTACTTACAGCTCATCCTCAAAACAGATTTTAGCCAGATTTCTTGTGCCACCACCACTACGAACCCGATAGGCATAGCTATCAGGTAAGCAGGGAGACCAGTGATCACATTTTTGCCTTTTGGGAGCTGGAGCTACAACAACAAACATAAGAAAATGTTTTCTTGAATGCCACATAAAAAAATTCTACATGGAAAGAACCACTTAATGTCAACCTACTGATCTCAAACTATATATATGGAGGCCAATCCTGCCAGTTTTTCAGTATCCTGCCAACATTATCATAGATTTGCCTGGCTTTAGGTTATCGTTGGCTTTCAAACAGCTGTTGGAACCAAAAGTAAGCTTATTTAGATAAAAAAAGGTCCCATATACTCGATTCAAATCAGACCATACTAATTATTCTGTTGTTTCATTTAACAGTAAATGAGGGCTAATGATAGCTTCAAGTAAGTAGTTATAATTCTAATTTTAAATATTTTTCACACAAGAACATAGTCATACAACGAGAAAGATGTACAAATTAAACCACACAGTTAGATCAGAGGAAGAAAAATGAGAACTACGTCACAGTCTGGTTAGTTACTCTAAAATACGTGTGATAGAACCAGAGCTGCTGCTGGAGCTTTGCACATGATTACATGCAAACAAATAAAGCACTGTTATATTACTAGTCAATTCTTTGCATTTGCATACTGCTAAATATAGGCTGACTTTATCTTTCATCAAAGATAGTGTCTAAGGAAGTTCAGACTTGCACTAATTAATTAACTTTACACAGCCATCTCGTTCTTACAATAGTATACTAGTTAAAAAGCCATTTGTCATTTACACTGAATGAAAAAAAAAAAAGGAAATACAATTATATACCCTTCAACACTGGTTTCTTTCCAATGTCTTGAAGATAAACGATAGATGTTGATATTGAGTCTTCGGATAAAAGAACAGCAAATAAGTATCCCATGTACCAAGCCAACAGTGATGCCAACAGAAGCCCTGAGAATTTCACAATATCTGCCAAGAAGAAAGAGAAAACCACAAAGACATAAAGATATACTCATAGCAATACACAAAATAATGTATTTTTTTCTGGCATTGCTGCAAAAAATGGCCTTCAGAGATGCAGCAATAGAGAGTTTGTTGCATTCCCATCTCTGACAACCCATTTCATTTCTAAAGCTCGATCATCAAGGAGAAATACCCCCCTCCTCCAATCCCCTCAATCCACGACAATAATACTGCAAAGAAACATGAAGTTCAACTCAGTCCTAGCAGAATTTGACTCTGAAAAGTAAGTACCAGACACCACACACGACTATACAGGTAGTATGCATTTACTGCTGGTTTTGTGCAACAGGCAGATGCTACAGGAAGGGTTTAAACACCTGCACTGACCAAGCAGGGAGCTCCCTTCACCCCCAGAGGTAGAAGACAATGACAGCTTTGCTGACACATGGGATCTGGATCTAGATGACTCAGGCATCAAGCAGGCTCAGGAAACCTTCTTCACCAGCAGCACTGTTGGGCTGGAGAGCTGTGCTCTGGCAGAGATTAAGTTCTCAGGCTCGCAGCCAGGCACCACAGCTTCCACCTCAAAAGTTGGCAGACCTAAGCCTGTATGCTGACAGGTGAAGGCTTTTTTCCCCCCATGCCTTGAAGACAATTGTGAGGCACCTCCTGATGACCACAGAGCCCTGTCAAGCCTGGCACAGGAGGGATTTCCTGCTGCAGATGTGCTCTCACTGGGGACAGGTGGAGAACCGGGGTACCTGCCCGGCCGAGTCGCTGGGTGCTGCAGGGCTGAGCACACTGGACACGGAGAAGACACTGAGCAACAGGCAGCGGGAGCAAAAAACACACTTTGTTTTTTTTCCACAGCAAAACCACACTTTGTGGAGCCTGACCGCACGCAGCTCAAGAGGCTGTGGGGAGGAGGCTTGTGCTGCCTGATCACCTGGGCAGCAACCACCTGCACTCTTTGAGAGTTGGTTCCCTCAGGAGCAAAGGCTGAACGAGCGCACCCCTTGAACGCCTGTTGGTGAGTGTCTGTGCAGCACTTTGTTGGGAAATGTGGGCACGGGGTGCCTCAGAGTCAGGGATCATTCTACAGAAACGCAGCATCGTGGGATGTGTGAGGTGAGAAGGGACCCCTGGAGGCCCCCTGCTCCAAGCCCTGCCCAAGCAGGGCCACCCAGCGCAGGCTGCCCAGGGCCGTGCCCAGGCGGCTTTTGGAGATCCCAAGGAGGAGCCCCCACAGCTCTCTGGGCAGCCTGTGCCAGGGCTCCTCACCCGCACAGCACAGAAGTGCTGCCTGCTGCTCAGGGGGAGCCTCCTGGGCTCCACTTTGTGCCCGCTGCCTCTAGTCCTGGCGCTGGGCACCACAGAAAAGTGCCTGGCTCCGTCCTCTTCGCTCTCTCCCTTCAGGTATTTATGGACATTGATGAGATCCCCCTGAGCCTTCCCTTCTCCAGGCTGAACAGCCCCGGCTCTCTCCGCCTCTCCTCACAGGAGAGGTGCTCCTGCCCCTTCATCATCTCGGTGGCCCCTCATTGAACTCTCTCCAGTCTGCCCACAGCTCTCTTGTACTGGGGGCCCAGAACTGGACCAAGCACTCCAGGTGTGGCCTCGCCAATGCTGAGTAGAGGCAAGGATCACCTCCCACTCACCTGCTGACATGATCAGCCTAATGCAGCCAAGGATACCATTATCCTTCTTAGCACCAAGGGCACATGCAGACTCATGTCCAACCTGGTGTCCATCAGGACTCCTAGGTCCTTTTCTGTTTTCCAGCTGGGTGTCCCCCAGCATGTCCTGCCTGGGGTTGTTCCTCCCCAGGCGTAGGACTCTGCACTTCTCCTTGTTGAACTTCATGAGGTTCCCGTCAGCCCATTTCTCCAGCCTGTCCAGGTACTATCAGCAGCATTTTGCAGGACAGGCTCTGTTTTCACTCAGGCTTCCCTACCTGCCCTTTCTCCTCCGTTAGGGCAAGGAGAGTAAAGTCAGCAACAGGGGAGCCGGGAGCCAACCCATCACATCAGAAGGCTGACAAGAACAACTGCATCATCAGGGCACCAGGACTGCAAAACACCAAGGCTTTGAGGTCGTGAGATACTTCCTGGTCTTTACACGTCCCGAAACATAATGGTCCCTTAAACAGAAAGTTGAAAATTCTGAGTTTTGCAGTCCTGAACATCTAGTTTAATAAAACCATCGGCCAAGAATATCCAGGAAGTTCACTTTGCCAACCTGCCAGTATATATTGCCTAGCCGTAATCTTCCTTGTAATTGCTTACACTTAAGAGGACGTTTCTTTTCTTCCTGGAACAGCCCTCTGCAAATTTTATGATTTCTGCCGCTTCCCTGTTTTTGCCCTCTCTGGAATAAAGCCAAGTTGTTCACTTCTCTTCAAGTCTTGTTCTGCAGGTCTTACCACCTTCCGTTGGCTGCCTAACTGGTCTGCATACTGTACTGCAGAAGAGACATCTGGTCCAATACACACATTCTGGTGGCTCTGCTTCTGTTTATTCATGTCAGAAGGAAGTTTGACTTCTTAAGTAGAAATTACTGCCTCAAGTTCAGTTTATAATCCCCCATAAAGAAATCTATTGTTCTGCAAGTATTTGAACTCTCTAGCTATTCCCTATACTGTATTTTATGTGACATTATTCCTGTATCGTACCTAAAAAAAAAAAACAAAAACAAACAAACCAAACAAAAACCCACACATGAAAAACAAAATACAGAAAATACAGAAAATACTAATTGGTAAAGTTAACACTGAACATTAGTAAGGAGAGCCACAAAAACTGAATGTTCTTTATACTAGCAGTAACAATTTCTCTCTGACACAGTCATTAACAACCGAGGTAAAACTGCGGTACTTTTGCCCTTGAATCTCAAAGAGGAAGCACAGAACCACAGAATGGTTGGATCAGGAGGTACCTTAAGGAATGGTTTTGGGTGGAATGGACATTAAAGACCATCCAGTTCCATCCCCCTGCCTTGGGCAGGGACACCTCCCACCAGCCCAGGCTGCCCAAAGCCCCATCCAGCCTGGCCTTGAGCCCTGCCAGGGATGGGGCACCCACAGCTTCTCTGGGCAGCCTGTGCCAGTGCCTCACTGCCCTCACAGTGAAGAATTTCTTCCTTATATCTAATCTAAACCTACTCTCTTTTAGTTTAAAGCCATTGTTCCTTGTCCTATCATTATATGCTCTTGTAAAAAGTCCCTCCCCAGCTTTTCCTGTAGATCCCCTCTACAACCCTGGCAGGTTGCTATAATGTCTCCCCAGAGCCTTCTCATCTCCAGGCTGAACAACCCCAACTCCCCCAGCCTGTATTCACAAGAGAGGTGCTCCAGCCCCCTCCTCTGGACTCGCTCCAACAGGTCCACATCCTTCTCATGTTGAACGCAGCACTCCAGGTGGGGTCTCCGAGGGAGACCCAGAGCAGAGGGGTACAATCACCTCCTTGCCTGCTGGCCACGCTTCTTTTGATGCAGCCCAGGATACGGTTGTCTTTCTGGGCTGCAAGCACATATTGCTGGCTCAAGTTCAGTTTTTCATTCACCAACACCCCCAGGTCGTTCTCCTCAGGGCTGCTCTCACACCCAGCTTGTATTTGTGCTTGGGATTGACCCAGCCCACATTTAGGACCTTGCACTTGGCCTTGTTGAACTCCATGAGGTTTGCACAAGCCCACCTCGAGCCTGCTCAGCTCGCTCTGGATGGCATCTCTTCCCTCCAGCGTGTTGACTGCACCACACAGCTTGGTGTCACCCTCAAACTTGCTGCTCTGTATTTCACTGTCCATGTCACAGACAAAGATGTTGAACAGTGCTGGTCCCAACAGTGACCCCTGAAGAACACTACTTGTCAACTGATCTCTACCTGGACATTGAGCCACTGACTGCAGCTCTATTTGAGTGTGACCATCCAGCCAATTCCTTGCCTACCAAGTGGTCCATCCATCAAATCCATGTCTCTGCAATTTAGAGACAAGGATATCATGGGGGACAGTATCAAATGCTTTGCACAAGTACAGGTAGATGATATCAGTTGGTTTTCCTCTATCCATCAAAGCTGTAACCCCATCATAGATGGCCACCCAGTTTCTCAGGCATGATTTGCCCTTAGTAATGCCATACTGTCTGTTGCCAGTCATCTCCTATTTTCCATGTGTCTTAGCATAGTTTCCGGGAGGATTTGCTCCATGATCTTGCTAGGCACAGAGGTGAGACTGACTGGCCTGTAGTTCCCTGGGTCTTCCTTTTCTCCCTTTTTGAAAATGGGGGTTATGTTTCCCCTCTTCTAGTCAGCAGGAACTCCACCTGACAGCCACAACTTCTCAAATATGACAGACAGTGTCTTAGCAACTTCATCTGCCAGTTCCCTCGGGACCCATGGGTGCATCTCATCAGGTCCTATGGACCTATGCAGCTTCAGGTTCCTTAGGTGGTCTTGAACATGATCTTCTACAGTGGGTGGTTCTTCATTCTCCCTGTCCTTGCCTTTGCCTTCTGTGACTTGGCCTGTGTGGCTTCTAGAGTACTTGCAAAAAAATCATTGAGTACCTCAGCCTTCTCCATATCCTGGGTGCCAGGTCTCCTGTTTCCTTCAGGAGAGGGCCTACATTTTCCCTAGTCTTCCTTTTATCCCTGACTCACTTACAGAAGCATTTCTTTCTGCCCTGCTTGTCCCCGGCCAGATTTAATTCTATCAGGGCTTTAGCTTTCCTCACTTGATCCCTGCATGCTTGGACAACTTCTCTGTACTCCTCCCAGATTACTTGTCCTTGCTTTCACCATCTGTATGCTTCCTTTTTGTGTTTGACCTTGGCCTGGAGCTCCTTGTTCATCCTTGTGGGCCTCCTGGTATTTCTGCCTGACTTCCTCTTTGTTGGGATGCACTGTTCCTCAGTTTGGAAGAGGTCCTTCAATATTAACCTGTTTCCCTCCAGAACTTTGTCCAATGGTACTCTACCAAGCAGATCCCCAAAGAGGCCAAAGTCTGCACTCCTGAAATCCAGCATAGTAAGCTTGTTGTATGCCCTCCTCACTGCCTTAAGGATCTTGCATTCCACGATTTCATGGTCACTGCAGCCAAGGCTGCCCTTGACATAAACATTCTCCACAAGCCCCTCCTTCTTCGTGAGAATGAGGTCCAGTGTAACACCTTGCCTTGTTGGCTCCTCTGTCACGTGGAGAAGGAAGTTATCAACACACTCCAGAAGGCCCCTGGATTGCTTATGTCCTGCTCTTTTCTGTCCACAACAGATAGCAGGATGGTTGATACATTTATCAACTCTCCAGCACAGTTTGTATTCAGTTCACAAAACTGCTGTAAAACATTGCCAGCGAACTTCTGGTTTTGTTTTCTTGGATTCAGAAGCCAGTGAGGGACTGCACTGAAGGCATCTATTGGGTCAGAGGTTGTGGATCCTCATCAGTATTACATTCAGAAAGAAAGACCAGTATGGGTTTCACATGCCACAGAGAGGCATGTTGTCAGCAGTTAACAGGTGACACAGGTTTTCCTCCTGCCACCTGTACAAGGAGAGGGATCAGCCACTCTGGGATATTGAGCAATACTTAGTGTCTGATAGATGAAAGGGCAGAGGGGCACCCAGTGGATGAGAAGGCATGGGCGATCCAAATGGTGGTAAGGAAGGGCATGTGAGAAAGCACAGGGAAAGATCAGTCATCCCACTTGCTGGCAGGTCTCACTTCCCTTCCTCCATCAGCAGCTCGCTTGTACCCTGGCAGCAATTTAAGTGCAATACATTCCTGTCCGTGTTTAGCTGACCAGATGTTCACGCTGCCACCCCTCACTCATACATACCCACCTCTACAAGGCAGAGTTTTAAAAGGGGGAAAAATCGCCTCAGTTCTTCTGACCTACGAGTCTTGGTGTCGATTTGCTGTAGCGTTGGCCAGGGGCTTGCAATTCAGGTGACTGCAACCCGAGCAAAGCCGAGCGCTGCGGGAAAACGAGGGGCGCCCTGTGTGGGTGGTGTTTCGCAGGGCCAGTTACCTACCTCCTGCACCCGAAACCCCACAAACTTTGAGGAGGAAGAAAAGAGAAACGGAGGAGAAACCAAGCCCCCTTTCCCCGGCGCAGGGGCAACCCAGACCCTGGCTGCCCTCAGGGGGCTGTGGCGCCCATCCCGCCCTGCCCGCAGGGGGCTGGCGCTGCCTCAGGACCCACCTGGGGAGGGCGCAGGGCAGGACGAGGCGCCGGCAGCCCCCGCACCCGCTCCTCACCCGGCAGGGCGAGCTGCCGCCGGGCTGCTACTCACTTTGCCGGTTCAGCCACATTATTCGGGACGGGGATGGGTTGGTCGCCTGCCCCCCTGCCCGCCGCCGTCCCGCGCAGCAGCTCCTCCTCCTCCGCCTTCTCTCCCTCAGGGGCTGGGCACTGGCTGGGCAGCCACCAGGGCGGCGGCTCGGGAAGGGGAGCGGCCACCTGTCCGCACCGCCCCGTAGCCCGCAGCCCTGGGCGATTTTTATTTCTTCTCCCCGGAAAGAAAGCAGGAGGCTTGCCGGAGGTTGCGCCGCTGCCCCAAGCTTAGGGCTGCCCCGGCCCCGAAGCGCTGCCGGGCAGGGCAGGAGCTGCCGCCGCTGCCATTTTCCGAGGGAGCCGCGAAGCCTTGCTACGACTGCCCCGTTAGCTGGTGTCGGGGAGGGCTGGGAGACATGGAGGTCTCCCCTCACCTCCTAGGCAGGGGCGATGAAAGGCCAGACACCGGTATTAGCTGAGGCCGCTTGTTGAGGGCACGTGAGAGTAGGAGGAAGAGGATTTATTGGTGAAGCAAACTGCCTTTTGCGCTCGTAGAGTACAACCGTGGCTCCGCTCCAGAAAAGATAATGCCCCCAACATGATCATACAGCTGCATAAGAGATAGTGCTCAAATTTCCTGCAGAAAGAAAACAGCTTACCTGCAGAGTCCGAAGCAATGCTCATGCCATCCAGCAGTCTATCTGAGAAGTTGTTTTGCCCCAAATCTCAAAGTGAAACAGTTAATTTTGGTGAAGGGTCTAGAGGGCAAGAGGGTGCATTGGGTTTATGTGGCAAGGTTTTGGTAGCAGGGGGGCTGCAGGGGTGGCCTCTGTGAACAAAACCCAGCTGCTGCCCCATGCCAGAGCAGCCAGCTCCAAAAGGGACCCACTGCTGGCCAGAGCTGAGCCAGGAAGTGACACTAGTTGGGCCTCTGGGAGAGCAGAGTTAAGAATGGGGAAAAAATGTATCCAATAGCAGCTAGGAGAGAGGAGTGATAACACCTTGAGAAGACCCAGCCCTGCAGCCCAAGGTGAGTGCAGCAGGAGGGCAGGAGGTGCTCCAGGCAGGCAGCAGCAGTTCCCCTGCGGGCTGTGCAGGGAGAGGCCCCTGGTGGAGCAGGCTGTCCCCCTGCAGCCCATGGGTCCCACATGGAGCAGATCTCCACGCTGCAGCCCCCCCATGGGTGGAGGAGCCCCCGCTGGAGCAGGTGGATGTGGCCTGGAGGAGGCTGCGGCCCATGGAGAGCCCCCGCAGGAGCAGGGGGTCTGGGGGGAGCTGCAGCCCGTGGAGAGGAGCCCCCACAGGAGCAGGGGGTCTGGGGGGAGCTGCCGCCCACCCGTGGGGGCCCCATGCTGGAGCAGTTTGCTCCTGGGGGATGGACCCCATGGGATGGAGCCGTGTGGGAGCAGTGCTTGAGGAGCTGCTGCCTGTGGGCAGCCCCCACAGGCTCAGTTCGAGAAGGACGGCATCCTGTGGCAGGGACCCCACAGGGAGCAGGGACAGGGAGGGACCCTGAGGGAGCGGTGGAGACCAAGCATCAGGGACTGACCACAGCCCCCATTCCCCAATCCCCTGCACTGCTTGGGGGGAGGACATAAGAGATGGTGGGTGGATGGAAGGTGTTTTTAGTGTGCTTTAATTTCTCACTGCTCTAGTCTGCTAGTGATAGGCACAAAATTATATTGATCTCACTACACTGAGTCTATTTTGCCTGTGATGATAATGGTTGAGTGTTTTTCCCTTTCCTTATCTCAACTCTTGAGCCCTTTCCATCATATTTTCTCCCTTTTTTCCTTTGAGGAAGGGGAGTGAGAAAGCTGTTCTGGTGAAATTGAGCTGTAGCAGGGCAAAACTACCACAGATGTATGAGGAGCAGCTGAGGTCCCTTGGTTTGTTCATCCTGGAGAAGAGGAGAATGACGGGAGGCCTCATGGCAGCCTGCAGCTTCTTCTTGAGGCTAAGAGAGGGGCAGGTGCTAAACTTTGCTCTCTGGGGACACTGACAGGAGACAAGTGAACGGAGCAGGGAGCTGGGACAGGCAATGCCTTAGGTCTACCTGGTGTTCCAGCAGATGGTAGCTGTGCACTGGCCAAAATGCAGAGTAGGATCCCATTAGGACCCACTCGCCATTCCAGATGCAAGCCCTACCCTTGGCACCTATCATGGCCACTGCCATTAATTATATGATTAGTAATTAATAATAATAGCAATTAAATGATTAGTAATTAATCAAAGATGTAGGATGCAGAACACTTTCAAAATATTATTTGTTAATTCTGTAGCGATTCATTCTGTAATTTGAAAGCTTCGAAAAAAAACCCTAAAACAATCTTCACTCTAGATACTTGTGAGACTGTAAGACCCTTTGGTCTTACACAGAAGCAGCATAGGACATCTATTCACAAAACAAATTACTGCTGCAGACGCAGCAGTACTAGCAGCTTAGTACTAGCAGCAATAGCTCAGTACATTATAGGTCCAAATCCACTTATCTTTAATAGTGACCTAAACTTCTCAGAAGAGAAAAGGAAGGGGAATGACAAAATGAAAGGAAGAGGAAAATCCCCCTCTTAAAGATGGATACTGTGATATGTCCCTGCCTAGGATATCTGTAGTCTGTTCTCTGGAACTGCTGCTGTCAGTACAGTCAGTAGGCCTGCAGGTCCCTATCATGCGCAATCCCACACAGTCAACAGCCAAGTCTGGATGTAAACAATTCTGTATGATTCTGTGACAGTGTGGGAAAATGGTGGATTCAAGGTAATCAACAAAAAAAGAATATAAGCAAACCAGAAAACTTTATGCAAATATATCAGCAGTTAAAAATCACTATAAAACAGTCTAGAGAACATTTAAAGTATACACCAATAAAAAATATTCTCAGTGAGACTATGGAAAGCTGAAGTTAGTGGTAAGTATATGTTTAAAAAAAGCTTCACCAAAGGAAACATAAGTAATCACAGAACTGAAGGAGTTGGAAGGGACCTCGAAAGATCATTGGGTCCAACCCCCCTGCCAAAGCAGGTTCCTTAGAGCAGGCTGCCCAGGTAGGCATCCAGACAGGCCTTAAATATCTCCAGAGAAGGAGACTCCACAACCTTGCTGGGCAGCCTGTTCCAGTGCTTCGTCACCCTCACCACGAAGAAGTTTTGCACGTTGGAGCAGAACTTCCTGTGCTCCATTTTGTGTATTCTCCATGTTCTGTATTCTCATGCAGAATACTTCAGAACTGTGCTGGGTGCATAAAAATAAAGAAGCTGAACAATCACAATACAAAGTATTGTTTACTCATAAAAAGTAGTTTATTTTACCTGCCAACTATAACAATTACATGTGCTGATATTCATGTATAAACTGTCAGTGCAGATTCTCGGACTCTACGATAACCCACATTTCTTAATAAATGATATTGAATTTCTTAAAAAACAAACAGACACAGACAAATGAGTTAAGGTCTAAGCATTAATTACTTTTAAGCCTCTGGAAGGAAAGCAAAAAGCCATTTATTGTTTTGGTGTAGAAAATGAAGAATAGTTAATGTTCACAGTTTAAACATCCATCACAATTACATGTCCTGAAAAACTAGACAGTACTTGAATTGAAAGCAATTATGCACATCCTTGTCTATATTGCACCATGCTGATCAGAAAACCCTGTTCTTGCAATAAATTCTTATTGCCTTGTTGCAAACTGTCCTGGTTTCAGTTAGGACAGAGTTAATTTTCCTCCTAGTAGCTGGTAGGGTGCTATGTTCTGGATTAGGATGTTGTGTTGATAACACACTGATGTTGCAGAGCAGTGCTTACACCAAGCCAAGAACTTCTTAGCTTCTCACTCTGTCCTGCCAGCAGGCAGGCTGGGGGTGCAGCAAGAGCTGGGAGGGGACAGACCTGGGACAGCTGACCCAAACTGGCCAAAGAGTTATTCCATACCCTCTGACATTGTGCTAAACAACATATAGGGGTGGCTAGCCGGGATGGGGGCCCGGCATCAGCTAGGCATCAGTCAGTGGGTGGTGAGCAATTTCATTGTGCATCACTTGTTTTGTACACATAGTTACTAGTAGTACTATTATTATTCTGTCTTAATAAACTGTCTCTATCTCAACTCACAGGCTTCGCTTTCCTGTTTCTCTCACCCATCCCAGAGAGGGAGGGGGGGAAGGGTGAGCGATTGGCTGTGTGATGCTGGTTGGGTTAAACCACAATACTGGAATAGATTAAAGCCTCTTCAAGTCAATAAAGATACCTGCCTTCAGCTCCTCCCACTCTCCCTGCCACTCAGAACTATCCTGCCTCAGGACAGATCTCTGGATGACACTCTTAAGTAGTTGCTTAACCTTAGACAAATCCTGAAGTGCATTCAGGAGACATAACGATAAGAACATGCTGGTCTGAACATCCCAAGGATAGTCCAAGTTTTGGAAAGCTACCATAGCTCTCCTGGTGGAGAAGAAAGGGAGAGTGAACAAGGGGGAAAACACATCTTCCCCTGACCTTACCTCAGAAACTACATATATTAACATCTACGCCTTTCATGCTTTTCCTTCAGGGAGCCAGTCTACGGAGGGGTCGGGGGAGATATCCAACAATAATTTCTTTCTCTCAAGTTATCTCCTTGAAGCTAAAACCCCTAGTAATTTAAAGGCTTTTGACTTGCATATTGTGAAAACAGCATTTCTTTTATGAACAGCACATTCTCACAACTTCTACTTAGTGAAAGTTACGATAATGCCACCAGTATATATCCCAATCTGTTTCTACTTACCACAAGGCAAAATTTGAACTCATATTAAGGCACCTTTTCCACATTGTGTGTTGTTGAATCCTAACAAATAGTTAAGAACATTCTTCAAAGTCAGGCTTACCTGTAAGCACTTGAGCTTCTGAGTTGGTGGGGCTTTCTTTTTTAGCTTTCATTCTCATTATATTTCAAAGGGCTGGAAAGGGAGCTTAGAAGCCACAGAAGTAATTTCACTGAAAACAGACAAGGTGAAGGAAGTACTCAAACTCCTCAATATTAAAGAACTGTAGAGCCCAGGAACACTTACCTGCCAGCTCCTGAACTTGAGTCACTTCCACACTGCTTCACAGTGACTTTGCACCACCAGGGTCTCACCGTACCGAGAGGGCACCAACAACGTAGCTAGCTCATAGAGTCACTAAAATTGTTTCACAGAGATGGGAGAAAACGTGAAGAAAAAGCAAACCACTGGGGAACACTGAATCCGCTCCACCACAACAGCAGAAAAGCACCCTAGAGAACCCGAGCCTCAAACTCCCCACCGGGAAGGCAATTCCCCACAAGTCCTCAGGCTTCCTATATAGCAAAAGTCAAATGATGCACACAGGTTTCACCTCGCAAGGGTGGAGCCAAAAGACCTCCTGGAATAGGCTCAGCTACCTGGCTTCGGTCTTTTAAGCTCAATTGCTCCTTGTCACTAATAGAAATAACCTGACAAGGGGCTTAGTGGTTAGAGCTGACCTAATGAATTAACTACAAAAAGTGCACAAGGGTCATATTTCTGTTAGTCATTCTGTGAGGACAAGTAGTACAGAGCCTGTTTAAATAAATAAATAAATAGATAGATAGATAAACAAACAAATGAAAGAAAAGACATCAAAGAAAAAAGAAAATGACCTTAAAGGCAAAATTGCTCTCATAGATTTTCATCTGTCTAGTCATGACAGATAAAGAATATAGCAATCAGAGTTACTTTTCTTGGCATTAATGGTATTTAAATCTGCTTTTCTGAGATGTCTTCTTTATGCAGGACTTTTCAAAATCTAGCCCCGTGACCTCTGACTGCACTATTTATAGAATCATAGAATATCCCGAGTTGGAAGGGACCCATAAGGATCATCAAGTCCAACTCCTGGCACCGCACAGGTCTACCCAAAAGTTTAGACCACGTGACTAAGTGCACAGTCCAATGGCTTCTTAAATTCAGACAGGCTCGGTGCAGTGACTAGTTCCCTGGGGAGCCTGTTCCAGCGTGCAACCACCCTGCTCTCGGTGAAGAACCTCTTCCTGATGTCCAGCCTAAACCTTCCCTGCCTCAGCTTAACACCATTCCCGTGGGTCCTATCACTGGTGATTACAGAGAATAGGTCAGCACCTGCCTCTGCACTCCCCCTCGTGAGGAAGTTGTACGCTGCAATGAGGTCCCCCCTCAGCCTCCCCTTCTCCAGGCTGAACAGGCCCAGTGACCTCAGCCGCTCCTCATACGGCTTCCCCTCTAGGCCCTTCACCATCTTCGTCGCCCTCCTCTCGACACTCTCCAGCAGTTCACCGTCCTTTTTGTACTGTGGTGCCCAGAACTGCACGCAGTACTCGAAGTGAGGCTGCACCAGCGCAGAGCAGAGCGGGACAATCACTTCCCTTGATCGACCAGCAATGCTGTGCTTGATGCACCCCAGGATATGGTTGGCCCTCCTGGCTGCCAGGGCACACTGCTGGCTCACGTTCAACTTGCTGTCAACCCCCACCCCCGGATCCATCTCTGCGGGGCTGCTCTCCAGCATCTCGTCACCCAGTCTGTACATATAGCCAGGGTGGCCCCGTCCCAGGTGCAGGACCCGGCACTTGCTCTTGTTAATCTTCATGAGGTTGGTGATCGCCCAGCTCTCCAATCTGTCCAGATCTCTCTGCAAGGCCTTTCCACCCTCAGCCCCTCATCTGAGTCTACAACTCCTCCAAGTTTGGTGCCATCGGCAAATTTGCTCAAAACACAATCTAGTCCTACATCTAAATCGTTTATAAAAACATTGAAGAGGACTGGCCCTCAAATGGAGCCTTGAGGGTCCCCACTAGTGACCATGTGCCAGCCTGATGTGGCCCCATTTACCACAAGCCCTTGAGCCCTGCCTGTCAGCCAATTGCTCACCCATCGCATGATGTTTTTGTTAGGTTGTATGCTGGACATTTTGTCCAGTAGGATCCCACGGGAAACCATGTCAAAAGCTTTGCTCAGGTCCAAAAAGGTCACATCAGCTGGTTTCCCTCGATCAACCAGATGGGTGATCTTATCATAAAAGGAATTCAGATTTGTTAGGCAGGACCTACCCCTCATGAACCCATGTTGGCTGGGACCAATGACTGCATTGTCCCCAGGTGCGCTTCAAGAACTTCAAGGATCATCTTCTCCATAATTTTACCAGGTGCTGATGTGAGACTGACAGGCCTGTAGTTGCCACGGTCTATTTTCTTGCCCTTCTTGAAAATTGGTACGACATTTGCCAGCTTCCAGTCCACGGGGACCTCTCCAGATTCACAAGACCGTTGAAAAATAGTTGAGAGAGGTCCCGCGATGGCGTCCGCCAGCTCCTTAAGCACCCTGGGATGAATCCCATCCGGACCCACGGACTCGTATAGATCCAGGTGGAGCAGCAAATCCCGCACACGTTCAGGGTCGGTTGGGAGTTTATCGTTCCCACCGTCATGGTCCTCCAGCTCAGGGCACCCGGGGTGTATTTACTTTGGCTGCGTAGAAGCTATTGCGCATAAATGCCAGGATCCGGATCCTCACTCACTATTCAGGTCAAGGACTGGGCTGCAAGTTTTGGCTTTAATTTGGTTACCTGCCTACATTGCTGTTTCCTGGCAGGTCATGGGAAGAAGATTAGCTGGCTTGCGGCAGCTTACGTACATGTGGCTTTTAGGCCGCAGTCAAAGCGTTCCTGTAGATCTGGAAGTTTGAAGATGGTTGGAAAAGCCATCTGAGTGGTTAGAAAGCTGCCTGTCAGAGAAGGACCTGGGAGTACTGGTGGCTAGTCGACTCAATATGAGGCAGCAGTGTGCTCAGGTGGCCAAGAAGGCCAACAGCATCCTGACTCGTATAAGAAACAGCGTGGCCAGCAGGACTAAGGAAGCGATTGTCCCCCTGTACTTGGCTCTGGTGAGGCCGCAGCCCAAGTACTGTGTTCAGTTCTGGGCCCCTCGCTACAAGAAGGATATTGAGGGGCTCCAGTGAGTCCAGGGAAGGGCAACAAAGCTGGTGAGGGATCTGGAGAACAAGTCCTACGAGGACTGGCTGAGGGAGCTGGGATTGTTCGGTCTGGAGAAGAGGAGGCTCAGGGGCAACCTTATCGCACTCTACAGATACCTTAAAGGAGGCTGTAGCGAGGTGGGGGTTGCTCTATTCTCATATGTGCCTGGTGATAGGACGAGGGGGAATGGGCTGAAGTTGCACCAGGGGAGGTTTAGGTTGGGTGTCAGGAAGAACTTCTTCACCAAAAGGGTCGTTAGGCATTGTAACGGGCTGCCCAGGGGAGTGGTTGAGTCACCATCCCTGGAGGTCTTTAAAAGAGTTTTAGGTGTAGAGCTTAGGGCTACGGCTTAGTGGAGGACTTGTTAGTGTTACGTCAGAGGTTGGACTACATGATCTTGGAGGTCTCTTCCAACCTAGGTGATTCTGTGTTGTGGTCTCCAAGCTGGGATACAACCACCTGTTAGTTCGGCAGAACTGAATTTTGCGTTCCTTGCACTAGCTGTTCCTTCGCCTCCTCTTCAGAGACAAGGAAATGCATCTCTTTCACGCTCCTTCATTAGTAAACAAACCAGGATAGATAAAGCCCCTTTCTTCACGTCAGTAAGATAGCTGCCTTTGGTTTCAGTGAAAATTCAGGCCCTAGCACCTGAAGTTTCTTCTGGATGGTGTTTCTTTTGTATAGGGTAATTTCATTTCCCTGTTGAAGACTTACAAGGATGTAGTAACAAAAGCAAAGGCATACAACAGTCCAGGAGGCATAGGCTGCTTTTGAGCCTGCAGCAGACTATAGGTATGATATTATCATTTCAGACAAATACAGTCTACTGTGGAAGAATGGTTAACTGAAATAGGACACGAGGATGTTGGGCAGTTAAGAGGCAATGGGCTAGTAAAGTACCGTACTCAACTCACAAGAGTCTGGGCACGTACGTGCTGGCTGAGAGCCAATCAGGCTCAAGGACACGATGCCCTTGAGCGATTGGGAAAGTCCCTAAGGCGGGAAGGTAGCTAAAAGAAGGAGAAACTACCTGAAAAGAGTGGGAAAATGTTAGCCAATCCTGAGCTTAGTTTTTGCAATATGTATGAGTTGATTATGTTCAAACTAGATAAAAGGCGACTGAGCTATCCATTAAAGTTGAAGTTCACTGTTCACTCATACTGAGCGTCTGTGTCTTCCTTCCGTCGACAACAGTCTACGTAACGTGAATGGTTCCAGCATGCTTGCAATCTGCCAAAAGCCAGAAAATGGGACCTTCATTTTATGACCAGATGGAAAAGAAAAACAACGACGACAAAAATTAAGGGAAGGAACTTTTCCTTCACCTAAATTTTATTATTTTGCAACTCCTTCAGGTGTCCACAAGGAATTATCAACACCCTCCTCTCCCTTCCCCCCACCCCCCAATAAATAAATAAATAAATAGAGGGACATTATGGCAGAGAGGTATAATTTCAGTTCACACCAGAAGACATTCTTCTCACTGAAGTACAGCTAAGCCCCACAAAGCGTCAAAACAAAACCAAAAAATGAATGCCAACAAGGGATGTATCTACAAGTTAGTTTTACGTGCTGGCATTATTTCCTTGTCTGGTGTCACATTCAGGGCAAGATCTATCTGGGGGTGAACGTGTAATGCCGTGCAAGGTTGTTTGGTGGTATGACTGACAACAGGACTTTAAAATTTTGAGCTGTTTGTATAGAAGCAAAGTACAGAAGAGTACACTATCCCCGAGGGCAACGTAGAAACTACCTGTTGCTTCTCAGGTGTAAAAGTTAAAAGGTGTAAGCAGCTGTTTGAGTACAATACTGACGTATACATGAACTTGTTCCTCTCCAATGTCCAAGTTGGTGTGCAACATTTTTCATCGTGCTCTCAGATCAGGATTCTGATTCTAACAATGGTTCCTAATGCAAACTTCCAGAGAAGAGGGAAGCAAACCAGTCCTGACTGCTTTGAATGAGATGGAGAGAGCAAGCAAACGTAAATGAAGAAGATAAACCTGTAAGAATGTTTTCAGATAATTGCCACTGTCCAAAAGCTTTAAAGTGGTTGAATCCTTGAAAGTTCATTACTGAAAACTCTGGCTGCATCAATGAATTTGAAGGAGTAAGATAGACTTGCACCATCGCAGAGCCTCAGTCACAGTTTAGATGGGCACTGCCTCTACCTTCACAAGAAAGAAAGAGAAAAGGTCATCTTTCTACCTTGTCAGCTACTGGCAGACCTAGAGAAAGAAGAAACAAGAGTTGTTAACATTAAGATGTAATGTTTTGGTTTGTTTTTTTTTAGGACTTCTCACCAAAGGTGTAATATTGAGTAGTAACCTGACAACAAATGAAAGGGAAGATGAAAGAGTAGAAGGTACTTGCATGGCCTTAATTTACGTGGCAATGGACAACCACCACAATCTGCAATGATTTCTAAGTGCCTTACACCATTGACCCTTGAGGCACAAAAACGGGATTCCCATATTAGATAAGGGGAGTACAATCCCTCTCAAAACACGGGAGTCTGGGGTACACGACTGAGTACTGAAAATCTTAAGACTAGGATGTTCACGTACCAGAAAGGAAACTCACATTTTAGCACTAAACAATGATCTTTAGAGACAGGCTGGGAACCGGTTCTTTTGAACCCAGGGTCCATTTCAGCATCTTCAAAGCTAAAGAAATGGTTGACTGCTCTGTTGAATTGTGTTCCAGGCAGAAAGACTCACGTTCCTATTAACATAAAGAGCTTAATACCTTGTGTAATAAATAGCTCAGTCTTCAAAATAGGCCTATAATCAAAGTTTACAATTTATTAAAGGAATAGAGGTAAGCAAACAGCGCTGGGTGCACCGGGAGTCTCTGCTCCACCAAGACGCACACCAGTTACATCAAGCAGCTGATTTTTATGCTCCTAGGCTAATACATATTCATTACTGCTTCTAAAAAAAACAGGGTTATTATAATTAGATTCCGGAATCCAAACCCTCCTACTGGAGCATGCGTATCAGTCTCCAGTGGTCCCTCTGGGGGTCTCTCGTGCTGAAGGCTCATAGTCTTCCTCCCTCTTGTCCAACTTGGCTGTATGTCAGAGACTTGTGCAACGCCCCCTGCAAGCTTTGTCTTTTAGTTGTTCTTCAGCTCTCCCTGTCTCCTTAATCTCCTGCCCAGATATCAGAGACTTGCATAGTGTCCCACGCAATAGTCGTCATAGTTAGCAGTTATTCTGAAACCCCCCAGAGACCAGAGACTTCAAGGAAAAGCCTACAAATGCATTTCCCTTCAAGCTCTCTATTGACACGAATTGCTAAAACATTCCTTTGCAAGATACAAGAACTATATACATTAACCACTCTGTTTTTCTTAGACTTGTGGTTATACAAGGGTATGTAAGACAGAAGGTCACATTCATCATACAATGCGGCCCTAGCATTGTTCCATACTGACACGAATCAGGTGAACCTATCTCACACTTGCTTCTGTCCTAAAGAAGGGTTTTGGATTCAAATGTACCCCCTCCAAGATGAACAACTACCTTATCTTTGTGGGGTTGATATTCTGCATAAGACATTTGTAACGTCAAGCTTCACAGCTTCTCCTCTGGATGCAGGAAAGAGGTTACAGATGTATAAAAGGGCAAGACAACTTCCAAAGCTACATTGCATTGCCACAAAGCCACTTTAACGTATCCCTGCAGGCATAGAAACTCCTTTGCAAGCCACCACAGATTAGACATTATGGCTAAAGAGCGTGGAAAGGATTGCTGAACAACTTTATGAGCGACTTCTGCGGCAGACTTCTGTGTGGTGGTTTTACCGTGCTGGGCAGCTAAACCCCACAACCGCTCTCTCACTCCCCCTCTTGTAGATGAGGAGGGGGAGAAGTAAAGCAAAGAACAACTCACAGGTTGAGATAAGGATAATTTGATTAAAGGGAAATAATAATAACAATTAAATAAAGATTATTATGAACTAAACAATTTAACTAAAGGGAAATAAAAAGGGAAAGGGGAAAAGGGAAAAAATAAAAAGAAGGGAGGAAAACAAACAAATAAAATCAATGAAGGCTATATGGAAGTGCAGAGGAAAGAAATGACTCTCTGCTTCCCACAAATGAGCGATGATTGACCACGTCCTTGTAGCAGGGCCTCAACGTACCTCAACCGGCACGTAGCCGGTGTTCGAGAGGAGGACCGACGTTTTCCCAACGAGAGCCCACCCCTCCCCTCTTCTTCCTGCTTCCACCTTCTATTGCTGAGTGTGACATCACATGGTATGGAATATCCCTTTGATTGGTTTAGGTCAGCTAAACTGAACACAGTACTTGAGGTGCGGCCTCACCAGAGCCGAGTACAGGGGGACGATCACCTCCCTAGCCCTGCTGGTCACACTGTTCCTGATACAAGCCAGGATGCTGTTGGCCTTCTTGGCCACCTGAGCACACTGCTGCCTCGTATTCAGCCGACTATCAACCATCACTCCCAGGTCCTTCTCTGCCTGGCAGCTCTCCAACCACTCATCTCCCAGCCTGTAGCTCTGCTTGGGGTTATTGCATCCCAGGTGCAGGACCCGGCACTTGGCCTTGTTGAACTTCATGCAGTTGACCTCAGCCCATCGGTAGCCAGGACTGTTGATAAATGATGGATAGTGGCTTGACCAGCTCCTCTGCCAGTTCTCTCAGTACCCTTGGGTGGATCCCATCCGGCCCCATCGACTTGTGCACATCCAAGTGCCGTACCAGGTCACCAACCAGTTCTTCGCGGATAGGAGGGCCACATCCTGCTCCCCATCCCCTTCCACCAGCTCAGGGTACTGAGTATCCAGAGAACAACCGGTATTGCCGCTAAAGACTGAGGCGAAGAAGGCATTAAGCACCTCTGCCTTTTCCTCATCTCTTGTAACTAGGTTTCCCCCCGCATTCAGTAAAAGATGGAGATTCTCCTTAGTCCTCCTTTTTGTGTTGATGTATTTATAGAAACATTTTTTGTTATCTTTAACGGCAGTAGCCAGATTGAGCTCCAGATGAGCTTTGGCCTTCCTAATTTTGTCCCTGCACAGCCTCGCAACATCCTTATAGTCCTCCCTAGTGGCCTGCCCACTTTTCCAAAGCTTATAAACCCTCTTTTTTCTCCTAAGCTCAAGCCACAATTCTCTGTTGAGCCAGGCCGATCTTCTTCCCCGCCAGCTCGTCTTTGGGCACGTGGGGACAGACCGTTCCTGCGCCATTAAGATCTCCCTCTTGAAGAGCGCCCAGCCTTCCTGGACTCCTCCGCCCTTCAGAACCGCCTCCCAAGGGACTCCACCAACGCGCCCCAGCGACTCTGCGCCCCAGCGACTCTGCGCCCCAGCGACTCTGCGCCCCAGCGACTCTGCGCCCCAGCGACTCTGCGCCCCAGCGACTCTGCGCCCCAGCGACTCTGCGCCCCAGCGACTCTGCGCCCCAGCGACTCTGCGCCCCAGCGACTCTGCGCCCCAGCGACTCTGCGCCCCAGCGACTCTGCGCCCCAGCGACTCTGCGCCCCAGCGACTCTGCGCCCCAGCGACTCTGCGCCCCAGCGACTCTGCGCCCCAGCGACTCTGCGCCCCAGCGACTCTGCGCCCCAGCGACTCTGCGCCCCAGCGACTCTGCGCCCCAGCGACTCTGCGCCCCAGCGACTCTGCGCCCCAGCGACTCTGCGCCCCAGCGACTCTGCGCCCCAGCGACTCTGCGCCCCAGCGACTCTGCGCCCCAGCGACTCTGCGCCCCAGCGACTCTGCGCCCCAGCGACTCTGCGCCCCAGCGACTCTGCGCCCCAGCGACTCTGCGCCCCAGCGACTCTGCGCCCCAGCGACTCTGCGCCCCAGCGACTCTGCGCCCCAGCGACTCTGCGCCCCAGCGACTCTGCGCCCCAGCGACTCTGCGCCCCAGCGACTCTGCGCCCCAGCGACTCTGCGCCCCAGCGACTCTGCGCCCCAGCGACTCTGCGCCCCAGCGACTCTGCGCCCCAGCGACTCTGCGCCCCAGCGACTCTGCGCCCCAGCGACTCTGCGCCCCAGCGACTCTGCGCCCCAGCGACTCTGCGCCCCAGCGACTCTGCGCCCCAGCGACTCTGCGCCCCAGCGACTCTGCGCCCCAGCGACTCTGCGCCCCAGCGACTCTGCGCCCCAGCGACTCTGCGCCCCAGCGACTCTGCGCCCCAGCGACTCTGCGCCCCAGCGACTCTGCGCCCCAGCGACTCTGCGCCCCAGCGACTCTGCGCCCCAGCGACTCTGCGCCCCAGCGACTCTGCGCCCCAGCGACTCTGCGCCCCAGCGACTCTGCGCCCCAGCGACTCTGCGCCCCAGCGACTCTGCGCCCCAGCGACTCTGCGCCCCAGCGACTCTGCGCCCCAGCGACTCTGCGCCCCAGCGACTCTGCGCCCCAGCGACTCTGCGCCCCAGCGACTCTGCGCCCCAGCGACTCTGCGCCCCAGCGACTCTGCGCCCCAGCGACTCTGCGCCCCAGCGACTCTGCGCCCCAGCGACTCTGCGCCCCAGCGACTCTGCGCCCCAGCGACTCTGCGCCCCAGCGACTCTGCGCCCCAGCGACTCTGCGCCCCAGCGACTCTGCGCCCCAGCGACTCTGCGCCCCAGCGACTCTGCGCCCCAGCGACTCTGCGCCCCAGCGACTCTGCGCCCCAGCGACTCTGCGCCCCAGCGACTCTGCGCCCCAGCGACTCTGCGCCCCAGCGACTCTGCGCCCCAGCGACTCTGCGCCCCAGCGACTCTGCGCCCCAGCGACTCTGCGCCCCAGCGACTCTGCGCCCCAGCGACTCTGCGCCCCAGCGACTCTGCGCCCCAGCGACTCTGCGCCCCAGCGACTCTGCGCCCCAGCGACTCTGCGCCCCAGCGACTCTGCGCCCCAGCGACTCTGCGCCCCAGCGACTCTGCGCCCCAGCGACTCTGCGCCCCAGCGACTCTGCGCCCCAGCGACTCTGCGCCCCAGCGACTCTGCGCCCCAGCGACTCTGCGCCCCAGCGACTCTGCGCCCCAGCGACTCTGCGCCCCAGCGACTCTGCGCCCCAGCGACTCTGCGCCCCAGCGACTCTGCGCCCCAGCGACTCTGCGCCCCAGCGACTCTGCGCCCCAGCGACTCTGCGCCCCAGCGACTCTGCGCCCCAGCGACTCTGCGCCCCAGCGACTCTGCGCCCCAGCGACTCTGCGCCCCAGCGACTCTGCGCCCCAGCGACTCTGCGCCCCAGCGACTCTGCGCCCCAGCGACTCTGCGCCCCAGCGACTCTGCGCCCCAGCGACTCTGCGCCCCAGCGACTCTGCGCCCCAGCGACTCTGCGCCCCAGCGACTCTGCGCCCCAGCGACTCTGCGCCCCAGCGACTCTGCGCCCCAGCGACTCTGCGCCCCAGCGACTCTGCGCCCCAGCGACTCTGCGCCCCAGCGACTCTGCGCCCCAGCGACTCTGCGCCCCAGCGACTCTGCGCCCCAGCGACTCTGCGCCCCAGCGACTCTGCGCCCCAGCGACTCTGCGCCCCAGCGACTCTGCGCCCCAGCGACTCTGCGCCCCAGCGACTCTGCGCCCCAGCGACTCTGCGCCCCAGCGACTCTGCGCCCCAGCGACTCTGCGCCCCAGCGACTCTGCGCCCCAGCGACTCTGCGCCCCAGCGACTCTGCGCCCCAGCGACTCTGCGCCCCAGCGACTCTGCGCCCCAGCGACTCTGCGCCCCAGCGACTCTGCGCCCCAGCGACTCTGCGCCCCAGCGACTCTGCGCCCCAGCGACTCTGCGCCCCAGCGACTCTGCGCCCCAGCGACTCTGCGCCCCAGCGACTCTGCGCCCCAGCGACTCTGCGCCCCAGCGACTCTGCGCCCCAGCGACTCTGCGCCCCAGCGACTCTGCGCCCCAGCGACTCTGCGCCCCAGCGACTCTGCGCCCCAGCGACTCTGCGCCCCAGCGACTCTGCGCCCCAGCGACTCTGCGCCCCAGCGACTCTGCGCCCCAGCGACTCTGCGCCCCAGCGACTCTGCGCCCCAGCGACTCTGCGCCCCAGCGACTCTGCGCCCCAGCGACTCTGCGCCCCAGCGACTCTGCGCCCCAGCGACTCTGCGCCCCAGCGACTCTGCGCCCCAGCGACTCTGCGCCCCAGCGACTCTGCGCCCCAGCGACTCTGCGCCCCAGCGACTCTGCGCCCCAGCGACTCTGCGCCCCAGCGACTCTGCGCCCCAGCGACTCTGCGCCCCAGCGACTCTGCGCCCCAGCGACTCTGCGCCCCAGCGACTCTGCGCCCCAGCGACTCTGCGCCCCAGCGACTCTGCGCCCCAGCGACTCTGCGCCCCAGCGACTCTGCGCCCCAGCGACTCTGCGCCCCAGCGACTCTGCGCCCCAGCGACTCTGCGCCCCAGCGACTCTGCGCCCCAGCGACTCTGCGCCCCAGCGACTCTGCGCCCCAGCGACTCTGCGCCCCAGCGACTCTGCGCCCCAGCGACTCTGCGCCCCAGCGACTCTGCGCCCCAGCGACTCTGCGCCCCAGCGACTCTGCGCCCCAGCGACTCTGCGCCCCAGCGACTCTGCGCCCCAGCGACTCTGCGCCCCAGCGACTCTGCGCCCCAGCGACTCTGCGCCCCAGCGACTCTGCGCCCCAGCGACTCTGCGCCCCAGCGACTCTGCGCCCCAGCGACTCTGCGCCCCAGCGACTCTGCGCCCCAGCGACTCTGCGCCCACGCGACTCTGCGCCCCAGCGACTCTGCGCCCCAGCGACTCTGCGCCCCAGCGACTCTGCGCCCCAGCGACTCTGCGCCCCAGCGACTCTGCGCCCCAGCGACTCTGCGCCCCAGCGACTCTGCGCCCCAGCGACTCTGCGCCCCAGCGACTCTGCGCCCCAGCGACTCTGCGCCCCAGCGACTCTGCGCCCCAGCGACTCTGCGCCCCAGCGACTCTGCGCCCCAGCGACTCTGCGCCCCAGCGACTCTGCGCCCCAGCGACTCTGCGCCCCAGCGACTCTGCGCCCCAGCGACTCTGCGCCCCAGCGACTCTGCGCCCCAGCGACTCTGCGCCCCAGCGACTCTGCGCCCCAGCGACTCTGCGCCCCAGCGACTCTGCGCCCCAGCGACTCTGCGCCCCAGCGACTCTGCGCCCCAGCGACTCTGCGCCCCAGCGACTCTGCGCCCCAGCGACTCTGCGCCCCAGCGACTCTGCGCCCCAGCGACTCTGCGCCCCAGCGACTCTGCGCCCCAGCGACTCTGCGCCCCAGCGACTCTGCGCCCCAGCGACTCTGCGCCCCAGCGACTCTGCGCCCCAGCGACTCTGCGCCCCAGCGACTCTGCGCCCCAGCGACTCTGCGCCCCAGCGACTCTGCGCCCCAGCGACTCTGCGCCCCAGCGACTCTGCGCCCCAGCGACTCTGCGCCCCAGCGACTCTGCGCCCCAGCGACTCTGCGCCCCAGCGACTCTGCGCCCCAGCGACTCTGCGCCCCAGCGACTCTGCGCCCCAGCGACTCTGCGCCCCAGCGACTCTGCGCCCCAGCGACTCTGCGCCCCAGCGACTCTGCGCCCCAGCGACTCTGCGCCCCAGCGACTCTGCGCCCCAGCGACTCTGCGCCCCAGCGACTCTGCGCCCCAGCGACTCTGCGCCCCAGCGACTCTGCGCCCCAGCGACTCTGCGCCCCAGCGACTCTGCGCCCCAGCGACTCTGCGCCCCAGCGACTCTGCGCCCCAGCGACTCTGCGCCCCAGCGACTCTGCGCCCCAGCGACTCTGCGCCCCAGCGACTCTGCGCCCCAGCGACTCTGCGCCCCAGCGACTCTGCGCCCCAGCGACTCTGCGCCCCAGCGACTCTGCGCCCCAGCGACTCTGCGCCCCAGCGACTCTGCGCCCCAGCGACTCTGCGCCCCAGCGACTCTGCGCCCCAGCGACTCTGCGCCCCAGCGACTCTGCGCCCCAGCGACTCTGCGCCCCAGCGACTCTGCGCCCCAGCGACTCTGCGCCCCAGCGACTCTGCGCCCCAGCGACTCTGCGCCCCAGCGACTCTGCGCCCCAGCGACTCTGCGCCCCAGCGACTCTGCGCCCCAGCGACTCTGCGCCCCAGCGACTCTGCGCCCCAGCGACTCTGCGCCCCAGCGACTCTGCCCCCAGCGACTCTGCGCCCCAGCGACTCTGCGCCCCAGCGACTCTGCGCCCCAGCGACTCTGCGCCCCAGCGACTCTGCGCCCCAGCGACTCTGCGCCCCAGCGACTCTGCGCCCCAGCGACTCTGCGGCCCCAGCGACTCTGGGCCCCAGCGACTCTGCGCCCCAGCGACTCTGCGCCCCAGCGACTCTGCGCCCCAGCGACTCTGCGCCCCAGCGACTCTGCGCCCCAGCGACTCTGCGCCCCAGCGACTCTGCGCCCCAGCGACTCTGCGCCCCAGCGACTCTGCGCCCCAGCGACTCTGCGCCCCAGCGACTCTGCGCCCCAGCGACTCTGCGCCCCAGCGACTCTGCGCCCCAGCGACTCTGCGCCCCAGCGACTCTGCGCCCCAGCGACTCTGCGCCCCCAGCGACTCTGCGCCCCAGCGACTCTGCGCCCCAGCGACTCTGCGCCCCAGCGACTCTGCGCCCCAGCGACTCTGCGCCCCAGCGACTCTGCGCCCCAGCGACTCTGCGCCCCAGCGACTCTGCGCCCCAGCGACTCTGCGCCCCAGCGACTACTGCGCCCCAGCGACTCTGCGCCCCAGCGACTCTGCGCCCCAGCGACTCTGCGCCCCAGCGACTCTGCGCCCCAGCGACTCTGCGCCCCAGCGACTCTGCGCCCCAGCGACTCTGCGCCCCAGCGACTCTGCGCCCCAGCGACTCTGCGCCCCAGCGACTCTGCCCCCAGCGACTCTGCGCCCCAGCGACTCTGCGCCCCAGCGACTCTGCGCCCCAGCGACTCTGCGCCCCAGCGACTCTGCGCCCCAGCGACTCTGCGCCCCAGCGACTCTGCGCCCCAGCGACTCTGCGCCCCAGCGACTCTGCGCCCCAGCGACTCTGCGCCCCAGCGACTCTGCGCCCCAGCGACTCTGCGCCCCAGCGACTCTGCGCCCCAGCGACTCTGCGCCCCAGCGACTCTGCGCCCCAGCGACTCTGCGCCCCAGCGACTCTGCGCCCCAGCGACTCTGCGCCCCAGCGACTCTGCGCCCCAGCGACTCTGCGCCCCAGCGACTCTGCGCCCCAGCGACTCTGCGCCCCAGCGACTCTGCGCCCCAGCGACTCTGCGCCCCAGCGACTCTGCGCCCCAGCGACTCTGCGCCCCAGCGACTCTGCGCCCCAGCGACTCTGCGCCCCAGCGACTCTGCGCCCCAGCGACTCTGCGCCCCAGCGACTCTGCGCCCCAGCGACTCTGCGCCCCAGCGACTCTGCGCCCCAGCGACTCTGCGCCCCAGCGACTCTGCGCCCCAGCGACTCTGCGCCCCAGCGACTCTGCGCCCCAGCGACTCTGCGCCCCAGCGACTCTGCGCCCCAGCGACTCTGCGCCCCAGCGACTCTGCGCCCAGCGACTCTGCGCCCCAGCGACTCTGCGCCCCAGCGACTCTGCGCCCCAGCGACTCTGCGCCCCAGCGACTCTGCGCCCCAGCGACTCTGCGCCCCAGCGACTCTGCGCCCCAGCGACTCTGCGCCCCAGCGACTCTGCGCCCCAGCGACTCTGCGCCCCAGCGACTCTGCGCCCCAGCGACTCTGCGCCCCAGCGACTCTGCGCCCCAGCGACTCTGCGCCCCAGCGACTCTGCGCCCCAGCGACTCTGCGCCCCAGCGACTCTGCGCCCCAGCGACTCTGCGCCCCAGCGACTCTGCGCCCCAGCGACTCTGCGCCCCAGCGACTCTGCGCCCCAGCGACTCTGCGCCCCAGCGACTCTGCGCCCCAGCGACTCTGCGCCCCAGCGACTCTGCGCCCCAGCGACTCTGCGCCCCAGCGACTCTGCGCCCCAGCGACTCTGCGCCCCAGCGACTCTGCGCCCCAGCGACTCTGCGCCCCAGCGACTCTGCGCCCCAGCGACTCTGCGCCCCAGCGACTCTGCGCCCCAGCGACTCTGCGCCCCAGCGACTCTGCGCCCCAGCGACTCTGCGCCCCAGCGACTCTGCGCCCCAGCGACTCTGCGCCCCAGCGACTCTGCGCCCCAGCGACTCTGCGCCCCAGCGACTCTGCGCCCCAGCGACTCTGCGCCCCAGCGACTCTGCGCCCCAGCGACTCTGCGCCCCCGCGACTCTGCGCCCCAGCGACTCTGCGCCCCAGCGACTCTGCGCCCCAGCGACTCTGCGCCCCAGCGACTCTGCGCCCCAGCGACTCTGCGCCCCAGCGACTCTGCGCCCCAGCGACTCTGCGCCCCAGCGACTCTGCGCCCCAGCGACTCTGCGCCCCAGCGACTCTGCGCCCCAGCGACTCTGCGCCCCAGCGACTCTGCGCCCCAGCGACTCTGCGCCCCAGCGACTCTGCGCCCCAGCGACTCTGCGCCCCAGCGACTCTGCGCCCCAGCGACTCTGCGCCCCAGCGACTCTGCGCCCCAGCGACTCTGCGCCCCAGCGACTCTGCGCCCCAGCGACTCTGCGCCCCAGCGACTCTGCGCCCCAGCGACTCTGCGCCCCAGCGACTCTGCGCCCCAGCGACTCTGCGCCCCAGCGACTCTGCGCCCCAGCGACTCTGCGCCCCAGCGACTCTGCGCCCCAGCGACTCTGCGCCCCAGCGACTCTGCGCCCCAGCGACTCTGCGCCCCAGCGACTCTGCGCCCCAGCGACTCTGCGCCCCAGCGACTCTGCGCCCCAGCGACTCTGCGCCCCAGCGACTCTGCGCCCCAGCGACTCTGCGCCCCAGCGACTCTGCGCCCCAGCGACTCTGCGCCCCAGCGACTCTGCGCCCCAGCGACTCTGCGCCCCAGCGACTCTGCGCCCCAGCGACTCTGCGCCCCAGCGACTCTGCGCCCCAGCGACTCTGCGCCCCAGCGACTCTGCGCCCCAGCGACTCTGCGCCCCAGCGACTCTGCGCCCCAGCGACTCTGCGCCCCAGCGACTCTGCGCCCCAGCGACTCTGCGCCCCAGCGACTCTGCGCCCCAGCGACTCTGCGCCCCAGCGACTCTGCGCCCCAGCGACTCTGCGCCCCAGCGACTCTGCGCCCCAGCGACTCTGCGCCCCAGCGACTCTGCGCCCCAGCGACTCTGCGCCCCAGCGACTCTGCGCCCCAGCGACTCTGCGCCCCAGCGACTCTGCGCCCCAGCGACTCTGCGCCCCAGCGACTCTGCGCCCCAGCGACTCTGCGCCCCAGCGACTCTGCGCCCCAGCGACTCTGCGCCCCAGCGACTCTGCGCCCCAGCGACTCTGCGCCCCAGCGACTCTGCGCCCCAGCGACTCTGCGCCCCAGCGACTCTGCGCCCCAGCGACTCTGCGCCCCAGCGACTCTGCGCCCCAGCGACTCTGCGCCCCAGCGACTCTGCGCCCCAGCGACTCTGCGCCCCAGCGACTCTGCGCCCCAGCGACTCTGCGCCCCAGCGACTCTGCGCCCCAGCGACTCTGCGCCCCAGCGACTCTGCGCCCCAGCGACTCTGCGCCCCAGCGACTCTGCGCCCCAGCGACTCTGGCGCCCCAGCGACTCTGCGCCCCAGCGACTCTGCGCCCCAGCGACTCTGCGCCCCAGCGACTCTGCGCCCCAGCGACTCTGCGCCCCAGCGACTCTGCGCCCCAGAGACTCTGCGCCCCAGCGACTCTGCGCCCCAGCGACTCTGCGCCCCAGCGACTCTGCGCCCCAGCGACTCTGCGCCCCAGCGACTCTGCGCCCCAGCGACTCTGCGCCCCAGCGACTCTGCGCCCCAGCGACTCTGCGCCCCAGCGACTCTGCGCCCCAGCGACTCTGCGCCCCAGCGACTTCTGCGCCCCAGCGACTCTGCGCCCCAGCGACTCTGCGCCCCAGCGACGTCTGCGCCCCAGCGACTCTGCGCCCCAGCGACTCTGCGCCCCAGCGACTCTGCGCCCCAGCGACTCTGCGCCCCAGCGACTGCTGCGCCCCAGCGACTCTGCGCCCCGCGACTCTGCTCCCCAGCGCTCTGCGCCCCAGCGACTCTGCGCCCCAGCGACTCTGCGCCCCAGCGACTCTGCGCCCCAGCGACTCTGCGCCCCAGCGACTCTGCGCCCCAGCGACTCTGCGCCCCAGCGACTCTGCGCCCCAGCGACTCTGCGCCCCAGCGACTCTGCGCCCCAGCGACTCTGCGCCCCAGCGACTCTGCGCCCCAGCGACTCTGCGCCCCAGCGACTCTGCGCCCCAGCGACTCTGCGCCCAGCGACTCTGCGCCCCAGCGACTCTGCGCCCCAGCGACTCTGCGCCCCAGCGACTCTGCGCCCCAGCGACTCTGCGCCCCAGCGACTCTGCGCCCCAGCGACTCTGCGCTCCCAGCGACTCTGCGCCCCAGCGACTCTGCGCCCCAGCGACTCTGCGCCCCAGCGACTCTGCGCCCAGCGACTCTGCGCCCCAGCGACTCTGCGCCCCAGCGACTCTGCGCCCCAGCGACTCTGCGCCCCAGCGACTCTGCGCCCCAGCGACTCTGCGCCCCAGCGACTCTGCGCCCCAGCGACTCTGCGCCCCAGCGACTCTGCGCCCCGCGACTCTGCGCCCCAGCG